>NC_058524.1:376512278-377864778 GCF_904849725.1 Hordeum vulgare subsp. vulgare | reverse complement strand
GCCAGCGCAACTCTCTAGGGTTAGGGTGTTGAGCAGCTTCCATCAAAATGGATGAAATACATGTGTTGGCTACTGTATGTTTTTTTGGTGTGTGTGTGTGTGTGATATGTTGGTTCACCAGGGATTGGGATTGCTTATAATTCCATACTAGTGGTACCATACCATACTCCCATAGTCCCAATTTGTGTCCGAAAAAAAGAGTTCTAGGTTGTCCTCGGGGTCGGCCACTAGATGCTCTTTTACTTGAGTTTTGGGTCATAAGATACGGCAAGGCCAGGGAGGAGCATGCATCTTGTCTTCACATACTCATCCTTTTTGATGAGTACTTGTGTGCTCCCAATTTGTGTGCTCAGTTATGGTTTAGTTTCGACGCTGGTTATAGTTTAGTTTTATCTTGGAGCTGACTATGCACTTCAGAGTTTTAATTTACATAGACGGAGTACATTGAACTAAGTCAGTAAGACAATACCAATAGTTCATTTTCATTTTCAGAGTTTAAAATCTATGTTGTTACGATCAAAGCTGTGAGCTATCTCGACCGGTCAGGACCGGGGTGGGGCAGTAAATATTTGTCCCGGGTGCACGTGTAGGTCATGCACGTGGTAGCTATGGGTCCACCCGTGCTGAGCTCATTGGATGGATGGTCTAACCGTGAGTATGTCATGGACCATTGTATACACTCTCCCTCTCCCTCTCCCTACTGTACTACTGCTCATTGCGTCCATCACCATTGAGTCATGCTAGGTTCAGTTTGCGTCATGTTTTGGTAAAGTTCCAGATGACTAAAACTGTTTTTGTTCAGTTTGCTAATTAAATGGAGAAGAGAAGAGAAGTAGTATTGTCACTCACATTGCCCTTGAATGCACAACAACTCTTAGGCTACTGCCCATATAATGTTTTTGATCCATATTGTTCTGCAGGCTATGTCATATATTGTGGTGTCTGGATTTGAATGACAACTAACACTTATGCCGATATCTTTCCCGTGTTATTAGAAGGATAATCATCTAGTTCCCATGCTGCCTTATCTAGAAAGAGTAGTTTGGCTGTTGAACTAGTTGCACATGAAAAGCTTCCATTATGTGAAAAAACTAAAAAGAGTAACTATGCTCCATCTGGGCAACTAATAATGCTTAGGAGTAGCTGTCCACGTGCTTCGTTTGATCGTTTCTTACTAGGACTTTTTTGTGGTGCAATTTGTGGATATGGGATCACTTTCTTTCATCTATTTGTATGCTTAATAATGATCCATTATTATTACTTCAGAATTTTTATGAGTGTGTATGCTCTGTTCATGTCTTGGCTACCGGTGTTTTGTGTTTTACTTTAGAAAACGGTGTTCATGTCTTGGCTACCGGTCCGTCTCTTAACTGTCTGCTCTTAGGTAGGAATGAGACATCCCCGCAGATTAATGCGGACTGCATCCCAGCAGAGTCTCTGTGGGGATTTGACTTGAGTTTTGGGTCATTTAAATTTCTCTGAGCAAACCCTACATGGTTGGGGCTTCTTGTAGTAACAAACAGCATTTCACCGAATATCTAACATGGTCGGGGCAAAGAGATTGTGGTTTGACATGCTGGTATCTAGGTATATACAGTAGATGTTTTTTCCTTTCATATAAGAACGGTGTGTGCGTTTAAGGTCCAGAGTTATACTATGGTTTAAGTTTGTATGTACCTTCTTTGTTGGTAGCATGCCAGTTTCCTCTGTTTTTTCCTTCTTTGTTGGTAGCATGCCATGCCAGTGGTGTTTTCCACGTATCTGAATGTCTGCGCCTCCGTGCAGCTGCAGCCCATGGCTGACGGGTCGGCGGCGAGCGGTGCCGGCGGGGAGCACCACCACCACGGCGCCGGCGACGGGCCGTCCTTCCGGATCGAGGACCTCCCCGGGGTAACTTTCCTCCCGGCTCCCGCTTGATGTGTGTGTGTATTGTAGCCCAGTGGATCTACTTGTGTGTGTGCCTGTTGGAGGTGCTGGGTTCGATTCCCCCCTCGGCACCATTTTATTTGTTTTGCTTGCTCCTGCACAGTAGCACACAGGGACAAGTCACCCTGCTGGCTTCCCTTTCTCTATCGAGCTTATAGCAGTAGCGAAGTGGTTTGTGCAGTGGTGGTGCACCAGGGCACTGGGGTTCGAATCCCAGGCTGGCCCTTTTTCTTTTTCCCTTCTGTCTATTTTTCTCCCTTTGCCTTGTTTGCTATTCTTGTGCCTAATTCAATAGGTGACAAAGTGGTATTTTATTTTCCTATTGCTGCTAGAGAAGTGGCAGATTGTAAGTGTGTGTATGTGTCATATGCATGGTTGGTCATCTTTTGTTTTGCTAGTAGTGTAGGTGGTCTCGATGCTACTAGATGGTATGCATATGAGATGATGTGTCTGTGTGTGTATGTGTCATATGCATGATTTCTTGCATTTGAGTGAATCTGCTTATTGACTGATCTTAGGAGTTCATAACTCTTGAAATATGTATTTTTTGAAGAAAATGACCTGTTGTTACAATTCTTTGCATTCGTAGGCTGACGGAGGTCATCCTAGTTAGCTCTAATGATGAGGCTGCTCCTAGGCCTCCTGTCAACAAGAGGTGTGTATGCAAACAAAGTTGCCTTGAAGCCCTCACAAGTTGAGAAGTTGAAGCGCCGAGTTCATGATCGAACGCCAACAATACCATACTATGTATGCAACATTCAAGAATCTCACGTGATACCTAAGAAGGCAAAAATGGTAAGTTGTCTTGAAGTTTCCTTTCTTACAAGTTGCCTTGAAGTTGTCTTTTTCATAAGTTGTCTTGAAGTTTCTTTCTTACAAGTTGCCCATGTTTTTTATATGTAGTACTTCAACAAGCCGTACACCACTCAACACATCGAAAATCGTCTTGCCTTGGAAGAAGAACATTCCCTCGAGGTCTATTACAAGGCGAAGAACATTGCTGAAGTTAGGATGATCTTCAGCAAGGCAAAGAACAAGGGTGCTAGCATAACAACCAACTGGAAGGATGTCGTGGACAAGACCAAGATGAAGAGGGGAGATATCTTCGTGTTTTGGTTCCGCGGTCACTTTGGTGGACTCAAATTAATAGTTACTAAACTATTGTAGGACTATCTAGGTGTTATGGCTATGTAAATTGATGGTACCCTGGTTATGTAGGTGTTATGGCTATGTAAACTGATGGCACTTGTTATGTTATGGTACCCAGTTTGATCAGAATCAAGTTTGACAAGTACCCTGTTCTTAAATCAGTTTCTAATTATTAAATCAGTACCCTGTTATTTTGTGCTGCTGCTATTCTAGTAATTAAATCAGTTTCTGGTCACTAAATCAGTACCCTGTTATTTTGTGTTGCTGCTATTCTAAATGCATGAATACTTTGTGAAAATATTTTGGTTATTAAATCAGTACCCTGTTATTTTGTACCCTGTTATTAAATCAGTTTCTCGCAGTTGCACTTTCTGCTGCTATCTTGTCATTTGTGCTGCTGCTATCTTGTCTTGTGAAGCATCATGACAACTTGAGCATGCCAGTTTGATCAGAATTTTGTGCTGCTGCTATCTTGAGCATGCCAGTTTGATCAGAATTTTGTGCTGCTATCTTGAGCATGCCAGTTTGATCAGAATTTTGTGTTGCTATCTTGAGCATGCCAAGTTGAGCATGCCAGTTTGATCAGAATTTTGTGCTGCTGCTATCTTGTCTTGTGAAGCATCAGGACAAAATGAGAAACTGGTATTGTTTTTCTTTTTTTCTTTTGTGCTATGGCATGCTAGAGGAAGACCCAAAGACTTCATATTTGCAGACAGGACAGATAGGACAGGTCTTTTTCTTCATTTCCTTGTTCATATTTTACAAGGGCGGACAAAAAAATGCATACTATAAAACATATTTTACAAGTTGAAAAAACAGATTACACAGAGCTTAAAAGCTGATTGCACAAGGTCTATTTCTTCATTTCCTTGAACTGATTGCACAAGCAAAAGCTGGATTAATTATGTAGCACAGCACTCAGATTCTCCGGTACTTAAAACATTGAAAAACTTAACTGATTACAGAGAGAGAAAAATTGAACTGATTGTGGCAAAAGATGCATGAGCGGAACTGCTACTCGTCATCGTTGATATCATTCTCGCCGTCGCTACAATATTGGAGGATTGTATCGTCAGTCCCAATCTCTTCATCATCCTCGCTTTCATAACCATCCACTACCTCCTTCCTCCTTTTCTTCATTCTTTCTACCACTGCAGCCTCAACAAACACGACTTCCCTGTCCCTTCGCAATATGGTTTGCACATTGGCTTCTTGAGCTTGCACTGGAACTTCTGGGGTGTCATCATCTTGGTATGATAGCCCGATACCACCGAGAACATCTCCTATTTCATTTTCAGTCACACTCCACAAATGCCTATGCGGAAACTTTTGCACAACTCGCCAATTTCCATGCAAACGAGTGTGTGGCACATAGAATAACATTGTTGCTTGTGTTGTTAGAATAAAAGGATCATTCTTGTACCAACACTTTCCAGTGTTAATGCTTATGAAGTGTCCATCATCATTGAATCCCGTGTAGGTTTTCTTGCAACTAAGATCAAACCAGTCACAACGGAATAAGACGACCGAACGACGGACACCTCTGATAGTGTTGTACTGCAGCTTTATGATGCTTTTGAGCTGACCATAGAAGTCGATGTCAGCGCCTTCATGTTCTCCCTCGGTAAAAATTCCACTATTCTGTGACTTTCGATCTTTCTCGCGGTCAACAGTGTGGTACCGGACACCATCAACAATACACGCAGAATACAATCTCACTCGCTTATCCAGTTCACATGCCAAGGCAAAGAGATCATCACTAACATTGTTCTTCTCATGTAATTTTCCAATCTGCACAAATAAAACCAAGCTGAATAACACACATGGAAAATTACGTGTAAATTGATCAAATGATAAATATCTCACACGAGTCTTAAACCGTTGACAAAATCCCTTCGCAAGCCATTTATCAACATTGATGATACCTTGCTGGTTCAGCTCTTCCTTGCACAAGCTGTAATGCCAACAAAATAATAAATTAAAGCATCAGGCCTGAATAATGTGTTCATTCCAACCAGAGAAAAATGATACAATTAAGTGCACAAGAGATGCCATACTCGATATAGGGTTGAACGTCAGGGCAACTTCTGAGGACATACCAAACCATCTTGTCATAGTCATCACCAGCAGGCACGTAATCTGAAGCTCCAAGAAAGCTCACACCATGCTTGAAAACCGAGAGATCACCACCTTGCAAATCATCCCGCTCTCTGTTTCTACCCGGTCGATTAAATCTCGTTTCCACATCGTCAAAATACCTCGAGCAAAATGTCAAGCACTCATCGACAATATATGCTTCGGCAATGGATCCCTCCGGTCTGGCCGTGTTTCGCACATACCGCTTCAGTGTAAGCAGCCTTCTTTCGATCGGGTACATCCAGCCGTATTGTACAGGTCCTCTAAGCATTGCCTCTTTAGGTAAATGGATGGCCAAATGAACCATAACAGTGAAGAAAGATGGAGGGAAAATCTTCTCCAGCTTGCAAAGGATAATTGGGATTTCTTTTTCAAGTCTTTTCAGAACATCTAGCTTCAGTGTTTTGCAGCACAACTCTTTAAAGAAATTCCCTAGATCAGCAACCGCTTCATATATTTCCTTATCCATCAAACCTCGGAGTCCCGCCGGTAAAATCCTTTGGAGCAGGATGTGACAATCATGTGTTTTCAGGCCTTGAAGCTTGCATCCATCAGGAGAAACACATTTTGCTAGGTTCGCTGCGTACCCATCTGGAAATCTCACATTCATTATATATTCACAGAATGCAAGCTTTTCTTCTTTAGTCATCGTATACCATGCTTCCGGCATTTCGAATGACTCTCCGTCTTCAGAAGGCTGTAGGTGCAAATCTTCTCTTATGCTCATGTCTTCCAAATCTAGCCTGGAGTTAACCGTGTCCTTTGTCTTTCCTTCAATATTCAGAAATGTCCCTAGCAGATTCTCACATATGTTTTTCTCGATGTGCATAACATCGAGATTATGCCTGAACTTTAGGTGTTTCCAGTACGGGAGGTCCCACAGAATAGACCTCCGGTCCCAACATTGACCCTGCTGACGCTTTCTTTTCTTCCATGCTTTCCTGGTCTCATATCTTTGACCTTGTCAAGTTGCCGCTCAAGCTCTTCTTGAGTGAATTGTGCTGGCTTGTCGCGAGTTTCAGTCTCGCCGTTAAAATCCTTGCTTTTCCTCCAAGGATGGCTGCGACTAAGAAAATGGCGGTGCCCAGTAAAGCATATCTTGCTCCTTATTCTCTTTGAGCAAGGGTCCTTGTCACAACGAACACATGCTTGATACCCCCCTGTGGTCCTCCCCGATAAAGTGTGCAGCACCAGGTAATCATGGATGCACCATAAGATCGCAGCACGTAGATTGAACTTTTCGGGACTTCCGGCATCATATGTAAGTACACCCTTCCATAGCAGGAGCGGTTCATCTACGAGGGGCTCCATAAAGACATCAAAATCCTTGTCGGGATAATTTGGACCCGGAATCAGCAACACCATCATGACGTTGGACTGATCCATACATGCCCATGGCGGAAGGTTGTATGGAATCACAAATACAGGCCACATACTATAGGATGTGCTCATCTTTCCAAATGGATTAAAACCATCACCGGTATTGCCGAGTCTAAAGTTCCTTGGATCAGTGGCAAATTCTTTATCTAATTTGTCCAACTCTTTCCATGCCTCCCCGTCAGCTGCATGGCTGAGTTCACCCTCCACGGCTTTCCGATTTAGCTTGTGCCATTGTACCTCCTCCGATTGTTTCTTTGAAATAAACATCCTCCGCAGCCTTGGAATCAAAGGAAAGTGCCTCAATACCTTCACCGGTATCCTCTTCTTCCCATCAACATTTTTCCACCTGGAGGCATTACATTTTGGACACTCGTCGTAGTGGACAAACTGCTTTCAAAACAAGACAGAGTTATTCGGGCAGACATGGATTGAAACATAGCCAAGTCCCAATGTGGTGATTATACTCAATGCTTCATCATAAGATTTGGGAATTTCGCTATCTGGATATTGCAAGGTCATGATACGGAGACATCCGTTGAATTTAACATTGGTCATCCGGTAGAAAGACTTGGCGTGAAGTAACTTCACTCTGAAGGAAAATTTGGACAATTTACCACCATCACTAGATGGGTGCTTCGCATCCTCTAACAGCTCGGCAAAAATTGTCTTCTGTCAATCACCTTGCGGTTCTGAATTGTAGAAATCCTTTAATAACTCAGGAATTCTGTCATCTTCATTTCCACCCTCCTCAAAACCAGCACCCGCTAGCGGATCATCTTGTACAAAATCATTGCCTTCATCAACATGGTTTGGGTCTGCATCAGGTTCAGGTTCGGCATGTAAAGGTTCTCCATGATAGACCCACCGATCATATGTGCTTGCCATCCCATAAATCAAGAGATGAGCCTCTACAGTTCCTAGAGGTTGTTGTGCACGGTTGAGACAGCTCCGACATGGGCAAAGAACATGAGCATCCTCGGCAGCACTTCTGCGAACAAATTTCATAAATTCTTCGACTCCTTTTGTATGTTCAGCGAAAAGCCTTCTAACTCCTTTAATCCAGCTCCTGTCCATCTGCCAAAGACCAAGAAATGTTGCAACTTAGCATCAATCAAAGCTCAAAGACCAACAGTAGCTAGCAAAAAGCAAACCAAACCTAGAGAACAATTCTTGCCACTACCTCTACTTTCACCAAGTATAAATATAAATATAAAACATGTAGATGCAGGCACTGCTAAGACCCTGTCCCTACTTTCACCACGGCATATTCATCTAAGATCTGCACATGCCACTGCAGACACTGTCCCTCCATGGATATGCTGCTAGTGCCATGCCTGAAGTTCTGTGCAGAGTATTCACGAACAGGAGGTGATGCCTGAAGTTCAGTTCTTTGCCAGGAAGCAGGATGGAACAGACATTCTGCAGTTTGTCCCCCTCCCATGCCTCGGTACTTCCATGGATATGCTGCTAGTGCCTTGGTACTTCCATGGATATGGTGACAGACAAGAAGAAGTTCCATGCTGCTAGTGCCATACCTCCAAGAAGCAGGGGACGAAGTGCGTGCCGCCGCCGCCGGACCAGCTCCCTCCGCCGCTCAGAGCCCCACACCAGCTCCCTCCGTCGCTCAGAGCCCCACACCAGCTCCCTCCGCCGCTTAGTGCGCGCCCCCGCACCAGCTCCCTCCGCCGCTCAGCGCCCCCGCACCAGCCTCCTCCGTTGGGCACGACCACCGCCGTCGGTCACCTTCGCATCAGCCCCCGCCGCCGGCCACCTCCGCATCAGCCACCGCCACAGTCACCAGATCCGCCGCCGCAATATATCTGAAAACATCCCTCTGCGCTCCTGTATCTATCTGAATTAGGGAAGGATATCTTTCCAAAGTTACTATATACTGGTTGAGTTGTATCCACCTAACAGAAGTTAGTGGCTAGCGCAGTGGCAGTTGGCGCAGAGCTCTCGGATTTGAGTCCCAGCAGCGCCGAATTTTTGCCAGCAGGGTTTGTAAATGGCGTAGTGGTGCACACGATGTGGAAAAGCCCATTAGCAAGCCTAATATAAAAGTAAGATGAAAAAAAATAGCCAACAGAAAAGTAAGATGAAAAAATAGCCAACGGCAAAGTAAGATGAAAAAAATTCAATACATTTTACAATGTTTTTATAATCGTCGTAAACATTATGTTACATCGTGTTACGATGTTTTTATAATCGTCGTAAAAATTATGACGATCTCATCTTATGCGGTTACGATGTTTTTGACTCACATCGTCGTAATTTATATGTAGATTTGATCCCCTCAAACGGCTTACGACCATCTTGGATGAAATCGCCATAGATTTATGACGAATTCATCAACGACATTTTAAAAAACGTCAAGTATGAGCATATTTCTTGTAGTGGTGCCTATGTTGATTTCTTCGGATCGCGGAAGTCTCTTCACTTCCAAGTTCTGGGACTATTTTCAGTCTGCGATGGGTACGAAGATATGATTCAACACAACTTTTCATCCTTAGACTAGTGGGCAACTGGAGAGAGTCATTCAGGTCCTTGAGGATATGCTGAGAGCCTGTGTCATTTCTTTTGGCGTGAAGTGGGAAGACTGCCTGCCTTTCGCGGAATTCTCGTATAACAACAGTTATGAAGCTAGTTCAGGTAAAGCTCCATTTGAGATTCTCTATGGCAGGAAGTGTCGTACCCCGCTCAACTGTCCGAGAATGGCGAGCGTCCGATTCTTGGGAATGACTTGATCGAAGAAGCTGAAGAGATGTGTCGGGTCATTCGGGATAATCTCAGAGTAGCGCAGTCCCGTCAGAAGAGCTACTATGATAACAAGCATCATGACATGTCTTATGAGCTCGATGACTTCGTCTATCTCAAAGTGTCTCCTATGAAGGGCACACAACGTTTTGGCATCAAAGGCATGCTTGCTCCTCGTTTTGTTGGTCCTTTCAGAGTTGTTGGCAAGAGAGGCGACCTTGCGTATCAACTTGAGCTCCCTTCCAACTTTGCAAATGTGCATGACGTGTTCCATGTCTCGCAGCTCCGGAGATGCTTCAAGACCCCCGAGCGCATAGTTCATCTTCAAGATATCGACCTTCAACCTGACCTATCCTACCGTGAGCATCTAATTACGGTTCTCGAGGCGACTAAGCGCAAGACCCACAAAAAGTCTATCAAGTTTCTCAAGGTGCAGTGGTCTCACCATTCCGATAAAGAGGCCACTTGGGAACCCGAGGATCACCTCCGTTCTAAATTCCCAGAGTTCTTTCAGTCCTAGATCTCTGGACGAGATCTTTTTGTAGTGTGGGAGAGTTTGTAATGCCCCAAGTGTAACTTGCCATATTTGGAACCTTGTCATGTGTGGGTCCATGATGTCATTGCTATGAGAGCTATATTTCATGTGGTATTTCATGTGCTCATGTCTTGTTCTCCCTTTGCATTCATGCATCCATATCATTCATGCCATCATGTGTGTTGTGGTGTTGATCCTTGTGTGTTGTGGTGTTGATCCTTGTGTTTGTGGTGTGATGAGTGCAAGTGGAGTGAAGTATTGTGAAGGCTTGGTTTCTACTTTACTTCTTCTTCAAAAGCTAGGTTTCAAAAATACCCTATCTCCCTCATTTTTGTGATCTTGTGGAATTACTTGGTAAAAACCTGTTTTAAAAATGTTGGTTAATTTGTGTTTAATATTTGTGGCAGATTGGGTAGCTCCCTTGGAGTAGAGGGGTTTGGTTTATTTTTCTTTTGTTTAAAATGGTAGGGTAAACCCTGTTTTCCATTTGTATTTTATTTGCTTAAAAATTCAGTTTTCCTTTTTATTTTATTAGGGCATAATTCCCTAATGCCGAGAGTATTTTTATTTTGTTTTTATTGTGCAAGTTTGGCTCTAGCATTTCTGTAAGTGTTTGTGGTTTGTATAAAAGGGAAAACCCTTTTCGTTTTAGCTGTCAGGCCGAGAGATAGGTGGGCTTCCTCCCTCCTTCCGCTTGGGCCTCCTCCTTTCTTTCCCCAGCGACGGCCCGCATGCTCCTTTCTCCTTCCTCCCCGCACTGCTTTCCGTCAGTACTTTAGAGAGAGCGAGAGAGAGGTGACGTCGTGCGTCCCATCCACGGCCTATATATTGCATCGGCATGCGTGCCCGATAGGGTTTCCCTATTCCCCTCGTCGCCGCCGCCATCTCCTCCTCCATCTCCCTTCCTCCCCAGGTAGGTCTCTATAGTGTAGATCGAGGGGTAGCAGCGTAGGAGAAGAAGATCACCGCCGTCTCCATCGCGCGTCCCTCGCCTCCGGCGCCGGCGAGTACGTACGGGAACTCGGGGGGAGTCCCGGCGTTCCATTCCCGTCGTCGGTGAGGCCGGAGCACGACTACACCGACGGCCACGACCTCGTCTCCGACGAGCTCCCAGCGGACCCGAAGCCTGCAACAACCATTCTTCTTCCTCTTCTTCCGCGGGATCTGCTACGTCGAGGGACCCTAGGGTGAGGTAACACCTTCCCCTCTTCTTCTACCGCATGTCCTTGCGTCATCCTCGCGTAGATCGGAGCGAACCGCCGGAGGGCACTTTGTGCCGGCAGTGCGAGCGCGTGTGTGTGCAGTAGGGCGTGGGATCTGCCCAAAAGGGGCAAGATTCCCTCTCTACTAGACTCCATAGTAGTGGCATAGTGGTTTGTTGTGCGCGTTGTGAGGGGCTGGTCTCGGGTTCAAGCCCCACCGCCCCCTCCTTTTTGTCTCCGGCGATATTCAGTGTGGTAGTTTAGAGCAGAGTGGCTTACCTGGTAGGATTCCCCTGTTAGACCAGGAACCGCAGCGTAGCAGAGTGGCAGCAGGGCGGTTTTGCTGCCAGCACGTCGTGGGTTCGAAACCCAGTGGAAACCCCCTTTATATTTTCTTGGTTTTGGGCGCAGTGGCTCGACAGGGTAGACTTTCCTTGGTAGCTACCTCTGTTTTGTCGAACCAGAGGTGGTAGCGCAGTGGTAGTGGGTGTGTGCTATGTATAGGAGGGATTGGGTTCGAATCCAAGCCATCCCTTTTATTTTTTTAAGTCCTTTTGCTGTGTAATAGATTGGGTGCTGGTTATATTGCTTGGGAAGCAATATTTTGTTGCCTAGGATCTCAAACCAGTAGGTTTTCCCCTTGTTTAGTTAGTAAGCATGTGTAGGGATTTAGTGGTGCTTGTGTATGTGTGTAGGAGGTCATGTGTGTGCAACTTCCATGTGGTGTGTGATTGTGTGTGTGTGCATGTGTGTGTGTGACACACACATGCCCAAGGCATGATTTTGCCTTAGTGAGCACTTGTGTGCAAGCATGTATGTGTGAGTGTTAGTGGTAGTTGGTGTGAGTGTAAGTATGTGTGTGTGTTAGAAACTAGCATGTGTTGGTGTGTGTGCATGAGCACTTGTGATGCTAGCATGTATGTGTGTGTGTGTGTGGTGGTGTGCTAAGGCACGTGAACATGAGGGCTATCCCTCATGTGCACCATGGGAGTCATGAGTGTGAGCATGTGCAAGTGTGGATGATGATATAGTGAGAAACACATGTGATATGGCACTATTTGAATCTATATGATTCCATTTAGTTTGTCCTTTCAACTTTGTGACTACATGTTGTATGCAAGTACCTAGGTATTATATATGTTTTGGGGGTAGAATCTTCTGAGGAATCCATTGGTGGAATCAGATTTCACTTTGGAACAGTTTCTGGAAAAGTCATTTTTCTGTTTTGATGCTTTGTTTAGAGCTTGGTGCCATGTGGTGTGATGAGCCTAAGAGGATGATTCCTTGATGTGGCAGTAGTGGGTGAACCCCTCTACAACATGGTGCTTTTTTATGCTTAGGAGTTTGTATGTGCAAGTTTTGCCTTGTCAAAGTAGGCAAGTGGCTGAAATTGTCAGCTTAGTTTTTATTTTCTTCACTTGGTGTTGTGGTTGCAAAAGCTCATGTGTGGGGAATCAATCCTTGCAATGCTTGTAGGATTTTCACTAAGTCCGTGAAATCTGTTATTTTTGTCCAAGTTAGCACATGTAGATCTTTCTGTGTGTAACTCCTTTGTATTATATTCTTGCTCATGCTTGTAGAGCTTTTGAATAGCTTTTGCCACATATCTTGTTTGGCACATTTGGGTGGTTGTAGGTGCTTTGCATGTTGCTCACAAACTTCTATGATGCTCTTTAGGACAGATTGCATAGTTTTATTGTTTTGAAGCTTGTGAGTGCATAGTTAGTGGTGTGGTGAGTTTCTTTGCACCACCCCTCCTATATTTGTTTTTTTGATCATGTGGCAACCTGGGAATACCAGAAGTGTGCTATTGGAGTGTGCTTGTGGTGGATTTGATCCGTAGGACTCCGTATCTTGTTTCGTAGTTTCCTGTTGATCCGTAGCTCCGTTTTCGACGTTCTTTATATGTTTTTGCATCGCTTTCTCTTGATGCAGCTGTTCATGTCATATTCATGCATGTCAAGATATCTTAGAGTGAAGTTTTGTACAGAAGTTTGTCTTTTCTTCTCATGCATATGCAAGTGACTAGAATAGAGATGCATGCTACATTCTCATCTCATGCATCATGTGTTTGTTGCATCATGTTGTGTTGGTGTTCATTGGTTGTTATTTTATCTTGGTTAGCACTGGGATCGGAGAGCGAGTACGTGGATTCGGGAGAGTACGTGCAGGACGAACAAGAGCAGTTCCATGCTGAAGACATCACATGCAAGATGATCGTGACCTTGATACCGTATCTAGCTTTGTTATGCTTAGATTCACGTTTCCTTCGATATATGCTTGCTGCCTACCACTTGATATATTTGCCTCCTCATATTTCCATGAAGCCCAAACACCTTCCCCTCCTAGATAATGTTGTTTGGCTAAGTAGGCATGCTCAGCTTCTAATGATAGCTTTGCTAGTTGCAGGTGCCAGCTGTCTCATGTGATAACATTAGATTTCATATCATTGTGTTTATATCTGTTTTAATTAATGCACCTATATACTTGGTAAATGACGGAAGGCCTAGCCTTTTGCCGGGTGATTTGTTACGTTATTTCCGCCTTAGTTTCCGGCTACCGGTGTTTGATGCCATAACTGTTCACTCCTAAAACATTCGGGGTTGTTATGGGGACCCCCTTGATAAATCATGTAGTGTTAAGACTTGTCCGCCAAGACCCAACATTGGTTTTAATTTGCTAATCACCTAATAATAATTTGCATAGGGAATAGATACCCCGAGGAATTAATCAACAACCCGGGCCAGTGCTCCTCATGAGTGTTGGTCCAAACGAGAGCACTATGCGGGGCCAACTCAGGGCAACTTGAGAGATTTCTATCAGGCCACTTTATGTGTCACTCATCCGTCGTGTCCTGAGACAGAGATACGCGGCTCTTACCGGGGTCGTCGACACGACGAGAGGTCGTGCTAGTCTTGTCTTACCTTAGCGATATATCTTGCGTATAGGAATCCCGGTGAAGCTTTGGTTCTCCCCAGAGTTAAAGTTTTCCTCTAAGGAATCCGACGAGATCACGAGTTTCGTGACAGAGGATTAGTTTGCGGCCCATGACCGTTTGTGATGAACTAGTTGGAGCACCCCTGCAGGGTTTATTCTTTCGGAAAGCCGTTCCCGCGGTTGTGTGGCAACATGGATTATTTGTTTACATACGGTTCTAGATAACTTGAACTAATTCTAATAAAACTGCCAACCGTGTGCGTAACCGTGACTGTCCCCTTCGAAGACCTCTCTTCGATCGGTAACACGGTGGGGTTATGTTTGACGTAAGTAGGTGTTCAGGATCACTTAGTGATCACCTAGTCTTCGTCCGCACGCGTAGACCACCACATCTATAACTTTGTTCTACATAAGTTAGCCACCATAAGCGCTTAGGATGGTGCAACCTAAACACTGATCCTTCCCCACCTAATAACTTGACTAGTTTTGGTACCAAGGTCATAGATTGGTGAGTCCCCGTGGCTCACAGATTACTTCAACACCCCAACAGGTACAGGTACGCCCGACACAGGTGATCCAGATGGCATGCAGCTGGCGTGGCAGTACGATGAGGAGAACGACCGCCTGTATGTGAACTATCAAGAAGACTGAGGCCATGGTCGTGATCGTGGGCAAGCATGCGGGATAGCATAGCCTTTTCTTATGTTATGTGGTCTGTAGCGGAACTACCTTGTCTGAATGAATGTGTGGATGTAAACTCTGATATTATCTATGTGAGATGTAAAACGATTCCCTATTTTTCATTCTTAAATTATGTATGTGCGATGTCTATCTTGCTTGCGAAAAGCATAGATGCGCTTCTTTTCATTTTGGGGCATCGCCCCCTAAATAGGAAAGGACTGCATCTATAGTCGTTACATCACCGCCGGGAGGCGGGTGCCATGTTGGGGAGAGGGGTGGCGCCGGTGGTGCGGAATAAGGGGGTGGAGCCGGCGTTGGGGAAGGAGGGTGGCACCTCGCGGTGGCGGCGGCGATGGTTGCGGTGGTGTGGCGGGGAGGGCAGGGGCGAGATAGAGAGAGAGTGGGAGAGA
Source organism: Hordeum vulgare subsp. vulgare (assembly GCF_904849725.1). Lineage (NCBI taxonomy): Eukaryota > Viridiplantae > Streptophyta > Magnoliopsida > Poales > Poaceae > Hordeum > Hordeum vulgare. Next base: position 377,849,668 of record NC_058524.1, on the reverse strand, counting down.
GTGGCAGAGAGTGGGAAGAGAGTGGGGTGGAGTGGGGGCGGCGCTGACCGTTAATTGCCGACCCCTTCGCCGTCTGCAGGCGGATGACAAAGGGGAGGAGGCAGACGACAAAGTTTCGGGTGGGGTGGGTTTGGCGCCAGCCGCTAGGGGGGTGAGGCCTCTTCCCTTTCCCCTCTACCGAGGCCTTCTGTGCCATGAGCTGGCAGACGACAAAGTGTGAGGGTGCGGCCTCACCCCTTTGCCGTCTGTCGAGGCCTTCTGTGATGTCCGCTGGCAGACGACAAAGACCTGGCGGATGGCAAATATTTCCTTTCCATCAGCCAAGCTTTTGCCGTCTGTTGTGCTTCCAGCTGACGGCAAAGAAGCTCTTTGCCATTAGCCAGCAGACGACAAAGACAAGGCAGATGGCAAATTCGGTGATTCCAGTAGTGATACATACGTGTATTTTGGAGAAACTAATACACAACGCAAGTAATGGTGGATCAGATACAAGAACAATGTGAGAAAATGCAGACAAATACTAACAGATCAAGGTGTTTAGCTTCTGGTGCTCTCTCTGCTATACAAACATGTATTCTTGACAAACTAGCGCAAGCAATGGTGGATCAGATACATGAACAATGTGGGAAAATGCAGATAAGGACTGATGGATGGAGGAGTTCACCATCCAATTATATTCTAGTGTTCAAAACACATCGAGGAAAAACTTTTTTTGTTTCGATGGAACAAACAAGAAAACAGCCAATGCGCAAAACAGAGCCAGTAACAGGGATACAAATCAAAGATACCAAACACAAGAACTCTCATAAACTAAAACAACAGGACCCCGATATTAAACAGTATCCACATTCTAACGCTATTGCGTGGTCAAAAGAATGTCAATGTGTCAACATGAACAACATGTGAAACGAAAGACCACCGTTATTTTCCTGCACATAACACACTTGAGACTTTAGATATCTAAGTATTTCCTGCTTTTATTCCTTGAGAAAGCTATAATCTATTGTCCCCCTTTTACTTTGTGAGGTTGCATTAGAATAAAACACTGTATTCAAACTGTCAAAATCTAGTTATAAATACTATTAGCGCAATTCGAAAGACAACCAAGGCCCGTTTTGGTAGCTCATCATTTTAAATATTCTGAGAATACTACAGTTTTTTAGACTACCATAGTTTTAATTACAAGGAGGTGTTTGGTTGTCTCTAACAATGATCATTTTAATATTGTAGTATTAGATAAACTGTAGTTTTCTCTGTGCATATAAAAAGAAGCCAAGACCTCTTTAAAAAAATATAGAGTGGACGAAAAGAATGGGTTGGACGTTGTTGTTCCTTTCCTAACTCTGCATCTCGCTCAGCTTCACCCGAGCTATTCGTTTAGTCTAGTAACTACATATCAAAGCTTGTTAATTCAACTCCGTTGAAGGTGTTTGTCTAGTCTGCTAGATGGAGCTCAATGCTTATTAATTCAGGATTGTTCGAGTTGTTTGTCTAGTATGCTAGCATTCTTAATTCAGTTGTTCGACCTTGTATGGAATATGTTTTTGCTGGTCGTTGGTTAGCTGAATATTTGCTCTGGATCGGTCCCTTTTTGAACTGATTGATTAGAGATTTACATGCACCTGTATATTGTGCGACAAACGATTAGTATACACAAGCTAGCTAGCCGTCCAGCTTTAGTTGTTATGCATTCAGATGATAACGGATAGCCAACTAACCAGCTACAAAAACGCAACAAAAATGTATTCAAACGGCCGGCTAGCTACACGTGTGCTATGAAAACGCAACAAAAATCCATTCAAATGGTCGGTCAACGGGTAGTTGCACTTGTTTGAACGCAACAGCTAAAAATTACTACAAAAAATTTCACGTTGTGCTGTAATAACCAAACATGTTCGATATATTGTGAATACTTCAAAATACTCTGTTATGAGAAAACCATGGTATATCGTACCAACAGAAAAAAATACTACAACTTTTGATGCTTTGGTTTATATAATACTTTTCTACCAAACACAGCCTAGTTGTTACTAGCTCTCGTTGTTTGTGGAGCTTAGCTGGAACCCTTGAAGAGCCCAATGAACTGTGCTTTCTTAATAGTTGAGAGCATATTTCTTTAAACCTAAACTGCTTATATTACTACTATGGACACATTTCATCTTGGATGCTAAACCAACTAGTAGAACGCTCGTGCGTTGCCACGGGCTTTCGAAACAAATTAAAATGTTGATAACGGATTCTATCACTAGTAAAAAAAACCTTATAGGTAGCTGCCTAGTAGTAGCACTGGAAAATATCACGTGTTGCTGCTACTTAGCAGTAGCGCTGGCTCAGCCAAGCGCTACTGATAATGACCTTAGCAGTAGCGCTTGATATGCAAAAAGCGCTACTGCTAAACGCGGCCCGAAGAGGCCACCGACGGTAGCAGTAGTAGCAGCGCGTGCACGTAAAAAGTGCTATTGCTAAGTTTAATAGCAGTAGCGCTCGTATGGAAGCGGCGCTACTGCTCTTGGGCCCCACTTAGCAGTAGCCTGCTTTCTAAAAAGAGATATTGCTACGCATGGCTGTGGCAGCTTTCAACCACACACACACAAACCTCTCCCCCTCCCCCACCCCCCTAGACCTCTCCTCCCTCTAAGTTGCTTCACCACCATTGTTGCCCTTCTATCTTATTTCTACCTGTCTTCTCTCCCCATTAAGGCCCCCTCCACACTAAATATCCTCCATAAATGGTCTCTTCTAACTCTACCTTCCACATTTATTTGGCTCTCCCTCCTTCCATACATATAGATCTAGCTAGCTAGGTCATCTCTCTCCCTCTCCACTTTTGGAAATATTCCCTAGAGGTAATAATAAAATGGTTATTGTCATATTTCCTTGTTCATGATAATCGTCTATTGTTCATGCTATAATTGTATTAACATGAAACAGTAATACATGTGTGAATAAATAGATCACAATGTGTCCCTAGCAAACCTCTAGTTGGCTAGCTCGTTGATCAATAGATGATCATGGTTTCCTGATCATGGACATTGGATGTCATTGATAACAGGATCACATCATTAGGAGAATGATGTGATGGACAAGACCCAATCCTAAGCATAGGACTAGATCGTGTTGTTTGTATGCTGAAGCTTTTCTAATGTCAAGCATCTTTTCCTTCGACCGTGAGATTGTGCAACTCCCGGATACCGTAGGAGTCCTTTGGGTGTATCAAATATCATAATGTAACTGGGTGACTATAAAGGTGCACTACGGGTATCTCTTAAAGTATCTGTTGGGTTGGTACGAATCGAGATCGGGATTTGTCACTCCGTGTGAAGGAGAAGTATCTCTGGGCCCACTCGGTAGAATATCATCATTATGATCACAATGTGATTAAGGAGTTAGTCACAGGATGATGTGCTACGGACCGAGTAAAGAGACTTGCCGACAACGAGATTGAACAAGGTATGGAGATACCGACGATCGAATCTCGGGCAAGCTCTATACCGATAGACAAAGGGAATTGTATACGGGATTGATTGAATCCTTGACATCGTGGTTCATCCGATGAGATCATCGTGGAATATATGGGAGCCACCATGGGTATCCAGACCCCGCTGGTGGTTATTTGCCGGAGAGGTGTCTCTGTCATGTCTGCATGCCTCCTGAACCCGTAGGGTCAACACACTTAAGGTTCGATGATGCTAAGGTTATATGGAATTGTTGTACGAGGTTACCGATGGTTGTTCGGAGTCCTAGATGAGATCCCGGACGTCAGGAGGAGATCTGGAATAGTCCAGAGGTAAAGATTGATATATAGGATGGATGGGTTTGGTCACCGGAAATGTTTCGGGCACCACCGGCGATGTGCCGGGACCATCGGAAGGGTTCCGGGGGCCCACCGGGAGGGGCCACCAGCCCCGGGAGGCTACATGGGCCAAGTGTGAGAGGGAACCAGCCCCTAGGTGGGCTGGTGCGCCCCCCACACCCAGCCCAAGGCGCACCAGAGAGGGAAGGGGGGAACCCTAGCGCTGGTGGGCCTAAGGCCCACCTAGGGGTGCGCCACCCCTCTCCTCCCCTGGCCGCCGGCCAGCCCCTCCCATCTAGGTCTGCCGCACCCTTTGGGGATGGGAACCCTAAAGGGTGCGCCCCCTCCCCTTCCCCCTATAGATAGTGGAGGTTTTTGCCATTGGAGACACGCAATTCTCTCTCTCTCTCGGCGCAACCATGCTTCTCCTCTCCCTCCTCTCCCACGGTGCTTGGCGAAGCCCTGCCGAGAGACCTCGTAGCTCTATCGCCACCACGCCGTCGTGTTGCCCGGACGTCTACCCCAACCTCTCCCTCCTCCTTGCTGGATCAAGGTGCGGGAGACGTCACCGGGCTGCACCTGTGTTGAACGCGGAGGTGCCGTGGTTCGGCACTAGATCGGGATCACACCGCGATCTGAATCGCAACGAGTACGACTCCATCAATCGCGTTCTAGCAACGCTTCCGCTTAGCGATCTTCAAAGGTATGAATATGCTCTCACCCCTCTCTCGTTGCTGGTTTCTCCATAGGAAGATCTATGTATGGCGTAGGAAAATTTTGAATTTTTGCTACATTACCCAACAGTGGTATCAGAGCCAGGTTTTCTATGCGTAGATTCGTTGCACGAGTAGAACACAAAGGTTGTGGGCGCTGATTTTGTCAATTTCTTGCCACTACTAGTCTTATTCTTTTCCGACGGTATTGTGGGATGAAGCGGCCGGACCCACCTTACACGTACGCTTACGTGAGACAGGTTCCACCGGCTGACATGCACACGGTGCACAAGGTGGCTAGCGGGTGTTTGTCTCTCCTACTCTAGTCGGATTGGATTTGATGAAAAGGGTCATTATGAAGGGTAAATAGCTTTCGCATATCAACGTTGTGGCTATCACGTAGGTAAGAAGGCATTCTTGCTAGAAACCCAAATCAGCCACGTAAAACTTGCAACAACAATTAGAGGACGTCTAACTTGTTTTTGCAGGGTTTGACATGTGATGTGATACGACCAAAGGATGTGATGTTACATGTGTGATGTATGAGATGATCATGTTCTAGTAATAGGATTCACGACTTGCATGTCGATGGGTATGACAGCCGGCAGGAGCCATAGGAGTTGTCTTAATTTTTTGTATGAGATGCAACGCCATGTGTTTACTACTTTTACTTCATTGCTAACGGTTAGCTGTAGTAGTAGTTGGCGTGACAACTTCACGGAGACACAATGATGGAGATCATGGTGTCACGCCGGTGACGATGATGATCATGCGATGCCCGAAGATGGAGATCGAAGGAGCAAAGATGATAATGCCCATATCATGTCACTATATGATTGCATGTGCTGTTTATCATGTTTTTCATCTTATTGCTTAGAACGACGGTAGCATAATAAGATGATCCCTCACAAAATTTCAAGAATGTATTTCCCTAAGTGTGCACCGTTGCGAAGGATCGTTGTCTCGAAGCACCGCGTGTTGATCGGGTGTGATAGATTGTAACGTTCGCATACAACGGGTGTAAGCCAGATTTACACATGTGAAAGACTTAGGTTCACTCGACGAGCCTAGCATGTACAGAAATGGCCTCGAATACGCGAGACCGAAAGGTCGAACATGAGTTGTATGGTTGAATGCGATCAGCATGGAGATGCTCACCATCGACGACTAGTCCGTCTCACGTGATGACCGGACACGGGTTAGTCAACATGGATCATGTAACACTTAGATGACTAGAGGGATGTCGATTTAAGTGGGAGGTCATACATAATTTGATTAGATTAACTTAATTATCATGAACTTAGTCTAAAAGTTGTCTTTACAAATATTGTAGATCCAATGGCCAACGCACGTGTCAACCTCAATTTCAACACGTTCCTGGAGAAAAACAAGTTGAAAGATGATGGTAGCAACTATGCGGACTGGGTCCGCAACTTGAAGCTCATCCTCATTGCATCCAAGAAGGCTTATGTCCTTGATGCGCCGCTAGGTGACCCTCCTGTTCCCATGGAAGCCCAAGATGTTCAAAATGTCTGGCAAACGCGGAGTGATGACTACACTCAGGTTAGATGTGGCATGCTATACAGTTTAGAACCGGGGCTCCAAATGCATTTTGAGAAACATGGAGCATATGAGATGTTCCAGGAGCTGAAACTAGTTTTTCAAGCTCATGCCCGGGTCAAGAGATATGAAGTCTCCGATAAGTTCTTTAGCTACAAGATGGACGAGAACAGTTCTGTTAGTGAGCATATACTCAGAATGTCTGGGTTGCACGGTCGTCTGACTCAGCTTGGAGTCGAACTTCCGGATGACGCTGTAATTGACAGAATCCTCCAGTCTCTCCCACCAAGCTACAAGGGTTTTGTGCTGAACTAGAACATGCAAGGGATGGAGAAGACCATTCCCGAGTTGTACTCGATGCTGAAATCTGGAGAAGTAGAAATCAAGAAAGAGCATCAAGTGTTGATGGTCAATAAGACCACCAATTTCAAAAAGGGCAAGGGTAAGAAGAACTTCAAGAAAGACAACAAAGTTGTTGCCGCACCCGGTAAGCCAGCTGCCGGGAAGAGGAAAAAGAATGGACCCAAGCCTGAGACTGAGTGCTTCTATCGCAAGGGAAACGGTCACTAGAAGCGGAACTGCCCCAAGTACTTGGCGGACAAGAAGGCCGGCAACGTCAAAGGTATATATGATATACATGTTATTTATGTGTACCTTACTAGAGCTCGTAGTAGCTCTTGGGTATTTGATACCGGTGTTGTTGCTCACATTTGCAACTCAAAGTAGGAACTGCGGAATAAACGGAGGCTGGCTAAGGACGAGGTGACGACACGCGTCGGGAATGGCTCCAAGGTCGATGTGATCGCAGTCGGCACCCTGCCTCTACATCTACCTTCGGGATTAGTGTTAAACCTTAATAATTGTTATTTAGTACCACCATTAAGCATGAACATTGTATCAGGGTCTTGCTTAATGCGAGACGGCTACTCATTTAACTCAGAGAATAATGGTTGTTCTATTTATATGAGTGATATGTTCTATGGTCATGCTCCACTGGTGAATGGTTAATTCTTGATGAATCTCGATCGTGGTATTACACATATTCATATTGTGAATACCAAAAGATGTAAGGTTGATAATGATAGTGCCACATACTTGTGGCACTGCCGCCTTGGTCATATTGGTGTCAAGCGCATGAAGAAACTCCATACTGATGGACTGTTAGAGTCTCTTGACTTTGAATCATTTGACACATGCGAACCGTGCCTCATGGGCAAAATGACGAATACTCCATTCTCACGAGTAATGGAGAGAGAAACCGACTTATTGAAAATAATACATACTGATGTATGTGGTCCAATGAACGTTGAAGCTCGCGGTGGCTATCTATATCTTCTCACTCTCACCGATGATTTGAGTAGGTATGGATATATCTACTTGATAAAGCACAAGTATGAAACATTTGAAAAGTTCAAGGAATTTCAGAGTGATGTTGAGAATCAACGTGACAAGAAAATAAAGTGTCTATGATCTGATCGTGGAGGAGAATATTTGAGTCACGAGTTTGGCACAGACTTAAGGAAATGTGGAATTGTTTCACAACTGACGCCGCCTGGCACACCGCAACGTAACGGAGTGTCTGAACGTCGTAATCGCACTTTATTAGATATGGTGCGATCTATGATGTCTCTTACCGACTTACCACTATAATTTTGGGGATATGCATTGCAAACTGCAGCATTGACTTTAAATAGAGCACCGTCTAAATCCGTTGAGACGACATCGTATGAATTATGGTTTGGCAAGAAACCTAAGTTGTCGTTTCTAAAAGTTTGGGGCTGCGATGCCTATGTGAAGAAACTTCAACCAGAAAAGCTCGAACCCAAAGCGGAGAAATGCGTATTCATAGGATACCCTAAGGAAACTATTGGGTACACCTTCTATCTTAGATCCGAAGGAAAAATCTTTGGTGCCAAGAATGGGTCCTGTCGTGGGTATAAGCCTCACAGTAGAAGTATAGGGTACGAAAGTATATGGGCAGAGCCGTAGCTACGACGAGGATGTACGAGTTCAAGCCCCTCTGCGGTGGAGGTAAAAGCCCTACGTCTCAGTGCTCTTGGGAGCTTTGTGTCGAGTGAATTATAGGATTACAGCAAGTGCCAACCCCTGCACCCGTGGGGAAGGGCGGCTTATATAGAGTGCGCTGCCCTTCATAATGGCCCGGTGGACAGGGGTGGAATAGTGGCGAGTAAATGCTTACGTTACAAGTAACGTAAGCTTTAAATGCTAATAATGGTGTATGAAAACGTATGACCGTTGTCCTCCTCGGAGGTTACGATGTACAGAGTGGATTCCAGTCGGTACGTTAGATATGCTCCGAGTGGATCGTCGCTGACTGGATGATGGAGGCGTCCTTAGTTCAGTCGGAACTGTCTAAGGGCCTTGTCTTCTATGAAGGATAGTCCTTGGGTAGGACCTATAGGGCAGACCTATGACCCTACCCTGGGATTATAACCCCATCATTAGTCCCCGAATGGATCGGGGTTGGAACGATGAAGTGATGTCTGGATTTTGGAACCGACTGGTATTGAGGTGACTTTAGCGTTGTTTGCCTCGATCCATTTTATCTTTTCAGCTAGTGATCCGAGTGAATATGCCAGTGAAACGAACCGTCAGGGACCGAGTGCTTCTGCGGAATCTTTCGACATGACTGGTCAAACTGACAGCGCCGGATTTTCCGAGATCCTCAAATTTCGGTTGCCGCGCGCTCAGCGGGGATGATGACATCGCCATCGAGTAGGTTTTTCCTCCTCGATTATCGTGTCATTATCTTCTCCACTAATCTTGCAGCGGCCGGTTGGGGGGATAAGATCCTGGGCCCACCTGTAAGTGACCCAGTCGAAGGCCTATTAAAGCCTCCCCGGCGGGATTTCCTGTTGCGCTGCTCATCCTCCTTCCATTAATCTTGCTCCTCCCGCAACTCTCTGCACACCTCAAGCCACCTCCTTCCCCTCCTCCTCTGTGGATCCGTCGCCCTCGCCATGACGAAGGGGCAGACCAGCAAGCTCGAGGCGCAGAAGAAGAAGAAGAAGGGGGCGTCCTCCACTCAGCGGCGGCAGCGGGCGTTGCCGGCGGGCTGGATCCAGGGGGACTTCCTCCCCTCCTCGGTGACCGAGAACGACGTGCTGGAGCTGGTGGAGCACGACATGGTCGCCAACAAGTCCTGGAGGCTGCCGGAAGGAGAGATGGAGCCGACGCCGAAGGAGGGGGAGCGCGTTCTGCTGCTCAGCCACGTGGCCAGAGGTTTTCCTTGCCTCCCCATCCTTTCTTTCGAGGTATCATGAATTACTTCGGGGCGCAGCTCCATCACTTTCCTCCGAATGCGATAGCTCATCTTTCCGCGTTCGTCACCCTCTGCGAGTGCTTCATAGGATGTCCTCCCCACTGGGGGCTCTTTAAATATGTCTTCTCCGGTAGATCCCAAACTGTTAAGAAGCTTAGCCAGTCGGACGATAAGACACACATCCTCCAGCTCTGTGGGGGTTTAGGCTTTCAGAAGAAAAAAAGAGTAGCTATCCCTCCCTCCAGCTATCCGAGTCAGTTAGGAACTGGCAATCGTACTGGTTCTATTGCCAGGACATTGCTTGCCCGAATGCTTCGAGTGGGTTGCCGCCTTTCAGTTTAGACCGTCCGGGCCCTCCCAGGAAGCTTGCGTTCTCTAAGGGAGAAAGAACCCAGATCCAGCCTTTGGTCGACGCGCTAATAGCCGTCGTACGGAGGGGAGTCACCGGCATGGACCTGCTGGAGACTTTTCTGGGTCGGCGCATCCAGCCGGTGCATGCCCGAGACCATGCTATGTGGCATTACACGGGGCCTTCGGATACCACTCGGTCTCATCCAGAGGACGTGAGCAGGGAGACTGTGAGTGCGTGGGTGCGCATCATCACATGCACGTGTGATAACCCCGTGGGAGCTCGGTGGGTGAAGCCCTTCCGCGCCGAAAATCCTCCTCCGAATGAGGTGAGTACATGTTGTCGTCGAGTGCTTTTAACCTTCTCAACTTTATTGCTTTGCTTGTCTCGCTGACTGACGTTGCCGACTGTGTTTTGTGCAGGAGTGGACGAACTGGCATTCTGCATTCTCGAATGGGAATCCAGTCAAGGAAGAGGAAGGCAGCATGGAGGGCAGAGCAGATAGCGCCGAGTACGTCTCTGACAGTGGGGAGACGGAGGAGGAGACGGAAGAGGAGGAGGAGGAGAGTGGAGAGCAGAGCTCGTCACCCTCACCACCAGACCACCGAACCAAGCTTCGTCATGACCCCGTTGCTCCGCCGGCTCCTCCCGCGGCCCCAAATGCTCCGCCGGCTCCTCTCGTGGCCCCGAGTGCTCGGAGCGTGAAGAGAACCAGGGGTGCTTCTGCCGATCCCGTGAATCAGCCGTCCAAGGTGGCTAAACCCAGCGGGTCTAAGCCTCGGAAAGCTTTGCATCGGATGAGGATCGCTGTTCCGGTCGCCTCAGCGTAAGTCTCTTGTTCTTCCATATTCCTTCAGTATCCAATTGGACTCTTCTTTTTGGGAATTCATGTTTACCCGTCGAGTGGATTTCACTCAACAGAGCCGCTACCTCCGCCACCTCTCTGCCGCGTCAGGATGATGATCGCATGGACATTAATAATGCCGCCACGTCCCAGCAAGGTACGTTGTCACGACTCCGAGAGTTGTATTACTGTTTCGCGAGTGCTGTCTTTGATCTTGACCTTTTTCTGCAATTTTATTTTGTTCAGTCAGGCTTCCGTTGGAGGTGATCCATTTGGACGACAACAACCAAAGGAGGTCGGAGCCAGCTTTGGCGCTTGTCCCTGGGTTTATCCAACCTGCTGCCAATCCCGCCATGAATGTGACGCCGACTGAGACAGTGGCCCGCACGGCGGAACCGACTGGACCACAGCTCGGGATGCCCAGGGAGCGTTCTGCCATGCCGGGTCCGTCAGTTGTTCAATATGATGCCCGACGCCTCCCGGAAGATCAAGTAGGAGCTGCCAAGGACGTCATGGTGCAAGTAGAGCTGATGGTGGGCGACGCCAAGGGAGCGTATGACTCCATCGCATCCCTGTACAAGAAGAGCTTGGAGCTTCTGGATGATATCCGAGTAAGTGCGCTAGTAAGTGTTTACATTCCTCTTGGTACCCACTGGGGGTTTCAGCGAGATACTTGGATACAGTAGGATGATTTTGCAGTGGGTTCACTCCGAGTGAACCCAGTGGGTGTAGTCTCCGAGACTTCCGCCGAGTGCTTGCGCTGGTAGTTGTCTTTAAATGTATTTTCCATAATCTGTACAGATCAGAGTTGATCTGCCCGAATGGTACCAGTGGGGGCACGCCGAGTGCAACACTGGGTGTAGTCCCCGAGAGTAGTGTTACTCGGGTTGAGTAATAGTAATCTCATAGTGTTGTTGGTTTGCTATGGAGTTCAATAGGGCCCACCTGTTCGAGCTTCATACCAGTGCGGTCACTCTCAGTGAACCCACTGGGTGTAGTCCCCTAGACCGCTGTCGATTTCTTGCATCGGCAGGGGTCTGAAGAATTTTGAGCTTTGATTGTTTTGTCATATCTGTCAAGACTCTTTCCTTGTTGAATGTGGCTGATCCTCCCTTTGTGTCTCTTTGACACAAGACTTGTGAAATGGGATCAACGTATAATGCTCTGAAGGCTGAGAAGATTCAACTTGTTGCGGACTTGGAGGTGGCTGTGAATGATCTGGCTGGCGTGAAGAAGGCTCTCGCTGACCGAGAGAAATCTTTGGAGGAATCTCGGGAGGCTAACAAGGCACTCCTAGCCGAAGTAGAAAAAATGAAGAGGGAGAGATCCGAATGGATGGGCCCACTGAAGGTAATGAACACTCGGTGCAGAGTGCAGGAGAAATACGTCAGCAACTGGGCGAAGAAGATGGTCGCACTGCTTGGTGGTGAGTTCTTGCCGAGTGCTTTTTGACATTGGAGTTCACTCCGCGCTTATTTTCTGCTTGTCTTTTCTTTGCAGATTTCTGTCGGGACGTTGAGGCTGAAACAGCCGAAATTGAACGGTCGCTTGTTCCGAATGTTCCACTTGGCGATGAAGCTAACTGGGACATGTTCCGAGCGCATTCTCGCCTTAACAGGGTGGGCCCTTTCATTGGTCGCCTGAGAAGAATTGTCGGCCGAATCGACAAGGAGCTGTGGCTTGAAGATGACTCCCGGAACGAGATAGAGGGTTTGATGACTCGACTGGAGGACGTTCCGAGCAGAGTGCAGGCATGGAAGATGTCTGCCGCTCGGTGTGGTGCGGACGTGGCACTGTCTCTGGTCCGAGTGCACTACAAGGAAGCCCGTGAAGACAAGCTGAAGACGTTGCAGGCCGCCAACACCAAGAAGCTTCGATTTGAAGATTTCATGGAGACCTTCCTCGACACGGCCACTCGGATTACAGATGGAATCGACCTCGACACCTTTGTGGAGCCTGCCAGCCCTGGCGACGCTTGATAAACTTTATGCTGAACGCACATTTACCTCGGTATGCCGAGTGAAGTCTGTATTAAACTTTGGACACTGTTTTTGGCCGGTACATTCGTGGTTCGGTGTGGATAAACTTGATTCACACCGAGCCGACTGATCGTAGATCCAATTTAAATTCGAACCGGATATTTTTCTCTTCTTTCGCTGAGTCTTTTTGACACGATTTTGGCTCGTGGTTTTTGTTTGGGCGTATCTTGGTGAAGCCAATGGCAAACATCCGGAGCATGTAATTGTCAGTTGTCTTCACATCCACATGAGCCTCAATGAGGGTCTGCTAAGCCTCCGAGTGTATCTCGAGTGCCCACTCGGAGGAAGCTTTTTACTTAGGCGACTCTGGTTCGCATCTAAGTCTCCGAGTGTGACTTGAAATGCACACTCGGAGCAATTTGTTTACTTAGGCGACTCTGAGTCGCAGCTAAGTCTCCGATTGTGACTTTTGGTGCACACTCGAAGTGAGTTTTTACTTAGGCGACTCTGGGTCGTGGCTAAGTCCCCGAGTGTGACTTTTGGTGCACACTCGGAGCGAGTTTTTACTTAGGTGACTCTGGGTCGCAGCTAAGTCCCCGAGTGTGACTGTTAGTGCGCACTCAGAGCGAGTCGTTTACTTAGGCGACTCTGGGTCGCAGCTAAGTCCCCGAGTGTGTCTGTTAGTGCGCACTCGGAGCGAGTTGTTTACTTAGGCGACTCTAGGTCGCAGCTAAGTCCCCGAGTGTGACTTTTCGTTGACACTCGGAGCGAGTTGTTACTCATGTAGTTGTGAGTTGTCTTCACATCCACATGAGTCTCAATGAGGGTCTGCTAAGCCTCCGAGTGTATCTCGAGTATACACTCGGAGGAAGCTTTTTTACTTAGGCGACTCTGAGTCGCAACTAAGTTCCCTAGTGTGACTTTTCGTGCATACTCGGAGCAAGTTGTTTACTTAGGCGACTCTGGGTCGCAGCTAAGTCCCCGAGTGTGAATTTTAGTGCACACTCGGAGCGAGTTTGTACTCAGGCGACTCTAGGTCGCAGCTAAGTCTCCGAGTGTGACTTTTCATGCACACTCGGAGCGAGTTGTTTACTTAGGCGACTCTGGGTCGCAGCTAAGTCTCCGAGTGTGACTTTTAGTGCACACTCGGAGCGAGTTTGTACTTAGGCGACTCTGAGTCGCAGCTAAGTCTCCGAGTGTGACTGTTAGTGCATACTCGGAGCGAGTTTGTACTTAGGCGACTCTGGCTCGCAGCTAAGTCTCCGAGTGTGACTTTTAGTGCACACTCGGAGCGAGTTTGTACTTAGGCGACTCTGGGTCGCAGCTAAGTCTCCGAGTGTGACTTTTAGTGCACACTCAGAGCGAGTTTGTACTTAGGCGACTCTGGGTCGCAGCTAAGTCTCCGAGTGTGATTTTTCGTGCACACTCGGAGCGAGTTGTTACTTAGGCGACTCTGGGTCGCGGCTAAGTCCCCGAGCGTGACTTTTAGTGCACACTCGGAGTTAGTTTTCTAGACCGGAGTCTGCAAATGCGGAAGAATTTTGAATCGGCAAGAAATCAATCTGCTTTGTATTACTTCGATGATACTTGTTCTTTACATTGTCTCCGTCGGCAGTTATGTGTAGAAGCGCTTCAGTAGATCTCCATTCCATGCTCGTGGCTCGTCCGTTTCCCTATCGAGGTTGTAGAGTCGATATGCTCCATTGTTCAGCACCTTACAAATGATGAACGGTCCTTCCCAGGCGGGAGCCAACTTGTGTGGTCTCTGTTGATCCACTCGGAGCACCAAGTCGCCTACTTGGAACATGCGGCTCCTGACGTGCCGCACATGAAATCGTCGCAGATCTTGTTGATAAATTGTTGAACGGATCAGTGCCATCTTGCGCTCCTCTTCTAAAAGGTCTACTCCGTCTTGCCTGGCTTGCTCTGCTTCGGCTTCGGAGAAAAGTTCGACTCGTGGAGAGTTGTGAAGCAAGTCACTCGGAAGGACTGCCTCTGCTCCATAAACGAGGAAAAATTGGGATCGCCCTGTTGATCTACTCAGAGTTGTGAGGAGGCCCCGCAGCACCGAAGGCAGCTCGGTGACCCATGCGCCGGCGGCATGTCCAACTTCTCGCAGGAGTCGAGGCTTCAACCCTTGAAGAATAAGTCCATTCGCCCGCTCTGCTTGCCTGTTTGTTTGGGGGTGTGCCACGGATGCAAAATCCACTCGGATACCTTGGCCTGTGCAAAAACCTTTGAACCTGTCCGAGTCAAAGTTTGTGCCATTGTCGGTGATTATGCTGTGCGGAACCCCGTATCTGGCGGTGATGTCTCTGATAAATTTGATGGCCGTAAGGGCATCAAGCTTCTTGATAGGTTGGCTTCAATCCACTTGGTAAACTTGTCGACTGCTACCAGCAGATGAGTGAATCCTCCTTGGCCTGTTCTGAATGGACCACTGTATCTAATCCCCACACGGCGAATGGCCAAGCAAGAGGAATTGTCTTCAGCGCGGACGTTGGCTTGTGGGACTTGTTTGAATAGAACAGACAACCTTCGCAACGGTCGACTATATCTTTTGCCATTTCATTCGCCTGCAACCAGAAGAAACCAGCTCTGAACGCTTTGGCGATGATTGCCCTTGATGAGGCATGATGACCGCAGGTTCCCGACTAAATTTCTTCCAAGATTAACTGCCCCTCTTTAGGAGAGATACACCGCTGAAGGACGCCTGAAACACTTTCCTTGTATAACTGGTCATCAATGACGGTGAAGGACTTCCACCTGCGAACGAGCTTCCTAGCTTGGACTTCGTTTTCTGGTAACTCTTGCCTCATGATGTATGCAATGAACGGCACAGTCCATTCGGGAATGACAGCTAGAATCTCCATGATCAAATCAACCACGGAGGGGATCTCGACTTTGGTCTGATCTGTTGAGCTCTTCGGTTTTACTGGTTCCTCTGTAAAAGGATCTTCTTTTACCGAGGGGAGGTGTAGGTGCTCGAGGCAGACATCACTCGGGACCGGTCTCCGAGTGGATCCAAGTTTGGCCAATTCATCTGCTGCTTGGTTTTTCAGTCGGGGAACATGGCGAAGTTCCAGACCTTCGAACTTCTTCTCGAGCTTCCTTATTGCGTTGCAGTATGCAGTCATGGTGGGGTTCCTTACATCCCATTCCTTCATTACTTGATTAACCACTAGATCTGAGTCGCCCTAGACCATTAGGCGACGGACGCCGAGTGTGATGGCCATGCGCAACCCGTAAAGGAGAGCTTCGTACTCTGCTTCGTTGTTGGAAGAATCAAAATGGATCTGCAACACATACTTGAGTTTATCAACTTTTGGGGATATGAGCACTACGCCGGCGCTGGAGCCATTCAACATCTTGGACCCATCGAAGAACATGGTCCAATGAGCCGAGTAGATGTGAGTCGGTTGCTGTTGTTCTACCCATTCTGCTATGAAGTCAGCAAGAGCTTGAGACTTTATAGCTTTCTTGGCTTCGAACTTGATGTCGCAGTATAGCATCTCCATTGCCCACTTTGCCACTTGGCCTGATGCGTCCCAATTGTGGAGAATTTCTGACAACGGAGCATCAGATATGACAGATACCGAGTGGTCTTGGAAATAATGAGCCACCTTCTTTGCAGTCATGTAGATCCCATAAATAAGCTTCTGATAATGGGGATACCTCTGCTTGGAAGGAGTCAGGGCTTCGGAAACATAATATACTGGCCGCTGAACCTTGTACGCTTTGCCTTCTTCTTTGCGTTCAACTGTCAAAACGGTGCTGACGACTTGATTTGTAGCCGCGATGTACACAAGAAGGGGTTCTTTACTGAGCGGGGCAGTAAGAACCGGCTGGGTGGAAAGCAGGCCTTTGAGGTCGTCGAATGCGATTTGGGCTTCGCCTGTCCACTCGAAGGTATCTGACTTCTTCACGAGTCGGTTCAGAGGTAACGCCTGCTCGCCGAGTCGAGCGATAAACCTGCTCAAAGCCGCTAGGCAACCTGTGAGCTTTTGAACAGCATGTACTCTTACCGGCCGCTCCATTCGAACAATTGTCCCGATCTTTTCGGGGTTGACATCAATCACCCGTTCGGAAACGAAGAAACCGAGTAACTTCCTGCTGGGAACACCGAATGAACACTTGGCTGGGTTGAGCTTGATATCGTACCTACGTAGGTTGGCAAATGTTTCTGCCAAGTCAGTCAGCAGGTCGAAACCTTTGCGTGACTTGACTACTATATCGTCCATATATGCCTCCACATTTCGCCCGATCTGGTCTAGGAGGCATTTTTGGATCATGCGCATAAAAGTTGCTCCTGCATTCTTCAAACTAAATGGCATAGTAATGTAACAGAAGCACCCGAATGGGGTGATGAAGGCTGTTGTTAATTCATCTGGACCATACAGACGTATCTGATGATAGCCCGAATAGGCATCAAGGAAGGATAAGCGCTCACAGCCCGCAGTCGAATCAACGATTTGATCAATGCGGAGGAGCGGGAAGTGATCTTTTGGACAGACCTTATTGAGATGCTTGAAATCGATGCACATAGGGAGAGACTTGTCCTTCTTGGGCACCATGACAACATTAGCGAGCCACTCGGAGTGGTGTACCTCACGAATGAAGTTGGCTGCCAAAAGTTTAGCCACCTCCTCTCCGATTGCTTTCCTCTTGTGTGCGGCGGACCGACGCATGCGTTCTCAGACGGGCCGAGCAGCAGGATCCACATGCAGCCGGTGCTCAGCCAACTCCCTGGGTACACCTGGCATGTCAGCAGGCTTCCATGCAAAAATGTCCCAGTTCTCACGGAGGAATTGGATGAGCTCGGCTTCCTATTTTGGATCAAGGGTGGTGGAGATGTTTGTCGGGGCGGCGGTGTCGTCCGTCGGATGGATGTTGACTTTCTTCGTGTCTCCCGCCGACTGGAATGCGGACTTGGACGCTGGCTTCTTTGAACGCATCAGGTCGGCGGGGTCGGCGGTCTTCTTGTACTCATCCAGCTTGAGTATAGCCATCTGATGATCAGCAATTCTCGACCCCTGCTGCAGACACTCCTCGGCCCGCTGCCGATTGCGTGTGACAGTAATCACACCTTTGGGACCGGGCATCTTCACCTTCAAATAGACGTAACATGGACGGGCCATGAAACGCGCATATGCCGGACGGCCCAGAATCGTGTGGTATGCACTCTGGAAGTCTACTACCTCAAATGTTAACTTCTCTTTACGAAACTTCTTGTCAGAGCCGAAAATGACATCCAACGCAATCTGACCGAGTGATTTGGCCTTTCTTCCTGGGACGACTCCATGGAACTGCATACTGCTCTCGCTATGTTTGGATATTGGAATGCCCATTCCCTTGAGAGTATCAGCGTACATGATATTCAAGCCGCTGCCGCCGTCCATGAGGACTTTGCGCGGCCTAACTCCTTCCACCACCGGGTCGATGACCAGAGCTTGCCTCCCTGGGGTGGGTACGTGTGCTGGGTGGTCTGACTGATCAAAGGTGATCACAGTCTGTGACCACTTGAGGAACGTGGGAGTGGATGGGGTTGCCATGTTTACCTCCCTGTTGACCAGCTTCAGTCGACTTTTGCTTTCCACATCAGCAAAAATCATCAACGTTGCATGGACTTGGGGGAACGGATCCTCGTCCTCATCATCCTGCTCGGTGTCCTTCTCACTCGGCTGTCCTTCACCGAATCCTTGGATCAGGAGGCGACACTGCCGAGTGGTATGCTTCGGCAATATGACATTGCCTTCTTCATCCGTCTTCGTGTGGATTGGACACGGTTGATCTAGGATGGAATTTCCTAACTGCCTCTCCTTGGGGTTGTACTGTGCTTTCCCCTTGCCTTTGAACTTGGCATTTGTAACGACTGTTGCCTCTGCCTGTGGTGTGGATTGAGCTTTCCGTTTCTGCTTCCGATTGATGTTCCCATCTCCATCAGCGACTGACTTATGCTTGCCGCTACGTATGTGGTCCTCCCCTTCGCCATTTTCATAGCGTGCGGCTATCTCCATCATCTTGCTCATGGATATGTCGCCTGCCCGACCAAACTTCAGGTACAGATCTCTGTACCGAACGCATGCCTTGAAGGCGCACACTGCTTGGTGCTCTGTGACGTTCTCCACCGTGTGGTAGAGGGTCGTCCAACGCTGGATGACATCGCGCAAGGGCTCGTTTTGCTTCTGGACACAGTGCTGAAGCTCCACAAGACCAGCAGGGCGTTTGCACGTTCCCTCGAAGGTCCTAATGAAGACTCGGGCCAGATCTGCCCAACTGTAGATGCTTGACGGAGCTAACTGGTTTAGCAAAGCTCGTGCCCAACCGTCGAGCATCAGTGGGAGATGTTTCATGGCGACATGTTCATCTCCGCCACCGATCTGGACCGCCACTCTGTAGTCGTCCAACCAAGTTTCTGGTTTGGACTCTCGTGTGAATTTGCTGATTCCCGTCGCCAATCGGAAGTTGGGAGGGATGTCAGCTGAGCGGATGGCCCGACTGAAGCACTCGGGGCCAGAAACAACGGTCCTGCTTCCACTCGGACGGTCTCTATCGTGACCATCACGGTGGGCTCGACTTCTGTAGACCTTCTTCTGGGCGATGTACCCTCTTGCATCAGGCCTTGGATCATGCGCGCCACCACACGAACGACGATCATCGTAATGCCGGGGCCCGTAAGGCCCACTCCGCGGAGGAGTACGCGAACGACGACGATCTTTGGGATGAGACCGAATGGGAAGCGGATTCCGACTCGGGTCCCTGGAACGGCTGCCCCCTCTGCATCGCTGGTGAGAGTCGGGACTGAAAACCGACCGATGTGTGTTCGCTTGAACAGAACTGTTGTGGATCCTGTTGTGCGACTGGGAGACCGCCGAATTTTGCTGCTGCGCCGTATGCAACAAGGCGCGGATCTGCTCGATTCCTCTACCAACCTCTGAATTAGTCTGATGGAGAGAATTGGCTATCCTGGCGGCCGCAACCAAGTTGAGGATGGGTGTGCGGAACACCTCGACGTTGCTCTCACGAGTGCGTCGACTAGAAGAACGATGGTGCTGACGACGAGCGCCGGATGATTCTCCGAACTCACGCTCGTTCCGACCAGTCCCGAGGGGACTTTCGTGGGAATCAGCCATGAGTACTTCGGCCGCAGGCCCGTGACCCAGATACTCGGAAGGTAGTTCAGTCGGAACTGACTCCAAGTACTGGGATGGCAGCGGGACCACAACGGATTCGAGCACCGCCACTTGAAAGGACGCGTTTTGTCGCACCTGGGCGTGTCGCACCCAACGCTGGAGCCGCGGACGACGGGATCGCTTGTTGCGTCACGTGACGGGGGCGAAGATCGACACCGGGGTCGGTGGCTGGACAAGAAGAACACTGCAGGAACTGGCACGGAAGTGCATAGCCCCGCGTCTGGGAAGCGCCTCGACGTCGAGGGGCGCATCCCGAAACCATGTCGAATCATCGGTGATGAAGGAGAGTGCACCGAAGAGGATCTCATGACCCATGCAAAGAACTCCGCCGGTTGACATGACGAAAAGATGAAATCGCAAACTCGTCGGAAGTCGTTTAGACGCCTGCCCCATGGTGGGCGCCAACTGTCGTGGGTATAAGCCTGACAGTAGAAGTATACGGTACGAAAGTATATGGGCATAGCCTTAGCTACGGCGAGGATGTATGAGTTCAGGCCCCTCTGTGGTGGAGGTAAAAGCCCTACATCTCAGTGCTCTTGGGAGCTTTGTGTCGAGTGATTTATAGCATTACAGCAAGTGCCAACCCCTGCACCCGTGGGGAAGGGCGTCTTATATAGAGTGCGCTGCCCTTCATAATGGCCCGGTGGACAGGGGTGGAATAGTGGCGAGTAAATGCTTACGTTACAAGTAACATAAGCTTTAAATGCTAATAATGGTGTATGAAAACGTATGACCGTTGTCCTCCTGGGAGGTTACGATGTACAGAGTGGATTCCAGTTGGTACGTTAGATATGCTCCGAGTGGATCGTCGCCGACTGGATGATGGAGGCGTCCTTAGTTCAGTCGGAACTGTCTAAGGGCCTTGTCTTCTATTAAGGACAGTCCTTGGGTAGGACCTATAGGGCAGACCTATGACCCTACCCTGGGACTATAACCCCATCAGATCCTTTCTAGAGAAAGACTTTCTCTCGAAAGAAGTAAGTGGGAGGAAAGTTGAACTTGATGAGGTAATTGTACCTCCTCTCGAACCGGAGAGTAGCGCAACACGGGAAAATGTTCCTGTGGCGCCTACGCCAACCGAAGAGGAAGTTAATGATGATGATCATGAAGCTTCGGATCCAGTTGCTACTGAACCACGACGGTCCACAAGGGTACATTCCACACTAGAGTGGTATGACAACCCTGTGATGGAAATCATATTGTTAGACAAAGGTGAACCTTCGAACTATGAAGAAGCGATGGCGGGCCCGGATTCCAACAAATGGCTTGAGGCCATGAACTCTGAGATAGGATCCATGTATGAGAACAAAGTATGGACTTTGTTGGACTTGCCCGATGATCGGCGAGCCATAGAAAATAAATAGATCTTCAAGAAGAACACTGACGCAAACGGTAATGTGACCGTTTATAAAGCTCGACTTGTCGCTAAGGGTTTTCGACAAATTCAAGGAGTTGACTACGATGAGACTTCCTCTCCCGTAGCGAAGCTGAAGTCAGTCTGAATCATGTTAGCAATTGCCGCTTTTCATGATTATGAAATTTAGCAAATGGACGTAAAAACAGTGTTCCTTAACAGGTATCTTAAGGAAGAGTTGTATATGATGCAACCAGAAGGTTTTGTCGATCCCAAGAGTGCTAAGAAGGTATGTGTGACAGCCCGATGCCGACGCCCCAGTAGATCACCCCTTCTTTCTGTTTTCGTCATGTGTCTATTTTCTTTTGTCGCATCATCATCGCATCATGCGCATCATCAGCATTGCATCGGCATCCCGTTGCCGCCCATTTTCAAACTTGCATCCGTTGTTAATTGCCGGTTCTCGTAGTTGACCGTTCTGAGCCCGACCGCACACGCACGCGCCCGCGGCATCGTCAAATCTTGTTTACAAAAGTGTGCGTAAAACTTTCTCTGATCGGGTTGAGATTTGAAGTGCGGTCTTATTTTAATATAGCTAGGCCGCCTGTCGAATTTCGTCGCGATCGGAGTCCGTCTGGTACCCGAACGGTCGAACGTAGTGGCACCGTCTTCGGTTATTCGTCGGACGTCTGTCGGTGTCTTTTAGAATTCGTGCCGCACCGCCCGTTCTCCCTCTCGTCTCCGTATATCCCCTCTTCACGGCCGCATACCCATTCCCGCATTCGGAATTTTCCGATTCCGACTGCGCGGTTGGATCCGGATCGAAATTCCAGCTAACCTAGCCCGCCCGTTTGTCTATATATAGACCCCTAGTTCATTTTTTTAGACAGCCAACCCCCTGCCTCGTGTTGTGCGCCACCTACCCCGAAACCCTAGATCCCGCAGCCTCTCTCTCCCACCAGCGCCGCCGGCCCGCCGGGCCCGATCCAGGCCCGCCCGAGCCCATCTGGTCGCCGCCCCCGATCTGCACCTCCCGAGCTACAGCTCGTCAGACCGAAGTGCTCCTCCCGCCGGTCCCGCGCCACGCCGCCGCATCCTACCGGCAACCGGAGCCCCAGCGCCACCGGAGCAGGTTCCGCCGGCCAGATCGGACCTCGCCGCCCCTTCTCCTCCGGTTTCTCTCTCTCTCTCTAATCTCTCCGCTCACTCTCTCTCTCTGCAGGATACCCCATGGCGTCGTGGGAGCAGCCCGAGCTCGCTTCCTGTGGAGCTTGCCGACCCCGTCGCCGGCCGGATCCGGGTCGGAGGGCCCCGTCCCTGGCCTCCCTCGCCGCCAGGAAGGCTGTCGCCGCCGCCAAGCCTGGTGCCTCATGCAGAGGCATAAGGAGTACGAAGCCAGTGCTCGCGAGCGCCCTGGCCCGACGCCCCCTGGGCCTCGCTGCCCTGGGCCTCGCCCGCGGCCCAGCTTCTCCCGGCCCAGGCCAGCGCCTCCAGAGCCTCGCCTCGCTCACAAGCCGGCCTGGCCAGCCTCTCCACCGACTGGGCCTTGGCCCGCGAAGGTGAGATCCCCCAGACCCTAATTTGGGCCCATGCCTTTGTTAGGCCCGATAGGAGGGTTTTGGACCATAGGGACTTATATAATTCCTGTACATTTTTAATAGTTTCAAAAAAATGATTGTTTTTCAAATGCCCGTAATTATTTATCCGTATGTCGGATCGGAGCGAGTAATATGTGTAAAATGTATAGAATTCAGAGTAGATTACGACTTTACAACTTGCATATTTGTTTGACGTGTTTTAGCGTGTCGTATGCCTTGATTTCCGTGCTGTCTAGGTAGGATAGTGCCCGTAATTAATTTTCGTGGAAGTTCGGATAGCCCGTATGCCTTAGATAAAATGCCCATGTTTTAGGGACCATTTTCCCATGCATTTTAGAGCGGTCATTTGTATTTTTGCGTGTAGGGAATTGCCTCTAGTTTATTTTCCCGCATTTATGTGTGGCTTTATTTTGTGTTGCAACCCCACATTTTTTATATGTTTCCGGGGTAGAAAAATCCCATGGATTTTCTGTGCAATAAGTTTTAGCATTAGAGCAAGTTAGTTCGCGCGATAGTGTGCCGTGATGCCCTTTTGTTTATTTCGTAGGATTTATTCCGTGCGTCGTTTGACGGAGTTGTCAACTAGGGAGTTGTTCTTGGGTGTTTAGACTAGCCCCTGGTATTTTTGGTTGCAATAGAAATGCATGTTTTGGTGTATTTTGCTTGCTCTCAAATTGCTAGAAATAGTGCTGATTTGGAGGAGCTGAAATATTTCTAAGTCTGAAATCTGTTATATTTTGTTGTTGTCTTGTCTTGCTTGGTAGCCCTTATGTTTCTCTAGCATGCTGTGAATTTTCATGCCATTTGGATTCCTTTAGCTATAGGTTTTGCTTCTGTCAATATTGCTTCAGATCGAAAACTGCACTTTCATGAGGTGTAATTTTCACTAAGTCTGAAATAGTGTGTGAGATGCCATTTTGTGTCTTCTATCCCTAGTGATCCATGATGCCATGCTAGTTGTTGTTAGTTGTTTGTAGTAGTGCATCTTGCCCTCTTTCTAGCCATGCCTTGGTTGATTATATTTGAGTTGTGTGGCTCGTAGTTGTGGGGCGTAGAAAATGCTATGTGGCTGTTTTTGGCAGATTGTAGTCATTTCTTGTTTTGCTCGTACTTTTGAACCGTAGCTCCGATTTGATCGTGTTCCACATGAAACTTGCTTAGAATCTCGTGTAGTTTCATTTTCCCTTGCTTGTTGTATGTTTTGAAGTGCTCATGACCGTCGTTGCACACATATTGCATTCATGTCATCATATCTTGCGGTGCTTGTATCTTTTGAACCGTAGCTCCGTTGGATATGATATGTATGTGTAAATTGCTTGAAATGACGCGTAGAATCACGAGAACCTATTTGTTTTTCTGTTTAACAACTAATTAAATGTGTTAGTTCAGATCTGGACAGAATTGTAAATTAACATGTGAGGTCGTCTCGGAGATGCTATATGTCATTTCCGACCTCATTTAAAAATGCCTAGATAGGTAGTTTAATTTCCTCTTCACCTCTTGCATGTTAAACAACATTAATTTTGCCGTGTAAATAACCGGGAGTGAACTAAATAATTCATATGTGGAGTTTCGTCAATATGCAACTTGTTGCATATTGAACTTCACTTAATGTGTAGTGATTGATTGTGTGATTTGTCATGCCGTGACTTGCATGTATTCAGCTGCTCATGCGTCATATGTGTTATGCATCGTTAGGTGAATTCCGTGTGTTGGTTTGTCTTTCCGGTTTTCCCCGTCTCGATAGAGTTCCGCAAGTGTGTCGGATGTGAGGACCCGTTCGACTACGTCGGTTCGTGTGCTTCACGGAGGCATTCTTCTTCCAAGCGGGATCTCAGGCAAGATGACCATTTCCCCAGATACCATTACTATCATTGCCATGCTAGTTTTATCGCTTCAATCGATTATGTCTCGTTGCCTACCACCTGTTAAATATAAGCCTCTCAACAATGCCATGAAAACCTTCAACCTGTTCAACCTAGCAAACCACTGATTGGCTATGCTACAGCTTGCTTAACCCTGTTGTTAGCGTTGCTAGTTGCAGGTGCAGTTGCTTCCACGTGAAAACATGGGTTCTTTATTATATCACCATATTTAAATGCTATTTAATTTAATGCACCTATATACTTGGTAAAAGGTGGAAGGCTCGGCCTTTCTAGCCTGGTGTTTTGTTCCACCTTTGCCCCCTTAGTTTCCGGCTACCGGTGTTATGTTCCATAAATGAGCGCTCCTAACACGATCGGGGTTGTTATGGGGACCCCCTTGATAATTCGTTTTAGATTAAAGCTGGTCTGGCAAGGCCCAACATTGGTACTACATTTTCCTAAACACCTAATAAAATTGCATAGGGACTTTCCGGACCCCGAGGATAATTTAATCAACCCCCGGGCCAGTGCTCCTCATGAGTTTTGGTCCCACCTGAGCGATGTCCGGCGCCCCTCTGGTCAACCGGAGGTTTAGCGATCCCGACGTCTAGCTCATCCGCCGTTTCCTCAGAACGAGGTACGCGACTCCTATCGGGATCGTTGACACGTCGGGCGGCCTTGCTGGATTAGTTTTACCTTTGACGAGATATCTTGTGCATCGGGATTCCGGTGATGCTTTGGGTAATCTCAGAGTTCAGGTTTTCCACTAGGAAATCCGACGAGATCGCGAGCTTTGTGATTGAGGATTTCTATGAGGCTTGTGGTAATTTGTGATGGACTAGTTGGAGCACCCCTACAGGGTTAAATCTTTTTAGAAAGCCGTGCCCGCGGTTATGTGGCAACGTGGAAACTTTGTTTAACACTGGTTCTAGATAACTTGAAGTTAACTTAATTAAAACATGCCAACTGTGTGCGTAACCGTGACTGTCTCTTTCATGAGTTCTTTCTCCGATCGAGGACACGGTGGGGTTCTGTCTGGCGTAGGTAGGTGTTCAGGATCATTCATTTGATCGTCAGTAGTTCACATCCGTTATGCGTAGATCTTCCCCCTCTTATTTCTTGTACTCGTAAGTTAGCCACCAAATATATGCTTAGCCGCTGCTGCAACCTCACCACTTAACCATACCTCACCCATTAAGCTTTGCTAGTCTTGATGCCTTCGGAAATGAGATTGCTCAGTCCCCTGTGGCTCACAGATTACTACAACACCAGTTGCAGGTACAGGTAATGGTTACTTGACGTGAGTGCGTTGATTGTTCATTTGGAGTTGCTTCTTCTTCTTCTTCTTCGTCATCGATCTAGGATGGGTTCCAGGCCGGCAGCCTGGGATAGCAAGGATGGACGTCGTTCTTTCTTTTCTCGTTTCTTTTCGTCCGTAGTCGGACCCTGCTCTTACTCTTGATGAATATGTAATGTACTGATGCGACTCTGATGTAGCTTGTGGCAAGTGTAAGCCAACTCTCTATGTATATCTCTTCTTTTCAGTACATGTACTTGTAACGATATCCATTCTTGCGACACGACGAGATGCGCTTCCATCCCTGACAAGGCCTTCGTGCCAAATTGAGGATAGGGTCGCATCTCGGGGCGTGACAAGTTGGTATTAGAGCAGTACCGACCTAGGAGCCCCCTTGATGGATCGTACTTGGCCGAGTCGAGTCTAGTAAAAAAATACTTTAAGTCTAGTTATATATCGGAGAGTAGGATTCTTTTTTCTCCTCTTCTATGCTCTGGTGAGGAATCTTGACGTAATAATTTATTTTACTCCTGTTCTCACTCAAAAAAAAAAATTAGGATCACGCGGATATTTTTGGAATCTATATGATGCCGATGTGATAGAGTTCTATCTTGGTGCCTCCTATCTGCTTTAAGTCTCAGGGGAGTTGAGCTCCAGGGGATTCTCGAGCACATCGTTATCATTCAGATTTCTTAGTGTCTCAGAACGAAGGATGTTCGTAATTGCTTCAATACTAGTAGTGGCGAGATAACCCCGATGTCCCCAGTACTGGTGCAGATTGTTCGGGAGTACTGCCATACTTTGTATTGTTGTGATCACGAGGGTCTGTTGTAGATGAAGGTCCGAGATTCTGGTTGTGTGTTGACGGATGTGATACAGGTGACGGGTTAGTATAGGAGTTGTGTGTTATTACTCCTTGTATCCGTGTACCAGATTGCATGACCAGATATTTCGGGAATTCATAGGTGGGAATTCAAGTAGTTGCTTATAGGACAATCTTCCAACAATTGCATGATGTTAGGTTGGGGTCCGACATCTAGTGGATTCCTATCCACGAAAATATCGGACGAATTCTTTCTCAAGAGTTTGTTCTGGCTTGTTTCATAAGCCTCACCCTTTGTTTTGTTGATTATGGTAATACAAGTTGCTTCGATGTCCAGTGGTGATTTCAGATCTTTCCAAGAGGTGTTCTCATATTTTTATGTGAATACTAATTTTTTTTGCTCAATCAATTGTCATATCAATTCTTGTCAACCGGAGTCATCGTATCAATTCCATTCAACCGGTGTGTTTCTCTCCAACTCGATTCAATCCTCTCCAATTTGTCAAGAGCATTCTCTTATTCCATCCGGAGTTCATGTCGTCTGTCCCAAGTTGTCTTTGTTTTTTTGACCACCCTCCCGCCCTTTTTCTCAGTGATTCAGTTTTCATCCAAGAGTTTTCTCTTCGTTGTGCTTCCGCTGTCTGTTCTTTTCTCTCTTACCCAGTGATTTAATTCAGTTATCCAGGGTCATCATATCCTTTTCAAACATTAAATTCTTTCCTATGTTGGGAATTATTATGAGCCTATCTTGTTATTCATTCCTCTCTCTTTCTATCCAGAGTGTTGAAGATATTCCAAAAGTCCTGATTCTCGATCCTTTAGTTATTTCAAGGTGCTAACCTCATCTAGTTCTCTTTATACCGGTGCAATATCAATCTTTCTAGCAATCTTTTCTAACGGTGGTTTCTTTGAGTGGGCCCATAACCCACAGGTTTTTCCCATGTTCTCTTAACTCTTGTAATCTTTTCCGAAGATCTTTAATTCTTTTTAACTATGACATAAGTATTAATTCATCAGTCATATCCCTTCTTCAAGATCTATTTGAGTTAATTCTCATAATTTTGGGTCAACCTTGCATTCTTCTTATTCCGGAGTGTCTCAGCTATTCTTGGTGTTGTTCCTCGTCATCGTTCTCAGCTTGCAATTCGGAGGAGCGTTTCTCTCAAATCTTGGTTCATTCTCTTGGATATTCATCATTTCAGCCTTGTGTTATCATCTGGAATTGTTTCCAATCATGAGAGATTAATTTCTTCCTATCCGGTGCATTTATGAGTTGTTTTCATTCTCGTTTCTCTGAAGGCCATCATTTCAGAAGATTCTTCGTTCTCAGCTTTCAGCTTTCATCCTCAATTCTTCTCAATTGTTGTCTCTTCGTTCGTCTCTCAATTATTCTGGTGTCTTGTTTAAATTTTTCTCTCAGGTGGATCATGATCTCTTCATTCTCACCGGTGTCTCCTTCAAGACTTCTTCTAGTGGTGCATATCTATCTCTCTCTTCAAGTTTCTTTCAAGAAGAATAAGGGCTATGCTAAATCCGTTGCTTGTCATCAATTAAACTTGATGAAGGATAAGCATAACATAATTCTTATTCTTGTTCAT
The DNA here is from genome assembly GCF_904849725.1 of Hordeum vulgare subsp. vulgare. Lineage (NCBI taxonomy): Eukaryota > Viridiplantae > Streptophyta > Magnoliopsida > Poales > Poaceae > Hordeum > Hordeum vulgare. The sequence continues at coordinate 377,821,419 of NC_058524.1, read as the reverse complement.
AGTAATCCGAATTCTTCTTCCGGAGTGGCTCTTGGTTTCAATTCTTTTCTCGTGTGCTTATCTTTATTTTTTCTGGAGTTCCAAGTCCTTGAGGCCTCGTTTGGTTAAGGGGGATTGGGGAGGTTTTGAGAGGGAGGGATTTCAGGGGATTGGGTGAATCCCTTTGTTTCACCCAATCCTCTCAAATCCCCGGGGTTTTGCTTCCACTAGTCCCCCGAGGAGGGTTTTGAAACACATGGATAGGAAGGGATTGAAGGGGAACGGAAGGGATTGGGCTAAGCAAACCCCTCCTATCAAATGGGCGCGCGAGGATCTGTGGGGTTTCTGGGCCCCCCGGGGATTTTCCTCTCAAATCCTCCCCAATCCCCTTTAACCAAACGAGGCCTGAAGTATCTCTTCGTGTTGCTTCATCTAAATCTTGGCAGGTCATAATCATATTCTTTTCTACCTTCATATCTTTGCATCATTCATTAGTATACGGAGGTCCTTCTTGGTGGTGCATCAAGGTTTAAATCATCTATCAAATGTTCTTTAAGATTCTTGTTGGAATACCTCAAGTATCCTTTCTCTTGCATCTCGAGTGCATTTGTTCTTCCTTTATCCTTTGAGGTGGTATTATAGCATTCTTGTTAGTGTAGGAGCCTCGAAGAGTTTTCCTTTCAAAAATGAGATAATTAAACCCACCAATTCTATGATCATGAGATATTTTCAACCCAGGATTTCTTCATTGAGCTATCTTGGTTTGGATTTCACCTAAAGCTTTTCCTATGGATTGTGCTATCATGGTGCTTGTCATTAATCCAAGTTCTCAATGTATCCTCTTGGTGTAAGATTTGTTCATTTCTTGTTTCTCCCAATCAATCCTTGTTTCTTTTAGTGGTTGGCTGTCACCTCATATTTGTTGATATGATTTTCATAAGCCACTACTACCTTGTTCTTTTCGTTGTTCGTTTCCCAACTACTACGACAATTCTCTGTCCAGAGGCTCTTCAATCCTATTGCGATGATAGTTGTCATTCTTTTCTTCATTCTCTTCTTCCGCTTGAGCTAGTTCCTATTCTATTATTCCGGAGGCTTTGTGTTATTGCTCTTTTGGGTTAATCTTGTTGTTCTACCAAGATCATGGTGTTCCCTTCCTCTACTTAGTTGTTTGTTATAAATATTGTCTATTTCTTCCACCTTTTCGAATTTTTTGTCCCATTTTCCTACCGAAGTGCTGCCGAAATTTTCCGTGAATTCTTGCTTGATTCTCATATCTGTCCTCATCTCTTTGCAACCTTCAAGTATTGTTGGTTTCACTCGTTTGTCAAAGAAGCGACTAAGTTTTACCTCTTGTTCTTTCTCATCCTCTCCCCCTTTCATTCTTGGATCTCGGGGCGAGATCCTCTTGTAGTGTAGGAGAGTTGTGACAGCCCGATGCCGACGCCCCAGTAGATCACCCCTTGTTTCCGTTTTCGTCGTGTGTCTATTTTCTATTGTCGCATCATCATCTCATCATGCGCATCATCAGCATTGCATCGACATCCCGTTGCCGCCCGTTTTCAAACTTGCATCCGTTGTTAGTTGCCGGTTCTCGTAGTTGACCGTTCTAAGCCCGACCGCACACGCACGCGCCCGCGACATCGTCAAATCTTGATTTCAAAAGTGTGCGTAAAACTTTCTCTGATCGGGTTGAGATTTGATGTGCGGTCTTATTTTAATATAGCTAGGCCGCCTGTCGAGTTTCGTCGCGATTGGAGTCCGTCTGGTACCCGAACGGTTGACCGTAGCGGCACCGTCTTCGGTTATTCGTCGGACGACTGTCGGTGTTTCTAAAATTCGTGCCGCGCCGTCCGTTCTCCCTCTCATCTCCGGATATCCCCTCTTCACGGTCGCGTACCCATTCCCGCGTTTGGAATTATCCGATTCCGACTGCGCGGTTGGATCCGGGTCGAAATTCCGGCTAACCTAGCCCCCCCCCCCCCCGTTTGTCTACATATAGACCCCCAGTTCATTTTTTTAGACACCCAACCCCATGCCTCGTTTTGCGTGCCACCTACCCCGAAACCCTAGCCCCCGCAGCCTCTCTCTCCCACCAGCGCCGCCGGCCCGCTGGCCCGATCCAGGCCCGCCCGAGCCCATCTGGTCGCCGCCCCCGATCTGCACCTCCTCAGACCGAAGTGCTCCTCCCGCCGGTCCCGCACCACGCCGCCGCATCCCGCCGGCAACCGGAGCCCCAGCGCCGCCGGAGCAGGTTCCGCCGGCCAGATCGGACCTCATCGCCCCTTCTCCTCCGGTTTCTCTCTCTCTCTCTCTAATCTCTCCGCTCACTCTCTCTCCGCAGGATGCCCTATGGCGTCGTGGGAGCAGCCCGAGCTCGCTTCCTATGGAGCTTGCCGACCCCGTCGCCGGCCGGATCCGGGTCGGAGGGCCCCGTCCCTGGCCTCCCTCACCGCCAGGGAAGGCTGCCGCCGCCGCCAAGCCTAGTGCCTCGTGCAGAGGCACGAGGAGTACGAAGCCAGCGCTCGCCAGCGCCCTGGCCCGACGCCCCCTGGGCCTCGCTGCCCTGGGCCTCGCCCACGGCCCAGCTTCTCCCGGCCCAGGCCAGCGCCTCCAGCGCCTCGCCTCGCCCCCCAGCCGGCCTGACCAGCCTCTCCACCGACTGGGCCTTGGCCCGCGAAGGTGAGATCCCCCCAGACCCTAATTTGCCCCCATGCCTTTGTTAGGCCCGATAGGAGGGATTTGGCCCATAGGGATTTATATAATTCATGTGGATTTTTAGTAGTTTAAAAAAAATGCTTGTTTTTCAAACGCCGGTAATTATTTATCCGTATGTCGGAGCGGAGCGAGTAATGTATGTAAAATGTGTAGAATTCAGCATAGATTACGACTTTACAACTTGCATATTTGTTTGACGTGTTTTAGCATGCCGTATGCCTAGGTTTTCGTGCTGTCTAGGTAGGATAGTGCCCGTAATTAATTTTCGCGCAGGTTCGGATAGCCCGTATGCCTTAGATAAAATGCCCATGTTTTAGGGACCATTTTCCCATGCATTTTAGAGCGGTCATTTGTATTTTTGCGTGTAGGGAATTGCCTCTAGTTTATTTTCCCGTATATAGGTTATTTTCCCGCATTTACGTGTGGCTTTATTTTGTGTTGCAACCCCACATTTCTTATATGTTTCCGGGGTAGAAAAATCCCATGGATTTTTCTGTGCAATAAGTTTTAGCATTAGAGCAAGTTAGTTCGCGCGATATTGTGCTGTGATGCCCTTTTGTTTATTTCATAGGATTTATTCCGTGCGTCGTTTGACGGAGTTGTCAACTAGGGAGTTGTTCTTGGGTGTTTAGACTAGCCCCTGATATTTTTGGTAGCAATATAAAGGCATGTTTAGGTGTAGTTTGCTTGCTCTCAAGTTGCTAGAAATAGTGCTGATTCGGAGGAGCTGAAATATTTCTAAGTCTGAAATCTGTTATATTTTGTTGTTGTCTTGTCTTGCTTGTATCTATTGATCTGTAGCTCTTTTGAGGTTGGCCCAATGGCGTTAGTTGTAGCCCTTATGTTTCTCTAGCATGCTGTGAATTTTCATGCCATTTGGAGTCATGTATCTATACGTTTTTCTGCAATCAATATTGCTTTAGATCGAAAGCTGCACTTTCATGAGGTGTAATTTTCACTAAGTCTGAAATAGCGTGTGAGATGCCATTTTGTGTCTTCTATCCCTAGTGATCCATGATGCCATGCTAGTTGTTGTTAGTTGTTTGTAGTAGTGATTCTTTCCCTCTTTCGTTCCATCCTTGGTTGATTATATTTGAGTTGTGTAGCTCGTAGTTGTGGGGCGTAGAAAATGCTATGTGGCTGATTTTGGCAGATTGTAGTCATTTCTTGTTTTGCTCGTAGCTTTTGAACCGTAGCTCCGATTTGATCGTGTTCCACATGAAACTTTCTTAGAATTTCGTGTAGTTTCATTTTCCCTTGATGGGTGTATGTTTTGAAGTGCTCGTGACCGTCGTTGCACACATATTGCATACATGTCATCATACCTTGCGGTGCTTGTATCTTTTGAACCGTAGCTCCGTTGGAGATGATCTCTATGTGTAAATTTCTTGAAATGACGCGTAGAATCACGAGAATCTATTTGTTTTGCTGTTTAACAACTAAATTAATGTGTTAGTTCAGATCTGGACAGAATTGTAAATTAACATGTGAGGTCATCTCGGAGATGCTATATGTCATTTCCGACCTCATTTAAAAATGCCTAGATAGGTAGTTTAATTTCTGCTTCACCTCTTGCATGTTAAACAACATTAATTTTGCCGTGTAAATAACCGGGAGTGAACTAAATAATTCATATGTGGAGTTTCGTCAATATGCAACTTGTTGCATATTGAACTTCACTTAATGTGTAGTGATTGATTGTGTGATTTGTCATGCCGTGACTTGCATGTATTCAGCTGCTCATGCATCATATGTGTTATGCATCGTGAGGTGAATTCCGTGTGTTAATTTGTGTTTCCGGTTTTCCCCGTCTTGATAGAGTTCCACAAGCGTGTCGGATATGAGGACCCGTTCGACTACGTCGGTTCGTCTGCTTCACGGAGGCATTCTTCTTCCAAGCGGGATCTCAGGCAAGATGACCATTTCCCCAGATACCATTACTATCATTGCCATGCTAGTTTTATCGCTTCTATCGATTATGTCTCGTTGCCTACCACCTGTTAAATATCAGCCTCTCAACAATGCGATGGAAACTTTCAACCTGTTCAACCTAGCAAACCACTGATTGGCTATGCTACTGCTTGCTTAACCCTGTTGTTAGCGTTGCTAGTTGCAGGTGCAGTTGCTTCCATGTGAAAACATGGGTTCCTTGTTATATCACCATATTTAAATGCTATTTAATTTAATGCACCTACATACTTGGTAAAAGGTGGAAGGCTCGGCCTTTCTAGCCTGGAGTTTTGTTCCACCTTTGCCCCCTTAGTTTCCGGCTACCGGTGTTATGTTCCATAAATGAGTGCTCCTAACACAATCGGGGTTGTTATGGGGACCCCCTTGATAATTCGTTTTAGATTAAAGCTGGTCTGGCAAGGCCCAACTTTGGTACTACATTTGCCTAAACACCTAATAAAATTGCATAGGGACTTTCCGGACCCCGAGGATAATTTAATCAACCCCTGGGCCAGTGCTCCTCATGAGTGTTGGTCCCACCTGAGCGATGTCCGGCGCCCCTCTGGTCACCCGGAGGTTTAGCGATCCCGACGTCTAGCTCATCCGCCGTGTCCTGAGAACAAGGTACGCGACTCCTATCGGGATCGTCGACACTTCGGGCGGCCTTGCTGGATTAGTTTTACCTTTGACGAGATATCTTGTGCATCGGGATTCCGGTGATGCTTTGGGTAATCTCAGAGTTGAGGTTTTCCACTAGGAAATCCGACGAGATCGCGAGCTTCGTGATTGAGGATTTCTATGCGGCTTGTGGTAATTTGTGATGAACTAGTTGGAGCACCCCTGTAGGGTTAAATCTTTTCGGAAAGCCGTGCCCGCCGTTATGTGGCAACGTGGAAACTTTGTTTAACACTGGTTCTAGATAACTTGAAGTTAACTTAATGAAAACATGCCAACTGTGTGCGTAACTGTGACTGTCCCTTTCGTGAGTTCTTTCTCCGATCGAGGACACGGTGGGGTTATGTCTGACGTAGGTAGGTGTTCAGGATCATTCATTTGATCGTCAGTAGTTCACGCCCGTTATGCATAGATCTTCCCTCTCTTATTTCTTGTACTCGTAAGTTAGCCACCAAATATATGCTTAGCCGCTGCTGCAACCTCACCACTTAACCATACCTCACCCATTAAGCTTTGCTAGTCTTGATACCTTTGGAAATGAGATTGCTGAGTCCCCTGTGGCTCACAGATTACTACAACACCAGTTGTAGGTACAGGTAAAGGTTACTTGACCGGAGCGCGTTGATTGTTCATTTGGAGTTGCTTGTTCTTCTTCGTCATTGATCTAGGATGGGTTCCAGGCCGGCAGCCTGGGATAGCAAGGATGGACGTCGTTCTTTCTTTTCTCATTTGTTTTCGTCCGTAGTCGGACCCTGCTCTTACTCTTGATGAATATGTAATGTACTGATGTGACTCTGATGTAGCTTGTGGCGAGTGTAAGCCAACTCTCTATGTATAGCTCTTCTTTTCAGTACATGTACTCGTAACAATATCCATTCTTGCGACACGACGAGATGCGCTTCTATCCCTGACGAGGCCTTCGTGCCAAATTGAGGATAGGGTCGCATCTCGGGGCGTGACAGTATGCAAACTCCAGTGCTCCATCTATGTGCTGGTGCAAGCATCTCGGAGTTGGAACATTAGCTTTAATGAGGTGATTAAAGCGTTTGGGTTCATACAGGTTTATGGAGAAGCCTGTCTGTACAAGAAAGTGAGTGGGAGCTCTGTAGCTTTTCTCATACTATATGTGGATGACATATTATTGATGGGGAATGATATAGATTTATTGGAGAGCATAAAGGCATACTTGAATAAGAGTTTTTCAATGAAAGACCTTGGAGAAGCTGCATACATATTAGGCATGAAGATCTATAGAGATAGATCGAGACGCCTCATAGGTCTTTCAGAAAGTACATACCTTGACAAGATATTGAAGAAGTTCAATATGGAAAACTCGAAGAAGGGGTTCTTGCCAGTTTTGCAAGGTATGAGATTGAGTAAGACTCAGTCACCGACCACGGCAGCAGAAAGATAGAAGATGAGTACTGTCCCCTACGCTTCAGCCGTGGGCTCTCTAACGTATGTCATGCTGTGTACCAGACCTGATATAAACCTTTCCATAAGTTTGGTAGGCAGGTACCAAAGTGATCCCGGTATGGAACACTGGACAGCGGTCAAGAATATCTTTAAGTACCTGAAAATGACTAAGGAAATGTTTCTCGTTTATGGAGGTGATGAAGAGCTCGCCGTAAAGGGTTACGCCGATGCTAGCTTCGACACAGATCTGAATGACTCTAAGTCACAAACCGGATACGTGTATGTTCTCAATGGTGGGGCAGTGAGCTGGTGCAGCAGCAAGCAAGACGTCGTGGCAGCATCTACATGTGAAGCGGAGTACATAGCTGCTTCAGAAGCAGCTCATGAAGGGATGTGGATGAAGGAGTTCATCACCGACCTTGGAGTGGTCCCAAGCGCGTCAAGTCCAATGACACTCTACTATGATAACACTGGAGCCATTGCCATAGCCAAGGAGATCAGATTTCACAAGAAGACCAAGCACATGCAACGCCGCTACAACTCCATCGAGGACCAGGTCCAGAGAGGAGTCATAGATATTTGTAAAGTACACACGGATCTGAATATTGTGGACCTGTTGACTAAACCTCTTCCACGAGCAAAACATGATCAACACCACAATGCTATGGGTGTTTGATTCATCACAATGTAACTAGATTATTGACTCTAGTGCAAGTGGGAGACTGTTGGAAATATGCCCTAGAGGCAATAATAAAATGGTTATTGCCATACTTCCTTGTTAATGATAATCGTCTATTGTTCATGCTATAATTGTATTAACAGGAAACAGTAATACATGTGTGAATAAATAGATCACAATGTGTCCCTAGCAAACCTCTAGTTGGCTAGCTCGTTGATCAATAGATGATCATGGTTTCCTGATCATGGCCATTGGATGTCATTGATAACGGGATCACATCATTAGGAGAATGATGTGATAGACAAGACCCAATACTAAGCATAACACTAGATCGTGTTGTTCGTATGCTAAAGCTTTTCTAATGTCAACTATCTTTTCCTTCGACCGTAAGATTGTGCAACTCCCGAATACCGTAGGAGTGCTTTGGGTGTATCAAACGTCACAACGTAACTGGGTGACTATAAAGGTGCACTACGGGTATCTCCGAAAGTATCTGTTGGGTTGGTACGGATTGAGATCAGGATTTTTCACTCTGTGTGACGGAGAGGTATCTCTGGGCCCACTCGGTATAACATCATCATAATGATCTCAATGTGACTAAGGAGTTAGTCACGGGATGATGTGCTACGGAACGAGCAAAGAGACTTGCCGGCAACGAGATTGAACAAGGTATGGGGGTACCGACGATCGAATCTCGGGCAAGTTCTATACCGATAGACAAAGGGAATTGTATACGGGATTGATTAAATCCTTGACATCGTGGTTCATCCGATGAGATCATCGTGGAACATGTGGGAGCCACCATGGGTAACCAGACCCCGCTGATGGTTATTGGCCGGAGAGGTGTCTTGGTCATGTCTTCATGCCTCCCGAACCCGTAGGATCTACACACTTAAGGTTCGGTGACGCTAGGGTTATAGGTAATTCTTGTAAGAGGTTACTGAAGGTTGTTCGGAGTCCCGAATGATACCCCGGACATCACGAGGAGCTCCGGAATAATCCGGAGGTAAAGATTGATATATAGATGGATTGGTTTGGACGCCGGAAATGTTTCGGGCACCACCGGCGATGTTCCGGGACCACCGGAAGGGATCCGGGGGCCCACCGGGAGGGGCCACCAGCCCCGGGAGGCTACATGGGCCAAGTGTGAGAGGGAACCAGCCCCTAGGTGGGATGATGTGCCCCCTACACCCAGCCCAAGGCGCACTAGAGAGGGAAGGGGGGAACCCTAGCGCTGGTGGGCCTAATGCCCACTTAGGGGTGCGCCACCCCCTCTCCTCCCTTGGCCGCCGGCCAGGCCCTCCCATCTAGAGGTGCCGCACCCTTTGGGGGTGGGAACCCTAAAGGGTGCGCCCCCCTCCCCTTCCCCCTATATATAGTGGAGGTTTTGTCCATTGGAGACACGCAATTCTCTCTCTCTCGGCGCAACCCTGCTTCTCCTCTCCCTCCTCTCCCACGGTTCTTGGTGAAGCCCTGCTGGGAGACCTCGTAACTCCATCGCCACAATGTCATCGTGCTGCCGGAGCTCTTCCCCAACCTCTCCCTCCTCCTTGCTGGATCAAGGTGTGGGAGACGTCACCGGGCTGCACGTGTGTTGAACGCGGAGGTGCCGTGGTTTGGCACTAGATTGGAATCACACCGTGATCTGAATCGCAACGAGTACGACTCCATCAACCGCGTTCTAGCAACGCTTCCGCTTAGCGATCCTCAAAGGTATGAAGATGCTCTCACCCCTCTTTTGTTGTTGGTTTCTCCATAGGAAGATCTATGTATGGCGTAGGAAAATTTTGAATTTTTGCTACGTTACCCAACACGGTAAGGCTGTAATTTATGAATAACTAGAATGACTGTGAGCTACAAATAGAACCACTTGTAAATTTCCATGTGACATGGATTTAGAAATTATATTTTGGGTTGATTGGATTTTTAAGGTGTCACTTAGATGGGTAGTTGAGAACTTAATTTGCAGCTATCCACTTTGTAAGGTGTGCACATTGCCACTTGCTTGTTTAGTTAATTCACAGCTTATCACATTCACATCGACGATGCATATCTTTTACAGTTGGCTATGATACTTTGATTTTTTATTTTGTTTTATTATTACGCAACATTTTCAAATTGAACTATACTCGTAGATTGCATGTTTATCAAGCCTGATATCTTAACTAGAGATCACCATAATTAACCGCTACCATGCCGAATGTTTCATCCTCACAAAAGAATGGTTGTGGGCTATCATCTTAAACCTTGTGGCCTGCTATGTTGTGCTTAGCTTATCTCTCGCTTGGCATGCTTGTGGTGATGAGAGTTGGACGCTATTGTATTTTTTTCTTATTGGTACATGAATAAAATGCTTCTGATTGGTTAACATTATATTAAGTTTTGCCGGAATGTCCGAGTGGACTATGTTTTGCCGGAATGTTGATTCATTTCCATTCCGGAAAATTTCACACTCTCCATTTGTCCACTTTTTAGCAAAGGTCATGCCAAAAATTTCCATGAATTTCGGCATGACTTGTGCTAGAAACTAGGACATACAGAGTGCCCGGGAATTACCGGAAAGGGGAATGAATCAACATTACGACCAAATATAGTCCCCCTTTTATTATTCATGTTATTAGACCTAGAATCAAAATATTATACTTAAATACTCTTAGGAAATTAATATGTCTAGCCACGACGAAGCAAGGGGTTCTGGTTACCACGAAGAAGACCATTTTGAGGAAGAAAATCATTATTTCAATTAGCTGGACCAACGAGAGATGCGGATGCAGGGTGACATTGAGACCAACCCCGAAACCGACACTGCCACCGGTAGCGATAGTGGCATCGATACCAAGACTAGCGATGATGTTGACGTACCCGATGAAGGATCGAAGCCAAAGAGGGCAAGAAAACCAAACGAGCTCGGCACCGGACAAATTGTGGTCACGGCGATGCACCCCACGAAATTAGAGCTAACGGCGACGGAGTCAGCGCGCAAGTGCTATGGCAATCAAGTAGGATGCATCCTGGGGTAACCGCCAACATCAACGACGAAAAGTTTAAGAATATACCACATATGGAGCACACGCTCCTAACGAAGTTGCACAACAGGTTCTTGTTCCTCGGGCGGACTGCAAGTGAACTTCCATGGGATGATGAACCCATGACAAATGTAAACATCAAGGCAATGGTGACGTTCACCAATGCCTCGTCCGCCTGGAAAGTAAGGGTGAAAAAAATCAATTCTGAAGAATGAACCATTGTCCAAGATTCATGCTGACAATACGTCACTAACGGAAGAGGACATCGAAAAATTCAAGGAGACTTGTGCTACATAGGAAGCGCAAAAAAAGTTGGAGAAAATGAAGGAGCTACAGGCCAGGAACACGCGTGCCCACTGATGTCTATGCACGCTTCTATTCTTGTACACTATGTTGGGCCTCCAAGCGCAGAGGTTTGTAGGACAACAACAATTTCCCTCAAGTGGATGACCTAAGGTTTATCGAACTCATGGAAGTAGAGGTTGAAGATGGCCTCTCTCAAGCAACCCCCCAATTAAGAAACAAGAAGTCTCTTGTGTGCCCAACACACCTAATACAATGGTAAATTGTATAGGTGCACTAGTTTGGCGAAGAGATGGTAAAATATGGGTGATATGTGTGACAAAGCAAGGTAATATAAATCTGTAATAAAAATTACAGCAAGGTAGCAAGTGACCAAAGTGAGCATAAACAGTGTAACAATGGTGAGAAACAAGGCCTAGGCTTCATACTTTCACTAGTGGCAACTCCCAACAACATTAAGATAGTCTAATCACATGATATTTCCACTAAAACATGCAATGGTGATGTACTCGGAGGTCATTCCTTTGTGATCAAGAGAGGATGAGAATTATGCAGGGCTACAAAAGCACACCTCAGAGTTTATAGTTCTCTTCTATGGATTTCCCAATGTCACCGCGGCCATCCAAAGACAGTACCACAATCACCACAATGTATCTCAAGGATAGTCAAAGACAAGCACCAAGAGACTCTCAATCTTCAATCAATTCACAAAATAGGAAATCACTCATGAAAATATTCTTATAATCCATGTCCAATAAACCTCTATCACCATGGTCTTCGGGATTACACTAGATAAGATCAGGTGAGTACATCAATCCAATACACAGAAGAAGGGGAAACATCATGGGATCACCCTAGATTAACATAGCCTGTGATCACCATCAAGATCACATCATAGGAGAGAGAATTAACCACATAGCTATTGTAGAAGACCTCATCCCCGAGGAGGAACTACTGCCGCTTCATGGAGGGAGGAAGCAACGTCGATGGAGATGAATCCGGGGGCACTTCCTCGTCCCGTCAGGGTGCCGACACAGGAATTCTGGTCCCTTGAAACTTGTTGGCGATGGCGGCGGAGATCGAAATTTCTTCTGGAGAAAAGGGTTCCGGAATCAGGATTTCCTCCACAAGGGTAAAAATAGGAACCAAGGTAGGGCACCAGAGGAGGTGGGACCCACCCAGGCGACCTGGGGGCACGGCCAGGAGGGAGGCCGCCTGGGCAGGGCCTGGCTCTCCTCTGGCCCATCTTTGGTGCTCGTGAAGCTTCCATCACACTGATTTTTATATATTTTTCTCGGGATTTTTGGGGCTCTATAAATTGGGGTAAAAGTCCCTGCAAAAAAGACATCAGCAGACAGAAACTAGCACTTGGTGCACTAAGTTAGTAGGTTAGTCCAAATATGTGTAAAAAAGTATGAAAGTGTAGCAAAACATATAACAATGTCGCCCAAAAGATCATGGAACAAACAAAAATTATAGATACGTTCGGGACGTATCAACATCCCCAAGCTTAATTCCTGCTCGTCCTCGAGTAGGTAAATGATAATACAAATAATTTCTATGGTTACATGCTAACACACATATAAGAACTTCAAACTAAAGAAAGTAAGATATGCAATTCAAGTCAAGACAATAACAAGCAAAAGTCTATATCTAGTATTGAAATTAGCAAAGTAAGAACACAAAGGTGTAAGAGCTCTTGCTGTCCGTGACTCGAATGTCTCCAGATGGTGTTTGCGTGCAAGAAGTGGGAGATGGGTTTAGAGCATAAAAATAGTTTATAGTTTAACTGAGAACTCAATCTACTAAAACTTCACACTTGGTCTCCTTCGAAATCTAATTTTGACTCATCCCCAGACCACTAGTCAGGCACAAGTCAAAATGATCCTCTCCCTTTCGACTTTGAGCGCTCATGTAATGGATGAGCACAAGAAAGATATGTTGGCACTTAGGATGGAAAAGAGAATAATGATGGGGAAGGAAGACAAAAAAATGGTGTGAAAGGCTCACATCAATGAGAAAAACCATAGGCGAGAGAAAGCCAAATGATAGATATGATGTGAGGAGTAGGGATTGTCATGCAATGGATGCACATATGAGCTAAGGTAAGCTCTCCAATGGAACTAGTGGGGGTGCATCCAACTTGCTTTCTCATAAAGACCTAGAGCTCATTTGAGGAGGCTCATCATTGGAATATACAAGCGAAGTTATATAGGGTAAGGGTCCCCACATAGTTATGCATGAATGATAATCTCTATGGAGTACAAATATAACAATGGAGTACGAGTGTGGATCTTTCAAAAAGAATAGTAGTGTTGCCCCCTTCTCTCTTTTTAATTATTTTTTTCGTTTTTTTAATATTTTTGTGTGGCCTTGATACATCTCCAATGTATCTATAATTTTTTATGGTTTCATGCTATTATCTTGTCAAACTTTGGATGTTGTGTATGCCTTTTATATATTTTTTGGGACTAACTTATTAACTCAGTGCCAAGTGCGAGTTCCTGTTTTTTCCATGTTTTTGACCCGTTTCGGAGGAGATTTTGAAACGGAGTCCAAGCGGAAGAAAATCCCGAAAATATTTTTTCTAGAACGGAAGAAGATCGGGGAGCTTGGGAGCCAAGGCAGGGGAGCCCCAGGGGCCCCACAAGACCCCATCCCGCGGCCAGGGGGAGGCCGTGCCATCTAGGCTTGTGGGCCCCCTGAGCGTCCCCTGACCTAGGGATTGCGCCTATAAATTTCCTAAAAATCCCAAAAAAAATCAGGAGATCATCGCAATCACTTTTCTGCCGCCGCAAGCTTCTGTCTCCGCAAGATCCCATCTGGGGCACGTCCTGGTGCCCTGCCGGAGGGGGGATTCGGACACGGAGGGCTTCTTCATCAACACCATGACCTCTCCGATGATGCGTGAGTAGTTCACCATAGACCTACCGGTCCATAGCTAGTAACTAGATGGCTTCTTCTCTCTCTTGGATCTTCAATACAAAGTTCTCCATGATCTTCATGGAGATCGATCTGATGTAATCTTCTTTTGCGGTGTGTTTGTCGAGATCCGATGAATTGTGGATTTATGATCAGATTATCTATGAATCTTATTTGAGTTTCTTCTGATCTCTCTTATGCATGATTTCATATCCTCGTAATTCTCTTCGAGTTGTGGGTTTTGTTTGGCCAACTAGATCTATGATTCTTGCAATAGGAGAAGTGCTTGGTTTTGGGTTCATACCATGCGGTGACCTCACCCAGTGACAGAAGGGGTAGCGAGGCACGCATCATGTTGTTGCCATCAAGGCTAAAAAGATGGGGTTTTCATCATTGGTTTGAGATTATCCCTCTTCATCATGTCATCTTGCTTAAGGTGTTACTCTGTTCGTCATGAAGTCAATACACTAGATGCATGCTGGATAGCGTTTGATGTGTGGAGTAATAGTAGTAGATGCCTAAAGTATCGGTCTACTTGTCTCGGATGTGATGCCTATATGTATGATCATTGCCTTAGATATCGTCATGACTTTGCGACGTTCTATCAATTGCTCGACAGTAATTTGTTCACCCACCGTGATATTTGCTATTTTGAGAGAAGCCTCTAGTGAACACTATGTCCTCCAGGGTCTACTCCGCACCATATTTTCAGCCTTACACTTTTTACTTCATTGCACTTTCTGCCGTCAGATCTCACTTTGCAAACAATCTTGAAGGGATTGACAACCCTTTTGAAGCGTTGGGTGCAAGCTTGTTTGTGTTTGCGCGGGTACTTTGGACTTGACAAGGCCCTCCTTCTGGATCGATACCTTGGTTCTCAAACTGAGGGAAATACTTACTGCTCCTGTGCTGCATCACCCTTTACTCTTCAACGGAAAAACCGATGCAAACCAGAGAAGTAACAAGAAGAATTCCTAAGCGCCAGGGAAGGACTTTTGTTGGCGCAACAGAAGAATTTCTGGCGCTGTTGCCGGGGAGGAAGATCAAGTCAAGAACTCATCCAAGTAGGTGTCGCAAACTCATCTCTTGCATTTACTTTGTTTGTCAGGTGCCTCTCGTTTTCCTCTCCCCCACTTCACCAATTTGCCTTTTTTGTTTTCCCTTTTCGTTCGCCTTTTCGTTCGCCCTTTTCTCTCGCTTACTTTCTGCTCGTCTGTGTGGGATAGTCTATCCTGATGGCTAGATACACCACTTCAAATCATACTCTCGAGAGCGAAGTCCTCAATTTCAAACAAATTGAGGAAGAAAACTTAAAGGACGCTTGGTATAGGATTTGCAACACTCAGAATAGATCTACTCATAAGCAATCCACTACCGTCTTGCTTCGCAATTTTTATGTGGGTTTTTCTCCTTGGAATAGGTATATTCTTGAAACTATCGTAGGTGGAAATTTCTTGGGTAGCCATACCGTTGATTCTTACGAAGCTGTGATAAATTTGGTAGGCTCACCCCCACTCTTGGTTAATGGAACTACCTTAACTCTGGAACATGTGATGCGTAGGTTGGACGTCATTGAAAATAAAGTTGCTACGATTGAACTCATTGAGAATTTGGATAAAAAGATCCACAACCAAATCACTCAGTACGGATCCAAGGTGGGAATGGTTTTGAAAAATTTAAAGGAGAAGGAACCCACAGTTAATGAAAACCTAGAGGATGTTATAACCAACTTGGGTTCCGCTTTTTCCCTGTGCAGAATACTCCAAATTTCGCCCACAATAAAATCACTAAGTCTGTCTTTGTTCCTAAAAGTAGTGGTGAATCATCCAGCAAGAAAGATGAGAACCTTAAGATGATAAGTGATCACGCCACTTATGGTTTGAGCACCAAAGACGACGATACGTGATTCTATTGCTTTTATGCCTAGCTAAGGGCATTAAACAGTAGCGCTTGTTGCGAGGCAACCCAATGAATTTATTTATTTTCTTTTTGTTTTGTTGCATCCACACCATCACAATTCTGCTGTGATTGTGTTTTTTGTGTTTCTTTTTTGTGTTTGAGCCAAGCAAAGCCTTTATGACTGGTGTTGGTAGTGGTTGTTTGATCCTACTGGAAAAAGACAGAAACTTTTCGCTCAGGAGATGATTTTTCATTTTTATTCAGAAAGAGGTTTTGAGTAGATTCTTTTTGCTACTGATTGATATGGTTTTTTCCCAGGCCTTCGTAAGTTTTCAGATGTTTTGAGGTACCAGAAGTATACGAATTATACAGATTGCTACAGACTGGTCTGTTTTTGACAGATTCTGTTTTTGTTGAGTTGGTTGCTTGTTTTGATGAAACTAAGGTTAGTATCGGGGGGTACTAGCCAAGCAAAAGTGAGAATACAGTAGCCCATCATCAATATAGATAGAATTCAAGTTTGCTACAGTACCAAAAGAAGTGGTAGTTTGTTTTCTAGTACTAACGTTATCACAAGTTTCTATTTATGTTTTGTGTGAAGTTTTCATGTTTTGGGTGATGTTCTCATGGACGATGAGATAAGGAGTGGAAAGAGCTCAAGCTTGGGGATGCCCAAGTCATCCCAAGCCAAATTCAAGGACACCAAAAAGCCTAAGCTTGGGGATGCCCCGGGAAGGCATCCCCTCTTTCGTCTTCAATCCATCGGTAACATTACTTGGAGCTATATTTTTATTCACCACATGATATGTGTTTTTGCTTGGAGCGTCTTGTATAGTAGGAGTCTTTTCTTTTTGTTGTGTCACAATCATCCTTGTTGCACACCTTTTTGAGAGAGAGATACATGCACTCATCGTGATTTTTGCTAGAATGCTCATAGTGCTTCACTTATATCTTTTGAGCTAGATACTTTTGCTCTATGTGCTTCACTTATATCTTTTAGATCGGTATATTATTTGCCCAATTCTGATAAAGTTTGTTAAAAATATGGCCGAAAAATGTTTTTAGCCATTTTAAAACTGACCTAAAACCGTAAGGAATTGGGAAAAACAATCTACATATAAAAGTTTCGCACTTATCCAAGCTTTCGAGCGCCATATCATTTGCTCCTTTCCGAGAAACGATTGAGAAATTAACGCAAAAATACGAACTCGGTACAACTTCACCTGTTTTCTAAGTTAATTTTAAACCATTAATAGTTGGAAGGAACCTTTTGTATGAAAAATTGCGCATTTTCATAAGCTTTCCGGCGCCATATCATTTGCGTCGATCGTACTAGTTGTTTTCAAATTAACCCCGAAATACGAACCCGGCTGTTCGGTTTCAGAAATTCCGCCATTTTTGAATTTCCTCTTTAACCATATGGAATTTCGAAAAACTTTCAACGTATGAAATGAGGGGATTTTCAGCAGCTATTGAACGCCATCTCATTTGCCTCATTCCTACAAGTTGTTTAAAAATAGGATCGAAAATACGCTTCATTTTTTTGTATGAACAAAAATGGCTTCCAAAACTGCTCTTAATAAACCATGAACATTTTGACAAAAATTCAACCTAGGCTGTTACGAGGGTGTCCACAGCTTTCAAACAGTATATTGCAAGCCCCATTTGGAGAATATTAATAGGGTGAGTGGATGGCGTGTTACGAGCAAAAACCAACACGTGGAAAACAGAGTGAAGTTCAAGTGAAACATGGCGAGAAGGTCAAGTTCTTCACGTGGTGCATTTTTGAAGGATGTGTTTCGCGAAAAAGGCAGAATCCATGATCTTGCTGTTTCTGAGATTGCATAAAAACGGTGAGGAATCACAAAAAACTATCTACATGAAAAAGTTTCCTATTTTCCGTACCTTTCGAACGGTATATTATTTGCCACATTCCGAATAATTTTGAAAAATTACGGCCAAAAAACAGTTTTATTCATTTTTAAAATTGACATAAAACCATAAGGAATTGAAAAAAAACAATCTACATATAAAAGTTTGGCATTTTCTCAAGCTTTCCAACTCCATATCACTTGCTCCATTCCGAGAAGCCATTAAGAAATTAAAACGATAATACGAAGTTGGTACAACTTCTGCCGTTTTCTAAATTACTTTTAAACCGTTATTAGTTAGAAGAAACATTTTATATGAAAAATTGTGCATTTTCATAAGCTTTCAAACGCCATATCATTTCCATCAATCGGACTAGCCATTTTCAAATTAACCCCGAAATACTAACCCGACTGTTCGGTTTCAAGTTCCGCCATTTTTAAGTTCCTCTTTGACCGTAAGGAATTAGGAAAAAATTTCAACGTATGAAATGAGGGGATTTGCATAATCTGTTGAACGCCATCTCATTTGCCTCATTCCAACAAAGGGTTAAGAAATGGGATTGAAAATATAATTCACGTTTTTTTGTATGAACAAACACGGTTTCCAAAACTGCTCTTAAACCATGAACATTTTGATAAAAATTCAAAGTAGGCCATTACCATGGTGTCCATATCTTTCAAACAGTATATCGCAAGCCCATTTGGACACTTTAACAAAAGTTCATCCGAGCACCTTCAGAAGTTCAAGTGCTACAAATATATATATATATGGTGTCTTAAGCAGCTAGGCAAGATGAGTGATCGTGCGTGGATGTACACCGGTCACACTAGTCATAAGGAGATGACCAAAGAATGGTTTATAAAAACCAAGGAGTTTGTGAAAGACGCATTTGCAAATGGCCATGAAACAAACTGGTGCCACTGTCGTGGGTAAGACAACTATAAAAAGAGGACATAGGCTGTAATGATTAAACACTTGCCGATGAGGGGTTTTAAGCCTAATTATACAGTGTGAACATTTCATGGTGAGTTTAGATAATGCACCAGATGTTGGGGAACGTAGTAATTTAAAAAAATCCTACGCCATGCAAGGATCTATCTATGGAGAAACCAGCAACGAGCAAATGGGTAGAGCATCTTCATACCTTTGCGGCAGCGTTGCTAGAACGCGGTTGATGGAGTTGTACTCGTAGCAATTCAGATCGCAGTGGATTCCGATCTATGCACCGAACGAAGCTGCCTCCGCGTTCAACACACGTGCAGACCGGTGACGTCTCCAACGCCTTGATCCAGAAAGGAGGGAGGAGAGGTTGAGGGAGAGCTCCGGCAGCACGACAGCGTGGTGACGCTGGAACTACATAGTTATCCGAGACGACTTCGCCAAGCACCGCGGAGGACGAGGAGGAGTGGAGGTAGGGTTGTGGCGAGAGAGAGGGACTTCTTGTCTCAAATCTTCCCAAAACCCCCACTATATATAGGAGGAGAGGGATGAAGGTGCCCACCCTTAGGGTTTCCCACCCTTAGGGTGCGGCAACCCTAGATGGCCCATGGGGCGGCGGCCAAGGTGGTGGAGGCGCCCTAGGTTTGGTCTTTGAGGCCCATGGTGGCCTCCCACGCCTAGGGTTTGCCCCCTCCACCCCTTATTGTGCCTTGGGCTGCTTGTGGTGGCGCACCAGCCCACATATGGGCTGGTTCCACCCACTCTTAGCCCATGTAGCAACTTGGGGCTGGTGGCCCTTGCTGGTGGACCCCTGGAACCCGTCCGATGGTCACAGTACATTACCGGTGTCGCCCAAAACACTTCCCGTGACCAAATCCTCACTTCCTATATTTGAATCTTTACCTACGGACCATTGCGGAACTCCTCGTGACATCCGGGATCTCATCAGGGACTCCAAACAACCTTTCGTAACAATGTACATTGTTCCCCTATAACCCTAGTGTCATCGAACCTTAAGTGTGTAGACCCTACGGGTTCGGGAAGCATGCAGACATGACCGAAACACCTCTCCGGTCAATAACCAACAGCGGGGTATGGATATCCATGTTGGTTCCCACAAGTTCCATGATGATCTCATCAGATGAACCACGATTTTGAGGATTCAATCAATCCCGTATGCAATTACCTTTGTCTACCGGTATGATACTTGCCCGAGATTCGATCGTCGGTATCCCTATACCTTGTTCAATCTCGTTACCGTCAAGTCTCTTTACTCGTTCCGTAACACATCATCCCATGGCTAACTCCTCAGTCACACTAAGCTCAATATGATGATGAATTACCGAGTGGGCCCAGAGATACCTCTCCTAAACACGGAGTGACAAATCCGAGTCACGATTCGTACAACCCAACATACACTTTCAGAGATACCTGTAGTGCACCTTTATAATCACCGAGTGACGTTGTGATGCTTGATACACCCAAAGCACTCCTACGGTATGTGGGAGTTGTACAATCTCATGGTCTAAGGAAATGGTACTTGAGATTATAAAAGCTTTAGCAGACGAACAACACGATCTAGTGCTATGCTTAGGATTGGGTCTTGTCCATCACACCATTCCCCAATGATGTGATCCCGTTATCAATGGCATCCAATGTCCACGATCAGGAAACTATGATCATCTATTGATCAACGAGCTAGCCAACTAGAGGCTCACTAGGGACACATAGTCATCTATACAATTATAGCATGAATAATAGACAATTATCATGAACTAGGAAATATAATAATAACCACTTTATTATTGCCTCTAGGGCATATTTCCAACACCAGAGCTGAGGTGGTTCGTTGTCTCACCGCCAAGAATGGTATCGGTATGGAAGACATGGTGCAAGACTTTGTTGATGCTCGGGATTCGGAAGATGAGATGGAGGAATCTGCAAAGGCATTCTATGAAATGTTGGAGTCTTCAAGATGTCCTCTCCACGAGCACCGTGAGCTTTGTCAATTGGATGCCATTGCACAAGTAATGGATCTAAAGGCTTAGTTCAACTTGGGAAGGGAATGCTACGACTCGATGATGACACTATTTGGATGTTTTTTACCCAAAGGCCATGTCATGCCTGCAAACCTATACCGTTTGGACAAAATACTTCGTGTACTTAAGATGTTCTATGAGAAGATACAGGCCTATGATAAAGTATGTGCCTTATTTAGGCTTGAGTATGCAGACTTGAACTATTGTCCCATTTGCAAGTCTTCCAAGTATGTCGTGGTAGACAACAACATGGGTAAAAAGAGCCAGACCCAAATCCTAGTTAATGTTCTTCGGTATATGCCAATCATACCAAGGCTTCAATGCCTTTTCATGGTCGAAGAGACAGCCAAATAGATGACATGGCACAAATTTCTCAAAAGAACCGAACTAGATGCATATTGGAATAAGATGGCGGTACACACATCAGATGGGGAAGCGTGGAAGGACTTCGATGCATTACATCTGGATAAAGCGGCAGATCCAAGGCATCCTCCAGTCTACGTTGCCACGGATGGCTTAAATCCCTTTGGTATGATGGCAACCTAATACAGTTGTTGGCCTGTATTTGTCATTCCAGTCAATCTCCCCCCGGATAGATTATGCAAAGAAAGAACATATTCCCGACTTTGATATTTCCAGGGCCCAACTATTCAGGGAACAATATGAATGTGTACATGCAGTCGCTTAAGGATGAATTGCAAGAAGCTTGGGATAACGGGGTCAAGATATACGACGCCGCTAGAAAAGGAAACTTCAAAATGCATGTCTCGTACATGTACTCGATGCATGACTTGCCCGCGTATGCGCTATTCTGTGGCTGGTGTGTGCATGGAAGGTTACCGTGCCCCACATGCAAGGCACCTCTTCAATTTCATCGGTTGCAGGAGGGTCGGAAGTATTCTTGCTTTGACTTGCACACACATTTCTTGGATCCTCACCATCATTTCAGAAAAGACTAGAAGAACTTTACCAAAGATAAAGTTGTCAAAACCTTGGCACCACCTTTGTTGACAGGCCAACAGATCATGGATCAATTAAACACTCTCGAGCCTAATCTAGAGCGTCTAGGGTATTTCAAGGGGTATAATTCAGAACACACCTGGACTCACAATCCATAATTGTGGGATCTGCCTTACTTCAAAGACCTCCTTCTTCCACACAACATCAACATGATACATACTGAAAAGAATATCGGAGAGGCCATTTTTTGTACATTGTTTGGCATAGACGGGAAGTCAAATGATAATCCCTAGGCTAGAGTCGATCAAGAGACTCTATGTCATAGACCGTTACAAAACATGCGATAATCGAAAGAAAAACAGAAATGGTCGAAGCCAAAGGCCTAGTTCAATCTTGGAAGACCAGATATGAGGGAAATAACCTTGTGGGTTGAAAAGCACTTCATGTTCCCCGATGGGTATGCAGCGAATCTAAATAGGGCAGCGAGTCTTGAAAAATTGAAAATATTTGGTCTCGAGAGTCATGATTGGCACATATGGCTTGAGCGGGTAATGTCGTGATGTTATGTGGCTTTATACCTCAGGATGAATGGCTAGTACTGGCAGAGCTGAGCTATTTCTTTCATGTTCTTTATGCGAAAGAACTGTCGCCTGGCATGGTAGATGACATGGAAGAGTTGGCGCCAGAGTTGCTCTGGAATTTAGAGAAGATCTTTCCACCGGGCTTCTTTAATCCAATGCAACATTTGATTTTATATCTCCCGACCGAGGCAAGATTGGGTGGGCCCGTGCAAAATAGTTGGTGCTTTGCAACTGATAGGATGCAGAAGACGCTTCGAGCTAAATGTAAAATAAAACAAAGAATTGAAGCATCGATGGCCGATGCATTCATTATTGAGGAGGTGGAAAACTTCGTGACAGCACACTACAAAGCCAAAAATCGTCATTTGCATAACCTGAAGCCTCGGTACAATGATGGCGACACTAATAAAGGTGGATCCAACCTCAGCCTATTCAAAGGGAAGTTCGCACCAGCAGGTGCTTCGAAACTAATAACGTTGAATGTCGAAGAATGGGAGACCATTTCGTTGTATATCTTCAACAACCTAACAAAAGTGTGGCCGTACATCGAGTAAGTTCTCGGTACATTTTACCGCAACTTATAATTCCTTCGAACTACTCTTGTTCTTGGATATTCAATACAGTCGATACGTCGCCAAATTCTCGGATGGAGAGGTGATCCAAATTGATTCCGTCAAAGACTATGAGCTTCTGGCAAAGCATGGAGGTGGTTACCCCGGTTTCATCTCTTGGTTCAAACAAACGGTAATTATCAATAATGGACCATTTCATTCCTTGGTCTAATTTGTGGCTAATGCAACAATCATTTCGTATTAAACTTGTAGGCTAATTCAGAGTCTATGGACGTCAAATTGAGACAAGCCACTAATGGTTTTGACTATAAGGTCCGTTCATTTGATAAATACAACATCAACGAGTATTGCTTTCGTACCTTTGGCAAAGAGCTATATATGCCCGACCAGAAATCTTCAAATTGTGGTGTCTCTGCTATCGGCAAAGGAGATACCGAGTATTATGGAAGAGTTGAAGTAATTTATGAACTTTGCTTCTATGGTGAAAACCCATCGAACATCGTAATCTTCAAATGTTATCGGTTCCAGCCGAAGGAGACTAAAAGGACTCGTGAACATATAGGGCTAGTCGAAATCAATCAAATCACCCATTTAGATGTTCCCGATGTCTATATTACGGCTAAACAAGCGACCCATGTTTTCTATCTACCGTGGGCCTGCCAAACTAATAAGAATTTGAATAGTTGGGATGTGGTTCATGAAGTGTTGCCACATGCTAGACCTCCTCCCCCAGATGAAGAGGATTATGAACCTCACATTAACCCAGACACATATGACAGAGAATTCTTACAAGAAACATGTCTTCTGAATAAACGTTTCAAGAACCATTGTACTTCACCTCAGAACATGGAAGTAGACACGATAGTGAATCCAACTTCATCCATGAGCCGGAACCAGCAGAGCCGGAACTAGAAGAGGTTAGTGTTGCGGATGACCTGTCAATTCTTGACCGATTACAGAAAGGCCTTCTACAATTTTATGTCGGTGAACTCGATGAGCACGTCATTCATGAAGACATGCGTGATAGTGATGATGATGATGCATTTTTTGATCCATACTATTATTAGTTTGTATGCATCCCAAATTAAATTATATATGTACATATTATTATTCATGTCAGGTATTCAATTTTTTTATGTTGTACTAATTTATTTTACTCTTTATCATGGCAGGTGTTCAAATATGGTGGGCGCATGTACACATCACTCGGCGGGTACTTCTTCGTTGGCGGCCCGTGCAAGGGGTACTTCGATTCCACCCCTATCTCTCCGGAGAGTGTTGGTAGACTGTCTGGGAACACGCACGGGTGCTTCTTCGTCGACGTCGTTGCCCACCGAGAGAGGAGGTCGGGTAGGGAAGAAGGCGAAGGGTACAGGACATGGTCGTGGGAGAGGTAGGCGGACTGCTATGCAGTCCTCGCCGCCACCCCCACTTGATTCACCCGAGCACATGACTACTATGGTGGACCCGTTTGAGGTGGAGGCTACCGGGACTCCGGTCTAGGAGCCTTGGGTCAATAGGCATCCGACACATGAAACTTCGGTTCGTGAGGTTTCAGCCGACGAGACTCCTGTACCGGGGGCTATGTCCGAGGAGACTCCCGTCCCAAAGGCTTCGTCCAACACGGCGACATCCGGATGGGATACGTGGCCAGATTGGACCGAGGGGTTGTGCAGCCATTCTGATGGTGGCGGGGAGGCCGGTGATGAGTTTACCAATAGTGAGGGCGAGGTGTTTGAGAGGGTCACCGTCTACCAGCATGGTAGTACATGTCTCTTGGTCGTCCCGGCGACATGCAAGCAGAGGCTAGTGATTAGGCCTCATTGGGAAAAGTAAGTGCATTTACTCTTTTTGTACCTTTTTCCTTCAAGTTTCTTCAAATATGTAATGTGTTGACCTTATCATACTGCAGGGGTTGGAATCACCCCTTTGGAGTCCGCAAGCCGAACACCTTCCTTGGTGTGCTTTGCCGGAAAAATTTCCTGGGGTTTTTCACGTTGCCCGGTGAGGACGATATTCCTACACTAGGATTTGCCTCGGAGCACTACCAGGCTACTCAGGCCCCACCGGAGGAGATTATTGATGGTGTCTTATGCCACACGAGGACCGAGATGGTGATGTACAGATTTTGGGTAATTTCTCCTTTTACACAACCTAAAATTAACAATATAGCTAGTTATTGTACTAATCACTGTTGTCTCGTTTGATTGCAGACCTTCTACACGTGTGAGGAGGGATATGAGGAGGCGGCGACCAATGTTATCGAGGCCCAGTGCAAGTGGCTATTACAGAATTTACGCCACGAGGCTTGGCCACAGGCTGTTCGAGACTATTATGCCATGCGTGGTATTACGAAGGACAAGAAGTTGTGCCGCGGAAAGTATCTAAAGGAGCAATACATGAAGGTAATTACCTATTCTTATGGCCTTGTACGTAGTTTTCTTGATTTGATTCGCACGCGTAGCGCTCAAATTTCTCCTTACTAACTTATAGGTGCCCTTGAGATGGTGTGCAGATCAGATGGATTATTGGGAGGCGTTGGTGGATGAGTGGTGCACAAGCTAATGGCCAGCCATCCACGACAATGCGAAGGACCGACCGCCCTAATGGTTGGTGTGACACACCATCAAGGAAGCGCCAACTTATTTCCGTTCGGACGGAACTAGGTATGTGGTTTTCTTCATGATTCATGCAATTCATTCGTTATGCTAGCTTGAGCCCTTTACAAATACTTTGTTCCTCTCTTTGAGGCGCATCACAATAATACGGAGGTGCCACAGTTGTACGACCTCTATGGCATGGCACATACTGCCTCCTACAAGAAGGCCAAGGCATTCTCTGAGTCAGACCTCGATCATCCGGACAAGTTAACAAGCATCTCCTCCCAGAACAAGCTCGTGAGATACAAGGACGAGGGGAAGAAGAGGAGAGGGGAGGACTTTAACCCAAGCTAGGAACCTTTGTATCTAAATGGCATGGCCAAGGCATTGGAGATCTGGCCGAGGCTGGTGATGATATCTGGTTGCTGGAGGCCCCATGGCTCGATAGCCATTGGAGATCGGCCGATACGTTGTCCCCCCACTCTCCCGGAGATCATGGCATGCCAGACGATCTCCTGTCCTGAGATAAGGCATCGTCCACGTCGAGTAGATCTATATGGACTCAAAAACCTTTCATCCATTACATTGTGTGTGTGGCTATTGATGATTACAATGCTAACGGGGAGGGATGTTGCAGGCTGCTCTTTAGAAAGAGAGAGCGACAACCCAGGCTGCTATTCACGAGCTTCTGGAGGAGAGGGACTAGGCCGCAAAGGAGAACATGACTCAGTTGTTGGAGGAGAAGAGGGCATGGAATGAGGCAGCTAACCGGGCCATGTACGATCTCCTTGTGGTAAGTTCCTTTTCCCATTAGCCAAATCATGCATGTAATGTGTTCGTTCCATTACTAAAGGATATGACTAACTCTTAAAAACCAAATGTGTAGTCTATGTGCCTCGAGAACGGTCAAACCCCTCCGCTCATTCCGCACATTTCCGGGGTTGGAACGGTGAGTTTCGTTTCAATGGTCATTAGTTACTGGTATTAACATTTGAATGTCATCATACTAACGAGACATTGCAAAATATCTTTGGTGTAGAATAACTCCCGAGCCGCATCGCACAAACCTTCTTGAGGGCAACCTTCTCCAAGTTAAGCCGCCCCTACAAACCCCCATGATTCACATCCTTGATGACGACGATGGTAGTTTTCCCTAGTGTTTTGTGACATACTTAGCTTATTTTCCCCAAGAAAGACATACTTATCTAATTATCCTCCAAAATGACATAATTAGCTTATTTACTTCATTTATGACATAATTAGCTTAGCTGGGTCAAAAATAGCACAAGATCCTTGGTTAGCTCATAACTTAGCGTATGTTCCTCCAAAATGACACAATAAGCTCAAAATAAGATAAGTAATCATCTTGTCCTTATTCTTCTTTTTCTCCTCCTTCTTATTCTCCTCCTCCTTCCTTTTCTCCTTCTCCTCCTCCTTCTTCTTCTTCTCCTTATTCTTCTTCTCCTTCTTCTTCTTCTTCTCCTTCTTCTTCTTCCAGTTTTATTTTCCAAAATGACATACTTAGCTAATTATCCTCCAAAATAACATAATTAGCATATTTAGTTCATTTATGACATAAATAGCTTAGCTAGGTCAAAAATAGGAAAAGAACCTTGGTTAGCTCATAACTTAGCATATCTTCCTACAAAATGACATAATAACCTCAAAATAAGATAAGTAACCATATTCTCCTTCTTCTTCTTCTCTTTCTTCTTCTTTTTCTGCTCCTTCTTTTTCTCCTTATTCGCCTTCTTCTCCTCCTCCTTCTTCTTCTCCTACTTATTCTCCTACTACTTCTTCTTCTTCTAATTTTGTTCCTCTCCTTCTTCTTCTTCTAGTTTTATTCTCCAAAATGACATACTTAGCTAATTATCCTCCAAGATGACATAATTAGCTTATTTAGTTCATTTATGACATAATTAGCTTAATTTGGTCAAAAATAGCACAAGAACCTTGGTTAGCTCATAACTTAGCGTATCTTCCTACAATATGACATAATAAGCTCAAAAGAAGATAAGTAATCATCTTCTCCTTCTTCTTCTCCTTCTTATTCTTTTTCTCCTCCTTCTTCTTCTCATTTTGCTCCTTCTTCTTCTCCTTCTTCTTCTTCTTCTAGTCTTCTTCTTCTTCTTCTTCTTCTTCTAGTTTTATTCTCCAAAATGACATACTTAGCAAATTATACTCCAAAATGACATAATTACATATTTAGTTCATTTATGACATAATTAGCTTATCTAAATCAAAAATAGCGCAAGAACCTTGGTTAACTCATAACTTAGCGTATCTTCCTACAAAATGACATAATAAGCTCAAAATAAGATAAGTAATCATCTTCTCCTTCTTATTCTTTTTCTCTTCCTTCTTATTCTCCTTCTTCTCAGCCTCCTCCTCCTTCTTCTCCTTCTCCTTCTTCTTCTTCTTCTTCTTCTTCTTCTTCTTCTTCTTCTTTTAGTCTTCTACTTCTTCTCCTTCTTCTTCTTCTTTAGATTTATTCTCAAAAGTGACATACTTAGCTAATTATCCTCCAAAATGAAATAATTTGCTTATTTATTTCATTTATGACATAATTATCTTAGTTAGGTTAAAAATAGCACAAGAACCTTGGTTAGCTCATAACTTAGCGTATCTTCCTCCAAAATGACATAATAAGCTCAAAATAAGATAAGTAATCATCTTCTCATTCTTCTTCTTTTTCTCCTCCTTATTCTTCTCATTCTACTCCTTCTTCTCCTCCTCCTCCTCCTTCTTCTTCTCCTTCTTCTTCTTCTTCTTGTAGTCTTCTTCTTCTTCTTCTACTTCTTCTAGTTTTATTCTCCAAAATGACATACTTAGCAAATTATCCGCCAAAATGACATAATTACTTATTTAGTTCATTTACGACATAATTAGCTTAGCTAGATCGAAAATAGCGCAAGAACCTTGGTTAACTCATAATTAGCGTATCTTCCTACAAAATGACATAATAAGCTCAAAATAAGATAAATAATCACCTTCTACTTCTTCTTCTTTTTCTCTTCCTTCTTATTCTACTTCTTCTCAGCCTCCTCCTCCTTCTTCTCCTTCTCCTTCTTCTTCTTCTTCTTCTTCTTCTTCTTCTTCTTCTTCTTCTTTTAGTCTTCTCCTTCTTCTCCTTCTTCTTCTTCTTCAGTTTTATTCTCCGAAGTGACATACATAGCTAATTATCCCCCAAAATGAAATAATTAGCTTATTTATTTCCTTTATGACATAATTACCTTAGTTAGGTTAAAAATAGCACAAGAACCTTGGTTAGCTCATAACTTAGCATATCTTCCTCCCAAATGATGTAATAAGCTCAAAATAAGATAAATAATCATCTTCTCCTCCTCCTCCTTTTTCTTCTTTTCCTTCTTCTTCTTATTCTCCTTCTTATTCTAGTCTTCTTCTTCTCCTTCTTCTATTTTTATTGTCCAAAATTACATACTTAGCTAATTATCCTCCAAAATGACATAATTAGCTTATTTAGTTCATTTATGACATAATTAGCTTAGTTAGGCCAAAAATAGCACAAGAACCTTGGTTAGCTCATAACTTAGCGTATCGTCCTCCAAAATGAGATAATAAGCTCAAAATAAGATAAGTAATCATCTTCTCCTTCTTCTCCTTTTTTCTCTTTCTTCTTCTAGTCTTCTTCTTCTCCTTGTTCTTCTCCTTCTAGTTTTATTATCCAAAATGACATACTTAGCTAATTATCCTCCAAAATGAGATAATTAGCTTATTTCGTTCATTTATGACATAATTACCTTAGTTAGGTTAAAAATAGCACAAGAAATTTGGTTAGCTCATAACTTAGCGTATCTTCTTCCAAAATGACATAATAAGCTAAAAATAAGATAAGTAATTGTCGGTGTTTACTCACAACATAAGCCATGGGTAGGATAATGATGGTGGAACCGAAGTGGCACCGGAGGGCGCTGGGAACAAGGTTGGTACAAGCATGGAACGCACGATGCTCCCAGGTTCAGGGCTCTCCGTATAGATAACACCCCTAATCTTGCCGGAGTGTATGATGTATGAATGGGACTACAAAGTGCTCCTGGAGCTGTATTGCGGAGGAAGAAGAAGGCGCTGCCGGCTCGCGTCTGCCTCTCCTATGTGGTTGGTGTGTGTGATGAGTTGACCGACCCTCTGCATGGAGGGGGCGGGGGATTTTATAGACGAACCCACCAACATACAATATGGATAAAAGGTACAAGAGTGGGACCCGACTGGTAGCCTCGTCGGCTGGCTAGGGGCCCACGGGGTCTTGTCTTGTCGCTGGAGGGGACTGCTACTGCAACAAAAGACCTTCCAACGGCGCCAGAAACAAGTGTGCTGACGGGAGACTATTCTTGTCTTGATACTCCTCAGCAACGACACCAGGAATCCTTCTGCTACGGCTACGCCTTTAGGGACTTCCTCGGCAAATATGCAAAGGATTCCCCCATGGCCTTGGTGCCTTGCGTTGGTGTTCCCTCGAAGCGGAAAGGGTGATGTAGCACAGCGGCGGTAAGTATTTCCCTCAGTTTTGAGAACCAAGGTATCGATCCAGTGAAGGATTATCACAAGTACATGCACAAACACAAAGAGCTTGCACCCAACGCTATGAAGGGGTTGTCAATCCCTTATAGATTGTTTGCCAAGTGAGAACTGAAAGCAACAAAGTAACAAAGCAAAGTAAAAGCAAAAGTGGAAACGATAGGTGTGAATAGACCCGGGGGGCCGTACTATTCACTAGTGGCCTCTCTGATGAAAGCAAATAGACGGTGGGTGAACGAAGTACTATCGAGCAATTGATAGAACCGCGCAAAGTTGTGACGTTATCTATGGCAATGATTATATCTATAGGCATCACGTCCAGAACAAGTAGACTGATACTTTCTGCATCTACTACTATTACTCCACACGTCGACCTCTATCCAGCATGCATCTAGTGTATTAAGTTCAATAGAATAGAGTAACGCCTTAAGCAAGATGACATGATGTAGATGGACAATCTCATATCTACGATAAAAGCCCGTGTTGTTACCCTTGATGGCAACAACACGATGCATGTCTTGCTGCCCCTTCTGTCACTGGGAAAGGTCACCACACAGTATGAACCCAAAACCAAGCACTTCTCCCATTGCAAGAATCATAGATCTAGTTGGCCAAACAAAACCCAAGACTCGGAGAGACTTACAAGGATATCAAATCATGCATAAAAGAAATCAGCAAAGACTCAAATATAATTCATAGATAATCTGATCACAAATCCACAATTCATCGGATCTCGACAAACACACTGCCAAAGAGGATTACATCGGATAGATCACCATGAAGATCATGAAGAACTTTGTATTGAAGATCCAAGAGAGAGAAGAAGCCATCTAGCTACTAACTACGGACGCGTAGGTCTGAAGTGAACTACTCACGAGTCATTGGAGGGGCGATGATGTTGATTAAGAAGCCCTCGAACTCGAAAGTCCCCTCCGACGGGACACCGGGAAGGGTCTCCAGATGAGATCTCGCGGAAACGGAAGCTTGCGGCGGCGGAAAAGTGTTTTCGTGGATGCCCTGATTTTTTCTAGATTTTTAGGGAATTTATAGACCAAAGACCTAGGGCAGGGGAGCGCCAGGAGGGCCACAAGCTTGGTTGTCGCGGCCTCCCCCCTGGACACGGCAACAGGGCTTGTGGGCCCCCTGTGGGCCCACTTGCTTGGCCCTCAAGCCTCCCGATCTTCTTCCGTTCTAGAAAAAAATATTTCGGGGATTTTATTCAGTTTGGACTCCGTTCCAAAATCAGATCTGAAAAGAGTCAAAAACACAGAAAAAACAGGAACTGGCACTGGGCACTGAGTTAATAAGTTAGTCCCAAAAAAGATATAAAAGGTAAACAAAACATCAAAAGTTGACAAGATAACAGCGTGAAACCATCAAAAATTAAAGATACGTTTGAGACGTATCAGGGCCCGCCGGCTGCAAGGGCCCGTCTCGCTATGGGACCCACCGGCTAGCCAATAAGGCTCTCGCATAAGGTTGACGCAGGACACGTGTGGTACGTCCGGCGTCGTCCAGCGAGGATCGTCATGGGCAGGCAGTACGACCGTCTCCACTATACCCACACCGAGTGCAGTAATGGAGTGGGAGTTTGACGGGCCGACACTGTGCAGGGTGATGGATCGGAGCCGGAGGAGGTCAGCGGCACGGCCGCCGACGCTTGTACCTGCCGTGCACCCCGATCCTGTACCTTTGCTGACGTGTTGCCACCTTTAACCGTAGGGTCTCATCATGACCTACGGTCTGATGTGACTTGAGATCCCCAGCCGGCTAGCCTGTTTGACTAGCCGACCTGGGCACGACCGCCTCGCCCTAGCCGGCTCGCTTGGCCTAGGCGGCCAGGGAGAGGCAGTTGTCTGGCCTCTCTCCGGCGGGTGCTTCCTTGCCGGCCAGAGAGTTGGTCATCTCACCCCCAGCCGGCAGGTGCTTCCTAGCCGGCTAGGGGGGCTTGGTCTTTACAGAATGGTTCTTGTTGTTCCTTCTTGGCCGAAGGCAAAGGAGTAGGTTTGATGAGCCTACCCTGGGGTTATCCCCCCGAAAGTAGTCCCTGAAGCTGGGGAAGCCCGCCGCTTTGGAGCGGGCAGCCTCACCGGCTTAAGTTTTTTGTTGTTGTATTCCTGCCGCCGCCTGCGGCAGAGGACGCCGGCTCGAAAGCCGGCTGGCTTCCAAGCGACGCCTCGGCTTCGTCGTAGGTCGCGCAAATCGCGTCACGTGCCAGGTCAGGCCCGATGTGATGATGGTTTGTTCAGTTTGACGGGACGAGGCCTGCGCCCTGGGTCCCGCCACGATGCCCCCTCGGCCCCTGCGCGGAGGATCCTTTGAGAATTTACTCCGGGACGGTTGGATTTCGGGAATCGTAACAACCTCTGCAATAATCGGAGGTAATGGGACCGGTGCACACCGGATCCCCTCCCCACGACCCTTCGTGGGGTTTAAATGGGTGCGGGGGTACCGAGGAGGCTACTCGCCCCCTTTTCGCCCCGCACTTGCGCTTCCTCCCTCCCTGATCCCAGAGAGAGAGACTTCGTCCTCTTCTTCATCTTCGCCGCCGCGCAGACCGCCGCCGTCCCTTCGAGTTCTTGTCGCTCGCCACCATGTCAAGCAGCTCTTCCAAGAAGGGGCAACACAACGGTGCCTGGCTCAGTAGTGACATCTGCGCCAAGCACATCGACGCGCTCCGCCATCGCCGAATGGTGCCTCCATCCTCCCTTGTGGCCGTGCGGATCCCCGGAGCCGAGACTGCTCCGAAGCCGCAGGACGGAGAGGTAGTCGTGTTCAACAACACTTCTACCGAGGCTTCGGGCTTCCGGCGAGCGCCTTCTTCAACAACTTCCTCACCTTCTTCGGCTTACAGTCGCATCATCTAGCGCCGAACGCCATCCTCCAGCTCGCCTCGTTCGTCGTCGTGTGCGAGGGGTTCCTGGGGATCGAGCCCCACCTCGACCTCTGGCAGAGCTTCTTCTTCTTCAAGCAGCAGTCCAAGAAGATGGAGAAGGCCGAGTTGGAGAAGCTTGATTGCCCTCGTCCGGTGACCCCGTGCAGCACGGCACTCGTGCATCACCGGCCGAAGTGTGGCTTCCCTAGATGCAGCTCCAGGAATCCATCAAACAGTCGCAGATGGGCTTCTTCTATGTGAGGAATGCCAGCCCCACCCGCGACGCCCTCAACATGCCCCCCTTCGCCATCGAGCCTCCGATGGCAAAGAAGAACTGGCAAGCCAAGTTCCTAAGCCGGTTCCCGAGGGGGTGCAGATAGGCGCCTACCTCGACAGCTTGAAGAACCGCGACCTCGTGGGCCGTGACTTGCTCACCACCATGATGACATGCCGAATCCAGCCCCTGCAAAGACGGCCTCATCTGATATGCCAGATGAGTGGCCGGCATGATCCTTGCCCGCTCTCCACCAAAAAATTCGGCCTTGGGGCGGTGGCGAAGATTGTGAACCAGATCTCCTCCACCAACATGGATGAAGGAGGAGACTGGGAGTCGGGGCTGGTCCCTTACGATAGGAACCAACCTCCCCCAATGGTAAGTGCCTTCTGGATCTGGTATTTGCTTTTGTGTTTTGAAACTGTTGTTTCTTCTTGCTTGAGCCAGCTGCCAACTGTTGTTGTATCAGCTGTTTGGGAAGCTGCAAGAGCTCACCCCGCCGGCTCCAGATGTGGAGATGTCAGACCCCTCGGAGATTGAAGACGAGGGGATGATTGAGACTTGGGACGCCGTCTCGGAGGAGGCGTTGGAGTCGGAAGGCTCCGAGCCGTCTGGTGAGCACCTGAGGCCTCCCATTGCTGATTGGATGGATGATGACGAGAAGCCACCATCTTCGTATGATGCATCATTTGGGGAGGGTGTCGAAGAGGTGGAGGAAGTCACCAGCCCTCCGATGACCCGAGGACGCCGTCATGCCGGCGAGACGGCCGCACCTGGAGAGGTGGCCAGGAACAAGGGCAAGGGTGCTAAAGCTTCCAAGCCGGCCCCCAAACGCGCCGTGCCTGGGCCTCCAGCCGAAAGGCAAGCAGGCGGCGCCAAGAAGCGTCAAGCCGGCCCCCTCAGGAAGCAGGTGCCCGTCGTGGTGGGGTAAGGATCCTTTGCAGCCCTGTTTTATTTTTGTTGGATGAGGATGGGCTCCTCAAATCATGCCTTCCAGGGAGGCAGAAGACGTGGAGGAAGAAACGGCCTCTGACGCAGAACGGTCCGTCTGCGCAACAGCTGAGGCTTCCCAGAAGTCCCTTGACGATCAGTCCGCCCGTTGCTGGGAGCAGGCGGCGAAGAAGATGTCCGCAGGCCAATCTCAGCCCAGCCGGGCTGAGAAGCCCAGGGAGACGCATACGAAGGCTAGACATGACCCCTCCACGCGTGCTCGCTTGGAGGAGCCAGCTAGTGAGGCGGCCCCGAAGCGTACCCTGAGGGCCGAGGCAGCCAAGCCGTCCGAGCCAGACGCCTCCGCGCCTCTGGACCTCGAGGTGATCCCTGACACGCCGGAGGACGAGGCGGCGGCCGACGCGCCGGAGCTGAACCTAGAGGCGTGCTACCTCTTGAGCTTGCGTTGCTTTTTCCCTTGAAGAGGAAAGGGTGATGCAGCACAGTAGCTATAAGTATTTCCCTCAGTTTGAGAACCAAGGTATCGATCGAGTAGGAGTATCAAGATGAGGCACCAATGTACCTGCGCAAAAACAAACAAACTTGCACCCAACACTATAAAGGGGTTGTCAATCCCTTCACGATTATTTGCAAGGTGAGAACTGAAGGTGAAAAGTGCAACAAAGTAAAAGTGTAGATCTGAAAATATGATGTGAAGTAGACCCGGGGGCCATAGTGTTCACTAGAGGCTTCTCTCATGATAGCAAGTATTACGGTGGGCGAACGAATTACTGTCGAGCAATTGATAAAATCGCGCAAAGTCATGATGATATCTAAGGCAATGATCATACATATAGGCATCACATCCGAGACAAGTAGACCGATACTGTCTGCATCTACTACTATTACTCCACACATCGACCACTATCCAGCATGCATCTAGTGTATTGAGTTCATAACAAACAGAATAACGCTTTAAGCAAGATGACATGATGTAGAGGGATAAATTCATGCAATATGATATAAACCCCATCTTTTTAGCCTTGATGGCAACAACACGATGCATGCCTCGCTACCCCTTCTGTCACTAGGTGAGGACACCACACAGTATGAACCCAAAACCAAGCACTTCTCCCATTGCAAGAATTATAGATCAAGTTGGCCAAACGAAACCCACAACTCAAAGGGAATTACAAGGATACGAAATCATGCATATAAGAGATCAGAGGAGACTCATATAACATTTATAGATAATCTAATCATAAATCTACAATTCATCGGATCTCGACAAACACACCACAAAAGAAAGTTACATCGGATAGATCTCCATGAAGATCATGGAGAACTTTGTATTGAAGATCCAAGAGAGAGAAGAAGACATCTAGCTACTAGCAATGGACCCGAAGGTCTGTGGTGAACTACTCACGCATCATCGGAGAGGCAATGGTGTTGATGAAGAAGCCCTCCTTGTCCGAATCCCCCCTCCGGCTGGGCACCAAAACGGACCCCAGATGGGATCATTCAGAGACAGAAGCTTGCGGCGGCGAAAAAGTATTTTCGTGGCTCCCTCTAGAGATTTTGGATTTTTAGAGAATTAATAGGAGGAAGAGGTAGGGCAGAGGAGCCATGGGGGGCCCACAAACCTGCTAGGCCCGCCCCCCGCAGGTCAGGGCTAGGGGGCTTGTGACCTCCCCCGAGGTCCCCTGCCTTGGTTCTCAAGTCTCCTGCGTATTTTCTGTTATGGAAAAAATCATTCCGCGGGTTTTATTCCGTTTGGACTCCGTTTAATAATCTCCTCTGAAAAAGGTCAAATACGCAGAAAAAACAGAAACTGGCAATTGGCACTGGGTTAATAGATTAGTCCCAAAAAAGATATAAAATAGCTTATTCATGCATACAAAACATCCAAAGTTGACAAGATAATAGCATGGAACCATCAAAAATTATCAAGGCGCCAGAGATGGCCATGGACGCGCCGGACACTCTCGATCCACCCCCTGCTACGGAGACGACGCTGGCTGGGGCGTCGATGGAGCCGGCCACCAACCAGCCACCTGAAGCTGGCGCCATCATCGTGACCAATCGTGGTCCGTATGCTCCAGGAGCCGGCTCCAGCTTCGGGAGTCGGCCCATGAATACTTGGCGTGTGGCCAACGCCAGCACCTGACGTTGACCCCAGGCGTCATGCTCAGCGGTGTCCCAGAGCTGGTGGCGATGTTTGCCAGCAGCCAGGACAAGGTGTAGCAAGTGGCCAGGGTGGCCCACAGCGATCTGGAGCGTTTGGAGGAGCGCACCAGGGTGAGTGCTTTATCCTTTGCGTCTTCCTCGTCTTGGTGTTGATTTTTTCTTCTCTTGAATCAGTGGGGGCGTGCCAGCGCACCCACTTGGTGTAGCCCCCGAGAATTGGGCCAGCCAAGCATTTGGTCGGGCCGAATCTCTTCGTGCCATGTCTTTGCTTTTTAGTGGGGGCGCGCTAGCGCACCCACTCGGTGTAGCCCCCGAGGATCGGGTCGGCTATGAATTTAGCCGAGCCGAATCTTATTCCTTTTTGCTTTTGCCCGTAGGATCTTCATGACACCCAAGTGGAGGCGTACAACATGTTGCGGGCTCAAACCCAGGCGGCTGATGGCCAGGTTGCTGATCTTCAGGGCCGGCTGGGCGTGGCCGTCTCAGAGCGAGAGGTCTTGCGCGAGGAGGGCGAGCGGCTCCAGCAGCAGCTGGCTCTTCTCCAGACAGAGAATAAGGATCGCGAGACAGCCCACCAGGCTGAGTAGGAGCAGCTGCGCGCCACCGTGTAGGAGAAGGACGCCTCCCATACTGCCTACATGGAGCGCCTCAAGACGGCTCATCTCGAAGAGATGAAGCTTAAGGATGCTGCCCTGAAGGAGGAAGCCCTGATCCAGAAGAAGGCGCAGTTGGCCAAGGCGCTGGGGATGGCCGCGGCCCTTCAGGAAGAGATCTCCAACGCAGCCCAAGCGAGCAAGGTGCGGGAGCTCGAAGCCCTGGAGGATGCCCACGAGACCGACACCCATTTCGACCGTAAGCCTTCTTTTACTTTGTCTTGAATTTTTCTTCTTTGCTTCTCTCTCCTCTTATTCTTCTTCGCACCCCTTCCCCTATCTTAGGACTCTTCCCTGAGACACGGGAAGAGGCTGAAACAGCTGTCGAGGTCAGCCACGAGGAGCGTCGCGTTGCCAGGCAGGAGGTAGATGCCACTGCTGGCTGGAGTGTGGAGGAGATTGGTGTAGGCCTCAGAGCCCGCCTGCGTGTCTCATACGTTTCCATCGTATCGACTTTTCCAAACTCTTTTGACCTTGTTTTGGACTCTAATTTGCATGATTTGAATGGAACTAACCCGGACTGATGTTGTTTTCAGCAGAATTGCCATGGTGTTGTTTTTGTGCAGAAATGAAAGTTCTCGGAACGTCCTGAAAATTTACGAAGAATATTTCTGGAAAATATGAAAAATAACTACACAAAGATCCACCGGAGGGGATGGGCCAGTGGGCCACAAGCCCTGTTTCCACGGCCCCCTGGCCGCGGCAACCAAGCTTGTGGGGCCCACGTGGCTCTGCCGCCCCCAAACTTAGCTCTATAAATTCACTTTCGTCCCGGAAAAAAATCAAAAGAGAAGATTTCATCGCGTTTGCGGTACGGAGGCGCTGCCACATCTCGTTCTTCGTCTCGAGGGCAGATCTGGAGTCCATTTTGGGCTCCAGAGAGGGGAAATCGTCGCCATCGTCATCATCAACCTTCTTCCCTCTCCAATTCCATGAAGCTCTTCATCGTTCGTGAGTAATCTATTCGGATGCTCGCTGGGCAGTGATGAGTAGGATGAGATCTATCATGTAATCGAGTTAGTTTTGACGAGGATTGATCCCTAGTATCCACTATGTTCTGAGATTGATGTTGCTACTACTTTGCCATGCTTAATGCTTGTGACTAGGGCCCGAGTGCTATAATTTCAGATCTGAAATTATTATGTTGTCACCAATTTATGTGTGTTTTAGATCCGATCTTGCAAGTTCTAGTTACCTACTATGTGTGATGACCCGGCAACCCCGGAGTGAGAATAACCGGAACCACTCCCGGTGATGACCATAGTTTGAGGAGTACATGTGTTCACCAACTGCTAATGCGTTGGTCCGGTTCTTTATTAAAAGGAGAACCTTAATATCCCGTAGTATCCTTTTGGACCCCGCTGCCACGGGAGGGATGGGCAATAGATGTCTTGCAAGTTCTTTTCCCTAAGCACGTATGACGACACACGGAATGCATGCCTATATCACATTCACGAACAGGAGCTAGCCACATATCTCTCCGTGTTATAACTGTTGCATGATGAATGTCATCCAACGAATCGCCGACCCATTGCTTACGAGTTTGTCCCACTGCTGTTGTTACTTGCTTTGCTCTGCTGCTGTTACCATTGTTGCTACTGTTGCTACTTGCCACTGATGTCACTATTTCTGTTCCTTGCCACTGTTGTTACTTGTTTTGCTCTCCTGTTGTTACTTGCTTTGCTCTGCTGCTGTTACCACTGTTGTTGTTGCTGTTCCTTGCCACTGCTATTACTCATTACACTGCTGCTACCTGCTACAATACTTTTTTCTCGCACCGTTGCCGGGAAAGAATATTTCCCGTCCACGGGCAACTTCTGGCGCCATTGATACAACACTTAGAAATAGTCTGCCGTCAACAGATAGTTTCTGGCACCGTTTCTATCATACTACTTTGCTGCTGACACTTTGCTTGCAGATACTAATCTTTCAGGTGTGGTTGAATCTGACACATTCAGCTCCTAATACTTGAGAATATTCTTTCACTTCCCGTCGGGCGAACCAACAAATTTGGGTTGAATACTCTACCCTCGAAAACTGTCGTGATCCCACGCCGTGGTGGGCCATTGCAAGACAATTGCTAATTGTTGAGCAATTGGGAGCAGTTCTTTTCTGGCTCCGTTGTCGTGGAGGCATCAAGTCAGGAACACGTCAACATCATTTTTCTAGTTTCGTTGCCGGGGACTGCTAGCAGCATTTTTCTGGCATCGTTGCCGGGGAGGGGATTGCTATATTCTCTGAGTCACTTAGGATTTATATCTGCTGATCACTATGAAGAATCTGAAAGATCCTAAAACCAAAGTCTTGCCCTCAACTACTAGGGGAGGTAAGGAACTGCCATCTAGCTCTGCACTTGATTCACCTTCAGTTATGAGTAAGTTTGCGACATCACCCTCCTGCTAGAAATCTTGATATGTCGCATGTGCTTGATGATGCTTATGATGCTAGTGCTAGAGATGCTATGCTTGATACTGCTAGAGATGTTATTTTGCCTGATGATGCTATGCCTGATACTGCTAGAGATGCTATGCTTGATACTGCTAGACATGCTATTTTGCCTGATATGCCACTAGGGGTATTCCTTGATGCTCATATTGCTAGAGTTACTGCCAATGCTCGTGATGCTTTTGAAACTGCTGATACTATTGAGATAGAACCTGCTTTTGCTCCTGCTAGATTTAGCTCTCCTAGATATGAATTGCGTGATATACCTGAGGGTTATGTTATGGAGGGAGAGATAGCTTAGGATTTTCTTGCGTGTAAGGATGCCTATGACGCTGAGAAATTACTTCTCAAGTGGAAGGAAAAATCTCTGAAAGCTAGGATGAAATACAACCTGAAGTTTGCCACTTCACCTATCTTTATCACCGATAAGGATTATAAATTCTCTGTCGATCCTGAGATAATCTCTCTAGTCGAATCTGATCGTTTCCACGGTTATGAGTCTGAGACGGTCGTAGCCCATCTTACCAAACTACGTGATATAGCCACCCATTTCACTAGTGAGGAGAAGATCCGCTACTACTATATCCTTAAGTTGTTTCCTTTCTCTCTAAAGGATGACGCTAAAGCCTAGTTCACTTCTCTTGCTCCTCGATGTGTGAGTAGTCCCCAGGATATGGTCTATTACTTCTGTGAGAAATATTTCCCTGCCCATAAGAAGCAAGCTGCCTTGCAGGAAATATACAACTTTGCTCAACTCAAAGAAGAGAGTCTCCCACAAGCTTGGGGGAGGCTCATCCAACTACAAAATGCTTTGCCTGATCACCCTCTTAAGAAGAACGAGATACTTGATATCTTCTATAACGCACTTACCGATGCTTCTAGAGACCACCTAGATAGTTGTGTCGGTTGTGTTTTTAGGGAACGAACTGTATAACAAGCTGAGA
This sequence comes from Hordeum vulgare subsp. vulgare, assembly GCF_904849725.1. NCBI lineage: Eukaryota > Viridiplantae > Streptophyta > Magnoliopsida > Poales > Poaceae > Hordeum > Hordeum vulgare. The sequence continues at coordinate 377,781,445 of NC_058524.1, read as the reverse complement.
TCCTACTGAATAACATCTTGATCAACGATAATGCTTGGACTATTCCCGAACTACCTCCTAAGACAACTCCGAAGAAAAGAGGTATTCTATTCCTCAGTCCCGAAGATATGCAAGAAGCCAAGAAATCTATGCAAGAGAAAGTCATTAGATCTGAAGATGTCAAAACTCTACCACCTATCGAAGAGATCCATGGTCTCCATAACCCAATACAGGTAGTAGAAGTAAATTCTCTGTGTAGGTTTGATGAGAGTGATATTTCTTTTGACAAACCTGCTAGCCTATGCTTTGATGAATTTGACAACTTTGTTGCCAAACAATAGAGTTTCAATGATTATGTTAGCAGACATTGGGAACAAAGTACTCGTATGCTTAGTCATTTAAGTGCTTGTGTAGACTGAAATGTCAATGATCTGAAGCTTCTGAGTAAACATGCATCTATGATTACTACTCGGGTAGAACAAGTACTTAAAGCTCAGAATGACTTGCTCAATTAATTAAATGACAACTCTGCCAGAGTCATTACTAGAGGAGGCAAAATGACTCAGGAACCTTTGTATCCTGAGGGCCGTCCTAAGAGAATTTATCAAGATTCCAAAGGAATTAATGCTGATACACCCAGTCATCCTAAGGAGAAGAAGAAGGATGATACAAACCTACATGACAGTTCATCAAATACTGTCACACCTGAAGATTCAAATGATATTTCTGCGTCTGATGCAGAAAAACAATCTGGTGATGAACATGAACCTGGTGACAATATGGACAGCGATGTTCATAATGATGCTCAACCTAGCAATGATAAGGATGTGGAGATTGAACCTACGGTTAATCCTAATAACCCACAACCTAAGAGATACGATAAGAATGACTGCACTGCTAGGAAGCATGGTAAAGGAAGGGAGCCATGGGTTCAGAGACCTATGCCCTTTCCTCCTAAGCCATCCAAGAAAAAGGATGATGAGGATTTTGAGCGCTTTATTGAAATGATAAGACCCGTCTTTCTGCAGATGCGGTTAGTTGATATGCTCAAAATCTCGCCATATGCCAAGTACATGAAAGATATCGTGACCAATAAACGGAAGATACCAGATCTTGAGATCTCCACCATGCTTGCTAATTACACTTTCAAAGGTGGAACTCCTAAGAAACTTGGTGATCCCGGAATGCCCACTATAACTTGCTCCATTAAAGGAAACTACGTAAGAACTGCCTTATGTGACCTTGGAGCAGGTGTTAGTGTTATACCGATCTCTCTTTATCATAGACTTGAACTGGATAAGTTGACATCCACTGAAATCTCTCTGCAAATGGCCGACAAATCAACTGCTTTCCCTGTCGGTATTTGCGAGGATGTGCGTGTTGTGGTGTTAACACCACTATCTTAACAGACTTTGTTATCTTGGATATTCCCGAGGACGATGCCATGGCTGTCATCCTCGGAAGACCCTTTTTAAACACTGCAGGGGCTGTTATAGATTGCAACAAAGGCAGTCACTTTCCATGTCAACGGTAATGAGCATACCGTGCACTTTCCGAAGAAACGATATTAAGTACATTGCATCAATGCTATCGAAAAACTTCATCAATTCTCATTGGGATCTTTGAATGCCCTATTCCTCGTGTCAAGATGAAGTATGATTTGCTTGTTGGGGTGATTCATATCCCCACTGAGGTGACTTAGTGGCTATTCGGAAATTCTCCGTTTCCTTTTGCGATTCGAAAACGTTTTTGTCATGAGGATTTGATCAACCCCATTGACGGATTCCTTTCGATGACCATGAGATGGATGAATCAAGGAGCCACATACCTCTGTTTAAGCTTTCCCTTTCTGTTGCTTAGAAGAAAAATGATACATTTAGTTTATTTTTCCCTGTTTCCTGTTTTAGCGTCCCGGAGAAAAATACCCCGAAAATAATAGTTCTCCGATCGTCCTGAAAATCTAGTATGATTTTTTCTGGAATATTTGAAAAATACTGGGACTGAGAGCTGGCCTGGGGGCCACACAAGTGGCCCACAAGCCCTGTCACCGCGACCTACCCCCCTGGCCGCGGCAAGCAAGCTTGTGGGGCCCACAGGGACCCCCTCCACTCATTCCAGCTCCCATCCTCTTCTTCTTTGTGCAGAAAAAATCATTTCGCAGCTCAAACCCGTGTTCTTGCTCATTTGGCTATGATTTTCGATCTCCTTGCTCAAAGCACCATTCTCCGAACCGTTTTGGGGAAATTACTCCTTGGTAAGTGACTCCTCCATTGGTCCAATTAGTTTTTGCTCTAGTGCTTTATCCTTCGCGTATTCTTGCTACCTTGGTGACCCTGTTCTTGAGCTTGAAATGTTGATTTTAGCTTGTCCCAAGTAGTTTTAGCGTGTGATACGGTCTCTAAGCACTACTAGGAGTAGTTGCTACAAGGTGTGGTTGGTCTTTATTCACTTTTCTCTTGAACTTCAAAATTTCAGCAAAAAGAAATTATGTTCAGGAGGAAATTTCATGGTGGTTCCTCAAGTAAGAAGAGTCCCCGTCTTTATATTCGGGAGCCCGAACCTTATCAACTAAGGGACGCACCGGTACAACCATGTAAATGGCCTTCCGATGAGTTCATGATCGAAGCAGGCTTCAAGGATGAGTTTGATACACTTGTCTGCAATGCCGGGTTTGAAGAATTCCTCTGAGATAAATGTGAACAGTATGCTTTGCTCTCTGCCTCTTTCGTGCATAGATTTAAATTTTTAGTTGGTCGTGACTCATCCATACTGTTTGATCTGTATGATAAATCATATGCCATGGATTTTGAGGATTTTAATAGGATTTGCAAAATACCCAATGGGGGTAATCTTAAAGATCCTGCTAAGTCTTCGGTTAGAGATTTTGTCTCTAGTATAAATGTTGGAGAAACTAGAGACATCACGCAAGCTACCATAGGAAGCATTCATTTCCCTGCCTTGCACTACTTTGCCCTCTTCATAGGTAGATGCATTAACGGCAAGGTTGAACATTGTCACCTATGCGCCTCCGACCTTAGTATCCTTAAGAGCGCAGTGACGGGTGACAAAAGCTTCAACATGGGAGCTATTATAGCAAGGAGGCTAAATAAGAATGCTATTGATGGGGATTTCTTTGGCGGCATATATGCCACTCGCATAGCAAATTTTCTTGGAGTACCCATCCGCGCAGGAGATCCCCCGCTCCATACAGCTTTCCTTGACCGCGTCGCTATGACACGCTACCAGTTCCTTGAGAGGGATGAAGAATCCCTCCTATACCGATTGATATTTAACCGGTAGCGTGTTTTCCATATTACCCTTCCTGCTCCTGCTTTCTTTGACTTTCAGGTAAAACGGAGATACTACATAACCATAGGAGAGGCACAGGAGTATGAAAGGGAGGCGACGGCTGCTCGTCTTTGTGAGGCAGCGATTCAGGCAGTGGCTGCAGCGCTATCGTATAACCCCAATTATGATTTTGGGTTTCGCGAGGACCATCCTTGGGAGTAGACCAAGCTAGGACAAAAGCCTAAGCTTGGGGGAGTACGTGTTCTCACCGACTTTACATTCATGCTTATGCTTTCACTTTGTTAGCCGGTGTTTACACTTTGCCACTATATTATCCATGCTAGTTTGTTTTCGTTTTCATGTTTTCTTGTTTTGTGTCCTTTTGAGAAAACCCAAAAATATTTTCCTTTCTTCTTTTGCTTGTATAGAGCTTTCCCGTGTAAATAGTTTTCTTTTTCTTTGGGTCAAGGTAGAAGATATTGGTTACAATGTTTAGTGGCTCTTGCATGCATACCTGTTTAGCTTTCAAAGAGCCATATTACTTTGTCTTCTCCTTTGTGTTTGCCTGCAGATTCAGCTTAGTCCAATGCACGAGCACTCTTATTATAGTTCACATCGTTCGATTGTGCAAGTGAAAGGCAATAATGATGATATATGATGAAGTGACTGAGACTGGAAAAGCTGGTATGAACTCTATCTATTTTGTTTTTGTAAATATGACTAGCTTTTCATCCCAGATTCAGCTTTGTTGTGAGAGAACCATGTTTGCAATGACAACTTAGAGATCATAGTTTCTGATGCCATGCTTAATTAGCTAGGAGCTTATAATGGTTTGTCTTGAATGCCAACATAGATTTTGAGATGACTATAATGTAGTATGATAGGATGGTATTCTCCTTTGAATGATTCAAGTGGCTTGACTTGGCGCATGTTCATGCATGTAGTTGAAACAAAATCAACATAGCCTCTATGATGTTCGTGTTCATGGTGATTTATATCCTGTTCATGCTTGCACTCCATGTTAGTCAAACTCATTGCATCTTGATGACTGTTGTCGCTCTCTAGTTGGTCGCTTCCCAGTCTTTTGCTAGCCTTCACTTGTACTAAGCGGAATACTGCTTGTGCATCCACTTCCATAAACCCAAAAGTTTTTCCATGAGAGTCCACCATACCTACCTATTTGCAGTGTCTACCTGCCGTTACAAGTAAATTTGCATGTGCCATTCTCTAAACCTTCAAGAAATAACCTGTTTTGCATGCCCGAACTGCTCATGTGGTGACAGGGGCTATTGGTATCTTCCATGTTAGGTGTGTTATCCTCGACATGTGTTTATTCACTGTCATTCACGAGAAAGGGGCTGGTAATTGGAATGCCCAGTTCCACGCTTAAATCGAAAACATAACTGTAAAACAAGACTCCCCCCGGATTGATGTTAGTATGGACGGTGCCCGAGGATTCGGCTAGCCGTGGAGTGTGATTGATTGGTGGTGGGGGAGTTAAAACTTTACTTTTCTATTTGGGAACCGCCTATAGCATGAGTAGCGTGGAGGATATTGAGAACTCTTGGTCATTGCGTTGACAATGAAAGCATGCCACCCAAAATTATTATCTCTGTTTTCAAAGCTTGAGCTCTGGCACCTCTGCAAATCAATGCTTCCCTCTGCGAAGGGCATGTCTATTTATTTTCCTGTTGAGTCATCCTCTTCTTATTTAAGCACCAATTAGAGAGCACCTCTGTCATTTTTATGCTTTTCTTTTGATTGATATTCAGTATGACTATGACTGGATCTTGGTTGCTATGAATTACAATGTTTAGTCAGCCCTTGATCTTTGAAAGTGCTCTGCATTTATGTTTTGCGTTCTCAGAAAGAGCTAGCGAGATACCACCTATTCATATTGCTTCATGCTTGTTTTGATTGAATTGTTGGTATCTGAAACTCATTATTATTTGCTCGCTAGCTGATTATGCCATTGATATTAGTTTACCATGAGACCTATGTGTCACTTGCTTATGTGGTTAACTTGTGATCTTGCTGAAATTCTGGTTATGAGTTAGACATAATTGCAGCAACAAGATCAAACAGAGTTTGTCAAAGTTTTTCTTTCTCTTTCAGTTTGTCAACTGAGTTGCTTGAGGACAAGCAAGGTTTTAAGCTTGGGGGAGTTGATACGTCTCCATAGTATCTACTTTTCCAAACTCTTTTGCCCTTGTTTTGGACTCTAATTTGCATGATTTGAATGGAACTAACCCGGACTGACACTGTTTTCAGTAGAATTGCCATGGTGTTCTTTTTGTGCAGAAATGAAAGTTCTCGGAACGTCCTGAACATTTACGGAGAATATTCTGGAAAATATGAAAAATACCTACGCAAAGATCCGCCGAAGGGGATGAGCCAGTGGGCCACTAGCCCTGTTGCCGCCCCCCCCCTGGCCGCGGCAACCAAGATTGTGGGGCCCACGTGGCTCTGCCGCCCCCAAACTCAGCTCTATAAATTCACTTTCGTCCCGAAAAAATCAGAAGAGAAGATTTCATCGCGTTTGCGATATGGAGGCGCTCCCACATCCTGTTCTTCGTCTGGAGGGCAGATCTGGAGTCCGTTTTGGGCTCCGGAGAGGGGAAACTGTCGCCATCGTCATCATCAACCTTCTTCCCTCTCCAATTCCATGAAGCTCTTCATCGTTCGTGAGTAATCTATTCGTAGGCTCGCTGGGCGGTGATGAGTAGGATGAGATCTACCATGTAATCGAGTTAGTTTTGACGGGGATTGATCCCTAGTATCCACTATGTTCTGAGATTGATGTTGCTACTACTTTGCCATGCTTAATGCTTGTCACTAGGGCTCGAGTGCCATAATTTCAGATCTGAAATTATTATGTTGTCACCAATATATGTGTGTTTTAGATCCGATCTTGCACGTTCTAGTTACCTACTATGTGTTATGACCCGGCAACCCTGGAGTGACAATAACCGGAACCACTCCCGGTGATGACCATAGTTTGAGGAGTACATGTGTTCACCAACTGCTAATGCGTTGGTCCGGTTCTTTATGAAAAGGAGAACCTTAATATCCCGTAGTATCCTTTTGGACCCCGCTGCCACGGGAGGGATGGGCAATAGATGTCTTGCAAGTTCTTTTCCCTAAGCACGTATGACGACACACGAAATGCATGCCTATATCACATTGACGAACGGGAGCTAGCCACATATCTCTCCGTGTTATAACTGTTGCATGATGAATGTCATCCAACAAATCGTCGACCCATTGCTTACGAGTTTGTCCCACTGCTCTTGTTACTTGCTTTGCTCTGCTGTTGTTACCATTGTTGCTACTGTTGCTACTTGCTACTGATGTCACTATTTCTGTTCCTTGCCACTGTTGTTACTTGTTTTGCTCTGCTGCTGTTACTTGCTTTGCTCTGCTGCTGTTACCACTGTTGTTGCTGCTGTTCCTTGCCACTGTTGTTACTCGTTACACTGCTGCTACATGCTATAATACTTTTTCTCGCACCGTTGCCGGGAAAGAATATTTCCCATCCATGGGCAAGTTCTGGCGCCATTGATACAATAGTTAGGAATAGTCTTCCGTCAATAGTTAGTTTCTGGCACCGTTGCTATCATACTACTTTGCTGCTGACACTTTGCTTGCAGATACTAATCTTTCAGGTGTGGTTGAATCTGACACATTGAGATGCTAATACTTGAGAATATTCTTTCACTTCCCGTCGGGCGAACCAACAAATTTGGGTTGAATACTCTACCCTTGAAAATTGTCGTGATCCCACGCGTTGGTGGGCCATTGCAAGACAATTGCTAATTGTTGAGCAACTAGGAGCAGTTCTTTTCTGGCTCCTTTGTCGTGGAGGCATCAAGTCAGGAACACGTCAACAACATTTTTATAGTGTCGTTGCCGGGGACTGCTAGCAGTGTCTTGTCCGAATCCGTGGAGCGGTTCCAGAGTGCAGGTTCGTCGATGATAAGGGCTCTGTGGCCCGACGCCGTGGAGTCGGCGTCGATGAGACGGCTCTCCCGCTGGCTTGAAGCTGGTGACGATCGCCTTGACACCTAGCGCGGCTCAGCCGCGTGTGCTGGTGCCTACATGGCACTGCGCTTGGCCAATTCCTGGTATCGGAACCTGGACTCGGGCAAGCTCGTCGCCCAGCGTGACGGCTCGGAGGGGGAGCTGCAGGCCGTGGAGGAGCAGTTGCGTGTGAGGGCCAGCGACATCGCCTCATATGCCGCGTGGGACGAGCTCAACTTGGAGCGGGATGAAGACGACAGTGTGGTCCCTGAGGACTTGCACCGTCTTCAACTGTACGTTGTCGCTGGCAGCTCCCACGAGGCGGCCCTTGAGAAGGAAGACGCCAACTCCAGCAGCGAAGCTTACGCCGACTCAGCCATGGACGGAGCCGAAAGGCCTTGGAGAGGAGATGACGCTGCCACCTCGGGAGCAGTCGGCGATGGTGAAGCCACCACTTCAGGAGCAGCAGCCGGGGCAACAGACGAGGCCGCCGCCCCTTAGTCGATCCTGTTTTTGTTTTAGTTGTCTGGAATATTTTGCCAGTCCAACAGTTCCACCCATTGGGGCTGTAATGAACTTCGGCCGTGGGCCAATGCTTTTGAATGTATGAACTCTGCATTAAATTCGTAATGCCATGTGTGCTGCTTTATGTTTTCATCTTTTGATTCCTGCTTGACTTTCTTTTTTCTCCAACCTCTTTACTCCCTGTAGCATCTACCCTGCCAGCCCGACAGCCGGGAGTCGGTTTGTGACTGGGTCGAGGCTTCTGCCTTTGGGAATATTGGACTTAGATTTTTCGAAACCATCAAGACTTAAAGACTTAAACACAAACCAGCAAAGGCCGGCTAGAATAAGATCGCAAAAAAAGATCAAACCAACCCGAGCCGGCAACCCATTTTGTAGTTTGAACTTTTTGCGAAGCAGGCCTTACCTGGCGCCGCCTCGCTAGCCGGACAGCCGGGAGCCGGTCCATAGCTGTTACGATACGGACAGGGTTCGACCCGGCGTGTACTATATGTTCTTCTATAACTAAGGTAATCGTTCGGGCGGCTAGCAAGCCCCCGAGCCCGTTGGAGCCGGACCAAGGGACTCACAGAATGAGTGAAAACTCTAGATATGAATCCAAAAGAAGCATATGTGCATGCTCTTTCCATTGCATTCATTGGAAATCCCAAAGAGGGAGAAAGATACATATGTGCATGCTCTTTCCATTGTTGTTACTTGCCTTCAAGCAATAGAACGGGCAAAGCAATGTCGTGTTCCATGGACGTTCCGTCTCCTGGCCGGAGTCGTCCCTCTTGCGCTTCCTTGGCTTCTGGGCATCGATCAGGTAGTACGCATTGTTATGCAATGCCCTGATGATTATGAAGGGTCCCTCGCATGGGGATGAGAGCTTGTGCTGGCCGTCTGTTCGCTGTATTCTTTTGAGCACCAAGTCTCCCTCTCTGAAAGAGAGAGGCTAGCTTTTCTTGCTGTGGTAGTATATCAGCTTCTGTTGATAAATGGTCGTCCGGCTCAAGGCTAGGTCCCATGCCTCCTTGAGCAGATCGACGCCGTCTTCTCTTGCCTCCTTAACTTCGGTTTCTGTGTATAGGGTGACCCGAGGCGAGTTAAACTCAAAATTTGTAGGGATGATAGCCTTGGACCCATATACCAGGAAGAATGGGGTGAAGCCGGTTGACTGGTTGGGCATGGTGCCGAGGCTCAACAGTACCGCCAGCAGCTCTTCGATCCAGTAGCCGGCTGACCTGACGAGTGGTGCCACCAGTCTTGGCTTGATGCCGGGCAGGATTAGGCCGTTGGCCCTCTCCACCTGGCCGTTGGACTAGGGGTGTGCCACCGATGCCAAGTCAAGCCAGATGCCTACCTTGGAGCACTAGAGAGCCAATGCACCCTTGGCGAAGTTGGTGCCGTTGTCGGTGATGATGTTGTGGGGGACGCCGTATCGGACAGTGATGTCCGTGATGAACCTGACGGTCGTGGGGCCGTCAAGCTTCTTGATGGGTCTAGCCTCGATCCACTTGGTAAATTTATCGATGGCTAGCAAGAGATGAGTCATGCCGCCTCGAGCGGTGTTGAATGGTCCCACCATGTCCAACCCCCAGACGGCAAAAGGCCATGACAAGGGGATGGTTTTGAGGGCCGAAGGCGGCATGTGGCTATGCGCGCCAAAGCTTTGGCAGCCCTCGCATTTGTTGACCATGTCCATGGCCTCCTCGAGGGCTGTGGGCCAGTAGAATCCATGGCGGAACGCCTTGGCCACCAGGGTTCTAGAGGCGGCATGATGCCCACACTCCCCCTGGTGAATGTCTCTGAGGATCTCCTGCCCCTTTTCTGATTCGACGCAACGCTGGAACACGCTAGTCACGCTACGCTGAACCAGCTCGCGATTGATGATGGCGTAGGCTGCAGATCGGCGCTGGATCTGCCTTGCCTCCGCCTCCTCTCGAGGGAGCTCGCCGCGAAGAAGGAAGGCGAGGATGGGTTGAGCCCACTACGGAGCCGACACAAGGGCTGGCTCCGTCTCGACCTGAGTGTCAGGGGCTTCTGCAGCCCACGCGCTTGATGAAGCAGTCGCAGGCTTGAGACTCTCTATCTATGATGCCGTCGTGGCAGTCGGCTCGCCGTCTACGTGCATGACGTCCATTGATACGTTTCCAACTTATCTATATTTTTTGATGGTTTCATGCTATTATCTTGTCAAACTTTGGATGTTTTGCATGCCTTTTATATATTTTTTGGAACTAACTTATTAACTCAGTGCCAAGTGCCAGTTCCTGTTTTTCCATGTTTTTGACCCCTTTCAGAGGAGATTTTGAAACGGAGTCCAAACGGAAGAAAGTCCCCGAAAAGATTTTTTCTGGAACGGAAGAAGATCGGGGAGCTTGGGAGCCCAGGCAGGGGAACCCCAGGGGCCCCACAAGCCCCCATCCCGCGGTTAGGGGGAGGCCGTGCCATCCAGGCTTGTGGTCCCCCTGAGCGTCCCCTGACCTAGGGGTTGCGCCTATAAATTCCCTAAAAATCCCAAAAAAAATCAGGAGATCATCGCAATCACTTTTCTGCTCCGCAAGCTTCTGTCTCCGCTAGATCCCATCTGGGGCACATTCTGGTGCCCTGTCAGAGGGGAGATTCGGACACGGGGGGCTTCTTCATCAACACCATGACCTCCCTGATGATGCGTGAGTAGTTCACCATAGACCTACAGGTCCATAGCTAGTAACTAGATGGCTTCTTCTCTCTCTTGGATCTTCAATACAAAGTTCTCCATGATCTTCATGGAGATCTATCCGATGTAATCTTCTTTTGCGGTGTGTTTGTCGAGATCCGATGAATTGTGGATTTATGATCATATTATCTATGAGTCTTATTTGAGTTTCTTCTAATCTCTCTTATGCATGATTTCATATCCTTGTAATTCTCTTCAAGTTGTGGGTTTTGTCTGGCCAACTAGATCTAGGATTCTTGCAATGGGAGAAGTGCTTGGTTTTGGGTTCATACCGTGTGGTGACCTCACCCAGTGACAAAAGGGGTAGCGAGGCACGCATCGTGTTGTTGCCATCAAGGGTAAAAAGATGGGGTTTTCATCATTGGTTTGAGATTATCCCACTACATCATGTCATCTTGCTTAAGGCGTTACTCTGTTCGTCATGAACTCAATACACTAAATGCATGCTGGATAGCGGTCGATGTGTGGAGTAATAGTAGTAGATGCAGAAAGTATCGGTCTACTTGTCTCGGACGTGATGCATATATGTATGATCATTGCCTTAGATAACGTCATGACTTTGTGCGGTTCTATCAATTGCTCGACAGTAATTTGTTCACCCACCGTGATATTTGCTATTATGAGAGAAGCCTCTAGTGAACACTATGGCCCCCAGGGTCTACTCCACACCATATTTTCAACCTTACACTTTTTACTTCGTTGCACTTTCCGCCGTCAGATCTCACTTTGCAAACAATCCTGAACGGATTGACAACCCCTTTGAAGCGTTGGGTGCAAGCTTGTTTGTGTTTGCGCAGGTACTTTGGACTTGACGAGGCCCTCCTTCTTGATCGATACCTTGGTTCTCAAACTAAGGGAAATACTTCCTGCTCATGTGCTTCATCACCCTTTCCTCTTCAAGGGAAAAGCCGACGCAAACCAGAGAAGTAACAAGAAGAATTCCTAAGCGCCAGGGAAGGACTTTTGTTGCCGTAGCAGAAGAATTTTTGGCGCCGTTGCCGGGGAGGAAGATCAAGTCAAGAACTCATCCAAGTAGGTGTCGCAAACTCATCTCTTGCATTTACTTTGTTTGCCAGTTGCCTCTCGTTTTCCTCTCCCCCACTTCACCAATTTGCCTTTTTCGTTTGCGTTTTTTCGTTTGCCTTTTCGTTCGCCCTTTTTCTCGTCTGCTCTTTGTTTGCTTGTGTGGTTGGTTGCTTGCTGAAGTCACCATGAACGAAAACACCAAACTTTGTGACTTCTCGAATACTAATAATAATGATTTTATTAGTACTCCGATTGCTCCCGCCACTAGTGCGGAGTCATACGAAATCAACGCCGCTTTGCTGAATCTTGTTATGAAAGAGCAATTCTCTGGCCTTCCTAGTGAAGATGCCGCATCCCATCTCAATACCTTCATTGATCTTTGTGATATGCAAAAGAAAAAAGATGTGGATAATGACGTGATTAAATTGAAGCTTTTTCCTTTCTCGTTGCGAGATCGCGCAAAAACTTGGTTTTCTTCTTTGCCCAAAAATAGTATCGATTTTTTTGGGATAAGTGCAAAGATGCTTATATATCCAAGTATTTTCTGCCGGCTAAGATCATCTCTCTCCGTAATGATATCATGAACTTCAAGCAACTTGATCATGAACATGTTGCACAAGCTTGGGGGAGAATGAAATTAATGATTAGAAATTGTCCCGCTCATGGCTTGAGCCTTTGGATGATTATTCAAATCTTTTACGCTGGCTTGAATTTCGCTTCTAGAAATATCTTGGACTTCACCTCAGGTGGAACGTTCATGGGAATCACGTTAGGGGAAGCCACAAAGCTCTTAGACAACATCATGACAAAGTACTCTCAGTGGCACACTGAAAGGTCACCTACTAGTAAGAAGGTAAACGCTATAGAAGAAATCAACTCGTTAAGTGCTAAGATGGACGAGTTAATGCATTTGGTTTCTAGTAGAAGTGATCCTTTGGATCCTAATGATATGCCCTTGTCTTCTTTGATTGAGAGTAGCAACGCTAGCTTGAACGCTAACTTTGTTGGTAGGAATAACTTTGGCAACAACAATGCTTTTAGAGGAAACTATGTTCCTAGGCCTTTTCCTAGTAACTCCTCTAATAACTTTGGCAACTCCTACAACAATACACATGGAAATTACAATATATTACCATCTCATCTAGAGAGTAATATAAAAGAGTTCATCAACTCTCAAAAGATTTTCAATGCGTCCATAGAGGAAAAACTACTCAAAATTGACGATTTGGCTAAGAGCGTTGATAGAATTTCTTGTGATGTTGATGCTTTGAAAGTTAGATGTGCTCCTCCCAAAATCAACATGGATGAAACTTTGAATGCTATGTGTGTTTCCATGATTGGGAGCCAAGAAAGAACCGGCCAAATTCGTGCTAGAAATGAATGGCTTAAAAAGGCATGTTCTCGTGATGAGAATCACGAAGATCTTAAAGTGCTTGGTGTGACTCCCATTGAATCTTTGTTTTCTTGTGTCAAACCTAATGATTATGGGGCTGGATATGAATCCACTTTGTTTGAAAAGTGCCCAAGTGATTCAGAGTCCATCTATCTTGATGCTAAAAGCATTAAAAGTGGAGTAGAAGATGTTAAAACTTTGAGTAGTACTGAAATTACTACCGTGGATTTCAAGGAATTCAATTATGATAGTTGCTCCTTGATTGAATGCATTTCTTTGATGCAATCCATGTTGAACTCTCCACACGCTTATAGCCAAAACAAGGCCTTTACTGATCATATCGTCGAAGCTATGATAAAATCTCTTGAAGAGAAACTTGAACTGGAAGTCTCCATCCCTAGAAAGCTTCATGATGAGTGGGAACCTACCATCAAAATCAAAATCAAAAACTATGAGTGCAATGCTTTGTGTGATTTGTGTGCTAGTGTTTCTGCGATTCCAAAGTCTTTATGTGATGTTCTAGGTTTTAATGAGATTGAAGAGTGTTCTCTTAATTTGCGTCTTGCTGATTCTACTGTCAAGAAACCCATGGGAAGGATCAATGATGTTCTTATTATTGCAAATAGGAACTATGTACCCATGGATTTCATTGTGCTTGACATTGATTGCAATCCTACATGTCCCATTATTCTTGGTAGGCCTTTCCTAAGGAAGGGCATGGAACACTTTCCTAGAAAGAAAGTAAGATTTCCTTATGAATCCATGATGAGGGCCACTTATGGTTTGAGCACCAAAGACGACGATCCATGATTCTATCGCTTCTATGCCTAGCTAAGGGCGTTAAACAATAGCGCTTGTTATGAGGCAACCCAATGAATTTATCTTTTTATTTCTGTTTTGTTGTGTCTACACCATCACAATTCTATTGTGATTGTGTTTTTTGTGTTTCTTTTTGTGTTTGAGCCAAGCAAAACCTTTATGACTAGTCTTGGTAATGATTGTTTGATCTTGCTGGAAAAAGACAGAAACTTTTCGCTCACGCGATGATTTTTAATTTTTATTCAGAAAGAGCTTTTGAGTTGATTATTTTTGCTGCTGATTTATGCTTTTTTCACAGGCCGTCGTAATTTTTTAGATTTTTTGAGCTAGCAGAAGTATACGAAGTTTACAGATTGCTACAGACTGGTATGTTTTTGACAGATTTTGTTTTTGTTGAGTTGGTTGCTTGTTTTGATGAAACTATGGTTAGTATGAGGGGGTACTAGCCATGTAAAAGTGAGAATACAGTATCCCATAATCAATATAGATAGAATTCAAGTTTTGTACAGTACAAAAAAGATGTGGTAGTTTGCTTTCTTGGACTAATGTTATCACAAGTTTCTGTTTAAGTTTTGTGTTCTCAAGTTTTCAAGTTTTGGGTGATGTTCTCATGGACAAAGAGATAAGGAGTGGAAAGAGCTCAAGCTTGGGGATGCCCAAGGCATCCCAAGCCAAATTCAAGGACACCAAAAATCCTAAGCTTGGGGATTCCCCGGGAAGGCATCCCCTCTTTCGTCTTCAATCCATCGGTAACATTACTTGGAGCTATATTTTTATTCACCACATGATATGTGTTTTGCTTGGAGCGTCTTGTATCGTAGGAGTCTTTTCTTTTTGTTGCGTAACAATCATACTTGCTGCACAACTTTTTGAGAGAGAGATACATGCACTCATTGTGATTTTTTTTCTAGAATGCTCATAGTGCTTCACTTATATCTTTTGAGCTAGATACTTTTGCTCTATGTGCTTCACTTATATCTTTTAGAGCACGACGGTGCGTGATTTGGTAGTTGGCTTATGCTATGATAGTAGTTCCAAATGTGATAGGTACCCAAAGAGGATGCAAAAACCTCCATCTTCATGTGCATTGAGTAGAAAGAGAAGTATTGATTCCTCTCAAATAGTTTTGAGACATGGATTTGGTAATATTAAAAGTCATGTTAGTAGGGTGTTGTGAATCTAGAAATACTTGTGTTGAAGTTAGTGATTCCCGTAGCATGCACATACGGTGAACCGCTATGTTAGGAAGTCGGAGCATAATTGATATATTGATTGTCATCCTTTGTGTTGAGGTCGAGATTGCGCGATGGTTTACACCTACCAACCCTTCCCATCGGAGTATGTGTTTAGCACTTTGTTTTGATTTCTAATAAAAACTTTTGCAACAAGTATGTGAGTTCTTCATGACTAATGTGAGCCCATGGTATAGATTCACTTTCACATTCCACCATTGCTATCCTCTCTAGTGCCGAGAAATTCTCTACGGTACACAAACCCACCAAATTCCTTCCTCAAAACAGCCACCATATCTACCTACTATGGAATTTTCATAGCCATTCCGAGATATATTGCCATGCAACTCCCACCGTTCCGTCTCATGACTTGTGTCGTCACTCTCATATTGCCATTGCATGATCGTAAGATAGCTAGCGAGATGTTTCAACGTCATACGCCATGCTAGATCGTTGCACATCCCAGTACACTATCGGAGGCATTTCCCATGGAGTCATCATCATTGTGATCTTTGAGCGGTGAGTAAATAAAAGTGTGATGATCATCATTATTAGAGCATTGTCCCATGTGAGGAAATTAAAAAAGGTCCAAAGAGCCCAAAAACAAAAAAAAACAAAAAAAGAGGCCTAAGATCCCAAATGAAAAAAAGAGAGAAAAAGAGAGAAGGGACAATGCTACTATTTTTTTCCACACTTGTGCTTCATGATAGCACCATGTTCTTCATGATTGAGAGCTTATTGCTTTGTCACTACCATATGCTAGTGGGAATCAACATTATATAACTTGGCTTGTATATTCCAATGATGGGCTTCCTCAAAATTTCCCTAGGTCTTCGTGAGCAAGCAAGTTGGATGCACACCCACTAGTTTTCCTTTTGAGATTTCACATACTTAAAGCTCTAGTGCATCCTTTGTATGGCAATCCCTACTCATTCACATTGTTATCTATTAATGGGCATCTCCATAGCCTATTGATATGCCAAGTCATTGTGACCATCTCCTCCTTTTTTGTCTCACAACCACCACCACACTCTATTCCACCTATAGTGCTATATGCATGGCTCCCGCTCATGTATTGCGTGATAGTTATAAAAAGTTTGAGAAAGTAAGAGTGCGAAAACAATTACATGGCCAATACCGGGGTTGCGCATGATTTACATTAGTTGTGTGAGGATGATGGAGCATAATCAGACTATATGATTTTGTAGGGATAACTTTCTTTGGCCTTGTTATTTTGAAAGTTCATGATTACTTTGCTAGTTTTCTTGAAGTATTACTGTTTTCATGTTAGTAGCAAACTATTGTTTTGAATTTTACGGATCTGAACATTCATGCCACGTGAAATAAGTTGCAAAGGACAACTATGCTAGGTAGGATTCCACATCAAAAATTCATTCTTTATCACTTCCCTACTCGAGGACGAGCAGGAGTTAAGCTTGGGGATGCTTGATACGTCTCCAACGTATCTATAATTTTTTATGGTTTCTTGCTATTATCTTGTCAAACTTTGGATGTCTTGCATGCCTTTTATATATTTTTTGGAACTAACTTATTAACTCAGTGCCAAGTGCCAGTTTCTATTTTTTCCATGTTTTGACCCCTTTCAGAGGAGATTTTGAAACGGGGTCCAAACGGAGGAAAATCCCTGAAAAGATTTTTCTGGAACAGAATAAGATCGGGGAGCTTGGGAGCCAAGGCAGGGGAATCCCAGGGGCCCCACAAGCCCCCACCCCGCGGCTAGGGGGGAGGCCGCGCCATCCAGGCTTGTGGGCCCCCTGAGCGTCCCCTGACCTAGGGGTTGCGCTTATAAATTCCCTAAAAATCCAAAAAAATAGGAGATCATCGCAATCACTTTTCCGCCGCCGCAAGCTTCTGTCTCTGCAAGATCCCATCTGGGGCACGTCCTGGTGCCCTGCCGTAGGGGCGATTCAGACACGGAGGGCTTCTTCATCAACACCATGACCTCCCCGATGATGCGTGAGTAGTTGACCATAGACCTACGGGTCCATAGCTAGTAACTACATGGCTTCTTCTCTATCTTGGATCTTCAATACAAAGTTCTCCATGATCTTCATGGAGATCTATCCGATGTAATCTTCTTTTCCGGTGTCTTTGTCGAGATCCGATGAATTGTAGATTTATGATCAGATTATCTATGAATCTTATTTGAGTTTCTTCTAATCTCTCTTATGCATGATTTCATATCCTTGTAATTCTCTTCGAGTTGTGGGTTTTGTCTGGCCAACTAGATCTATGATTCTTGCAATGGGAGAAGTGCTTGGTTTTGGGTTCATACCAAGAGGTGACCTCACCCAGTGACAGAAGGGGTAAGGAGGCACGCATCATGTTGTCGCCATCAAGGGTAAAAAGATGGGTTTTTCATCATTGGTTTGAAATTATCCCTCTACATCATGTCATCTTGCTTAAGGCGTTACTCTGTTCCTCATGAACTCAATACACTAGATGCATGCTGGATAGCGGTCGATGTGTGGAGTAATAGTAGTAGATGCAGAAAGTATCGGTCTACTTGTCTCGGACATGATGCCTATATGTATGATCATTGCCTTAGATATCGACATCACTTTGCGCAGTTCTATCGATTGCTCGACAGTAATATGTTCACCCACTGTGATATTTGCTATTATGAGAGAAGCATCTAGTGAACACTATGGCCCCCAGGGTCTACTCCACACCATATTTTCAACCTTACACTTTTTACTTCGTTGCACTTTCCGCCGTCAGATCTCACTTTGCAAAAAATCTTGAAGGGATTGACAACCCCTTTGAAGCATTGGGTGCAAGCTTTTTTGTGTTTGCGCAGGTACTTTGGACTTGACGAGGCCCTCCTTCTGGATCGATACCTTGGTTCTCAAACTGAGGGAAATACTTACTGCTCCTGTGCTGCATCACCCTTTCCTCTTCAAGGGAAAAACCGACACAAACCAGAGAAGTAACAAGAAGAATTCCTAAGCGCCAGGGAAGGACTTTTGTTGCCGCAACATCCACCCACTGGGTGTCGAGACGACATGATTCGGGGCTTGGCGGAGCCGGATATGTTGTTATAGCCGGCGAAGTAGTTGTAGTCGGTGAAGTAGTTGTAGCCGACGAAGTGGTTGTAGCCGGTTCCGCAATTGGAGTCGGCAGAGCAAGTGTAGCCGGCACAGCTGGCTTAGCCGACGGCGCTTGCACCGAAGGATCAGCCGGCACAAAATTGATGTTGACTCTGGAGGCGGTTTGATGGACGGCTTGTGCAGCTGTTCAAGGGAGACGTCGACTGGAATTGCTTGTCTTGTAGAGCCAATCTTAGCCAATGTATCAGCCGCATCGTTGTCCGCCTTGGGAACATGGTGAAACTCACAACCCTCGAAAGGGCCTCTGAGCTGCTGGATGAGGAAGCGGTAGCTCGTGATAGCCCACAAGTATAGGGGATCAATTGTAGCCTTTATCGATAAGTAAGAGTGTCGAACCCAACGAGGAGCTAAAGGTAGGACAAATATTCCCTCAAGTTATATCGACCACCGATACAACTCTACGCACACTTTACGTTCGCTTTACCTAGAACAAGTATGAAACTAGAAGTACTTTATAGGTGTGATAGGATAGGCTTGCAAGAAAGTAAAGAACACATAAATAAAACTAGGGGCTGGTTAGATAAAGAAACAAGTACGAGTGTCTAACGAGTGTGGAAAAGTGGTGGTAGGAGTTGCGAAATTGTCCCTAAGCAATTGACTACGTTACTAGATCAATAGCAAGTATCATGTGGGAGAGGCCTCTGCTAGCATGTCATCCCTTACTTGGAATTCTATGCACTTATGATTGGGACTATTAGCAAGCGTCCGCAACTACTAACGTTCATTAAGGTAAAACCCAACCATAGCAATAAGATATATTGGTCCCCCTTCAATCCCATATGCATCAATTTCTATGCTAGGTTTGAAGCTTCTGTCACTCTAGCCTGCCAATACATAGTCCTATCAACATAGAACTAACCCTATGGTGTGATCCACGCGCGCGATCATATGATGGGCACCAAAGGACAGCAACATAACCACAAGCAAATTAAACCAATCATAGCAATTCATCAACCACTCATAGGACAACGATAATCTATTCAAACATCATAGGATAATAATATGTAGCATAAAGCACCATGTTCAAGTAGAGGGTACAGCAGGTTGCGGGACAGTGAACCGCTGAATATAGATGGGGGAAGATGATGGAGATGTTGGTGAAGATGACGGAGGTGTTGGTGTACGTCGCCGTCACACGATGATGTCCCGGGTGGCGTTCCGGCGCCGCCGGGAGAGAGGGGGAGAGAGCCCCCCTCCTTCTTCTTCTTCCTTGACCTCCTCCCTAGATGGGAGAAGGGTTTCCCTTCTGGTCCATGGTCTCCATGGCGGCGGAGGGGCGAGAGCCCCTCTGGGATTGGATCTCTCTCTCTCTGTGTGTGTCCTTCTGTTTCTGCGCTCCCAGATTCTGCATTTCACCGTTTCTTAAATTCCCGGAGATCCGTAGCTCCGATTGGGCTGAACTTTTAACACGACTTTCTTCCGGATATTATCATTCTTGCGGCAAAAGAAGGGCTTGAACCGCCTTAAGGAGTAGCCACAAGCCTGCTTGCCGCGGGCCCACCCCCTGGCCGCGGCGACAGGGCTTGTGGGCACTCCGTGCATCGCCTCGCGTTGATTCTTCTTCCAAAAAATCTTAAATATTCCAAAAAAAATCCCCGTAATTTTTTATTACGTTTGGACTTCGTTTGGTATGGATATTCTGCGAAACAAAAAACATGCAACAAACAGGAACTGGCATTGGGCACTGGATCAATATGTTAGTCCCAAAAATAGTATAAAAAGTTGCCAAAAGTATATGAAAGTTGTAGAATATTGGCATGAAACAATCAAAAATTATAGATACGATGGAGACGTATCAGCATCCCCAAGCTTAATTCATGCTCGTCCTCGAGTAGGTAAATGATAAAAAATATAATTTTTGATGTGGAATGCTACCTAGCATAATCGTGATCATATAATCTAATCATGGCATGAATACTAAAACACGAGTGATTCGAAGCAATAGTCTATCATTTCACATAAATATAATAATATTTCAAGCATACTAACAAAGCAATCATGTCTTCTCAAAATATCATGGCCAAAGAAAGTTATCCCTACAAAATCATATAGTCTGGCTATGCTCCATCTTTCCTGCACCACGTATTTAAATCATGCACAACCCCGGTTTTAGCCAAGCAATTGTTTCATACTTTAGTGTTCTCAAACTTTTTCAACTTTCACGCAATACATGAGCGTGAGCCGTGGACATAACACTATAGGTGGAATAGAATATGGTGGATGTAGAGAAGACAAAAAGGAGGAGATAGTCTCACATCAACTAGGTGTATCAACGGGCTATGGAGATGCCCATCAATAAATATCAATGTGAGTGAGTAGGGATTGCCATGCAACGGATGCACTAGAGCTTATAAGTGTATGAAAGCTCACAAAAGAAACTAGTGGGTGTGGACCCAACTTGCTTGCTCACGAAGACCTAGGGCAATTTTGAGGAAGCCCATCATTGGAATATACAAGCCAAGTTATATAATGAAAATTTCCCACTAGTATATGGAAGTGACAACATAGGAGACTCTCTGTCATGAAGATCATAGTGCTATTTGAAGCACAAGTGTGGAAAGAGGATAGTAGCAATTGTCCCTTCTCTCTTTTCTCTCATTTTTTTGTGGGCTCTTTGGCCTCTTATATATATATATATATATATATATATATATATATTTGGTGGGCATCTTTGGCCTCTTTTTTGTAAATGGGCTTCGCTGGCCTCTTTTATTTCCTCACATGGGACAATGCTCTATTAATAATGATCATCACACTTACAACTCAATACTTAGAGCAATGATGACTCTATATGAAATGCCTTCGGTAGTGTACTGTGACAATGATCTAGCATAGCAATGACATCAAAAAACGGACAAGCCATGGAAACATCATGCTAGCTATCTTACGATCATGCAATGGCAATATGGAAATGGTGGCACATGTCATGAGACGGAACGGTGGTAGTTGCATGGCAATATATCTCGGAATGGCTATGAAAATGCCATAATAGGTAGGTATGGTGGCTGTTTTGAGAGAGGCTATATGGTGGGTGTAATGCACCGGCGAAAGTTGCGCGGTACTAGAGAGGCTAGCAATGGTGGAAGGGTGAGAGTGTGTATAATCCATGGACTCAACATTAGTCATAAAGAACGCACATACTTATTGCAAAAGTCTATTAGTCATCGAAACAAGGTACTAACCGCATGCTCCTAGGTGAAAGGTTGGTAGGAGTTAACCATCGCGCGATCCCGACCTCCACACAAAGGATGACAATCAATAAATAAATCATGCTCCGACTTCATCACATAATGGTTCACCATACGTGCATGCTACGGTAATCACAAACCTTAACACAAGTATTTCTAAAAATACACAATTACTCACTAGAATGACTCTAGTATCACATATTCATGTCGCAAAACTATTGCAAGGAATCAAACATATCATATTCAGTGATCTACAAGTTTCATGTAGGATTTTATGACTAACCATGTGAATGACCAACTCCTTTTAACTCTCTAAATAGGTATAAGTGAAGAATGAGAGTTTAATTCTTTCTACAAAAGATATGCCCCGCTCTAACAAATATAAGTGAAGGAAAAGAGCATTCTACAAATGGCGGTTTTCTATGTGTAGGGAAACAGGCAATCCAAACTTCAAAAGATATAAGTGAAGCACAAGAAGCATTCTATAAAGCCAACCAAGGACTATCTCATACCAGCATGATGCATAAAAGAAAAAGGAAAAATAAACACAAAAGACGCTCCAAGCATTTGCACATATCATGTGACGAATTAAAATATAGATCCGAGTAAAATTACCGATAGATTGTAGACGAAAGAGGGGATGCCTTCCGGGGCATCCCCAAGCTTAGACGCTTGAGTCTTCCTTGAATATTACCTTGGGGTGCCTCGGGCATCCCCAAGCTTAGGCTCTTGCCTCTCCTTATTCCTTCATCCATCGTGCTCTCACCCAAAACTTGAAAACTTCAATCACACAAAACTCAACAAAACTTCGTGAGATCCGTTAGTATAATAAAATAAATCACCACTTCAAGTACTGTTGTGAACTCATTCTAAATTCATATTAGCATTATATCTACTGTAATCCAACTTCACCATGGTTCATACCCCCGATGCTACCCATAGATTCATCAAAATAAGAGAACAATGCATAGAAAACAGAATCTGTCAAAACAGAACAGTCTGTAGCAATCTGTATATTCCGTATACTTCTGATATCTCAAAAAATTCTGAAAACTTACGAACGTCTGGAAAATTTGCATATAAATCAGCAGCAAAAAGAATCAACTCAAAATCTCTTCCAGAATAAAAATGAAAATTAATTTCGTGAGCAGAAAGTTTCTGTCTTTTCTCAGCGTGATCAAACAACTATCACCCAAACTAATCGTAAAGGCTTTACTTGGCACATTATTTTTAAAAACACAAAGGAATTGTACAAGGGGATAATTTGTGAGAAACTTCCAAGAAAAATTCTACATTGTTTCCATGAGTATGAACACAAGTGTTCAAGGTCGACCCTCACTTCCGCAATGCATCACCTTTCAATCGCTTCTCTTTTTGAAAAACTTTTAAGTTCCCCTCTATATTTTTTTTAAACTAAATAAAAGCACTTAGCAGAAATAAATGACTCTCTAAAACTTCCAGGTTGTCTCCCAGGAAGCGCTTTCTTTAAAGCCTTTAAGCTAGACATAAAGTCCTCAAGTAATGGATCCACCCGGATCCCAAGGTATATCAAAGCCAATTTTAATTAGCAATGATTTGAAATTTAGTAGTGAGCACAAGGTAACATATACCATGCAATGATGAAGTCTAACTCTCTTCCTATGCATTGGCATGTCATAAAAGAACAATTCATGCAAATCAAGTAAAGGCCAATACATAGCATAAGCAGTTTCTTGCAATTTTATCGTATTGGAAACATAGAGAGGTGGAGATGTAGTTCCTCTCTCATAATAATTGCAAGTAGGAGCAGCAAGCACATGCATATTATATTCATCAAAATCATCATGTGTAACATAAGGAACAATAGCTAGCTCATCTTCATAAGCATCATTCATAATGGCATCATGGCCACAAGCATAGCAAGCATCAAGTTCATCAAAAAGGGATATTTCAAATGAATCCAAGGGATCATAGCATTCATCCTTCGGTAAGAACGAAGGGAAATTAAATAATGTATGAGTAGAAGAGTTACTCTCATTAGAAGGTGGACACGGGTAGCTAGTCCGCTCTTCCTCCTTTTGTTCTTCGCTCTCCTCTTCATCTTTTCATCTAATGAGCTCACAATTTCAGCATTTTCTTCTTCCATAATTTCCTGCAAAATAATAGTCTCTTCTTGGGCAGCATAGGATTTCTACTTAAATCGTTCAATATGGGCATTATATTCATAATTAGTATAACAATAACGAAGCATAGCCAAATTTTCAGATCGGTAAGGAGTATCATCATTATCATCACACCTTTTAAACAGAGCCTCAATTTCATAAGCACCCATAAAAGCAACAAACTCTTCTATTTTCTCCACATCATAGTAATCATATATACCATTAGCATAAGAAGCCAAGGTTCTATGATCATTAAATTCACAAGAAAAGGGAAGGTGTGGAGCCTTCATCCTAGAGCAACAAGTAACACCATATCTCTTGCATAGTTCCAAAGCATACCATTTCAACAAATGGATTTGATCCCATAAAAGTTTCCCTTTTTGAGTCAAGCGATAATCCCTAAAGTATTCACGTTGATCCAACGTGTATCCCATTATATAATTGAATGAGGCTTTCTCAGGATTATTAAAGAAGTGCATAATATTTTCCACATAACGAGCCTCGAGGGTTTTAGAAGGTTCCCCATCTCCATGAGTAGCAAGTACACCTAATTGTTTTGGCATTTCATGTTCCATATCCATAACTAAAGATAGAGAACAACTTAGAACAGCAAATAAATCTACTTAGTGATAAAGCAAACAAGCACACACCAGGATATTCACCCCACGCTATTGCTCCCCGGCAACGGCGCCAGAAAAAGGTCTTGATAACCCACAAGTATAGGGGATCAATTTTAGCCTTTCTCGATAAGTAAGAGCGTCGAACCCAACGAGGAGCTAAAGGTAGGACAAATATTCCCTCAAGTTCTATCGACCACCGATACAACTCTACGCACAGTTTATGTTCGCTTTACCTAGAACAAGTATGAAACTAGAAGTACTTTCTAGGAGTGATAGGATAGGCTTGCAAGAAAGTAAAGAACACGTAAATAAAACTAGGGGCTGGTTAGATAAAGAAACAACTGCGAGTGTCTAACGAGTGTGGAAAAGTGGTGGTAGGAGTTGCGGAATTGTCCCTATGCAATTGACTACGTTACTAGATCGATAGCAAGTATCATGTGGGAGAGGCCTCTGCTAGCATGTCATCCCTTACTTGGAATTCTATGCACTTATGATTGGAACTATTAACAAGCGTCCGCAACTACTAACGCTCATTAAGGTAAAACCCAACCATAGCAATAAGATATATTGGTACCCCTTCAATCCCATATGCATCAATTTCTATGCTAGGTTTGAAGCTTCTGTCACTCTAGCCTGCCAATACATAGTCCTATCAACATACAACTAGCCCTATGGTGTGATCCACGCGCGCGATCATATGATGGGCACCAAAGGACAGCAACATAACCACAAGCAAATTAAACCAATCATAGAAATTCATCAATCACCAATAGGACAACGATAATCTACTCAGACATCATCGGATAGCCACACATCATTGGATAAGAATATGTAGCATAAAGCACCATGTTCAAGTAGAGGGTACAGTAGGTTGCGGCACAGTGAACCGCTGAATATAGATGGGGGAAGATGATGGAGATGTTGGTGAAGATGACGGAGGTGTTGGTGTAGATCGCCGTCACACGATGATGTCCCGGGCGGCGTTCCGGCGCCGCCGGGAGAGAGGGGGAGAGAGCCCCCTCCTTATTCTTATTCCTTGACCTCCTCCCTAGATGGGAGAAGGGTTTCCCCTCTGGTCCATGGTCTCCATGGCGGCGGAGGGGCGAGAGCCCCTCCGAGATTGGATCTCTCTCTCTCTGTGTCCTTCTGTTTCTGCGCTTCCAGATTCTGTGTTTCACCGTTTCTTATATTCCCGGAGATCCATAACTCCGATTGGGCTGAAATTTTAACACGATTTTCTTTCGGATATTATCTTCCCTGTGGCGAAAGAAGGGCTCCAACCGCGTTAAGGACTGGCCATAAGCTTGCTTGCCGCTGGCCCACCCCTAGCCGCGGTGACAGGGCTTGTGGGCACTCCGTGCATCGCCTCGCATTGATTCTTCTTCCAAAAAGTCATAAATATTCCAAAAAAAATCCCCGTAAGTTTTTATTACGTTTGGACTTCGTTTGGTATGGATATTCTGCGGAATAAAAAACATGCAACAAACAGGAACTCGCACCGGGCACTGGATCAATATGTTAGTCCCAAAAATAGTATAAAAAGTTGCCAAAAGTATATGAAAGTTGTAGAATATTGGCACGAAACAATCAAAAATTATAGATGCGACGGAGACGTATCAGCTAGCCATGTTGGCATACCTGGCATCCCATTCGCCAAAGACCTGCTGCACCGCAAGGTCCGAGTCGCCGAAGCAAAGGAGCTGCCGGATACCAATCTCCTTGGCAACCCGGAGGCCGTGAGCGAGCGCTTCATACTCGGCGAAGTGAATCTGGAGAGCATACTTGAGCTGGTCTCCTTTCGGAGACGTCAAGACAATGTCGGCTCCCAGACCAGTTCGCATCTTTGAGCCGTCGAAGTGCATCCCCCAATGAGTGGAATCTGGAGGCGGCGGCTCAAACTGTGTTTCAGCCCACTCGACAAGGAAGTCGGCCACCACCTGAGACGTGATGGCAATGCGAGGCTCGTAGTGGATGTCGTGGTCAGCCATGGAGATGGACCACTTGGCGATCCGGCCAGTCGCGTCACGGTTGCCCATGATTTCTGAAAGTGGAGCAGTGCTCACCAGAGTGATAGCATGCTCTTGGAAGTATTGCTTCAACTTCTTTGCGGCAAGGTAAACACCATAACACATTTTCTGGTAGTGGGCGTAGTTTTGCTTGGAGGCGGACAAGAACTCGCTGAGGTAGTAGATAGGGCGTTGCACTAACAGTACCTTGCCCTCCTCCTTGCGCTCAACTACCAGCACTACACTAACCACGCGAGTGGTCGCTGTAATGTATATGAGAATGGGTTCCCTTTCAGCCGGTGCTGCCAAGATTGGCAGGCTTGAGACGACCCGCTTGAGGTCGCGGAAGGCTTCGTCTGCCTGGTCGTTCCACTCAAACTTGGTTGTCTTCTTCATGAGCTTATAGAGTGGAAGGGCCTTCTCGCCGAGCCGGCTGACGAACCGGCTAAGGGACGCCACGCAGCCGACGAACTTCTGGACGTCTAGGATTTGAGCCAGCTTCACCATCCGCTCGATGGTGCTGCAACGGCAACAAAAGTCCTACCCCGGCAATGCCAGGAATTCTTCTTGCTACTTCTCTTGTTTGCGTCGGTTTTTCCCTTGAAGAGGAAAGGGTGATGCAGCACAGGAGGAGTAAGTATTTCCCTCAGTTTGAGAACCAAGGTATCGATCCAGAAGGAGGGTCTCGTCAAGTCCAGAGTACCTGCGCAAACACAAACGAGCTTGCACCCAACGCTTCAAAGGGGTTGTCAATCCCTTCAAGATTGTTTTTAAAGTGAGATCTGAAGGCGGAAAGTGCAACAAAGTAAAAAGTGTAAGGCTGAAAATATGGTGTGAAGTAGACCCGGGGGCCATAGTGTTCACTAGAGGCTTCTTTCAAAATAGCAAATATCACGGTGGGTGAACAAATTACTGTCGAGCAATTAATAGAACCGCGCAAAGCCATGACGATATCTAAGGCAATGATCATATGTAGGCATCACGTCCGAGACAAGTAGACCGATACTTTCTGCATCTACTACTATTACTCCACACATCGACCGCTATCCAGCATGCATCTAGTGTATTGAGTTCATGACAAACAGTGTAACGCCTTAAGCAAGATGACATGATGTAGAGGGATAATCTCAAACCAATGATGAAAACCCCATCTTTTTACCCTTGAAGGCAACAACACGATGCGTGCCTCGCTACCCCTTCTGTCACTGGGTGAGGTCACCGCACAGTATGAACCCAAAACCAAGCACTTCTCCCATTGCAAGAATCATAGATCAAGTCGGCCAAACAAAACCCACAACTCGAAGAGAATTACAAGGACATGAAATCATGCATAAGAGAGATCAGAAGAAACTCAAACAAGATTCATAGATAATCTGATCATAAATCCATAATTCATCGGATCTCGACAAACACACTACAAAAGAAGATTACACGGGATAGATCTCCATGAAGATCATGGAGAACTTTGTATTGAAGATCCAAGAGAGAGAAGAAGCCATCTAGTTACTAGCTATGGACCCGTAGGTCTATGGTGAACTACTCACGCATCATTGGAGAGGTCATGGTGTTGATGAAGAAGCCCTCCATATCTGAATCCCCCCTCCAGCAGGGCACCAGAACGTGCCCAGATGAGATCTTGCATAGACAGAAGCTTGCGGCGGCGGAAAAGTACTTTCGATGATCTCCTGATTTTTTGTGGAATTTTTGGGGATATATAAGCGCAAAACCTAGGGCAGAGCGCATCTAGGAGGCCCACAAGCCTGTGGGTTGCGGCCTCCCCCCTGACCGCGGGGTGAGGGCTTGTGGGGCCCCTGGGGCCCCCTGCCTTGGCTCTCAAGCCTCCTGATCTTCTTCCATTAGGGAAAAAATCTTTTCGGGGATTTTCTTCCGTTTGGACTCTGTTTCAGAATCTCCTCTGAAAGGTGTCAAAAACATGGAAAAAACAAGAACTGGCACTTGGCACTGAGTTAATAAGTTAGTCCCAAAAAATATATAAAAGGCATCCAAAACATCCAAAGTTTGACAAGATAATAGCATGAAACCATCAAAAATTATAGTTACGTTGGAGACGTATCAAGCATCCCCAAGCTTAACTCCTGCTCGTCCTCGAGTAGGGAAGTGATAAAGAATGAATTTTTGATGTGGAATGCTACCTAGCATAGTTGTCATTTGCAACTTCTTTCACGTGACATGAATGTTCAGATCTGTAAGATTCGAAAGAATAGTTTGCTATTGACATGAAAACAATAATACTTCAAGCAAACTAGCAAGGTAATCATGAAATTTCAAAATAATAAGGCCAAGGAAAGTTATCCCTACAAAATCATATAGTCTGGCTATGCTCCATCATCCTCACACAACTAATGTAAATCATGCACAACCCCGGTATTGGCCAAGTAATTGTTTTCGCACTCTTACTTTCTCAAACTTTTTATAACTATCACGCAATACATGAGCATGAGCCATGGATATAGCACTATAGGTGGAATAGAGTGTGTTGGTGGTAGTGAGACAAAAAGGAGGAGATGGTCACATTGACTCGGCGTATCAAAGGGCTATGGAGATGCCCATTGATAGATATCAAATGTGAATGAGTAGGGATTGCCATACAAGAGATGCACTAGAGCTATAAGTATGTGAAAGCTCAAAAGGAGAACTAGTGGGTGTGCATCCAACTTGCTTGCTCACGAAGACCTAGGGCAATTTGAGGAAGCCCATCATTGGAATATACAAGCCAAGTTATATAATGAATATTCCCACTAGCATATGGTAGTGACAAAGCAAGAAGGTCTCAATCATGAAGAACATGGTGCTATTATGAAGCACAAGTGCGGAAAAAGATAGTAGCATTGTCCCTTCTCTCTTTTTCTCTCTTTTTTGGGCTCTTAGGCCTCTCTTTTTTATTGTTGGGATCTTTGGACTTTTTTTTATTTCCTCACATGGGACAATGCTCTAATAATGATGATCATCACACTTTTATTTACTCACAACTTCAAAGCTCAAAATGATGATGACCCTGTAGGAAATGCCTCCGGCAGTGTACCGGGATGTGCAATGATCTAGCATGGCGTATGACGTTGAAACATCTCGCTAGATATCTTACGATCATGCAATGGCAATATGAGAGTGACGGAACAAGTCATGATATGGAACGGTGGGATTTGCATGGTAATATATCTCGGAATGGCTATGAAAATGCCATAGTAGGTAGGTATGGTGGCTGTTTTGAGGAAGGCATATGGTGGGTTTGTGCACCGGCGAGAATTGCGCGGGACTAAAGAGGCTAGCAATGGTGGAAGGTGAAAGTGCATCTATACCATGGACTCACATTAGTCATGAAGAACTCACATACTTGTTGCGAAAGTTTTTATTAGTAATCGAAACAAAGTGCTAAACACATACTCCTAGGGGAAGGGTTGGTAGGTGTTAACCATCGCGTGATCCCGACCTCAACACAAAGGATGACAATCAATAGATCAATTATGCTCCGACTTCCTAACATAGCGGTTCACCATACGTGCATGCTACGGGAATCACTAACTTCAACACAAGTATTTCTAGATCCACAACACCCTACTAACAGAGCTCTTAATATTACCAAATCCACGTCTCAAAACTAATTGAGAGGAATCAAGACTTCTCTTTTTACTCAATGCACAAGAAGATGGAGGTTTTTGTATCCTCTTTGGGTACCTATCACCTTTGGGACTACTTTCATAGCATAAGCCAACTACCAAGTCACGTATCGTCGTGCTCTAAAAGATATAAGTGAAGCACATAGAGCAAAAGTATCTAGCTCAAAAGATATAAGTGAAGAACTATGAGCATTCTAGCAAAATCACAATGAGTGCATGTCTCTCTCTCTCTCAAAAAGGTATGCAGCAAGGATGATTGTGACACAACAAAAAGAAAAGACTCCTATGATACAAGACGCTCCAAGCAAAACACATATCATGTGGGGAATAAAAATATAGCTCCAAGTAATGTTACTGATGGATTGAAGATGAAAGAGGGGATGCCTTCCCGGGGCATCCCCAAGCTTAGGCTTTTTGGTGTCCTTGAATTTGGCTTGGGAAGACTTGGTCATCCCCAAGCTTGAGCTCTTTCCACTCATTATCTCTTTGTCCATGAGAACATCACCCAAAACTTGAAAACTTCACAACACAAAACTTAAACAGAAACTCGTGATAACATTAGCACAAGAAGACAAACTACCACTTCTTTTGGTACTATAGCAAACTTGAATTCTATCTATATTGGTGTTGGGCTACTGTATTCTCACTTTTCCATGGCTAGTACCCCCCGATACTAACCATAGTTTCATCAAAACAAGCAACCAACTCAACAAAAACAGAATTTGTCAAAAACAGACCAGTCTATAGAAATCTGTATACTTCGTATAATTCTGGTACCTCAAAAAATCTGAACAATTACGACTGCCTGGGAAAAAGGCATATCAACCAGAAGAAAAAAGAATCAACTCAAAATCTCTTTCTGAATAAAAATTAAAAATCATCTCGTGAGCGAAAAGTTTCTGTCTTTTTCCAGCAGGATCGAACAACCATTACCTAGACTAGTCATAAAGGTTTTGCTTGGAGCAAACACAAAAAGAAACACAAAAAACACAGTCACAACAGAATTATGATGGTGTGGACGCAACAAAACAGAATTATGATAAATTCATTGGGTTGCCTCCCAACAAGCGCTATTGTTTAACGCTCTTAGCTAGACATTGATAATTCAATGATGCTCACACAAAAGACAAGAATTGAAGCACAACGAGAGCATCATAAAGCTTGTGAAAATCACATCTAAGTCTAACATACTTCTTATGCATAGGCATTTTATAGGAAAACAGATAGTCAAGACAACCAATAGTTGCCGTATGAAAGGAAGAAGAAATAAACAATAGCAATCTCCACATAATGAGAGGTAATTTGGTAACATGAAAGTCTCTACCACAATATTTTCCTCTCTCATAGTAATTACATGTGGGATCATAATCAAATTCAACAATGTAGCTATCACAAAGGATATTCTTTTCATGATCCACATGCATGCAAAGTTGATGCTCTTCAAAAATAGTGGGATTATCATCAACTAAAGTCATGACTTCTCCAAACCCACTTTCAATATTATTGCAAATATCTTTGCAACAAGTAGTGGACAAAG
Organism: Hordeum vulgare subsp. vulgare; assembly: GCF_904849725.1. NCBI lineage: Eukaryota > Viridiplantae > Streptophyta > Magnoliopsida > Poales > Poaceae > Hordeum > Hordeum vulgare. Next base: position 377,750,204 of record NC_058524.1, on the reverse strand, counting down.
CAAAACTAGCATCCCCAAGCTTAGGGTTTTGCATATTTTTAGCATGATTGTTGTTAATAGAATTTATAATGAAATCATTGCAATAATGCTTTTCATTCAAAGAGCCCTCGTGAATCATTTCATAAATTTCTTCATCACGATTTTCAGATTCACGCATCTCAAGCAAAACTCCAAAGAGAAAGTCAAGTGCACTCAACTCACTAGCAATTGGATCAACATAATTGGATCTCTTAAAGATATTAGCAAGTGGGTGAGGATCCATATTACTAGATTTTCAAGAAGCGAAGATGCAAGCATATTGAAGGCACATAGCACACAAGCAACGGAAAGCAAGAATCATAGATCTAGTTGGCCAAACAAAACCCACAACTTGAAGAGAATTACAAGTATATGAAATCATGCATAAGAGAGATCAGAATAAACTCAAATAAGATTCATAGTTAATCTGATCATAAATCCACAATTCATCGGATCTCGACAAACACACCGCAAAAGAAGATTACATCGGATGGATCTCCATGAAGATCATGGAGAACTTTGTATTGAAGATCCAAGAGAGAGAAGAAGCCATCTAGTTACTAGCTATGGACCCGTAGGTCTATGGTAAACTACTCACGCATCATCGGAGAGGTCATGGTGTTGATGAAGAAGCCCTCCATATCCGAATCCCCCCTCCGGCAGGGCACCAGAACGTGCCCCAGATGGGATCTTGCGGAGACAGAAGCTTGCGGCGGCGAAAAAGTACTTTCGATGATCTCCTAATTGTTTGTGGAATTTTTGGGGATATATAGGCGCAAAACCTAGGGCAGAGGGCGTCCAGGGGGGCCACAAGCCTGTGGTCCGCGGCCTCCCCCTGACCGCGGGGTGAGGGCTTGTGGGGCCCCTGGGGCCCCCTGCCTTGGCTCTCAAGCCTCTTGATCTTCTTCCGTTACAGAAAAAATCTTTTCGGGGATTTTCTTCCATTTGGACCCCATTTCAAAATCTCCTCTGAAAGGGGTCAAAAACATGGAAAAAGCAGGAACTGGCACTTGGCACTGAGTTAATAAGTTAGTCCCAAAAAATATATAAAAGGCATGCAAAACATCCAAAGTTTGACAAGATAATAGCATGAAACCATCAAAAATTATAGATACGTTGGAGACGTATCAGGTGCCGATTTTCTTAGGGTTCGCTTCGATGTCGCGAGCGGACACGAAGAAACCCAAGAGCTTGCCGCCTGGAACCCCAAAGACGCACTTCTCCGAATTAAGCCGGATCTTGTATACGCGCAGGTTGGCAAACGTCTCCCGCAAGTTGTCGAGGAGACTGAAGTGCTGCTTGGTCTTCACGATGATTTCATCCTGATAGACGTGGATGTTTCTGCCAATATGTGGCAGTAGGCACTGCTGCATGCAGCGTTGGAATGTTGCACCAGCGTTCTTCAGACCAAACGTCATGGTGGTGTAGCAGTAGGCCCCGAAGGGCGTGATGAAGGAGGTCTTCAGGCGATCAGCTGGATCTAGCTTGATTTGATGGTAGCCTGAATAAACATCCCGAAACGACAGCAGTTCGCAGCCAGCTGTGGAGTCGATCACTTGATCTATCCGGGGCAAGGTGAAAGGGTCTTTCGGGCATGCCTTATTCAGGCTTGTGTAGTCAATACACATTCGCCAGGTGTTGTTCTTCTTCAGCACCAGGACTGGATTGGCTAACTAGTCCAGGTGGGAAACCTGCATGATGAAGCCGGCTGCAAGGAGCCGGGCAATCTCTTCTCCGATTGTGCGCCGCTTCCCCTCGGCGAAGCGGCACAAAGGTTGTTTCACTAGCTTTGCATCTGGTCGCATGTGAAGTTTGTGCTCGGCGTACTTCCTCGGAACACCACGCATGTCTTTGGGGGACCATGCAAAGATATCCTAATACTCACGCAAGAAGTCGACAAGCTCGCCTTCCTATTTAGGGCTGAGGCTAGCCCTGATGGTGACGCACTGCTTGGGATTCACACGGTCGAGTGGCACCTGCTTGGTTTCTTTAGCCGGCTTGAAGGAGCCTTCGCCAGCCGACTGGGATGGAAGAGTAGGGATCGCCCGCTGCTCGGTAGCCTGAGCCACAAGCCGATCAATCTGCCTTTTCTCCTCAGCAATCACCTTGGCGTCGGCCAGGCGGCTGCTGTCCTGTGCACACTCGAGCGACTTCCTGTAGTCGCCAGCAATGGTGATGATGTCCTTTGGACCCGACATCTTCATCTTCAGGTAGGCGTAGTGGGGGATAGCCATGAATTTGGCCAGAGCCGGTCTGCCCAGCAGCGCGTGATACGGGCTGCTGAGATCCACCACCTCGAACCATATGGACCCACGGCGGAAGTGAGCCTTGTCACCGAAAAGGACGTCCAGCTGGATTTTGCTGATCGGCGAGCAGGACTGTCCCGGCACGATGCCATGTAAGACAGTGCTGGTCGGCAAGACGTCCTTCTCCTTGAGCCCAAGCTTGAGGAGGGTGTCGAGGTAGAGGATGTTGATGCTGCTGCTGCCGTTGACCAACACCCGGGAGAACCGGCACGTGATCCTCTGGGAGGCAAATATGGGGTCGAGGACGAGCGCTGTATGAGCCAGGGTTTGGTATCACCGCAGGATGGTCAACCCGGCTCCATGTGATGGGCTTTTCAGACCAGTGCATGTATTGGGGAACTAGGGGGACTGTGGCATTCACCTCGCGCCGGCGCTAGCGCTGGCTGTGCTTGTCGTCGCCTTCACTGGTGAAGACGACAAATGCTCCGTCTTGATGGGGGTAGTCGTCGTGGAGACGACCGTCTTGTGAGGCGGTGGTGGTTGAGCCGAAGCTGGACCGGGAGCCGGAGCATGAGGCGCCCGAGGTGCATCTGGGGCAAGCGGCAGGCCCTCCCCTTGCGACAGTCGTCGTGCAAAGCTGCACTATCAAAGGGTATGGGTAGAGGGCTTCGCCCGAGAGTGCATCTTGCAGGGCACGTCAAGCATCTGCTTGATGGACTGCTTGGGCTGCCAGTCGTTCTTGTCGGCCTGCCTCCGTTGAGAGCCAGCCTGAGTAGCCGGCGCCTCTCCCTCCATGTTGGCTACTACCTTGTTGTTGGAGCGCGAATCAAGTTGATCCGCCTTGCGCTTGTTGTTGTTCTGGCCGCCTCGATTGTCACCAGCCGGCTTGGGAGTAGTCGGCGTGGGGACAGCTTTCTCCAAGGCAGTCACCTTGACCCGCATCACGGAGTCGGCCATGGCGTATGAGTCCACCTTGGCCATCAACACCGCCAGAGAGGTGGGCTCAGAGCACATGAGCTTGTGCTTGAGGAGAGTGCCGTCTCGGCAGCCGTCGATGAAGTACTGGATGGCATGTACCTCATGCACTCCCTCGCAGGAATTGCGAAGCTCCGTCCAGCGTGTGACGTAGTCGCGAAGGGGTTCGTCGGGCCTCTGGACGCACATGGCCAGCTCGCGAGGACGGCCAGGGCGCTTGTAGGTGCCAGTGAAGTTGCGGACGAACGCCTCCTCGAAATCGACCCATGAGTTGACGCTGCCGGCTCGAAGGCTCCTATGCCTTGTTGCCCCTGGCAATGCCAACGACGATGGTGTAGTCGATCAGCCAGTCTTCTCGCTTGGCTGTGCCGTTGTACTTGGGAGTGTCCCGATGCTAACTGAAGCCTCGGGGAAACGGCTCCCCTCGGATCCAGGGGCCGAAGCACGCCGGACCGATGGGACCATCCACCTTCAGAAGGGCTGACTGTGTGAGGGTGTTGAGACGCCTGCGGGCGTCGTGGTCGCCCTGGGCGACGCGAGCGCCGATCCAAGCCGCAATCGGAAGGGCACCTTGTGAGCCGGTAGCATGGGTCCTCCGCGGACGAGGAGCCTCATATACCGAATCACTCTCATCATCCCCGTGACGCCGGCTCGAAGTATGCTTGCTCTGGCGCTGAGAACGCCTGTCGTGGCTTCCCTCGCCCTTCCCGGGCGGAAGTGCGATGCGAGGAAGATCCTTCCACTTGTTGATGACCGCTGGGGTTACGGCGCGCTCCGGGATTGGGTCCCGGAGAATCCGATTGAGTTTGACCGGGGTCGAGCTGTGTCTGCTCCTCATTGGCGGCGTCAAGGAGATCCTTTACCCGCTTCTCCTGGAAGGCGCGCTCCTCGCCCTCCAAGCTTGGCATCTCTGCCATGGCTGTCTGGGCCGCCCGTAAGTTGGCTGCAGGAGTCTCGTAGATGGGCTGCTTGCCGCCTAGAATCTCGGCGATGATCCGGCCGTAGCCGCGGACCGAGCCAAGCCGGCTAGGGGCCTCGGACACCGGAGTGAGGCCGTAGTCGGAGTTATACTCGCGCTATGTGGACTCTATCTGGCGTTTAGCCGCGGCAATGGCAATGCCCTCCTCCATGATCTGCCTGCGAGCCTCCTCCAGCGAGGCCCGCGCGTCGGTGGGGTTTGTGGAGGTGGCGATGGGCGTCCTCAAGCCGGTAAGCGCGGCTTGAAGAGTGTCGGTGGAGACAGCAGCAGGCTCACCAACGTCTGCTGACGCCTTGCCATGAGCCGTGCTGGTGCCAGCGCCGATGACCATCACCTCCACGATGTTGGAGACGATGGCGACATGGTACGGGGTAAAGAACCCCGCAGACGACGGAGGACCGTCAAAGACGAGTACATTGCTGGGGTACACGTCGAATGTAGGCGTCTCAGCGATAGAGAGCCTACTAAAGCTGGCACATAACGCCTCGACATCGAAGTCCTCGCCAAGTAGCGAGGACCATCGTTGAGGCACAAATCGCTAAAGAGAAGCTAAGGTTCTCCATAGCAGCGACGACGACGCTGGGGAGTGACTTGTCGTTGGACTCCCCATCAGAATCTGCATGACGGACTGGGACGTCGATCATCATCGGTGAAGCCTCATCGAAGGCAGGCTCCACGGACATGCAGATCGGTCCGGACGCGATGCATCCCGCGGCATAAGCGCGGGACCCCACCCAGCGCATGAAGCCAGTCGATGCCGCGGACGGCCCGACGGTGAGCGCTAAATGTCGGTGTTTACTCACAACATAAGCCATGGGTAGGCTAAAGATGGTGGGAATCGAAGTGGCACTGAAGGGCGCTGGGAACGAGGTTGGTACAAGCATGGAACGCACGATGTACCCAGGTTCAGGGCTCTCCGTAGAGATAACACCCATAATCCTGTCGGAGTGTATGATGTATGAATGAGACTACAAAGTGCTCCTCCAGCTGTATTGCGGAGGAAGAACAAGGAGCTGCCGGCTCGCGTCTGCCTCTCCTATGTGGTTGGTGTGTGTGTTGAGTTGACCGACCCTCTGCATGGAGGGGGGCGGGGGGGGGGGGGGTATAGTGGAACTCATTGACCTACAATATGGACAAAAGTTACAAGAGTGGGACCCGGCTGGCAGCCTCGCCGGCTGGCCAGGGGGCCCACGGGGTCTTGTCTTGTCGCTGGAGGGGCCCGCCGGCTGCGAAGTCCCGTCTCGCTGTGGGACCCGCCGGCTAACCAATAAGGCTCTCGCATAAGGTTGACGCAGGACACGTGTGGTACGTCCGGCGTCGTCCAGCGAGGATTGTCCTGGGCACGCAGTATGGCCGTCTCCACTGTTCCCACGCCGAGTGTAGTAATGGAGTGGGAGTTTGACGACCCGACACTGTGCAGGGTGATGGATCGGAGCTGGAGGAGGTCAGCGACGTGGCCGCCGACGCTTCCACCTGCCGTGCACCCTGATCTAGTACCTTTGCTGACGCGTAGCCACCTTTAATCGTAGGGTCTCGTCATGACCTACAGTCTGATGTGACTTGAGATCCCCAGCCGGCTAGCCTGCTTGACTACCGGACCTGGGCACGGCCGCCTCGCCCCTAGTCGGCTGGCTTGGCCTAGGCGGCCAGGGAGAGGTAGACGTTTGTCCTCTAGCCGGCAGGTGCTTCCTGGCCGGCCATGGAGTTGGCTGTCTCGCCCCCAGTCGGCAGGCGCTTCCTAGTCGGCCAGGGGGACTTGGTCTTTACAGAATGGTTCTTGATGTTCCTTCTAGGCCGAAGGCAATGGAATAGGCTTGATGAGCCTACCCCGGGGTTATCCCCCCGACAGTAATCATCTTCTCCTTCTTCTTCTTTTTCTCCTCCTTCTTTTTATCCTTCTCCTCCTTCTTCTCCTTCTCTTTCTTCTCCTTCTCATTCTTCTCCTTCTTGTCCTCCTCCTCCTTCTTCTTCTTCTTCTTCTTCTTCTTCTTCTTCTAGTCTTCTTCTTCTCCTTCTTCTTCTTGTTGTTCTACTTTTATTCTCCAAAATGACATACTTAGCTAATTATCCTCCAAGATGATATAATTAGCTTATTTAGTTCATTTATGACATACTTAGCTTAGTTCGGTTAAAAATAGCACAAGAACCATGGTTAGCTCATAACTTAGCGTGTCTTCCTCCAAAATGACATAATAAGCTCAAAATAAGATGATTAATCATCTTCTCCCTGTTCTTAATTTTTCTCGTCCTTCTTCTTCTTCTTCTCCTTCTCCTTCTTCTTATTCTTCTTCTTCTTCTTCTAGTTTTCTTCTTCTAGTTTTTTTTTCTTCTTCTTCTTCTAGCTTTCTTCTTCTTCTTCTAGTTTTGTTCTTCTTCTTCTAACTTTCTTATTCTCATTCTGCAGATTTGATTCACTTCATGGGAGGTGGCATTCATGGAGGCCAGCAATAATGGACTGTTACTGTTTATTTTCTGTTTTGATTTGCATTGATAAACAATGTGAAACTATGTGTATGTATGAAGATAAGATAAGTATGTGTATGTTTTGCTCTCACATGATGTTTGATACATGGCCTATATGCTGCTTATATGATATGTGTATTTCGAAACTATATGCGGGTGTTACAAATTATATGAATCGTATGTGTATTTTTAAAATACAAGGAAATCACTAAAAGCAAACAAACAGTGGCAATGCATGCGTTTTGTCGTCTACCACCGGACGACAAAGGGTTTTGCCGTCGGCCAACGACGACAAAGGAGCCACGTATCACCTACGGGCCTTTCCTTGAGTGGTGTCGGGTCTGTTGATTTTTGGTTGATGAAGTGGGTCAACCCTCGACCGCACGCATACAGGTCTGGGTACCCCCATTTTCAAAACGCTGACACTTTCTTCCACCATCATCAAAACAACAAAAATCGGAGCGAGGAACCACCGCAACATTGAGATCCTGGGCAAACTTGAGCTTATTTGGAGAACTGCTATTGATCTCCCAAATCTGACGATCTTCGAAAGTTTATGTGTGTTCCATGTCTGAAGGGTTTGAGTTCTCACCCTTTTCACCATATTGCTTTCAGAGTTCCAGGGATGCAAATGTGTTCGATTTGTTTCTGTCTATTTACTGTTAATTATTTGTTTGCAAACTTTAGAATGCTCAAGGGTGTTTTTTTTTTCTCGAATTAAAGAGAAAGCTTCTTTGTGGTGCTTAGCTGGGACAAAATGTCTGTAATATTATGCTGCCAGAGTGATGCTTGTAATTCGGCAGATGGCCTCGAGCCCTCGACACCAAAAGTTTTCTTCTTATTCAACAAAAATGAACCCTTTTGCCTTGTTCAAAAAAAAATGCTCCAGGTCTAAAGAAAATAATATTCAAAGCAAGGCGGCCAGTATTTAAAGTGACAGTACTGGCCTTTGCTTAGTGGGCTAATAATTTATACTTCATCCACATGCATTGATTTCTGTGTGTTTTGTTTTATACGAATTTTAAAATAATCTGTTAAAATTTGTGTGTCACGTAGACACATAACGTATTGTGTTATCGTTAGAGGGTCCGCCCACGCGATCCACAGCGTACGGTTCCAGCTGCGTCGATGACGAATAAATAATAATTGCTGGACATATGACATGGCTACACGTGTAAACAGTTAGAGTGTTTGTTCATATATAAACGTATGAGCTGTCTTCTGGATATGCGATGTATAAACGGATGTCTAATACATCCCACATGTGATGAATATCGGGCTCAATAAATAACTTGATTTTTCGAAAGTCCAAAAATTATCCTCGCAAAGGGAAAGTCAAACAGTAGATAGAATCAGTGTAGATTCCTACAGCATCCAGTACATAGTGGAAGCAAGCGATTTTGCCCAAGTCGTCACTGCAAGAGTGGCCTCTCGATATCATATTCAGTTGCGTCAGACGACATCGCAAGCTCGGCGAACATCTTGTCCTCCCGGTTCTTGGCCCATAGCACTACATAGAGGCCCGCAAACATGAGCGCAATCCCCACCAGGCTGCAACGAAATACGAACATGACGATGCAAATGTTAAATGTCAGCGCACCAAATACAGTTACGCATTGACATATCATTCCTAGCGGCGCGGGTGCATGGCCGGCAAAGACGTAAGTACGTACGTACCATCCTGTGCCGATCCATTGTCCAAAGAAGATGAAGGAGACGAAGGCCGAGAACACGGTCTGGAACGGGCTGAACATGGACACCAGGACAGGCCCCTTGCGGCCGATGCTTGACACCTGGAACGTCGTGCACAGGCCGATCACCACACCTCCCTGCACCAGCATTGCCACTATTTTCAGGGCCCGGCCGGATTGATGGCAGGTTACAAAGATCATGAGATCTAGTACTAGTAATAATATGTACCACGAGCACAATTTCACCGATTATTCTGGGGATGTTGCCTGCAGTGCCCGCCCCGAGCTTGCCGTCCATGATGACCTGTATGATAGCGCTGAAGATCGATCCCATCATGGCGGTGATCACACATATGGACAGCGGCGCCGGGAACCTCTTGAGGGTTGCAGCCTACATTTGCACATCAGATTTCAGCTCCAATTCTAACAAAATGGCTAAACTACGAGTAGTGTTTATCTTATCAGCGTGCACCTGCAGGACAGTGTTGCAAGCGAAGACCGTGACTCCAGTGAGCAGGTATATACAGCCAAGGACCCAATCTCTGTCGATTTTAAAGACAGAGAACTCTTGGTCCCTGGGAACGGACTCTGGCACTGTGCCGGGATCGGGATTCTTCAGGAAGCTCACGCACATTGCTCCACTGATGCATACTAACGTACCAAAGATCTTTGCTCTGGTGTACTTGCACTTCCACTCAAATCTCTCAAACCTGCATATATATATAAACAGAGTCACTAGTAGTTGAGCCACTTGGTCAGTCCGAAAGTTAACAATGTGTTGTTTTCTTAACGGATTTGCTTCAGTACCTCAGGCAGGCGGCGATGACGAAGATGAAGCCAGGGCCAAGATTGGGCATGGCCGAGGCGATCGCTGGTGAGGTCCGCTCCACGCCGAGCATCATCAAGACTTGGTATATGGACACCCTATATATATACAAAAAACAAAATAAAAATGTTTTGTTAATCCATAATTGAAAAGAGAATCAATATATGATTGATTCTTTTATGTTTCTCACCCTCCAAGGGAGATTAAAACGAGCTGGATTATCAACATGGGGCTCCAGCGCTTGGGCCATTTCTTCCTCTCGAGGGCGATGGCGAAGGGGAGCACGACGACTGAGGAGGCGGCGCATGCGACGACGATGATGAAGAGCGACGGGACGCCGGCGACGAGTAGCCGGTTGAGGAACATCATGTAGAGCCCGAAGATGAACTGCACCGCCAGCAGCCCGGAGATGGTCAGCACGTCGCTGAGCAAGAAGGACACGCCGCCGCCCAGCATCCTCATATACCTCCTCCGCCGGCCGGCAAGATCAATCAGCTGCTGCTGTGGATGCAAGGGCAGGAAGATACCGAGGACCTTGGTTATACTCCCTATGTGTGTGTGTGTGAGTGAGAGAGAGAGGTGTATAAATATACTGTAGGATTCTTGCATGTTCGGTCGTGCCAAGAAGAAAAGGAGTCACCGATGGACAAGAGTTGGTTAATATTCAAGTGAGATGAATTTAGTGGCACCAATTCAATGGATTGGACTGTCAGAAACTGCTAGAGTAGAATTTAGGAACGAGAGATTTGCAAGTGTCAGACTCGACCTCCACCTAGGAAATCGTGCTCCGTACGCGGGTGACACGTCTGTGGGAGGAGCATCCACCCTGGCGCTTGCCGCCTACGTGTGGCAGGCAGGCACCACATGCATCGTCGCTGCATGCACGGGAGCACGTAGCCAATTGCGTTCGGGACTGAGGCCCGCCGCTCGGCCAGACAGGAAGGCATGGGAGCAGGAGAGCAGAGCCCTGCACGGCCAGATGGCGACACGTGTGACGATCAGAGAAGCTACTACGCGTGGGGCCGTCTAGAGGGTTAGAAATTAATTAGCAAAGGATGTGTTCAATCCCAAACAGTCGTGTTTCTTATCTCTCTATTGTCAATAGACATCTGTTTTGGAGGAGTACATCCAGACAGACACCTCTTCTTTCCACCTATCTCAAATGTATATATATTTGAGAATCAATAAAAACGTGACTCATCATCCATTCATTTTCATTTAATCTTATTTTAATCTAACACGTTATCAACACGATTTAACACAAAGCAAATAGGGCAACGACGGAAAGAGTCGTTGGGCTCGCACGTCCGCTGTGGCGTTGTGTATCTAGGGCGACCAACCTTCCGATGCGGAGGCATGCCGTCCGGAGAAGACAACATGCATCTATGATGCACCCCTACAAGAAATCGATCTGGAGAAAGCTAACTGGATTGTCTATTTTTTATTAGCATTAGGCTGCTCATAGTGGGGACTAACATATAGTAGTATCATGCATATGTTATAATTGTATGATACTACCTTCATAGTGCATTGTATCATAAATTAGTGTCATAGGTGATTTCATTTATTGACATGCATGACACATAGTAAAATAACATTTAACATGTTACGGTATCTACATATGTTACTCTAACTCTCTCTCTTCTTTAAATGACCACCACATCAATATGTTTGCTATTCCCAACACTACTGGAAAATCGTTTTTTGCCATCTGCCTAGTCTTTGCCTCTGCTAGCTGATGGCAAAGAGTGTCTTTGCCGTTAGCTTCAGCAAAACAGACGGCAAAGCACATGCTGATGGCATAGAGAGTTTTTGCCATCAGTCACATCTTTGCCGTCTGCTAGCGGACGACAAAGAGTCCGGAGGCAGACGGCAAAGATGTAGCTGGGCCCACCTGACCGCGGGGTGGTTAGGTCAAATTGAAGTCCCTTCTTTGCCGTCTGTTAGCGGACGACAAAGAGTCCGGAGGTAGACGGCAAAGAGTCTAGACTCTTTGTCGTCCGCCGACAGACGGCAAAGCGCTAACTCCGTTAACGGCTCCTTCCCCCACCACGCCCCTCTCTCTCTGTAACGGCCACCATACGCGCCCCTCTCTCTCTCCCAATCCACGACGCCCACCGGCCGTCGCCACCACCGTCGCACCGCCGCCCCTGTCGCCCCCGCCGCCGCCCCTGTCGCCCCCACCGCCGCCCGTGTCGCCCCCGCCTCCACGGTCGCGCCACCACCATCGTCCCGCCGCTGCCCCACCTCGCCCCTGCTGCCGCTGCCCCACCATCGTCGCGCTGCCGCCCCTGGCGCCCCCGGCGCCGCCCCGCCACCCCCAACACCCTGGCCCTTCCACAGCCGCCCCTCCCGGTGAGCCCCCACACCCCCACCCCCCCACTCGCATTATTTTTTAGTAGTTTTAGTAGTTGTTATTGTTAGTAGTTTTACTGGTAGATTTAGTTAGGTTAGTAGTTTTAGTTAGGTTAGTTAGTTAGCTTGGTTAGTTAGGTGGAGGAGGAGAAGAGGAGAAGAGGAGGAGGAGGAGGACGAGAAGAGGAGAAGAAGAAGAGGAGTAGGAGGAGGAGGGGGAGGAGAAGAATAATAATAATAATAAGAAGAAGAAGAAGAGGAGAAGGAAAAAATAAGAAGGAGAAGAAGAAGAAGAAGAAGAAGAAGAAGAGAAGAAAAAATAAGAAGGAGAAGAAGAGAAAAAAGAAGAAGAAGTTGATTTTTTATTGTTTGGTATTTAGTGGTAGCTAGATTCTTTTTTAGTTACTTAGTGGTAGATTCTGTTTTTTGTTATAGTGGTAGATTCTGTTTTTGTTATTTTTTTTATTGTTTAGTGCTATCTAGGTTTAGCGATAGGTTTAGTTAGCTTGGTTAGTTAGGTTAGTTAGTTAGTTAGCTTAATAGAAAGAATAGGAAGAAGAAGAAGAGGAGGAGGAGGAGTAGAGGAGAAGAGGAGGAGGAGAAGAGGAGAAGAGGAGAAGAGGAGGAGGAGAAGAAGAAGAAGAAGAAGAAGAAGAAGAAGAGAAGACAAAAATAAGAAGGAGAAGAAGAAAAGAAGAAGAGAAGAAGAAGAGAAGAAGAGAAGAAGAATACCTTCTCCTCCTCCTTCTTCTCCTCCTTCTTATCCTCCTCCTCCTTCTCCTTCTTCTTGATTTCTTATTCTTCTCCTCCTCCTCCTCTTTCTTCTCCTCTATCTTATTCTCCTTACCTTATTTTCCCCAACAATGAGATAATTAGCCCATTTAGCTATAAAATGGCATAAAAACCTTGGTTAGCTCATGAATATTATATTCTTAACTTGTTTTCCTCTAAAATGACATAATTAGAATATTTGTGTTGATCAGGTGGATTTACATGTGATAGTTTTCTCGTCGCTGTGAGGTCTGCTGTGCGATGACCTGCCCGTGCGTTGTACGAGCTCCGCCCCTGCATTCGTGGGTCAATACAAATTTCATCTCCTCCCCGCCCCTTCATTTACTGTGGCTCGGTTTCCGGATGAAACTTTCTAGATTTAGGCAATTAAATTAATTTATCAGTATGCGTGACCAGCATGCGTCTCCCGTTAGAAAGGGCGACATCTATAAATATCCATGTCTTTGCATATTTATAACCGCCATCCTTTCGAATTGTCCAACATTATCCATGGACAGCCCGAGTATATGTAGATTGGGTTCGTTTTCCCGTATGCTGTGCTCTGGATCCGATGCGGAATTTCGTCAGTGCGTCCCTGTTGTTCTCCGGATGCACATCCTCTCTGTTTATTGCGGAAACGTGTATCAGGAGAACACCGGGGAGGTGCTGCCGAAATTTTGCGTTGGATCCGGAGCTGAGCATGGGAAAACGAACCCAATCTACACATACTCGGGTGGGATTAGGACCTATCTTTACCTATTAGCGTGTAGGTCGCCTGGACGTAATAAAAATGGCGAACCTGATTAACCGATGAATATAAATGCTAAATTATATATAAATATATTTCTTCTGTCTTTAGTAGCTAGGCAAGATGAGTGATCGTGCGTGGATGTATACCGGTCACCCTAGTCAGAAAGAGATGACGAAAGAATGGTTTGTAAAAACAAAGGAATTTGTGAAAGCCGCATTCGCAAATGGCCAGGAAAGAAACTATTGCCACTGTCCTGGATGCGACAACTATAAAAAGACGACAGAGGCTGTAATGATTAAACACCTGCAGAGGAGGGGTTTTAAGCCTAATTATATGGTGTGGACATTTCATGGTGAGTCTATACAACGCACAAGAGCTGAGGTGGTCCGTCGTCGCACAAACGAGCATGGTACCGGGATCGAAGACATGGTGCAAGACTTTGATGATGCTCGGGATTCGGAAGATGAGATGGAGGAATCTGCAAAGGCCTTTTATGAAATGTTGGAGTCTTCAAAACGTCATCTCCATGAGCACACTGAGCTTTGTCAGCTGGATGCAATTGCACAAGTAATGGCTCTGAAGGCTCAGTTCAACTTGGGAAGAGAATGCTACGATGCGATGATGACACTATTTGGACGCTTCCTACCCAAAGGCCATGTCATGCCTGCAAACCTGTACCAGTCGGACAAAATACTTCGTGTACTTAACATGCCTTATGAGAAGATAGATGCATGGGAGAAAGGATGTGTCTTATTTAGGAAGGAGTATGCACACTTGGACTATTGTCCTAATTGCGAGTCTTGCAGGTATCTTGTGGTAGACAACGATATGGGTGAGAAGAGGCAGACCAAAATCGCAGTTAGTGTTCTTCGGTATATGCCAATCGTACCAAGACTTCAACGTTCATGGTCGAAGAGACAGCCAGACAGATGACATGGCACAAATTGGGTAAAAGAACCGAACTAGATGCAGATGGGAATAAGATGGTGGTACACATATCGGATGGGGAAGCGTGGAAACATTTCGATGGATTGCATCAGGATAAAGCGGCAGATCCAAGGAATCCTCGAGTCTGCGCCGCCACAGATGGTTTTAATCCCTTCGGCATGACGGCAACCCAATACAGTTGTTGGCCTGTATTTGTCATTCCACTCAATCTCCCCCCCCCCCCCCCCCGGGCAGATTATGCAAAGAAAGAACATATTTCTGACGTTGATAATTCTAGGGCCCAATTATCCAGGGAAGAATATGAATGTGTACGTGCAACCGCTTAAGGATGAATTGGAAGAAGCTTGGGATAATGGGGTCAAGACATACGATGCCGCTAGAAAAGAAAACTTCAAAATGCATGTGTGGTACATGTACTCTATGCATGACTTGCCAGCGTTTGCGCTATTCTCCGGATGGTGTGTGCATGGAAGGTTCCCGTGCCCCCAATGCAAGGCAGCTCTTCAGTTTCATTGGTTATAGGAGGGTCGGAAGTATTCTTGCTTTGACTTGCATAGAAAGTTCCTGGATCCTGACCATCAGTTCAGAAAAGACAAGAAGAACTTTACCAAAGGTAAAGTTTTCAAAAACTTGGCACCACCTGCGTTGACAGGCCAACAGATCCTGGATCAGTTAAACGCCCTCGAGCCTGATCCAGAGCATCCAGGGTATTTCAAGGGGTATAATTCAAAACACGCCTCGACTCACAAGCCATGCTTCTGGCATCTGCCTTACTTCAAAGACCTCCTTCTTCCACACAATATCGACATGATGCACCGTGAAAAGAATATCAGAGAGGCTATTTTTGGTACATTGTTCGACATAGATGGGAAGACAAAGGATAATACTAAGGCTAGAGTCGATCAAGAGACACTATGTCATAGACCGTTACAAAACATGCGAGAAGGCAAAGGAAAGCAGAAGTGGTCGAAGCCAAAGGCCTGGTTCAATCTTGGAAGGCCAGCTATGAGGGAAATTATCTTGTGGCTCAAAATGCACTTGATGTTCCCCGATGGGTATGCAGCGAATCTAAAGAGGGGAGCGAGTCTTGAAAAATTAAAAATCTTTGGTCTCAAGAGTCATGATTGGCACATATGGCTAGAGCGGGTAATGCCGGTGATGTTACGTGGCTTTATTCCTAAGAATGAATGGCTATTACTAGCGGAGCTGAGCTATTTCTTCTGTGTTCTTTGTGCGAAAGAATTATTGCCTGGCGTGGTAGAAGACATGGAGGAGTTTGCACCGGAGTTGTTGTGCAAGTTAGAGAAGATCTTTCCACCGGGCTTCTTTAATCCAATGCAGCATTTGATTTTACATCTACCGACTGAGGCAAGATTGGGTGGGCCCGTGCAAGATCGTTGGTGCTATCCAACTGAGAGGATGCAGAAGACCCTTCGAGCTAAATGTAAAAATAAGCGTAGAATTGAAGCATCGATGGCTGAGGCATTCATTACAGAGGAGGTGGCAAACTTTATGACAACACACTACGAAGCCAAAAATCATCATTTGCATAATCCGAAGCCTGGGTACAATGATGCAGACCCTAAAAAAGGTGGGTCCAACCTCAGCCTATTCAAAGGGAAGCTCGCACCAGCCGGTGCTTCGAAACCAATAACGTTGGATGTCGAAGAATGGCGGAACATTTCGTTGTATATCTTCAACAACCTAACAGAAGTGCGGCCGTACATCGAGTGAGTTCTCGGCACATTTTCCCGTAACTTCTAATTCCTTTGAACTGCTCTTATTCCCGGATATTTCAAACAGTCGTTACGTCGCCAAATTCTCGGATGGAGCGGTGATCGAAAATGATTCCGTCGAAGAGTATGAGCTTCTGTCAAAGACAGGAGGCGGCTATCCCGGTTTCATATCTTGGTTCAAACAAACGGTGATTATCAATAATGGACCATTTCATTTCTTGGTCTAACTTGCGGCTAATGCAACAATCGTTTCGTATTAAACTTGTAGGCTAATTGAGAGTCTATGGACACCAAATTGAGACAAGTCGCTAATGGTTTTGACTATAAGGTCCGTTCATTTGAGAAATACAACATCAACGTGTATCTCTTTCGTACCTTTGGCAAAGAGCTATCTATGCCCGACCGAAAATCTACAAATTGTGGTGTCTCTGCTATCGGCGAAGGTGTTATCAAGTATTATGGAAGAGTTGAAGCAATTTATGAACTTCAATTCTATGGTGAAAACCCATCGAACGTCATAGTCTTCAAATGTTACTGGTTCCAGCCGAAGGAGACTAGATGGACTCATGAACATATAGGACTAGTCGAAATCA
Source organism: Hordeum vulgare subsp. vulgare (assembly GCF_904849725.1). Classification (NCBI taxonomy): domain Eukaryota; kingdom Viridiplantae; phylum Streptophyta; class Magnoliopsida; order Poales; family Poaceae; genus Hordeum; species Hordeum vulgare. The sequence continues at coordinate 377,733,852 of NC_058524.1, read as the reverse complement.
ATCCAAACACCCATTTAGATGTTCCCGATGTCTATATTACGGCTCAACAGGCGACCCAAGTTTTCTATCTACCGTGGGCATGCCAAACGGATAAGAATCTAGAAGGTTGGTATGTTGTTTATGAAGTGCCGCCACATGTTAGACCACCTCTCCCAAATGAACAGCATTATGAACCTCACATTAACCCAGACACATATGATGGAGAATTCTTCCAAGAAACACGTCTTTCCAAGAAACGTTTCAAGAACCGCCGTGCTTCACCCAAGAACATGGAAGTAGACAGCGACAATGAATCCGACTCCAGCCCTGAGCCGGAACCAGAAGACCTGGAACTCATAGAGGTTACTGATGCGGATGACCTGTCAATGCTTCAACGATTAAAGAAAGGCCTTTCACAACTTCACGCCCTTGAACCCGACGAGCACGTCATTCATGAAGACATGCGTGATAGTGATGATGATGATGCATTTATTGATGATGATTATTAGTTTGTAAGATTCACAGCTTAAATTATATATATTTTAATCTTTATTATTCATGTACATATTATTATTCATGTTAGTTACTAAATTTTTTAAGTTATACTAATTTCTTTTAATCTTTATCATGGCAGGTCACTAGGTGTTGAAAGATGGTGGGCGCGGGTCCAGATTGCTCGACCGGTTCTTCCCAGGCGCCACGCACGAGGGGTGGTACTTCCCTTCCACCCCTATCTCTCCGTAGAGCCTTGGCAGACAGTCTGTCGACACCACCCGTGGGTTCTTCTTCGTTGGCGGCATTGCCCACTGGGAGAGGTGTTGGTCGGGTAGGGAAGAAGGGGAAAGGTACAGGGAGAGGTGGTGGCCGCGGAAGATCTAGGAGGACTGTTGAGCCGTCCTCGCCACCACCACCAGCTCATTCACCCGAGCATAGGACTACTATGGTCGACCCGTTTGCGGAGGAGGCTACGGGGACTCCGTTCCAGGACCCTGGTGTTGACGGGCATTCGTCCCATGAGACTCCGGTCCAGGAGCAGCCTCGGGTTGAGGTGCATTCGGCCCACGAGACTACGGTTCCGGAGGCTTCACCGACGTGGAGAGGCCCGGATGGGAGACCTGGCCGGATCGGACCGAGTTGCCGGATTGGACCGAGGGTCCGGGTGGCTCAGGGGGCGGGGATGGCGGGGATGAGCTTACGGATAGTGAGGGTGATGTGCAGGTGGATGGGGCCACCGTGTACAAGCATGGTAGTACACGTCTCCCGGTCGTGCCGGCTACCCGCGAGCAGAGGCCGATGATTAATCTGAAGGAGATAGGTAAGTACATTTACTCTTTTTTTAGATTTTGCCTTCAAGTTTGTTCAAATATCTAATGCGTTGAACTTATCATACTGCAGGGGATGGGTACACCCTCTTGGAGTCCGCAGGCCGAACTCCGTCCTTGGTGTGCTTTGCCGGACAAATTTCCCGGGGTTTGTCACGTTGCGTGGTGAGGGTCAGGTTCCTACACTAGGATTTTCCTAGGAGCACTACGAGGCTGCGCAGGCCCCGCCGGAGGAGATTATAGATGGTGTCTTGTGCCACACGAGGGCCGAGATGGTGATGAAGAGCTTTTGGGTAAATTATCCTTTTACACAATCTAAAATTAACAATATAGCTAATTATTGTACTAATCGGTGTTTTCACGTTTGATTGCAGACCTTCTATAGGTGTGAGGATGGATATGAGGAGGCGGCGGCCAGGGTTCTCGAGGCTGAGTGTAGGCGGTTACTACAAAACTTACGCCACGAGGCTCGGCCGCAGGCTATTCGAGACTACTACGCCACGCGTGGTATTAAGAAGCAGAAGAAGGATTGCCGCGGAATGTTTCTGAAGAAGGAGCAATACATGAAGGTAATTACCTATTCTTAATTCCTTCTACATAGTTTTCTTGATTTCATTCATAGGCGTAGCGCTCAAAATTATTTCTAATAACTTACAGGTGCCCCCGAGATGGTGTGCGGATAAGATGGATTGTTGGGAGGCGTTGGTTGATGAGTGGTGCATAGGCAGCTGGCGAGCCGTCCACGAGAATGCGAAGGATCGGCGTAGCCAAATGGTTGGTGTGCCACACCATCAAGGCAGTGCCAACTTACTTCAGTTCGGACGAAACTGGGTATGTGATTTGCTTCATGATTCATGCAATTCATTCTTCATGCTAATATTTTGTTCCTCTCTTTTAGGCGCATCACAATAAGACGGAGATGCCACACTTGTACGACCTTTATGGCATGGCCCATACTGCCTCGTACAAGAAGGCGAAGGCATTCTCTGAGTCTGACCTGGATGATCCCAATAACTTCACCAACATATCATCCCACGAGAAGCTCGTGGCATACAGGGACGCGGGGAAGGCTACGAAAGGGGATGACTTTAACCCTAGCCAGGAACCTTTGGATCCAGAGCTGGTGATGATATCTGGTGGCGGGAGGCCCCATGGCTTGATAGCCATTGGAGATGGGATAATACGTTGTCCACTCACTCTCCCGGAGATCAAGGCGCGCCAGTCGAGCAGCTGTCCTGAGATAACGCGTCGTCCACGGCCAGTCGATCTTGCCATCGAGGTTAGTTGTACGGACTAAAAACACTTTCATCCATTTCATTATGTGTGTCACCATAGATCATTACTGTGGTAACGAGGAATGGTGTTTCAGGCTGCTCTTCAGAAAGAGAGATTGGCAAACCAGGCTGCTCTTGAGAAAGAGAGATTGACAAGCCAGGCTGCTCTTGAGAAAGAGAGATTGGCAAGCCAGGCTGCTCTTGAGGCTGCTCTTGAGAAAGAGAGATTGGCAAGTTAGGCTGCTCTTGATGAGAGGGACCAGACCACGGCACAATTGATTGAGGAGGAGAGGTCCTGGAATGAGGCGGGTCAACGGGCCCTGTACGAGCTTTTTGTGGTAAGTTTTTTTTTCACATTAGCCAAATCATGTGTGCAATGTCTGTTTCATTACTAACTAATACGACCCACTCTTTAGGGTATGTGCGAGAAGAGTGGTCAAGTCCCTCCGCCGATGCCCGTCTTCTCTTCGATTGGCACGGCTAGTTTCATTATAAACTAGTATTAATAATTGAGGGTCATCATGCTGACTGAGACATTGCAAAATATAGATTCTGCAGAATAACTCCCGAGCGGCATCGCATGACCCTTCTCCATGTGTTTTGTCCTCCTTGATGACCACTACGGTAAGTTTCTCTTCTCCTCTTTCATATTCTCCTTGCCTTAATTTCCCCAACAATGACATAATTAGCCCATTTAGCTCCAAAAAGATATAGTTAGCTAATTTAGCTCCAAGAAGAGGAGAAGAGGAGAAGAAATAGGACCTATGAAAAGAAACAAAGAAGAAGAAGAAGAGAAGAAGAAGGAGGAGGAGGAGGAGGAGAAGGAGGAGAAGGCCAAGGACCTTCTAGTCCTTCTCCTCCTTCTTCTTTATTTCTTCTTCTTCTCCTCCTCCTCCTCTTTCTTCTCCTGTTTCATATTCTCTTTGCCTTAATTTCCCCAACAATGACATAATTAGCCCATTTAGCTCCAAAATGCCATAATAAGCTCAAAATGGCATAAGAACCTTGGTTAGCTCATTAATATTATATACTTAGCTTGTTTTCCTCTAAAATGAGATAATTAGCCCATTTAGCTCCAAAAAGACATAGTTAGATAATTTAGCTCCAAGAAGAGGAGAAGAGGAGAAATGAAAAGGAAGAACAAAAAGAAGAAGAGAAATAGAAGAGAAGGAGAAGGAGAATAAGGAGGAGGAGAAGAAGGAGAAGGAGGAGGAGGAGGAGAAGGAGGAGAAGACGAAGGACCTTCTAGTCCTTCTCCTCCTCCTCCTCCTTCTCCTCCTTCTTCTTTATTTCTTCTTATTCTCCTCCTCCTCCTCTTTCTTATCTTCTTTCATATTATCCTTGCCTTAATTTCCCCAACAATGACATAATTAGCCCATTTAGCTCCAAAATGCCATAATAAGCTCAAAATGGCATAAGAACCTTGGTTAGCTCATTAATATTATATACTTAGCTTGTTTTCCTCTAAAATGAGATAATTAGCCCATTTAGCTCCAAAAAGACATAGTTAGCAAATTTAGCTCAAAGAAGAGGAGAAGAGGAGAAGAAATAGGAAAAATGAAAAGAAAGAAGAAGAAGAAGAAGAGAAGAAGGAGAAGGAGGAGGAGGAGAAGGCCAAGGACCTTCTAGTCCTTCTCCTCCTCCTCCTCCTTCTCCTCCTTCTTCTTTATTTCTTCTTCTTATCCTCCTCCTCCTCTTTCTTCTCCTCTTTCATATTATCCTTGCCTTAATTTCCCCAACAATGACATAATTAGCCCATTTAGCTCCAAAATGCCACGATAACCTCAAAATGGCATAAGAACCTTGGTTAGCTCATTAATATTATATACTTAGCTTGTTTTCCTCTAAAATGGGATAATTAGCCCATTTAGCTCCAAAAAGATATAGTTAGCTAATTTAGCTCCAAAAAGAGGAGAAGAGGAGAAATGAAAAGGAAGAACAAAAAGAAGAAGAGAAAGAGAAGAGAAGGAGAAGGAGAAGAAGGAGGAGGAGAAGAAGGAGAAGGAGGAGGAGGAGGAGGAGGAGAAGGAGGAGAAGTGTGACAGCCCGAGACCGACGTTCCAGTAGATTCCCCTTTTCTTTCCGTTTTCGTCGTGTGTCTATTTTATTTTGTCGCATCATCGTCGCATCATGCGCATCATCCGCATTGCATCGGCATCTCCGTGCCGCCAGTTTTCAAAACTTGCATCCGTTGTTAGTTGCCGGTTCACGTTGTTGTCCGTTCTGAGCCCGACCGCACACGCACGCGCCCGTAGCATCGTCAAAACCCTGTTTTAAAAGAGTGCGTAAAACTTTCTCTGATCAAGTGAAGCTTGGCAAGCGGTCGTGATTAGTTATAGCTAGGCCGTCTGTCGAATTTCGTCGCAATCGGAGTTCGTCTGGTACCCAAACGGTCGACTGTAGCGGCTCCGTATTCGGTATACCGTCGGACGTCTTTCGGTGTGTTAAAAATCGTTGCCGCGCCGCCCGTTTTCCCTCTCGTCTCCGGTAAACCACCCTACACGGCCACGTCACCATTCCCCCATTCGGAATTATCCGAATCCGACCCCACGGTTGGATCTGGAACGCAATTCCGGCTAACCTAGCCCCCATTTGTCTATATATAGACCCCCTCTTAATTTAGACAACCTCTCTCCATCTCTCCTCGAAATCCGTGCGACACCCTAGCGATTCCCCCTCTCTCTCCTCCACCCAGTCCCAGCTGCCGCGGGCCCGCCGAGCCTAGATCGGGCCCGGGCAGGCCCGAATCCGCCGCCGCCGCCCCGTTCTGCCTCAGCTCACCGCCGCCTCCCAGCTCCTTTGTGCTCTCCCTCAGCCCTGAGCGCCGCCGCCTGCAGCAGCCCCGCCGACGACATGCGTCGCTGCGTGCACCCGCTGCCGGTCCTCCTCGTGGGAGCTCGCCGCCCTGGATCCGGCCGCCCTCGCGCCTTCTTTGTCGGATTCCGCCGACCTCGTCGCTAGTGCCCGAGCCAGATACGCCCCGGAAGAAGCCCCTCGTCGCCGGTCGTCTCTCGTCTCCCTCTCCTCCGCCAGTTCCACCGCCCAAGACCTGCAGATCCGCCGCCGGTAGCCTCGCTCGTGCCTCCCCTCCTCTCGATCGAGAGCGAGGAAGAGGAGGACGACGCCTCCAGATGGTGTTGGCCCACCTTGCGCCAACCGCCTCGTCGGCCCAATCGTGGCCAGGAGCTGGCCCAGTGCAGCATCTGGTGCGCCAAGGCCCACCTTCGCCCGCGGCCCATCTCGCCTCCTCTCCAGGCCTGCATGCGCCCAAGCCCAAGGTGAGGCCTCCCCTCATCTATTCCTCGCCCGCGCGTAGTTTTTTTATACTGCGCCCATGCCCCTGTAGCCCATAAGTAGTTAGTTTAGGCCCGGTAGTTCTTTTTCTTTTTAGGTTATTTTCGGAATTAATATAAATTTCAGAAAAATAGGCGATAATAAAACGTTCGTATCTTTTATTCCGTAAGTCGGATTGAGGCGTGTAGCATATGGATTTCATGTAGTTTTGTGCGTAGATTACGTTGGTGCAACTTGCATATTTGTTCGAGTTAGTTTAGCGTGCCTAATGCCTGGTTTTGCGTGCTGTCTCGATAGGTTTATTGCCCGTAGCTATTTTTCGCGCGTGTCCGGGTTGCTCGTGTGCCGTAGATAAAATGTTCATGCTCTAGGGACCCATTTGCCATGTATTTTAGAGTAGCCGATGGTATTTTTGCACGTAGGGATTTGCCGCAAGATTATTTTCCGTGTTTAGGACGGTCTCTTGCATTTACGTGTGGCATTATTTTTGTTGTGCAACCCCACATATTTTATATGTTTCCGGGGTAGAAAAATCCATGGGATTTTTCTGTGCAATTAGTTTTAGCATTAGAGCAAGTTAGTTCGCGTGATATTTTGCTATGTTGCCCTCTTGTTTATTTCGTAGGATTTATTCCGTGCTTCGTCTGACGGAGTTGTCAACTAGAGAGTTGTTCTTGGATGTTAACTCTAGCCCGTGGTATTTTTGGTTGCAATAGATATGCATGTTTAGGTGTGGTTTGCTTGCTCTCAAGTTGCTAGAAATAGTGCTGATTTGGAGGTGCTGAAATATTTCTAAGTCTGGAATCTGTTATATTTCGTTGTTGTCTTGTCTTGCTTGTATCTTTTGATCTATAGCTCTTTTGAGGTTGGTCCAATGGAGTTAGTTGTAGACCTTGTGATTCTCTAGCATGCTGTAAATTTTCATGCCATTTGGAGTCCTGTAGCTATTGGTTTTGCTTCTTTCAATATGGCTTCAGATCGAAAACTGCACTTTCATGAAGTGTAATTTTCACTAAGTCTGAAATATTGTGTGGGGAGCCATTTTGTGACTTCTTTTCCTAGTGTTCCTTGCTGCCATGCTAGTTGTTGTTAGTTGTTTGTTGTAGTGATTCTTGTCGTCTTTCGTGTCATGCCTTGGTTGATTATATTTGAGTTGAGTAGCTCGTAGTTGTGGGGTGTAGAAAATGCTATGTGGCTGATTTTGACAGATTGTAGTGATATCTTGTTTTGCTCGTAGTTTATGAACCGTAGCTCCGTTTTGATCGTGTCCTACATGAAACTTGCTTAGAATCTCGTGTAGTTTCATTTTGTCTTGCTGGTTGTATGTTTTGAAGTGCTCGTGACCGTCGTTGCACACATATTGCATTCATGCCATCATATCTTGCGGTGCTTGTAACTTTTGATCCGTAGCTCCGTTGGAGATGATCTCTATGTGTAAATTGCTTGTAACGATGCGTAGAATCACGTGAACCTATTTTTTTTGCTGTTTAACAACTAATTAAGTGTGTTAGTTCAGATCTGGACAGAATTGTAAATTAACATGTGAGGTCGTTTTGGAGGTGCTATATGTCATTTCCGACCTCATTTAAAATGCCTAGATAGGTAGTTTAATTACGCTACACCTCTTGCCATGTTTAACAACATTTAATATTGCCGTGTATCTAATCGGGATAGAACTAAATAATTAAACGTGGAGTTTCGTTAATATGCAACTCGTTGCATATTGAACTTCACTAAACGTGTAGTGTTTGATTCTGTGAATTGTCATGCCGTGTCCTGCATGTGTTCAGCTGATCATGCATCATTTGTGTTGTGCATCGTGTGGTGAATATCGTGTGTTGATGCTTGTTTCCGGTTTCCCCCATCTCGATAGAGCTCCGCAAGCGTGTCGGATGGTGAGGACCCGTTCGACTACATCGGTTCGTCTGCTTCACGGAGTCATTCTTCTTCCAAGCGGGATCTCAGGAAAGATGACCATTTCCCCAGATACCATTACTATCATTGCCATGCTAGTATTACCGTTTCTATTGATTATCTCTCGTTGCCTACCACATGTTAAATATCAGCCTCTCAACAATGCCATGATAACCTTCAACCTATTCGACCTAGCAAACCACTGATTGGCTATGTTACCGCCTGCTTAACCCTATGTTAGCGTTGCTAGTTGCAGGTGCAGTTGCTTCCATGTGATAACATGGGTTCCTTGTCATATCACCATATTAATGCTATTTAATTTAATGCACCTATATACGTGGTAAAAGGTGGAAGGCTCGGCCTTTCTAGCCTGGTGTTTTGTTCCACCTTTACCCCCTTAGTTTCGGCTACCGGTGTTATGTTCCAAAAATGAGCGCTGCTAACACGATCGGGGTTGTTATGGGGACCCCCTTGATAATTCGTTTTAGATTAAAGCTGGTTTGGCAAGGGACAACATTGGTACTACATTTTCCCAACATAATAATTCTGTTAAAATGAAATGCATAGGGAGTTAGCGCTAACCGAGGAGTAATTGTACATAATACAGGTAGGGCCAGTGCTGATGGTGCTGGTCCAAAGCAGAGCACTGTGCGGAGCCACCGCGAGGAAACTCGAGGTTTGGCACTCGTACGCGTAGCTTATCCGTCGTGTCGTGAGAACGAGATACGCGACTCCTATCGGGATCGTCGACACGCCGGGCGGTCTTGCTGGATTAGTTTTACCTTTGACGAGATATCTTGTGCATCGGGATTCCGGTGATGCTTTGGGTAATCTCAGAGTTGAGGTTTTCCACTTAGGAATCCGACGAGATCGCGAGCTTCGTGATCGAGGATTTCTATGCGGCTTGTGGTAATTTGTGATGGACTAGTTGGAGCACCCCTGCAGGGTTAAATCTTTCGGAAAGCCATGCCCGCGGTTATGTGGCAACGTGGAAACTTTGTTTAACACTGGTTCTAGATAACTTGAAGTTAATTAATTAAAATATGCCAACTATGTGCGTAACCGTGACTGTCTCTTTCGTGAGTTCCTTCTCCGATCGAGGACACGGTGGGGTTATGTCTGACGTAGGTAGGTGTTCAGGATCATTCATTTGATCATCAGTAGACACGTCCGTTAAGTGTAGATCTTCCCCCTCTTATTTCTTGTACTCGTAAGTTTAGCCACCAAATATATGCTTAGCCGCTGCTGCAACCTCACCACTTAATCATACCTCACGCATTAAGCTTTGCCAGTCTTGATACCTTTGGAAATGAGATTGTTGAGTCCCCCGTGGCTCACAGATTACTACAACACCAGTTGCAGGTACAGGTAAAGGTTACTTGACGCGAGCGCGTTGATTGTTCATTTGGAGTTGCTTCTTCTTCTTCTTCTTCTTCTTCATCGATCTAGGATGGGTTCTAGGCCGGCAGCCTGGGATAGCAAGGATGGACGTCATTCTTATTTTTCTCATTTGTTTTCGTCTGTAGTCGGATCCTACTCTTACTCTTGATGATTATGTAATGTACTGTTGTGACTCTGATGTAGCTTGTGGCGAGTTTAAGCCAATTCTATTTAATTATCTCTTCGTTTCAGTACATGTACTTGTAACGATATCCATTCTTGCGACACGGCGAGATGCGCTTCTATCCCTGACGAGGCCTTCGTGCCAAATTGAGGATAGGGTCGCATCTTGGGTGTGACAAGTTGGTATCTGACTAGTACCGACCTAGGAGCCCCCTTGATTGATCGAACTTGGCCGAGTCGAGTCTAGTGAAAAAGTACTTTGAGTCTAGTTATATATCGGAGAGTAGGATTATTTTTTCTCCTCTTCTATGCTGTGGTGAGGAATCTTGACGTAATAATTTATTCTACTCCTCTTCTCACTCCAAATTTTTTTAGGATCACACAGATATTTCTGAGATCTATATGATGCCGATGTGACGGAGTTCTGTCTTGGTGCCTCCCGTCTGACTTGATTTTCTTCCGGGGAGTTGAGTTCCAGGGGATTCTTGAGTACATTGTTATCATTCAGATTTCTTAGTATCTCAGAACGAAGGATGTTCGTAATTGCTTCAATACTAGTAGTGGCGAGATAACCCCGATGTCCCCAGTACTGGTGCAGATTGTTCGGGAGTACTGCCATACTTTGTATCGTTGTGATCACGAGGGTCTGTAGTAGATGAAGGTCCGAGATTCTGGCCGTGTGTTGACATATGTGATACAGGTGACTGGTTAGTATAGGAGTTGTGTGATATATCTCCTTGTATCCGTGTACTAGATTGCATGACCTGAAATTTCGGGAATTCATAGGCGGGAATTCTAGTAGTTCCTTATAGGACAATCTTCTAACAAATGCATCATGTTAGGTTGGGGTTCGACATCTAGTGGATTCGTTTGTTCACGGTCGACTTACAGCGGTACACGTTGTGTCTTAAAGAGTCTTTGTAGCTTTCTATGACTCGGGGACGCTTCGTATGTCGGGTGCACTGCCTTGCACTTGATGGCTACTATAAGGATCGAGCCCGTGCGATCCTGTCCACAAAAATATCAGACGAAATCTTTCTCATGAGTTTGTTCTGGCTATTTCCAAGCCTCACCCCTTGTTTTGTTGGAATATGGTAACTTAAGTTGCTTCGATGTCAATGGTGATTTCAAATCTTTCCTAATCTGTGTTCTCATATTTTTATGTGAGAGTGCTAATCCTTTTGCTCAATCAATTGTCTTATCAATTTTGTCAACCGGAGTCGTCGTGTTAATTCTTTTCCAACCGGTGTGTTTCTCTCCAAGTGGATTCAATCCTCTCCAATTTTTGCAAGATCATTCTCTCATTTTATTTCGGAGTTCATCTCATCTGTCCCAAATTCTATTTGGTTTTCCCCGCCCTCCCGCCCTTTTCTTCGGTGATTCAATTTTCATCCAAGAGTTTTCTCTTCGTTGTGCTTCCGTTGTCTGTTCTTTTCTCTCTTACCAGGTGATTCATTGTGAAGATTCTCAGGAACTTCGTATCATATTTGTTCACTTTTGTCATCCTTACCGGTAATTTAATTCAGTTGTCCGTGTCATCATATCCTTTTCATCCTTGTAATTATTTCCTATGTTGGAATTTTTTATCAGTCTATCTTCTTGTTGTCATTTCTCTCTATTCCATCCGGAGTGCTGAAGTTATCTCAGAAATTCATGTTTTCAATCCTTCAGTTATTTCGAGGTGCTAACCTCATCTAGTTGCTTATACCGGTGCAATATCTCTCTTCTAAGCAATCTTTCAACAGTGGTTTCTTTTCAGTGGGCCCATAACCCAGAGGTTTTTCCCAGGATCTTATATAGCTCTTGTAATCTTTCCGAAGATCTTTAATTCTTTTCAACCATGACATAAGTATGAGTTTCATCAGTCATATTCCTTCGCCAAGATCAATTTGAATTTATTTTCGTCTTTGGCTAAACCCTTCATTCTTCATTATTCCGTAGTGTCTCAGTATTCTTCGTGTTGTTTCTCGCCTTCATTCTCAGCTTGCAAATTCGAAGGAGTGTTTCTCTCAGTCTTTTTCCATTCTTGTGAAGATTGTCATCTCAGCTTCGTGTTATCCTCTCATTCGTTGTCAATCATGAGTATCCTTTTCTTGCTATCCGGTGCATTTCTGAGTTGTTTTTATTTCTCGATCCTCCGAAGGCCATCATTTTAGAAGATTCTTCGTTCTCAGCTTTCAACTTCATCCTCAATTCTTCTCAATTGTTGCCTCTTCGTTCGTCTCTCGATTATTCCGATGACTTATTCAAGTTTTCTGTTAGGTGGATCATGATCTCTTCATTCTCATGTGTTTCCATGCATTCTTGGTATCCCCATTCAATTGTGAATTCTTACCGGTGCTTCCTTCAATTATGCTTCAAGTGGTGCTTACCTATGTCTCTTTAAGTTTCTTTCAAGAATAATAAGTGGTATGTAAAATCCGTTGCTTCTCATCAATTAAACTTGATGAAGGATAAGCATAACATAATTCTTATTCTTGTTCTTCCTTTTCCAAGAGTTTTCAATTCTTCTTCTGGAGCGGCTCATGATGTCAATTCATTCTCAAGCGTTCTTCAAGAATCTTATTGGAGAACCTCAAGTTTTCTTCTCTTGCATTTCCAAGTGCATTTGTTCTTCCTTTTCCTTTGAGGTGGTATTATAGCATTCTTATTAGTGTAGGAGCCTCGAAGAGATTTCCTTTCAAGTGTGAGATAATTAAATCCACCAATTCTATGGTAATGAGATATTTTCAACCCATGATTTCTTCATTGAGCTATCTTTATTTGGATTTCACCTAAAGCTTTTCCTATGGATTGTTGCTATCATGGTGCTTGTCATTAATCCAAGTTCTCAATGTATCCTCTTGGTGTAAGAAATTGTTCATATCTTGTTTCTCCCAATCAATCCTTGTTTCTGTTAGTGGCTGGTTGTCACTTCATTAGTTTGAAAGGTTTCCATAAGCCCACAACCATCTTGTTCTTTTCGTTGTTGTTTTTCCAACAACTCCGTCCAATTCTTCTTGCAAGAATGCTTGCCAAGTTCATTGGAGTTAGTAGTTGTCATTCTTTTCTTCATTCTCTTCTTCCGTATGAGTTAGTTCCTATTCTATTGTTCCGGAGGCATTGTGATGTTGCTCTTTTGGGTCTATTATGTTGTTCTTCCAAGATCAAGGTGTTCCCTTGTTCTATTTAGTTGTTTGTTATGAATATTGTCTAATTCTTCCTTCTTATCGATTTTTTGTCCCATTTTCCTACTGAAGTGCTGCCGAAATTTTCCGTGAATTCTTGCTTCTTTCTCATATCATTCCTCATCTCTTTGCAACCTTCAAGGATCGTTGTTTCACTCATTGTCAAAGAAGCGACTAAGTTTTTACCTCTTGTTCTTTCTCATCCTCTCCCCCTTTCATTCTTGGATCTCGGGGCGAGACCCTCTTGTAGTGTAGGAGAGTTGTGACAGCCCGAGACCGACGTTCTAGTAGATTCCCCTTTTCTTTCCGTTTTCGTCGTGTGTCTATTTTCTTTTGTCGCATCATCATCGCATCATGCGCATCATCAACATTGCATTTGCATCTCCGTGGCGTCAGTTTTCAAAACTTGCATCCGTTGTTAGTTACTAGTTCGCGTCGTTGTCCGTTCTGAGCCCGACCGCACACGCACGCGCCCGCGGCATCGTCAAAACCCTGTTTTAAAAGTGTGCGTAAAACTTTCTCTGATCGAGGTGAAGCTTGGCACGCGGTCGTGATTAGTTATAGCTAGGCCGCTTGTCGAATTTCGTCGCAATCGGAGTTCGTCTGGTACCCAAACGGTCGACCGTAGCGGCACCGTATTCGGTCTACCGTCGAACGTCTTTCGGTGTTTTCAAAATCGTCGCCGCAGCGCCCGTTTTCCCTCTCGTCTCCGGTAAACCACCCTACACGGCCACGTAACCGTTCCCGCGTTCGGAATTATCCGAATCCGACCCTACGGTTGGATCCGGAACGCAATTCCGGCTAACCTAGCCCCCCCATTTGTCTATATGGATCATGGATGGAATCAAGAAAGAGATAAATCGGAGTCAACAAGCAACCGAAGCAAATATCAAAGTCTTGGTCTAATTTTTACTTACAAGAACCAATGTGCTACTTTTCGATTTCAATTCTACAAGCCTCAAACGCTTTGATCAGGATGTACCTTTTTAGCATTCATCGGATCCACACACGCAGCGATTATCATGCTGCAATGGGGAAAACAACAACATCCTCTCGGATGTGGCACACACCTTCCTCGCCTAAAGGTGGTAGTGATGCCGGACTTACTCCTGGCGCAGGGCCCCTCGGCCTACCACCAACGCGGCAACGCTGGTGACCATGCCCTCCCGTGTACTCCTCCAGTGCAGCCACCAGACGGCTCGCCCCATGGCTCGTGGAGCGGCGACGCCCTCCGGCCGCGCGGTGCCTAGCGGACATCGTCATGCCGACTGCGCGACAAAGGCAGCACCCTTCGGCGCACCACGCATGGCCCCGTGAGAGGCGGCCCTCGGTGTTTCTCCTCCCAACGAGGACAAGACTTCTGCATGTCGTTTTTCGGTGCATCAGCCCTGCAGCGTGCCACAACGAGTGGCCATATTAGCCTAGAACAGGAGAAATCAAGTGAATCAAGTGATTTTCTATCCAAGGACAAGAACGGAAGCGATGAGGAATCTTATCCTTCATAGTTTTGCAGTTAGACCTGTGACTGCATTCCATTTGTGCATATGATTTTCCTTTTCCCCTCCTATTAGACTTTTATGTACTTCCAAAACTGCATAAAATATACTTATGCGTCATTTTACATCTTGTAAAATATCTTTTGAAGCCTCTGTCTCCATATATTACATAAACATGTAAATTGTTAAGGTTTGCATCTATATGTATTACCACAGTAATACTAATGAAAAAAAATGTATTGGGTAAATTTATTCCTTCGGAATTTAAGGCATCATATATGTCTTTGCCGCAAACATTTCCTACGTGTTAGCACAACAACTATAATTTTGCAATAGAAATTCTATTTCATGCAAAATTTGTAAATCACAAGGTATTGGTGGCATTTACTACACCATTTGCAGATTATTCATCACTACTGTGAGGTCTACATCATGTCATTCTAACATATGAATACCTTCAAAGTGATTTTCTTAAATATAGCATAACATAAGGTAATAGAGATATGAACATCTACCGACAAAAGCCAGATTATGGTTTCTATTATTGCGAGATCTACACCATATTGTTGATTATCTTCAAGGTGTTATCCTATAAAAATTAAGGTCTACACATATGGCTATAAGGCATCAGCCATACTAGAATTTGCTCCTCCGAAGCATTTGTTATTGTTATTCACTAAAATATTTTACTCTCATAGTAAATATTGTTCTTGTACATTTTGCTTAAATATGAAATAGGAAACTATGGAAATATTTGCATATACGTTTGATTACCTTCCATTACATTGGTAAAATACATGGCAATGGAGCTTACGTCACTATTTTTAATTATAGTGTCATCCGTTCATCAATATGGATCCCATAATTTATGGCAATGATTAAGTGTCTCAACACTTTTGCAAGGTTCACATCACATCGTGGTTATAATTTCATAGTTACTAACATATGTTAAGCATGCAAGTCTATGCGTTTTGGCAGTGACTCTAAAGTCACACACTTCCTTAAAAATGAAGTCCAAAACATTAGAAATAATTTCATCACATGTGTTATATTGAAGGATACACCGAGGTTCACCAAGGATCACCTTGACCATGATTGTTCTCAAACAAATCATTTCTTCATAGATGTCACTTACTCCTAGATGTAAATTAAATATATGCATTAGCATTTTCAAGTAACACATGGCTGACATTTCCAAATACACTAAGTGCATGATTTGGTGGGAGTATTTATTTTAAGATGATTCATGACATCTGTCATTATATCCACACCTGGCATTGTTGCCACTATAACTCCACCTTTGGGAAAATGTTCCATGGCTATTATCTTAATAGCTAATATGTGCATCTGCATTTTATAAATCACCAACTTCACTTAGTTATCAAACTAAGTACATAATTGATGAATATTTATTCAACTTGAATATTTCCCTTAAGAGAAACATGTTGCCATGAGCACATTTGGAATGATCACCCAATAACTTTTTACGGCCTCAAGTCTATCGCAACTTACAATCTTGGTAGTTATAAAATCAACTTTAAGTTGAGATTTTGTGATCGGATATTTTTCATATTCGAATCCGATTTGAAAGCCCATAATACACTTTACATCCTCTTATGATGGCATTACCATTTTCATGGTAAAGAAACATATTATTTCTTAAAACCATCATATTCACCCAACGGGTGCTATACCATTATTTCAAATATTTGCTAGTATTGAGAATACTAAGTAAGTAAGTGGTTAGAAAATAGAACCATGAGGAATTCAAAGTAAAGTGGAGGATAAAGACAACCAATGACAGAATTACCTTTTAAATGGGAATTGATCATTTCCAAATGATCACAAAGACAACTCTTAAGTTTGTCAAATGCGTGGTTACATAAATAACGTACATATGATTACCAAACCCTCGAACATATGGTCAAATCACACCATGAATTTATTAAAAGGCAAATAAGTTCATTGGGATATTTGAAAATTTGCAAACATACAACCAAGAAATATGGTCGTAAAGGATTGTTCCCAAATCTTCATCAGAAGGAGAACCAAAAATATAGTGTAATAAAAGAATGATCAATTTATTTATGCCTATGATCCGTTTGCATAATTAATTTTTCAGTAATATGGGTGACCTCATGTAATATCCTGATTATTCCCAAAATATTGTTTGCCTATACTTGTACTACTTCATGTAGTACAATGTCTAATATCCTATTTCTTGGACATTATATTTGATAAATTTTGAATGTATGAATCAATTCATACTCAATATTTTTGCGTACACAATGATTTTCTAAATATTAATAAATTAAATATTAAGCTTAATGGCCTTAGCCATCCTGGTTTGGGGATGATTAGAAAATTATTGACAATTCTATTGGTCACAACTTAACAAGTTGCAAAATTTCCCAAATCATCAGATTTTATGTGCACCACATGTGCCATAGGGGAAATTAATTTAAGGAACTCTCACCTTACAATTCTAAATGAGCCAACTCATTCTTCCTTGAACACATTCAGAAGAATGTGGATTACTCAACCATTATGTGGTATTATATAGATACTTCATGGTACTCATAGCAACATTTATAAAATGATTTCAAGTGTGTCTCTTGTCACACACAACCATGAATGATCTTACTAAATCAATTGCTCAACTTCTCAAAGTAAGAGCAAATTATCGCAAACAAGGGATAAATCCATTCCAATGGACAACTTTGTTGAACTCATTTCACAAGAAATATCTAATTATATATAATACTTTATGTACATACCCAAAACGGTTTACTTCAATATCTTATCAAAGATAGTGAAATTAATAATATGACCAAACTTATAGAATCGTAATTTACTAGCCTCATGCTAAACAAATACAACAGTACACACCATAAGTATGATATAAATCATACCAACTGCATAGCATACTACTTTCCCCTTGTAGTAATTACGTGGAAATCAACAAAGTACTTCCCATCTGCAACAATTCTGTTACATACCGATATCAGCACTCTAGCATACATCAATGGGATCTCACAGAAAATTAGGGATCTATGTGAGGAATAACAATTTATTCATCAATCAAAATTATTCATAGCCCATATGCTGATAGCATCAACAATAAGGACATTTATGGCATTAGGGGGAGATAAGTACCGCAAATAATGCCAAGAAATAAATTACAAATATTATTCACATTCAGTACTTATATCCACGTACTCAAAGAATCTCAACAAGAAGTTTAGAATCACATATTTGTAACACATTGCAAATCTGCCACATACATTCACTGATGACAAAGGTGTCACTCAATTTTATATTCTTGCAGTAAAGTGTCAGAAACAGTGGAGGTACCTGATAAACCACTCTTCTCCCGAAATGAGAGCAAGAGGGGGAGAAATCTTACCATACGAGATATAATCTCGCATATGCTTCTGCGGAAATAGAGGAAATCAAGTCCTCAACCAGTAAATATAATTCAACATCAAGTTGAAAGACACCTCATTGGATGCTCATCATCCAAAGCCCGACATAAATGTTCACAAATGTTTTTGTCTCGGTACATCGAAACACCTTGACTCCATTGTTGTAGGAAATCAAAAGGAGTTAAAAGGATTAAATACATTTCCACAAATTTCATCAATTCCACGAGAATCATTAAAAATAAAGACTACATTTGTTGACATATATTTCTTCTCAAAATTGCTAAAACCTTTTGGGCCCTAAACCAAAATCCATGGTAGAGTGCCTCTTGTACTCATATTGGTTCACATAAAAGGAAGCAAGTAATGAAGAATAGCAATCGCTATGCAAACGAGTGGTATTTACCATGGTAATACCTACTCCTCATAAGTATCTTCCATATGAAATACAAAAACTTTTCATTCATATAAGCTCAATGAGGTGGTGAGAAAGCGAGGCTTGTAGCAAAAGGGTTCACGCAGAGACCCGACATCGATTTCGATGTAACATACCATCTTGGTATGAGTGGAATTATGTTTACATAATAAATACCATTGGTAGTACAAATAATATTATCTATAGAGTTGATGCATGAAGTGGCTACATACTCATATGAGTCACTCATTTCAGAAATCTATATTGAAGTCCCTGAAGGGTTTACAGTTCTGAATCCAAAAACAAATCACAACATCTATTGTGTAATCCTTCGTAAGTCAGTCTATGGCTTGAAATAGTCGTGAATCATATGGTACTACCAACTAAATTATTTTATTCTTCCTAAGGATTACTAAAAGAATGATGATTGTTTATGTGTTAACAAAGGAATCCCAAATTTGAATTCCTTATATCACCTCAGTGTATACCAATGATTTCGTCATTAGTGACTTTACTGGACATAAACATACACAAAATCATGTCAAGACGGAAAATTTGGATTTAACCAATTTAGCTTAACTTTACAACTTGAGCATTCTATCAAGAATACGTATCAGTCTACATATATCCAAAACATATACGAGAAGTTTAGTGTGGATATATCATAAAAAAAGACATGTATGGTCATACTACCTTTGATAAGGTACAAATCCATTCATACCTAGAGGTGATAATGAAGTGATACTAGGACCTGAAGTTCTATATCTCACTAATATCAAAGCACTCATATACTTGCAAACTACGTCAGGCCTGCCACTATATTTGCTATGTTTATTCGGAGTGCAACCCCAAATAAAAGGTATATGATTGATATAAGTAAATCTTGAATATTTTCATCGGGAAATAGAAGATATGACCATGATATGATGTAATGATATTGGCTCTTTATTTGATCCCAACAACGCCATATCAATGACTGAATTTGCTGGAATAGCCTTCACATGGAAGTCATATAAATGGATTTTAATGGTCATTTCTAGTTATCATTCTGACATAATTGCTTTATCTAAAGGCAGTGCAAAACATGCATAACTTAGTAGAATGGTTAACCACACTCAAAATTATGTGGTTGAGATTCATCAGAATCACATAACTTGATTTATCAAGATACTTCCACTTGTGTTACTCAATACCAATAGGTTATATGAAGAGCAATATCATAAATCAAATTTCTCGGAAATTACTTATCCTCACGGATTATAGGAAAGTGAGGAAATAATTTGCAAACAAAATACTGTTATAATCCAACAGATTATACACAATCTCATGTTCATGTCAATGGAATTGGTATGAGACATACTTCATATTTGCAAAGTTCAGCGAGAGTAATCTCCCAAACTATAACCTACTAAAAATCATCCGATTGCATATATTGTACTCTTTTTCCCTTGATGAGTTTTCCCTAATGGTTTCTCATAAAAGGTTTTTAACGAGATAATATAAACACAAGTGTCATTATATGCCATATCATTTTCTCCTTGTATTTTCCCACTTGGTTTTAAAGGAGTTTTCAAGGCATGTACGATTGCACTCTTTTCCCTTATAAGTTTTTTCTCAAAGTTTCTCATAATGGTTTATAGTGAGGCAATATCTTCTCAAAGATCATATGTCATGCTTTCTATTTTACCTATCGGGGTTTTTAAAGGAAGTACTCAAGACATATCAATTGTTCTCTAAACTTATTGATGAGTTTTCTCCTTCTTCAAAGGTTTTTCTCATATGAGTTATCAAGAGACAATAATCATCATATGTTGAATCATTTTCTCCTTATTTTTCCCACTGGGTTTAACGGAGTTTTAGCAACATATCTACTCTATTCTCCTCATATTTTTCCCACGGGGTTTTTGGGGGAGACTCTCAAGATTATCTGGAAGATTTCTCAAGATGGAAGATCTATATGCAAGAATCTTTCAACAATTAAACATTCAAGGAACGATGTTGTACAAGGGGGAGTGTTAGAAATTAATTATCAAAGGGTGTGTCCAACCCCGACCAGTCGTGTCTCTTATCTCTCTCTATTGCCAACAGGTACCTGTTTTGGAGGGATGCCTCCGAACAGACTCCTCTTCTTCCCACCTCTTCGAGACGTATATATACTTGAGAATCAATAGAAACAGGACTAATCGTCCATTCATTTTCATTCAATCTTGTTTTACTCTAACATAGACCAAGGTCATTGGAGGCAAAAATGGATAAATCAACAAAATCAAACTGCTTTTGAAAAAATTCACTCGCCTAACTTTTATACGTGACGTCCAACAGTAAGGCATTACACACCCACACGACACTGTGTGTTGTCTTTGTCTTAGACGTCATACTTGGTCTTGGGCACCATACAATATAGTATCGTCACATAATGTAGTGTGGCGCCTAAGGCAAAGGCGTCATAAAAAATTTAGGCAAATGAAAAATAATTCAGTAATGGTTCAGTCTATAAATTTGTTGCATGTTTAGGTTAGATTTCTCCATTTTACCGTCATTAGACAAACAACATCTTTTTTAGCTGGTCGTAATGGACAAAATCATGGTTATTATTATGCATGTCAACTAAGAAATTGTGATGAGGTGTCATAGAATTAAATAAATAAAGAGATGATTGATTATCATATCATGATATCATATCATAATAAATGTTATACTACTATGTGTCATGCAAGTCAATGAATTAAATGATGATGATACTAATATATGATATTATGCACTAGGTAGGTACTATCATACACTATTATCATATGCATGATACTAATTTATTTCAGGGAAAATATAGGGTGTATTAGTTTTCTAAAAGTTAAACAATTTTTATGTTTGACCAAGATTATAGAAAAATATATAAATATTTACTAAATCAAATATACATAATATAAAAATATATTCCACGACAAATGTAGTGTTGATGATTTTGTATTCTAGATATTGTTATTTTTATCTATAAACTTGATCAAAATTTGAGAATTTTATTTTTAAAAAACTAATACACTTTATATTATGGAATGAAATAAGTACTACCCATTACAACGAGCCTTACGTTCTTAGGCTGGTGGGAAATAACTTATACTAGTGCAGAAATTTGATTTGTTTGATGTGAAGCGTGTTAAACACGTAACATATATATCAGCTGTTGGAGTTGTAGGTTGTTATTGAGAGATATTCTTGTGTATTTAACATCTATCTTGTTATCTCTATCTCCTGTCCTCCATGTAATATCTCTTCGGTTAGCCTTGCTACCGACTCATGTAACCCAAAGAAAGATGGATCTCTCCTCCATCAACATATACATCACGTGGCCCTCTCTACGAGGGTAAAGGCGGTTACACAAATCTGATATTGTAATCTGAGCATCCCTCTTTCCCCTCGTTTAGCACCCTCCTTCGTCAAAATTGACAAAAATAACCTCTGTAGCGAAAGAACTCACGAAGTGAATCCGAACGCAAGAAAATTCACCCGTCTGGCCCTTTCGTGTGGCGCCCGACACCTAGGCGCCACACTACACTATGTGATGCCTAAGTCATCAGCGCCACACGCCCCGGCCACCTGGCAGGGACGGCCCACCCACAGGCAGTGCGACGCCTAAGACTCAGGCGTCTCACACTGTAAAGTGTGGCACCGAAGGCTTAGGCGCCACACTGCCACTTATCCAGCCACGTGCCAGCCCCCTCCCCCGTCCCCTCCTCATTCCCCTCCCCCATCCCCCTCTCCCGCACTGTGTTCAAATCGCCCCTTTGTCACATCCCTCTCCAAATCATCAAATCTGAAGGTTTGGATCGGGCATTTGTTGTCCAATCCCTCCCCTAAGGTAATCCCCACCTATCCCCTCATTCTCATCCAAACAAAAATCTCTTATGGTCATTTTGTTGCAAATTTGAGGAAACCCTAGTTCTTCATGAAATGTGGGATGTATATGATATTGTTGTATTTGTTTGTATGTTAGGATAAGGGGTATGATGGGGTTAGGATTAGGGTTTTTTGGATGTTTGCATTATGGTTGTTTTAGGGTTAGGCTAGGGTTAGGGTTAGGGTTATGGATGTTTGGTTGTGTTAGGGTGAGGATAGGGTTAGGGTTAGTGTTATGGATGTTTGGAAGTTAGGAATATGGTTTATTTTTAGTAAGTAGATATTTTAGTATTTGGATGATTGCTTATAAAAATATTGTATGTTGTGTTGTTTAGGGATGGGAAGAACATGTGTTTATGTTCATCATGTGGACAAGGATGCCTTTTTAAAAGGCAATATTGATCCGGATCCGGATGAGCTTGACATGGTGTTCGATTTCTGTCCTAGCTATGCTGAATTGTTGGAACAAGTCCGAAAGGATTTGAATTGGATGGACCCTAGTGATGTAGTTGAGTTTTATGCTAGGCATAATGTGGGATTCAGAATGCACATTCGTTGGAAGACCATGCGTGTCAACTCCGAGCAACGTTGGCTTGCATACAAGGATACGGTGGCCGAATCACTAGACAAGGCTCTAGAGTTATTTGCCATCAAAACAAATGTTCCTAACTTGCAGTTGGATTTGAACCGGGTTGCCTCTCCGATTGTTGAAGCTAGTCCTCCACGCATCAACGAAGAGGCCAACATTGAACCTATTTCAGCAAAACAATCTTGTATCCAACATGAACCATTGCTAGAGGCTAATGATGAGCACGATGATGATGAGAATGATGGTACTGTTCTTCATGATAACAGCCTTGGTGACTTGGACAAATATAATTTGCAAGAGACAATGGACCATTCCATTCCGTACTGACGTGGCTATGCATCTGAGTCTGACGATGAGGGTCCCGATGAAGAAGTTGACAAGGAAGGGTTCACGACAAAGGAGGCTGAAGCTTTCACGAAGGTATTAGGGCGGGATCACCGAACACCATTGTTTGAGGATCTTAGCCTTGCGGATGATGCCGTAGTTGACGGAGGCGAAGGCATATTGTTTGGAATTAGGCCACCTTCTCACCGAGACAAACATGGGAAGAATATTATTTTGCCGGGATCAAAGTTCCAAACATTCCTTGAACTGAAGATGTGGTTGGATGAATATTCTGTTACGCATTATAGGCCACACAAAGTTGTTCATTCAAACATGAAGCTGCATTACACGGTTGCATGTGAGGATAGATGGTGCCCTTGGATTGTCCGTGCAAGACCATGGAAAGGAGGGCCAGGATGGAACATTGTCAGTTGTATGCCTCGCACGTATCGAGGCAAGAGGGTTGATGGTGACCTTTCGTCGCAAAGCCATAGACAGCTCACCTCCGAGTTCATCGCTTATAGGCTTTCCAACTCCATCTCCTCTCTTCCTACAATGAGCATAAAAAGTGTACAAGACCTTGTGAAAGCCCTCTTTCACTACGAGGTGAAATATGGTAAGGCATGGAAAGCAAAGCAAGCCGCATTCAAGATGTTGTATGGTGATTGGGAGCAAGCATACAACCGACTACCTAGGTTTTTGGGAGCTATTGCCGCCACTAACCCAGGCATGGTTCATGTGGTCAAGCCGTATGGGGAGAAAATAAGGATTCTCAATGGAAATAGGGTCCGCGTATTTGGCCGTGCATTTTGGGCATTTGAGCAATGTGTGAGGGCTTTTCAGCACTGTCGTCCTGTCATCTCCATCGATGGCACGTTTTTGACCTAAGAATTCAAGGGAACTTTGTTGGTTGCAATAGCAAGTGATGCCAATAACCTGTTCATGCCTTTGGCTTTTGCTTTGTTTGAGGCAGAGAACAATGTTAACTGGGAATGGTTCTTGCATATTTGGAGAACCAAAGTATTACCGTTTGAAAGGGAAATATGTGTCTTATCGGATCTCCATGAAGGCATACTTAATGCGGTTGACATTGTCATTCCTGGCCATGCTCCTTTGCATCATCGATGGTTCATGAGGCATTTCTGTGCAAACTTCTACCGGGCACGTGGTAGCAAGGAGTTGGCGGATGATCTTCAAGATTGTTGTCAAGCATTTTCGGACAAACGATTTGCAACAAACCAAACTGATGCACCACACGATGTGGGAGATGAAACTCAACCGCCCAATTGCATATAAGGGGACAACGCATTAGCCAAAGATATTTTTCCTGCAGGCTTATTGGATTGAGCTGGAACGTGTGTGCATCACCAAAGCTTGGCCCGGCACCATATGGCCGCCATTCCACCTACAACACAACATAAAAGGCACAATTCATTTTACTCACTCTGAGATGTTTACCTGCTCGACGGTAGGGGAGTCAACTCTGAGATGTTTACCTGCTCGGTGGTAAGCGAATCCATCTCGTTGGTGTATTGCTTGTACAATAGATTCACTTCGCTCGCCACCTCTGATACCACGTCCCACTTGTAAGTCCAGGTAGGAAGCCATACAGGGTTGCCGTGGTCATCCCAGGTATTCCACTTTGCGTCTTTAGGGCGTCCAACAGGAAGGCGTTCCCAGCTCCATATCGAAAGTAGGAGCATACAACCACCAAATCCACCGTCCTTTGTGGACCTGCGACAAGCATCGTCCAACTATAAATAACAACAAACATGGATCAGTGTAGCAGAAAAGTATAACAGGGAGTACTTACTATTAACAATTTATTACCTGCCGATACAAGTAGGCCAGTGCGGCCGAGCCCCAACTGAACTTGTTGTCGAAAACAGTCAATGCCTTCAGCCACATCCATGGAGCATTCTTGCCAGTGCCGTCAGCGAAGATAGTCCTAGAGATGACATACCACATGTACACGCGAGCATAAGTCTGGATGACCTCGTCATTTGCGTCCTCAGGACAATGAGCAAAGTTGACGGCAATCCAAGTGAAAGGAGCGTCGGCCGGGACTCTATCTTTCTTCCCTCCATCTTCTACCTCCAGCTCTGGAGGTGACCTACCAATAAGGGCCTCCATCTGTTGCCGCCATCCCTCGGAATCGGTGCTCATACAAAGAGGCTTCCCCTCGATCGGAAGTGCGGTGATCATGGAAACATCTTGAAGAGTCACTGTCATCTCTCCGGTCCAGAGGTGAAAACTATGGGTCTCCGGCCTCCACCGATCAAGAAGTGTAGTGATTGCCGCAGCGTTCAGGTTGGGCGTTGACCGACTCACAAGTTGAATGAATGGAAGGAGTACTGTCATCTCAATATATGGTCTACCGCTCATCGTACTGCATTACAGTCGATGCCCCTGAGACCGGATCTTCAAGGGCATAAGCTCCTGCAAACAGATAGGAGTGAGTGATATCATTACAGTTTCATCTTATTAAATAAATACATGATTTTTTAACATATGATCTACTTACCATTTTCTTCTCCGACATCAAATAGGCCCGGTGTTCAACGTCATAAACATCATTCAAAAGTGACACCATATTACATATCACAAAAAACTTATGAATGTACTCATATTCAAAAAAATACTCATATGAATCTACTCATGTACTAATCCACTCATCTAATCATCCACTCATCCACTAATCCACTCATCTACATATTACTACAAAAATACTCATATGAATCTACTCATCTTCAAAAAAATATATGCATATTACTCATATCCTAACTACTCATCTACGATATTACTAAAAAAAATCCACGCCATCTACTCATAGGAATAGTAATAGAACACAACTACTCATCTAGGATTGATAAAATAGGACTAACTCCTCATCTACATTTCAAATCCAATCAAAATATGAATATCAACCTAACTAACCCAAATCTGAAAAATAACCAATTCCATTTGGATAGATAGATAGGAAATGGAAGAGATTACCTCGTAGACACGCTTGGGGGATCAATCCACAGAAGAAATCACCAGATCTGAAGGATTTCGAAGAGGGGATTCGGATGAGGAGAAGAGCTAGCCGCCGGTTTGAATGGGAGGGGAATGAGGAGGGGGTGGGGGAGGGGGGCTGGGCCGCGGCTGGATAAGTGGCAGTGTGGCGCCTAAGCCTTCGGAGCCACACTTTACACAGTGCGACGCCTGAGGCTTAGGCGTCACACTGCCTGGGAGGTGGGCCCTCTCTGCGAGGTTGTCGGGGCGTGTGGCGCCAACGACTTAGGCGTTACACTGTGTAGTATGGCGCCTAGGTGTTGGGCGCCATACGAAAGGGTCAGACGCGTGATTTGTTTTGCTTTCAGGTTCACTTCATGACTTCTTTCTCTCCAGGGGTTATTTTTGTCAATTTTGCCCCCTCCTTCCTGTCGCAACACAAGCCACCTCCACATACGAGCAATCATTTCTTCCTCGAGCCAATATATCACCACCGACCTCAACAACACCATTTCCGAGCCTCTCAACTGAAACAACTACATCCCATGGCGATCCGAAGCTCGCTCCCAAATCATAAGAGGTGGGTTATATGGGTATGTTCATCAAACCACTCTCGATTCTCCCAAAACCCCAATCACATTTTTTTTGAAGGAAAAGATCAAACAAGTTCCAATCCTGCCCACACCGCCTCTCTCATACAAGATCAACATATTATTGCATACTTGCTCCACAAACTTTCCAAAAAAAGTACTGGTGCAAGCTGCCTCTCTAGATACCTGCCACGCAATCTAGTCCGCCATAACAAATATGTTTGCAACTCGGTCTAGATCCCGTGTCAACAATTGACGCACAACACTTGCCAATGTGTGGAAAGGTTCCCAAAGTGCTGCCACTTTTTTCAGCCAGATGCGTGCCCTGTCGGGTGAACTGGTAGTCGTCGGCAAACCCATATCCGAGGAGGAATTAATCCCCTTTATCGTTGCGGGACTGGACATGGATTACCAACCTCTTATTTTTTGCCTTAGATGTGTGTATTGATCCTCTTACCACAGATGAACGTTTTGGCACGATCTCCAATTTTCATCAGCGGATGGAGATGTTCCAAGGAACTAGACCAAGAGCCTTCAAGTCATCCACTAATGCCGCCTCTCAAGGACACGGTGGTAATGCTGGGGGCTCTCGTGGCGACAATAACAGTGAAGACGGCTACAACAAAAACGACACCGGCAGTGGTGGCGGCGGCCACTACTCGAACGGTGGTGGTGGCAGCGGCCACTACTCAAACGGCAGCGGCGACAGCTACAACAACTACGATGACAACCTCCAACGGTGTTCCTCATACACCAACAACGGGGGGCGCCAAGGAGGTCAAGGTGGTGGATTTCAAGGCTATTATGAGTACATGAACATGTGCCAAATCTGCAAAAAGAACAACCACATAGCCAAACAGCAATTCTCAGCGCAATTTTTTGTGATTGCGATTGGAGTTACGCTGAGAGAAATTCCCAATGCAAGCCCCAAGGTTGTAGCAATCGTAGACACCTCTTACGGTGTAGATACCAATTGGTATGCCGACACCGGAGCTTGAGATCACATCACCCACGAAATCGAGAAGGTGATGCTGCATGAAAAATATCGTGGCCACGACCAACACTACTGCAGGATGTCCAAACACGACACTACAATCACAAACCCTTCGAAGAAACTGCGTGCGATGCATTAAATGCAAATTGTGATGTAATAAAACCATCAAAAAATATACAAAATGTTTGTGATGGCGGAGACATCAAACACAATTCAGATTGTAGTTGTGTGCGATGTTGGCATACAGTTCACTCGAATGAACTGTTTGCGATGATCATAACAATAGAAACGATCAGACACATGAAGGTGTGTGCAATATATAACATACAGTTCACTTGGATGAAATGTTTGTGATTAGGAAACACAACAAAAACATTTAGCCAGATCAAGCTATGTCCGATATACGACATACAACTCACTCGGATGAACTGTTTGCGATTAGCCAACACAACAGAAATGTTTCAACTTAACAAGATGTGTGATACATGACAAACATGTAGTAATCAAAAATGTGTGGAAATACTGATAACAACACAAACGACTCCTATTAACAAGCCTTGTGTCTTGTGAACAAACGATTGACGGTATACAACTATGAGCGATTGTTCAAATCATCACCGACAAATTCCATTGTCTAGTCCGTGTGCGATGTGATTTGTTCTATCCGCACAACATCTATGCTCTGTCTACAGAACAACAACATATATACTTATAATAACATCATTCCATAACCAAATTAAGCATACAATTACGTAAGTGACTACACACATAACATTTCCACACACCAAAGTAAGCAATTACATGCATACTAAACTAGGAGAAACGAGCATCTAATCATCTACTTCTTGTTGTGATGATGCTTGCCATCGCTCTGCTTCCATCTGGATCCCTGGCCATTTTGGGGAAGGAGGCACTTCCTCATGTCAATGATCCACATGTACATATCGTAGCTCTTGTATGCCTCCTTGGCCGCTTACACGATGTGAGCTTTGTCGAATTTCTCCATCTACGCCGAGTGCCACCCACGCTTGTCCTTGTTGCATGAATCCTTCATGTCTCTGTGGTAGGGGTCGATGATGGCCTCAGCGAGGTGAACCAGTGAGTCCTTCTCATGCTTCTTGTTGCCCGAGATCTTGTATTGGCCCTGGGTGTCGACAAGATTTTGGCAGGCAATGCCCAAATTCTTGAGCACCTTTACATCGTTGGTGATGTCCACCATAGCGAACATGTAGTGGGGGATGTTGATAAACCTGGCAAAATGCTTGCAAGGACTTGTGGCCACGCAGTAGTGGTAGATGAGGACGTGATTGTGCACACACATCTCGGCAACGATGACCTTGGGACGAGACCCGGAACGAGCGCGCGTGTACTGGAGGTCGAACCCGACCACCTTGTACTTCTCCTCAGCAAGCAACAACTCCATGATGTGTATGGAGTGCTCCACCCAGAATGGGTTGTTGGTGTACACCACCGAGAGCTCCGTGAACCTTGCGTGGGTGTCCACCACGGCATGCATGGTGAATTACCACTCATCGTCGGCACCCGCTCGGAGCGCCATTGGAGCCGCGCAGGATACTCTCTAAGAATTTGTCGTGGTGGGTGTGCTTCCTTCAATACTAGAGTATGATCGAAAGATTAAAGAGAGAAAAGGGTTAAATGGCCGCTGTAATCAATTGGGCCCGGCTAGCATGTAATCATCACGTCTTGTCACTGCGTCGACTCGAAGAGGCACCAAATGTATCGTTGATGTGCGGAGCCTGTTCTAGCACAACCATGCAGTTTACCGCGCGCAACCATGTAAGATTCCCGCCCGTCTAGTTTGGCCATGCGTTGGTTAGAACAGGGGAAAATCATAGGCATTTTATTGTAAAAAGCTTTGCAAAAATGAAGTGCGTGGAACAATTTCGATCATAAATTTACCCGTGAGTGATGAGGTCAAAATTACACAGAAGGGTGATGATGGACACTCAAGTGCGATAATTAATTTTGCGCTCCATAGGTCACACGGTTGAAGAAACCAATTATGTGCAATAATGTCCAAGATCGCAGCCGAGTTAGCTATACATATCATTTGCGATGAGATCGCGAGGGGAAACACATTCGAGAATCACTACAGGAATCAACTTCTTTGCCGTCTCCCATAGTAGACGGCAATGTACGACGTCATGGATGGCAAATACCTTTGCCTTCCGCTAGCTGATGACCCCACTTCCGACACTGAAAGTCTGAGTAAAGACATTCTTTGCCATCTGCGAGGGCACAACAGACAAAAAAGATCTTTGCTGTCGGTCTTCCTAAACCAGCAAGCAAAAAAGGGCTAGACGACAATGCATAACTGTCAGCCCCGTTAGGTGGATAACAACAGCCTTTGCCTTCAGCTGCCATGTGTGTGCCTTTGCCGTCTGCCAGCCCTAGTCTTTGCCATCTCCCAACGGGTCTGCCAACGCCAACCCCTGCCCTTTGTCATCTTCTAGCGGAGTGCAAAATGACCAAATGGGTGAGACCTGGTACTCCAGACTGCATAGGTTGCTGCCATGTGTCACCTTTGCCATCGGGTGACAATCAACAAAGTGCCTATATTACCCCTATTTTATTTTATTTTCTGTTATTTCCCTGCATTTTCAAGCACATACATAATATATAGAGTTCACAACACGTATATGATATATAGTGAGCTAGGCCAGATCGAAAGAACCAATACATATTAAAAGAACCTATACATAGAAAGTTTATACATTGTTCATCAACACTAATTCAAACAAAAACTAAAGCACTCATCAATGCGAGCTTCCATGTAGTAAATCAAATTTGCAAAATGGGAATAAGAAAGTTAGAAGAAGAAGAAAACTAGAAGAAGGAGAAGAACAATATATTGTTAGAGTATTATATATATAGCCATGCAACCTTTTGTATTTCCCCTATTGTATCAAGGGTTTCCTGAATATTCTCCACATCTATACATGTATATGTACTCGCCTATGGCCTCCTGAAAATACAAGTTGCATATTTCCTAACATGACGCCATCCTAGCAGCCAGTCAACCCTCCGCTCATCTCCTCCTGCTCGTGTGAATCGAGCCGCCCCTGCCCACATGATCGACGCCATTGGCCCGTCTTGAAGCCGCCGACCCCCGCTCTCGAGGTCCTGCTCGAAGCTACAGCCAGCCGACGCGACGCCGCTGGCCCCTATATCGCCACTCGTTGAATCCCGTCGCCAGGCCACCTTCGGATCCCGTCGCTAGTCGCCGATCGTTCGTTCCTATGCTCCTCCAGCCGCCGGATCCCGCTGCTCCAGTCACTCCTCTGCTCCTCCGGCCGTCGGATCCCTCTGCTCCGGCCACTCCTCTGCTCCTCCGATTGCCTGGAGCCGGCTCCCGCCGCTACTCATATAGTAGCTGCTGGATCTGCCCAGGCCTCCTGCCACTGTCGACTCTTCTTGCTGATGTG
Organism: Hordeum vulgare subsp. vulgare; assembly: GCF_904849725.1. Classification (NCBI taxonomy): domain Eukaryota; kingdom Viridiplantae; phylum Streptophyta; class Magnoliopsida; order Poales; family Poaceae; genus Hordeum; species Hordeum vulgare. The sequence continues at coordinate 377,703,175 of NC_058524.1, read as the reverse complement.
TGTGACTGCTTCCTGATTCCCGTGTGGTTCTGTTGTTCCAACAAAGAAAAGAAAAAAAAGAAGAGAGAGAGAGAGAGATGTTGTCAATGGGTCTGCATGTCCCTTGTTTCCTAGTGACTCCTAATGGTGTTTTCTTTCCTACTCATGTCTCACATCTGGGTCGTACCTCGGTGCTTGATGCTCGTTCATCCGTATCGTCGTCCCCTTCGTCGTCTTCTGCATGTTGTGCTGGTAGCTCTACTGCTCCTCCTCCCGCGAGTTCCACGTGTGATGATTGTCGCTCTACATCGACTCCTCTCGCGACTTTCATTGGTGAATGTCGCTCTTCCACGACACCTCTCGCGACTTTCTCCGGTTATACTGGTGCATATGACTCCATCGATTGGGCACATTTAGCGGCTTCCACAGGTGGTGGTGGTTGCTTCTCTCCCGGTGCCACTATGTCACCTACTTCAGGTGTATACTTCACTAAGGAGGCGATTGCATGAATTTGCGCTCTGTTGATTGCGTCCGACTCTCTATTGTCTGGTGTATCTACATCGTCATCTTCGGTTGCACCCCTGACTCACTAGGAGCTTATGCAATTTTGATGTGTGCTAGCTCCATCTTTTGGTTCCTCATCGACAGGTTCTGTTGGTTCTGTTATGGACTCTTCTCGCAATGTGAGACCACCTTCTACACAAGCAGGTATATCTTTCTTGATACTGGAGCATCTTTTCATATGACTCATGATTCATCCACGCTGTCATCTACTCGACCACTCCATTTTCCTGTTCATGTTCTTACTGCTAATGGTACCTCCCTCCCGGTTCATGGTCGAGGCATTCTTAGCACCTCATCCTTTCATGTTCCTGATGTTTCTCACGTTCCTCGACTTACCATGCATCTTATTTCTGGTGGTCAGATTGTTGACTCTGGTTGTAGAGTCATTCTCGACTTTCACTCGTGTTCCATTCTGGAACGTCACACTGGTTCTCTTCTTGGAGCCGCCCCCCAACGTCGTAACTCTCAGGGTCTCTGGGAGCTTGACTGGCTTCACCTTCCATCCACTGCCAACGCCGCCAGTCTCTCCACCTCGGCTGCCTTGTCTACCAGCTCTATTCAACACTGGCATCATCGCCTGGGTCACTTATGTGGATCTCGTCTCTTATCCTTAGTTCGATGTGGTCTTCTTGGATCCATCTTAGGCGGTGTGTCCTTAGATTGTCAGGGTTGCCGGCTTGGTAAACAGGTTCAATTAACTTATCCTCATAGCGAGACCGTGTCTCAGCGTCCTTTTGACCTTGTTCACTCTAATGTGTGGGGTCCAACTCCCTTTGCCTCAAAAAGATGCCATCGCTACTATATTATATTTATAGATGATTTCTCTCGACACACGTGGATATATTTCATGTCTTCTCATAGTGAGGTCTTATCTATCTATATGAGCTTGGCTGCCAAGGTTCACACTCACTTCTCTACGCCTATTCGTGTGTTCCATGTTGACTATGCTGGAGAGTATATCTCCAAGATGTTGTGTGGATTTCTCGCTGAGCAAAGTACTCTTGCTCAGTTCTCTTGTCCTGGTGCTCATCCTCAGAATGGCGTGGCCGAGCACAAGCATCGTCACCTTATTGAGACGGCTCGTGCGATGATGATTGCTGCCTCTCTTCCACCTCACTTTTGGGCTCAGGCTGTTTCAACTTCCACCTATCTCATCAACCTTCAGTCGTCCAATGCTTTGCAGGGTGGCGTTCCGTTCGAGCATCTCTTTGATCGATCTTCCTCGATGCTTTGTTTGTTTTTTTGTGTTTGCTATGTTCTTCTCGCCCCTCGTGAACACACCAAACTATCTGCTCAGTCAGTTGAGTGTGTATTCTTAGGTTATAGCGATGAGCATAAGGGATATCGTTGTTGGGATCCCGTCGGTTGTCGGATGCGTATTTCTCTGATGTGACTTTTGATGAGTCTCGTCCCTTCTACTCGCGTCCATCTTCCTCGACCTTTGGAGTGGAGGATATATCTTTCTTCACTTTTCCTGACACACCTATCACTCCTCTTGAGCCCTTACCCATCTGTCCTACTGTCCCTGCTTCTCCGAGTGTTGCTGATTCGACACCATCGTCTCCCATGGTTTCCACACCTCACCTATCACCAGATTCTGCACCTTCCTCCCTGACGACTTCTTCGTCTCCACCCCCTGATTCTATCTCGATAATTCCTTCTCGTCTTCTTCCATCTTTTCCTCAGCATTATACTCGTCGTTCATGTAATGTGGATGTGTCTACCGATGTGTCGTCCTTCTCCTCTCAGCCTACCTATGGTTTGCGTCCCCATCCGCTTCCGCCTATTGATCGCCTCGGTTTTTCAACCGTTGCTGCTGTTGTTCTTGAGCCGACTTCTTATCGCGAGGCCAGTATTCATCCTGAATGGCAGTTTGCGATGGCAGAGGAGATTGCTTCTCTTGAACGCACCGGTACATGGGATCTTGTTCCTCTTCCTTCAGGTGTCCGTCCCATCACTTGTAAGTGGCTCTACAAGGTTAAGACTCGCTGTGAGCGTTACAAAGCTCGTCTTGTGGTCAGTGGTTTTCAGCACAAGCATGGTCGTGATTACGACGAGACTTTTGCTCCTGTGGCCCATATGACCACTATTCGTACATTTCTTGCCGTGGACTCTTCACGTCACTGGTTTGTCTCTCAGCTTGATGTGAAGAATGCCTTTCTTAATGGCAAGTTGCATCAGGAGGTATATATGCAGCCACCACCTGGGTATTTTGTTCTTGACGACATGGTATGTGGTCTTCGTCGCTCTCTCTATGGCCTTAAGCAAGCCCCTCGTGCCTAGTTTGAGCGTTTCGCCTCTGTGGTGACTGCCGCCGGTTTTTCAGCGATGCTCATGATCATGCATTGTTTATCCATCTTTCACCTCGTGGTCATATTCTTCTTCTTTTATATGTCGATGACCCCGAGTATATTGCCTTTGTAAAGGCCCGTCTTAGTGAGCAATTTCTTATGTCCGATCTTGGACCTCTTTGCTACTTTCTTGGGATTGAAGTCTCTTCTACCTATAATGGATTTTTTATCTCTCAGGAAAAGCATATCCACGATCTTCTTGCTCGTGCTGCTCTTACTGATGAGCGCATTGCTGAAACTCCCATGGAGCTCAATGTTCACCTCTGTGATACTGATGGTGACCCCCTGCCTGATCCAACGCGTTATCATCATCTTGTTGGTAGTCTTTTCTATCTATATGTCGGTCGCCCGGATATCCCTTATCCGGTTCATATTCTGAGTCACCTCCTACTTCGGTTCCACTTCGGTTCAGTATAGTCACCTCCTTCTTGTTCTTCGATATCTTTGGGGCACGATCTCTCCTCGTCGATTCTTTCCTCGCTCCAGTTCTTTACAACTTTAGGCCTATTCGGATGCTACGTGGGCTAGTGATCCCTCAGATCGCTGTCATGGGGGAACGAGCACCTATGTGACCTAGAGGATCCCTTGTGGTTCGGCGGGGGAGAAGGATGCACCAATAGCAGAACAAACAGCCGGCACAAAAGGGGAAGATTTACCCAGGTTCGGGCCGCTCATGAGGCGTAATACCCTACTCCTGCTTTGTGTGTATGTATTTAATGATAGTAAACGAATTGCTAGGTATGTATTGGTTGATTAACCAGCTAACCTCCCCTTCATGCATGCCCAGGGCCTCCTTTTATATGTCAAAGCGGTCACCAATAGTGGAAGCACAAGGTTCTCATGGGGTGCACAGTGAAACAGTGCACCCACGAGATGTACAGCTAAATACAGTGTTTGTGGTATCTAAGCAGACACATTTAATGGTTCGTTAGGTGTCCCATAGATGGGACAAGGGCTTGTCTCTTCGGCACTATTTTCCTCAGATACCGCTCGATACGCGTCGTGCGAACCGACACGTATCAAGTGGCGGGGTGCAGCTAGCCCCTGCGCTGGCATAGGGGCGAGCTGGGATCCTGCCGAGGAGGAGCCGCACTCAGGCGTCACTAACTCTCCCAACAAGGGTCTTGTTGTTGGAATTATGCCCTAGAGGTAATGATAAATAAGTTATTATTATAATTCCTGTATCGAGATAATCGTTTATTATCCATGCTATAATTGTATTGAATGAAGACTTAGATACATGTGTGGATACATAGACAAAACACTATCCCTAGCAAGCCTCTAGTTGGCTAGCCAGTTGATCAAGGATAGTCAGGGTCTTCTCACTATGTACAAGGTGTTGTTGCTTGATAACTAGATCACGTCATTGGGAGAATCGTGTGATGGACTAGACCCAAACTAATAGACATAGCATGTTGATCGTGTCATTTTGTTGCTACTGTTTTCTGCGTGTCAAGTATTTATTCCTATGACCATGAGATCATATAACTCACTGACACCGGAGGAATGCTATGTGTGTATCAAACGTCGCAACGTAACTGGGTGACTATAAAGATGCTCTACACGTATCTCCGAAGGTGTTCGTTGAGTTAGTATGGATCGAGACTGGGATTTGTCACTCCGTGTGACGGGGAGGTATCTCGGGGCCCACTCGGTAATACAACATCACACACAAGCCTTGCAAGCAATGTGACTTAGTGTAAGTTATGGGATCTTGTATTACGGAATGAGTAAAGAGACTTGCCGGTAAACGAGATTGAAATAGGTATGCGGATACTGACGATCGAATCTTGGGCAAGTAACATACCTAAGGACAAAGGAATGACATATGGGATTATATGAATCCTTGGCACTGAGGTTCAAACGATAAGATCTTCGTAGAATATGTAGGATCCAATATGGGCATCCAGGTCTCGCTATTGGATATTGACCGAGGAGTCCCTCGGGTCATGTCTACATAGTTCTCGAACCCGCAGGGTCTGCACACTTAAGGTTCGACGTTGTTTTATGCGTATTTGAGTTATATGGTTGGTTACCGAATGTTGGTCGGAGTCCCGAATGAGATCACGGACGTCACGAGGGTTTCCGGAATGGTCCGGAGACGAAGATTGATATATATAGGATCACCTCATTTGATTACCGGAAAGTTTTTGGAATTACCGGGAATGTACTCGGAGTAACGAATGGGTTCCGGATGTTAACCAGAGGGGGGGGGGCAGCCCACCCCGGGGAAGCCCATAGGCCTAAGGGGTGCCGCACCAGCCCTTAGTGGGCTAGTGGGAAAGCCCAAGAAGGCCCCTGTGCAGGAGATAAGAAAAATCAAAGAGAAAAAAAGGGGAAGTGGGAAGGAAGGGAAGGACTCCACCTTCCAATCCTAGTTGGACTAGTATTGGAGGAGGATTCCACCTCCCCCCCTTCGACCGACCCCCTTGGGGCTCCTTGAGCCTCAAGGCAAAGCCCCTCCCCTCCCACCTATATATACGGAGGTTTTAGGGCTGATTTGAGACAACTTTGCCGCAGCGGCCCGACCACATACCTCCACGGTTTTTCCTCTAGATCGCGTTTCTGCGGAGCTCGGGTGGAGCCCTGTTGAGATTAGATCACCACCAACCTCCGGAGCACCGTAACACTGCCGGAGAATCATCTACCTCTCCGTCTCTCTTGCTGGATCAAGAAGGTCGAGATCATCGTCGAGCTGTACGTGTGCTGAACGCGGAGGTGCCGTCCGTTCGACACTAGATCGGAGCGGATCGTGGGACGGATCGCGGGACGGTTCGTGGGATGGTTCGCGGGGCGGATCAAGGGACGTGAGGACGTTCCACTACATCAACCACGTTTATTAACGGTTCTGCTGTGCGATCTACAGGGGTACATAGATCTGAAATTCCCCTCGTAGATGGACATCACCATTATAGGTCTTCCTGCGCGTAGGAAATTTTTTGTTTCCCATGCGACGTTCCCCAACAGTGGCATCATGAGCTATGTTCATGCGTAGATGTCATATCGAGTAGAACACAAAAGTTTTTGTGGGCGGTGATGTGTGATTTGCTGCCCTCCTTAGTCTTTTCTTGATTCCGTGGTATTGTTGGATCGAAGCGGCTCGAGCCGACATTACTCGTACGCTTACGAGAGACTGGTTTCATTGCTACGAGCAACTCCATTGCTCAAAGATGACTGGCGAGTGTCGGTTTCTCCAACTTTAATTAAATCGGATTTGACCGAGGAGGTCCTTGGATGAGGTTGAATAGCAATTCATATATCTCCGTTGTGGTGTTTGCGTAAGTAAGATGCAATCCTACTAGATACCCATGGTCACCACGTAAAACATGCAACAACAATTAGAGGAAGTCTAACTTGTTTTTGTAGGGTATGCTTGTGATGTGATATGGCCGACGATGTGATGTGATATATTGGATGTATGAGATGATCATGTTGTAATAGTTAATATCGACTTGCACGTTGATGGTACGGCAACTGGCAGGAGCCATAGGGTTGTCTTTAAACTAATGTTTCTGCTTGCAGATGCCTTTACTATATTGCTAGGATGTAGCTTTAGTAGTAATAGCATGAGCAGCACGACAACCCCGATGGTGACACGTTCATGGAGATCATGGTGTGACGCTGGTGACAAAGAAGATCGTGCCGGTGCTTTGGTGATGGAGATCAAGAAGCACGTGATGATGGCCATATCATGTCACTTATGAATTGCATGTGATGTTAATCCTTTTATGCACCTTATTTTGCTTAGAACGACGGTATCATTATGAGGTGATCTCTCACTAAAATTTCAAGAAGAAATTGTGTTCTCCCCGACTGTGCACCATTGCTACAGTTCGTCGTTTCGAGACACCACGTGATGATCGGGTGTGACAGACTCAACGTTCACATACAACGGGTGAAAAACAGTTGCACACACGGAACACTCGGGTTAAGCTTGATGAGCCTAGCATGTGCAGACATGGCCTCGGAACACATGAGACCGAAAGGTCGATCATGAATCACATAGTTGATATGATTAGCATAGGGATGCTTACCACTGAAACTATCCTCAACTCACGTGATGATCGGACTTGAGCTAGTGGAATTGGATCATGAACCACTCAAATGACTAGAGAGATGTACTTTTTGAGTGGGAGTTTAGAAAGCAATTTGATTAAGTTAAACTCTAATTATCTTGAACATAGTCTAAGTCCACTTTGAATATATTTGTGTTGTAGATCATGGCTCACGCGACAGTCACCCTGAATTATAATACATTCCTAGAGAAAGCTAAGTTGAAAGATGATGGAAGCAACTTTGTAGACTGGGCTCATAATCTTAAGTTGCTCCTGCAAGCTGGGAAGAAGGATTATGTCCTTAATGCTGCGCTAGGAGATGAACCACCCGCTACGGCTGACCAAGATGTTGAGAACGCTTGGTTAACACGTAAGGAGGACTACTCAGTAGTTCAATGTGCAGTCTTGTATGGCTTAGAGCCGGGACTTCAACGTCGCTCTGAGCGTCATGGAGCATATGAGATGTTCCAGGAGTTGAAGTTTATCTTTCAGAAGAACGCCCAGATCGAGAGGTATGAGACCTCCGATAAATTCTATGCTTGCAAGATGGAGGAGAATTCGTGTGTCAGTGAACATGTGCTCAAAATAACTGGGTACTCAAACCGTCTAGCTGAGCTGGGGATTGAACTCCCGCAAGAGGCTATCACTGACAGAATTCTTCAATCACTGCCGCCAAGCTATAAGGGTTTTGTGTTGAACTACAACATGCAAGGGATGAACAAGTCACCTGGCGAGTTGTTCGCGATGCTGAAAGTCACAGAGTCAGAACTCCTTAAAGAGCATCAAGTGTTGATGGTGAATAAGACCACTAGTTTCAAGAGAAATGACAAAGGAAAGAAGGGTAGTTCGAAGAAGAGCGGCAAGCATGTTGCCAATCCGACGAAGAAACCCAAAGCTGGACCTAAGCCTGAAACGGAGTGCTATTATTGCAAGGGTATGGGTCACTGGAAGCGCAACTGCCCAAGTATGTGGCTGATAAGAAGGTGGCCAAAGAAAAATCAGGTATATTTGATATACATGTTATTGATGTGTACTTAACCAGCTCTCGTAGTAGTGCCTGGGTATTCGATACCGGTTCTGTTGCTCATATTTGCAACTCGAAACAGGAACTGCGGAATAAGCGAAGGCTGGCGAAGGATGAAGTGACGATGCACGTGGGAAATGGTTCCAAGGTTGATGCCATCGCCGTCGGCACAGTTTCACTTCAGTTACCATAAGGATTAGTTATGAACTTAAATAAGTGTTATTTAGTGCATGCGTTAAGCATGAACATTATATCTGGATCTTGTTTATTGCGAGACGGTTACTCGTTTAAGTCAGAGAATAATGGTTGTTCTATTTCTTTGAGTAATATCTTTTATGGTCATGCACCCAATGTGAGAGGATTATTCATATTGAATCTTTATAGTGATAATACACATATACATAACACTGAGACCAAAAGAGCTAGAGTTAACAATGATAGCGTCATGTTTTTATGGCACTGCCGCTTAGGTCATATTGGTGTAAAGCGCATGAAGAAACTCCATACCGATGGACTTTTGGAGTCACTTGACTTTGATTCATTTGACACGTGCGACCCATGCCTCATGGGCAAGATGACTAAAACTCCGATCTCCGGAACAATGGAGCGTGCAAGTGACTTGTTGGAAATCATACATACCATGTGTGTGGTCCGATGAGTGTGGAGGCACGCGACGGATATCGTTATTTTCTCACCTTCACTGACGATTTGAGTAGATATGGTTATGTCTACTTGATGAAGCACAAGTCTGAAACATTTGAAAAGTTCAAGCAATTTTAGAGTGAGTTGAAAATCATTGTAACAAGAAGATCAAGTTCCTACGGTCTGACCGTGGGGGTGAATATCTGAGTTTCGAGTTTGGTGCTCACATAAGACAATGTGGAATTGTTTCACAGCTGACACCGCATGGAACACCACTGCGTAATGGTGTGTCTAAACGTCGTAATCGTACTTTATTAGAGATGGTGCGATCTATGATGTCTCTTACCGATTTGCCGTTATCGTTTTGGGGTTATGCATTAGAAACTGCTGCATTCACTTTAAATAGGGCACCATCGAAATCCGTTGAGACGACACCATACGAAATGTGGTATGGCAAGAGACCAAAGTTGTCGTTTCTTAAAGTTTGGGGATGTGATGCTTATGTCAAAAAGCTTCAACCTGAAAAGCTGGAACCCAAAGTGGAAAAGTGCATCTTCATAGGTTACCCAAAAGAGACAGTTGGGCATACCTTCTATCTCAAATCCAAGGGCAAAGTGTTTGTTGCTAAGAATGGAGCTTTTCTCGAGAAGGAGTTTCTCTCGAGAGAATTGAGTGGGAGGAAGATAGAACTTGATGAGGTTGTCGAACCTCTCATCCCTCTGGATGGTGGCGCAGGGCAAGGGGAAACCCCTGTCATTGCAACGCCGGTTGAGGAGGAAGTTAATGATGATGATCATGAAACTCCGGATCAAGTTCCTGTCGAACCTCGCAGGTCGACAAGACCGCATACTACTCCAGAGTGGTACGGTAATCCCGTCTTATCAATAATGTTGTTGGACAACAATGAGCCTGCGAATTATGAAGAAGCAACGGTGGGCCCGGATTCCAACAAATGGTCGGAGGCCATGAAGTCCGAGATAGGATCTATGTATGAAAACAGAGTGTGGACTTTGGAAGTACTACCTGAAGGCCGCAAGGCTATTCAGAACAAATGGATCTTTAAGAAGAAGACGGACGCTGACGGTAATGTGACCGTTTATAAAGCTCGACTTGTAGCAAAGGGTTTTTCACAAGTTCAAGGAGTTGACTACGATGAGACGTTCTCACCCGTAGCGATGCTTAAGTCCGTCAGAATCATGTTAGCAATAGCTGCATTTTTTGATTATGAAATCTGGTAGATGGAAGTCAAAACGGTGTTCCTTAACGGTTTCCTTAAGGAAGAGTTGTATATGATGCAACCAGAAGGTTTTGTTGATCCTAAAAATGCTAACAAAGTGTGCAATCTCCAGCGATCCATTTATGGACTGGTGCAAGCATCTCGGAGTTGGAATAAACGCTTTGATGAGGTGATCAAAGCATTTGGGTTTATACAAGTGGTTGGAGAATCTTGTATTTACAAGAAAGTGAGTGGGAGCTCTGTGGCGTTTCTAATATTATATGTGGATGACATATTGCTGATTGGAAACAACGTGGAGTTTTTGGAGAGCATAAAGGATTACTTGAATAAAAGTTTCTCTATGAAGGACCTAGGAAACTGCTTACATTCTAGGCATAAAGATCTATAGGGATAGATCAAAACGCCTGATAGGACTTTCAGAAAGCACATACCTTGATAAAGTTTTGAAGAGATTCAAAATGGAACAGTACAAGAAGGGCTTCTTGCCAGTTTTACAAGGTACGAGATTGAGTAAGACTCAGTGCCCAGCAACTGATAAAGATAGAGAGCATATGAGCACCGTCCCCTATGTTTCAGCCATAGGTTCTATCATGTATGCAATGCTGTGCACTAGACCGGACGTTAGCCTGGCCATAAGTATGGCAGGCAGGTTCCAAAGTAATCCAGGAGTGGATCACTGGACGGCAGTCAAGAATATCCCGAAGTACCTCAAAAGGACTAAGGAGATGTTTCTCGTGTATGGAGGTGACGAAGAGCTCGCCGTAAAAGGTTACGTCGATGCAAGCTTTGACACAGATCCGGATGACGTATTTATTCTTAATGGGGGTGCGGTAAGCCGGTGCAGTTCCAAGCAAAGCGTCGTAGCTGATTGTACATGTGAAGCGGAGTATATGGCTGCCTCGGAGGCAGCTAAGGAGGGTGTGTGGACGAAGCAGTTCATGATGGATCTTGGAGTGGTGCCGAGCACATTGAATCCAATAACCCTGTTTTGTGACAACACGGGTGGCATTGCCTTAGCAAAGGAACCACGGTTTCACAAGAAGACCAGACACATCAAACGACGCTTCAACCTCATCTGCGACTACGTCGAAGGGGAGGACGTAAATATTTGCAAAGTGCACACGGATCTGAATATGGCAGACCCGCTGACTAAACCTCTTCCACGGGCAAAGCATGATTAACACCAGAACTGTATGGGTGTTAGATTTATTACAATGTAATTCGCATGGTGATGTGAGCGCTAGATTATTGACTCTAGTGCAAGTGGGAGACTGTTGGAATTATGCCTTTGAGGTAATGATAAATAACTTATTATTATAATTCCTATATCAAGATAATCGTTTATTATCCATGCTATAATTGTATTGAATGAAGACTTAGATACATGTGTGGATACATAGACAAAACACTATCCCTAGCAAGCCTCTAGTTGGCTAGCCAGTTGATCAAGGATAGTCAGGGTCTTCTGACTATGTACAAGGTGTTGTTGCTTGATAACTGGATCACATCATTGGTAGAATCATGTGATGGACTAGACCCAAACTAATAGATGTAGCATGTTGATCGTGTCATTTTGTTGCTACTGTTTTCTGCGTGTCAAGTATTTATTCCTATGACCATGAGATCATATAACTCACCGACATTGGAGGAATGCTTTGTGTGTATCAAACGTCGCAACGTAACTGGGTGACTATAAAGATGCCCTACATGTATCTCTGAAGGTGTTCGTTGAGTTAGTATGGATCGAGACTGGGATTTGTCACTCCGTGTGACGGGGAGGTATCTCGGGGCCCACTCGGTAATACAACATCGCACACAAGCCTTGCAAGCAATGTGACTTAGTGTAAGTTAGGGATCTTGTATTACGGAACGAGTAAAGAGACTAGCCGGTAAACGAGATTGAAATAGGTATGCGGATACTGACGATCGAATCTCGGGCAAGTAACATACCGAAGGACAAAGGGAATGACATATGGGATTATATGAATCCTTGGCACTGAGCTTCAGACGATAAGATCTTCGTATAATATGTAGGATCCAATATGGGCATCCAGGTCCCGGTATTGGATATTGACCGACGAGTCCCTCTGGTCATGTCTACATAGTACTCGAACCCGCAGGGTCTGCACAATTAATGTTCGACGTTCTTTTATGCGTATTTGAGTTATATGGTTGGTTACCGAATGTTGGTCGGAGTCCCAAATGAGATCACGGACGTCACGAGGGTTTCCGGAATGGTCCGGAGATGAAGATTAATATATAGGATGACCTCATTTGATTACCGGAAAGTTTTCGGAATTACCGGGAATGTACCGGGAGTGACGAATGGGTTCTGGATGTTCACCGGGGGGGGGGGGGGGGACAACCCACCCCGAGGAAGCCCATGGGCCTTAGGGGTGCCGCACCAGCCCTTAGTGGGCTGGTGGGCAAGCCCAAGAAGGCCCCTGCGCAGGAGATAAGAAAATCAAAGAGAAAAAAGGGGAAGTGGGAAGGAAGGGAAGGACTCCACCTTCCAATCCTAGTTGGACTAGGATTGGAGGAGGATTCCACCTCCCCCCCTTCGGCCGACCCCTTGGGGCTCCTTGAGCCTCAAGGCAAGGCCCCTCCCCTCCCACCTATATATACGGAGGTTTTAGGGCTGATTTGAGACAACTTTGCCACGGCAGCCCGACCACATACCTCCACGGTTTTTTCCTCTAGATCGCGTTTCTGCAGAGCTCGGGCGGAGTCCTGCTGAGATTAGATCACCACCAACCTTCGGAGTGCCGTCACGCTGCCGGAGAACTCATCTACCTCTCCGTCTCTCTTGCTGGATCAAGAAGGCCGAGATCATCGTTGAGTTGTACGTGTGCTGAACGCGGAGGTGCCGTCCGTTCGGCACTAGATCAGAGCGGATCGTGGGACGGATCGCGGGACGGTTCATGGGACGGTTCGCGAGGCGGATCAAGGGATGTGAGGACGTTCCACTACATCAACCGCGTTTGTTAACGCTTCTGCTATGTGATCTACAAGGGTAGGAAATTTTTTGTTTCCCATGCGACGTTCCCCAACACTTGTCGGGGCTTCGCTGGCATCCCTTAGCAAGAGTCTTGTTGGGGGCTATGTCTTCAGTCTTCTGGGCTCGTGGTCTTTGGTGTCTTAATGTTAGTCTCCCATGGATTCCGGCAAGTCGTGCCACAGATGTGGCTCTAACTGCCCATGCACCAGTAAGGGGCATCAAAGTCCCAAACTTTGGTGCACCGATAGGAGCCCTTGGGCCTAGGCCATACCGAGTGTGAGACTTTGTTGGGCTAGGCCCAAATAGTGCGCGGGCAGTCACGTTTGAGATCCATGGGCAGCAATTTTACCGTTACCGCGCCCCTTTCACCCCACGACACGCGTCGAACGCGCGACGTGGGGCTCGTGGGCAGAGTGGCCGAAACGCCCATGCGGATGTAGGGGCAGTCTCGGGCTTGTAAAGGGGCGGCCCTGTATTCGCCCCTCATAAAAGGGAAACCGCCGAGGCTGCCACCTATTATCTTCTATTCTTGCCCAATCTCGGAGCTGTCATTGCTCTCCTCCTTTGAGTGTGAACTACCGCAAGCAAGGGCTTCCCCCCTTTGGATGCGGGGGCTTCCCCCCTTTGGATGCGGGGGAGGCCGACCTGGGAATACAAAAACGCAGAGCAAGGGGAGGCCGACCTGGGAATACAAAAACGCAGAGGATATTATGAGACTGTGTGCCGGGCTGAACGGCAATTTGACGGTCCTGCAACACGCGGCCGTCTGCTAGAAGCTGTTCAAGCCCGAGGGGAAGTTGAAGATGGCGGTGAAGGTAGCCCCCTGTGCAATAACTCGTATCTTAGCTGGATTATTGCCCTGATGCCTGTGTGCAATGCCCACGGTCTCGACCCGTCTTGGGCTAAGCTGAACGCGGAGCAGGCGCTGCAATTCTTCGACAATCTGACGGAGATTGCCATCCGGGAAGAGGACCATGTCTTTCGCCCCACCCTTGACGAGGAAGTGGCGTACATCGCTTCCAGGGTCGAAGAGGCTACTCTTGATAAGGCGGCCGACAACGTCGGCTTCGTGGGGGATTCCAGCAAAGACGGGATGGTGCTGGAGGAAACACTTGCCGGGCTGGAGGAAGTTGCCGGGGAGCACAACAGTGTGGCTGCTGAGGGTCCTTCTGTCGGGGAGCATAGCGGTGCTGTCACCGGGGACCTGCCCGACGAGCAATCGGCCAATGAGGAGCCGCCCGAGAAGCCCCCGCCCCCCAAGGGAAGGGGGTTCTTCAAAATGCATCCTCCGGCATCCCGGTTCAGCAGCCTTCCGCTCCTGCCGCAGCCAAACGACACATGAGTGCCCCTCCGCCTCCTCCCGTGAGCGCTGCGGCTGAGGTCGAATTCGACCTTTCTACCTTTTAATCGGAGGAGGAGGAAGAGTAAGGCATCTTGCTGTATCCATTGGTTTGTGCTTCATTGATTTCGTTTGATTTGTTAATCTGGTTCCGTCTTGTCTCTGCAGGGATCCGGAACCTCTGGTGCAGAAATCTTTAAAGAGAGTGAAGGCCTCGATGAGTGGTGAGCCCCTGGCAAGCACCTCAGGAGTACCGGCGGGCGGGTGGGGGGGGGGCTTCACCAGCTCGAATACCAGCCCTCCATGAGGCCCTCAATGCAGCCCCCAGCGTAGCCCTTGGTGTGGGTCCTCTACCCATTTCCCACTCGCAAGCACTAGGACAGTTATATTCTCTACTGACATCATTGGGCCTGTAGGGGAGGAGAGGCAACTTCCCCTAACATGCCGCCTCCATCACCCACGCCGCCCAGGGATGGGTCTCCAACAAGCGTTACCGTTGACGAGACCATATTCGTCGAGGACGACCCGACAGGCGCAGAGGCCGGCAGCACCATTCCGGCAATTGACTTTGTCGGGGAGGAAGCGACCAGCTCCCGGCAGCCTGGCATGGGTAAGCCGCTTGCCTGAGAGCATTTGTTACTCTCTCTTCATCATTTCATCATTTTTTGTCTTCTTGAACTTCCGTATTTTTCTCATCTTCTTCTCCGTGTTCTGGCTCTTAGATTCACCTCTGATGGAGGACATGGACGTCGACTTCGTCATCGAGGAGATCGCCAAGGGTGCTGCTGTCGTAGCTCACAAGGTTGCTTCCGGTGAAGCTGCCACGGCTGCCCAAGAGGAGGCCGCCACGGCAGCACAGGAAGAAGGCGCTGAGGATGTTGGGGGGAGGGCCGGCGAGGAACCCAGTGATCGTATGGACGGCATTCCTACCACGGGAGCGCCAGGCGCTACGCCAACCACCGAGCCCTCGGTTGCCAGGGGAGATGATGCGTAGGATCACCCTCCAACACCCAAGCTTCCCTCTCCATCCATGTACCTTGAATCTGGCCAAGACCAATTTGTCAATATGCCGGGGATGATCAGCACCAGGGAGCCTATCGACGGGGAGGCCTTGGGCTGCGAGATCACCGCCGCTGCCGGGCTGAAGGTTGCATGTGACTTGGGAGCTGGCAGTAGCAGATCTAAGGAAGAGAAGCTCCTCCAGGTCATGGGCGACAACTTCCAACAGCTCCAGGAGATTTACTTGGACGGGAGGGAGAAGCTGGACGCCTGGCACGCAGTTGTCGACGCAGCGGAGGCAAGTTTCCAGAAGCGCTTCGAGGAAACCCATGCTTGGTTTTTTGAGGCCCATAGAGAGTAGCAGGATAGCCGAGCGCGGTTGCCTGAGGAGCAGGATGAGCTCCTATTGAAGTGATCATACATGGAGCAGGCACAGGAGGAAGCCTTGAAGCAGGCCGCCGAAGAGGAAGCCCACCTGAGGCAGCTTCGTGTTGGGCTCGACGCCCAGGAGGGAGATCTTGTTACCCGCGAGAGGGCGCTCACCGACAAGCTTCGCCCCAAGGACGAGGAAGTCGAGAGGCTCGTTGCGCAGCAAACCCACGAGCTGGAGCGGAAACATCAGGAGGCCCTGTCGATACAAGCCGCAGACCATGCAGACAAACTGAGGGCTGCCACCTATGCTGCTTCTGCTGCGGAGGCCACCAAGGACAATCTTGCCGGCAAGGTGGCCCAGTTGGAGGCGGAAATTGAAGGCTTCGGTAAGGAGATCTCCATGCTCAGGTCAGAGAGTGATAAAACCCTTTCCAGCCTGGTGGAGATGCACACTGCCCTCTCCGACAAGACCACCCAGCTTGTTGATGCCAACGCTTCCCTCGCCGACCTGAAGCTGGCTACCCTGGAGAAGGATCTCGAGAGCAAGGATTGCGAGAGGGTCCTGACGAAGTAACTCTACGACGAGAAGGCCAAGCTCGAGAATGTCGCCACCGCCCACGGTAACTATGCGGCGGACGTGCGGACCTGAACCGAATGCCTCACCAATCTTGCAAGAAGGCTCACGTCACATCTATCCACTATGGGCTTGCCCGGTTTCTAGTTTTCTTCTAACGCCACGACGTCCCAGAGCGCCAGGATCACCTTGTTATTCGACAACTTGGTTGAGGCTTTGGAGTAGCTCCAGGCTCGCGATGCAACCCGCGTGGCCGACGAGTCCCGCAAGCTCTGCCGGGCTGTCCTCCTCAAGGTGCTCACCAGGGTGGTACATAGGATCCAAGCATCAACTTCTCCAATGTGTTCGAGGGCTTGCCGCAGAATGCAGATCTCGCGGCATTGGAGGTGCTAGTCATGCCCATTGTTGACAGGGTCGGCCAAGTCAAGAGGATCGAGGGCTAGTGGAGGGACTAATTGTCGCATTCTTTTTCTGTTGCCGTACCTTCCATATAAGAAATGATGTTATCCAAGTCAGGATTGCAGCAATCAATTATGTAATATACTTATTACATTTTGGGTGGATGTATGTTATTTCCCTTGTCTGATTCTTTTCCATATGGTACACACCCTACGCTGTGTTGGAAACCTGCCGGTGCGCACAGTCCTGCCGTGAGCGCTCTGTGGAATGGGTCCTTAGTAGCCTGCTAGAGGTGCCGCTGCCGGCAACACACCTTGGCTCAATCGACCTTACCGGTGCATACAGCCTTGTCGCGAGCGCTCCAAGGAACAAGTCGTCAGCAGCCTACTGGAGGTGTCTCTTCTCGTAGGGTGTCCTGGCACGATCAGTGCAACCACTTAAGCTGTTCAGCGGACTCGAAGCAAAGTAAGGGCGCAACTGACCGTGACAAGGTTCCTTCGCGTGCGGGTTTTCCACATAAAAGCTGAAATCATCTAAGGAAAGTAACTCTATTATCGAATATTTACTTCGAGTATTTGCAACTTAGCTTTTGCTGCTGTACTCCTTTCTGTTTGAACAATCACTGCTAGAGTCATCGCCTGTTGGTGTCCACACCCTCTTTCCCCCCGACAAACTTGCATGCGTTGGAACCTTCTGTCCTTTAAGAAAAAGAAAGAAGAGAAATAGAGGCTGGGAACATAGACGGTTCTTTAGTGCTTGCCGAAAATGAGCGTAACACAATACTTTGACAAACATGCACATAAACAGACATGTAAATTGGCAAGAAATGGGAAACACTAAGCTTTATTGAACTACGCACAGGGTCTACGCCCCTCGCTTTGTACAAAGGATGACATGTCCTATCGGGAAGACTCGTACAAAAGGTGGTTGCCGCCCCCCCGGCAACCGCACCTTATGGGTAGAACTGACGAAGATGCTCTATGTTCCAAGAGTTGCTCACCGGAATGCCATTCTCGATCTCCAGGTGGACTGCGCCAGGCCTGGTGACTCGCACTACCCGATAAGGGCCTTCCCACTTTGGTGTCAACTTGTTTTCATTCTTGGCCGACTGAATGTCCCGAAGAACAAGGTCACCCTCCTCAAGGCTTCGAGCTTGAACCTTGCAGCTATGGTAGCGACGCAAGGCTTGCTGGTAGCGAGCAACTCTCACAACAGCCTGAAGACGATCTTCCTCAAGGAGCGTGGCGTCATCTTGCCGCAACAGCTCTTGCTCAAGCCTATCATATGCAAGCAATCGAGGCGATCCATATGTGAGTTCCATGGGGAGAACGACCTCCACCCCATAGACTAGGGAGATGGGTGTCTGGCCGGTGGCTCTATTTGGTGTCGTTCTGAGTGACCAAAGAACCATCGGTAGATCATCAATCCAATGTCTACCGCACTTGTGCAGCTTGTCGAAAGTTCTTGTCTTGAGGCCTCTATGTACTTCAGCATTTGCCCTTTCCGCTTGGCCTTTGCGCCTTGCATTAGCAACGGACGCAAAACAGATTCTGCTGCCAAGGTCTTGGACATACTGCATGAAGACGTGGCTCGTGAACCGTGTGCCGTTACCAGTGATGATCCTGTTGGGTAATCCGAAGCGGCAGACTAGTCCTTTGAAGAACTTGACGGCTGACTGCGATGTCACCTTCCTCATTGGCTCCACTTCTGGCCACTTGGTGAACTTGTTGACTCCAACGTACAAGTACTCAAAGCCCCCGACTTCGCGGGGGAAGGGGCCGAGGATATCGGGCCCCCAGATCAAAAATGGCCAGGAGAGAGGGATTGTGTGGGGACCCCAACTTATGAGTCGAGATCGCCAAATGAACGTGCTCAGTGATCCCAGAGATCAATGCTCACCGAACACACATAAACTGATTAACAAGAGTGTTACATTCGTACATACCGTTTGTTACAATAAATGACCATTCCGGTCAAGTCTTACATATATAGGGCCTTGAGGGCCAACACACCAAACTTGACCAATAAAGGAAATATTGGTCGAAAGCGTGAACCCATGCCATCAGCCTTAACCTACATGCATTCTGATTGGGAAGCGCCCTAGCTCGCAGGAATGTCACCAAGTTACTCGTCACCATATCCTGCTCTCTCATACCAGGTCAATGAAATAACCAGTGGCAAACCAATGAGTACTTTGAATGTACTCGGAAATAACCCATGATGTGGATAAAGAAGTTGGTACGATAATAAGTGATATGCATCATTTGCGGAAAGCAAGCTTGAAGGTAAATAAACACGATTATAGATGGGTATGGATATGCATCATAAGCTATATGGTATTCAAAGAACAGGTTACATATATGAACATATCTATTGAGGGCTGAACACTTCGGGTTCACCCGATATGTCAAATCTCCAAACTTGGTCATATCAACTCTTTCACATAACTCCTTGAACACACACACAAACACACACACACACACACTTGGTTTATGCGGAAATGATTAGACGTACTTTAAGCAGGATTACCCAACTGTCCTTAATGGTGGACACGGCTATTCGAATAGTTCAACACTCTGCAGAGGTTGTAAGCTGAACCCACGATATCTGGGAGACTTCTGTGTCATCCACGACTCGCGGTATATAACATACCCGAGGTAAGTACCCGATCAATGCCTTTCCGCAGACGATACTAGACAAAGAGTTCCACTGGATTGGTTCCCAGCCCACATGATCTACATCTTACGAGCACGAACTTTGGACAATATCATCCATGCAAGGACCAATGGTGTGCCCGAAACACGTAAAAACGACATAGTCGACCTACCTGGTACGACCCGTCACGAGAGTGACCACATATCACTCCCGCCACAAGTAATGTGGCTCTTTGCTAGCACCGACCAAATTAATCAACAAAGCCCCATCCCATAAAGGGGTAACGTGGTTGCACATGTAAGGTTGGGACAGTCGACACATCATAAATCTAATCCTATTTCCGAAACCCCTCACACCAAAATATACCCGGTGCACCACTTCTTCACAAGTGGCCACCTAACTCATTATCACCCTCGGGAATATTTGCTCTACTTAGCATGCAAATAATATTTTGCTCAAACATGGTCAGACGGCTGCTTGCCTTTGCTCTCATAAGTTCTCGGGGTCTTTGAGGTCTGCCGGTCTAACTTCGGGTACTCCGTCTACTCCGTCAACTATCGTCAAAAACAATCACAGTAAGCCACATAGCAAGCAGAAGTAAAAGTGCTATATAAATGGATGTTTTATTTTGCTTGGACATCTCTGGTCATAAGAAAAATACCTTAAGATTGCCATAGGAGATTTGGATCATCAGGGATTTTGATTGGATGAAAGGAGGAATAGGTGATCTTTAAATAAGCCTACAGAAAATATCATGAGAAAAATGAGTGGAGGCACTCATTTAACAGAGAATAATTTTAGAAGTATTTAGGAAGTTGTTTCACTAGATTTGGAGTTGATATGAATATACTAAAGATTTTCTAACATTGGTAAATAGCAAAAGGGAGCCATTTATTAATTGCAACAGAAATAAGTCATACAAAATTATTGACCAAGGCTTCAAAAATAGGATTAGATATTAGAAGACTCTGGAATTTGGAATCACTCCATTTGGAGTTGATTTGAGTCCTGTAGGAGTTTTGAATGGCGAGGCTAGGAGTATTCAAATTTGTAATTGAATAACGATAGAACATAAAAGTAGCTTGTAAAAATGTGCAAAGCACATCTTTGGATAACCCTTGATTTTAGGAACCTTCAGGATTTTGAACCAACCAATTTGGAGTTAGGATGAATTATTTAAGGATTTGTGAAGTTTCTGTTAAAAAAAGAAAAGCTTACACGAGAGGGCTATAGACGCCTTGGGTGCTGGATAGAACTTGGGCCGGCCTAGCTACTCAGCCACGCGGGCAGGTCGCCCACGTCAAAGGCGCATTTATAAGAATGCGTCTCCACGCGGGGAAGGCATCTTCTAGCCGTAGGCGCGACCACTTAAAGCCTGGGCCCGGCCGGTGAGAGGATGACTAGGGCGGCCCTCTTGTTGGGTCCTTCCTCTTCCTCCCGCTCGATCTGTGAGCACACAGGGGAGTCAGGGCCGGCTCCGGCGGCTCCAGCCACTCCCCGGTGATGCACCGACCAACAGGGGGTCGGGGAAGAGCCTCCCGCACCCGAGCAGGACTCAGCTCCACAGGGGAGCCTTGATGGCGAGGGGGGCCTCGGCCATGGCACGGGCCGACGACGGCAGACGCAAGAGGGCACATCGACTGCTGTGAGGTGGGAGGAAGGTGCGGGGAAAGGAGCTGCGGGGGTCTGAGGTTCTCCTGGAGGCTCTAGGGAGAGAGAGGGAGGCTGGGGAGGCTCAGGCATGCTCGGGTTCGAGCATGGCCGAGGCGGCACTTCGGCCATTGCCGGCGACGAAGAGCCCCAGAGGAGGAGCTCCTAGTTTCCTGGGTTTGCTGGAGGTGGAGGGAAAAACATTTGGCCGAGAGGGGCTCGGGGAGAGCTTTAAATGGAGGGGCAGCCAAAGGGAGAGCTCGGAAGCTCTAGTGCTCTCGGGCACAAGGGAAGACACGCGTCCCTGGGGCACTTTGGAGGCTAGCCTGCGTTGGGAAAGGCTTGGACCAGTCAAGGGGAATGCCCTGGTGCTCTGAGACACGCAGCAACAGCCTAATACGACGTAGAGAAAGAAAACAAAGTGTAGAGCACCCTTATTGCAGGCCAGGGTGGTGGTCACCACGACCACCTGTGCCGAGACTTCCAATTTGACCAGTCAAGGATGTCTATGGGTGGGGCATGCTAGCTGGAGTGTGACTGAGGAGTTTGGTCTCTAGTGGAGTTGGTTTGAATGGTCTTTGACTGAGGTTAAGTTTGTAACAACAAACTTAGAGGTAATAAAAGTGAATTTCAAATGGAGAGTCTTGGGGAAAAACTATGTCTACCAGTGTTAGCTTTGCAAGAACTACAACAATGCTAAGTTTCAGCTCAAACAAAGGAGGGTAGCTAGTACTTGCTGTAGAGAGCTACATTTCAGCCAAAATCAACTTAAGAACATGTGCTACTCATTTTTCCTACATGAGCATGCCATAACGTGGTTTGAAATAATGCCTTGGGATGCTAGGGACCCTCTGGAAAGAGGTGGGGGCTTACCTTAAGCACATGTGGGGCAAGAGGGGTAAAAATGGTGATCCAAGGGTAAAAATGAGATGTAGCTACATGGAGTCTCCCTCTAATAATTGACCAGAGGCAATGCCAAAGCTAGTGGAGGTAAAATGTAACTATATAGAGTTGTGGTAGAAATTTAAGCTCAAGGGTAAAGGTGGAAGGGGCCAAAGTAGCTATTTTGGCGAGTGCACACAAGTTGTTTGATGAGTGTCAGTGCTACCAGATGGACTTCAATCGATGTGAAACTTAACAGGATCAAATAATAGATGAAAATAAGCTTGGAAACCAAACTTTGGATTTGGTGGACAAGGTTTCCAATGTAGACTTGGAAAACTGATGAAATGGGTAGAAATGGGCTTCTCCTTACAAGACTATTCAAATCAATTCCCACAAATCCAATATTTGGTGTGGGGACATTATTTGAGCATTAAAGCATGCCCAAAAAGTTTTGGGTCCATTGGAGAAACTATATAATGTAAAGTTTCCCAAAGTTAGTAATCAACACAGAGGGTTTTGAGGGGCTTGGGACAAGTTCTTCTGTTCTCCTTGATGCACCACTTGGTGTCGATGCACTATTTGAGTATCAGAACATGCGCACCAAATTTGAGCACAATTGGAGATAATTCGCAACGTAGAGTTGCTCAAATTTGGATCTGGACAGATGTGGTTTTAGAATAATTAGGGAAACCAAATCAACTTGCATTGAGATGAAACTTGGCAAGGTCATCACATATATCATATGTGACATGCTAGAATTTTACAGGAATTTATTGAGAATATTTCTTATAGAAATATTCCAGAAGCTTGAAATAGGCAGCAAGGATTTTGAAGGGGTTTCCCCAATATTTTCAACATGACCATGTGTTGAAACTCATATATATGGAATATATGTGTCAACTGAGTTTATCTAAATTTTATTTAATATTTTTGAAGAAATAAAAATAACTTTCCTTCATAAGAGACCATTTCTGGCCTCATAGAAAGAAATTTAAGTAAAATAGTAAAATAACTTTTAAAATAACAATATTGTGGTTTTGGGAAGACATTTCGATGATGGGTTTTAAATAAAATATTTTATGCAAAATAACTTCCCTAATTTTCGGACTTGTAGTACAAATCCCAACTCAGGGGTTTGAAAGCTTAAATCAAAGAAATGCTTTTTGATGAAAGTAATATTTGGTAAAAATAGTTTTTGATCCTAAACACATGGCATGATCATTAGGCAAGGGTTTCGGGTCAAGGAGCTGAGTTTGGAGAATTGGTGGATCTTTGGACTCAAACACAAGCAATAGGCAAGCAAGCAACATCACATCAAGCATCACAAGCATTCACAAAAAAATTAATTGGTCCTAATTTTTGAGATAAGTCAAATCAGTCTGGAGAGTTAAACACAGGGTGTTACAGATTGTTTGAAGAGCATGAGCTGGTTGATGCACTATTCTGGAATGGAACTTGCACGCTTCACACTTGGTTACTAGCGCTGTTGCACCCTGGAGGGTGGTTGGTGAGACGAAACCTTGCCGGAATTCCTTGTCGACAAGAGCCCTTGACCCTATGTGGGAGCCATATATGCCTCCATGTATCTCTTCCAACAACCTCATTCTATCTTCCCGAGGAATACACTTCAATTTCACTCAATTGGGTCGCCATCTGCACATGATGTCATCCACAAACTCGTACATGTTGGACTGATGGGATACTCTTTCCGCTTCTTCCTGTTCTTCGGGAAGTTCCCCTGTTCGAAGGAACTGGACGATGTGCTGGGCCCATGCGGGAGCCTGAGGTTCAACAGAAAGGACAAAAGTTGTGTCCTCCGATGCGGGAGCATTTTTCTCCATGGCAGGGACTCGACGTCCTACCGCAGTCTCCTGTTCCCTGGCAGGTACAACGTCGTCCCCGACAACTTCCTTGCCGGCAAGACTCTTGCAAGCAGCTCCTATCAGCTCTACAGGAAAGTACTAGCTAGAGTTCTGCTTCCTTCTATTTTCAGGCCTTGTTGACGGTGCTATGGACGGTTGAGTCAGACGGAGCACAAAAGTCCCTGGTTGCACATGTAACTTGAGGGCAGCACGCTTTGACAGGTCGTCGGCAATGATATTTTCAGCACGTGGGATGTGCTGTGTTTATAGACAATCAAAGCGCTCTTCCATCTTTCTCACCTTGTGTACATAGGCTTCCATCAATGGGCTCTGATAATCCTTTTTGACTTGGCGGACAACAAGTTGTGAATCGCCTCTCATGATGAGCTCCTTGATTCCGAGGTGTGCCGCGATCCAGAGACCGACAAGCAGGCCTTCGTACTCAACAGTTTTATTTGTCGACTTCTCCCAGGGAAAATGCATTTGGATTACATACTTGATGTGCTCTCCGGTGGGTGCAACAAGCAGCACGCCGACGCCAGCACCCTGTAGTGAGAAAGCTCCATCAAAATACATGATCCATTCTTGGCTTGTTTCCTTGCCAGAGAGAGCCATTTCTTGAACTTCTTTATCTCGCGTTGGGGTCCATTCTGCAAGGACCTCCGCCAAGGCCCTGCTCTGAATGGTCGCAGTGCTCTCAAATATGAGATCGAAGCTTGATAGCTCCATGGCCCACTCCACAATCCTGTCGGTTGCCTCTGGATTTCGTAGAATTCGTTACAGCGGAAAGCGGGTGACGACGGTGATCTCGTGTTCTTGGAAGTAGTGGTGCAGCTTCCTTGAGGCCATAAGAAGGCCAAAAAGCAATTTATGCATGCCAGAGTACCTTGACCTAGCCCCCTGCAGCAGAGAGCTGACAAAATAAACTAGGTGCTACACCACTATCTTCTTCTGCATTGCTTCGCCTGGCAGGGTAGACTCAGCTTTGTCGGTCTTAGACTCTGTTGGACCTGGCTTGCCGCTTGCCGGTCCTGCGCTCGATGTTGCTGCTTCTGTCGATGTCTTTCCTGTGTCTTGTCTCTGTGCCACTAGCGCAACATTAACCACTTGATTGGTCGCTGCCAAATATAGCAGCAATGGCTCTAATGGATTGCTTTTGCAAATATTGAACTGGCGTTCTTCAACCGGAAGGGAATACGTACGAAGCAATGCGTGCTGCAGGGGGTGATAAACACGGTCTTTTCTTCATCTTCCTCGGCCATGAAGATCCGATGATAACCTCAGTATGCGTCTAGGAACGACAACACGTCACAGCCGGCACTGGAGTCCACAATCTGGTCGATGCACGATAAGGGGAAGGGATCCTTCAGACATGCTTTATTGACATGAGTAAATTTGATACATAGCCTCCATTTGCCATTCGCCTTGTGCACTACAACTGGATTGGCTAACCATGTAGGATGGATGACTCGTCTAACCAAACTTGCCGCCTCTAGCTTCTTGATCTCCTCGGAGATGTACTCTTGTCGTTCCAGAGTTTGCTTCGGAACCTTCTGCTTGATGGGACGCGCATGAGAGAAGACGACAAGGTGGTGCTCGATTACCTTCCTGGGAACTCTAGGGATATCAGATGGTTGCCATGCAAACACATCGAGATTCGCCCACAGGAAGGTAATGAGTGCACTTTCCTGTTTGCTGTCAAGGGTGGAACTTATGGTGAAAGTTTCCCCATGCCATCCTCCTTAGCGGGCACCTTATTGGTCTCTGGTGGAGCTACCCTGGACTTCTTGTTCCTGGCGCTGGATCTCTCCGGCACATCGTCGACAGCCTCGCAACACTACAAGGAGGTGCGTTTTCCAGAGGGTGTGCAATAGGCGTTCTTTCCAGCCTTCTTCTTCCCTCCAGCTCCATCGGCAGGAGTGGGTGTCTTGGCGGCAAGCGTTGTAACTGCTTGACAGTAGAGCTGGTTGGTGCAGATGAGCGCATCCTTCTTGTCGGTGTTGATGACGATGACACTCATCGACCCAGGCATCTTCAACGTGTTGTAGGCATAATATGATGCGGCCATGAACTTGGCTAGCACGCTGATGATGAGTTGATGGATATACTCCACGCACCTCGTTGGTTACCCCAAGTGGAAGGTGGAGATGTAGTCAGCAGCAGATTTCCCTTACACGGGGACTATAAGGTTTATCGAACCAGGAGGACTCCGAGGATTAACAAGTAGGCGTCTGCTGCTCTGGCACTAGCAGAAGACGTGGACCTACACACACAACAAATAACTTTGCTCCCAACGAGTACAGAGAGGTTTTCAATCTCTCTGGCCTTGTAGTTTGCAATGGATCAAAACACAAGCTGGAATAGTGATAGCGATTGCAACAAAAAAGTAAATAAAAGTGGTAAATGGGGGAGGTGTAAACAAAGGTGGTAATATGGACCAGAGTCCCATGATGTTCATTAGTGATGTCTCTCTCCCAAAAGACGATAAACAACTATGCATGGGTACACAAATTACAGCTGGGCAATTGACAGAATTATAAACGCACCGCAATGCTAATCATGCTACTAGAAAGTTAGAGGCTCAAAAGTAATGGGTAGTACGCCAAGACAAGTAGACCATTTATTCATCAGCATCTACTTACTAATCATCCACCTTGAGATATCTATCCAGAACATCTCGCTGGTATTAAGTTGCGAGCCCCACCCAAAGTGTAAACTCAAATCAACGGACAACTGCATTAACGAACTTTACGTTAGGTAAACAATCCTTGCAACCGTGGTCACAAGCACCGTTGTTTTCTCCCTGGTGGCAACAACACATCCCCTAGTCCCATGTTTCTGTCACTCAAGCTAGACATGAGGGGGCATGAACCCACAATCATGCATAACGCTCCCTCTTGGAGTTACAATCTACTACTCGTCCAAAGCAATAAAGAGCAACAGAGAACATGCTTGAGTCACTAAAGAACATACGATAAAAGGATAATCAAATATATAACTCATCACAATCTTAACATAATCTCATAATCCATCGGATCCCAGCAAACCAAGCATAGCAATAGCAGGAAAATTACATAGATGCCTTGATCATGTAGGGCAGCTCACAAGGGCTAAACATTGAAGCACAAGATTGGAGAGAAGACATCACATAACTACTGGTCATGGACTCATGGTCCAAGGAGGACTACTCACGACACGTCCATGAAGCGTCCATGGTGGTGGAGAACCTCCCTGAGGTCAATCCTCCCTACGGCAGGGTGCCGGGAAGAGGTCTTCTAGCGCTCCCGATCTCGGGAGCGTTGTGGCGTCGAAATGATGGAGAAATTAACGATTCTGGATATGATGGAAGGGTTTTCGGTCGGAGAGGTAAATATAGGCTGAAGGAGGGCACCAGAGGAGGTGGGCCCCATACAGGCGACCTGGTGGTGCAGCCAAAGGGTAGGCCGCGCAGGGAGGCCGCCTGGGCAGGCCCTGGGTCCCCTTTGGCCCACCTTTGGTGCTCGTGAAGCTTCCATCACGTTGATTTTTATATATTTTTCTCGGGATTTTTGGGACTGTGTAAATTGGGGTAAAAGTCCGTGCAAAAAAAACATCAACAGACAAAAACTGGCACTGGGTGCACTGAGCTAGTAGGTTAGTCCAAATATGTGTAAAAAGATATGGAAGTGTAGCAAAACATATAACTATATAACCCAAAAGGTCATGGAACAAACAGAAATTATAGATACGTTTGGGACGAATCACGCGCGGCGGCCAATGATCCAATTATACCCCAATGGAATGTCGGCAACGTCGAAGACGTCCTTCTCCGTCATGTAGTTCATGTCACTGCCGAATGTTATCGACAGCGTAACCTTCCCTTTTGGTTGGATCTTCCCCGGACGAATCCCCTGAAACGCGCATCTCTCCTCGAGCTCCTCATCGGGGATCTGCAACCTCTTGATCACGTCGGGCGAGATCATATTCATGTTGGCCCCACCATAAACTAGAATCTTTGTCACCTTGAGGTTGCAGATTGTTGGGGAAACCAACAACGGCAAGCACCCGGCCGATGTCGTGCGATCACGATGATCCTCAGCATCAAAGATGATGGGCGTGTGGGACCATTTCAGCGACTTGCAGGCATCAACACACGGTTATGCCGCATTCACTTCACGAGGCCACTTTTTAAGGCGGTTGTGGGAAGAATACAACGAAGCACCTCCGTCAACACACATCATATTCATAGCATTCTGGAACTCTTGGTCGCTGGACCCGTCGTCCTCCTAGCTAGCATCATCTTCCTCCTCCTCCTTTCCCTTGTCGCGGCCACGGGCGGGCTTCTCCCTCCTCTGTTTGGCCCTGCCGCCGCCGTCGCCCCTTTGCTTGTCAGACCCTTCAGCACTTTCCTCGGCCTTCTCCTTGTCCCACTTATCGTATTCAGCTTTTTGCTTCGCGACAAGTAGCTCCACTTGTTGGCAGTTCTAGGGGTCGTGGCCCTTGGTGCGGTGGATCTTGCAGTATTGTTTGCCAAAGCCTTCCGGCTTGTCGCCAGCTGCCAAGGCCTGGCAGGGTGCACATCTGATAGTATCCTTGTCGGGGGCATCAGACTTGGCATTCTTGGCGGTGTCGGGGTTGCGTGACCCCTCGACGGCAAACACAACTTTGATCTTGCGCTTCTTGCGTCGGCTCTTCTTGGACGGGGTGATGGCACCCTCCTCCTGAGAGTTGGTTTCTGCGCCAGCCTCCTCACCGGGAAGCCTTCGCCCTTCTTCAGCCCTCGCACACTTGTCAGCTTGAGCATAAAGCTCAACGACATCCCGAATCTTGCTCACCGCCATATCTTCTCACATCTTGCGGTTCCGCAAGTTCTGGTGGAACGCGCTGATGAAGGCGGCAGGGTGGACTTCTGGAATGTTGTGCTGGATGGGGCTGAACCTCTGGAAGTATTTGCGCAGAGTCTCGCCTTCCTTCTAGGGAATCAGGTGGAGGTCACTTTATTTTCCAAGAGCTCGATGGCCACAAGTAAAGGCGCCAACGAAGTCCTGAAACGGTTCTGCCAAAGAAGAGATGGAGTTCTTGGGAAAGTTCATCAACCACGACCTAACATTGGGCTTGAGCACCAACGAGAAGTAGTTGGCTAGTATCTTGTCGTCGTGGCCCCCGGTAGCCTGCACCGCAATGGTGTAGAAGCTCAGGAACTCGTACGGGTGGGTCTTGCTGTCATACTTCTCCGGAATGTCCGGCTTGAAAGTGCGGGAACTGGTCCACTGGACTCGTCCCAGCTCACGAGTAAACGCTGGGCAGCCTACCTCGTAAGGAAGGTTGCCAGGATACCCTGGTGCGGGTGCATCGACAGTGGTCCCAACGCGCTTTTCCGATTGGTGGCGTGCTTGCCAGTTGCGTTCGAGTCTGGTACGGGCGTCTTCTTTGCACGGTTCCATGAGTACTTGCCACTGGTCACGGCGGGTCCGTGGGTCGGATGATGTCGTCGAGTCATCAGAGACATTGACTCGTGGAGGCGCCGGTTGTTGCTGCTGGTGCTGGTGAGGGGAGTGTGCTTCCCTTCCCTGGCAATGGCGCCAGAGAAGAGCTGCTTCCAGTTGCTCAACAATTAGCAATTGTCTTGCAATGGCCCACCAACGTGTGGGATCGCGACAGTTTTCGAGGGTAGAGTATTCAACCCAAATTTGTTGGTTCGACACGATGGGAGTGAAAGGATATTCTCCAGTATTAGCAGTTGAGTTGTCGGCTCAACCACACCTGAAAGATTAGTATCTGCAAGCAGGATATAAGCAGCAAAGGTAGTATGATAGCAACGGTGCTAGGAAAGAATCTGTTGACGGCAGATTATTCCTAACTGAAGTATCAATGGTGCCAGAAAAGTATTGTAGCAGGTAGCAGCAGTGTAACGAGTAACAACAGTGGCAAGGAACAACAGTAGCAAGTAGCAGCAGTAGCAAGTAACAGCAGTAGCAAGTAAAAGTAGTAGCAATAGTAGTGGCAACAGCAACATGACAAAGCAAGTAACAGTAGCAGCAAGTAACAGTAGCAGCAACAGCAGAGCAAAGCAAGTAACAATAGCAGTGGCACAAACTCGTAGGCAATGGATTGGTGATTTGTTGGATGACATTCATCATGCAACAGATATAACACGGAGAGATATGTGGCTAGCTCCCGTTCGTCAATGTGATGTAGGCATGCATTCCGTGTGTAGTCATACATGCTTAGGGAAAAGAGCTTGCATGACATCCATTGTCCATCCCTCCCATGGAGACGTATCAGAGTGCACCGTGGTCGCTCCGCCCGTGCCCTTCTTTCCATGGGTGTGGGTCGGCCCAGTGGGTGATGAGGCTCTGGATCATTGCCCTCCACTCCTCCTGCCTATTCGCTTTCAGATGATAATCTAGGAGCATCTGTGCTTTGGCTAGTGCTTCCGCCAGCGTAAGCATTGGTGTGAGGTGTGAGGGGCGCGGAGTGCTCTTACTTCTATGTGAGTTAGAAGGAGCTCCATCACGATCCCGTGCATGCATGTCACTTCCACCAGCCTCTCGACGTGTGTGATGGCCCTAGGCATCCCGAGAGGGATGCACAGGAGATTTCCCTTGGCAGAATCGCTCATCGCATGCGGCCTGGGAAGGTCACGGCGCGTGCGTTAGTGTGGGTGCCTGAGAGGGCACCCTCCCGTCCTTGGAGTTCGCCGCGCCGCCCATGGGCCGCGTAGCTTCGTCTCCACAGGCACTAGTGCAGGGACCACCAGCGTGGCTGCGAACAGGGCCGCTAGCGTGGGTTTGGTCGCTGGAGTGTCGGGAAGGCTCGCGACCTCTGCTTCCTCCGGCCACTCCCGCCTCGTCGCCTGCCTACGCAGCTGTAGGCATATCGGGCGTGGGTGGGTCGGTTACCGTTGCACCCCTTCTCTTGGGAGGCATGGCGTTGACGATGATGGAACTGAAATCCCGACCGCTAGGTCAGATTAGCGCACCTCTTCTCCTCTAACTGGCGCGTTAGAGATGTCGTGGGGGAACGAGGACCTATGTGAAATAGAGGATCCCTTGTGGTTCGGCGGGGGAGACGGATGCATCAAGAGCAGACCAAACAGCCAATGCAAAAGGGGATGATTTCCCAGGTCCTGGCCGCTATTGAGGCGTAATACCCTACTCCTGCTTTGTGTGCCTGTATTTGATGATTGTAGACGAATTGCTAGGTATGTCTTGGTTGATTCACCAGCTAACCTCCCCTTCGTGCATGCCCTGGGCCTCCTTTTATAGGTCAAAGGGGTCACCAACAGTGGCATCACAAGGTTCTCACGGGGCGCATAGTGAAAGAGTGCACCCACGAGATGTACAACTAAATACAGTGTCTCTCGTGTCTAATTAGACACATTTAATGCATCATTAGGTGTCCCAGAGATGGGAGAAGGGTGCGTCCCTTCGGTATTGTTTTCCTCAGATACGTCTCGACACGCGTCGTGCGAACCGACACGTATCAAGTGGCGGGGGGCAGCTCACCGCTGTGCTGGAATAGGGGCGAGCTGGGATCCTGCTGGGGATGAGCCGCACTAGGGCACTGCTAACTCTCCCAACAAGGGCCTTGCCGGGGCTTCGCTGGCCCCCCTTGGTAAGAATCTTGCCGGGGTCTATGTCTTCAGTCTTCTGGGCTCGTGGTCTTGGGTGTCTTCGTGCTAGCCTCCTGCTTACTCTGGCAAGCCCTGCCGCGGATGTGGGTCTAACTGCCCGTGCACCAGTAAGGGGCATCAAAGGCCCAAACTTTGGTGCACCAACAATTGCCGTTATCTTTCTGCTTACTGTGTTTTTCTTGGTGGTTCTCTCATTGCCTGGAAGACGAACGAACAGACTGCACTTTCCCATTCGAGTGCAGAGGCTGAGTTACGAGCTATGACTCTTTTGACGACAGAGGTGACTTGGTTACGGCGGTTACTACAGGACTTTGGTGTTTCTTTCACTACACCTACTCCGCTATTATCTAACAATACATGTGCTATTAGCATTGCGCGCGATGTTGTGAAGCATGAGCTCACCAAGCATATTGGTGTTGATGCTTTTTATGTGCGCGCTGGTGTGCAGGATCAGGTTATTGCTCTTAAGTATGTGCCTTCTGAGTTACAATTGGTGGATTTTCTAACGAAGGCCCAAACTAGAGCACAACATGACTTATATCTCACCAAACTCAGTGTTGTTCATCCACCATGAGTTTGAGGGTGAGTGTTAGAGTATTATATATATAGCCATGTAACCTTTTGTATTTACCCTATTGTATATTGGGTTTCGTGCATATTCTACACACCTGTACATGTATATATACTAGCCTATGGCCTCCTGGAAACACAATTTGCATATTTCCTAACATATATGACATTTTTGACCTTATTATGTCATTTTGGAGGAAAATAAGCTAAGTATATGACATTTATGAGCTTACCAAGATTATTATGTCATTTTTGACCTAACTAAGCTAATTATGTCAATTTGGAGGAAAATAAGCTAATTATATGACATTTATGAGCTAACCAAGGTTATTATGCCATTTTGACCTAACTAAGCTAATTATGTCATTTTAGAGGAAAACAAGCAAAGTATAGAACATTTATGAGCTAAGCATGGTTATTATGTCATTTCTCACCTAACTAAGCTAATTATGTCATAAATGAACTAAATAAGCTAATTATGTCATTTTGGAGGATAATTAGGTAAGAAGAAGAACAAGAAGAAAACGAAGATGAAGAAGAAGAAGAAGAAGTAGTAGTAGGAGAAGACGAAGAAGAGTAGAAGAAGAAGAAGAAGAAGAAAAAGAATAAGAAAGAGAGGGAAATGAATAAGAAGGAAGAAAGGAGAAGTCTTCTTCTTTCATTCTTTCTTTTTCTTCTCTTTCTTCTTCTATTATTTCTTTATCTTTTTCTGCCATTTTTGAACTTACTATGTCATTTGGGAGGAAAATAAGCTAAGTATATGAAATTTATGAGCTAACCAAGGTTATTATGCGATTTTTGACCAAACTAATCTAATTATGTCATTTTAGAGGCAAATAAGCTAAGCATATGACATTGATGAGCTAAACCAAGGTTATTATGCCATTTCTTACCTGATAAACTAATTATGTCATAAATGAACTAAAAAAGCTAATTATGTCATTTTGGAGGATAATTCGCTATGAAGAAGAATGTCGGGGGGATAAACCCGGGGTAGGCTCAGCGAGCCTACTCCTTTACCTTTAGCCTAGAAGGAATAAACAGAACAATTCTACAAGGCCCAAGTCCCCTGGCCGGCTAGGAAGCACCTACCGGCTAAGGGCCGAGGCGACCAACTCTCTGGCCGGCCAGGAAGCACCTGCCGGCTAGAGACGAGACGGCTACCTCCCCCTGACCGCCTGGGCCAAACCAGCCGGCTAGGGACGAGGCGGCCGTGCCTAGGCCGGCAAGCCAAGCAGGCTAGCAGGCTGGGGATCTCAAGTCACATCAGACCGTAGGTCATGACGAGAACCTACGGTTAAAGGTGGCTACACGTCAACAAAGGTACTCGATCGGAATGCACAACGGGTACTAGCGTGTGCGGCCACGCCGCTGACCTCCTCCGGCTCTGATCCATCACCGTGCACAGTGTCGGCCGTCAAACTCCCACTCCATTACTGCACTCGGTGTCGGAACAGTGGAGACGACCGTACCTCCTGCCCATGACGAATCTCGCTGGACGAGGCCGGACGTACAACACGTATCCTGCGTCAACGTTATGCGAGGGCCTTATTGGCTAGCTGGCGGGTCCCACAGACAGACGGGACCTCGCAGCTGGCAGGCCCCTCCAGTGACAAGACAAGACCCCCGTGGGCCCCCTGGCCATCCGCCGAGGCTACCAGCCGGGTCCCACTCTTGTACTTTTATCCATATTGTAGGTCGGTGGGTTCGTCTATGAAACCCCTCGCCCCCTCCATGCAGAGGGTCGGTCAACTTGGCATACACACCAACCACATAGGAGAGGCAGGCGTGAACCGGCAACTCCTTCTTCCTCCTCTGCATACAGCTCCAGTAGCACTTTGTAGTCCCATTCAGACATCATACACTCCGGCAGGATTAGGGGTGTTATCTCTACGGAGGGCCCTGAACCTAGGTACATCGTGCGTTCCATGCTTGTACCAACCTCGTTCCCAGCGTCCTCGGGTGCCACCTCGGTTCCCACCATCTTTAGCCTACCCATGGCTTATGTTGTGAGTATTCACTGACATTTGGTGCCCACTTTAGGGCCGTCCACGGCATCGGCCGGCTTCACGCCCTGGGCGGCGCCCCGCACTTACACCACCGAATGCATCGCGTCCGGACAGATCTGCATGCCTGTGGAGCCTGCCTTCGATGAGGCTTCACATATGATGATCGACGTCCCAACGTCATCGTCGCTGCTATGGAGAACCTCAGCGTTCTCTTTAGTGATCTGCACCTCAATGATGGTCCTCGCTACTTTGGCGAGGACTTTGATGTCGAGGCGTTATGCGCCAACTTGAGCAGGCTCTCTATCGCTGAGATGCCTACATTCGATGTTTACCCCAGCAACGTACTCGTCTTTGATGGCCCTCCGTCGTCTGCAGGGTTCTTCACCCCGTATAATGTCGCCACTGTCTCCAACATCATGGAGGTGATGGTCATCGGCGCTCGCACCAACATGGCTCATGGCAAGGAGTCAGAAGACGCTGGTGAGCCTGCTGCTGGCACCGCTGACACTGTTCAGGGTGCGCTTACTGGCCTGAAGACGCCCATATCCGCCTCCACAAACCCCAACGACGCGTGGGCCTCCTTGGAGGAGGCTCACATGCAGATCTTGGAGGAGGGCATCACCATCGCCTCGGCTAAACGCCGGATGGAGGCCACACAGCGCGAGTCTAACTCTGCATACGGCCTCACTCCGGTTTCCAAGGACCCTAGCCGGCTTGGCTAGGTCCGCGGCCGCGGTCGGGTCATCGCCGAGAATCTAGGCGGCAAGGAGCCCATCTACGAGACTCCTGCGGCCAACTTACGGGAGGCCCAGGCGGCCATGGCAGAAATGCCAAGCTTGGAGGGCGAGGAGCGCGCCTTCCAGGAGTAGTGGGTCAAGGATCTCCTTGACGCCGCCAACGAGCAGGAGACGCAGCTTGACCCTGGTCAAGCTCAATCAGAATCTCCGGGACCCAACCCCAGAGCGCGTCGTAACCCCAACGGTCATTAACAAGCCGAAGGATCTTCCTCGCATCGCACTTCCGGCCAGAAGGGCGAGGGTAGCCACGACAGGCGTTCTCTGCGCCAGAGCGAGCATACTTTGAGCCGGCGTCGTGGAGGTGATGAAAGTGACTCATTGTATGAGGTTCCTTGTCCTGGGAGGACCCATACTACCGGTTCACAAGGCGCCCTTCCGATCGTGACTCGGATTTTCGCTCGCGTCCCCCAGGACGACCACGACCCCCGTAGGCGTCTCAACGCACTGGCACAATTATGTCTTCTAGAGGAGGACGGTCCCATCGGTCCGGCATGCTTTGGCCCCCGGATCCGAGGGGAGCCGTTTTCCCGAGACTTCACACTGCCTCGGGACACTCCCAAGTACAACGGCACTGCCAAGCCAGAAGACTGGTTGATCGACTACACCACCGCCGTAGGCATTGCCAGGGGCAACAAGCGCGTAGCAGTCCGCTACTTTCCACTCATGCTGGCCGGCTCGGCTCGGACATGGCTTAACAGCGCTCCAGCCGACAACGTCAACTCATGGGTTGATTTCGAGGAGGTGTTCGTCCGCAACTTCACCGGTACCTACAAGCGCCCTGGCTGGCCTCGCGAGCTGGCCATGTGTGTCCAGAGGCCCGACGAACCCCTTCGTGACTACGTCACCTGCTGGACGGAGCTTCGCAACTCCTGCGAGGGAGTGCATGAGGTACAAGCCATCCAGTACTTCATCGACGGTTGCCGAGACGACACTCTCCTCAAGCACAAGCTCATGTGCTCTAAGCCCACCTCTCTGGCGGTGCTCATGGCCAAGTCGGACAAGTATGCCACGGCCGACTACGCAATGCAGGTCAAGGTGACCGCCTCGGACAAAGTTGTTCCCACGCCGGCTGCTCCCAAGCTGCTCGGGACAATCGAGGCGGCCAGAAGAACAACAAGCGCAAGGCGGATAAGCTAGATTCGCGCTCCAACAACAAGTTGGTGGCCAACGTGGAGGGAGAGGCGCCGGTTACTCAGGCCGGCTCCGAACGGAGGCGGACCAACAAAGGCAACTGGCAGCCCAAGCAGACCTTTGAGTAGATGGTTGACGAGCCCTGCAAGATGCATTCTTGGGCACAACCCTCTACCCACACCCTTCGACAGTTCAGCGTCGCACGACGATTGTTGCTAGGGGAGGGCCTCCCGGCTCCCCCAGTTGCATAGGCCGCGCCTCAAGCTCCGGCTCCCGGTCCTGCTCCGGCTCCACCACCGCCGCCTCGCGACGATTGTCGCCTCCAAGACGACTACCCCCATGAAGACGGAGCATTTGTAGTCTTCACCAGTGAAGGCGACAACAAGCATAGCCAGCGCCAGCGCCTGTGTGAGGTGAATGCCACGGCCCCCCCAGTTCCCCAATACATGCATTGGTCTGAAAATCCCATCACATGGAGTTGGGTCGATCATACGCGCTCGTCCTTGACCCTACCTTCGCCTCCAAGAGGCTCACCTGCCGGTTCTCCCGGGTGTTGGTCGACGGCGGCAGCAGCATCAATATCCTCTACCTCGACACCCTCCTCAAGCTCGGGCTCAAGGAGAAGGACGTCTTGCCGAGCACACTGTCTTCCATGGAATCGTGTCGGGACAGTCCTGCTCGCCGATCGGCAAAATCTAGCTGGACGTCCTTTTCGGTGACAAGGCTCACTTCCCCCGTGAGTGCATATGGTTCGAGGTGGTGGATCTCAGCAACCCGTATCACGCGCTTATGGGCAGACCGGCTCTAGCCAAGTTCATGGCTATCCCCCACTATGCCTACCTGAAGATGAAGATGCTGGGTCCGAAGGGCATCATCACCATTGCTGGCGGCTACAAGAAGTCGCTCGAGTGTACACAGGACAGCAGCAGCCTGGCCGACGCCATGGTGATTGCTGAGGAGAGAAGGCAGATTGACCAGCTCGTGGTTCAGGCTACCAAGAAGCCGGCGATCCCTACTCCTCCATCCCAGTCGGCCGGCGAAGGCTCCTTCAAGCCGGCTAAAGAAACCAAGCAGGTGCCACTCGACCCTACAAACCCCAAGCAGCGCGTCACCATCGGGGCTTGCCTCAGCCCCAAATAGGAAGGCGAGCTTGTCGACTTCCTCCGTGAGAGTCGGGACATCTTTGCATGGTCCCCGAAAGACATGCCGGGTGTTCCGAGGCAGTACGCCAAGCACAAACTTCAAGTGCGACCGGATGCAAAGACGGTGAAACAACGTTTGCACCGCTTCGCCGAGGGGAAGCAGCGCACAATCGGAGAAGAGATTGCCTGGCTCCTTGCAGCCGGCTTCGTCATGGAGGTTTTCCACCCGGACTGGTTAGCCAATCTAGTCCCGGTGCTAAAGAAAAACAACACCTGGAGAATGTGTATCGACTACACAAGCCTGAATAAGGCATGCCCGAAAGACCCTTTCGCCTTGCCCCGGATAGATCAACTGATCGACTCCACAGCCGCCTGCGAACTGCTGTCGTTTCTGGATGCTTATTCCAGCTACCATCAAATCAAGCTGGATCCAGCTGATCGCCTCAAGACCTCCTTTATCACGCACTTCGGTGCCTACTGCTACACCACCATGATGTTCCTTCTGAATAACGCTGGTGCGACATTTCAACGCTGCATGCAGCAATGCTTACTGCCCTAGCTTGGTAGAAAATTCCACGTCTATGTGGATTACATCGTCGTCAAGACCAAGCAGCAATTCAGCCTCCTCGATGACCTACGGGAGACGTTCGCCAACTTGGGCGAGTACAAGATCCACCTCAACCCGGAGAAGTGCGTCTTTGGGGTTCCAGGCGGCAAGCTCTTGGGGTTCTTCATGTCCGCTCGCGGCATCGAGGCGAACCCCGAGAAATTCGGAACCATCGAGCAGATGGTGAAGCCGGCTCGAATACTATATGTCCAGAAGTTCGCCGGCTGCCTAGCATCCCTTAGCCGGTTCGTCAGCCGGCTCGGCAAGAAGGCCCTTCCACTCTGCCAGCTCATGAAGAAGACAACGAAGTTCGAGTGGAACGACTAGGCGGACGAAGCCTTCCGCGACCTCAAACGGGTCATCTCGAGCCTGCCAATCTTGGCAGCACTGGCTAAAGGGGAACCCATTCTCATATACATTGCAGCGACCACTCGCGTGGTTAGTGTAGTGCTGGTAGTTGAGCGCAAGGAGGAGGGCAAGGTACTGTTAGTGCAACGCCCTATCTACTACCTCAGCGAGGTCTTGTCCGCCTCCAAGCAAAACTACCCCCACTACCGAAAA
Source organism: Hordeum vulgare subsp. vulgare (assembly GCF_904849725.1). Taxonomy (NCBI): domain Eukaryota; kingdom Viridiplantae; phylum Streptophyta; class Magnoliopsida; order Poales; family Poaceae; genus Hordeum; species Hordeum vulgare. Next base: position 377,665,158 of record NC_058524.1, on the reverse strand, counting down.
ATGTGTTATGGTGTTTACCTTGCCGCAAAGAAGTTGAAGCAATACTTCCAAGAGCATGTCGTCACTATGCTGAGCACTGCTCCACTTTCAGAAATCATGAGTAACCGTGACGCGATTGCCAGGATCGCCAAGTGGTCCATCTCCATGACTGACCACGACATCCACTATGAGCCTCGCACTACCATAAAGCCTCAGGTGGTGGCCGACTTCCTTGTCGACTGGGCTGAAACCCAGTTTGAGCCGCCGCCTCCAGATTCCACTCGTTGGAGGATGCACTTCGACGGCTCGAAGATGCGAACTGGTCTGGGAGCCGGCATTGTCTTGACATCTCCAAAAGGAGACCATCTCAAGTATGCTCTCCTGATTCACTTCTCCGCCTCCAACAACGTCGCCGAGTACGAAGCGCTCGCTCACGGCCTCCGGCTTGCCAAGGAGATTGGCATCCGGCGGCTCCTCTGCTTCGGCGACTCGGACCTTGTGGTGAAGTGATTTGCAATCTCTAGCGATAGCTAGACGAATGCTGATGACAACAATCCTTACCTTGCAACGGCACCAGAAGAATGCCGCTAGCACTCCCCAGCAACGGAACTAGAAGAATGTTATTGATGGCCCACCAGCACGTGGGTTCCCAGCAGTTTTCGAGGGTAGAGTATTCGACCCAATTTGTTGGTTTGCCAATGAGGAGGTGAGAGTATACTCTCAAGTATTAGCAGCTGAATTTGTCAGATTCAACCACACCTGAAATATTAGTATCTGCAAGCACAATAGTAACAACAGAGTAACGAGTAACGGCAGTGTAACGAGCAATAGCGACGGCAAGAAACAACAGTAGTGACTGAAGTAGCAAGTAGCAACAGTAGTAGGCGACAGTAGTAGCAACAGTAGCAGCAGAGCAAGACAAGTAACAGCAGTAGCAACAGTAGCAGAGCAAAACAAGTAACAACAGTAGCAACAGTAGTAGCAGCAGCAGAGCAAGACAAGTAACAACAGCAGTAGGAAAAACTCGTAGGCAATGGGTCGGTGATTTGTTTGGATGATATTCATCATGCACGAGCTATAACACGGAGATATATGTGGCTAGCTCCCGTTCGTCAATGTGATGTAGGCATGCATTCCATGTGTCGTCATACGTGCTTAGGGAAAAGAACTTGCATGACATCTATTGTCCATCCCTCTCGTGGCAGCGGGGTCCAAAAGGAAACTACGGGATATTAAGGTTCTCCTTTTTATAAAGAACCGGACCAACGCATTAGCACTTGGTGAACACATGAACTCCTCAAACTATGGTCATCACCGGGAGTGGTTCCGGTTATTGTCACTCCGGGGTTGCCGGAACATAACACATAGTAGGTAACTACAACTTGCAAGATCGGATCTAAAACACATATATATTGGTGACAACATAATAATTTCAGATCTGAAATCATGGCACTCGGGCCCTAGTGACAAGCATTAAGCATGGAAAAGTAGTAGCCACATCAATCTCAGAACATAGTGGATAATAGGGATCAATCCCCATCAAAACTAACTCGATTACATCATAGATCCCATCCTACTCATCACCGCCCAGCGAGCCTACGAATAGATTACTCATGAACAACGAAGAGCTTCATGGAATTGGAGAGGGAAGAAGGTTTATGATGACGATGTCGACGATTTCCCCTCTCCGGAGCCGAAGATGGACTCCAGATCTTCCCTCCATATGAAGAACAGGTGGTGGTGGCGCCTCCGTATCGAAAACGTGACGAAAACTTCTCTTTTTTATTTTTTCTGGGACGAACGGCAACTTATAGAGATGGAGTTGGGGGAAGCAGGGCCGTGTGGGCCCCACAAGCCTGCCCACCGCCACCAGGGGGGTGGTGGCGGACCAGGGGCTTGTGGCCCACTGGCCCACCCCCTGAGGTGGAACTTGGTACAGATATTTTTGATATTTTCCAAAACTGCTCCCCGTAAATTTTTAGGACGTATGGAGAACTTGGATTTCTGCACAAAAATAACACCAAGGCAATTCTGCTGAAAACAACATCAGTCCAGGTTAGTTCGATTCAAATCATGCAAATTAGAGTCCAAAACAAGGGCAAAAGAGTTTGGAAAAGTAGATACGATGGAGACGTATCATGCAACAAGTCTGTGGCGAATGGGACGCCAGGGACACCAACATTGCGAGCTACCGTTTCCTCATCCAGCAGCTCCACAACCATTTTGAGGGTTGCGAGTTTCACCACGTTCCCAGGGCGGAAAATGAGGCGGCCGATACATTGGCCAAGATTGGCTCCACAAGACAAGCCATTCCAGCCGGCGTCTCCCTCGAGCAGCTGCACAAGCCGTCCATCAAGCCGTCTCCAGAATCGGCATCAATTTTCGTGTCGTATGATCCCTCGGTGCAAGCGCCGTCGGCTACAACTCCTGTGCCGGCTGCACTGGCTCTGCCGACTCCAATTGTGGCACCGGCTACGACCACTTCGCCGGCTACGACTACTTCGCCGGCTACAACAACAAATCCCGTTCCGCCAAGCCTCGAATCCTGTCGTCTCGACACCCAGTGGGTGGACGTCATGGAGGTAGACGGCAAGCCACCTACCACGACGGCATCAGAAACACATAGTCTCGAGCCTGCGACTGCTTCATCAAGCGCGGGGGCTGCAGAAGCCCCCGACACTCAGGTCGAGACGGAGCCAGCCCTTGTATCGGTTCCGTCGTGGGCTCAACCCATCCCGGCTTTCCTTCTTCGCGGCGAGCTTCCTCACGAGGAGGCGGAGGCAAGGCAGATCCAGTGCCGATCTGCAGCCTACGCCATCATCAATCGCGAGTTGGTTTAGCATAGCGTGACTGGTGTGTTCCAGCGTTGCGACGAATCAGAAAATGGACAGGAGATCCTCACAGACATTCACCAGGAGGAGCGCGGGCATCATGCCGCCTATAGAACCATGGTGGCTAAGGTGGTCCGCCATGGATTCTACTGGCCCATGGCCCTTGAGGAGGTCGGGGACATGGTCAACAAGTGCGAGGGCTGCCAACGCTTTGGCGTGCAGAGCCACATGCCGCCTTCGTCCCTCAAAACCATCCCCTTGTCATGGCCTTTGGCCATCTGGGGGTTGGACATGGTGGGGCTATTCAAGACGGCTCGCGGGGGCATGACTCATCTCTTGGTGGCCATCGATAAATTTACCAAGTGGATCAAGGCTAGACCCATCAAGAAGCTTGACGGCCCCACGACTGTCAGGTTCATTATGGACATCTTTGTCCGATACGGCGTCCCCCACAGCATCATCACCGACAACGGCACAAACTTCGCCAACGGTGCTTTGGCGCTCTACTGCTCCAACGTAGGCAACCGGCTCGACTTGGCGTAAGTGGCACACCCCCAGTCCAATGGCCAGGTGGAGAGGGCCAATGACCTATTCCTGGCCGGCATCAAGCCAACACTGGTGGCACCACTCGTCAGGTCAGCCAGCTGGTGGATTGAAGAGCTGCCGGTTATACTGTGGAGCCTCCATACCACACCCAACCGATCAACCGGCTTCACCCCATTCTTTCTGGTATATGGGTCCGAGGCTATCATCCCTACGGATGTCGAGTTTGACTCGCCTCGGGTCACCCTATACACAGAAACAAAAGCAAAAGAGGCAAGAGAAGACGACGTCGATCTTCTCGAGGAGGCACAGGACCTAGCCTTGAGCCGGACGACAATCTATCAACAGAAGCTGAGATACTACCACAACAAGAAGATCAAGCCCCTCTCTTTCAGAGAGGGGGACTTGGTGCTCAGAAGAATCCAGCGAACGACCGGCCATCACAAGCTCTCATCCCCATGGGAGGGGCCCTTCATCATCAGCATGGCATTGCATAACAATGCATACTACCTGATCGATGCCAAGAAGCCAAGGAAGCGCAAGAGGGACGACTCCGGCCAGGAGACGGAACGTCCATGGAACGCGGCGTTGCTTCGCTCGTTCTATTGCTAGAAGGCAAGTATCAAACATAGAAAGAGCATGCACATATGTATCTTTCTCCCTCTTCGGGATTTCTAATGAATGCAATGAAAAGAGCACGCACATATGCTTCTTTTTAGATTCATGACTAGAGTTTTCGCTCATTTTGTGAGTCCCTTGGTCTGGCTCAAATGGGCTCGGGGGCTTCCTAGCCGCCCGAACGACTTCCTTAAATTGTAGAAGAACACATAGTGTACGCAGGATCGATCCCTGGTCGTCTCGTAACAACTACAGACCGGCTCCCGGCTGTACGGCTAGCTAGGCAACGCCACGTAAGGCCGGATGCATATAAAGTTTGACTACAAAAAGGTTGTCCGCTCGGGTTGGTTCGATCTTTTTACGATCTTATTCTAGTCGGCCTCTGCTTTTTTGTGTTTGAATCTTTAAGTCTTGATGGCTTCGAAAAATCTAAGTCCAATATTCCCAAAGGCAGAAGCCTCGACCCAGTCACAAACCGGCTCCCGGTTGTCGGGCTGGTGGGGTAGATGCTAGAGGGAGTAAAGGGGTTGGAGAAAAAGATGTCAAGCAGGAATAAAAAGATGAAAATATAAAGCAGCACACATGGCATTAGGAATATAATGTAGAATTCATACATTCAAAAGCATCGGCCCAAAGCCAAAGTTCATTACACACCCCAGTGGGTGGAACTGTTGGACTAATAATTCATTGCAGACAACCAAAACAAAAACAGGACCGGCTAAGGGGCGGCGGCCTCGTCCGTTGCCCCGGCTGCTGCTCTTGAAGTGGTGGCTTCACCATCGCCAGCTGTTCCCAAGGCGGTGGCGCCGTCTCCCCGTCCTTGGTTTGAACCAAGGAGAAGCTCTTCTATTTTCCTTGCTGTCCAAAGGTTTAATCGGCTTGAATCGTCGAGGCTTCTCCACATTGTTGATGTAGTCAGCGCAGGATCGGTGGTTGACTTCTACTACTTCTTCTTCTTTGTCATGGTTTTCCTAAGCATGGCGGTTCTTCGTCTTGTCTCGGATAGGATAGACTTCCGCTACCTTGAGGTTGCTTCTAGAAACCCATTCTCTTGAGATAGCAGCTTATTCTCGAGGGGCATAGTGATCGGCGTTCCTGGGGCTCGTTCAAATAGGACTAAGGTGTTCCTCCACTTATTGGGTGGACAAATATGTCATTCATGAGAATAACAACACAATTCCCGAAGCATCACATAAACACACTGCTCATGGGACAGGTGAGGAGAACAGGGACTTGCTAAGGGTGGTCACTGGCCGAGAAGTTCGTGGTCCCACATGGCCTGGTACCTCATGCCCATGTTTGGCATAGACACGAGGGGGCGGTCGGGCGAAGAACTGGTCATATTCTGACGACTTAGAGCCATTTCGTATGGTCATAATCCGATCATCTTATGGCTCGGTGAAGCTTTTGGTCGCAAGGAACTTAGGACGTGAGTGAACATCTATCATATTATCTTAAGCACATTCCTTAGATGCCAGTAGTCTGACCTCTTACTTTGGACAATATCACCCTGTTTCATCAAAGATACATCTCTCATAACTAAAATCTACACCACTCAAGCTAGTCAACTCCGGGGTTGAGGGAAAGACTAAACCCAAACACGACAAGTATCATACAACATACATCGCACATGCGTACCCATGCGGGAACCTCGGGGAAGCATACAAGCCGCCAAGCTTGAACTGTGATGTTACAAATCCAAATGTCCAGCTAGATCATTCAATTGATAGGGTACTGCCTTTTTATATTAAGGAAACACGTAGTATTCCAATCCGATATCTCGTTTCCTTTCTGAGAATCCGATCAAGTGGTTCATCAATCTGGTCGACCATCACTCGACTCATTACTCCTACAACTCCAATACTGATGGGGTTCCACATAATCTCTTAGAGTCCTCACAATCCACATTTTATCGCCAGAACTAGGTCGCAATACATCCACCAACTTCCATTATCATGGCCAACTAATCTCCATGGCCATGCTTATCCAGGTTCGTAAGTCATTTCTACAACTCCAATTACTACTACTTGTTATCCACGAAGACACATGGTATCATGATCAATATCGTCGGCTAAATCCAATTTACTACGAACCATATGGCCTCGTCCATAACTAATACCCCATTTTAAATATGAAACTCAATCCAACAAGACCTTTTACTTGCTACTCCAAGTCATTATGGTAAAATCATGAAACCATGTCAACTACTCGTTAAAGTCAATTATACCAACAAGAATTCTTGCTCGTGATCAAAATTTTCCTTCTAAATCCGAACTTATTCCAGGAATAAGTAGGTTATGCTACTTTATAAACTTGTTCCACCTAGTTCACCTACCTTTACAAGGGTCTCACAATCCACCAAGATAGACTAGCTATATCCTCAAAACACCTACCATCACCACAACAGACATTTGCTAATACTCTTATATCCGAGAATGGTCCTTCTTGGGGCATCATGGTTTTGGTGTTGGCTTAAGATTGAGGGATACTTGTTCACTGTGATCGTTTGTTCCATAAGGAACACGATGCTATACAGGGGTTTATTGGGGATCGACGTGTGTCCTGGAAAATCCGTGTGTTAGACACGTGAGCAGAAAATTGAGCCGGAAAGTCTTGTGGAGGTTAGTCTGGTCTCGAGAGGGTTTCTGATCTTGAGGGAGAGCATATCTCCTACTGGTTGCATGGTTAAGCATGGTATAGTTAGTGTCTTCAGTGTCAGCTGTCCGTCAAAGTGGATCACTGGTGCATTTTTTCTTGCTGGTCTTCAATTGTCGAGAAGGGTGAGAGAGAGAGAGAGAGAGCAACACAGAGGAGGGTGCCTAAGGGGTGCTATAGTGCAAGTGCAATCAAACAAGTGTTGGAAAGTCAACTCAAACATCAATATGAGACAGGTGATATAACCGCATGCTTGTTGCATAGAGCAAATGCGCTACTTATATCAAAGCACAACAAATAAGAACAACGGTAACACAACATGGTCCCATCCGAACCATTTCACGGACTCGACTTCGGGTAGGGGATTTACGACTCATCCTACCCTAGGGTTCTCGTACTCGACAGTCGTGCTTTCTTCGCACTCCAGAGAGGAGTCCGCTTAGCCTTCTGGACGATCTCTTGGTGTTGCCACGTCTCTTGTTGTTACTTGCCGAAACAACTCGGGTTGGGCTAAAAAGAATTCTTGACGACTTACTCTAGCCGGTGAGCTGCCGATGATGGTGGTTCTTCATGGCGGTCGTTGACTGGGTCTTCTATTGTCTTTATAATCTTGCCATTGTCTTCTTTCCTTCCAAGGCATCGAGAGATCCAAGTGGACGACCTTTATGCATTGACATCAGCGTGCATGATAGAGTCCCGTCCCGTCAATCACGTTGATCATAGTATCGACACCTTGGGCGGGGAATGAAGAGAACCGTTTTCCTGCTCACTAGGGTGAGGCGGACCAAATGGTGAGGTTATCATCCACCGGTGGTGGTCGACACAACCTTGATATTAACAGGGTCGCGCCACTAGCGATGCAGATCATGGCCTGGCATAAATTCGTCTGGTTCATTGTAGGTTTACGTGGCATCACTCCGGAGCAGTGCCGAGGGTGTCGGCATCTTCTAAGCCTCAATGTTCTTGTTCCTCATGGAGGTACTTATGTCGGTGTTGTCTAGTCGTACAGTTGTTATCTTTGTCCTTCAGTACATGGGCGGTTTCTTGGAAAGATTGCTTCCTTCCAAATTGCCCACGAGGATTTCAAGTAATCTAGTGGTCAGAGGGCATAGGGTGCTAGCGACCGTTTGGAAGTTTTGAAAAGGTACAAGAGGTGTCAAAGAATAAGGTTGTGAGGCTAAGGTATAACCTTCACTTTCTTTGAATATTTAGGAGAGGTGAGAAAAATACAGGTTTTGCAAATATTTTTGAAGGGTCTGGAAATCAGTGTTGTCCTAATTGACGTCCGTGCTAGCTAAAGGCTTCCTACATTCAGGATGGCTCTGATACAACCTCTGTGGGGACCCCGACTTAAGAGTCGAGATCGTCGAATGAATGTGCTCACTGATCCCAGAGATCAATGCTCACCGAACACACATAAACTGATTAACAAGAGTCCTACATCCATACATACAGTTTGTTACAATAAATGACCATTGCGGTCAAGTCTTACATATACAGGGCCTTGAGGGCCAACACACCAAAGTTGACCAATAGCGGAAGTATTGTTCGAAAGCTTGAACCCATGCCATCAGCCGTAACCTATAGGCATTCTGACTGGGAAGTTCCCTAGCTCGCAGGAACGTCACCAAGTTATTCATCACCATATCCTGATCTCTCATACCTGGTCAATGAAATAACCAGTGGCAAGACAATGAGTACTTTGAACGTAGTCGCAAACAACCCATGATGTGGATAAAGCAGTTGGTACGACAATAAGTGATATACAACATTTGCGGAAAGCAAGCTTGAAGGTAAATAAACATGATCAGAGATGGGTATGGATATGCATCATAAGTTAGATGGTATTCGAAGAACAGGTTACAAATATCAACATATCTATCAAGGGTTTAACACTTCGGGTTCACCCGATATGTCAAGTCTCCGAACATGGTCATATAAACTCTTTCACATAACTCCTTGAACACACACACACACTTGGTTTATGCGAAAATGACTGGATGTGGTTTAAGCAGGATTAGCCAACTGTCCTGGACCGTGGACACGACTATTTGAATAGTTTAACACTCCCTAGAGGTTGTACGGTGTACCCACGAGATTCGGGAAACTTTCTTGTCCTCCACAACTCGCGGTATATAACACACCCGAGGTAAGTACCCGATCAATGCCTTTTCCCTGACGATACTAGACAAAGAGTTCCACTCGATTGGTACCTAGCCCACATGATGTACGTCTTACGAGCACCAACTCAGGACAGTATCATCCATGCATGGATCAACGGTGTGCCCGAAACACGTAAAAACGGCATAGTCGACCTACCTGGTACGACCCCGTCACGAAAGTGACCACATACCACTCCTGCCACTAGTAATGTGGCTCTTTGCTAGCACCGACCAAAGTAATCAACAAAGGCCCGTCCCATAAAGGGGTAACATGGTCGCACATGTAAGGTTGGGACTGTCGATACATCATAAATATAATCCTATTTCCGAAACCACTAACACCAAAATATACCCGATGCACCACTTCTTCACTAGTGGCCACCTAACTCGTTATCACCCTCACGCATTAGTGGCACCCGATGGGGTTTTCATAAGACCTTTGATATTGACCATCATCATGCTCATGCTTCTACTATGCCTAGCATCTACTTGTGAACATAATATTAGCGTGACCCTCATAGGTGGTAGGATCATGCTCAAATGCAAGTGCTCCGGAGGAGCCATCGGAAACACCATATCAATGATTTACCGAATACTCATGATCATATGCAATGGGAATATTTGCTCTACTTAGCATGCAAATAATATTTTGCTCAAACATGGTGAAAGGGCTGCTTGCCTTTGCTCTCATAAGTTCTCGGGGTCTTCGAGGTGTTCCGGTCCAACTCCGAGTACTCCGTCAACTATCGTCGGAAACAATCACAATAAGCCACACAACAAGTAGAAGTAAAAGTGCTATATAAATTGAAGTTTTATTTTTCTTGGAACTCTCTGGTCATAAGAAAAATACGTGAAGCTTTCCATAGGAGATTTTGATCATTAGGGATTTTGAATGGATGAAAGGAGGAATAGGTGATCTTTAAAGAAGCCTATAGAAAATATCAAGATAAAAATGAGTGGAGGCACTCATTTAACAGACCATAAATTTAGAAATATTTAGGAAGTTGTTTCACTGGATTTGGAGTTGATAAGAATATACTAGGGATTTTCTAACATGGAATAAATAGAAAAAGGGAGCCATTTATTTATTGCAACAAAAATAAGTCATACAAAAATGTTAACATGGCTTGAAAAACAGGATATGATATTAGAAGACTCTGGAATTTGGAATCACTCCAATTGGAGTTTATTTCAGTCCTATAGGAATTTTGAAAGGTGAGGCTAGGAGTATTCAAATTTTTACTAGAATAATGATACAATAGAAAAGTTGCTTCAAAAAATGTGCAAAGCACATCTTTGGATAGCCCTAGATTTTAGGAACCTTCAGGTTTTGAACCAACCAATTTGCAGTTAGGATGAATTGTTTAGGGATTTGTCAAGTTTCTTATAAAATAAAAAAATAAAAGCTTACACCAGCGGGCTATAGCCGCCCTGGGCGCTGGATAGAACTTGGGCCAGCCAAGCTGCTCAGCCACGTGGGCAGGTCGGCCACGACGAAGGCGCATTCATCTCCACGCGAGGAAGGCAACTTCTAGCCGAAGGCTTGACCACTTAAAGCCTGGGCCCGACCGGTGAAAGGATGACTAGGGGGCCCGCTTGTGGGGTCCTTCCTTTTCCTCCCACTCGATCTGTGAGCACGCAGGGGAGGCAGGGCCAGCCGGTGCAGGGGCAGGCTCCGGCGGCTCCAGCCACTCCACGGTGATGCGCCAGCGAACAAGGGGTCGGGGAAGAGCCTCCCGCACCCGAGCAGGACTTAGCTCCGCAGGGGAGCCTTGAGGGCGAGGGTCCCTCGGCCATGGCGCGGGCCGACGACGGTAGAAGCGGCGAGGGCACTCCGGCCGCTGTGAGGTGGGAGGAAGGAGCGGGAAAGGAGCTGCGGGGGTCTGAGGTGCTCCTAGAGGCTCTAGGGAGAGAGAGGGAGGATGGGCAGGCTCAGGGATGCTCGGGTTCGAGCATGGCCGAGGCGGCACTTCGGCCATTGCAGGTGATGAAGATCCCGAGAGGAGGAGCTACTAGTTTCGTGGGCTTGCTGGAGGTGGAGGGGAAAACCTATGGCCGAGAGGGGCTCGGGGAGAGCTTTAAATGGAGGGGCAGCCAAAGGGAGAGCTCAGAAGCTCTGGTGCTCTCGGGCATGAGGGAAGACACGTATCTCTGTGGCACTTTGGAGGCTAGCCAGCATTGGGAAAGGCTTGGACCAGTCAAGGGGGATGCCCTGGTGCTCTAAGACACACGGCAACGGTCGAATACGACCTAGAGAAATAAAACAAGGTGTAGAGCACCCTTATTGCAGGCCAGGGTGGTGGTCACCATGGCCACCTGTGCCCAGACTGCCAATTTGACCAGTCAAGGATGTCTGGGGGTGGGGCGTGCTACCTGGAGTGTGACTGAGGAGTTTGGTCTCAAGTGTAGTTGGTTTGAATGGTCTTTGACCGAGGTTAAGTTTGTAACAGCAAACTTAGAGGTAATAAAAGTGAATTTCAAATGGAGAGTCTTGGGGAAAAACCATGTCTAGCAGTGTTAGCTATGCAAGAACTTCAACAATGCTAAGTATCATCTCAAACAAAGGAGGGTAGCTAGTACTTGCTGTACAGAGCTACATTTCAGCCAAAATCAACTTGTAGACGTGCTGCTCATTTTTCCTACATGAGCATGCGATAACTTGGTTTGAAATAATGCCTTTGAATGCTAGGGACCCTCTGGAAAGAGGTGGGGGCTTACCTTAAGCACATGTGGGGCAAGAGGGGTAAAAATGGTGATCCAAGGGTAAAAATGAGAGGTAGCTACATGGAGTCTCCCTCCAATAATTGACCAAAGGCCATGGCAAAGCTACTGGAGGTAAAATGTAACTATATAGAGTTGTGGTAGAAATTTAAGCTCAAGGCACTACTGGAATCTGCTGGTTTACCGACAACCTGAGCTGACGGCAAAGGACAGTTTAACTGATGGCAAAGGCTTTGCCGTCAGTGTGCTGTCGGCAAAGGTACCGGCCAAGATTTTATCGGCAATCACTTTCTTTGCCGTCAGCTGAAGGTCGACCGACGGCAAAGACTTTGCCATCAGCTTTGTGGCACGGGCTGACGGCAAAGAGCTGTGGCGGCAACGGCGCAGGCCGAGCCCCGTTAGAAGGTGCATCACAAAGTGCAAACAACACAACACAAGTGCAAACAAGATCACAAAGTATTCAAAGCATCACAAGTGCATCCACAAATACAATTGCATTACAAAGTTCATCTAAGACTACACAAGTGCATTAGAAAGTCCCTCGAGCATCCATCCATATGCCATGCTGCTTTATCAAAATCTGCATAATGAGAAAGAAGTTAGAAGAAGAATACAATAAGAAAGAAGTTATCTAAATTAAGCTAAGCAATTAGAAGAAGAAGTGGAAGAAGATGAAGAACAAGAAGAACAAGAAGAAGAAGTGGAAGAAGTGGAAGAAGAAGAAGAAGAAGACAGAGAAAAAGAAAGAAGAGAAGTTATCTTTTTTTCCTCTTTCGTCTTCTCTTATTTCTTCATCTCTTGTTTGTTGTTCTCTTCTGGTTTCTTTTAAAACTTTCTAAACTAATTATTTCATTTTTGAGCTCTCATATCAACTAGAATTTACTAAGCTAACTAAACCATGGCTAATATCAACTAGAATTTACTAAGCTAACTAAAGCATGGCATAATCTAAGTTGATCTAAACAATAAGAAGAATAAGAAGGAGAGGAATAACTTACCGAATGCCAAGAAACAGAGGAGAAGCTCCATCTCCGTTGGTCGCTGGGTTGCTAGGGCTCTCACCAGGAGAAGTAAAGGGATCATGGGATTCAACTCTGGAATGATGCTGCAACAAGGCAAGAGTTAAAATATGTGGTTAGCACGGCGACAGACAATGGTATAAGACCATGCAAGGTTGGTCATTGAAAGGGAAATCACCGTTCCCATCGGAGAAGGCATCGGCGGAGGGGGCGGCAAACCTTCCTTCTCACACATAGCCTGCAAACTAGTTTTCGAGGAGTCAAAGAAATAGCCTTGTTGCGTCTCACACATAGCCTTGCTTCTCACACAACTGACTTACCGCAACGAAGTCGTGCATGGCCTTTGCATGGGCATTATTGCGTGCCCTCTCCTCCTCAAGCAACCTCTGCGTATTCCGGTCCCTCTCCTCCAACAAGAGCCTGGTGGCCTCCCTCTCCTTCATAACTGCGGCCTGCAACCACTCCTCAAAAGGAATTTTCATCATCCATCCAGGGACAAAAGAACGAAAGAAATAATGAAGAAAACTAACCTCGATGGCAAGATCAACTGGCCTCGCGTGTTGCCGTATTACAGGAGCGGAGCTCGTTTTCCTCGACTTGATCTGAGATAGAGTCTCAGTGATAGGGACGAAGCCATCACACATGGCCAGCGTGCCATGACTCTTACCGCTACTAGAGATCATTAACGCCTCTGGATCGATAGGATTCTGGCTTGGGTCAAAGTCAGGCCCACGCAGCTGTTTGACCACCTCAGAATAAGACGTCATCTTGTTGTAGGCGGACAGGCTTGTGTACGTCGACGGCCCGTCCCCCTCAGAATATGCCTTCGCCGTCTTGTACGAGCCCTTATGGGCCATGCTAAACGTGGCGTATCCCTCAGGCTCGGGCTGGTTATTGTGTTTGGCCTACACGAAAAGACAAAGAATTAGTACAACAAAAATCATGAACGAACGAATTATTGATGAAACAAAACAAGGCACACATACCCATTTTTTGGCGTATTGCTTGATGTTGGCATTGCCTTGGTGGTGTGGCACACCAACCAATTGGGCACGACGGTCCTTGGCCATAGTGTGGGTGCTCAACCAAGCCTCTGTGCACCAGCTGTCCACTATCATCTCCCAACAATCCATCTTATCGACCAACCATCTCGGGGGCACCTACGAATGTAAGTTAATGAAGAATGAAACTAAGTATTATAACTAAATAGACCTAACTAACCCTAAGAATTGATGTTTGGAATGTACATACCTCCATGTACTCGGTCTTATCAAGGAAAATATTTCGACATTCAGTCTTTCTCTTTGGCTCCCCTTGCTTGGCGTACCAATCTCGAACAGCCTGAACACGCAGCTCGTGCCTCGTGTTATTCAATAAACTCTTGCACTCTTTCATGAGGTTCTTCTTGGCCGCCTCCTCTGTCCCCTCCTCGTGTTATTCAATAAACTCTTGCACTCTTTCAAGTAACTCTGCAATTATGCCAAATAGATGCATAGATGAATAGTGAAATGATTTGGAAGGAAATAACAATATATAACATTGTATACTTTTTATTGGGTAAAATAATAGTTACCCAAAAATCAGCCAACACCTTGTCGGCCACGCTCACGCAAACGACACCATTGACATGTGTGTTTTCCGGGAGCAGAGCAGCTTGGTAGTGCTCCCACTTGAGTCCTGGCTCGGGAACCATACCCGCACCGGGCAACTGCACTATCCCGGGGAAGTGCTCCCTAAGTAAAGACCCAAGGATGCAGTTTGGATTCCGGGTATTCTGTGGGTAAACCCACCCCCTACATAATGATAAGGCAAAGACATTAGCTACTTGGTGAAATATAATGATATAAGGTACACAATATATATCAACTTACTTCTCGCCATCTGGCTTAATGAACGCCCTGTGCTGCAACTCCAATCGGTCTGGAACTCGTGTCATACCACGTTGGTAGACCGACTTGCTGGCAGTCCCCTCAGCCTCTACCTCAGCCCCCTCCGCCTCAGCCTCCGCCTCAGCCCCCTGCATCGGTGTCTGCTCCTGGACGGGAGGATCCCGCACCGGTGACACCCTCGTCTGCAAGGGTGAAGTGGCTGAGACAGAAGTAGCCGAGGGTGGTGGCGACTGGCTCCTATCATGCAGCCTCCCTCTCCCACGACCACGTCCTCTGCCTCTCTTCTTTCCTACGCCTCTTCCATGGGGCTCCTCGGCAAAGCTCTGCAACAAAGTTCTCCGTAGCTGCCAGGTGTTATCCTCGACTTATCCCCGCCTGCCATGTCTCACCACCTGTAACGATAAATAGTTAAATAATTAGTACAAATTCAAGGACAATAATTAAATGAACAATAATAAATACATGAATAATTCAACTAATAATTGAATAATTAAACAACAATGTTTGGATGCATACAAAGTACTAATAGTCTGGATCATCTGTCTCTTCTCCATGGTCAATTGAAGCAAAATCATCATCAGTATCACACGTGTCGTCATGACTGATATCGTCATCGGGTTCAGGGACATCATGTGGAAGGCCTTTTTTTAACCGATCAAGCATTGATAGCTCATCGACATTGGTAACTTCTTCTACTTGCACTTCTTCCTCATCATCACGTGAGTCTTGTTCCTCCGTGTTCAGGGTGGACGTAGAGCAGTTTCGGGTACGACGTCTGACACCACGTGATTCTTGGAAGAATCTCCATCATATGTTATTGGGTCAATTTGAGGTTCATAATCGTCTTCATTTGGGGGAGGTGGTCCAAGATGTGGCGGCACATCGAACATGACATACCAACCTTTTAGGTTCTTAACACTTTGACGACAGTATGGCAGATAGAAAACTTGGGTGGCCTGTTGAGCCACAATATAGACATCGGCACCGCTTAACTGCCCGTCTTGTCGAATTTCGACAATCCCAAGATGTTCATGAGTCCGTCTTGTCTTAGTAGGATAGAACCAATGACATTTGAACACAACAACATTCGGAGGATTTTCACCATAATAATGAAGTTCGTAGAGTTCTTCAAGTCTTCCATAATACTCGACACCTCCCTCGCCTATAGCAGAGACACCGGAATTGTTTGTTTTTCGACCGGGCATTGAAAGCTCTTTGCTAGCAGTACGAAAGCGATACCCGTTGATGTCGTACTTCTGAAATCTACGTACCTGAAAGTCAAAACCATTAGCTATTTGTCTCAATTCATCATCGACTTGCTCATCTGAATTAGCCTAGACGTTAAGAAAAGATAGAGTTTGTGTGTTACTCATGAGTAATAGCAACAATGGAAATCACGTATTGTATATAAGGGAGGTACCGTTTTTTTGAACCAAGAGATGAAACCGAGATAGCCGCCTCCTGTCTTTTCAAGAAGTTCATACTCGAGAATGGATTCTTTTTTGATTGCAACACCATTCGAGAATTGTTCGACGTATCGACTGTATCAATTAATAATAGTTGTTAGACACAAAACTTGTTAAAAGTTGCGAAACAATCTACAGATCACTTACTCGATGTATGGCCGAACTTGTGTTAAATTGTTCAATATATACATCGTTAGTGTGCGCCACTCCTCGACGCACAGCAACTTTGGTTTTCCCACACCAGAAGGTGCAAGCTTCCCTTTGAAAAGGCTGAGATTGGATTCACATCGTTTGGGGTCGCCCAGATTGTACCGAGGCTTTGGATTATGCAAGCTATGCATAGTGGCATCATAGTGTGCTATTGGAAGTTTGCCGCCTCCTCAGTAATGAATGCCTCGACCATCGATGCTTCAATTCTACGTTTATTTTTACATTTTCCTCGACGTGTCTTCTGCATTCTTTCAGTTGCGTAGCACCAACGATTTTGCACAGGGCCACCCAATCTTGGCTCACGTGTTGCATCGGATTAAAGAAGCCCGGTGGAAAAATCTTCTCTAACTTGCAGAGCAACTCAGGCACCAACTCTTCCATGTCATCTATCAAGGCACGCGACAACTCTTTAGCAGAAAGAACACGGAAGAAATAGCTCAACTCGGCCAATACTAGCCATTCAGCCTCAGGGATATAGCCACGCAACATCACCGGCATTATCCGCTCAAGCCATATGTGCCAATCATGACTCTTGAGCCCAAATTTTTTCATTTTTTCAATGCTCGCGCCCCTCGCTATATTTGCAGCATACCCATCGGGGAACAACAACTTTTTTTGCACCCACAAGAGGATTTCCCTTATTGCTCCCTTCTCAAGATTGTACCAGGCAGGTGGTTTGGACCAATTTTTTCTTCCTTTCGGTTCTCGCATGTTTAGTGATGGCCTATCACACAGAGTCTCCTGGTCAACTCTAGCCTTTGTATTATCTTTGCCCTTATCAGTGCCGAAAAATGTGCCAAGAAGGGCCTCAGCGATATTCTTTTCAGTGTGCATCATTTCAATGTTGTGTGGAAGTAAGAGGTCTTTGATGTAGGGGAGATCCCAGATGCATGGCTTGTGGGTCCAGGTGTGTTCCTCATTATAACCCAAGAAATACCCTGGACGGTTTGGATCAGGCTCCATAGATTTTAACTGTTCATTAATTTGTGCCCCGGTCAACGCAGGTGGTGCCGAGTGTTTGACAACTTTACCTTTCATGAAATTCTTCTTGTCTTTTCTGATGGATGGTCCATAGGCAAGAACTGTCTATGCAAGTCAAAGAAGGAATACTTCTCTCCCGCCAGCAACCAATGAAACTTAAGAGCTGCCTTGCATTGTGGGCATGGGAACCTTCCATGCACACACCAGGCAACGGAAAGCGCAAATGGTGGCAGATCATGCAACGAGTATTGGTACCAAACATACTTTTGAAAGTTCTCTTTCTTAGCTGCGTCGTATGTGTTGACCCCATTCACCCAAATCTTCTTTCAAGTCATCCATCAGCGGTTGCATGTACGCACTCATATTCTTCCCCGGGTAGTTTGGCCCTGGAACTATCAACGTCAGAAATATGTGCTTTCTTTGCATAATGGATGATGGTGGAAGATTGAGGGGAATGACAAATACAGGCCAGCAACTATATTGGGTAGCCGTCATACCAAAAGGATTGAACCCATCGAGGCTGATGGCGATTCGACAATTCCTTGGTTCTTTATCTTTTTCCTTATGTATACTATCGAATGCCTTCCATGCGTGACCATCTGAAGGGTGTACCAACATCGGAACTCCGTGTTCATCTAATTCTTTCCTAATTCCATGTTTGTGCCATGTCATCTGTTTTGCTGTTTCTTCGAGCATGTAAAGTCGTTGAAGTCTTGGTAGGATCGGCAGATACCGTAGGACACTCATGGAGATTTTGCTCTACTTCTTCTCACCTTCACCGTTTTATACCTCAACATATCTGGAGGACTTGCAAAATGGACAATATGTTTCGTCCGCATACTCTTTCCTAAATAAGGCACATCCCTTCACAAGCATGTATCTGCTCATACGACATCTTGAGTGCACTAAGGATTTTGTCTGACTCATATAGGTTTGAAGGCATAATATGACCTTCTGGTAGAAAGCGCCCAAATAGGGTCATCACTGAGTCAAACAGGTCTCTTCCAATGTTCAACTGGGCTTTCACAGCCATTACTTGTGCGATGGCATCTAGTTGAGAAATCTTAGTGTTCTCGTGAAGAGGACGTTTTGAAGACTCCAACACGGCATGGAAGGCTTCCGTGGATTCCTTCATCTCTTCGTCCTTGTTCCGAGCATCATCAAACTCATTCACCATGTCTTCATTCCCTGTACCATAATCATCGGTGCACCGACGCAACTCCTCGTCTCTGTTACGTTGGGCCGACTCACCATGAAATGTCCACAAGGTATAGCCGGGAGTAAAACCACGCATCTGCAGGTGTTTACCCATTACATCCTTTGTTTGTCGCGAATAATTCTTGCACCTAGTGCAGGGGCACCATGTTTTTGGCTGGCCTTTAGAAAACGCCGTTTCCACGAATTCATAGGTTTTGCTCAACCATTCATCGGTCATATCCCTCTGACTATGGTGACCGGTGTACATCCATTCACGATCAGTCATTCTGGCAAGCTAGCTACATAGTATCCACATATAAAACAATATAAATTGTCAATTCATCAAGTATGTTAAATTAATTATGGCCATTTTTTAATCATGGTTAATACATTGGGATGCACGGCATGCACACCTACCAGCTACTAGGTAAAGATGGGTCCTAATCCCACCCGAGTATGTGTAGATTGGGTCATTTCCCCATGCCCTGCTCCCGACCCAACGCAAAATTTCGGCAGCACCTCCCCGCTGTTCTCCTGATACACGTCTCGGCAACTAACCGAGAGGATGTGTACCCGGAGAACAACAAGGAGGAGCTGTCGAAACTCTGCATGGGATCCGGAGCAAAGCGTGGGAAACGACCCAATCTACACATACCCGGGCTGTCCATGGATAACGTTGGACAATTCGAAAGAATCACCGTTATAAATATGCAAATGCATGCATATTTTTGACAGGAACCCTTTCGAACGGGAGACGCATATTGGTTACGCAACAACTTTGCATTTTAATACTAAAAATACCTAGCTAGATAGTGTCATCAGCACGAAGGCCGGAACAGAGCAAAATAAAGGGGGTGGAGGAGGAGTTACCAAATGTGCTCACTTTCGAATGCAGAGGAGGTCATCAAAAACCAATCCCTCGCGGAGAAGCTACTGCAGATTTGAATGCACTCAATCAACACAAATAAGCACTCACGGTAATTAAGCTAACTAATACTAACATCTATTATTAATAATTTATTATTCAAGTTTTGTTACTCTTCTCTTCTTCTATTTCTTTTCTTCTTATTATTTTCTTTCTATTGCTAACAGCTAGCTAACTAATACTAACAGCTAGTTGACTAATACTAACAGCTAGCTAACTAATACTTACATGTACTAACATCTATTGCTAACTAAATCTAACTAAAAATCTATCACTAAAAATCTACCACTAAGTAATTGCTAACTAAATTTAACTAATATTCATGTACTAAAAATCTAATATTCATGTACTTTTCCTCTGTTTTTCAATCCTCAGTTTTACACATGCATCTTTTATTCTTAAAGAGTTGCAACCCGCAAAGTATTTTTCCTAAGCATGCAATGCTTCCACACCAACAAACCATGCATGTATGCCACATAATTAATCTACAATCCCACTAAATATATTTTCTATGCATGCAACCCTTTTCTATTCTTAAATAGTTGCAACCCACACAGTATTTTCCTAAGCATGCAATGACTTCCACACCAACAAAACATGTATTTTCCTAAGCATCCAACGACAGCCAAATCACTAGTTTCGATAGTTTTCCTACATTTTTCCTATTCCTATGTTCTTGCGATCCTGTAAATCTAAGAGGCCCTAACATAGAAAAAATAAACTAAAAAAATAAAGAAAAAAAGGGAGGAGGAGCTCACCGGCGAGTCGGGGCGGGACTGGCGCGGGGCGGCGGGGGCGGAGCTGGCGCGGGGCAGAGGCGCGTAAGGGCGGCGCGGGGCAGAGGCAGGTAGGGGTGGGCGCGGGGCAGAGGCGAGTAGGGGCGGCGCGGGGCGGCGCCGGCGAGTACGGGCAGGCGCAGGGCGGCGCGGGGGCCGATGCCTCGGGGCGGGGCGATGGCGGGGCTGGCGCGAGGCGGCGCCGACGAGTAGGGGCGGCGCGGGGCGACGCAGGGCGGGGCGGCGCAGGGCGAGTAGGCTCGACGACGGCGGCGGGTCGAGAGAGCAGGGTGGGAGAGGTGAGGGAGAAGAGGTGTTAGGTCGTGGCACGGGGGGGATAACCACCCGACTATGCCATCAGCTGGCTGTCGGCAAAGACAACTGCTAGGCTTTGCCGTCATACCAAAAGGATTGAACCCATCGAGGCTGATGGCGATTCGACAATTCCTTGGTTCTTTATCTTTTTCCTTATGTATACTATCGAATGCCTTCCTTGTGTGACCATCTGAAGGGTGTACCAACATCGGAACTCCGTGTTCATCTAATTCTTTCCTAATTCCATGTTTGTGCCATGTCATCTGTTTTGCTGTTTCTTCGAGCATGTAAAGTCGTTGAAGTCTTGGTAGGATCGGCAGATACCGTAGGACACTCATGGGGATTTTGCTCTACTTCTTCTCACCTTCACCATTTTCTACCTCAACATATCTGGAGGACTTGCAAAATGGACAATATGTTTCGTCCGCATACTCTTTCCTAAATAAGGCACATCCCTTCACAAGCATGTATCTGCTCATACGGCATCTTGAGTGCACTAAGGATTTTGTCTGACTCATATAGGTTTGAAGGCATAATATGACCTTCTGGTAGAAAGCGCCCAAATAGGGTCATCACTGAGTCAAACATGTCTCTTCCAATGTTGAACTGGGCTTTCACAGCCATTACTTGTGCGATGGCATCTAGCTGAGAAATGTTAGTGTTCTCGTGAAGAGGACGTTTTGAAGACTCCAACACGGCATAGAAGGCTTTCGTGGATTCCTTCATCTCTTCATCCTTGTTCCGAGCATCATCAAAGTCATTCACCATGTCTTCATTCCCTGTACCATAATCATCGGTGCGCCGACGCAACACCTCGTCTCTGTTACGTTGGGCCGACTCACCATGAAATGTCCACAAGGTATAGCCGGGAGTAAAACCACGCATCTGCAGGTGTTTACCCATTACATCCTTTGTTTGTCGCGAATAATTCTTGCACTTAGTGCAGGGGCACCATGTTTTTGGCTGGCCTTTAGAAAACGCCGTTTCCACGAATTCATAGGTTTTGCTCAACCATTCATCGGTCATATCTCTCCGACTATGGTGAACGGTGTACATCCATTCACGATCAGTCATTCTGGCAAGCTAGCTACATAGTATCCACATATAAAAGAATATAAATTGTCAATTCATCAAGTATGTTAAATTAATTATGGCCATTTTTTAATCATGGTTAATACATTGGGATGCACGGCATGCACACCTACCAGCTACTAGGTAAAGATGGGTCCTAATCCCACCCGAGTATGTGTAGATTGGGTCATTTCCCCATGCTCTGCTCCCGACCCAACGCAAAATTTCGGCAGCACCTCCCCGCTGTTCTCCTGATACACGTCTCGGCAACTAACCGAGAGGATGTGTACCCGGAGAACAACAAGGAGGAGCTGTCGAAACTCTGCATGGGATCCGGAGCAAAGCGTGGGAAACGACCCAATCTACACATACCCGGGCTGTCCATGGATAACGTTGGACAATTCGAAAGAATCACTGTTATAAATATGCAAATGCATGCATATTTTTGACAGGAACCCTTTCGAACAGGAGACGCATATTGGTTACGCAACAACTTTGCATTTTAATACTAAAAATACCTAGCTAGATAGTGTCATCAGCACGAAGGCCGGAACAGAGCAAAATAAAGGGGGTGGAGGAGGAGTTACCAAATGTGCTCACTTTCGAATGCAGGGGAGGTCATCGAAAACCAATCCCTCGCGGAGAAGCTACTGCAGATTTGAATGCACTCAATCAACACAAATAAGCACTCACGGTAATTAAGCTAACTAATACTAACATCTATTATTAATAATTTATTATTCAAGTTTTGTTACTCTTCTCTTCTTCTATTTCTTTTCTTCTTATTATTTTCTTTCTATTGCTAACAGCTAGCTAACTAATACTAACAGCTAGTTGACTAATACTAACAGCTAGCTAACTAATACTTACATGTACTAACATCTATTGCTAACTAAATCTAACTAAAAATCTATCACTAAAAATCTACCACTAAGTAATTGCTAACTAAATTTAACTAATATTCATGTACTAAAAATCTAATATTCATGTACTTTTCCTCTGTTTTTCAATCCTCAGTTTTACACATGCATCTTTTATTCTTAAATAGTTGCAACCCACAAAGTAGTTTTCCTAAGCATGCAATGCTTCCACACCAACAAACCATGCATGTATGCCACATAATTAATCTACAATCCCACTAAATATATTTTATATGCATGCAACCCTTTTCTATTCTTAAATAGTTGCAACCCACACAGTATTTTCCTAAGCATGCAATGACTTCCACACCAACAAAACATGTATTTTCCTAAGCATGCAACGACAGCCAAATCACTAGTTCCGATAGTTTTCCTACATTTTTCCTATTCCTATGTTCTTGCGATCCTGTAAATCTAAGAGGCCCTAACATAGAAAAAATAAACTAAAAAAATAAAGAAAAAAGGGAGGAGGAGCTCACCAGCGAGTCGGAGCGGGACTGGCGCGGGGCGGCGGGGGGCGGAGCTGGCGCGGGGCAGAGGCGCGTAAGGGCGACGCGGGGCAGAGGCAGGTAGGGGTGGGCGCAGGGCAGAGGCGAGTAGGGGCGGCGCCGGCGAGTATGGGCAGGCGCAGGGCGGCGCGGGGGCCGATGCCTCGGGGCGGGGCGATGGCGGGGCTGGCGCGAGGCGGCGCCGGCGAGTAGGGGCGGCGCGGGGCGACGCAGGGCGGGGCGGCGCAGAGCGAGTAGGCTCGACGACGGCGGCGGGTCGAGAGAGCAGGGTGGGGGAGGTGAGGGAGAAGAGGGGTTAGGTCGTGGCACGGGGGGGGATAACCACCCGACTATGCCATCAGCTGGCTGTCGGCAAAGACAACTGCTAGGCTTTGCCGTCAACTCGGTGTAGGCATAGACGGCTACGGTTAAGCCGTGGTCGAACGTGGGACCGAAAACCTCCCTATGTCGTTAGCCGCCCTTTGCCGTCAGTCTTTTGCTCCTTTGCAGTCAGCTGGCTGACATCTTAGATAGAGCGGACGACATAGAGTTTCTATGCCGTCAGCCGCGCCTATGCCGTCAGCATTATTTTCAACTGAGGGTAAATCCTCTATGCCGTCAGCCCCATGAAAATGCTGACGGAAAAGCCAAAAGTTGTTGGCAAATTAGGTTTTTCCAGTAGTGAGGGTAAAGGTGGAAGGGGCCAAAGTAGCTACTTCGGCGAGTGCACACAAGTTGTTTGATGAGTTTCAGCGGTACCAGATGGACTTCAATTGATGTGAAACTTAACATGATCAAATAATAGATGAAAATAAGCTTTGAAACCAAATTTTGGATTTGGTGGACATGTAGACTTGGAAAACTGATGAAATGGGCAGAAATGGGCTTCTACTTACAAGACTATTCAAATCAATTCCCACAAATCCAATATTTGGTGTGGGGACGTTCTTTGAGCATTAAAGCATGCCCAAAAAGTTTTGGGTCCATTGGAGGAACTGTATAATGTAAAGTTTCCCAAAGTCAGAAATCAACACAGAGGGTTTTGAGGGGCTTGGGACAAGTTCTTCTATTCTCCTTGATGCACCACTTGGTGTGGATGCATTATTTGGATCTGGACAATTTGAGTACAATTGGAGATACTTGGCAATGTAGAGTTGCTCAAATTTGGATCTGGACAGATGGAGTTTTAGAATAATTAGGGAAACCAAATCAACTTGCATTGAGATGAAACTTGGCAAGGTCATCACATATATCATGTGTGACATGCTAGAATTTTACATGAATTTCTTGAGAATATTTCTTATAGAAATATTCCAAAAGCTTGAAATAGGCAGGAAGGGTTTTGAAGGGGTTTGCCCAATATTTTCAACATGACCATGTGTTCAAACTCATATATATGGAATATATGTATCCACTGAGTTTGTCTAAATTTTCTTTAATATTTTTAAAGCAATAAAAATAACTTTCCTTCATAAGAGACCATTTCTGGCCTCATAGAAAGAAATTTAAGTAAAATAGTAAAATAACTTTTAAAATAACAATATTGTGGTTTTGGGAAGACATTTTGATGATGGGTTTTAAATAAAATATTTTATGCAAAATAACTTCCCTAATTTGAGGACTTGTAGTACAAATCCCAACTCAGGAGTTTGAAAGCTTAAATCAAAGAAATGCTTTTTGATGAAAGTAATATTTGGTAAAAATACTTTTTGGTCCTAAACACATGGCATGATCATTAGGCAAGGGTTTGGGATCAAGGAGCTGAGTTTGGAGAATAGTTGGATCTTTGGACTCAAACACAAGCAATAGGCAGGAAGCAACATCACATCAAGCATCACTAGCATTCACACAAAAATTAATTGGTCCTAATTTTCGAGATAAATGAAATCGGTGTGGAGAGTTAAACACAGGGTGTTACAGATTGTTTGAAGAGCTTGAGCAGGTTGATGCACTATTCTGGAATGGAAATGGCACGCTTCACACTTGGTTACTAGCGCCGTTGCATCGTCGAGGGCTGTTGGCCAGACGAAACCTTGCCGGAATGCCTTGTCGACAAGAACCCTTGACCCTATGTGGGAGCCACATATGCGTGCATGTATCTCTGCCAACAACCTCAGTCTATCTTCCCGGGGAATACACTTCAATTTCACTCCATTGGGTCGCTGTCTGCACATGAAGTCATCCACAAAATGGTACATGTTGGACTGATGGGTTACTCTTACCGCTTCTTCCTGTTCTTCAGGAAGTTCCCCTGTTCGAAGGAACTGGATGATGTGGTGCGCCCATGCCGGAGCCTGAGGTTCAGCAGAAAGGACTAAAGTTGTGTCCTCTAACGCAGGAGCATTTGTCTCCATGGCAGGGACTCGACGTCCTGCCGGAGTCTCCTGTTCCCCGGCAGGTACAGCGCCGTCCCCGACAACTTCCTTGCCGGCAAGACTCTTGCCAGCAACTCCTATCAGCTCTGCAGGAAAGTACTAGCTAGAGTTCTGCTTCCTTGTGTTTTCAGGCCTTGTTGACAGTGCTATGGACGGTTGAGTCAGACGGAGCACAAAAGTCCCTGGTTGCACAGGTAACTTGAGGGCAGCACGCTTTGACAGGTCGTCGACAATGATATTTTCAGCACGTGGGATGTGCTCTGTTTACACACCATCAATCCACTCTTCCGTCTTTCTCACCTTTTCTACATAGGCTTCCATCAATGGGCTCTGATAATCCTTGTTGACTTGGCGGACAAGAAGTTGTGAATCGCCTCTCATGATGAGCTCCTTGATTCCGAGGTGTGCCGTGATCCTGAGACCAGCAAGCAGGCCTTCGTACTCAGCAGTTTAGTTTGTCAACTTCGCATGGGGAAAATTCATCTGGATTACGTACTTGAGGTGCTCTCCGGTGGGTGCAACAAGCATCACGCCGGTGCCAGCACCCTGTAGTGAGAAAGCTCCATCAAAATACATGATCCATTCTTGGCTTGTTTCCTTGTCGGAGAGAGCCGTTTCTTGAACTTCTTCGTCTCGCGTTGGGGTCTATTCTGCAATGAACTCCGCCAAGGCCCTGCTCTGAATGGTCGTAGTGCTCTCAAATATGACACCGAAGCTTGAAAGCTCCATGGCCCACTCCACAATCCTATCGGTTGCCTCTCGATTTCATAGAATTTGTTGCAGCGGAAAGCGGGTGATGACGGTGATCTCGTGTGCATGGAAGTAGTGGCGCAGTTTCCTTGAGTCCATAAGAAGGCCAAAAAGCAATTTCTGCATGCCAGAGTACCTTGACCTAGCCCCCTGCAGGAGAGAGCTAACAAAATAAACTAGGTGCTACACCACTATCTTCTTCTGCATTGCTTCGCCTCGCAGGGTACAGTCAGCTTTGCCGGTCTTAGAGTCTGTCGGACCTGGCTTGCCGCTTGACGGTCTTGCGCTCGATCTTGCTGCTTCTGCCGATGTCTTTCCGGTGTCTTCTCTGTGTGCCACTAGCGCAACACTAAGCACTTGATTGGTTGCTGCCAAATATAGCAGCAACAACTCTATGGCTTAGGTGCGACAAGTGTTGGCGTAGAGGATAGGTACCTCTTCAAGTCCTGTAGTGCCGCCTCCACTTCCGAAGTCCATTTCATGGGACCTGCCTTCTTCATGATTTTGAAGAAGGGCAGGGCATGCTCAGCAGACTTGGAGATGAACCTACCCAGATCAGTAACGCAGCCGGCAAGGCGACGCAGATCCTTGATGCGTTTGGGTGCCTCAATTTGTGCGATGGCCTTGATCTTGTCGGGGTTCGCCTCAATCCCGCGCCGAGACATAAATAAGCAGAGAAGCTTGATGGATGGAACGCCAAACACGCATTTCTCGGGGTTGAGCTTCAAGTTGATCTTGCGTAGGTTGGCAAATGTCTCCTCCAGATCTTGTATAAGCGTCGCCTTGTCCTTGGTTTTGACCACTATATCATCCATGTAAGCCTCCATATTTCTATGGAGTTGCGGCTAAAAACCGATCTGGATTGCTGTTGCAAATGTTGAATTGGCGTTCTTCAACCCGAAGGGCATACGTACGAAGCAATGCATGCTGCAGGGGGTGATAAACACGGTCTTTTCTTCATCTTCCTCGGCTATGAAGATCCGATGATAACCTGAGTATGCGTCTAGGAACGACAATAGGTCACAACCGGGAGTGGAGTCCACAATCTGGTCGATGCATGTCAAGGGGAAGGGATCCTTCGGACAGGCTTTATTGACATTAGTAAATTCGATACATAGCCTCCATTTGCCATTCGCCTTGCGCACTACAACTGGATTGGCCAACCATGTAGGATGGATGACTCCTCTAACCAAACTTGCTGCCACTAGCTTCTTGATCTCCTCGGCGATGTACTCTTGTCGTTCCAGAGCTTGCTTCCGAACCTTCTGCTTGATGGGCCGCACATGAGGGCAGACGACAAGGTGGTGCTTGATTACCTTCTGTGGAACTCCGGGGATATCAGATGGTTGCCATGCAAACACATCGAGATTCGCCCGCAGGAAGGTAATGAGCGCACTTTCCTTTTTGATGTCAAGGGTGGAACTTATGGTTAAAGTTCCCCCGTGCCATCCTCCTTGGCGGGCACCTTATTGGTCTCTGGTGGAGCTGCCCTGGACTTCTTGTTCCCGACGCTAGATCTCTCTGGCACATCCTCGACAGCCACGCAACACTTTAAGGAGGTGCGTTTGCCGGAGGGTGTGCAAGAGGCCTTCTTGCCATCCTTCTTCATCCCTCCAGCTCCATCGGCAGGAGTGGGTGTCTTGGTGGCAAGTGCTGTAACTGCTTGACGGTAGAGCTGGTTGGTGCAGATGAGCGCACCCTTCTTGTCGGAGCTGATGACGATGACGCTCATTGACCCAGGCATCTTCAACGTGTTGTAGGCATAATGCGATGCGGCCATGAACTTGGCCAACACGCTGATGATGAGTTGATGGATATACTTCTTGCCCCTCGTTGGTTACCCCAAGTGGAAGGTGGAGATGTAGTCAGTAGCAGATTTCCCTTACACGGGGACTATAAGGTTTATCGAACCAGGAGGACTCCGAGGATTAACAAGTAGGTGTCCGCTGCTCTGGCGCTAGCAGAAGACGTGGAACTAAACACACAACAAATAACTTTGCTCCCAACGAGTACAGAGAGGTTTCCAATCTCTCCGGCCTTGTAGTCTGCAAAGGATCAAAACACAGGATCGAATAGTGATAGCGATTGCAACAGAAAAGTAAATAAAAGTGGTAAATGGGGGAGGTGTAAACAATGGTGGTAATATGGACCAAAGTCCCATGATGTTCACTAGTGATGTCTCTCTCCCAAGAGACGATAAACAACTATGGATGTGTACACAAATTACAGCTGGGCAATTGACAGAATTGTAAACGCACCGCAATGCTAATCATGCTACTAGAAAGTTAGAGGCTCAAAAGTAATGGGCAGTACGCCAAGCCTAGTAGACCGTTTATTCATCAACATCAACTTACTAATCATCCACCTTGAGATATCTATCCAGAACATCTCGCTGGTATTAAGTTGCGAGCCCCACCCAAAGTGTAAACTCAAAGTAACGGACAACTGCATTAACGAACTTTGCGTATGGTAAACAATCCTTGCAACCGTGGTCACAAGCACCGTTGTTTTCTCCCTGGTGGCAACAGCACATCCCCTAGTCTCATGTTTCTGTCACTCAAGCTAGACATCAGGGAGCATGAACCCACAATCATGCATAACGCTCCCTCTTGGAGTTACAAAGAACACGCATGAATCACTAAAGAACATAATATAAAAGGATAATAAAATACATAACTCATCACAATCTGAACATCATCTCATAATCCATCGGATCCCAGCAAACCAAGCATAGCAATAGCAGGAAAATTACATAGATGCCTTCATCATGTAGGGCAGCTCACAAGGGCTAAATATTGAAGCACAAGGTTGGAGAGAAGACATCACATAGCTACTGGTCATGGACTCATGGTCCAAGGAGGACTACTCACGGCACGTCCGGGAAGCGTCCATGGTGGTGGAGAAGCTCCCGGAGGTCAATCCTCCCTACGGCAGGGTGCCGGGAAGAGTTCTTCTCGCGCTCCCGATCTCGGGAGCGCTGCAGCGGCAGAATCATGGAGAAATTCACGATTCTGGATATGATGGAAGGGTTTTCGGTCAGAGAGGTAAATATAGGCCGAAGGAGGGCACCAGAGGAGGTGGGACCCACCCAGGCGACCTGGTGGTGCAACCAGGGGTAGGCCGTGCACGGAGGCCGCCTGGGCAGGCCCTGGGTCCCCTCTGGCCCACCTTTGGTGCTCGTGAAGCTTCCGTCACGCTGATTTATATATTTTTTTCTTGGCATTTTTGGGACTGTGTAAATTGGGGTAAAAGTTCGTTTAAAAAAGACATTAACCGTTAGAAACTCGCACTGGGCACTGAGCTAGTAGGTTAGTCCAAATATGTGTAAAAAGATATAAAAGTATAGCAAAACATATAACAATGTCACCCAAAAGATCATGGAACAAACATAAATTATAGATACGTTTGGGACGTATCACGCGCGGCGACCAAGGATCCAATTATACCCCAATGGAATGTTGGCAACGTCGAAGACGACCTTCTCCTTCATGTAGTTCATGTCGCTGCCGAATGTTATCGACAGCGTAACCTTCCCTTTTGGATGGATCTTCCCCGGACCAATCCCCTGAAACGCGCGTGTCTCCTCGAGATCCTCATCGGGGATCTGCAACCTCTTGATCACGTCGGGCGAGATCATATTCATGTCGGCCACACCGGAAACCAACAACGGCGAGCACCCGGCCGATGTTGTGCGATCTCGATGAACCTCAACATCAAAGATGATGGGCGTGTGGGACCATTTCAGCGACTTGCGGGCATCGACAAAGGATTCTGCCGCATTCACTTCACGAGCCCATTTTGAAGTCGGTTGTGGGAAGAATACAACGAAGCACCTCCACTAACACACATCATATCCGTAGCCTTCTGGAACTCTTGGTCGCTGGACCCGTCGTCCTCCTGGCTGGCATAATCTTCCTCCTCCTCCTTTCCCTTGTCGCGGCCACAGGCGGGCTTCTCCCTCCTCTATTTGGCCCTGCCGCAGCGGCTGCCCCTTTGATTGTCGGACCCTTCAGCACTTTCCTCGGCCTTCTCCTTGTCCCGCTTATTGTATTCAGCTTTTTGCTTCCTGACAAGTTGCTCCACTTGTTGGCAGTTCCAGAGGTCGTGGCCCTTGGTGCGGTGGATGTTGCAGTATTGCTCGCCGGAGCCTTCTGGCTTGTCGCTAGCTGCCAAGGCCTGGCAGGGTGCACATCCGACAGTATCCTTGCCGGGGCCATCAGACTTGGCCTTCTTGGCGGTGTCGGGGTTGCCTGACCCCTCGACGGCAAACACAACTTTGACCTTGCGCTTCTTGCGTCGGCTCTTCTTGGACGGGGCGGCAGCACCCTCCTCCTGAGAGTTGGTTTCTGCGCCAGCCTCCTCCTGAGAGGCCTTCGCCCTTCTTCAGCCCTCGCACACTTGTCAGCTAGAGCATAAATCTCGACGAAATCCCGAATCTTGTTCATCACCATCTCTTCTCACATCTTGCGGTTACGCACGTTCTGGTGGAATGCGCTGATGAAGGAGGCAGGGTGAACGTCTCGAATGTTCTGCTGGATGCCGCTGAACCTCTGGATGTATTTGCGCAGAGTCTCACCTTCCGTGTGGGGAATGAGGTGGAGGTCACTTTCCTTGTCAGGAGCTCGATGGCCACCAGTGAAGGAGCCAACGAAGTCCTAAAACAGTTCTGCCCAAGAAGAGATGGAGTTCTTGGGAAAGTGCATCAACCACGACCTAACATTGGGCTTGAGCACCAACGAGAACTAGTTGGCTAGTATCTTGTTATCTCGGCCCCCGGTAGCCTGCACCGCGTTGGTGTAGATGCTCAGGAACTCGGGCGGGTGGGTCTTGCCGTCATACTTCTCCGAAATTTCCGTCTTGAAAGTGCGGGAACTGGTCCGCTGGACTCGTCGCCGCTCACGAGTAAACGCTTTCAGCCTACCTCGTAAGGCAAGTCGCTAGGATACCCTTGTGCGGGTTCGTCGATGATTGGTGGCGCGCTTTCCAATTGCGTTCGAGTCTGGTACGGGCGTCTTCTTTGCGCTGTTCCTTGAGGACTTGCCACTAGTGGGGGCGGGTCCGTCGGTCGGATGATGCCGTCGAGTCATGAGAGACATTGACTCGTGGAGGCGGCGGTTGTTGCTGCTGCTGCTGGTGAGGGGACTGCACCGTGGTCGCTCCTCCCGTGGCCTTCTCTCCATGGGAGAGGGTCGACCCGGTGGACGGTTGCCCCAAGGTCCCTCCCTGCAGCGGTCCCTCGCCATTTGCATGGGCGATGAGGCTCTGGATCATTGCCCTCCACTCCTCCTGCCTATTCGCTTTCGGATGATAATCTAGGAGCATCTGTGCTCTAGCAAGTGCTTCTGCCGGCATAAGCATTGGTATGAGGTGTGAGTTGTGCGGGGTGCTCTTACTTCTAACTGTGTTAGAAGGAGCTCCGTCACGATCCTGTGCGTGCATGCCACGTCCACCAGCCTCTCGACGTGTGTGATGGCCCTGGGCATCCCGAGAGGGATGCACACGAGATTTCCCTCGGCAAAATCACTCGTTGCGTGCGGCCTGGGAAGGCCACGGCGTGTTTTTTAGCGTGGGTGCCTGAGAGGGCACCCTCCCGTCTTTGGAGTTCGCCGCGCCGCCCATGGGCCACATAGCTCCGTCTCCACACGCACCAGTGCGGGGACCACCGT
The DNA here is from genome assembly GCF_904849725.1 of Hordeum vulgare subsp. vulgare. Classification (NCBI taxonomy): domain Eukaryota; kingdom Viridiplantae; phylum Streptophyta; class Magnoliopsida; order Poales; family Poaceae; genus Hordeum; species Hordeum vulgare. Next base: position 377,633,601 of record NC_058524.1, on the reverse strand, counting down.
CGTGGCTGCGAACAACACCGCTCGCTTGGGTTTGGTGGCTAGATTGTCAGGGAGGCTCGCGACCTCTGCTTCCTCTGGCCACTCCCGCCCCATCGCGTGCCTGCACAGCTGCAGGCATATCGGGCTTGGGTGGTTCGGTTGCCGTTGCACCCCTTCTCTTTGGAGGCATGGCGTTGACGATCATGGAACTGAAATCCCGACCGCTAGGTTAGATCAGCGCACCTCTTCTCCCCTAACTGGCATGCCAGAGATGTCGTGGGGGAACGAGAACCTATGTGACATAGAGGATCCCTTGTTGTTCGGTGGGGGAGAAGGATGCACCAAGAGCAGACGAAATAGACAACGCAAAAGTGGACGATTTACTCAGGTCCAGGCCGCTGATGAGGCGTAATACCCTACTCCTGCTTTGTGTGTATGTATTTGATGATTGTAGACGAACTGCTAGGTATGTCTTGGTTGACTTACCAGCTAAGCTCCCCTTCGTGCATGCCCTGGGCCTCCTTTTATAGGTCAAAGGGGTCACCAACAGTGGCATCACAAGGTTGTCACGGGGTGCATAGTGAAAGAGTGCACCCATCAGATGTACAACTAAATACAATGTCTCTCGTGTCTAAGCAGACACATTTAATGCTTCTTTAGGTGTCCCAGAGATGGGACAAGGGCGCATCCCTTCGGCATTGTTTTCCCCAGATACTGCTCGACACGTGTCGTGCGAATTGACACGTATCAAGTGGCGGGGGCAGTTCACCGCTGTGCTGGCACACGGGCGAGCTGGGATCCTGCCGGGGATGGGCCGCATTGGGGCACTGCTAACTCTCCCAACTAGGGCCTTGCCGGGGCTTCGCTAGCCTCCCTTGCTAAGATTCTTGCCGGTGGCTATGTCTTCAGTCTTCTGGGCTCGTGGTCTTGGGTGTCTTCATGCTAGTCTCCCGCGGACTCCGGCAAGCCCTGCCGCGGATGTGGCTCTAACTGCCCGTGCACAAGTAAGGGGCATCAAAGGCCCAAACTTTGGTGCACCAACAATTTCCCTCAACTTTCTTCTTACTGTGATTTTCTTGGTGGTTCTCTCATTGCGTGGAAGACGAACAAATATACTGAACTTTCCCATTCGAGTGCAGAGACTGAGTTACGAGCTATGACTCTTTTGACGGCAGAGGTGACTTGGTTACGGTGGTTACTTTAGGACTTTGGTGTTTCTGTCACTACACCTACTCTGCTATTATCTGACAATACATGTGCTATTAGCATTGCGCGTGATCATGTGAAGCATGAGCTCACCAAGCATATTGGTGTTGATGCTTTTTCTGTGCGCGCTGGTGTGCAGGATTAGGTTATTACTCTTCAGTATGTGCCTTCTGAGTTACAATTGGCGGATTTCCTGACGAAGGCCCAGACTAGAGCACAACATGACTTCTATCTCACCAAACTCAGTGTTGTTCATCCACCATGAGTTTGAGGGGGTGTGTTAGAGTATTATATATATAGCCATGTACCCTTTTGTAATTACCCTATTGTATATTGGGTTTCGTGCATATTCTACACACCTGTACATGTATATATACTAGCCTATGGCCTCCTGGAAAAACAAGTTGCATATTTCCTAAGATATATGACATTTTTGAGCTTATTATGTCATTTTGGAGGAAAATAAGCTAAGTATATGACATTTATGAGCTAACCAAGATCATTATGTCATTTGTGACCTAAGTAAGCTAATTATGTCAATTTGGTGGAAAATAAGCTAATTATATGACATTTATGAGCTAACCAAGGTTATTATGCCATTTTGACCTAACTAAGCTAATTATGTCATTTTAGACGAAAACAAGCTAAGTATATAAAATATATGAGCTAACCAAGGTTATTATGTCATTGCTGACCTAACTAAGCTAATTATGTCATAGATGAACTAAATAAGCTAATTATGTCATTTTGGAGGATAATTACCTAAGAAGAAGAAGAAGAATAAGAAGAAGAAGAAGAAGAAGAAGAAGAAGTACTAGTAGGAGAAGAAGAAGAAGAGTAGAAGAAGAAGAAGAAGAAGAAAACTAAGAAGAAAGAGAAGGAAATGAATAAGAAGAAAGAAAGAAGAAGTCTTCTTCTTTCATTCTTTCTTTTTCTTCTCTTTCTTCTTCTATTCTTTCTTTATCATTTTATGCCATTTTTGAACTTACGATGTCATTTGGGAGGAAAATAAGCTAAGTATATGAAATTTATGAGCTAACCAAGGTTATTATGCGATTTTTGACCAAACTAAGCTAATTATGTCATTTTAGAGGCAAATAAGCTAAGCATATGACATTGATAAGCTAAACCAAGGTTATTATGCCATTTCTTACCTGATAAACTAATTATGTCATAAATGAACTAAAAAAGCTAGTTATGTCATTTTGGAGGATAATTTGCTAAGAAGAAGAATGTGGGGGGGATAACCCCGGGGTAGGCTCAGCGAGCCTGCTCCTTTACCTTCAGCCTAGAAGGAATAAACAGAACAATTCTAGAAGGCACAAGTCCCCTGGCCGGCTAGGAAGCACCTACCTGCTGGGGCCGAGTCGGCCAACTCTTTGGCCGGCCAGGAAGCACCTGTCGGCTAGAGACGAGACGACTACCTCCCCCTGACCGCCTAGGCCAAACCAGCCGGCTAGGGACGAGAGAGCCGTGCCCAGGCCGGCTAGCCAAGCAGGCTAGCCGGTTGGGGATCTCAAGTCACATCAGACCGTAGGTCATGATGAGACCTACGGTTAAAGGTGGCTACGCGTTAGCAAAGGTACTCGATAGGAATGCACGACACGTACACGGGTCGGCGGCCAAGCCGCTGACCTCCTCCGGCTCTGATCCATGACCCTACACAGTGTCGGCCGTCAACCTCCCACTGCATTACTGCACTCGGCATAGGAACACTTGAGATGGCCGTACCTCGTGCCCATGACAAATCTCGCTGGACGATGCTGGACGTACAACATGTATCCTGCATCAACCTTACGCGAGAGTCTTATTGGGTAGCCGGTGGGTCCCATAGCCAGACGGGACCTCGCAGCTGGCGGGCACCTCCAGCGACAAGACAAGACCCCCGTGGGCCCCCTAGCCAGCCGCCGAGGCTACCAGCCGGTTCCCACTCTTGTACTTTTATCCATATTGTAGGTCGGTGGGTTCGTCTATAAAACCCCCCCGGCGCCCTCCATGCAGAGGGTCAGTTACATAGCATACACAACAACCACATAGGAGAGGCAGACGCGAGCCGGCAGCTCCTTCTTCCTCCGCCGCATACAGCTCCAGGAGCACTTTGTAGTCCCATTCATACATCATACAATCCGGCAGGATTAGGGGTGTTATCTCTATGGAGATCCCAGAACCTGGGTACATCGTGCGTTCCATGCTTGTACCAACCTCGTTCCCAGCATCCTCCGGTGCCACCTCGGATCCCACCATCTTTAGCCTACCCATGGTGTCGTGGTTTTGTCATGGCAGATGTCCTCGTGAAAGGACTTGATGATGGAGCCATCGCACCTTGGTGGCGACTCAAAGGGGGTGAGCGAAAGCAAGACTCAGATTTACCTAGGTTCGGCCCCTCGTGAGGACGTAAAAGCCTACGTCCTGCTTTGTGTAGATTAATGGTGGTTTCGATTACAAGGAGGGCGTAACTCGCCTGACCAAGCTCTCGATTCTCTCTAACTCGCCTGACCCTTCCCTGGGACTCGCCTTTATATACAGGTCAAGGCCCTAGATTATACAAAGTCCTGCCATCCTACAGTTGGTAGTTTTCCTTATCTCTATGTCGCCATGCTCCCGACGACCAACAACTTCCTTGACGTTCCGTCATCCGCACGGTCTTATTGAACCGGCCCACAACTCCTGGGCCACTGGATACATGGCCAAAGGTGAGTCGCCCCTTTGGTGACCCGGCCCATTAAGGGCGGGTTACCCATAGGTAACATCCCCAACATTAGGCCCTAGATTGTCATGAATTCATTCGTGTCAATAAACTCCCTTCAATCTTGGGGCGACTCTCCTTATTTCCAGCCTTCGGTGAACGCTGCGCCGCCAATCGTGGCACTCTAACTTGAGTCGCCATACAATATTAAAGGGTGCCGCCTCATCTCCTCGGTTCCAGCTCCCAAGCACTGTAAGTGTCAGCGAATCTTTCGCCCATAATTGTTTATCCTGAAAATCTAGGCGCCGTTATTGCGTTACTGACTTGTCGCCTCGATTCCCGCATTGACAGCCTTGTTTCCCGTTCCTGCTCCTTAGATAACGAGAGAAATGGGGGGGAAGAGGAACCTCGTCACCTACCCCCATTCTACCTTCGTCTTTGCCTTCGTCTCCGTGCAGCGGCCTCCCGACAATATCGTCTCCGAGCTCCAGTGTCCCGACGTCGTCCTCGGCTCCAGCGCCCGGCATCATCCTCGGCTCCCGGAGTCTTTCTCCATCGACCGCGGCTCTCCCAGCAGCAAGGAACACGAAGGCCCGAGCCTTCGTTCCCGGGAGCAATCCCCTATTGTCAGGTACTCTTCTTCCCTCTCTTAGGTGTAGACCAAGAACTCCATGGCCGTAGCTCTCAACTCTATAGCAGGATGAACACCTCGAGATATGTTAGATCCACTCCCCGTTGCCATGATTAGCTTCATATTGCAATAGGCATCGGCCATTTTAATCTCGACCTCCTGCTAGTTCAAACCCATGTTCTGTTGACCAGCTCTGTAGTTGTACTATACGCGCAGTTCATCGCCATCACCTCGGACGATATTTTCTTATTTTTTACCTGTTCGTAGATCCATAGCTTTCCGCCTGTCCATAGAAACATGTTTGTTTTTACCCATTTAGAATATATCTAAGGACAAGAACGTTTCCAAGAGTCGCCTTTTAACTTCAGCCTTCATGGCGACTCAGTTTAATTACTGTAGTCAGGACGCCCCTTTCTTTCAGTCTGGTGGGCGAGTTACCAAACCATTTTGTGAACACCATAGACCCGTACCAGCGGGTTACAATACTTTCTAATCTTTGCCGAGTCGCCCCGCACTCCGTTTTTTTTGTAGTCATGACCATCACGAAGTGTGACTGGTTGCCAACCAAAGTCGACGATGCCACACTCGAGAAATACGTCAAGGCGGGTCTCCTTGATAGCAAGGAGACTATTGGTTGAAGAACCTCCCCGGGCGAGTTGATTCCCAACCCTGCTCCAGGGGAAGTGGTGATCTTCACCGACTACCTCGAACATGGATTCAAGCCGCCTGGATCAAAGTTTTTCCGAGACGTCCTGCACTTCCTCAACTTTCATCCTCAAGACCTAGGACCCAATTCCATCACCAATCTATGCCAGTTCCAGGTCTTTTGTGAAGTGTACTTACAGAAAGAACCCACGATCCCTTTGTTTTGGAACTTCTTCCACTTAAACCGCCGGACCGAGTTCTCCAACGGAACCAACCATGAGCTTGGAGGAGTCAACATTCAGAGACGCCGTGAGCGTGGATTCCCGGCGGTTCTCTTGCCCAGCCACCCCAAAGGATGGGCCGAGTCATGGTTCTATAGCCAGAACACTGCTCCACCAGGCGAGAACCCTCTTCCGGGTTTCCGAGCAGACCGATTGCCAATGGACTTCAAATTTCCTGACAAGCTTACCGAAGAAGAAGAGTCGGAGTTCATTCCGCTCTTTTCAGATCTGAAATTCCTATACAACAACGGGCTCATCGGGATCGACCTGTTCCGCTGTTGGATATAGTGGAACATCCTTCCCTTGAGTTGCCGCGACGGTTGATGTATGATTATGATAGCACTTTGGAGCATCCACACCGCGCCAGTCGCCGCCAACTTTCAGAGAGCAAAATCGTCGGAGTCATCAAGAGATTAACCGGCGAGTCTGTGGAAGAATGTGCCAAGATCGGCCTCAAAGGCTTCTGTCGTGCTAACCCGGTGCCACGAGTAAGAATCAAAGCCGCCATTTGTCTTGTTTATACTTAGCAATCCTTTGTGGTTAAAGACTTGCCTCTGTTTATCAGAAAACCGATCTGTTTTGGCGGAGGGGTCCAAAAACCATCCCCCCAAAGACCACCAAGGTGCCAACCAAGAAAAAGAAGACGGTGAGCAGGAAGAAACCCGCCACCAAAGATTCATCTTTTGTTGGCGACTCTCACGCAGATGAGGCAACTTCTGAGGTAAGGCTTTTCCCTCGTCCCTTCTCTATATGTTCCGACTTAATCTTATACCATATTATCTTTACATGTAGGGTGATGACGATGAAAGCAAGAATGATGCAGTCGAGGTAACTTCCATTTCTTCCGACTCACCTTCTTCTTCCCCTAGACCATCCACGCGGATCTGCGGAAAAGTTCCCATATCTCATCCTTATGCTTATATGGACCCTGATTTCCTTTTGAAGAAAGCCAAATTCACCCCCTCTCGCAAGACCCGTAGTCGTTCTGGCGACTTGGTTACTGGACTACCCGAGAAGATGACCGGTCGGAAACGGACCAGTGAGGTACACTTTTGTCTTGTTATATATTTTGCCGTGTGAAATATAACCCGCCATTTTTGTGACCTTCAAGTCTTTGTCCTGTCACACTTCTCCTCCCACATCTGGAGACTCGGCCATCTCTGCTCTCCCGCCGATGGTTCGTGTGCAAGGGTAAGTCTTCATTGTTAATATAAGCTTCCTAAACAATAACATGTGCTTTTAACCTTGGCGCTTCATCGCAGGGTACTAGCAAAGAAGAGGAAGACCTGCGACTCTCCTTCTGCGCAACAAACATCTGATGCCTTAGGCACGGGCACATCTATTCCCAAAGCTGAAAGGGAGCAAAAGGCGTCTTGCGATATTCCTACAGTCGATATTCCCGATGCCCGAGCTGACTCGCCCGTCATTTTGAAAGAGACCACTGGCCAAAGTAACCCGCCGAGCCCTCTGAAGGCGACCGATGACCCAGACGTCGTGGTTACCGGCTTTGCTACTCTACCCCTCCAACTGCCGTGCTCTCCAAACATACCTCGGAGGCAAGTCGCCTTTCCCCTGATGGCGACTCAGAACACCTCAAACTTCCCCAATACGAGAAGCTGGAATTCGACCAGCTATCTTCCGGCTTCACAACTCACCTGGAGAAGGATTTTGAGCTGAACAAAAGCCTGCTCCGCCTTACGAGGACCAAACATGAGGTATGCGAATATATGCTCCTATACTCATTATCCTTCCAAGGGCCGGGTCATCTTTTTTGAAGATGAGCCGGGTCTTTGCAGTAGAAACCTTCAACCTTTAGCCCCCAACGGTTGGGTCATCTTTTTTGAAGATGTGCCGGGTCTTCTAATAGAAAACTTCAACCTGTAGCCTCCGAGGGCCGGGTCATCTTTTTTGAAGATGACCCGGATCACGTAATACAAAACTTCAACCTGTAGCCCCAAGGGCCGGGTCATCTATTTGAAGATGAGTTGGGTCTTGTAATAGAGAACTTCAACCAGTAGCCGCCAAGGTCCGGGTCATCTTTTTTGAAGATGAGCCGGGTCTTGTATGTGGTATGACTTTTTGATAAAAAACATACATTAGCCCCCAAGTGTCAGGAGTATTGCTTGCAAAAATTCTGAGACTTGTCTCCCCAAATATTATGTGCAAGAGTCTATGGCCCAGAGTGAGGCGGCGGTAGCCGACTTAAAGAAGAATTTGACTAGTCAACAGGACGCTTACTCTGGGCTCGAGGCTAAATTCCGCTTGCTGTAGGCCGAGTTAGAAAAAATGAAGGCTGACTAGGAGAAGTTTGAGAAGAAAGCCAACGCCGACCAGCCGCCATCTTGAAGCGTGCTGAACAAGCAGAAGAAAAACTGAAAGCCGCCTAATCGGAGCTGACTGGCTTGAAAAAGCATATATCTAATATGATAGTCGCCATGTTAGGTAAGTTTGATCGCTGAACTTCCTTTGACTAACCAGGTTGGGATAAAAAATCTTCAAATACTTATGCCCCTGTTGCAGGTGCCCGAGCCGTAAAGCTGCCAGGCGACTGTATGACAAAATTAAGAGCCGTATACACCTTTGCTGAGCAGCTGTACTCGGGAGGCGTGTTGTCAATCAAGGCAGTGATGGGCATTAAGGAACCAACAATGACCATCAAGCAAATGCTTGGCTTCTTGTCGACGCTGCCTCCTCAAGTAGAAGAATTAAAGAGATCAGCCGCCCGAACAGGTGTGTTGAACACCTTAAGTCGGTGCCATGCGTATGCCCCGGAGCTCAAAACCGAGGAAATAGTCGCCGGCTACCCTGAGTGGAAGGTTGATGGCACAGAATTCACCGAAGTGGATTATAAGCGGACCATCGTAGAATCACGCTATGCGGCGACTCAACTGGCGGCGAGTTTTGACCTGAAGAAGTATCAAGCCGCCTATGATGAAAACAAAAAGAATGTGATGCCTCCTTCATATCAGATTGCTAGCTTGGTTCCCAGCTGCCCCAGGAATCCTTTTAATCTTGATTTGGACTTGTATCACTTCCTGGCTGAGGAGGATGAGTTTATTGCCTTGTCTAAGTGTAATTGGAAACTGGGCGACTTACGCATTGAAGGCGGCGAAAGCTCAAGGCAAGGCGACTCGGCGGCGGCTTGACTCGCCCATGGATTCTTCCTTTGCTGGGGAATGATGCCCATTTTGGCCATGAGAGCCATGTAATTATCTTGCTTGTGTGTATGAAACACCAAACATGCCATATTGTCTTTTGGCTGGAACCATTTGTAGTTCCTGAACCTTTTCATGACTCGCTTGCAATTTTTGCATGAACCAAGCAATGGCTCCAAATCTCTCCTGGTCTGTTAGGAAAACAATAACTTTATTTCAGAAAGTGTATGTCCAGGAATAGACCCGCCCCCTCAATCATGGCGAGAGATAAATCAGCCCCCGGGTTAGGGAAAAACATGAACCAGGGCGAGTTATAATCAAGAGCAGTTCAAAGAAAAGTTTATCGACTCAATGAGTTTCGGTAGGATAAGACGAGTCTGCATAAATCTAGTGTTACCCTTGGGAAGCTTTTCAAAAAAGCTTTGTTATTTTAGACCGGCTGATCCGGCGCGAGTCAAGCTTGTGTGAAGCGGGTTCAATGAACCAATGGTTTCTCTATTTCCCATGTGTGACTCTGGCCGGTACCTTTTATGTTTTAACCAAGACGAGTTCAGGGTCCAAATAACAGATTGACTCGCCTCGAGTACATAGGTCCATGTGGCGACTTGTTCAACACATAGTCCAGTATAACCATTTGTAATGCGGTAATTTTTCGCTAGCCAAGAGGGTATTCAGGCTGAACTCAATGAGTGGAAGCCCCCAAGTGACCTACGGTTTCGGAAGAAACCAGGCATAGGATTACAGAAGCGTATACGCTCTTACTGCAAAACTACTTGGGGACTAGTAGCCCCCAAGTAAGCTGATTTACTTCTCAAAAAACCATATAAGGCGCCTATGTTTGAACCGTGCTATATGGCAACTTTTGGTCCTCTTTGGCTTACCAGCATCTAGTTTTCAAATAAGTGTAGCATGGCGACTTATGCTCTCTGATGCTGATAGCGTCCATGTTTGGGAAACTTATAGAACAATAAAGACTCATGCTTTCAAAGTCTGAAACGGCAAAGGACCCCAAAATTCATGGGTGCCGGCTTTATTGCTTTGATAATTCATGGATTACAAAAACTTGATAAAAGAGAAAAAGGGAGCCCATGGCTCTATGTATAATAAGGCCGCAGATGGGCTATGTTCTAGGGGCGAGTTGTCTCAACCTCCGTGGTTGGTCGATCTGGACGAAGGTCCATCAAATAGTAGGAACCATTCCGAAGATTCTTGCTGATGACAAACGGTCCCTCCCATGGAGGTGACAACTAGTGCATACCGGTGTGATCTTGAATCAAACGGAGAACTAAGTCGCCTTCTTGGAAAGCTCGACTCTTGACCCGGCGGCTATGATAACGGCGTAAATCTTGTTGGTAAATCGCCGACCGTCACGCAGCCAAGTCACGTTCCTCCTCCAAGGCGTCCAGCGAGTCTTGCCGTGCTGACTCGTTGTCCTGCTCCACGTAAGCGGCGACTCGCGGAGAATCATGTTTGATGTCGCTTGGTAATACCTCCTCCGCCCCATAGAGCAAGAAGAAAGGAGTAAAACCCGTGGAGCGGTTAGGAGTCGTCCTGATACTCCACAGAATTGATGGCAATTCCTCAACCCAACATCCTGGCGTGCGTTCCAAGGGCACCATGAGTCGGGGCTTAATCCCTCGTAATATTTCCTGATTCGCCCTCTCTGCCTGTCCATTAGACTAGGGGTGCGCCACCGCAGAAACATCAAGTCGGATATGCTCCCGTGAGCAGAACTCTTGCATTGCACGTTTGGAAAGGTTGGTACCATTATCTGTAATGATACTATGTGGATATCCAAACCGGAAAATTAGCTTTTTCAAGAATTTGACAGCCGTCTCGGCGTCACTACTGCTAACAGGTTCTGCTTCCACCCATTTGGTAATTTTGTCAACCGCCACCAACAGATGAGCCTTTTTATTAGACGACATTTTGAAAGGGCCGACCATATCGAGCCCCAAGACTGCAAACGGCCAAGTGATTGGTATCATCCGCAATTTCTGAGCCGGCACATGCGTCTGTCGCCCAAACTTTTGGGAGCCATCACATTGGCGAACATTTTCCTCCACGTCTGCGTGAGCCATCAACCAATAGAATCCATGCCTGAAGGCTTTAGAAACCAAGGATCGGGGTCCACCATGATGACCAGAGTCGCCGGCATAAATCTCATTGAGGATCATACAACCTTCCTCGGAAGAAACACATCTTTGGAATACTCCTGAGGTGCTACGCTTATGTAACTCGCCATTATGTATGACCATAGATTTGCACTGGCGGATAACTTGGCGAGCTAGCAACTCATCGGCAGGTAACTCGTCTCTGGTGAGATACGCCATATAGGGAATCGCCCAATCCAGAGTAGCGTGAAGAGATGCCACGAGTTGAGATTCCGGGTCTTGCACCGCCAGGTCTTGTTCCGAAGGCAGTTTTACTGACGGGTTATATAATATATCCAAAAATACATTGGGAGGAACCGGCTTACGCTGTGAACCGAGGCGGGAAAGAGCGTCCGCTGCTTCGTTAAGCCGTCGATCGATGTGATCCACTTGGTAGCCACTGAAATGACCCGCCACGTCCGACACAACCCGTCTGTAAGCCCCCATCAAAGGGTCTCATGAATCCCAAGTGCTAGAAAGCTGTTGCACCACCAGATCGGAACCGCCCAAGCATCTCACTTTCGTGAGGTTCATCTCCTTGGCGAGTCGCAAAGCATGAAGCAAAGCTTCGGATTCTGCTACATTGTTAGTACATCGAAACATGAGTCGGAGGACATAGCAAAACTTGTCACCATGAGGCGAAGTTATCACCACGCCAGCCCCTGAGCCTTCCAACTATCCGGACCCATCAAAGTAGATGGTCCAATATGTAAGATCTGGTCTTTCCTCAGGGATTTGTAACTCGGTCCAACCATTGATGAAGTCCACGAGCGCTTGAGACTTAATAGCTGTCCGAGGTGTATACCTAATCTGATGAGGACCCAGCTCGATGGCCCATTTAGCAATTTGTCCAGTGGCCTCTTGGTTATGTATAATGTCACTGAGGGGAGCGGAGCTGACGACCGTGACCGGGTGTTCCTCAAAGTAATGCTTCAACTTTCGACTCGCCATGAACACCCCAAAAACCAACTTTTGCCAATGCAGGTAACGTTGCTTGGAGAGGGTAAGGACTTCGCTGATGATATATACCGACCTTTGGACGGGGTATTCCTTCCCTTCCTCCTTTCGCTTGACAACTATTGCCACGCTGACGGCTGTGGAATTAGCCGCAATGTACACGAGCATAGGCTCTTTGTGTGCCGGAGCCGCTAGCACCGACGGGTTAGCTAATTGCTGCTTCAAGGCTTCGGAAGCATCGTTGGCTTCATCTGTCCACACGAAACGATCGGTCTTCTTGAGTAGCAGATAGAGAGGGATGGCCTTCTCCCCAAGGCGATTTATGAAACGGCTCAAAGCCGCGATTCGACCTGCCATGCGTTGTACTTGGTTGACATTGGCTGGTTTCCCAAGCGAAGTAATCGTGGCAATCTTCTCTGGGTTGGCCTCGATTCCTCATTCTGACACCAAGAAACCCAACAGCTTCCCCGCCGGGACACCGAATACGCACTTGGTGGGGTGAAGCCTCATCTGGTAAACGCGCAGGTTGTCGAATATTTCTTTGAGATCTTCCAACATCGACTCCTTGCGATGAGATTTGACCACGATGTCGTCCACATAAGCGTGGACGTTACGGCCTATCTGGCTGTGTAGGCAGTTCTGGATGCAGCGCTGGTAAGTTGCCCCCGCGTTCTTAAGCCCAAATGGCATGGACACATAACAGAATGCTCCGAAAGGGGTTATGAAGGATGTCTTTTCCTGATCCGCCACCGCCATTTTTATCTGGTGGTATCCTGAGTAAGCTTCCAAGAAGCACAGACGTTCGCAACCCGTCGTCGAGCCAATGATTTGATCAATGCGAGGAAGGGCGAACGGATCCTTCGGGCAGGCTCTATTAAGGTCTGTATAATCGACGCACATGCGGAAAGTGTCGTTCTTCTTGAGTACCAAGACCGGGTTAGCTAGCCACTCCGGGTGAAAAACCTCGATGATGAACCCAGCGGCGAGGAGCCGGGCCACTTCTTCTCCAATCGCCTTACGACGCTCTTTGTTAAACCGGCGGAGGTACTGCCGTACCGGCTTAACCTTGGGGTCAATATCGAGATGGTGCTCAGCGAATTCTCTCGGCACACCCGGCATGTCAGAAGGTTTCCATGCAAAGATATCCCGATTCTCACGGATGAATTCGATGAGCGCGCTTTCCTATTTGGGGTTAAGACCCGCCCCAATAGTGAACTGCTTGGTTGAGTCGCCTGGCGCAAAATCAATGACCTTGGTGTCGTCTGCTGGTTTGAACTTGAGGGGCGGCTCAGAATCGATAGTCGGTTTCTTGAGCGGCGTTATGTCTTCCGCGTCGACGCTGGACTGGTGAAACTTAAGCTCCTCGGCCGCGCAAGGTGACTCGGCATAGGCAGCATCTCCTTCCTCGCATTCTTGGGCTATTTTCCTGTCTCCATGGACAGTGATAGGACCCTTGCGTACAGGCATCTTGAGCTTGATATAAACATAGCATGGGCGGGCCATGAACTTGGCGTAAGCCGGTCGTCCAAACAGCGCATGGTAGGGGCTCTTGATCTTGACTACCTCGAACTAGAGAGACTCACTCCTATAGTTTGATTCCGTGCCAAAAGCCACATTAAGTTTGATCCGCCCAATGGGGTATGCCGACTTACCAGGCACAATACGGTGGAAAACCGTGGACGATGGCATCAGGTCCTTCTCGAGGAGGTTCATCCGCCGGAAAATGTCGAAGTATAAGATGTTGATGCTGCTGTCCCCGTCCATAAGGACTTTGGAGAGGGTGTATCCTCCGACTTGTGGAGCCACAACCAGGGCTAAGTCGCCAGGGTTGTCGACCCGGGGCGGATGGTCTTCCCGGCTCCACGTTATGGGTTGCTCTGACCAGTGAAAGTATCGAGGAGGCGCCGGCTCAGCTACGAATGTTCTGTGCTTTACCTTGCGGTCCCGTTTACAGGTGTTAGTGGTGAACACGTGGTACTACCCGCTGTTCAACTACTTGGGTTTGTTTTGGAACCCACCCCAGTCCTCCTGTCGCTGGGGGTCTCTTTGCGGGGGGAGGTTGTTGGAATATTCCCGGTGGGTGATATTGCTGGTTATGAACTTGGTATTGACCGGCATTATGTTGCGACCCGCCTTGTGGTCCTTGGTTGGGGAAGCCCCCGAATGTGACCTGCCGTGACCCGGACGGGCCGGTTTACTCCTGCCACTGACCCTGCTCGCCGCCTTGGCTCCTTTTGAGTGCCTCAGCCCGGAACTCTTGCATCACATAGCAATCCTCCCATGAGTGAGTCACCGGTCCATCAGCTGTGGCGTGCTATGGGCACGGGCCCTTAAGAATTTCATGGTAGTTACGCGGTTTCTTCCCATTGAAGCCCCGTTTCTTCTGACGCGGGTTTGAGCTGCCAGTATTAGTGTTAGCTACAAATTCCACAGGACCCTCCTGCTGCCGCTTCTTTCCATGCCCGCCATGGCAGTTATTTCCCCGGTTCTGGAACTGGGACTGGACCCTTTGTAACTCGCCCTTGCGGGTAGGTCCGGTTTTATCATCGCCCTCCCGGGGATCCTTAATGTCATCCGACTCAGCATATCTGGTAAGGGCGTCGATCAGTTCGCCCATGTCCTGTACCTTTCGCTTGAGTATCCCTAGTTTCAGCACCAAAGGCTCGTAGTGGCATTTTTTCTCCAGGATCAACACCGCCCGAGCCGCCGAAATTCCTTCCGACGAACGAATGACTTCCGCAACTCGCTGGGTCCAGTGATGGGCCGACTCATTCGGCCGCAGAACGCAGTGCTGTAAGTCGACAATGGTCATCGAGCGCTTGTAGGTCCCTCTCAAGTTTTTGATGAAGTGCGCCATCAGTTCCGCCTAGGTGTTGATAGAGTTGGGTGGTAGGTTTGGTAACCAAGTGTGTGCCGTCCCTTCGACCATCACGGTGAAGTACTTCGCGCAAACCGCCTCGCTAACGTCCAGCATATCCATCGCGAGTTCATAGCTCTCGATCCATGACCCGGGCTCGAGATCCGGTGAGTAGTTGGGAACCTTCCTGTGTCCTTTGAAGTCCTTTGGCATGCGCTCGTTGCGCAAAGCCGGCGCGAGACATGATACTCCGATGTGTTTGCCTCCACCATCCAAGGGCGCGGGCGACGGCGGTATGTAGACCGGATAGACCTGACCCACCATGGTCGTTGGCTCCATGTGCCACACGGCTCGTGCTGCGTCCACAATGTCCTGGGCTCGTGTGTCAGGCATCCTAAGCGGATCATGTTGGGGGAGCCGCCGCGGCCCGCTGGTTACTGCGGGGAAATCCTCGTGCTAACTTCTGGTGTGTCTTGCCTCAGGCGTGGAGTGGAGCCGATCAAGGCTATGGGAATACTGCGCGTGCTGGACCACAGCCGTCTTCAGCATCTCGATGGCATTTCTAGCTTCTATCTCGGATGGGGTGCTTCCGTAAATCGGAAGAGACTCCAGGTGGCGGGTCGCAGCCAACACGTTATCAACGGGGTTTGAGAAGTGACCCCGCGGTGTTTGGAATCAAGTCGCATTAGCGTCCATGGGCTGATCCAGCGGCGGATTGGGTGGTCGAATCGTTCCTCCCCTTGGGGCGGCTTGCAGAGGCCGATCAGGACCCGCCCCAGGGGTGCGTGAAGTGTCAACGAGACGAGTGGGGTGTAAGTCGTCCGGGACGCGCCCGCCGGGTCTCCTTTGGTGGACAGCGTCACACGCGCGTTGTTGTATCCCGAGCCGCCAGCCTTCGGTGTTCAGCCGATCGGTCTCTGCGCCGACCGCAGCTCGCTATGTCTCGATCCTGGCGGCTTCTGCTTCCATGTCGCGCTATGCTTTGGCCATTGCCTGCCGCAGTTTGGCCAGCTCGGCATTGACTGACTCCTGATTCTCAGATGTGACCGTGGTTGCCATAAGGTTTGCGCTGGAGGTTTGGACGTTCCTTCGGTCTCGTTGTTGCCAGTCGGGTTCTGAGGAGGCTGTGCTGATCCCGCCATGTAGATGGTGATTTGCCGGCGAGATCTCTCGAGGACTTCGGGATCCATCGCTAGTGATTGCCCCCCGAGCTTCCCCTCGTCAAGGGCGTGGATTGACGCCGTTTCGCCCACGACGGGGGTGACGTCCTGGCCCGCCTATTCGTCTTGCGAGTCGCCTCCCTGCGTAAAGCCGACGAAAACCTGGCGGCTCTTGTCCCACCGTGTGATGGGGAGGACGTACCTGGATGGCTCGACAATTTCGATGGAGTTGTCCGGCTTAGGAACATGCGTCCCGATCATGCCGAAGAAGATGTTGATCTTGCCGAAGGGGACCCGGTAGCGAGATTCGACGGAATCGGCCTCCGATTCCCATAGTGAGATGTCGATGTAGTACTTCCCACGACGAGTCTTGGTCATGATGCCAACCGCGTAGCTTTCTAACCCTGATAGGGCTCCCTTCGAGAACTCAACTCCACCGTGCGCTAGCCCCACGGTGGGCGCAAACTGTCGTGGTTTTGTCACGATAGATGTCCTCGTGAAAGGAATTGATGATGGAGCCATCGCACCTAGGTGGCGACTCAAAGGGGGTGAGCGAAAGCATGACTCAGATTTACCCAGGTTCGGCCCCTTGTGAGGAGGTAAAAGCCTACGTCCTGCTTTGTGTAGATTAATGGTGGTTTCGATTACAAGGAGGGCATAACTCGCCTGACCTAGCTCTCGATTCTCTATAACTCGCCCGACCCTTCCCTGGGACTCGCCTTTATATACAGGTCGAGGCCCTAGGGTTTACAAAGTCCTGCCATCCTACACTTGGTAGTTTTCCTCATCTCTGTGCCGTCGTGCTCCCCACGACCAAGAGCTTCCTTGACGTTCCATCATCCGCACGGTCTTCTTGAACCGCCCCACAACTCCTGGGCCACTGGATACATGGCCAAAGGTGAGTCGCCCCTTTGGTGACCCGGCCCATTAAGGGCGGGTTACCCACATGTAACATCCCCAACACATGGCTTATGTTGTGAGTATTCACCGACATTTGGCTCCCACCATGGGGCCGTTCGCGGCATCGGCTCGCTTCACGCGCTGGGCGGGGCCCCGTACTTACACCACCGGATGCATCGCGTCCGAACAGATCTGCATGCCCATGGAGCCTGCCTTCGATGAGGCTTCACCGATGATGATCGACGTCCCTGTCCGTCACGTGGATTCAGATGGGGAGTCCGATGACGAGGCGCCTCCCAGCGTCGTCGCCGCTGCTGTGGAGAACCTCAGCGTTCTCTTTAGTGATCTGCGCCTCAATGATGGTCCTCACTACTTTGGTAAGGACTTCGATGTCGAGGTGTTATGCGCCAGCTTCAGCAAGCTCTCTATCGCTGAGACGCCTACATTCGCCGTGTACCACAGCAACGTACTCGTCTTCGACGGCCCTCCATCATCTACGGGGTTCTTCACCCTGTATCATGTCGCCATCATCTCCAACATCGTGGAGGTGATGGTCATCGGCGCTGGCACCAACACGGCTCATGCCAAGGAGTCAACAGACGCTGGTGAGGCTGCTGCTGTCACCGTTGACACTCTTCAGGCTTCTTACTGGCCTGAAGACGCCCATCTCCGCCTCCACAAACCCCAACGACACGCAGGCCTTGCTGGAGGAGGCTTGCATGCAGATTTTGGAGGAGGGCATCGCCATCGCCTCGGCGAAACGCTAGATGGAGGCCATGCAACGCGAGTATAACTCTGCATACGGCCTCACTCCGGTTTCGGAGGCCCCTAGCCGGCTTGGCTCGATCCGAGGCCGTGGCCGGGTCATCCCCAAGATTCTAGGCGGCAAGCAGCCGATCTACGAGACTCCGACGGCCAACTTACGGGCGGCTCAGGCGGCCATGGCAGAAATGCCAAGCTTGGAGGGCGAGGAGCATGCCTTCCAGGAGAAGTGGGTCAATGATCTCCTTGACGCCGCCAATGAGCAGCAGACACAACTTGACCCCGGTCAAGCTCAATCAGAGTCTCCGGGACCCAACCCCGTAGCTCGCCGTAACCCCAGCGGTCATCAATAAGCCGAATGATCTTCCTCGCATCGCACTTCCGGCCGGAAGGGCGAGGGCTGCCACGACAGGCGTTCTCCACGCCAGAGCAAGCATACTTCGAGCCGGCATCGTGAAGGTGATGAAAGTGACTCGGTGTATGAGGTTCCTTGTCCGGGGAGGACCCATGCTACCGGTTCACAAGGCGCCCTTCCGATGGCGGCTCGGATTGGTGCTCGTGTCCCCCAGGTCGACCATGACGCCCGCAGGTGTCTCAATGCACTGGCACATGCAGCTGTTCTGGAGAAGGACGGTCCCATCAGTCCGGCGTGCTTTGGCCCCAGGATCGGAGGGGAGCCGTTTCCCCGAGGCTTCACTCTGCCTCGGGACACGCCCACGTACAACGGCACCGCCAAGCCAGAAGACTGGCTGATCGACTACACCACCGTCGTAGGCATTGCCAGGGGTAACAAGCATGTAGCAGTCTGCTACGTGCCACTCATGCTGGTCGGCTCGGCTCGGACACGGGCACATGGCTTAACAGCCTTCCAGTCGGCAGCGTCAACTCATGGGTTGACTTTGAGGAATGCATTCATCCGCAACTTCACCGGTACCTACAAGCGCCCTGGACGGCCTCGCGAGCTTGCCATGTGCGTCGAGAGGCCCGACGAACCCCTTCGCAACTCCTGCGAGGGAGTGCATGAGGTACAGGCCATCCAGTACTTCATCGACGGCTGCCGAGACGGCACTCTCCTCAAGCACAAGCTCATGTGCTCTGAGCCCACCTCTCTGGCAGTGCTCATGGCCAAGGCGGACAGGTACGCCACGGCCGATTCCGCAATGTGGGTCAAGGTGACCGCCTTGGATAAAGCTCTTCCCATGCCGGCTGCTCCCAAGCTGGCTGGGGACAATCGAGGCGGCCAGAACAACAACAAGCGCAAGGCGGATCAGCTAGATTCGCGCTCCAACAACAAGTTAGTGGCGAACGTGGAGGGAGAGGCGCCGGCTACTCAGGCCGGCTCCCAACGGAGGCGGACCAACAAAGGCAACTGGCAGTCCAAGAAGACCTTCGAGCAGATGCTTGACGCGCCCTGCAAGATGCATTCTAGGGCACATCCCTCTACCCACAAGCTTCGACAGTGCAGCTTCACAAGACGATTGTTGCAAGGGGAGGGCCTGCCGGCTGCCCCAGGTGCACAGGCCACGCCTCAAGCTCCAGCTCCCGGTCCTGCTCCGGCTCCACCACCGCCGCCTCGCGATGATGGTCACCTCCATGACGACTACCCCCATCAAGAGAAAGCATTCGTTGTCTTCACCAATGAAGGAGACAACAAGCATAGCCAGCGCCAGCGCCGGTGTGAGGTGAATGCCATGGCCCCACCGGTTACCCAGTACGTGCATTGGTCTGAAAAGCCCATCACATGGAGCCGGATCGATCATACGCGCTCGTCCTCGACCCTACCTTCGCCTCCGAGAGGCTCACCTGCCGGTTCTCCCGGGTGTTGGTCGACGGCGACAGCAGCATCAATATCCTCTACCTCGACACCCTCCTCAAGCTCGGGCTCAAGGAGAAGGACGTCTTGCCGACTAGCACTGTCTTCCAAGGCATCGTGCAGGGACAGTCTTGCTCGCCGATCGGCAATATCCAGCTGGACGTCCTTTTTGGTGACAAGGCTCACTTCCGCCATCAGTCCATATTGTTCGAGGTGGTGGATCTCAGCAGCCCGTATCATGCGCTGCTGGGCAGACCGGCTCTGGCCAAGTTCTTGGCTATCCCCCACTACGCCTACCGAAGATGAAGATGCCGGGTCCAAAGTCATCATCACCATTGCTGGCGACTACAAGAAGTCGCTCAAGTGTGCATAGAACAGCAGCCGCATGGCCGACGCCATGGTGATTGCTGAGGAGAGAAGGCAGATTGACCGGCTCGTGGCTCAGGCTGCCGAGCAGCCGGCGATCCCTACTTTTCCATCCTAGTCGGCCGGTGAAGGCTCCTTCAAGCCGGCTAAAGAAACCAAGCAGGTGCCACTCGATCCTGCAAACCCCAAGCAGTGCGTCACCATAGGGGCTGGCCTCAGCCCCAAATAGGAAGACGAGCTCGTCGACTTCCTCCGTGAGACTCGGGACATCTTTGCATGGTCCCCCCAGATATGCCGGGTGTTTCCAAGAAGTACGCCGAGTAAAAACTTCACGTGCGACCGGATGCAAAGCCGGTGAAACAACCTTTGTGCCGCTTCGCCGAGGGGAAGCGGCGCACACTCGGAGAAGAGATTGCCCGGCTCCTTGCAGCCGGCTCCGTCATGGAGGTTTCCCATCTGGACTGGTTAGCTAATCCAGTCCTGGTGCTGAAGAAAAACAACACCTGGAGAATGTGTATCGACTACACAAGCCTGAATAAGGCATGCTCGGAAGACCCTTTCGCCTTGCCCCGGATAGATCAAGTGATCGACTCCACAGCCGGCTACAAACTATTGTGCTTCTGGATTCTTATTCTGGCTACCATCAAATCAAGCTCGATCCAGCTGATCGCCTGAAGACCTCCTTCATCACGCCCTTCGGGGCCTACTGCTACACCACCATAACGTTCGGTCTGAACAACGCTGGTGCAACATTCCAACGCTGCATGCAGTAGTGCTTAGTACCACAGATTGGTAGAAACATCCACGTCTATGTGGATGACATTGTTGTCAAGACCAAGGAGCACTTCAGCCTCCTCGACGACCTGCGGGAGACGTTCGCCAACCTGCGTGAGTACAAGATCCGGCTCAACCCGGAGAAGTGCGTCTTTGGGGTTCCAGGAGGCAAGCTCTTGGGGTTCTTCGTGCCCGCTCGCAGCATCCAGGCGAACCCCGAGAAAATCGGAGCCATTGAGCGGATGGTGAGCTCATGAAGAAGACAACGAAGTTCGAGTGGAACAACCAGGCGGAGGAAGCCTTCCGCGACCTCAAGCGGGTCATATCGAGCCTGCCAATGTTGGCAGCACTGGCTGAAAGGGAACCCATTCTCATATACATTGCAGCGACCACTCGCGTGGTTAGTGTAGTGCTGGTAGTTGAGCGCAAGGAGGAGCACAAGGTACTGTTAGTGCAATGCCCTATCTACTACCTCAGCGAGGTCTTGTCCGCCTCCAAGCAAAACTACCGCCAGTAGAAAAAAAATGTGTTATGGTGTTTACCTTGCCGCAAAGAATTTGAAGCAATACTTCCAGGAGCATGCCATCACTGTGGTGAGAACTGCTCCACTTTCAGAAATCATGGGAATCCATGACGCAACTGGAAGGATCGCCAAGTGGTCCATCTCCATGGCTGACCACGACATCCGCTACGAGCCTCGCACTGCCATCAAGTCTCAGGTGGTGGCCGACTTCCTTGTCGACTGGACTGAAACCCAGTTTGAGCCGCTGCCTCCAGATTCCACTCATTGGCGGATGCACTTCGACGGCTCTAATATGGGAACTGGTCTCGGATCCGGCATTGTCTTGACGTCTCCGAATGGAGACGAGCCGTCCATCAAGCCGTCTCCAGAATCGGCATCAATTTTCTTGCCGGCTGATCCCTCGGTGCAAGCGCGGTCGGCTACGCGAGCTGCACCGGCTACAGCTCCTGTGCCGGCTGCACTGGCTGTGCCAACTCCAATTGCGGCACCGGCAGCGACTACTTCGCTGGCTACAACAACAAATCCGGCTGCGCCATGCCTCAAATCCTGTCATCTCGACACACAGTGGGTGGACGTCATAGAGGTAGATGGCAAGCCGGCTTCCATGACGACATCAGAGACACAAAGTCTCGAGCCTGCGACTGCTTCATCAAGCGCGAGGGCTGCAGAAGCTCCCGACACTCAGGTCGAGACGGAGGCAACTCTTCTGTCGGCTCCGTCGTGGGCTCAACCCATCCAGGCTTTCCTTCTTCATGGCGAGCTTCCTCAAGAGGAGGCGGAGGCAAGGCGGATCCAGTGCCGATCTGCAGCCTACGCCATCATCAATCGTGAGCTGGTTCGGCATAGCGTGACTGGGGTGTTCCAATGCTGTGTCGAATCAGAGAAGGGACAGGAGATCCTCAGAGACTTTTACCACGGGGAGTGCGGGCATCATGTCGCCTCTAGAACCGTGGTGGCTAAGGCGTTCCGCCATAGATTCTACTGGCCCACGGCCCTCGAGGAGGCCGTGGACATGGTCAACAAGTGCGAGGGCTGCGAACGCTTTTGCGCGCAGAGCCACATGCCGCCTTCGGCCCTCAAAACCATCCCCTTGTCATGGCCTTTCGCCGTCTGGGGGTTGGACATGGTGGGTCCATTCGATACGGCTCGTGGGGGCATGACTCATTTCTTGGTGGCCATTGATAAATTTACCAAGTGGATCGAGGCTAGACCCATCAAGAATCTTGACGGCTCGACGACCGTCAGGTTCATTACGAACATCTCTGTCTGATACGGCGTCCCTGACAGCATCTTCACCAACAACGACACCAATTTCACCAAGGGTGCTTTGGCGCTCTGATCTGCAATCTCTAGCGTTAGCTAGACGAATGCTTATGACAACAAACCTTGTCCTGCAACGGCACCATAAAAATGCTGCTAGCACTCCACGACAATGAAACTAGAAGAATGTTGTTGATGGCCCACCAGCACGTGGGTTCGCAGCAGTTTTCGAGGGTAGAGTATTCGACCCAAATTTGTTGATCGCCTAAAGGAGGTGAGTGAATACTCTGGAGTATTAGTAGCTGAATTTGTCAGATTCAACCACACCTGAAAGACTAGTATCTTCAAGCACAGTAGTAACAGCAAAGTAATATGATAGCAATGGTGTCAGAAACGATCTGTTGATGACAGACTATTCCTAACGATTGTATCAATGGCGCCTCCGTTGCCGCGTTGACGGAAGTTGTCAATTCTCGTCAACGGCCAGCGAACCAATAGTGTAGCAGGTAGCAGCAGTGTAACGAGCAATAGCAGTGGCAAGGAACAGCAGTAGTGCCAGCAGTAGCAAGTAGCAACAGTAGCAAGCAACATTAGTAGCAGAGCAAGACAAGTAACACAAGTAGCAACAGTAGTAGCAGCAGCAGCAGAGCAAGACAAGTAATAGTAGCAGCAACAGTAGTAGCAACACCAGCAGAGCAAGACAAGTAAAAGCAGTAGTAGGACAAACTCATAGGCAATGGGTCGGTCATTTGTTTGGATGATATCCATCATGCAACAGCTATAACACGGAGAGATATGTGGCTAGCTCCCGTTCGTCAATGTGATGTAGGCATGCATTTCGTGTGTCGTCATATGTGCTTAGGGAAAAGAACTTGCATGACATCTATTGTCCATCCCTCCCGTGGCAGCGGGGTCCAAAAGGAAACTACAGGATATTAAGGTTCTCCTTTTAATAAAGAACCGGACCAACGCATTAGCACTTGGTGAACACATGAACTCCTCAAACTATGGTCATCACCGGGAGTGGTTCCAGTTATTGTCACTCCGGGGATGCCGGATCATAACACATAGTAGGTAACTACAACTTGCTAGATCGGATCTAAAACACACATATATTGGTGACAACATAATAATTTCAGATCTGAAATCATGGCACTCGGGCCCTAGTGACAAGCATTAAGCATGGCAAAGTAGTAGCAACATCAATCTCATAACATAGTGGATACTAGGGATCAATCCCCATCAAAACTAACTCGATTACATGATAGATCTCATCCTACTCATCACCGCCCAGCGATCCTACGAATAGATTACTCACGAATGACAAAGAGCTTCATGGAATTGGAGAGGGAAGAAGGTTGATGATGATGATGGCGACGATTCCCCTCTCCGGAGCCCAAGACGGACTCCAAATCTAACCTCCAGATGAAGAACAGGTGCTGGCGGCGCCTCCGTATCGAAAACATGACGAAAACTTCTCTTT
Source organism: Hordeum vulgare subsp. vulgare (assembly GCF_904849725.1). Taxonomy (NCBI): domain Eukaryota; kingdom Viridiplantae; phylum Streptophyta; class Magnoliopsida; order Poales; family Poaceae; genus Hordeum; species Hordeum vulgare. The sequence continues at coordinate 377,610,010 of NC_058524.1, read as the reverse complement.
TATTTTTTCTGGGACGAAAGGCAACTTATAGAGCTGGAGTTGGGGGCGGCAGGTGCCTGTGGGCCCCACAAGCCTGCCCACGGCCACCAGGCGGTGGTGGCGGAGCAGGAGCTTGTGACCCACTGGCCCACCCCCTGAGGTGGAACTTGGCGCAGATATTTTTGATATTTTCCAAAACTGCTCCCCGTAAATTTTTAGGACGTTTGGAGAACTTTGATTTCTGCACAAAAATAACACCAAGGCAATTCTGCTGAAAACAGCGTCAGTCCAGGTTAGTTCCATTAAAATCATGCAAATTAGAGTTCAAAACAAGGGCAAAAGAGTTTGGAAAACTAGATACGATGGAGACGTATCAACTCCCCCAAGCTTAAAACCTTGCTTGTCCTCAAGCAACTCAGTTCACAAACTGAGAGAGAAAGAGATCTTGTTGTTGCAACTATGTCTAACTCATAACCAGAATTTCAACACGATCACAAGTTAACCACATAAGCAAATGACACAAAGGTCTGACGGTAAAATAATATCAATGGCATAATCAGCTAACGAGCAAATAATAATGAGTTTCAAATACCAACACTTCAATCAAAACAAGCATGAAGCAACGTATCTCGCTAGCTCTTTCTGAGACCGCAAAATATAAATGCAGAGCACTTTCAAAGATCAAGGGCTGACTAAACATTGTAATTCATAGCAACGAAGATCCAGTCATAGTCATACTCAATATCAATCAAAATAAAAGCATAAAAATGACAGAGGTGCTCTCTAATTGGTGCTTATATAAGAGGAGGATGACTCGACAGGAAAAAAAATAGACAGACCCTTCGCAGAGGGAAACATTGATTTGCAGAGGTGCCAGAGCTCAAGCTTTGAAAACAGAGATAATAATTTTGGGTGGCATGCTTTCATTGTCAACGCAATGACCAAGAGTTCTCAATATCTTCGATGCTACTCATGCTATAGGCGGTTCCCAAACAGAAAAGTAAAGTTTTAACTCCCCCACCACCAATCAATCACACTCCATGGCTAGCCGAATCCTCGGGTACCATCCATACTAACATAAATCCGGGGGGAGTCTTGTTTTACAGTTATGTTTTCGATTTAAGCGTGGAACTGGGCATTCCACATACCGGCCCCTTTCTCGTGAATGACTGTGAATAAACACATGTCGAGGATAACACTCCTAGCATGGAAGATACCAATAGCCCTCTGTCACCACATGAGCGGTTCGGGCATGCATAACAGATTTATTTCTTGAATGTTTAGAGAGTGGCACATGCAAATTTACTTGGAATGGCAGGTAGATACGGCAAATAGGTAGGTATGGTGGACTCTCATGGAAAAACTTTTGGGTGTATGGAGGTGGATGCACAAGCAGGAATCCCGCTTAGTACAAGTGAAGGCTAGCAAAAGACTGGGAAGCGACCAACTAGAGAGCAACAACAGTCATCAAGATGCAATGATTTTGACTAACATTGAATGCAAGCATGAATAGGATATAAATCACCATGAACACGAACATCATAGAGGCTATGTTGATTTTGTTTCAACTACATGCATGAACATGCGCCAAGTCAAGCCACTTGAAACATTCAAAGGAGAATACCATCCTATCATACTACATCATAATCATCTCAAAATCTATATTGGCATCCATGACAAACCATTATAAGCTCTCAGCTAAATAAGCATGTCATTAGAAACTATGATCTCTAAGTTGTCATTGCAAACATGGTTCTCTCACAACAAAGCTAAATCTGGGTCGACAAGCTAGTCATATTTACAAAAACAAAATTGATAGAGTTCATACCAGCTTTTCAGTCTCAGTCACTTCATCATATACCATCATTGTTGCCTTTCATTTGCATGATCGAACAATGAAAACGATAATAAGCGCATTGGACTAAGCTCAATCTGCAGGCAAACACAAAGGAGAAGACAAAATAATATGGCTCTTTAAAACTAAACAGGTAAGCATGTAAGAACCACTAAGCATTGTAACCAATATCTTCTACCTTGACACAAAGAAAAAGAAAACTATTTACACGGGAAATCGCCCAACAAGAAAAAGAAGAAAGAAAAATCTTTTTGGGTTTTCTCAAAAGGACACAAAACAAGAAAACAAGAAAATGAAAGGAAACTAGCATGGATAATATAGTGGCAAAGTGTAAACACCGGCTAACAAAGTGAAAGCATAAGCATGAATGTAAAGTTGGTGAGAACACGTACTCCCCCAAGCTTAGGCTTTTGGCCTACCTTGGTCTACTCCCATGGTGGGAAATAACCAGCTCCAGGATACTCCAGAGCAGACTGTGGATGCCACTGCTGTGTGAGCTCCTCTGGCTCCCACTGATAAACTGACGTTTGGTACCCGACTGGCGGCTCGGGCACGGGCGCCTGTGGTTGGGCCAAGCCCCAATATGCGTAGATGTCCGCGGGCATAATAGTGTACCTACCTGCATCAAGATCAAACAAAGAAGGAGCATGCAATGTAATAGTCTCTCGAGTACCCTGACTAAACACCAGGTTATAAATCATCCGTCTACTAGCATTTCTATCCAAAAAATCATGGCAAACCATGCTATCATAATCCAGATATCTCTCAGGGAGAAGCATCTCTCCTTCCTCTCCCAGTCTAATCGGCATCTCAAAGTGTCTGGCAAGACGGGTAGCATAGATACCTCCATAGACGGCACCTTTAGAACGGTTGAGGTTCAACCATTGAGCGACTATAGCGCCCAATCTATAAGTCTTATCGTTATAAAGGCCTTCGCGCAAAACCGCAAGGTCTGGAGAACTAAGTGATCCAGCGTCCCCACGGCCAATCAAACATTTTTCCCACAAATAGTGAGAAGTACCGAAGCACAAGAAAATGTATGCTAGCAATCCTAGCGCGAGACACTCCTCTCTCCTCTCTAATAGCAATAGAACCAATGAAATCCTCCAAGTCCCGTGGACGAGGGTCACGGATATACCCAACATAAGGTAATTTGCATACATTGCAAAAATCCTGCAGCGTCATGCACTGGGGGACATCGTATATCATGAACTCAACCATGGGAGGATTCTTCCTTGGATAAAAGTTGAAGATTTGAACGAAAATATTGGTGAGGAGGAGGTATTGTGGGCACTTATATTCAACTAACGCAGTAAGACCTGCGTTCTCCACCAAGTAATAGAAGTCTTCATAAAGTCCGGCGGCGCACAAAAATTCGTCACTTGGCCACTCGCACGCTCGAACTTCTGTGACTCGAGGGACTACGTACTTGGGGTGGTTCTTCTCATCCTCCTTGTGGTTACGGATTGAAGAGCCTCTCAAGAACCTCCTCATCTTTTCCTTTTTTTAGCTCTGAAAAATTCTGAAATTTTTAGAGACTTCGAAAGAAAAGTGAATAAGGATTAACCCAACTTGTAGCAACTACTCCTACTAGTGCCTAGAGATCATATCATGCGCTAAAACTACTTGGGACCAACTAAAATCAACATTTCTAGCTCAAGAACAGGGGCACCAAGGTAGCAAGAATACGCGAAGGATAAAGCACTAGATCAAAAAGTAATTAGACCAATGGAGGAGTCACTTACCAAGGAGTAATTTCCCCAAAACAGTTTGGAGAATGGTGCTTTGAGCAAAGAGATCGAAAATCACAGCCAAATGAGCAAGAACACGGGTTTGAGCTGTGAAACAATTTTTTCTAGAGGTGGAAGAAGAGGCTGGGAGCTGGAATGAGTGGAGGGGGTGTCTGTGGGCCCCACAAGCTTGCACCCCGCCACCAGGGGGTAGGTGGCGGTGGGAGGGCTTGTGGCCCACTGGTCTGGCCCCTAGGCCAGCTCTCAGGCCCAGAAATTTTCAAAAATTCCAGAAAAAATCATACTAAATTTTCAGTACCATCGGAGAAGTTTTATTTTCGAGGTATTTTTCGCCGGGATGCTAAAACAGAAAATATGAAAAACTAAACTAATTCTATTATTTTTCTTCTAAGCAAAAGAAAACGAAAATTCAAAACATAGGTATGCGACTCTTTGATTCATCCGTTTCATGGTCATCGAAAGAAATCCGTCAATGGGATTGCTCAAGTCCTTATGACAAAACCTTCTCGAATCGCAAGAGAGAACGGAGAATTTTTCGAATAGCCACTAAGTCACCTCAATGGGGATATGTATATCCCCAACAAGCAAATCATACTTCATCTTGACACGAGGAATAGGGCATTCAAAGCTCCCAATGAGAATCGATGAAGTCTTTTCGATAGCATTGATGCAATGTACTTGATATTGTTTCTTCGGAAAGTGCACTGTGTGCTCATTACCATTGACATGGAAAGTGACATTGCCTTTGTTGCAATCTATAACAGCCCCTGCAGTGTTTAAAAAGGGTCTTCCGAGGATGATAGCCATGGCATCGCCCTCGGGAATATCCAAGATAACAAAGTCTGTCAAGATACAGGTGTTAGCAACCACAACAGGCACATCCTCGCAAATGCCAATGGGGAAAGCAGTTGATTTGTCGGCCATTTGCAGAGAAATTTCAGTGGGTGTCAACTTATCCAACTCAAGTCTACGATAAAGAGAGAGTGGCATAAAACTAACACCGGGTCCAAGGTCACATAAGGCAGTTCTTATGCAGTTTCCTTTAATGGAGCAAGGTATAGTGGGCACTCCGGGATCACCAAGTTTCTTAGGAGTTCCACCTTTGAAAGTATAATTGGCAAGCATGGTGGAGATCTCAATATCTGGTATCTTCCGTTTATTAGTCACGATATCTTTCGTATACTTGGCATACGGAGACATCTTGAGCATATTAGTTAACCGCATCTGCAAAAAGACAGGTCTTATCATCTCAACGAAGCGCTCAAAATCCTCATCATCCTTTTTCTTGGATGGCTTAGGAGGAAAGGGCATAGGTCTCTGAACCCATGGCTCTCTTTCTTTACCATGCTTCCTAGCAGTGAAGTCATTCTTGTCGTATTTCTTAGGTTGTGGATTATCAGGATTAACCGTAGGTTCAATCTCCACATCCTCATCATTGCTAGGTTGAGCATTATTATGAACATCACTGTCCATATTGTCACCAGGTTCATGTTCATCACCAGATTGTGTTTCCGCATGAGACGCAGAAATATCATTAGGTTCTTCAGGTGTGATAGTGTTTGGTGAACTGGCGTGCAGGTCTCTATCATCCTTCTTCTTCTCCTTAGGATGACTAGGTGTATCAGCATTGATCCCTTGAGAATCTTGATCAATTCTCTTAGGATGACCTTCAGGATACAAAGGTTCCTGAGTCATTTTGCCCCCTCTAGTAATGACTCTTATAGAGTTGTCATTTAGTTCATTGAGCAGGTCATTCTGAGCTTTAAGTACTTTTTCTACCTGAGTAGTAATCATAGAGGCATGTTTACTCAAAAGCTTCAGATCATTCACATTTCTGTCTACACAAGCACTTAAATGGCTAAGCATACGAGTACTTTGTTCCAAATGTCTGCTAACATAATCATAGAAACTCTGTTGTTTGGCAACAAAGTTGTCAAATTCATCAAAGCATAGGCTAGCAGGTTTATCAAAAGGAATATCACTCTCATCAAACCTACGCAGAGAGTTCACTTCTACTACCTGTATCGGGTTATCGAGACCGTGGATCTCTTCGATAGGTGGTAGATTTTTGACATCTTCAGATCTAATGCCTTTCTCTTGCATAGATTTGTTGGCTTCTTGCATACCTTAGGGACTAAGGAATAGAATACATCTTTTCTTAGGAGTTGGCTTAGGAGGTGGTTCGGGAATAGTCCAAGCATTATCGTTGATCAAGAGGTTATTCAGTAGGGTCTCAACTTGTTGTACAGTTCGTTCCCTAAAAACACAACCGGCACAACTATCTAGGTGGTCTCTAGAAGCATCGGTAAGTCCATTATAGAGGATATCAAGTATCTCGTTCTTCTTAAGAGGGTGATCAGGCAAATCATTCTGTAGCTGGACGAGCCTCCCCCAAGCTTGTGGAAGACTCTGAGTTGAGCAAAGTTTATTTCTCACAGAAGTAATAGACCATCTCCTGCATGGCAGCTTGCTTCTTATGGGCAGCTTGCTTCTTATGGGAAGGGAAATATTTCTCACAGAAGTAATAGACCATCTCCTGGGACTACGCACACATCCAGAAGCAAGAGAGGTGAACCAGGCTTTAGCATCATCCTTTAGAGAGAAAGGAAATAGCTTAAGGATACAGTAGTGCCGGATCTTCTCCTCATTAGTGAAGAGGTTGGCTATTTCAGATAGCTTGGCAAGATGGGCTAGGACCGTCTGAGACTCATAACCGTGAAAAGGATCAAATTCGACTAGAGAGATTATCTCACGGTCGACAGAGAATTCATAATCCTTATCTGCCGTGGTTTTGTCACGGCAGATGTCCTCGTGAAAGGACTTAGTACTGGAACCATCGCACCTTGGTGGCGACTCAAAGGGGTTAAGCGGGAGAGACACGACGATTTACCCAAGTTCGGCCCCTCGTGAGGAGGTAAAGGCCTACGTCCTGCTTTGGTTTGTATTGATGTGGTCTCGACTACAAGGAGGGCGTAACTCGCCAGACCTAGCACTCGATGATTCTAACCTGCCCTCTCATCCCCTGGGACTCGCCTTTGTATACAGGTCAAATCCCCTAGGGTTTACAAGGATACTTTCCTTCCTACGAATCGTGAGCCCGGTGGTCTCTAAGTCGCTATCTTCCGAAGCTTGGAGACTTTCCACGATTCACAAACCGTCATATGACCTTGATTTGACGAGGACAAGGCCCAAATACCTGCTCGGATGAATCGCCTAATGACTAACCCGGCCCAACAAGGGCGGGTCAGTCACAGGTAATATCCCCAACATTAGGCCCCAAATTGACTTGAACTTCTTTTTCATGCCAATACATCTGCTTAGTTGAAGGCGATTCATTCCTCATTTTCCTTCATATGTCATAAATTGTAACCCGCCATCGGGCACCGAAAATTATTTAAGTCGCCAAACCATTTATTGTTGGCCTCTTCTTATCCTTCGATTTTCGGGGAGATTGACACAACCCCAACGGATCTTAGCACATCGTTATCCCGAAGTCTTCGGCGCGCATTTATAGCGAATCTTTTTATTCCCTGGCGGTTCCCGCTCGCGGCACCTCGATTGCAGCACCGGCTCTGATAAATAGACAGGGGGGAACACGACTCGTGGTCCCCACCTACCAGTCTTGTCAATCTCTTCCCCATCACTGCAGCGAGAAAACCTCATCGCCTTCCGAGGACTTCGCCGCCGCCGTCCTTCCCACCTTCACGCGAGAGGCTTTGGCGCCGCCCCTAGGCCTTCGCCGTCGTCCAGCTTCGCGCCGCGGCCGATCTGTCCGCCGCCGTCGACCACCACATCGTCGCTGACCATCTTGCCGTCTACTACGAACTCCGTCGCCGCCGAAGACCTCGTCGCCCGATGAAAACTCCGTGCTTCTCCAACAACCTTCGTCGTCGTCGGCCCTCTTCGTCTGAGAGCATCAGGTTAGGCCTTCGCCCCCTTTTTAGGAAAAGATCCAATCCCTGCTCAGAATTCCGGCCATTGCCATGTTCCTGCCATTGCTAAGTTCTTGATATCTCTCGCGAGCAAATGTCGCATACCCTGAACCGATTAACACGAACATTGAGGAGATATCCAATGCCCTTGAATACCTTTATTTATCCATCTTTACTTGTGGATCTTTTAGTATAGTGTTCCATCAAATGAGGGGCGTCGTCTTTCCCTGGTAAGAAATGGCCGCATCCAGTCGTTTTTCTCAGGTTTTTTTACATGCCTGATAGATCCACCATTTACCTACTGTTTGCGCAAAGCTGTTTGTAGTCTTCACACTTTGACATTTCGAACGAACGTCCCCATCATCTCTAGAGCGCAGCTCTTGTAAATAGCCACACCCCGTAAGTCGCCATAATAAACCGATTCGGCCCTTTGATATGGCGAGTCCAGTCCTTCCCTTAGTCCGTGGACAAAGTACTGGGCGATTTAAATGAACTTATTTCATCCCTTACCGTAGATGTTCGAGGCATGTAAGTTCACACCTTACCTCTTTGTAGCATGGGCGCCGTCTTCAAAAGTGACTGGCTTCCTACTAAGGTTGACAATACCATATTGGCTGATTACGTGAAAACGGGCAACCTGGATCCCCAGAATGTTATCGGCTGGCGCACCGGGTTTGGAGAGGATCTTCCTAACCCCAGGGAAGGGGAAATAGTCGTCTTTGTTGAACACCTGGAGCAAGTTTTTAAGCCGCCTGGATCGAAGTTTCTTAGAGACGCCATGGCTTTCATGAACGTCCGCCTCCAGGATTTGGGACCCAATTCCATAAGCAACTTATGCCAATTCCAAGTTTTCTGTGAAGCTTATCTGCAGATTGAGCCCTCTGTTCCTCTATTCTGGCACATTTTTCATCTGAATCGCCAAACGGAATTCCACAACGGTTCCAGCCTGGAACTCGGCGGTGTCAATGTCCAATGCCGTAGGGATAGCCCGTTTCCCTCACTCGCCATGCCCAGCCATCCCAAAGGTTGGGGCGAGTCTTGGTTCTACTGTTAAGAGACTTCTCGTGCAGGCGAAAACAAACTTCTGGGCTACCGGCCAACTCGGCTTCCAACAAACTTCAAGCTCCCAGACAAACTCACCGAGGAAGAAGAATCGGAGTTCATCCCCGTACTGTCCGAATTAAGGTCCTTGACGAATAATGGCCTTACTGGAGTTGACCTAATTCGCTGCTGGGTCGAATGGCGTATCCTCCCTCTGAGTCGCCAGGACGGTCCGATGTGCGAGTTTGATGGCACCCTAGATCATCCTCAATGTTATTTCCATACGGCTTTAACAGAAAAGGACATTGTCACCATTATCAAGAAACTGACTGGCGAGCCTGCGGGAAAATGCGGCCAAACCGGCCTCAAGCCTTTCTGTAGAATTAACCCGGCGCCCAAGGTGAACAAATCTAACCCGCCTTTGGTTTTACTCCTTATGCTTCATTTGTATTGTGTTTTTGTAACATATACTATTTCAGAAAGGCGATAAGTTCTGGTCCAGAAAACCCAAAAGGCCAGCCATGAAAAATGTTAAGCCGCTCTCAGAGAAAACCAAGGGTAAGGGCAAAGCTGCTGTGGCTGAGCCATCCGGAGACGATGAATCTCAAGTCGGCGACGCACTTTTGGAGGTAAAAATTCATCCTCTTTTCACTCGCCATCCACTACTATTAATCTTTGTATTTATGTCTTTCCCTTTCCTTGTAATAGAACGAAGACAACGAAAGCCAGGAGGACTCTTTTGAGGTAATTTATGTTTCCTCCGATTCATCTCCTTCTCCACCTAAGCCGGCCAGGCGAGTTTGTGGGAATGTTCCCTTCTCACACCCAAATTCTTGTTTGGACCCAAATTTCCTACTGAAGAAAGCACAACACACTTCAAATCGGAAGACGCGAAGTCATTCCGGTGATCTCGTGTCCGGCTTACCAGCAACGAACAAGAGGAAACCAAATGAGGTATTTGGTGAAAGACAATTCTTCATGTTCTCCTTGAATCACGCCTGTAACCCGCCTATATTGTTGACGTATAATTCTTGCAGAACTCTCCTCCTACATTTGGCGACTCAGTGATGTCGACACTTCCACCAATGATTCGAGTTCCAGGGTAAATCTTTTGATAATCTTGTTTTGAATTCTGAGAGTAATGAACCTTTCAATTCCTTAATACGCTTCTCCCTTCTTTTTAGGGCACATGCCAAGAAAAGGAAAACCAGCGGGTCAACTCCTGTCCCAACTTCAGAACCCTTCGAAGACTCAGCACCGACTCAGGATGAACCGGATCAAGCCGAGCCTGAAAATCAGATGGATCTTCCTGAATCGCCGAAGGAAACAATGGATATCCCTAAGCCGCCATGTCCATTGACGACAACAGAAGACACAGATGCTGTGATTATTACTGGTACTGGCTTCTCGAAGCCGGCGGCGACGGTTTTGTCAAAACATGTGGCATCCTCCTCCCAAGCCAGTCCTGAATCAGGACTCTCCAAGGCCAAGCTTTCTGAGTATGAAAACCTGGAGTTCGGGGAACTTTGCTCTGGTTTTTCAAGTCGCCTGGAGGCGAGCTATGAGATGGAAAAGAGCCTGCGGCGAATGTTAAAAAACAAACATGAGGTAAACTTGTTATATTGTATTACTCCCATTAACCCCCAAGGGCCGGGTCATCCAATAAAAAGATGAGCCGGGTCTTAAGAAAATTTAGAAAGAACTTTGTGACCAGTAACCCCCAAGGGCCGGGTCATCAAATAAAAAGATGAGCCGGGTCTTAAGAAAATTTAGAAAGAAATTTGTGACCAGTAACCCCCAAGGGCCGGGTCATCAGTAAAAAAGATGAGTCGGGTCTTTTTTTAAGAAAATTTAGAAAGAACTTTGCGACCAGTAACCCCCAAGGGCCGGGTCATTAGTAAAAAGATGAGCCGGGTCTTTGAAATTGTATAATTTTATCTGAAAAGAAAATATTATACATTAGCCCCCAAGTGTCAGGGATATTGCTTGCAATAGTTCTGAGGCTTGCCCTCGTTTTGTACTTTCAACAGGAAACTCTTTCTCACACCGTATCAGCGCTTGGCGATTTAAAGAAAAACTTATCTGGTCAACAAGACGCCCGAGGTAAGTCGGAGGAGAAATATCAATTGGCCTTGGCTGAGCTAGAGAAACTTAAAACCGAGTTGAAAAGAGCTCAAGCTGACCAAGATGCCGCCGGAAAAAGAGCAGAGAAGGCTGAAACCAAGCTGGTCACTGTGCAACAGGAATTGTCCAGCTTGAAGCGTCATATCTCCAACATGACGCAAGCTGTCTTCGGTAAGCTTACTTAAACGTTTGATCTCCTCTTCTTTTTTTTATATAAATAATCTTCATCATAAGTCGCTGATCATCATGACTCCTTGCTCAGGTCCGAGAGCCGCCAACCTTCAAGAAGCCTGCGTGCTGATGCTGAAGGCGATTTACACACTGACAGAGCAACTGTACATCGGTATTGTCTTGACCGTTAAAGCCGTGATGGGTGCCAAAGAGCCTATCACTTCCATAAAGAAGGTGCTTGGCTGCTTATCCACACTTTCCCTCAAATTGGCGAGCTAACTCGGTCAGCCGCTCGAAAGGGTGTTCTGACTGCCCTGAGTCGCTGCTTGGCGTATGCTCCAGAAATCAACCCGGAAGAGGTAGAAGCAGGCTTTCCTCAGCTTAAAGATGATGGGTCAGAATTTGTTGAAGAGGACAATCAACGTGTCATCAAGGAATCCCGACTGGCAGCAACCCAGCTTGCAGCAAGCCTTGATTTATCAAAGTATCAGGCGGCTTATGATAGTAAAAACAAGAGGGTGACCCCGCCAGCCTTTGCGAGGACCAGTTTAACTCCTCGGCGACCCAAGAACCCTTTTGACTTGGAAGCAGACCTGGCATCGATCCTGACTGATGACGATGACTTCGCAGCCTTGGCTATGTGTAATTGGGTACTGGGCGACTTGCAAATCGAAGTTGGCCAAAGCTCACAGCAGAATGATCCTAAGGCGCCAACAGAATGAACCTTACTGATTTTGGCCTGAGAGCCATGTAATAGGTTTATTTCATAAGTCGGTACTGTTTTGGTGATACCCTTTGCAAGAATCTTTATGTCGCTCGTAAGGCGATTTTGAAATATTTGAGACTCCTTTAAGATGCTCAACTTGCCATGGACAAACTAGTTCTGATCATTAACCTGTCTTTAGGCCTTGAAAATAGCATATATGAAAACCAAATAAGTGACAACAAATATTTCCCAGAGGGATCAGAAAGAAAGGTACAAAACCCTCAAGGCTATGCCTTTAAACAAAAACAGCAATTTCGTCCGCTCATAAGGTCGCGACAGGATGAGGTGAGTCAAAAAACTCAAGCATGCACCCATAAATGCAAGTTTCATCGGCTCATAAGGTCGCGACAGGATGAGGCGAGTCAAAAAAAACTCAAGCATGCACCCATAAATGCAGGTTTCGTCGGCTCATAAGGTCGCGACAGGATGAGGCGAGTCAAAAAAACTCAAGCATGCACCCATAAATGCAGGTTTCGTCGGCTCATAAGGTCGCGACAGGATGAGACGAGTCAGAAAACTCAAGCATGCACCCATAAATGAAGATTTCGTCGGCTCATAAGGTCGCGACAGGATGAGGCGAGTCAGAAAGCTCGCGCACACACCCTAAATGCAGGTTTCGTCGGCTCATAAGGTCGCGACTGGATGAGGCGAGTCAGAAAACTCGAGCACACACCCTAAATGCAGGTTTCGTCGGCTCATAAGTTCGTGACAGGATGAGGCGAGTCAGAAAGCTCGGGCACACACCCTAAATGCAGGTTTCATCGGCTCATAAGGTCGCGACAGGATGAGGCGAGTCAGAAAGCTCGAGCACACACCCTAAATGCAGGTTTCGTCGGCTCATAAGGTCGCAACAGGATGAGGCGAGTCAAAAAACTAGAGCACACACCCTAAATGCAGGTTTCGTCGGCTCATAAGGTCGCGACAGGATGAGGCGAGTCAGAAAGCTCGAGCACACACCCTAAATGCAGGATTCATTGGCTCATAAGGTCGCGATAGGATGAGGCGAGTCAGAAAGCTCGAGTACACACCCTAAACGCATGTTTCGTCGGCTCATAAGGTCGCGACAGGATGAGGCGAGTCAGAAAACTCGAGCACACACCCTAAATGCAGGTTTCGTCGGCTCATAAGGTCGCGACAGGATGAGGCGAGTCAGAAAGCTCGCGCACACACCCTAAATGCAGGTTTCGTCGGCTCATAAGGTCGCGACAGGATGAGGCGAGTCAGAAAGCTCGTGCACACACCCTAAATGCAGGTTTCGTCGGCTCATAAGGTCGCGACAGGATGAGGCAAGTCAGAAAGCTCGTGCACACACCCTAAATGCAGGCTTCGTCGGCTCATAAGGTCGCGACAGGATGAGGCGAGTCAGAAAGCTCGTGCACACACCGCAAATGCAGATTCTGTCGGCTCATAAGGTCGCAAGAGGATGACACAATTGCTTTTTAATGAAGAAGCCCCCAAGTCAGGGAGTATTTTATTACTTCATAATGAAACTGAAAAACTTACATAGTATAGAGCTTAAGAGCTCAAGTGTAATAAGGCCGCAAATGGGCAATATTCCATGGGCGAGTTGACTCAGCCTCCGTGGTCGGCCGATTAGGCCGGAGATCCACCAAATAATAAGAGCCATTGCGGAGGTTCTTGCTGATGAGGAACGGCCCTTCCCAAGGTGGTCACAGCTTGTGCATGCCTGCTCGATCTTGTATCAGCCGAAGAACCATGTCGCCTTCCTGAAAGGTCCGACTCTTAACCCGGCGACTATGATAACGCCGCAGATCCTGCTGGTAGATAGCCGAACGGGCCACAGCCAGGTCACGCACCTCCTCTAAGGCATCCAAAGAGTCTTGACGCGCCAGCTCATTGCCTTGTTCCACATATGCGGCGACTCTAAGCGAGTCATGCCTTATGTCAGTAGGGAGAACAGCCTCTGCTCCGTAGACCAAAAAGAAAGGGGTGAATCCCGTGGATCGGTTCGGGGTAGTCCGAATACTCCACAGTACTGAAGGTAACTCTTCAACCCAACACCCTGGGGTTTTTTCCAGGGGAACCATGAGTCGGGGCTTAATCCCTCGCAAAACCTCCTGATTCGCCCGTTCTGCCTGCCCGTTAGATTGTGGGTGAGCGAATGCAGAAACATCAAGTCGGATATGTTCTCGACGAAAAAACTCCTGCATCGCCCCTTGGGACAAGTTAGTACCATTATCAGTGATGATACTATGTGGATATCCAAACCGGAAAATCAGCTTCTTCAAAAATTTGACCGCTGTTTCCGCATCGCAAGCCCCAACAGGTTCCGCCTCAACCCACTTGGTGAACTTATCAACCGCCACCAACAGGTGGGTCTTCTTGTTGAAGGACATCTTAAAGGGGCCAACCATGTCCAGCCCCCAGACCGCAAAAGGCCAAGTAATGGGAATCATTCTTAATTCTTGAGCCGGCACATGAGCCTGCCTCCCATAACGCTGGCACCCCTCGCACCGACGAACTATGTCTTCTGCATGTGCATGAGCCGTCAGTCAAAAGAAACCATGAAGAAAAGCCTTTGATACCAAAGAACGTGACCCGACGTGATGCCCACAGTCCCCGGAATGAATGTCATTTAGGATTATGCATCCTTCTTCGGGGGAAACACATTGCTGAAAAACTCTAGAGGCGCTCCGTTTATATAACTCGCCATTAATGATGACCATGGATTTGCTGCGCCGAACGATCTCGTGAGCCAAAACTTCGTCGGCCGGTAACTCGCCCCGAGCGAGATAAGCCAGATAAGGGAGAACCCAATCCGGAGTGACATGGAGAGCCGCCACGAGATGAGACTCGGTATCCGGTATCGCCAATTCCTCCTCTGACGGTAAAATCACGGATGGTTTATGTAAGATATCCAGAAAAACATTAGGGGGAACCGGCTTTCTCTGGGAGCCAAGTCGCGAGAGGGCATCAGCTGCCTCGTTGAGGCGCCGATCAATATGGTCCACCTGATAACCATGAAAATGACCCGCCACATCAGACACAACTCGCCTGTAAGCCGCCATCATGGGGTCCCGAGAATCACAAGTACCCGAAACTTGTTGTGCCACCAAATCGGAGTCACCAAAACATCTGACTCGTGTTAGGTTCATCTCCTTGGCGAGCCGCAAGCCGTGAAGCAAAGCTTCGTATTCCGCCGCATTGTTAGTGCACGGAAACATGAGTCAGAGAACGTAACAGAACTTATCTCCTTGAGGGGATACCAACACCACACCAGCCCCCGAGCCTTCCAGCTGCCTGGATCCATCAAAGTAAATAGTCGAGTAAGTGAGATCAGGCCGGTCTTCCGGAGCCTGTAGCTCTGTCCAGTCGTTAACGAAATCAACTAGTGCCTGAGACTTGATAGCTATGCGAGGAGTATATTGTATGTGATGAGGCCCAAGCTCTATTGCCCACTTGGCGATTCGCCGTGTTGCCTCCCGATTCTGGATGATGCCCCCAAGGGGGGCAGAGCTAACCACTGTGATAGGATGCTCCTGGAAATAATGCTTAAGTTTTAGACTTGCCA
Organism: Hordeum vulgare subsp. vulgare; assembly: GCF_904849725.1. Classification (NCBI taxonomy): domain Eukaryota; kingdom Viridiplantae; phylum Streptophyta; class Magnoliopsida; order Poales; family Poaceae; genus Hordeum; species Hordeum vulgare. The sequence goes on along the minus strand of NC_058524.1, from coordinate 377,594,859 downwards.
TAAACACCCCATATACCAACTTCTGCCAATGTGGGTACCGCTGCGTGGAAAGAGTTAGCACCTTGCTGATAAAATATACGGGGCGCTGCACTGGGTATTCCTTTCCTTCTTCCTTTCTCTCAACGACCACTGCCACACTTACTACTTTGGAATTTGCCGCGATATACAGAAGCATGGGCTCCTTTTCAGTTGGGGCTGCCAGGACCGGTGGGTTAACCAATTGGCGTTTCACGGCCTCGAGCGCCTCGTCTGCCTCATTTGTCCAAACAAATCGATTGGATTTCCTCAATAATTGATAAAGAGGGACCGCCTTCTCCCCGAGGCGACTCACAAAACGACTTAAAGCCGCAATGCGACCTGCCAGTCGTTGAACTTGATTAACGTTCGCCGGCTTTCCGAGGGAGGTAACCGCTTCGATCTTGTCCGGGTTAGCTTGAATGCCGCGCTCCGATACCAGGAAACCCAACAATTTTCCTTCAGGCACACCAAAAACACACTTGGTAGGATTTAGTTTCATCTGATATACCCGTAGATTATCGAACGTTTCCTTGAGGTCTTCCAGTAGTGTCTCCCCCTGGCGGGTCTTGATCACAATATCGTCGACATAGGTATGGACGTTGCGACCAATTTGGTTACGAAGACAATTCTGGATGCAGCGTTGATAAGTCGCCCCCGCACTCTTGAGTCCGAAGGGCATGGACACATAACAAAAGGCCACGAAGGGGGTTATGAAGGCCGTTTTCTCTTGATCCTCCACGACCATCTTCATCTGGTGATATCCTGAATAGGTGTCCAGAAAGCACAATCGTTCGTATCCCGCCACCGAGTCAATGATTTGGTCGATGCGGGGAAGAGCGAAGGGATCTTTTGGACAAGCTCTGTTGAGGTCTGTATAGTCAATACACATACAAAAAGTACCATTCTTCTTGAGTACCAAAACCGGGTTAGCCAGCCATTTGGGGTGAAAAACTTCCACGATGAATCCGGCGGCTAAAAGATGGGCGACTTCTTCCCCAATCGCCTTGCGTCGCTCCTCGTTGAATCTGCTCGGCACACCAGGCATGTCAGAAGGTTTCCATGCAAAGATGTCCCGATTCTCACGGATGAATTCGTTGAGCGCGCTTTCCTATTTGTGGTCCAGACCCGTCCCAATGGTGAACTGCTTGGATGAATCGCCAGGCACAAAATTGATTGTCTTAGTGTCATCCTTTGGTTTGAACTTGAGGGGCGACTCAGAGTCTGTTAATTGGCTTCTTCAGGGGTGACATGTCCGCCGGGTCAACATTGGCCCGATGGTGTTTGAGCTCTTCCGCAGCATAGGCGACTTCTGCATAAGCCGCGTCCCCTTCTTCACATTCCCTTGCGATCCTTCTATCTCCATCAACTGTGATGGGTCCTTTGGGACCAGGCATTTTGAGCTTGAGGTAGACATAGCACGGGCGAGCCATGAAGCGGGCGTAAGCCGGTCGCCCAAACAGCGCATGGTAGGGGCTTTTCAATTTGACCACCTCGAAGATTAGAGACTCCAACCTATAATTCTGTGCAGTTCCAAGTGCCACTGTGAGCCTGACCCGGCCTATGGGATAAGCCGACTTGCCTGGGACAATTCCGTGGAAAACTGTGGTTGAAGGCAAGAGGTCTTTCTCCAATAGATTCATCCTTTGGAAGGTGTCGAAGTATAGGATATTGATGCTGCTGCCACCATCCATTAGTACCTTTGACAGGGTGTAACCCCCCACTTCGGGAGCCATGACCAACGCCAGATCGCCCGAGTTATCTACTCTCGGCGGGTGATCCTCCATGCTCCATGTTATGGTCTGCTGAGACCAATGGAGGTATCTGGGAATCATCGGTTCAGATACACTGTACGCCCGGTGACTCACCTTCTTATCATGCCTGCAAGCATTAGTGGTGAAAACGTGGTACTGCACATTACTTAACTGTTTGGGGTTGCTGCGGAAGCCCCATTATCGTCCTGACTCTGCGGAGCCCCCTGTGGGGGTGGCTGCTGGAAGACTCCTCGCGGGTTGTACCGTCGGTGGTGGTGCACCGGGTATTGGCCGCCGCCTGGCTGCGGGCCTCCCTGAGCCCCCTGTTCGGGAAAACCGCCGAAGGGGTTCTGTCTTTGGTTGGGCGTGGCGAATTGCTCCTGGCGCTGGTCCGGGTCTTTGTTTTGACTCTTCTTGATTGCCTCCGCCCGAAACTCCGCATCACGAAGCAGTTTTCCCAAGAGTGACTCACCGGGCCGTCAGCCGTGGCGTGGTGCAGGCAAGGGCCCTTGAGTAGCTCTTCATAGTTACGCGGCCTCTTCCCACTGAAACCTCAATTCTTCTTTTTGCCGTTATTAGTGTTGGTATTGGCGACTAAGTACAAGGGCTCCTCCTGTGGGCTCCGCTTGCCATTGGTCCCTTGATTGTGACGGTTATGCCCCTGGAACCGGGTATGATTTTTGGATGACTCGCCCTTCTTAGGCGAATTAGCCTTGCCATCCTCGCCGGGATCTTTGGTATCATCGGCCTCGGCATATCTAGTGAGGGTGTCCATCAGGTCGCCAATGTCTTGGACCTTTCGTTTGAGTCGCCCCAATTTCTGCACCAAGGGTTCGTAATGACAATTGTGCTCGAAGATGAGCACAGCTTGAGCCGCCGCAATACCATCTGACGAATGAATAATTTCTACAACCCGCCGTGACCAATGGTGGGCCGACTCATCCGGGCGCTGAACACAGTGCTGTAGATCGACGATCGTCATCGGACGTTTGCAAGTTCCTCGGAAGTATTTGATGAAACGCTCTTTTAACTCGGCCCAGGACTGGATGGAATTGGGAGGCAAGTTTTTCAACCAAGTGCGTGCCGACCCCTCGAGCATGATTGTGAAGTATCTGGCGCAAACCGCCTCGTTTACGTCGAGCATGTCCATGGCGATTTCATAACTCTCGATCCATGACGTCGGCTCCAGGCCCGGTGTATAATTAGGCACTTTCCTTGGTCCCTTGAAGTCTTTGGGCATCCTTTCGTTCCGAAGGGCCGGGGACAAGCATGGTACCCCAACTCGCCCTCCGCCCCCGACGAGGGGGGCCGGGACGTCTTGGATGTTCGGGAGATCTCGGCCCAACGGGTTTCGTTCGGGCGCGTTGTCCTGTGGGAAGTGTCGCGGCCCCCTGTTTACGGCGGGCTGGTCCTCTGGCCGGCTCCTGGTGTAACTTGCCTGGGGGGTGGAATGCAACCTCTCGAGGCTATGTGAGAACTGGGCGTTTTGAACCACCGCCGTCTTCAAAATCTCGATGGCGTTCCTTGCTTCTATCTCGGCAGGGGTGTTGCCGTGAATCAGAAGAGACTCCAGATGGCGAGTTGCGGCAAGCACGTTATCCACCGGGTTGGAAAAGTGGCCTTGAGGCGTCCGGAATCGGGGAATATGATCCTCAACCGGCTGAGCCGGCGGGTTAGGCGGGCGGCCCGGTCCTCCCCCCGGGGCGGCTCCCGCCGCAGGGGTTCGTAGAGTGTTGAACAGGCGGGTCGGGTTGAGGTCATGGGGCAGGCAACCCTGGTGTCTCTGCTGATGGACTGCATCGGACGCGCGCTGCTCTCTCTCGAGCCGCAGTTGTCAGTGTTTAAACGCATCCTTTCGGCCGTAATTTGAACTTGCCGAGTCTCGATCCTGGCGGACTCCATCTTGGCGTCCCGATGAGCCTTTGCCACTGCCTCTCTGAGTTTCGCCAGCGCTGTGTTTATCTCCTCTTGGTTCTCTGGTGTGAGGGGAGTCGCCATTAGCCTTGTGACCTCCGCCGCTAAATCCACTAGGACTGCGGCCGGGCTCCTGGTCGTCTCGCCGGTTCCATCGCCTCCAGTAGGGTTTTGTGTGGGCTGAGTGGCCCCAGCCATGTAGATGGCGATCTGGCGGCGAGTTCGGTCAAGGATTTCTGGGTCCATGGCGAGCGACAAGCTCCCAAGACAATCCCCATGCAGAGAGCGGATTGAATCAGAGTCACCCATGGATGATTCATCATCGGAGTTGACCGGTGTAGTTTCGTGAGTCGCCGAGCGTTGTGGCTCCTCCGATCCCTGCGTGAACCCCACAAAGACCGGGCGATTCAGATTTGGCGTTATGACTTGGCAGACATACCTCGCCAGCTCGACGATGTCGGTGGAGATGTCCGTCTCAGGCGCGGATGATCCGATCATGCCGATGAAGATGTTGATCTTGCCGAAGGGGACCCTGTAACCAGATTCAATCGAATCCTCTTCAGGTCCCCATTGTTGGTTGTGGATGTAGGTTATCCCGCGGCGGCTCCGAGTCTTGAGCCCCGTCGCGTAACTCCCAAACCCTGGTAGGGCTCCCTTTGAGAACTCAACTCCACCGTGCGTAGGCCCTACGGTGGGCGCCAACTGTCGTGGTTTTGTCACGGCAGATGTCCTCGTGAAAGGACTTAGTACTGGAACCATCGCACCTTGGTGGCGGCTCAAAGGGGTTAAGCGGGAGAGACACGGCGATTTACCCAGGTTCGGCCCCTCGTGAGGAGGTAAAGGCCTACGTCCTTCTTTGGTTTGTATTGATGTGGTTTCGATTACAAGGAGGGCGTAACTCGCCAGACCTAGGACTCGATGATTCTAACCTGCCCTCTCATCCCCTAGGACTCGCCTTTATATACAGGTCAAATCCCCTAGGGTTTGCAAGGATACTTTCCTTCCTACGAATCGTGAGTATGGTGGTCTCTAAGTCGCTATCTTCCGAAGCTTGGAGACTTTCCACGATTCACAAACCGTCATATGACCTTGATTTGACCAGGACAAGGCCCAAATACCTGCTCGGATGAATCTCCTAAAGACTAACCCGGCCCAACTAGGGTGGGTCAGTCACAGGTAATATCCCCAACATTATCGGTGACAAAGATAGGCGAAGTGGCAAACTTCGGGTCATTTTTCATCCTAGCTTCCCGAGATTTTTCCTTCCACTTGAGAAGTAATTTCTCAGCGTCATAGGCATCCTTACACGCAAGAAAATCCTCAGCTATCTCTCCCTCCATAACGTAACCCTCAGGTATATCAGGCAATTCGTATCTAGGAGAGCTAGATCTAGCAGGAGCAAAAGCAGGTTCTATCTGAATAGTATCGGCAGTTTCAGAAGCATCACAAACATTGGTAGTAACTCTAGCAATATGAGCATCAAGGAACACTCCTAGTGGAACATCAGGCAAAGGAGTATCTCTAGCAGTATCAAGCATAGCATCATCAGGTAAAATAGCATCTCTAGCATCATCAGGCAAAGCAGTATCAAGCATAGCATCTCTAGCAGTATCAGGCATAGTATCAAGCATAGTATCATCAGGGATAGTATCAAGCATAGCATCTCTAGCAGTATCACGCAAAGCAGTATCATGCATAGTATGAAGCATAGCATCTCTAGCAGTAGCATCATAAGCATCATCAAGCATAGGTGACATATCAAGATTTCTAGCAGGAGGTGATGTCGCAAACTTACTCATAACCGAAGGTGAATCAAGTGCAGAGCTAGATGGAAATTCCTTACCTCACCTCGTAGTTGAGGGCAAGACTTTGGTCTTCGGATCCTTCAGATTCTTCATAGTGATCAGCAGATATAAATCCCAAGTAACTCAGAGAATATAGCAATACCTCCCCGGCAACGGCGCCAGAAAAATGCTATTCTGCAATCTCTGGCGTTAGCTAGACGAATGCTTATGACAACAAACCTTCTCCTGCAACCGCACGATAAGAATGCTGCTAGCACTCCCCGGCAATGAAACTGGAAGAATGTTGTTGATTGCCCACCAGCGCATGGGTTCGCAGCAGTTTTCGAGGGTAGAGTATTCGACCCAAATTTGTTGATCGCCTAAAGGAGGTGAGTGAATACTCTCGAGTATTAGCAGGTGAATTTGTCAGATTCAACCACACCTGAAAGATTAGCATCTGCAAGCACAGTAGTAACAGCAAAGTAATATGATAGAAATAGTGTCAGAAACGATCTATTGACGGCAGACTATTCCTAACGATTGTATCAATGGCGCCTCCGTTGCCGCGTCGACGGAAGTTGTCAATTCCCGTCAACGGCCAGCGAACCAACAATGTAGCAGGTAGCAGCACTGTAACGAGCAATAGCAGTGGCAAGGAATAGCTGTAGTGACAACAGTAGCAAGTGGCAATAGTGGCAAGCGACATTAGTAGCAGAGCAAGACAAGTAAGAGCAGTAGCAACAGTAGTAGCAGCAGCAGCAGAGCAAGGCAAGTAACAGCAGCAGCAACAGTAGCAGCAGTACCAGGAGAGCAAGACAAGTAACAGCAGTGGTAGGACAAACTCGTAGGCAATGGGTCGGTGATTTGTTTGGAGGATATTCATCATGAAACAGCTATAACACGGAGAGATATGTATTCCGTGTATTACACCACATTCACATTCACATTCATATTCACATTCACAGGACAAACTCACATTCACAACAGTATTACACCAAAACCTTTACTCAACTGGATCTGGAAAAGCTATTGTACCATGAGGATTAAGATGTTTGCCTGGATGCTCATCATGGACAGGCTTAACACTCAAGACATGTTTGAACGACGACGCTGGAATGTTTCCGACTCCAATCTCTGTGTTCTATGTCATGCTCGAGTCAAGGAAGACAGATATCACTTATTCTTCACCTGTCTTTTCAGTACCAGGGTCTGCAATTACCTGCAGATCACATGGCACGGTCCATCCATGTGGAGTGCTACTGTTGCTGCTAAAAGAGACTTCCATAACCCCTTCTTTGCTGAGGTGGTCTTAATTGCATGTTGGAACATCTGGACTATCAGAAATGCAAAGGTCTTCAACCAGGAGCAACCAAAGTTCAGAAAATGGAGATATGGCTTCATTCATGACATTTCCCTCTTAGCTCATAGAATTAAGCCTAGTTTCAGGGATGATCTCCTTAAATGGGTTTCCTTTTTGCCTCCTTGAGGTTTGTAGCCTTAGCTCCTCTTCCCCTTTGTACATTCTAATTTCTTCTTGTACGTACTGCTCTTATATATGGGAATAAAAGAAAAAAGGTTGAGGGGGGTTTTCCCTACAGTAGCCGGTCAAAAAAACAGCTATAACACGGAGAGATATGTGGCTAGCTCCCATTCGTCAATGTGATGTAGGCATGCATTCCGTGTGTCGTCATACGTGCTTAGGCAAAAGAACTTGCATGACTTCTATTGTCCATCCCTCCCATGGAAGCGGGGTCCAAAAGAAACCTACGGGATATTAAGGTTGTCCTTTTAATAAAGAACCGGACCAACACATTAGCACTTGGTGAACACATGAACTCCTCAAACTATGGTCATCACCGGGAGTGGTTCCTGTTATTATCACTCCGGGGTTGCCGGATCGTAACACATAGTAGGTAACTACAACTTGCAAGATCGGATCTAAAACACACATATATTGGTGACAACATAATAATTTCAGATCTGAAATCATGGCACTCGGGCCCTAGTGACAAGCATTAAGCATGGCAAAGTAGCAGCAACATCAATCTCAGAACATAGTGGATACTAGGGATCAATCCCCATCAAAACTAACTCGATTACATGATAGATCTCATCCTACTCATCATCGCCCAGCGAGCCTATGAATAGATTACTCACGAACGACGAAGAGCTTCATGGAATTGGAGAGGGAAGAAGGTTGATGATCACGATGGCGACGATTTACCCTCTCCGAAGCCCAAGACGGACTGCAGATCTGCCCTCCAGATGAAGAACAGGTGGTGGCGGCGTCTCCGTATCGAAAACGCGACGAAAACTTCTCTTTTTATTTTTTCTGGGACAAAAGGGAACTTATAGAGCTGGAGTTGGGAGCGGTAGGTGCCTGTGGGCCCCACAAGCGAGCCCACCGCCACCTGGGGGCGGTGGTGGAGCAGGGGCTTGTGGCCCACTGGCCCACCCCCTGAGATTGAACTTGGCGCAGATATGTTTGATATTTTCCAAAACTTCTCCCCGTAAATTTTCAGGACGTTTGGAGAACTTTGATTTGTACACAACAATAACACCAAGGCAATTCTGCTCAAAACAACGTCATTCCAGGTTAGTTCCATTCAAATCATGCAAATTAGAGTCCAAAACAAGGGAAAAAGAGTTTGGAAAAGTAGATACGATGGAGACGTATCACGCTCTACTGCTCCAATGTAGGCAACCGGCTCGACTTGGTGTCAGTGGCACACCCCCAGTCCAATGGCCTGATGGAGAGGATCAGCGGCCTAATCCTGGCCGGCATCAAGGCAAGACTGGTGGCACCACTCGTTAGGTCAGTCGGCTGCTGGATAGAAGAGTTGCCGGCAATACTATGGAGCCTCCGCACGACGCCCAACCGATCAACCGGCATCACCCCATTCTTTCTGGTATATGGGTCCAAGGCTATCATCCCTACAGATGTCGAGTTCGACTCGCCTCAGGTCACCCTATACACATAAACAGAAGCGAAAGAGGCAAGAGGAGACGGCGTCGATCTGCTCGAGGAGGCATGGGACCTAGCCTTGAGTCGGACGGCAATCTATCAACACAAGCTGAGATACTACCACAGCAAGAAGATCAAGCCCCTCTCTTTCAGACAGGGGGACTTGGTGCTCAGAAGAATGAAGTGAACGGCCGGCCAGAACAAGCTCTCATCCCCATGGGAGGGGCCCTTCGTCATTAGCAAGGCATTGCATAACAATGCATACTACCTCATCGATGCCCAGAAGCCAAGGAAGCGCAAGAGGGACGACTCTAGCCAGGAGACGGAACGTCCATGGAACGCGGCGTTGCTTTGCCTGTTCTATTGCTAGAAGGCAAGTAACAAACATAGAAAGAGCATGCACATATGTATGTTTCTCCCTCTTCGTGATTTCTAATGAATGCAACGAAAAGAGCATGCACATATGCTTCTTTTTAGATTCATGACTAGGGTTTTCACTCATTTTGTGAGTCCCTTGGTCCGGCTCAAATGGGCTCGGGGGCTTGCTAGCCGCCCGAATGACTTCCTTCAATTGTAGAAGAACACATGGTGTACACCGGATCGATCCTTGGTCGTCTCGTAACAGCTACAGACCGGCTCCCGGCTATCCGGCTAGCGAGGCGACGCCAGGTAAGGCCGGATGCATATAAAGTTCGACTACAAAAAGGTTGCCGGCTCGGGTTGGTTCAATTTTTTTATGATCTTATTCTAGCCGTCCTCTGCTGGTTTGTGTTTGACTCTTTCAGTCTTGATGGCTTCAAAAAATCTAAGTCCAATATTCCCAAAGGCAGAAGCCTCGACCCAGTCACAGACCGGCTCCCGGCTGTCGGGCTTGCGGGGTAGACGCTAGAGGGAGTAAAGGAGTTGGAGAAAAAGATGTCAAGCAGGAACCAAAAGATGAAAACATAAAACAGCACGAATGGCATTACAAATATAATGCAGAATTCATACATTCAAAAGCATTGGCCCACAGCCGAAGTTCATTACACACCCCCAGTGGGTGGAACTGTTGGACTAACAATTCATTGCAGACAACCAAAACAAAAACAGGACCGGCTAAGGGGCGGCAGCCTCGTCCATTGCCCCGGCTGCTGCTATTGAAGTGGTGGCTTCACCATCGCTGGCTGCTCCAGAGGCGGTGGCGCCGTCTCCCCCATGAGAGCTTTCGGCTCCGTCCTTGGTGGAGTAGGCATATGCCTCGCCGCTGGAGGCGGCGTCTTCCACCTCACGGGCCGCCTCGTCGGAGCTGCCATCGGTGTCATAGGGCTGAAGAACGTGTAGGTCCTCAGGGACCACGTTGTCGTCTTCACCCTGCTCCAAGTTGAGCTTATCCTAGGCGGCGTACGAGGCGATGTCGCTGGCCCTCACACGCAGCTACTCCTCCACAACCTGCAGCTCCCCCTCCGAGCCGTCGCGTTGCGCAACGAGCTTGCCCAAGTCCAGGTTCCGGTACCAGGACTTGGCCAAGAGCAAGGCCATGTAGGCTTCAGCGCGCGCGACTGAGGCGCGCCAGGCATCAAGGCGATTGTCGCCGGCCGCAAGCTAGCGGGAGAGCCGGCTCATCGACGCCGGCTCCAGGACATCGGGCCAAACGGCCTTTATCATCGACGAGCCTGCGTTTTGAAGCCGGTCCACACACTTGGAAATGGCTTGCATGCGGGCCCCGAGGCCCATGCAGATCTCCTCCACGCTCCAGCTGGCAGTGACGTCTACCTCCTGCCCGGCAACACGGCGCTCCTTGCGGCTAACCTCGACAGCCGTGTCAGCCGCTTCCCGTGTCTCAGGGAAGAAACCTGGGATAGGGGAAGGGGTGCGAAGAAGAATAATAAGAGGAAGCAACAAAGAAGAAAATTCAAGACAAAATTAAAAGGACTTACGGTCGAAATGGCCATTAGTCTCGTGGGCATTCTCTAGGGCCTTGAGCTCGCACACCTTGCTCGCTTGAGTCGCGTGGGAGACTTCTTCTTGGAGTGCCGCGGCCGTCTCCAGCGCCTTGGCCAGCTGCGACTGCCTCTGGATCAGGGCCTCCTCCTTCTCCTTCAGGGCAGGGTCCTTATGCTTCATCTCCTCGAGATGAGCCGTCTTGAGACGCTCCGTGTCGGCAGCATAGGAGTCGTCCTTCTCCTGCAGGGTGGCACACAACTGCTCCTGCTCAGCCTGGCGGGCCTCCTCGAGCATCGCCTTCTCCGTCTAGAGAAGAGCCAGCTGCTGCTGGTGCCGCCGGTCCGCCTCACACAAGACGTCCCGCTCCGTGACGGCTTCGCCCAGTCGGACCTGAAGTTCGGCAACCTCGCCGTCAGCCGCCTGGTTCTGATCCTGCAGCGTGTTATATGCTTGCAGCTGGGCCACGTAAAGGTCCTACGAGCAAAGCAAAGAAGAAGCAAAATAAGATTTGGCCCGGTTAATTCATAACCGTCCTGATTCTCGAGGGCTACACCCAGTGGGTGCGCTAGCGCGCCCCCACTAAAAAGCAAAGACAAGGGATAAGCTCGAAGAGATTCCGCCCGACCAATGCTTGGCCGTCCCGATTCTCGGGGGCTACACCGAGTGGGCGCGCTGGCGCGCCCCCACTGATTCAAGAGAAGAGAAAATCAAAACCAATACGAGGAGGATCCAAAGGATAAAGCACTCACCCTGGTGCCCTCCTCCAGGCGCTCCAGATTGCTGTCCGCCACGCGGGCTGCCTGCTCCACCTTGTACCGGCTGCTGGCAAACAGCGACACCAGCTCCAGGACGCCTTGGAGTATGGTTCCCGCAGGCAGCGTCTGGCGCTCAAGGTTGGCCGCTCGCCAAACCTTCATAGCTCGGCTCCTGGCTCTGGGCCGGCTCCTGGAGCAACCGGGCCACGGTTGGAGACGACGATGGTGCCATCTCCGGGTGTCGGTCTTGCGGCAGGCTCCGTCGATATCCTAGTCGGCGCCGTCTCCACAGCAGGAGGTGGATTGGCCGCATCCGGCGCATCCATGGCCACCTCTGGCGCGTCCAGGTTCAGCTCCGGTGCGTCGGCCGCTACCTCAGCCTCCGGCGTCTCGAGGGTCTCCTTGAGGCCCACTGGCGTATAGGCGTCCGACTCGGATGGCTTGGCCGCCTCTGCCCTCTGGTACGCCTCGGGGCCTCCTCGCTAGTTGGCTCCCCAGGCGAGCATGAGTGGAGGGGTCATGTCTAGCCTTCGTACGCCTCTCCGTAGGCTACTCGGCCTGGCTGGGCTGAGATCGGCCCTCGACCATCTTCTTCACCGCCACCACCCAACAGCGGGCAGATTGTTCTTCAATAGCCTTGTAGGCAGCGTCAGCCGCTGCCCAACCGGCTCGCTCAACGGCGGAGGTGGTATCTTCCTCCACGTCCTCCGCCTCCCTTCCAAGTATCTCTTTAAGGAACATATCTTCACACAAGATAAAGTAAATGGGAATGAAAGGGAACACTTACCCCGCAACGATGGGCACCTGCCTCCTGCCGGCACCAGCACGACGCTTCTTAGCGCCGCCTGCTCGTCCTCCGGCTGGAGGTCCTGTCGCGACACGCTTAGGGGCCGGCCTGGAAGCTGTGACACCCTTGCCTTTCTTCTGGGCCGCCTCGCCAAGACCGGCCGTCTCGGCCACATGGCGGCGACCACGCGTCAGGGGTGGGCTGGTGACAACCTCCACCCCATCGGAGTCTTCCTTGAAGGCTGCCTCAGATAAGGGGGGTGGTGTCTCATCATCATCCGTCCAATCAACAATGAAGGGCTTCAGATGCTCACCAGACGGCTCAGAGCCCTCCGACTCGAGAACATCCTCTGAATCCTCGGAGGCGGCAGAACGCGGCTCGATGATGCCCTCGTCCTCGATCTCCGAGGCATCGGACGTCACCGTATCGGCAGCAAGCGAGTTGAGCGCTTGCAAGTTCTCGAACAGCTGCGCAACGGAGTCAGCAGCCGGCTCAAAAGGGAGATTGACTACTTCAACAAATAACAAGAGCAACATCAACAAGATTGCTTACCATCGGAGGCGGATGGGCCCTGTCATAAGGGACTAGCCACCACTCCTAGTTCCCAACATCATCCAGGCGGGTGGTGGAGATCTGGTTCACACCCCGAGCTACCGCGCCGGCTGTGAAGTTCTTGGTGGAGAGCCGACAGGGATCATACCTATCGCCCGTCTAGCAAACCAGATAGGGCCGCCTCTGTAGGGGCAGGATCCTGCGGGCGATCATGGTGGTAAGCTAGTCGCGGCCCACGAGGCCGCGATTCTTGAAGCTATCGAGGTAGGCGCCGATCTGCGCCACTTCACGAATTGGCTTCGGATACTTGGCCTGCCAATTTAGCTTCGCCATCAGAGGCTCGATGTTGAAGGGCGGCTGGTTGAGTGTGTCGTGTGCGGGGCTGGCGTTCTTCACGCAGAAGAAGCCTCTCTGCCACAGCTTGACGGATTCTTGCAGTGGTAGCTGGGGGAAGTCGGACTTCGACCAATGATGGACTAGTGCGGCTCCGCACTGCGTCATCGGGCGAAGGCCGTCGAGCTTCTGCAGCTCGGCCTAGTCCATCTTCTTGGACTGCTGCTTGAGGAAGAACAAGCTCTGCCACAGGTCGAGGCGAGAATCAATCCCTAGGAAGCCCTTGCACAGGATGAAGAACGCGGCTAGTTGGAGAATGGCATTCGACGCCAGATGGTGCGGCTGCAGGCCAAAGAAAGTAAGCCAGTTGGAGAAGAAAGTGCTCGCCGGAAGCCCGAAGCCCCTATAGAACTGCTCGTCGATCACGACGATCTCCCCCTCTTGCGGCGTTTGGGCGGTTTAGGCTTCGGGGATCTGCACCGTCACGAGAGAGGCCGGAGGCAGTATCCGGCGGTGGCGCAGCACCTCGATGTGGCCCTCGCAAATCTCGCTGCCGAGCCAGGCCCCGTTGGACGAGCTCTTCTTCGAAGAGGAGCCGCTCGTCATGTCTGCGGACAATGGGCGCTTGGGAAGACTCGCGACGACGGGTGGCGCGACGGCGATGGAGAGGATGAAGACAAATGTAGACGGTCTCTTTCTCTATGGGCTCAGGGAGGAAGAGGGCGTCGATGCGGGGCGAGAGAGGGGCTAATGGTATCCTCAGTACCCCCGCGCTCCATTTAAACCCCATGAAGGATCGTGGGGAGGGGATCCGGTGCGCAAAAAGACCCCACTAATACCGTTTATTACGGGAGGTAACGCTTCCCGAGACCCAACCGTCGCGGAGTAAATCCACAGAGGATCCTCCGCACGGGGGCCGAGGGGCCGTCGTGGTGGGACCCAGTGGCCACGCCCGGTCCCATCACCTGCGTAAACCATCATCACGTTAGGCCAGGCCTAGCACTTGTCGCGTTTTACACAGCCTACGATGAAGCCGATGCGTCGCTTGAAAGCCAGCCGGCTTCTGAGCCGGCGTCCCCTGCCGCAGGCGGCAGCAGGAATACAACAACAAAAAATCAAGCCGGTGTGGCCACCCGCTCCAAGGCGGCTGGCCTCCCCAGCTTCGGGGACTACTGTTGGGGGAATAACCCCGGGGTAGGCTCAGCGAGCCTGCTCCTTTACCTTCAGCCTAGAAGGAATAAACACAACAATTCTACAAGGCCCAAGTCCCCTGGCCGGCTAGGAAGCACCTAAAGGCTGTGGGTCGAGGCGGCCAACTCTCTGGCAGGCCAGGAAGCACCTGCCGGCTAGAGACGAGACGGCTACCTCCCTCTGGCGCCTAGGCCAAGCCAGCCGGCTAGGGACGAGGCGGCCGTGCCTATGCCGGCTAGCCACGCAGGCTAGCCGGCTCGGGATCTCAAGTCACATCAGACCATAGGTCATGATGAGACCCTGTATCGGAATGCACGGCAGGTACTGAATCGGAATGAACGGCAGGTACTAAAGGTGGCTACACGTCATCAAAGGTACTGGATCGGAATGCACGGCAGGTACCAGCGTCGGCGGCCACGCCGCTGACCTCCTCCGGCTCTGATCCATCACCCTACATAGTGTCGGCCGTCGAACTCCCACTCCATTACTGCACTCGGCGTAGGAACAGTGGAGACGGTTGTACGTCCTACCCATGACGAATCTCGTTGGACAATAGCGAGACGTACAACACGTATCCTACGTCAACCTTACGCGAGAGCCTTATTGAATAGCCGACGGGTCCCATAGCCAGACGGGACCTTGCAGCCGCGGGCCCCTCCAGCGATAAGACAAGAACCCCGTGGGCCCCCTGTGTAGCCACTGAGGCTGCCAGCTGGGTCCCACTCTTGTACTTTTATCCATATTGTAGGTCGGTGGGTTCGTCTATAAAACCCCCCGGCCCCCCTCCATGCAGAGGGTTGGTCAACTTAGCATACACACGAAACACATAGGAGAGGCAGACGAGAGCTGACAGCTCCTTCTTCCTCCTCCGCATACATCTCCGGGAGCACATTGTAGTCCCATTCATATATCATACACTCCGGCAGGATTAGGGGTGTTATCTCTACGGAGAGCCCTGAACCTGGGTACATCGTGCGTTCCATGCTTGTACCAACCTCATTCCCAGCGTCCTCCGGTGCAACCTCGGTTCCCACGATCTTTAGCCTACCCATGGCTTATGTTGTGAGTATTCGCCGACAAAGAAGAAGAAAATTAAGAAGAAGATGAAGTAGTAGTAGTAGTAGTAGTAGTAGAAGAAGAAGAAGGCTAGAAGAAGAAGAAGACTAGAAGAAAAAGAAAAATAAGAAAAAGAGGAAAGAGAAGGACATGAATAAGAAGAAAGAAATAAGAAGCTCATTCTTCTTCTTTTATTCTTCCTTTTTCTTATATTTTCTCTTCCATTCTTTCTTTTTCTTTTTATGCCATTTTTGAGCTTATTATGTCATTCCGGAGGAAATAAGCTAAGTATATGACATTTATGAGCTAACCAAGGTTATTATGCCATTTTTGACCTAACTAAGATAATTATGTCATTTTAGAGGAAAATAAGCTAAGGATACGACATTTATGAGATAACCAAGGGTATTATGCCATTTGTAACCTAACTAAGCTAATTATGTCATAAATTAACTAAATAAGGTATTTATGTCATTTTGGAGGATAATTAGCTAAGTATGTCTTTCTTGGGGAAAATAAGCTAAGTATGTTGCATAATTGGGCCAACTATAATGTACGAAGCTAAGTATGCATTTGTTAAAAAAACACTAGAGAAAACTTACCGTCGTCGTCAAGGGGATGTGAAGCACCGGAGTTGCTCGGTCTGGTTTCACCTGGAGAAGGGTTATGCGATGCAGCTCGGGAGTTATTCTACACCAAAGATAATTTGCAATGTCGCATTAGCATGATGATACACCGTTAAGACTAGTCACTAATGAGTCACATCGACGGAGGGGTTTGACTGGTCTTCTCGCACATAGACTGCACATTTGGTTTTGACGAGTCACTCATATTAGTTAGTAATGAAACGAACATTACATGCATGATATGGCGAATATGCAGAAGAAAATTACCACAAGGAGCTCATACATGGCCCGGTGAGCCGCCTCATTCCGTGCCCTCTCCTACTCGAACAACCGAGCCACCTTCTCCTCTGTGGCCCGTTCCTTCTCCGCTGCCACCCAGTCCCTCTCCTACAAAAGCGCTTGGGATCTCTCTCTCTCTCTCTCTCTCTCTCTCAGAAGAGCAGCCTGCAACACCACTCCTCTTTAGCATTGTAATCATCGATGGACACACACACACAATGTAATGGAGGAAATTTATTTGAGCCTGTATAACTAACCTCGATGACGAGATCGATTTGTCGTGGACGAGTCCTTATCTCAGGATAGAGCTCGTTTGGTATGCCTTGATCTCCGGGAGAGTGAGAGCACAATGTATCAACCCATCTCTAATGGTTATCAAGCCATGGGGCCTCCTGCCACCAGATATCATCACCAGGTGTGGATCCAAAGGTTGTTGGCTCAGGTTAAAGTCCTCCTCTTTCCTCCCCTTCCCCTTCTCGTTGTACCTCACAACCTTATGGTGGGAGGAGATGTTGGTGAACTTCTCTATATGATCGAGGTCAGACTCACAGAATGCCTTTTCCTTCTTATACGAGGCAGTATGGGCCATAGCATACATGTCGTACACTTTTGGCACCTCTATGTTATTGCGATGTGCATAAAATAGAGGAACAAAGTATTAGTAAAGGGATCAAGCTAACATGAAGAATGAATTGCATGAATCATGAAGAAAACCACATACCCAGTTCCGCCTGAACTGAAATAAGTTGGTGCTGCCTTGATGGTGTGGCATAACAACCATTTTGGGCATCCTGTTCCTTCACATTGTCATGGATGGCTCGTCATTGGCCTGTGCACCACTCATCCACCAACGCCTCCCAACAATCCATCTTTTCAATGCACCATCTCTGGGGAAACTATAAGTTAGTAAAGAGAAATTTGAGAGCTATGCCTATGAATGAAATCAAGGAAACTAAGTACAAGGCCTTAATAATAGGTAATTAACTTCATGTACAGCTCCTTCCTCGGAAACTTTTCGCAGCACAATGACTTGTCCTTCTTAATGTGATGCATGGGGCAGTAGTCTTGAAGAACCTGTTGCCGAGCCTCGTGGCGTAAGTTCTTAATAGGCGCTTGCACTCAGTAACGATAACCTTGGCCGCCTCCCCCAAATATCCCTCCTCACACCTGTTGAAGGTGTGCAATCAAACGACACATCAATGATTATTACAATAAATAGCTATGGCTAATTTTAGATTGTGTAAAGGAGAAATTTCCCAAAAGCTGTTGATCAACATCTCGGCCGTTATGTGGCACAAGACACCATTGATCATCTCCTCTAGCGGGGCCTGGGCGTCCTTGTAGTGCTCCCGGCTCGTAGCGACCCGACTCAAGACGAGTCAAGCCTCTGTGTTTCTGTGCCATCCCTGGATCAGTATGCTGGCACACACAGTACATCAATGTATATATCAAAGGGCAATCACATGTAAATAGCGTAAAACTGATATATACCTTAATTATCTCAGCGGAAGCAGTCAAGGGAGTGGAGTCCCAATAAACACCAATGGCAAGTTGAGTGTAGACCGTAACCCTGAATCGTACTCTTACTCGTCGAAGAAAAATATCTGCAACATAAGATGTTGCAGTCGTGTAGGTCAGCATATTGAATATGCCGGCAAGTCACATATGAGAGGGGGAAAAATATAATCTTCTATCTCTACATGCATATATGGAAGGTGGTGTTGTAAGTTTTAGCGTAAAGCAAATTTTCTCCTACAACAAGAGGGGCTAAAAGAAAAATATTACTACACTGTTGGTTGTTAATGAGATGGTTCCGCCAACCAGTTCTCATACCCAGGTTAACAATAATACCCACATCAAATATATATAATGGTGTTGAGAATTCCACATAACTTCAGTTCCTTTGGCTCAAGTTGTCCATGACCGTGGACACGGCTAATCGATTAGGTTTGAGTACTCTGCAGAGTTTTGCACACGTTCCCCACAAGATTTGATCGCCTCCGTGTATGTCCTCGCACTTCAGGGTGTTTGAAGACCGGATGATCAAAACATGGTCTTTCAACGGGTCCCTCTGAATCCCTGTCGGTGCCCATCCAATCCTACCGTTCTTCTACATCTGCTAGCACCGCCTGTCCAGAGTCGCCGCGTTGTCCAACCAAGCCAGAGCCCATAATGACTTGTGCCTGTGCAGGTAAGCCTTGGGTCTTGAAAATATCTGTCTGTCTCTTTGAGCCTGGGTGAAGCTTTCCGCAGGATGTCATGGCCGTCCCCAGCATCCCGGGCATCCACTGGGTTCTCCAGGGAGCCGATCAACCGTCCTTCACCCAGAGTTGCATTGCGTCCGAGGTCTTGAAAATCTTGTCTTAACCGGTCTTGATTATTTAATCAACCTCGCATCACTCGTGTTACGCACTCAACTGAAATCCCGTCTACTCAAGCATAGCAATATGAAATTTGTCGTCTCGAGGCCATGTATCGGGGTTGTTGTGTGCCTACCACATGATACTACAATCTATACTAAAATTTCCAAGTACCTTGGGCATAGGATGGTAGAACTACGATGCATAAAACATAGGTGATAGTATGATCAAAGTGACTTGCCTGGTGATGTTGACGAAGAAGAATTTCTCGAGAAATAACTTGATAGACTACTCGTCACTCTCCGATGAAATCTATATAACAAACATATCATTCACATAAGCACTCATACTAACAATCATTCTAGCAATCAAAACAAAAGAGAGAGCGAAATAGAAAACCGAAAGGAACTTCAAATAAGACTAGGGAGTCTTCTACTACGTCTAACACTAAATAGTTTTGTCTAATAGAAAAATAATAACAAGGTACTCAGATATAAGTTTAACTAAGATAAAATAAAGTATTTTTCACAAAACCTTTTGAAAGTATTCCCAAACGGGATTTGAAACAGTGGTGAAACCAATTGCAAGTTATTAAGGAACTAGAATTGATTTCATGAAAAGAAATAAAAATAAAATAAAAACTTGTTGCAAAACTACTATTTAACTAACAGAAACAAAACATAAGATTTCTGAAATAATAAAGAAAATATTTTAAAACAAAGATAGAAAAGGAATTAGCCGAAATCCTAAAAGAGGTGAAACAGAAATTGTTTCACAAGAAACAGTGAGCTAAAATACTCAAACAAATCTGAAATGTTTACCACTGATAAATAAGATCACTAGTGATCAGTAGCCAAAGGAATCAAATTAAAAGCTATTTCAAAACTCCTGGAATAAGCAAAACAAGGTTTAAACTAAATCTGATCTAACTCAAATTTTAAAATTTCAAACATAGACAAATTATATGTTTTTAAAAACTACAGGAAATTTGTGAGCTACTGGAAAAAGAATCAACATCATTGGTGTTTGGGATCAAAAGTTATGGCCAAAACAAAACAGAAACTTTTCTGTTTTTGCAATTAGACAGAAAAAAAAGAAGCTAACTAGCTAACTAACAGGGGGTATACGTGGCGCGCTGTGATAGGCTGCGGGGGTGTTTGTTGCAATCGTTAGGAGAAAACGGCCGAGGGCTAAAAGAAACTACTGGCTAACTGTTTTAAGTGAAAAAAAACCAGTGCGGTTTTTTGATCTAAACCGAAGGGTTATCCTAATCTAATCTACACCGTAGAATATGGATCTAAGGGCTAACTAAGAAAAAGAAAAACAACAGGAGGAGGAGGAGTTACCGTGGCTGGGGCTCCTGTGCTGGCAATGGTGGCCGATGAGGCTGGGGTTGGGGTGGAGCTCCGGTGGGGTGGGGTCGCCGGCGAGGAGGTGGGGTGGCAGGGGGCGGTGGGGCTCAAGGGAGGGGAGGGAGGCGAGGTGGAGGGAGGGCTGCAGGGAGGGGCGAGGTGGAGGAGCTGCTGGAGAAAAGCTCCTGGTCGGGCGAGGTGGAGGAGTGCAGCGAGGTGGAGGTGGAGGGGGGGCGAGGTGGAGGAGGAGGGGCCCGAGTGGTGGGGAGGGATGCAGGGGGAGGGGCCGAAGAGTGAGATGGGCTCGGCAGGGAGTGGGCGAGGTGGAGGGGGGTGACGAGGTGGAGGAGCTGCTGTGATGTTCTCTGGTGCCGACTCCGGCGAGGTGGCGCCCGAGCTAGAGGTGAGGAGAGGGGGTGGTTTCAACGGGAATGGAACGAGGAGTCCATGGGGGTTCTTATAGAGGCGACGGGAGGTGCTGGGAGGGAAAGAGCTTCGCGAATCCCGGAGGTGAAGATCTTCTGTCCATGGAAGGAAGTTTCTGTGACGTGGGGAAGAGAGGAGAGGTAGGAGATGATCTTGTTGGGCCAGGGAAAAGGAAAGTCTTAATGGGCCACCTGGAGTTTCCTAATAAAATTGATTTCCTTTCCTATTTTTAAAACTAGGAAACTAAAACGATAAAAAGGAAATCAAATCAATTCGGAATAAAGAGTTTCTATATACTAAAATTATCCGAAAAACAAAATATAAATGATGGGCATTTTTCCACGGCAAAAATAAAAACTTCAGAAAAAATTATTTTCACAAAATTGCCTAAAAGGTTTATTTTCTTTTGCAAATAATTTTCAAAAGACCCTCTAAGTTTTAGGGTTCAAATAACTTTCAAAATGCCCGTGGGTTTGAGGGTCATGTTCCTCCTCTCTAGAATGTATTTTCCAACAATTCTTGCACGAAGAAAACAAATGGAAATGCAAAAGAATTCGAATGCAAATATCTCCGTTCAAATTATTTATAGTTGAAGAAGTCATGTCATCTTCTCTCTTTGCTTTTAAAAGATTGAATTTGAATTCACCGGAGAAGGGGAAAGTCATTTTATTCCATCTCATTCAAAAGTTTCAAAAAGTTTCAAATTTCACACAAGTTTCAATCACTCAGGCAACCAACAAACAATCTAATTATAATTATATTAACATTCCAAAATTTATAATTTTGGGATGTTACAGCTCGATCCTAGTTGAGGAAGCTGGCCCTCACCAGGCAACCTAACAAACCCCGGGAAATTTAGCCAGCAAAGCACACCAAGGAGGTGTTTGGCTTGCGGACTCCACGGGGGTGATGCCGACCCCTGTAGTATGTCAAGGTCAACACATTAGATATTTGAAGAAACGTGAAGGCAAAAAGTAGAAAAACAGTAAATGCACATACTTCTCCTCATCAGGCCTAATCACCAGCTTGTGCTCGCGGGTCGACAGCATGGGCGGGATTCGTGTACCACCATGGTCGTACACGGGGACCCCCTCAACCACCTCGCCCTCACTATAAGTAGGCTCATCCTCACCACCATGAGCATGGCCACCCGACCCCTCGGTCGGATCCAGCCAGGTACCCCATCCGGACATCTGCTCGGACATAGCCCTAGATTCCGAGTCTCTTGGACCAGAATCTTCTCGGGCGTAGACCTTGGGACCGGAGTCTCGTGGGTTGAAGGCCCGTTGACCCGAGGCTCGTGGTCTGAATTCCCCATAGCCTCCACCTCAAATGGGTTGACCCTAGTAGTCCTGTGCTCGGGTGAATGAGCAACGGGTGTCGGTGAGGAAGGCCTAGCAGTCTGCCTACTTCTCCCCGCGGCCACATCCTATACCTCTCTTCTTCTTCCCTCCATGACATCCTCTCCCGGTGGGCAATGACGTCGACAAAGAAGTGCGTGTGGTTGTCCCAATACTGTCTATCAATGCTTACCCTAGAGATAGGGGTGGAATGGAAATACCCCTCCCGCGGGCCGCTGACGAAGAAGTACCCGTGGCACTCTGGACCCGCGCCCACCATCTTTCAACACCTGCCATGAAAAACAGAAAAAGAAATTAGTACACCATGAAAAAATTGATTACCTGACATGAATAATAATATGTACATAATTTAAGTTGGGATGCATACAAGCTAATAATAGCCTGGATCGTCTATATATGCTCCGATATTAATAAATGCATCATCACCATCACTGTCACGCATGTCGTCATGAATGACGTACTCATCGGGTTCAGCGGCATCAACATGTGGAAGGCCTTTCTGTAATCAGTCAAGCATTGGTAGTTCATCTGCAATAGTAACCTCTTCTAGTTCCGGCTCTGCTTGTTCCGGCTCAGGGGTGAAGTCGGATTCAGTGTAGCCGTCTACTTCCATGTTCTGGGGTGAAGTAGAGCGGTTCTTGAAACGTTTATTGGAAATACATGTTTCTTGGAAGAATTCTCCTTTATATTTGTGTGGGTTAATGTGACGTTCATAATCCTCTTCATTGTGGGAGGTGGTCTAGCACGTGGCGGCACTTCATAAACAACATCCCAATCATTCAGATTCTTATTAGTTTGGCAAGCCCACGGTAGATAGAAAACTTGAGTCGCCTGTCGAGCCATAATATAGACAGCAGGAACATCCCGAGCATCATCAAAGTCTTACACAGTGTCTTTGATCCCGGTACCATGCTCGTCGGTGCAATGACGAACCACCTCAACTCTGTTATGTTGGGAAGACTCACCATGAAATGTGCACATCGTATAATCACACGTAAAGCCGCTCTTCTGCAGGTGTTTACCCATTTCATCCTCTGTCATCTTTTTAAAGTTCTCGCACCCATGACAGGGCACCAGGTTTTTATCTAGCCATTTGCAAATGCGGCTTTCACAAACCCCTTGGTTATTGTTAACCATTCTTTGGCCATGTCTTTCTGACTAGTATGACTGGTGTACATCCACGCACCATCACCCATGATGGTACTTGCACTGAATAGGTGCACCAAATTCGAATTCATCAACTTATGTGGAATGTAATTGCGGCTAGATATAGAACTAATTACATTTGTTCTTTTTGTTATGCCACAATTTTTTTTACCATACAAAAGCGAAACGGGATTGAATCAATCTCTAATAGGTAAAGATGATTGCTAATCCCATCCGAATGCGCCGGGTTCGTTTCCCATGCTCTGCTCTGGATTTGACACAAAATTTTGGCAGCACCTCCCAGTTGTTCTCCTGATAAACGTGTCGGAAACAAGCCGAGATAATGTGTTCCCAGAGACCAACGGGGTGGCGCTGACGAAATTTGGCCTCACAGCAAAGTAGAGCACCAGAAATGAAACCCAATCTACACGTACTCGGGTTGTCCATGGATAACATGGACAATTTGAAAGGATGGCGGTTATAAATATGCATAGACATGCATATATATAGATGTCGCCCTTTCAAATGGGAGATGCATACTGATGATTGAATATACCTATATCTAGCAAGTACCATTGGCACGAAGACCCGAACAGAGAAAATGAAGGGAGGAGGAGATGTCATTTTTGCTTGGCCAAGAACACAGGGATCTCGTCGAATGCACGGGGAGGACGTCAAACACTAGACCATCACAACGACAAAACAACTGCACATTTAAATCCACACGATCAAAACGAATATTCAATCACGATAGAAAAATCTCTATATTACTTTTTTTCTCAATACTTTTCCACTTCTATTTTATACAATATTATTCAATTTTTTCTCAATATTATTCAATCCCAATACTTTTCGACTTCTTGTCCTCTTCTTCATTTTCTTCAATTCATCTACTTCTTATTCTTTTCTTCTTATTCTTCTTTTCTTGTCCTCTTCTTCTCCTCTTTTTATTCTTCTTGTCCTTCTGTTCTTCTACTTCTTCTTTTCTTCTTCCTCTTCTTCTTTTATTTTCCTTTTCTTCTTCTCCTCTTCTTCTCCTCCTCCTCCTTTTCTTCTTCTTCTTCTTCTTCTTTTCTTCTCTTCTTCTTCTACGCTTCTTCTCCTCTTCTTCTTATCAGCTTCTCCTCTTTTTCTTCTTCTTCTTCTTCTTCATCTTCTTCTTCTTTTCCCTCTTCTTCTTTTTCTTCTTTCCTTCTCCTCCTCTTCTTCTTCTTCTACTTCTTACTCTTCTTCCTTCTTTTTTCCTTTTTCCTCTGATTCTTCTCTTTTTCTTCTTCTTCTTCTTCTTCTTCTTCTTCTTCTTCTCCTCCTCTTCTTCTTCTTCTTCTTCTTCTTCTTGTTCTTCTTCTTGTTCTTCTCTTGTTCTTATTCTTCTTCTTCTTCTTCTTCTTCTTCTTTCTTTTTATTTTTCCTCTTCTTCTTATCCTCTTCTCCTCTTTTTCTTCTTATTCTTCTTCTTATTTTCTTTTCTTTCCTTTTTCCTTTTTCCTTTTTTCCTTCTTTTACCCTACCAAACAACAACATCATATTAGCATGTTCACATGATGAAAACTACCACTAAGCATGACATACATGGTATGGGAAACCTACTAACCGAAACTAGTCACAGCCTACTAGATATCACTCCATTCCGCATAATAAAAAGAGGCATGGTTTGCTTAATTCGAGCTTCACAAATTGGAACTATACGAAAACAGATTTCAGTTTTTAACATGATAGCACATTTGGGAGCAACAAATGAACATGTTAGTGATAATCTACATGGCAACCAAAACTATGGCATCAAAGTAGACATATACTAGAGCAATTATCATGAAGACACCATATGCAAAAGACCTATAGACTAGATGCGATCATCCATGCAATATTGAACAAAATAACAATGTTACCGATTACAATGGGATGCACTTTTTCAATAACATTAACAACATCTAGATGAATCCTAATATGCATTCAAATGATTCCATGATGTAGAGCACGAAAAAAAGAAAAAAATTCATATATATAATATTTCCATCCAATGTACACACACCAAGTTTCGGCCATCAGAAAATGCTTATATGCTGATTTTGACACATAGAAAAAAGCACGAGCGGCGGGGGGGGGGGGGGGGCTGCTCACAGCGGGCTGGATCGGGGCGAGGCAATGCATGGCGGTGCAGGAGCTTGTTGAAGGCGCAGGGGCGCTGGATATGGCGAGGAAGTGGCGAACCCGACCGGATCCCAGCGGCTCTGGGCCGGAGGTGGCCATGGCGACGGCAAGGAGGCGACGCGGCGGCGTGATCATGGTGAGGCAGCACTAGAACCTGTGGGGAGAGGGAGAAATGACAATGACTGTGGGCGGCGTCGTGGTCGTCGGAGAGGCACGTTAGCGGGGCAGTCCCGATAGCAGGGCGGAAGCAGCTCCTAGCCGCACGGTACGCGGGATGCGAGTGGCGGCGGCCGAGAGGCGCGGGTGAGTGGCACGCGTTCAACCTAGTTCGGGCATAAGACGGGCGTGACACATGGCGGGCGCTAGTAGGCTGCGGGCGGCGGTGCTGTGGCTGGCTAGCGTTGACCCGACTCTAGTGCTTACAAGAGGCCGCACGGGTCTGGGAAGCCCGTATTTTGAGGGAGGAGGCTACAGGTATGTCGATGGGCTGATTTCACCCAAAAATTCCATGGGGGAGGTTGATATATAAGTCAGGGGCGAGGGTTAGAGGGTTTTTGGGAGGTTTACGGCCGCTCCGATCGTGATTGGATGGTTCTGATCGCAGGTGGGGGCTAGGCTGGGCTAGTTCGGCTATGTAGGGTTGCTTGCGCTGAGAAGAGAGGGAAGATAGCAACCTGTGACAACTTTTCAAACACCGAAAACATCCGCCGTTTGACCAACTATAGTGCCGCTAAACATTTAACGGTTCGGATGTCAAACAGACTCCGATTGCAACAAAATTTGGCACGCGGCTCACTCCTCGCTGATTGCTTGGTTTCCCTCCAAGTTTAAAGTGTGATGTAGCACAACGACGACACGTATTTCCCGCATTTATGAAACCAAGGTATCAATACAGTAGGAAGATACACAAGACTATGTAAGCAGTACGTGCACCCAAATAACAAATCCTCGCAACCCAATGCGAGTATGGGTTGTCGATCCCTCATATGTAAAATAAAATAGTAAAAAGATAGAATGATAGATGCAAATGAAGTAATGGTAAATAAAATGCAGCATGTATTTTTGGGTTTTTGATAATATAGATCTGAAAATAAAAGAGTAAATAAATTGGAAATATGAATAGCAAAATAGATCTTGCAAATAGATGATGTGAAATAGACCCGTGGGCCGTAGGTTTCACTAGTGGCTTCTCTCAAGAAAATATAAAACGGTGAGTAGACAAATTACTGTTGGGCAATTGATAGAAGAGTGAGTAATTATGATGATATCCAACACAATGATCATGTATATAGGCATGACGTCCAAGACAAGTAGACCGACTCTTCCCTGCATCTACTAATATTACTCCACACATCGACCGCTATCCAGCATGCATCTACTGTTTTAAATACATTAAGAAACGGAGTAATGCTTTAAGAACGATAACATGATCTAGACAAGATCTATACATGTATGAATAGACCCCATCGTTTTATCCTTAATAGCAACGGTACATGCGTGTCATGTCTCTTTCTATCAATGAGATTGAGCACCGCAAGATCGAACCCATCACAAAGCACCTCTTCCCGTTGCAAGATAAGAAGATCAAGTTGGCCAAACAAAACCCAAATATTGGAGAAGATATACGAGGCTATAATGATCAAGCATGGATACAATTTTATATATATGATATTAAACTCAAAGTTCATCGGATCCCAACAAACATACCACAAAAGAAAGAGTTAAATCAAATAGATCTCCATGATACCATTGTATGGAGAATCAAAACGAGAGAGAAAGCCATCTAGATAGTGCCCACACACCCGTAGGTCTGATACGAACTACTCAGGCATCATCGCAGGAGCACCAATGGGGATGATGAACCCCTCCATTACCGTGTTCCCCTCCCACAGGGTGCCAAAATGGGCTCTAGATTGGATCTCGTGGCTTCTCGGACTTGCGGCGGCCGAAACGATTTTTTGTCGGCTCCACTAGGGTCTCTGGAATATTGGGGTATTTATAGAGCTCAAAGGTGGTGGCGGAGGTGCCCGAGGCCCCCAGTACCCACCAGGGCATGCTAGGGGCCCACGGCGTGCCCTGGTGCCTATTGGGGCGCCTAGGCCGCCCCTGGCGAGCTTCCTTTGTCCTCAAGTTTCCTTCTAGTCCAAAAAAATCTCCAAAAAGTTTCGTCGCATTTGGACTTCAACTGATATTGATTTTCTATGAAGGAAAAAACTAGCAAAAACAACAACTAGCACTGGGCACTATGTCAATAGGTTAGTCCCAAAGAATTATATAAAGTTGCTATAAAATGATTGGAAAACATCCAAGAATGATAATATAACAACATGGAACAATAAAAAATTATAGATACATTGGAGACGTATCAACATCCCCAAGCTTAATTCCTGCTCGTCCTTGAGTAGGTAAATGATAAAAACATAATTTTTGATGTGAAATGCTGCCTAACATGTTCATCATATTCTTTTCTTTTTAGCATGGACATATGGACTTGTAGATGATTCAAAGCAACAGTCTATAATTTGACATGAAAACTTAAATACTCAAGCATATCAACAAGGAACCAAGTATTTCAAAATATCAATGCTAAAGAACGCTATCCCTAGCCCATCATGCTCCATCATTGATCCATTCACGCAACACACCCAAACATTAGCTACATCCAATGATCAAGTATGATAATAGTGTTCGTCAGTTGGCTCTTTATAAGATAAGATGGAGACAAAAATTCAAAATAAAAAAATGCATAAAGTAAATAGATAGGCCCTTCACAGAGGGAAGCAGAGATTTTTAGCGGTGCGAGACCTAAAAGCAATTAAATTAGAGATAAAATATTTTGGGTGGCATGCTTTTCATGCCAACGGAAACGACTAATAGTTCCCAATATCTTCCATGATAAACAAATCCTAGGCGGTTCCCAAACTGAAAATCAAGTTTATTCCTTTTTCCACCATTCTTTCACAATCCACGGCTAGCCGCATCCACAGGTACCGTCCATACCAACACTTCCCAAGGAATTTATTAATTGACAACATAAATAATTTTTCTTTGCATTCCGAGACTAGGAATCCATATTACCTCCATACTCTTGTGCAATGACAAGTGAATAAACACTCATCGTGCGAATAACCTATTTAACATGGAATATACTGACCACCCCTCGCCACTTCATGAGCGGTACAGGCACACAAAACAGAAGTTTTTTTTTGAACATTAGAGTTGGCACTTGCAAATTTACTTAGAACGACACAGAAATTTACATAGAACGACACTGAAATACCACATTATAGTATGGTGGACTCATTTGGCACAACTTTGGGTTTAGGATTTGGATGTACAAGTAGTATTCCCGCTTAGTACAAGTGAAGGCTAGCAAATAGATTGAGAAGCACCCAACCAAGGAACGGAAACCATCATAAACAAACATTAAGCATAACTAACACCCAATATTGCAATAGAAGTAGGATCTAATTTCATAGCATAATTGTTGACTTCATGTGCATGCATAGGGAATCACAAACCTTAGCACCAATATTCTTACTATAGCATAATTACTCATCAACATAACTCACATATCACTATCTTCACATCGAAAACTATTGCAAAAATAAAGTTTAACATCCAATGATCTTCATTAAAGTTTTTATTATATCTCCCCTGGATATCTATCACTTTGGTACAAATTTCATTTAAAGCAAATTTCCGTTACAAATAACAAGCTCTCAAACAAATATAAGTGAACAACAAGAGCACGAGTTTCTTTAAAATTTTCAACTCTCAAAATAATATAAGTGAAGTAAGAGAGGATTTCTTCAAAATTTCTACTAACTCGCAAAATAATCTAAGTGAAGCATGAGTGAAAATTTCTTGAAAATAATAACACCACCGTGCTCAAAAAGATATAAGTGAAGCACTAGAGCAATTCCATGGCTCTAAAAAATTTAAGTGAAGCTTAAAGAGCATTTCTAACAAATCATAGCATAATTTGGCTCTCTCAAATAGGTGTGTCCAGCAAGGCTTATAATGAAAAACTAACAATCAAAGCAAGCAAAGACTCATATAATACAAGACACCGAAAGAAAAACTCATGATATGTGATGAATAAAACTATAGCTCCAAGTAAAATTACCGATGGTTGTTAGAAGAAAGAGGGGACGTCTTCCGGGTCATCCCCAAGATTAGTTGATTGGTACTCTCTGGATATTACCTTGGGGTGCCATGGGGAATCCCCTAGCTTAGGCTTTCATCACTCCTTATTCCTTCATCCATCGTGATCTCACCCAAAACTTGGAAACATCAATCACACAAAACGCCATAAAACTTTCGTAAGATCCATTCATAAAACAAAACCAATCCTTACTTTAAATACTTTTGAAAACTCATTCTAATTTTGTTTTTTCATTATACCTCCTGTATTGTATTTTTACCATGGCTTATACCCCCCCGATACAATCCATAGATTCATCAAAATAAGCACACAATACAAAGAAAATAGAATCTGTCAAAAACAGAACAATTTGTAAAGACTCGAATTTAGTCATACTTCTGCAACTAAAAATTTATGAAATATTAGGATAACCTAGGAAATTTGTAGATCCATACTGTGTGAATAATTCACACACCTTCGTAGCTTCTGTGATGTTTAAAAAAATTTCTACTCGATGCAAAAGTTTCTGTTTTCCAACAAGATCAAAACAACTATCGCCCAACATGATCCTAAAGGCTTTACTTAGCACAAACACTTATTAAAACATAAAAACACACTCATAATAGTAGCATAATTGTTCAAACACTAATTAATAGAAAGAAAAAGTGAAACATATATTGTATTCATTGGGTTGCGTCCCAACAAGCGATGTCGTTTTACGCCCCTAGCTAGGCATAAACAATAGATTCAAGTGTTGTCATCCTTAGTGATTGCTCCATAGGTTGCCCTAATGCTTGAGCCATATGGTAATTTAATCATAGTTCTAGGGAAGTGTTCCATGCCCTTTCTTAGTGGAAACTGAAATTTAATATTCCCTTCTTTCATATCAATCACGCCCCCCATAGTACGCAAAAACGGTCTACGAAGAATTATTCGACAAGACGGATTGCAATCAATATCAGGAGCAATAAAATCTATGGGCACATAATTTCTATTTGTAATAAAAAGAACATCACTAATTCCTCCAATAGTCTTTTTAATAGTAGGATCTGCCAAATGCAAATTGAGAGAACGTTCTTCAATACTGGTAAGACCAAGCACATCATAAAGAGATTTTGGAATTGTCGAAACACTAGCACCCAAATCAAAAGCATAGCACTCATTTTTTATGTTGATCTTAATGGTTGGTTTCCATTCATCATATAATTTTCCAGGAATTGAAATCTCAAGTTCTAACTTTTCTTCCAAAGATTTTATTACCGCTTCCAAAATATGTTCAGTGAAAGCTTTATTTTGTTCATAGGCATTGGGTGAATTTATCATGGTTTGCAAGATAGAAATGCACTCAATCGAAGAGCAACAAAAAAAATTAAAGTCTTTGTAATCCGAAATAGTGGGTACATTACTAGCTAATGTATTGACGTCTTAAATCTCACTTTATCAAAAAAATTAACAAGATTTTCACCCTCCCAATCATGGGAACGCCTTCTAGATAAAGTTGACTCTTCTTCATTTCCCTCATAATTAATTTTAACAATACTAAATAGGGAATCAATAGAAGAAACACCAATCAATTTTATTTCTTCATCATTTTTATGAAAGCAGTCCGGAAACACTCTTTCAAGAAATTCTCTTTTAGCTCTAAGCATAGCGGTTTTCTCTTACTTTCATCTATGGAAACATACGTAGGTTTTATTGATTCATTAATATCAACCTTAGGAAAATTTTATACTTGATATTTTCAACATAATGCAAAATTCTATCAATGCTTCTAGACATGTCATCAATTTTATTCAATTTCTCTTCCATCATAGTATTGAAAGCTTTTTGCGCATTGATAAATTCCTTAATATTATTCTCCAGATCAGAGAGCATCCTGGCATTATTCTGATGAGAATTACCATATGAATTACAATAATTGTTTTAAGAAATTCTAGGATACGGCGTAGGATTAAAAATGCCCCTATAAGCATTAATGTTAAAGTTGTTTCGCGAGACAAAATTCATATCTGTGGGATAGTTATTTTGCTCCATCAAAGTATACAAAGGCACTTAATTAGGATCAATAGGAGCATGTTTACTAGTAAAACATTTCATAAGAGCATCAATTTTACCACTCAAAGCATCAATTTCTTTGATAGAATTAACTTCTTCACTAGTAGGAGATGTTTCAGTATGACATTGTGAATAATTAGCCATAATATGATCAAGCAATTTAGTAGAATCAACATAGTAATTTACATAAAAGTACCACCCATGGCGTAATTTGAAGGATTTCTAGAAAAAAATTCAATCTTGCATAAAGAAATTGTATGATCATCCACAAATTCAAACCATGAGTTGGGCAATTTTTTATCACCAATTTCATCCTTTCCGAAGATTGGGCAACATGCTCATGCTCAAGTTGTTTAAAATTCATAATCTGATTTCTAAGAGAAATAATTTTCATGGGAGGAAAATACTTCATGATAAAAGCATCTTTGCACTTGTTCCAAGAATCGATACTATTGCACGGCAAAGGAGAAAACCAAATTTTAGAATGAGCACGCAAAGAGAACGGAAATAAGTTCAACTTAACAAGATAATTGTCCACATCTTTCTAATTTTGCATATCACACAATTCCACCGAAGTATTTAGATGGGACGCGAAATCCTCAATAGGAGTACTAGAAAATTTCTCTTCCATAACAAGATTCAACGAAGCAGCGTTAATATCATAAGACTCCACACTAGTGAAGGAGGAGCAATTAGAGTGCTAATAAAATCATTATTATTGGTACTAGAGAAATCACACAACTTAGTGTTTTCTTGTGTCATCATGACTACGCAAACAAGAATGCAAACAATCAAGAGATCCGGCAAGAAAACGGCAAACTACAAGAAGGAAATGGCAAATAATGTAATTGCAGGGAAATGAAAGTTTATCCGTGGGAACCTGAAAGATCTTGATTTGATCTTCCCTCACAACGACGCCAGAAATCTTGAATCCTTGTTGATTGTGTTGGTTAACCTCCAAGCTTAAAGAGTGATATAGTACGACAACGTCAAGTATTTCCCTCAGCTATGAAACCAAGGTATCAATCTAGTAGGAAGATCCACAAGACTATGTATGGAGTACCATCACACAAATAACAAATCCTCGCAACCCAACGCGTGTAGGGTTTGTCAATCCCTCATTGGTTAAATAAAACGGTAAAAAGATAGATTGATAGATGCAAATAAAGTAATGGTAAATCAAATGCAACAACGTATTTTTGGGTTTTCGATAATATAGATCTGAAAGTAAAAGAGTAAATAAATTGGAAACAGGAATAGCAAAATAGATCTTGCAAATAGATGATGTAAAATAGACCCAGCGGTCATAGGTTTCACTAGTGGATTCTCTCGAGAAAATAGCAAATGGTGGGTAGAGAAATTACTATTGGGAAATTGATAGAATAGCGAATAATTATGACGATATCCAAGACAATGATCATGTATATAGGCATCATGTCCAAGACAAGTAGACCGACTCCTGCGTGCATCTACTACTATTACTCCATACATCGACCGCTATCCAGTGTGCATCTAGTGTATTAAGTTCATGGAGAAATGGAGTAATGCTTTAAGAATGATGACATGATGTAGACAAGATCAGTTCCTGTAGGAATAGACCCCGTAGTTTTATCCTTAATAGCAACGATACATGCGTGCCTTGTCTCTTACTATCATTGACATTGAGCACCGCAAGATCAAACCCATCACAAAGCACCTATTCCCATTGCAAGATAAAAAGATCAACTTGGCCAAACAAAACCCAAATATTGGAGAATAAATACGAGGCTGTAATAATAAAGCATGGATATAATTTCATAGATGTGATCATAAATTCACTGTAATCGGATCCCAACAAACACACCGCAAAAGAAAGAGTTACATCAAATAGATCTCCAAGAGACCATTGTATCGAGAAGAAAAACGAGAGAGAAAGCCTTCTAGCTACTACCAACTGTCTCATAGGTATGATATGATCTACTCACACATCATCGGAAATGCACCAATTAGGATGATGTCTCCCTTCGTGGACGTGTCCCCCTACGGCAGGGTGCCGGAACGGGCTCTAGATTGGATCTCGTGGCTTCTGGAACTTCTAGCGTCTGAAATGATTTTTTGTCAGCTCCTCTAGGATTTCTGGAATATTGGGGTATTTATATATCTCAGAGGCGGTGGAGAAGGTGCCCGAGGCGCTCACTACCCACCAGGGCGCCCAAGGACCGAGGGTGCGCTCTGGTGCCTAGTGGGTTGCCTGGGCCTCCCCTGGTGAGCTTCCTTTTTGCTCAAGTTTCCTTCTGGTCCAAAAAATATCCAAAAAGTTCCGTGGCATTTGGACTTCATCTGATATTGATTTTGTGTGAAGGAAAATACAAGCAAAAAACAACAAGTGGCACTGCGCACTATGTTAATAGGCTAGTCCCAAAAATGATATAAAGTTTCTATAAAATGATTATAAAACATCCAAGAATGATAATATAATAGAATGGAACAATAAAAAATTATAGATACGTTGGACACATATCATCGGCCTACCTACACTATAATAAGACTGCACGACAACTTTTAACCCAATGCAAGAAAGTTTTATAGACACTTTCGAAATTAATATTTTGAGATATGGCGGGCGTGTGCGTGTGTGGTTGGTCTCGAAATGGTCATCGACGAGAACAGAGAAAACCGGCAAATAAAAACGGATGCAAGTATTAAAATTGACGGAAACAGAGTGTCGGTGCAATGCGGATGATGCGCATGATGCAATGATGAATGCGACAACCAAATGAAAGACACGACGATAACAAAATAAAAAGGGAATCTTGTGGAGCATCAGTTCAAGTATGTTACAATAACCCTTTATGGGATGAGGCTTTGTTGAACACTTTGGTAGATGCTAGCAGAGAGCCCGCATTACTAGTGGTGGGAGTGGTGAGGCCACTCTCGATATGGGGTCGTGCTTGGTAGGGCGACCATGGGCTGTTTATACACACACCGGGAACACTGTTAAGTCCCCTCTTGGATGGTACGATCTGGAGCGAGTCTCGTATGATGTATATCATGAGGGCCATGTACCAACGAGTGGACTCTTTGTTTAGTGTCGCTAGGGGACAAACATTGTTCGAGAGCTTACCTCGGGTATGTAATATACTGCAAGTCATGGATGACACAGAAGTTCCCTGAGTCTTCTGGGTACAACATGCAACATCTCCAGAGTGTAAAACTATTCGAATAGCCATGTCCATGGTCAAGGTAAGTTGGATGGTGCTGCTTAGACTATGTCCAGATGTTTTCACAAAACTGGGAGTGTGTGTGAGAAAGATGAAACTGGAGCTAAGTCTGATGACTTGACATCATGAATGAACATGCGACGATCAACCCCTACTTATGATGATATCTATAACTTGTTCATGTGGATATCTGCAACCTGTTTATGCATGCTTTTACAAGTTGATTGATCCTGACATTTCACTCAAAACTAGCTTTCTACAACTTAACTACTTAGTGCTATATCATGCATTTTTATTCCTTGTTCCAAACATGGGTTGCTTGCGAGTACAGTCAAAGCACTCATTGGCTTGCCACTAGATATTTTATTGGCGAGGCATGAAAGCACATGATACTATGAAGAGTACCTTGGTGACGTACACATGAGCTAGCACGCTTCCCAGTCAGAATGCGTGTGGGGTTAAGGCAGATGGCATGGGTTCATGCTATCGATGAAGATTTCTGTTGCAGTTATACGAAGACTTGGCCACGAAGGCCATATTTGAATAAAATGGTATGTAATGGATAAAAGACTCTTTTTATTCGGTTTTTGTGTGTTCAGTGAGCATTGATCTCTTTCTCTTGGATCATTGTGTACATACATTCGGTGATATAAACTTATTAGTTGAGGTCCACACACAACCATCCCCCGTCTTCAGTAACTACACAAAAAGAAGCAAACACTTGCACCCCAACACTGGAAAGAGGGTTGTCAATCCCCTTGGACTCATTATTTTCAAGCAAGTAAAGTGTGTAGATGAAAGTTGATAATTGCAACACACATATCACGTGATGAATAAAAATATAGCCCCAAGTGACTTACCAATGGAATGGACATGAAAGAGGGGATACTTTCCAGGGCATCCCCAAGCTTAGATGATCGAGTATTCCGAGGGTATTACCTTCCGGTGCCTTGGGCATCCCTAATCTTAGGGTCTTGCCGCTCCTTGTTCCTTCATCCATTGTGATCACACCCAAAACTTGAAATTTCACCATACAAAACTCAGCAAAAGCCTTGTGAGATCCATTATTATAGAAGTGAAACCATAAAATTTAGGTGCTGCTATAAATTGGTCCATATTTAATTATTGTGTAAGTTACTGTATTCTAACTTGATCATGGTTGATAACCCCCGATATAATCCATATCATCATCAAAACAAGCAAAACAGAATCTATCTAAAACAAAAGAGTCTGTAATGATCAACAGTAAAACCATACTTCTAGAACTCCAAATATTCTAAACAATTAGGAAAACCAAGGAAATTGGTATATGAATAGTGTATGAAAAACTCAGATAAAACGACATTCCACTAAAATCATAGAAAATATGTACTACACATAAAAGTTTTTGTTTTTGCACAGGATCAAATCAACTCTCATCCAAATCATCCCAAAGGCTTTACTTGGCACAAACACTAATTGAAATATAAAAAACAATCATTAAAGTATGACACACAAAAATAAGATAACCACGGGGTTGCCTCCCAACAAGTGCTATGGGAGGTGGTCCCAAGTGATTAGGGTATGACTACCCTAGGCACACCCTGTTGGCTTGGCACCATCCGATGTGGCCTCGAGTCAGCCTCCAAAGCTTCCATGTTTTATTTTTGTCTAGGAAAAAACATCAAAAAGTTTCGTTGCACTTGGACTTTGTTTGATATTGTTTTCGTGAAAAGCCAAAAACATGCAGAAATTAGCAACTAGCACTAGGCACTGGGTTAATATATTAGTGCACAAAAATGACATAAACAACATGTAAAATGCATGTAATTGTCCAAGATTGATAATATAATAGCATGGAACAATAAAAAATTATAGATATGTTTGAGACGTATCAGCATCCACAAGCTTAATTCCTGCCTGACCTCGAGTAGGTAAATGAAAAAAATAGATTTTTGATACGACATGCTACCTAACATGTAATCTTATTCACTTATAATCATTGATAAACTATGAACTAAAGCATCAACATAGTCATATCCATAAACATAAGTAACACAATCATCAGTTTTAGAAATATATGATCCTTGAAGAATGGTCCTGCCCATCCATTTTATCACATTAGCATGGCATAGCTTCGTCTTCACCACATAAATACAAATGTTAATCATCAAAGTGTTAATCCAGGCAATTGGATCATACTTATTAACGCGCGTCAGCATTTTTAACCTCTCACAATACATGTGTGTGAACCATGGACATAACATATAGGTGGAATAGAATACGGTGGTAGGTGTCAAAGGAGTAAAATTGGAAAATAAAGTCTCGCATCAACTAGGCAGACGAATGGGCTATGGAGATGCCCATCAATCGATATTAATGTGAGGAGTAGGGATTGCCACGCAACAGATGCACTAGAGCTATAAGTGTATGAAAGCTCAGCAGAAGTTAAGTGGGTGTACATCCAACTTGCTTTCTCATGAAGACCTCAGTCATTTGAGGAAGCTCAACATCAGAATGTGCAAGCCAATTTCTATAATGACGAATTCCCACTAGCATATGAAAATAACAAATCATGAGACTCTTTATATGAAAAACATGGTGCTTTGGGTAAGCACAAGTGTGGAAAAAGAGGTAGTAGCAGTGTCCATTCTTTCTTTCTCTCTTTATTACATTTTTTTGCTTTTTTCTTTCTTTCTTTCTTTTCCCCTTTTTTCTTTCTCTTTTTTGTCTCTCTCTCTCTTTCGTCTAAAGTCTCATCCCGACTTGTGGGGGAATCATAGTCTCCATCATCCTTTCCTTAGTGAGACTATGCTCTTATAATGATGAACATCACACTTTTATCTACTTACAACTTGATATTACAACTCAATAATAATGAAAGAAATGACTCTATATGAATTCCTCTTGCAGTGTACCAGGATGTGCAATGATCAAGCATAACATGTAAGTAATGATGAATGGTGGCTTTGCTAGGAATACACTATTAGCTACATGATCATGCAATGCAATATTATGATGAACACACAAGCCATGTGATCTAACGGTGGAAGTTGCATGGCAATATACCTTAGAATGGCTATGGAAATACCATGGTAGGTAGGTATGGTGGCCGTTTTGAGGAAGATATAATGTGGCTTATGTGCAATAGAGCATATCATGTCGCGGGGTATGGATGCACCGATGAAGGTTACATCGACCGTCAACGGGAGAATGGGCAATGGATAGTTCCGAAGAGGCTAGCAAGTACAGAAAGGTGAGTGTGCGTACATACATGGATTTACAATATAGATAAAAAACTCATATAGTTATTGAAAATCCTTACTAGATCTCTCGAAGCAAAGACTACTCACATGCTGTCACTCTAGTGTTTTGCCTCTCCTGACTTAGTTAACATAGCTCACAAATTAGGTCCAATTAAAACTTTTGTGCACTTGTGATGCTTAACTTGATTGATATTTGCTTGTGTGCGTGTGTGTGTTCTAATTCACAAAAACCCTCCTACTCTCTAGGCTCATCCTAATAATCCAAATGCTTGCCCAATGACCATACCATTTGCATAGAACCTAAAACTATTTTTACAAAATGTTATTTTCTCTAAAAAGCATTTATGTAATTTAGCTTTTCAAAAAACCCTAAATTGAGGTTCATCCTACAAGTACTCAAATTAGGGAAGATGTTTTGCCCCAAATATTTTAATTGGATCCTATTATCAAAAAGACTTCCCAAAATCACAAAATCATTATTTTAAAAGTTGTTTCTGTATGTTTCTGTATTTTATTTAAATATCGTTTCTAAGGCTAGAAATGGTTTTTATAGGGGAAATTTATTTTAATACTTTCAAAATATTATAGAAAATTTAGGGAGATTCAATGGACATATATTTACCATATATAAGAGTTTCATCATATGGTCATGTTCAAAATATTGGACAAAACCCTCCAAAACCATTTATGTTCATTTCTAGTATTTGAATTTTTTCTATAAGAAATATTCTCAAATAACTCCAGTAAATTTCTAGCATGTCACACATGGTATATGTGATGATTATACGAAGTTTCATCGCGATCATAGTTTTTTTGATTCACCAAAATATTCCAAAACCCTCTGTGTCCAGATTCACACTTGACCAACTTTACATTGCCAAATGTCTCCATATACTCCCAAACTTTATGTACATGTTCGAATAACTAATAACGCATCAGCATCAAGTGGTGCATCAAGTATAGTAGATCCACTTGTCCAAATGCCCCAAAAACCATTCCTATAGATTTCTAGATTTGGTAATATTGCATTGTCAAGTTTCCCCATCTGGTTCCAAACTTTTTGGGCATGCTCTAATCCTCAAATCATGCCACCACACCAAGTGGTGCATTAGGGGGAATTAATTTGCATGAATAGATCTAGAGAAAACCTTTTTTGTTGATTTCTAGGGTTTACCAAGTTTGCACTAGCAAATTTTACCATATAATCTCAAAATTAGTGATCAAACTCATTTATATCTATCTTCCACTATTATTAAGTTTCATAGCAAGGGGAGTTATTTAGCTAAACCAGAAACCCATCAAACATCTTTTGCACATTGTTCTTGCTCAATGATTGGAGGACCACAAGCGCTCTCCTTGAGCCCAAATTTTTACCACATCATCTACTAGTCCCCCTTTACCTCCAGTTGCATCCTCAGCACCCAACTCCATGATTGAGGGTGTGGAATGCCCTCTTGCACCTTCCGAACAACAAGAATGCATCTCTCTTTCAGTTTTCCCTCCATCCTAGCCACCACCGAGAGCATCCAATGCTCCCTCCCCCTATTTTATTCCTTATGCACCCGTGGACGCAAGTGGTTGTGCTACAATGCGTGTAGGCAAGCCCATCCCGGCGAAAAGAGTTGACGGGGATAAAACCCCTGGGTATAACCAAGCGAAGAGAACCCATCTCCAAGACATTTGAGGCCGACAGGCCCCCCGGGCCAGATGGCAGTAGCCGGCCCGCGTGGCAGACGCGCACCTGGCCGACTAGTACCCGTCGCCAACCGGATGCTCGGCTCCCGTCCCATTCGACAGTACCCACGTACGGTGAGAAGACCCGACGCATGATGGAGAGGCACTTGTGGCAGCAATGCACGCTGACAAGCTCGGCATGGCCACTAGCGAAGTGATGTAAGGGTCAGCGAAGTTATTGGCGTTAGGACCCCGATCCTAATTCATAAGAACCCAACCTGTAACACATCACATCACTTTGCGGCCTCACGCATGGAAAACTTCATGGTTGCCACCTTACCTTGGCCGGGACCGTTTGCGTCTTTTGGCCCACGTATGTGAATGCATCGCTAGCATTCGAACAACAAAGAACCCGAATGAAAGCACAATTTATCCCTAGGGTGGTTTTGATAATTGATCACAACATATGCATCATTGGACTAATGTGTTTTCCAAGTCTATTTCAGAAAATTTCAAAAGATGTGGTGGCTTAAGGTTTATGTGGAGATGCCCCTTAATGCAAGAAAGGAACAATATTGGCTCAAGCTTCAAGCAAGAAGACTATTCATTTTATATTTCTGATAAATCACTTTTGAATCCATAGGAAAGCCAATACTATTAAAAGGGGGTGAGGTAGTAAAATGAAGTGATTGCTCAAATGCTCAAAGTTAGCCACCAAAACTGTAACGGGCCAGATGTTGCCCTTTCCTTAATGGTACTCCTTTCCTTGTTTGTGGAGACATTGTTGAACCATGTATGGATGTTATGAGGAGATTATCATTTCATGTGGCCATCATTTCTTGTCATCATCTTGCATCATGGCATTCTTTTGCAATCATTGCACCCCTTACTTGTGTTGCTAGTGTTTGGTCCATCATGGGAGTGCTAGTGTGCATATAAGTGTTTGGGTTATATGTGGTATTTTCAAACCTTGTAAAACCCTCAACCATTATTTAATTTAACTTGTGTTTTAAACTTTGCTTGAACCTGTTATAAAATTGTTATTACTCTAGAGGATTCATTTGTGAATGTAGGTGTAGCTCTCATTGTTATTTTACGCTTTGGTTTAATGAGGGTTTTAAAACAAAACAACATCTAAATTCTGTTTTGGTTGTGAATTATCTTGTCTTAAAAATATCTTACTTATTTTTGTTAAATAGGGCATAATTCCCTCTTGGCCAGTCTATTTTTATTTTACCAAACCCTTTGCTTGCCTCTGTTTGGGTTTGAAACTTTTATTAAAAAAGAAAAACCTTTTCTTTCATGCTAGTCTTGCTGTGCATGAGAGAACTATGGGCTTGCTCATGGCCTCGAGCCCAGGGAGATGCCGCGCCTTTCTTGTCCCTTTCCAGCAAGGCGCCAAGGCCCCACTCGCGAGTGGCTCTCCTCCCCACCACCTTTTCCTCCCGTGCGTCCCTCCTCCTCTGCTCATGCGAGCACATGGGTTGCCGAACGTCCTTCCTCCCTCCTCCTCCTTTATAAGTTGTGTTGGCGTCCGTGCTAGGGTTCCTCCCGCGTGCCGCCACCCTCTCCTCCTTATCCTCCATTTCCTCCCCCAGGTAAGCCTCTGTAGTTAGGTCAGAGAGCAGACCTGTGAGATAGAGGATGGTCGCTGCTGTCTACATCGCGTCGCCATCGTCCCCGGCGTCGGCGAGGATGACCAGGAGCTCGGGGTGGTTCTCCGTGTTCCATTCCCGGCGCTAGGAGCCCCGAGAACCACCACGGCGACGACCTCTTCCCCGTCTGCGTCGCCGTTGTTCTGCTCCGCGCGGTTCGTTCTGCTTCGTTGGTTCCGTAGAGCCTAGGGTGAGCATCGCCTTTTCCTCCTCCTCTCCCTTCTCCCGTAGGCTCGCCGTAGCAATCTCGCCGTATTGCTGTCGCCACCGTGGCAGGGAGATGCTGCGTCGGCTAGCCGATGTTGCGAGCTCTCTCCCGCAGATCTAAGTCTGGGAATGGGATCCCAAGTGACCCCGCGTCTAGCGCCATGGCTCGTTGTGCCGAATAGTTCATCGGAGTGTCGCCGGAGATGTCCCCTCTTTGGGTCACCCGAGTTTCAGTTAGAGCAGAGGGGGCTGCTCAAAAGAGAAACACCCCCTCTCTATTAATCTCCAAATTGCTAGCGTAGTGGTGTGTGTGTTTGGGTGATGACCAGTAGGTCGAGGGTTCGACTCCCACACCCCCTTTTTTCCTGTTTTTCTTTTAGTTGCTGCTAAGGCTTTTCTTGTTTATTTTCTCTCCTGTTTGCACTAGGACTTGTAGCTTGTGTGTGTGTTTTAGATGTAGGTGTGTGGAGTGTATGTGTGCATGTGTATATTCACATCTAGACTTGTGCAAGTAGGCCTATTTACACATATGTGTATATATCCATATGGTCTGGTGTGTGTATCCACTATGTGTGTGTGTGTGCGAGTAGATTCTTGTATGTGAAGTGCATGTGTAGATGTAGGTGCTTGTGTGTGTGTGTGTGTGTGTGTGTGTGTGAGACCACATATACATGTGCATGTGTGAGCACATATGCCTTGGGCATGTGTGTGTGTGTGTGCTCATGTGTGTGTGTGTGGATGAACACATCTTACCATGTAAGTTTATCCTTGTTTGTGATGCTATGCCATGCCTATGTAGTTTAATGGGTGTCTAGTCTTTTTCTAGCAAGTGTCCAAATGTGGATATGCCAAATAAGGTCACTTGTAGCTTATAAGAATCCATGTGTTAATTTTCGAGCTGGCTTTGTGCA
The DNA here is from genome assembly GCF_904849725.1 of Hordeum vulgare subsp. vulgare. NCBI lineage: Eukaryota > Viridiplantae > Streptophyta > Magnoliopsida > Poales > Poaceae > Hordeum > Hordeum vulgare. Next base: position 377,553,035 of record NC_058524.1, on the reverse strand, counting down.
TTGATGATTCATGGAAGTACCTGTGTATGAATATAAGTTTTGGGGTAGAATCATCCCACGAATCCATTGGTGCAATCAGAGTTTACTTTAGAGAAACTTCATAAAAGTGCCATTTTCTGTTATGATGCCCTTTTGTCCATTTTCCATGATTTTATCTATGCATGTTTAAAACTTGTTGTCAACATGAAAGTGTTAGTTAAACTTGTTGTGGATGTCCTGGTATTTTTCTTCCTTTTGCTAAGGCCACGTATCAGTGGAAACTTTCCTCTAAACTTGCTATGATATCTATTTTCTGCATGCTCTAGGAATTTCACTAAGTGCTGAACTTGTTAATTTCATGCCCTGTTTAGAGTTTAATATCAGGTGGTGCTTTGAGCCTTTGGTTAATTCCTTTTGTGGGTGAACCCATCTACAGCATGGGGCATTCATGTTGTTCTTAGGTTTTTGCATGTACCTTTTGTGCCCTGTCAATGTGGGCACTTGACTGAATCTGTCGGATTTGTGAAACCCTGAGAATTTCACTAAGTCTGGGGATCTGGAATTATTTTCTTCCCCTGTTGTCTTGTGTGTATTTGCCCCTGTGTTGGGAATTAACCCATGCACCAAACTAATGTTTGTTAGCTGTTATGTTTTTCTATCTCCATGTACAATTTCATGCTTATACACCTCGTGTAGATATCATTCTGGAGGCTGCCAAAATGCTTCAGAGCATAAGGAGTTGGTCAAAATCTGTAATTCTCACTAAGTCCCAATCTGTGATATTTTGTCCAAGATAGAGGTTGTAGATCTGCTCCTCGGTGATTCCTTTGCCTTAGCTTCTTGTCAAGGGTTGTAATGCTTTTGTATGGCTTCAGTTTCATGCCTTGATTGAATTATTTAGAGGGTTGTAGCTGCTATAGATCTTGTAGTCAAACTGCTATGTTGCTGTTAAAAACAGATTGTATGCTTATATGGTTTTAGAGCTTGTGTGAGAATTGGTTGATGGTGTGGTGTGTTCCCAAGCACCATTCCACTTGTATTTTGTTTATTGATCATGTGGCAACCTGGTTACACCAGTGCGTGCCTTTATGTTTGTGTTTGTGGTTGTTTTAGAGCCGTAGACCTTCGTAATTCGTTTTATAGTTTCCGGTTGAACCGAGACTCCGTTCACTATGTTCTTTATATGATTTTGCATCGCTTTCTCGTGTTTCACATGTTTATGCCATGTTCATGCATGTCAAGATAAATTAACATGAAGTTATATCTAGAATTCAATTAACTCAACTAATGCATGTGAAAGTGACTAGATTAGTGATGCATGATCTCTACATCACCCATGCATCATGTTGGTTGTTGCATTCTGTTTATTCTGGTGTTCATGTGTTGTTATGTTATCTTGGGTAGCATCGAGAACGGAGAGCGAGTACGTGGATTCTGGGAAGTACATGCAGGAAGAACAAGAGAAGTTCCAGTCTGAAGACAGCACATGCAAGATGACCGTGACCTTGACACGGTTTCTAGCTTTGTTATGCTTAGAGATACGTTTCCTTCGTTACATGCTCGCTGGCAACCACATGATATATATGCCACCTGTCTTTCCATGAACCCCAAACACTTCCTTGTCCTAGCAAATATTGTTTGGCTAAGTAGGCTTGCTCAACCTCTAATGGATAACTTTGCTAGTTGCAGGTGCTAGTTGGTCCATGTGATAACATGGGCATTTTGATATCATTATGTTTAAACTAATATTTAATTAATGGACCAATAGACTTTGTAAATAACGGAAGGCCTAGCCTTTTGCCAGGTTATTTGTTCCGCTGTTGCCGCCTTAGTTTCGGCTACTGGTATTTTTATTCCATGACTGAGCGCTCCTAAGACGTTTGGGGATGTTATGGGAACCCCCTTGATAAATCGTGTAGTGTTAAGGCTTGTCTGGAAGGACCCAACCTTGGTTTTAATTTGCTAATAACTTAATAATAAAATGCATAGGGAATAGCTACCCCGAGGAATTAATCAACAACTCGGGCCAGTGCTCCTCATGAGTGTTGGTCCAAACCAGAGCACTGCGCGGGGCCAACCCAGGGCAACTTGGGTGATCTCTATTAGGCACCGTGCTTGTAGTTTATCTGATGTGTCCTGATACTGAGATACGCGACTCTTATCGGGGACGTCAACACGTCGGGTGGTCTTGCTGGATTTGCCTTACCTTAGCAATATATCTTGCGCATTGGAATTCCGGTGAAACTTTGGGTCTCCTCAAAGTTGAGGTTTTCCTCTTAGGAATCCAACGAGATCACGAGATTCGTGATAGAGCATTACTATGCGGCCTGTGGTAATTTGTAATGGACTAGTTGGAGCACCCCTGCTGGGTTAATCTTTCGGAAAGCCGCGCCCGCGGTTATGTGGCAAATATGGATATTTTTTTAACATCTGGTTCTAGACAACTTAAAGTAATTCTAATAAAACTGCCAACGGTGTGTGTAACAGTGAATGTCTCTTTCGGAGATCATTCTCTGATTGAGAACACAGTGAGGTTATGTCTGACGTAAGTAGGTGTTCAGGATCACTTAGTGATCAATCTAGTGTTCGATCGACTTGAGTAGACCAACATATGTTTACACTGATCATCGTAAGGTAGCCACCAAATAGGCTTAGATTTCTACAAAACCCATACACTTAACCTTCCTCACCCATTAACTCGGCTAGATTCGATACCAAGGTCATTCGATTGCTGAGTTGTAGTGGCTCACAGTTTACTACAAACACCCACAAGTACAGGTACGCCTGACGCAGGAGATCCTGATGACAGCCAGCTGAAGTGGGAGTTCGATGAGGACTCTGGCAGAATGTACGTGACTTATCCGGGGGACTAAAGGCCATGGTCGTGATCGTGGGGCCAGCATGCGGGATTTCATAACTTTATCTGTTTGCATGATTGTCCGTAGTTGGACTAAACTATGCTTTAAATAATGTGTGCCTGTAAGCTTTATGCTCTACTCTTATCAGATGGCAAGTGTATGGCCTACTTGTCACTCTTTCAGTTATGTAATGTTATGATTATCTCGCTTGCGAAACGTTTAGATGCACCCCTTTCCCTTTTGAGGCCTCACCCCCAAATAAGGAAAGGGTCGCATCTTAGTCGTTACAAGTTGGTATCAGAGCCTTACGACCATAGGAGCCTTTGTGTGATCGAACTTGGCCGAGTCGAGTCTAGTAAAACTATTTGAGTCTTAGTTATATTGGAGAGTAGGTTTCTTTTTTCTCCTTTTCTATGCTCTGGTGAGGTTCACGACTTAGGAAATCTTAATTCTACTCCTCTTCTCGCTCAAAAAAAATTTAGGGTCACGCGGATATTTTTGGAATCTATATGATGTCGATGTGACGGAGTTCTGTCTTGGTGCCTCCTGTCTGACTTGATTTCTTCCGAGGAGTAGAGCTCTAGGGGATTCTTGGGCACATCACTATCATTCAGATCTCTTAGTATCTCAGGACGGAGGATGTTCGTAATTTCATTAATACTAGTAGTGACGAGAGGTGTGCGGCTTCGCCAGTACTGGTGCACAGAGTTCCGGATGTATCGCCACACTTTGTATCGTTGTGATCACGAGGGTCTGCGTTAGATGAAGCTCCGAGATTCTGTATATGTGTTCACGGAAGTGATACACTGGATGGGTTAGTATAGGAGTTGTGTGACATATTACTCATTTAATCCGTGGACCAGATTGCATGACCAGATATTTCGGGAATTCATAGGTGGGATATGAGGTAGTGACTTATAGGGCAATCTTCCTACAAATGCATGACGTGAGGTTGGGATTCGACATTCAGTGGGTACTTTTGTTCACGGTCGTCTTACAACGGTTCTCGTTGTGTCTTATGAGTCCTTGTAGCTTGCTACGACTCGGGGACGCTTCGTATGTCCTATGCACTGCCTTGCACAGGATGGCTACTGTAAGCTCGAGCCCGTGCGATCATATCCATGAAGATATCGGATAGAATATCTGTTATACGTTTGTTCCGAGTAGTTCTAGCTCATACTTGGTTTGTAAGTGGTCTTTAATCAGATGTTGTCGGCAGTCACTTTGAGGAAGCATTCTTACTAGTTTTTGCTTGGATACAATTGCTAAATGTTCTTGTTCAGATATTTCTGCCTATTGATTCAGCCTTACCTTGAATGTATTCTGTGGCCTAATGTGTTGTCTGTCTTCATGATGGCTCCACCAACTCACCAGAATCCGGATCGCGAGGGTGCTGATGATCCGCCTTTGCCTCCTCCGCCTCCTCTGCAGCCGCCGCCTCCTCCTGCAGAGGCATGGCAAGCGTTGATGGCTGCAACAAATGCTAACATCCAGATGTTAATTCAGCTGTTGCAAGAGAGGAACAATCAGTAGCAAGGCAATTTCAACTATGGTGTTCATCAGTTTGCATCTCTGAATCAATTTCCGGCGAACCAGCCGAAGTCCTTCACGTCTTGTGACCAGTCATTCGACGATGAGGACTGGATTCGGGACATGATTAAACACTTTTAGTGCAGCAATGTCCGTCCACAGGATTTCATTGAGTTTGCAACGTTTCAGCTTAAGGGGCAAGCAGCAGTTTGGTGGCAGCAGTTGAAGGACTCCAGGGGAGGCTGAATGATCAGTTGGGACGATTTCTGCAAAGATTTCAGGTCTCTCTATATCCCATCTAGCTTTGGCGTCCGTGCCTAGGATTCCTCCCTCGCGCCGCCACCCTCTCCTCCTTCTCCTCCATTTCCTCCCCCAGGTAAGCTTCTGTAGTTAGGTCAGAGAGAAGACCCGAGAGAGAGAGGAAGGTCGCCGCCGTCTACACCGTGCCGCCGTCGTTCCCGGCATCGGCGAGGATGTCCAGGAGCTCGGGGTGGTTCCCCGTGTTCCATTCCCGACGCTCGGAGCCCCGGAGAACCACCATGGCGACGACCTCTTCCCCGTCTGCATCGCCGTCGTGCTGCTCCGCGCGGTTCGTTCTGCTTCAGCTCCGGCGAGTTCCCCGACCTCTTCCTCCCCTTCGTTGGGTTCGTAGAGCACATGGTGAGCATCGCCATCTCCTCTCCCTCTCCCTCCTCCCTTAGGCTCGCCATAGCTATCTTGTCGTATTGTTATCGCCGTCGTGGCAGTCAGATGTTGCGCCGGCTAGCCGCCATTGCAGGCTCTCTCCCGCCGATCTAAGTCTGGGAACGGGACCCCCAGTGACCCCGCATCTAGTGTCGTGGCTCGCCGTGCCGAATAGTTCAACGGAGTATCGCCGGATATGTCCCCTGTTTCAGTCACCTGAGTTTCAGTTAGAGCAGAGGGGGCTGCTCAAAAGAGAAACACCCCCCTCTCTGTTAAGCTCTGAATCTCTAGCGTACTAGTGTGTGTGTTTGGGTGATGACCAGTTGGTCGAGGGTTCGACTCCCGCACCCTTTTTTTTTCCTTTTTTTGTTTTAGTTGCTGCTAGGTCTTTTCTTGTTGATTTTCTCTCATGTTTGCACTAGGGCTTGTAGCTTGTGTGTGTTGTATATGTAGGTGTGTGGAGTGTATGTGTGCATGTGTATATGCCCATCTACACTTGTGCAAGTAGGCATATTTACACATATGTGTATATATACATATGGTGTGGTGTTTGTATCTACTATGTGTGTGTGGGGGGGGAGTAGATTCTTGTATGTGAAGTGCATGTGTAGATGTAGGTGTGTTTGTGTGTGTGTGTGTGTGTTTTTGAGACCACATATACATGTGCATGTGTGACCACATATGCCTTGGGCATGTGTGTGTGTGCTCATGTGTGTGTGTTTGTGATCATGTGTGTGTGTGTGAATGAACACATCTTACCATGCAAGTTTATCCTTGTTTGTGATGCTATGCCATGCCTAGGTAGTTTAATGGGTGTCTAGTCTTTTTATAGCAAGTGTCCAAACGTGGATATGCCAAATATGGTAGCTTCCATATATGGCAATAAGTCACTTGTCGCTTATAAGAATCCATGTGTTAATTTTCGAGCTGGTTCGTGCATTGATCATTCATGCAAGTAACAGTGTATGAATACGAGTTTTGGGGTAGAATCATCTCAGGAATCCATTGGTGCAATCAGATTTCACTTTAGAGCAACTTCATAAAACTGCTATTTTCTGTTATGATGCCCTTTTGTCCATTTTCCATGACTTTATCTATGCACGTTCAAAACTTGTTGTCAACATGAAAGTGTTAGACAAACTTGTTGCATATGTCCTGGTATTTTTCTTCCTTTTGCTAAGGCCACATATCAGTGGGAACTTTGCTCTAAACTTGCTATGATATCTGTTTTTTGCATGCTCTAGTAATTTCATCAAGTGCTGAACTTGTCAATTTCATGCCCTATTTAGAGTTTAATATCAGGTGGTGCTTTGTGCCTTTGTGATTAATTCCTTGAAGGAATGGTAGTGGGTGAACCCCTCTACATCATGGGGCATTCATGTTGTTCTTAGGTTTTTGCATGTACCTATTGTGCCCTGTCAAAGTGGGCACTTGATTGAATCTCTCAGATTTGTGAAACCCTGAGAATTTCACAAAGTGTGGGGATCATGAGTTATTTTCTTCCCCTGTTGACTTTTGTGTATGTGCTCATGTGTTGGGAATTAGCCCATGCTATAAACTACTGTTTGTTAGACGTTATGTTTGTCTAGCTCCCTGTAAAATTTCATGCTTATACACCTCCTGTAGATATCATTTTGGAGGCTGCCAAAATGCTTCAGAGCATAAGTAGCTGGTGAAAATCTGTAATTTTCACTAAGTCCCAATCTGTGATATTTTCTCCCAGATAGAGGTTGTAGATCTACTCCTGGGTGATTCCTTTGCCTTGGATTTTTGTCAAGGGTTGTAATGCTTTTGGATGGTTTCAGTTTCATGCCTTGATTGAATTATTTAGAGGGTTGTAGCTGTTGTAGATCTTGTAGTCAAACTACTCTGTTGCTGTTAAAAAACAGATTGTAAGCTTATATGGTTTTAGAGCTTGTGTGAGCATTGGTTGATGGTGTGGTGTGTTCCCAAGCACCCTTCCACTTGTATTTTTTTCTTGATCATGTGGCAACCTGGTTACACTAGTGAGTGCCTATATGTTTGTGTTTGTGGTTGTTTTAAAGCTATAGATCTTCGTAATTCGTTTTGTAGTTTCTGGTTGAACCGAGACTCTGTTCACTACGTTCTTTATATGATTTTGCATCGCTTTCTCGTGTTGCACATGTTTATGCCATGTTCATGCATCTCAAGATAAATTAACATGAGGTTCTGTCCAGAATTGAATTATCTCAACTAATGCATGTGAAAGTTACTAGATTAGTGATGCCTGATCTCTTCATCACCCATGCATCATGTTGGTTGTTGAATTGTGTTTTTGCTGGTGTTCATGTGCTGTTATCTTATCTTGGGTAGCATCGGGAACGGAGAGTGAGTACGTGGATTCTGGGGAGTACGTGCAAGAAGAACAAGAGCAGTTCCAGACTGAAGAAATCAGAGGCAAGATGAGCGTGACCTTGACACCGTTTCTAGCTTTGTTATGCTTAGATATACGTTTCCTTCGTTATATGCTCGCTGCCTACCCATGATATATATGCCACCTGTCTTTGGCATGAACCCCAAACACTTCCCTGTCCTAGCAAATATTGTTTGGCTAAGTAGAGGCTTGCTCAACCTCTAATGGATATCTTTGCTAGTTGCAGGTGCTAGTTGGTCCATGTGATAACATGGACATTTCGATATCATTATGTTTAAACTTCTATTTAATTAATGCACCTATATACTTGATAAATAACGGAAGGCCTAGCCTTTTGCCAGGTGATTTGTTCCGTTGTTGCCGCCTTAGTTTCGGCTACCGGTGTTTTTATTTCATGACTGAGCGCTCCTAACACGTTCGGGGTTGTTATGGGGACCCCCTTGATAAATCGTGTAGTGTTAAGGCTTGTCTGGCAGGACCCAATCTTGGTTTTAATCTGCTAATAAATTAATCATAAAATGCATAGGGAATAGCTACCCCGAGGAATTAATAAACAACCCGGGCCAGTGGTCCTCATGAGTGTTGGTCCAAACCAGAGCACTACACGGGGCCAACCCAGGGCAACTTGGGTGATCTCTATCAGGCACAATGCGCGCAGCTTATCCGACGTGTCGTGAGACTAAGATACGCAGATCTTATCGGGGTCGTTGACACGTCGGGTGGTCTTGCTGGATTTGCCTTACCTTAGTGATATATCTTGCACATTGGAATTCCGGTGAAACTTTGGGTCTCCTCAAAGTTGAGGTTTCGCTCTTAGGAATCCGACAAGATCACGAGATTCGTGATAGAGGATTACTATGCGGCTTGTGGTAATTTGTAATGGACTAGTTGGAGCACCCCTGCAGGGTCTAATCTTTAGGAAAGCTGTGCCCGCGGTTATGTGGAAAATATGGATATTTTGTTAACATTCGTTTCTAGACAACTTAAAGTAATTCTAATTAAACTGCCAACGGTGTGCGTAACCGTGACTGTGGGGTCTAATCTTTCGGAGATCGTTCTCTGATCGAGAACATGGTGGGGTTATGTCTGACGTAAGTAGGTGTTCAGGATCACTTAATGATCAATCTAGTGTTCGACCGACTTGAGTAGACCACCATATGTTTAATCCGATCATCGTAAGGTAGCCACCAAATAGGCTTAGATTGCTGCAAAACCCATACACTTAACCTTCCTCACCCATTAACTCGGCTAGATTCTATACCAAGGTCATTCGATTGCTGAGTCCTCGTGGCTCACGGTTTACTACAAACACCCACATGTACAGGTTCACCTGACGCAGGAGATCCTGATGACAGCCAGCTGAAGTGGGAGTTCGATGAGGACTCTGGAAGATTGTACGTGACTTATCCGGAGGACTAGAGGCTGTGGTCGTGATTGTGCGGCGAGCATGTGGGATTTCATAGCTTTATCTGTTTGCATGATTGTCCGTAGTTGGAATAAACTATGCTCTGAATAATGTGTGCTTGCAAGCTTTATGCTATACTCTTATCAGATGGCAAGTGTATGCCCTACTGGTCACTCTTTCAGTTATGTAATGTTATGATTATCTCGCTTGCGAAACGTTTAGATGCGCCCGTTTCCCTTTTGAGGCCTCGCCCCAAATATGGAAATGGCCGCATCTTAGTCGTTACCAAAAGAGTGAGTCATTTTTCCCACATATCCACTCTGTTAAGTTCCACATTAACACATTCGGTGTCACCAACATTTCCACATCGGACCCACCGAGTTTGAACCTCGGACAGAACCCTAGCCATTCCCACCAAATCGGTGCAACCGAAACTGCATCGGTGCTACCAAGTTCAGTGTGACCAACATTCTGTTGCCAAGATACACAAAATCAGAATTTCCGAGTTTGAGTATCGGTGCCACCGAGTTTGGACATCTGATCGTTAGTCACCTTTTTGGTTCCACCGAGTTTTATATATTTGTCTCACTGAGATTCAAAAGTTCACACTTTTACTACTAGTCGGTACCACCGGGTTGTCCACCTTGATGTCATCAAGTTTGCACTTTTGTGTGTAACAGTTCGATTTTGTCTGCTGCCTATATATACCCCTTCACCCACCTCTCATTCGTGGGAGAAGCACTCAGAACACACACTTCATTTACAGATCCATTTCCTGAGAGAGAACCACCTACTCATGTGTTGAGACCGAGATATTCCAATCCAATCATTTGAAACTTGATCTCTAACCTCCCCAAACTGCTTTCCACCAAATCAACCTCTCCTACCCATGCATATTCTATGAGAGAGTGATTTGTGTTGAGGAGACTATCTTTAGAAGCAAAAGAGAAAATAGTTCATTAATCTACCCCATCTATTACCTTTTGGACGGTGGTGCCTCCTAGATTGGTTAGGTATCGCTTGGGAGCCTCTTACTCCGTGTTGTGGAGTTGAACCAAGATGTTTGTAAGGGCAAGGAGATTGCCTACTTCGTCAAGATCTATCATGAGTAAGGCTAGTCCTCCGTGGACAGAAGCCGTGGTGGGATAGACAAGGCTGCTTCTTTGTGGACCCACCGTAGGTGGAGCCCTCCGTGGACTCTCGCAACCGTTACCCACCGTGGGTTGAAGTCTCCACTAACATGGATGTATGATAGCGCCACCTATTCTAACCATGCCAAAAATCACCGTGTCAACCTCATGCATTTAATCCCCCTACCTTACTCCTCTATTTACACTTGCATGTTTACTTTCCGCTGCTATACTTTTAGAACTATATGTTTAGGGTGTACTTGACTTGCTATAACTGATCTTGTCAAGTAGTCTAATCCCCCCTCTAGACATACTTTCGATCCGACAAGTGGTATCAGAGCATTGGTCTCCATTTCATTGATTTAGCAACCTAGGAGAGTATGGCATCTAGCAAGGGAAATTATCATTGTAGAGGTCCTTACTTCGATGGTACTAATTTTGCTAGTTGAAAGCACAAAATGAAAATGCATATACTTGGCTTTAATACTCATGTGTGGGCGTGCAAGTTAACTTCTTTGGAGAAGAGCATGAACCAGATCGTGATGCGACAACTGATGAACTAAAGATGTTGCAATTTAATGCTCAAGCCTGCGATATCATCTTGAACTGCCTTTGCCCCGAAGAATTCAACAAAATCAGTCGTCTTGAGAATGCAAAAGAAATTTGGGATACTTGGGTTGATATGCATGAAGGTACTGATTCTGTCAGAGATTCTAAGTTGGAGGTGCTTCAAAGTCAGTTTGACAAGTTCAAGATGAAGGATGGTGAGGGAGTCGCTGAAATGTACTCTAGGCTAGCTCTCATCACCAATGAGATTGTCGGCTTAGGAAGCGAAGAGATGACCGAAAAATTCATCATAAAAAAGATACTTAGAGCTCTCGATGGCAAGTATGACACAGTGTGCACACTGATCCAAATGATGCCAGATTACAACGATCTCAAGCCAACTGAAGTCATTGGTACGATTGTTGCTCATGAGATGTCACTCAAGCACAACAAGTCAGGTGGTGCTTATAAAGCTTCATGTGATGCTCCTACTACTTCAAAAGACAATCTTGTCACTGATGAAGAGATAAGCCTCATGGTTAGAAAATTCAACAAGTTCTACAAGAGTAGAGGGAAAGATAGATGCTCAAGTCAAAGACATGTTGAGAACGTTCGTCCAGTCGTGACTGTCGTGGTTTTGTCACGGCAGATGTTCTCATGAGAGAACTTAGGTGTGAGGCCATCGCAACCATGTGGCGGCTTGAAGGGGTTGGTCGGAATCGAGAGACGCGAGTTTACCCAGGTTTGGCCCGTCCGATGGAGGTAACAGCCTACGTCCTGCTTGTGTTCCATTGATGGAGATGATGATCTTGATTACAAGGGTGCAGACTTGACACCTCTAATCTTGTGGGTGTCTAATCTGTCTATCTAATGATCTGTCTTGTCTAGACCTAAGTTGTGTCTCTTGTCCCTCTTGGGGACCCTAACCCCTACTTATATAGGTCGAAGCGGTAGGTTTACATGTAGAGTCCTAGTAGGAGTAGGAATAGGACTAGTCTCTCTTGAATCCTAATCCGGGTCTTGTTTCCTTCTTGTGGGAGCCTTTCTTCTTGGGCCTTCTCTTGTGAGTCGGCCCTCCTGGCCTCTCTATGAGTCGCCTTATGCCAGGGTGCACGCTGGGCCTTGGGCCTTTGTCATTTTTCTAAGTCGCCTGTGGGGACAAGTATGAGTCGCCCGCCAGGTCACTGCTGAGTCGCCGATGAATCGCCAAGTCCTTTGGCGGGTCATACTCCAAGCCGGGTTACACTGCGGGGTATATCCCCGACATTAGCCCCCAAGGTTAGCTTAAATTTATTCATGGTAAGCTCCTGAAATAAGAATAATAAATAATTCAAGGGGCCGGCTTGCTCCTCTGGCCTGCTTTATTTACTTAAGTGGCTCCTTGAAAAATCCGGGTTTCTTCGAGCCGCCTTCAATCATCTCGTAGGTACGTGTCTTTTGCAATAATATATATATATATATATATATATATATATATATATATATATATATATATATGCCATTGAGTTGGCCTCCAATGCTTTGGCTTGATGAAAATTTGGGGAATAAGAAATCCACACAATGTTGAACCAGCTTCTCTTGCTTCGGCGGATTATGATCGAAAATGGTGGGTCATGATTGCTAATGGCGGGTCATGATTATTGGTGGTGTCTCATCAAACAATTGAACTGCAATGGACTATGTCAAATTATTGGGGATAAAGAAATCCGTGTGATGTTGAGCCGGTCTTTCAATGCTTCAACTAGAACAAAATATGCTGAACTGGTCTCCCAATACTTCACCTCCATGACGAAATGAAATGTGCTCTTCAATTTTTTGATATATCCATATTACGTGTAGCCCCCAAGGGCCGGGTTATCAGTGTGTGATGGGCCGGGTCTTCAATTTGAACCTCATGATCTATGAAACAACTTAGTGATATGTCCCCCAAGGGCCGGGTTGTCCTGCCTGCAACAACGTGGGACTTTAGAAATTATGATCTAAATAGTGTAGCCCCCAAGTGCCGAGTCGGTTGCTTGCGGCGACTTGGGACTTCCACGTTCTTCTCCTTTGAAAATAAAACATCATATGATGTAGCCCCCAAGGGTTGGGTCATTATGCAACAATGAGAACGGACTTTGTAAATCTCATGATGTAACCTTGAGCAGCAATACATAGCCCCCAAGGGCCGGGTCTTTATAAAAAATGATGAGCCGAATCTTCCTCGAATCCATACTTTGAACAATGAACGACCTATAGCCCCCTAGGGCCGGCTTACCTCCTTGAAATAACCGGGTATGTTGATGATGTGATGATTTGAAAAGCGGATTGCATTAGCCCGCAAGTGTCATGGTGTATGCTTGCAGCGACATGGGACTTTCATACTTTGTTGTAATCTTGATTTGAATAATGTAGCCCCCAAGTGTCGGGTTGTGTGCCTGCAGCGACTCGGGGCTATTCCTTCCATTGTAGAATAAAATCATATCAACTCTGTGAGCTGATGATGCATTTTGTGATAAAAGAAATCCTTGACCGTGGTTGCAATGTAACCCGGCAAATATATCCTTGAGAAATCCATATGTCGGGGAAATCCAGAAGTGTTGTAGTTTACTAGAGAACACAAGTTGAAGAAATCCAAGGGCCAGTCAAATAGATGACTCGGCATTATATGTGATAGGACGGCTCTTTGACAATAGTCAATTCTTCCGAGCTGACTTTAAAAACCCCAATCATTTAACACTGGTTATGATAAACCATGATAAAAATCCAGCCAAATTGGCTATTCAAAGATTTATTTGCACCTGCAAGAATTTATGCTTTGACCCGGTTTGAAGACCGGCATGATATGTATGTATGATCTATGATGCAATGCAATATGATGCATGTATATGATATGATAAGTATGCCATCAAGATATTTTAAATAAGCCGGCTCAGTGAGTCACAACGGCTAGCACCTCAGTGAGTAATGGGTGATAATAAATAGCAATCGGCCCAAGATATTTTGAGCGGAGTCAGAAAAAAGCCTGAAAAACCTTGTGGCAGTGCCAGGAAGGTAAAAAATAGCAATTTCGTCGGCTCATAAGGTCGCGACAGGATAGGGCGAGTCAAAAAGCTCAAGCGCCACCCAAGATAATGATTTCGTGGGCTCATAAGGTCGCGACAGGATAGGGCGAGTCAGAAAGCTCAAGCGCCACCCAAGATAATGATTTCGTCAGCTCATAAGGTCGCGACAGGATAGGGCGAGTAAGAAAGCTCAAGCGCCACCCAAGATAATGATTTCGTCCGCTCATAAGGTCGCGACAGGATGGGGAGAGTCAGAAAGCTCAAGCGCCACCCTAAGATGATGGTTTCGTCGGCTCATAAGATCGCGACAGGATGGGGCGAGTCAGAAAGCTCAAGCGCCACCCTAAGATGATGGTTTCGTCGGCTCATAAGGTCGCGACAGGATGGGGCAAGTCAGAAAGCTCAAGTGCCACCCTAAGATGATGGTTTCGTCGGCTCATAAGGTCGCGACAGGATGGGGCGAGTCAAAAAGCTCAAGTGCCACCCTAAGATGATTGTTTCGTCGGCTCATAAGGTCGCGACAGGATAGGGCGAGTCAGAAAGCTCAAGCGCCACCCTAAGATGATGGTTTCGTCGTCTCATAAGGTCGCGACTGGATGGGGCGAGTCAGAAAGCTCAAGCGCCACCCTAAGATGATGGTTTTGTCGGCTCATAAGGTCGCGACAGGATGGGGCGAGTCAGAAAGCTCAAGCGCCACCCTAAGATGATGGTTTCGTCAGCTCATAAGGTCGCGACAGGATGGGGCGAGTCAGAAAGCTCAAGCGCCACCCTAAGATGATGGTTTCGTCGGCTCATAAGGTCGCGACAGGATGGGGCGAGTCAAAAAGCTCAAGCGCCACCCTAAGATGATGGTTTCGTCGGCTCATAAGGTCACGACAGGATGGGGCGAGTCAGAAAGCTCAAGCGCCACCCTAAGATGATGGTTTCGTCGGCTCATAAGGTCGCGACAGGATGGGGTGAGTGAGAAAGATCAAGCGCCACCCTAAGATGATGGTTTCGTCGGCTCATAAGGTCGCGACAGGATGGGGCGAGTCAGAAAGCTCAAGCGCCACCCTAAGATGATGGTTCCGTCGGCTCATAAGGTCGCGACAGGATGGGGCGAGTCAGAAAGCTCAAGCGCCACCCTAAGATAATGGTTTTGTCGGCTCATAAGGTCGCGACAGGATGGGGCGAGTCAGAATGCTCAAGCGCCACCCTAAGATGATAATTTTTCTGTAATGACCCGTGGTTCTTGAATTATTCATCCCAGTTGGGTCTGCCGAGCCATGTCCATGTAGCCCCCGAGTCTTAAGTCGACTCAAGGAGGCGGCTTGAGAGTCTCCATACTTGATTGTGGTATAAACCGGCAGAGAAAAGATACTCGTACGCGCTCCATTTCCGAGATATAAAGCCACTCCACTGGCAAGTTGATGTTGTCCGGACCATGAGGGCGGCGACTTGCATCCTTCTGTTGGGCGGCTCATACAGGTGTGCACTACACCGACGGTTGATAGAAACCGGACCATTGGGGCGGCGACCTACGTCCGTTTCTTGGGCGGCTCGTATATGCGAGCACTGCACCAATATGTAGATGGAGAACAGACCGTAGGGACGATGGCTTGCACATGTCTGTTGGGCGGGTTGTATCAGCGAGCACTGCGGCGATATGTTGATGTCATCTGGACGGCGGAATCTTGCATCCATCTATTGGGCGGCTCGTGCAGGTGAGCTCTGTACCGGCGTGTTTGTCATAATCCGGGCCGTAAGGGCGGCGTCTTGCGTCTGTCTGTTTTGGTTGCGCGGACGTAAGAGTTGGCCGCATCATTGTAAGCCGTCTTGGTTGCGCGGATGTAAGAGTTGGCCGCGTCATTGTAAGCCGCATTGGACGGTGAGTCGCCCGTGTTGTTGTAGACCGGCGCGGGTGTTGAATCGCCCGTGACATTGATCGACACAAGCTTTGTACTTACAATACGACGCCACTGTTGTAAGGAGTAATTTACCCTACATATAAAAATACTGTAGGACAAAGTAGATGTTCAATAATTTAAATATGTAAAAATAAATAGGATGGATAGCACCTGAATTTTTCGTCGGATGAACACGCACACTAGTGTTGGACAGTGTTTGAGAATATTCGGATGAGAAAGATAGCAGATGTAGGTCTGCCTCGGTAGATTTTGCTCTTCCTTTTACCCTAGTATTTGTAGTACTAGAGCTCCACATAACCCCCTCATTTGTCTTGAACTTTTCCTTCCTGTTTTGCTTCACACGTGTTGAAGTTGGAACAAGGACATGGGGTCTTGTCAGAGTGACCCAGCCCATGAATTTTCAGAGTAGAAACCAGTGGCCGGAGGTCTTCCTACATCTGGGTAGCTTCAAACCTCGATTGTGTGCTTGAGGTGCGACTGTTGTCTTTAATCTTAGTTCCGAGAGCTCGGCTACACGCACGCCATCCACCTTGCAGTTCTTCTGCCCCTGGTCGATATCAAGGGACCCGTCGGTAGCGCCGAGGCTGTTCGAGGCCGAGCTGGCCGCGGTGCGGTGAAGTAAGGGAAGAGCAGGCGCAGCGGCTTGAGGCCGAGCTAGCCGGCTGGTGCGGAGACTGAGCGAAGTTAGGCCACAATGACGGTCCGACTCGGTGAGCGATGTCAGGTAGCAGAGGGAGAGGCGGATCGGCTCGTATGCGCACCGGCCGAGCAAGGCCGGCTCGGAGCGAAGCGAGGCGCAGCGGAGGGAGCCGTCATCCGGCTGACTGATGGTTTATGTTGACGAGTTGTCTTTCTTCAAAGTGCTAATGGATTGATGGATGGATCACTATTTCTTTTAAATTAGTATAGTACTAATCCCTGGTGCTGACTTAGGCACGTGAAGGAGTGTGGACGGATTGCTTCTCGTCAGGAGCTGACGTGCCTTGGGTTTGAAGCTTTATATGTAGCAGCGATAACTTCTAACACGAGGAAAGCGGTCCAATAGTTTATGTTTGGACGGCTCGCGAAGTGCACAACAGGCAGAACTTCTGTCGAACTCGGTCACAGCGGTGCACCCGATGAAAATCAGGTCGAACTCGGCGACTTCGGCGAAAACTGCTACTTGACGGATTGTAGGACAACAGCGGCGTATAGATGGCCACCCTGATTTCTCTTGATCTCGTATCTGGTTATTTTGATCGTTCGTCTTGGAGATGACGTAGATCCATTATGCCGACTCTTTTTCATCCATCAAATCTTCAAACTTCTCGATCGCTAGTAGAGATCCCTCCAAGAACACAATTCCACCGTACGATCGGCCCCACGGTGGGCACCAACTGTCATGGTTTTGTCACGGCAGATGTTCTCATGAGAGAACTTAGTGTGAGGCCATCGCAACCATGTGGCGGCTTCAAGGGGTTGGTCGGAATCGAGAGACGCGAGTTTACCCAGGTTCGGCCCCTCTGATGGAGGTAAAAGCCTACGTCCTGCTTGTGTTCCATTGATGGAGATGATGATCTTGATTACAAGGGTGCAGACTTGACACCTCTAATCTTGTGGGTGTCTAATCTGTCTATCTAATGATCTGTCTTGTTTAGACCTAAGTTGTGTCTCTTGTCCCTCTTGGGGCGCCTTACCCCTCCTTATATAGGTGGAAGGGGTAGGTTTACATGTAGAGTCCTACTAGGAGTAGGAATAGGACTAGTCTCTCTTGAATCCTAATCTGGGTCTTGTTTCCTTCTTGTGGGAGTCTTTCTTCTTGGGCCTTCTCTTGTGAGTGGGCCCTCCTGGCCTCTCTATGAGTCGCCTTATGCCAGGGTGCACGCTGGGCCTTGGGCCTTTGTCATTTTTCTAAGTTGCCTGTGGGGACAAGTATGACTCGCCCGCCAGGTCACTGCTGAGTCGCCGATGAATCGCCAAGTCCTTTGGCGGGTCATACTCCAAGCCAGGTTACACTGCAGGGTATATCCCCGACAGTGACCGAAACTGCTACCATTGTGGGAAGCCCGGACACTACTCAAATGAGTGATCGGTTCCCTGCAAAAGAAGAGAAGAGTCACCTCGAAGACGATGCTCAAGAGATGAGTTACCTCGTAAAGAGAGAAGGACTAGAAAAGATCACTATGAATGAAGACACTCACAGAGAGGTAAGGAATCAGAGAAGAAGGACAAATACACCAAGAGCAGTTAAATAAGAAGACATCAAGCTCATGTTGGTGAATGGGTCTCTCGCTTCGAGTCTGATCACTACTCCGAGAGATGTTATCACTCCAACTCTGACTACAGTCAAGATGAAGGTGTTGCCGGGATTGCGCTTGTTTCCACCAACTCCTACGACTTATTTGATTCACCAAATGAGG
Source organism: Hordeum vulgare subsp. vulgare (assembly GCF_904849725.1). NCBI lineage: Eukaryota > Viridiplantae > Streptophyta > Magnoliopsida > Poales > Poaceae > Hordeum > Hordeum vulgare. Next base: position 377,535,158 of record NC_058524.1, on the reverse strand, counting down.
GAGTCAGAAATTGCTTCGTGGCTAAAAGCCCCAAGGTATCACATCCTGAGTATCTTGATTTCAATGTGATGAGGATGACTTGTTAGGAGAATATGACTTGCTTCTAGATAAATCTATTGAATGCACTGAAAATGAACTTGCTATTTATCATGCTAGTCAAGAGAAATCGAATGATGATGATAAGAAAGAAATTGAACGACTAACTCAAGAATTAAAAACTCTTATGTTAGCTCATGAGACTACTCTAGAAGATCATAGAGAGCTTGCAAGAACCCATGAGAATCTATGTTTCGAGAAGCTCAACTTCGAGCAAGAGCATGAGTTCTTCAAAGCAATCAATGATGATCTTCGGAAGAATAGTTTGTCTTATCTAGCCAAACGATTAATCTTGTCTAACTTTTTTCCACAAGTTAAACCTAGGAACACTACTAACAAAGGCAAGAAAGTTTCTTCATCTAGTAACAACAATGCTAAAGCTAAATCCAATAATGTTGTTGCCACTACCTCTATTGATTGCACTAATGATTCTCTTGGCCAAGTTTTACTTGAGCAAGAAAATGATCTATTGAATGGGATTGTAGAGAGAGGTGTCTTCAAGAGTCTCACCGGTAGTAAGCAATTTGAGGAAATTGTGCGCAAGCAAGGAGGACATCGGAAGAAACAAGGTGTTGGCAACTTGAACATCAACGGAGATGTTTGGGAAGAAGTTCCATATCCCACTCCCAAGTTTGTTCCCCAAGAAGGGAAGTGTGGTTGCACTCATTCCGAAGGAATAAGCTCACAAGATGACCTTCTACCACAAGACGACAAAGGCAAGAGGAATCTTCAAGATGACATTGACCAATATGAAGAAGAACCCCAAGCTAAGGTCAAGTGGATTCCCACAGATACTACTAGCTCTACCTCAGCAAGTGCTACCACAACTCCAAGGATTCCCATCTATTTGGTGTGGATTCCCAAGAGGATTAACTAGAAGTTCTTGAGGGTGACTCTGCCAATGAAATTCACTCTTACACATTTTGTAAAGAACTATATCCAATAAACCTCAACCATTTGCATTAGTTCAAGGAGTCACACATTCCCTCAAAGGTAAGCAAGGAACAAGGTAACTAATGCATCTTTGGACATTATCCCATGTGTGCTTCACTCCATGTCCATAGATATTCTTTCATATGTTCCTTTTCCTTTGGGACTATCCCATGTAGGTGAGAAGAGTATGAAAAAAACAAAGATTGCTCCCAACTCAAGATGATCTTCATTAACATTGAGCATCCACCACTACTTCACCTACTTGAAATCTTCTACGAGAAACCCCAAGGTTAGTTGATCCCTCTTAGAGGGGATATCGTATCAAGGGGGAGCTTTACTCTAAGACTTGAGTATAAGCATGTCCTAAGGATATGAACACATTAATACTTATGTAAAAGTTGTAACCCCACTTGTGCTTAACGATGAGTATGACCTATGATCAAGTATTCTTACTTGTATCCTATGTAAATATACTCATATATAGATGACTTTGTCATCACCCAAGTGCTTGATAGTTTCTAGGATGTGTGTGCATGTTCACCATGTTTCATTCATCATTATTATTGTGTGATCATGTTGGTCTGCATGTGTTTGATCATTCAAGGACATCCAATTGTTGTTACTTGGCTTTTGATTTATGTTTTGGCCAACTAGATGGACAACAATGCTTAGGATCCTTCTCTAGCTATCTATGCTATCTCATCTCAAGTTCTATTCAAGCTTCATCACAAAACATGAACAAGCACTTGTCGATCCCTCTATGTGAAGGTGCACTCGAATTTCTGTATCATCAAAGGTTGCCTTCCAAAACCTCTTTGAAAAAGTCGGTGTGACCAGCTCCACAAACTCGGCGCCACCGATTTTTCAAAGTTGATCAGGTTTTCCTATCTCGGTACCACCGAAATCGCCAACTCGGTTACACCGAGTTTCCCTTTCTACAAATAGTTGAGGAACTCAGTGACACCGATTTTGCCATCTCGGTGACACCGACAGCGCACGTGTATATATATATATCCATGGACCGAATCTTTTGACTTCACTTTGTCAAAACCATTTAGTTCGCCAAACCCTCTTACCCCCCGAGACCCCAGGTTATCGCCTTTGTCTCCCCGAGCGCCGCCTCCTCCTGGATTCGCCGCCATCAATGCAATATGCTCCGCCGTCGTCACCGTAGCCGGACCGCCACCAAGTTAGGATATGGATCCGATTGCCTTTGCATTCCCCTATCTGATTCTTACGCATTGGGAATTTTTTTCTTCGAGCCACAATGTGCAAACCCTTCATTCCACCAGATGAAACCCATAGTGTAGAAGAAGTAGAAATTTTGCATCTGATCTGCCGCAGCATGCAACTTGGTGAGACCGAGTTTCTGAAATCGGTTCAACCGATTCTTGTTTTAGGGCTTGTGAGAAGCAACTCGGTGAGACCGAGCAACTCTTTTTGGTGACTCTGAAAATGCCAACTCGGTGCCAGCGATTTACATCCTGCAGAAGATCATACCCTAAGTTTCAAACTTCAAATTTTTGAAAACCATCTGAATTTTGTGATGCACATCCATTCTGTCTTTCCTATAACCACTTAAGAGGTTCTGTTGTTTGCTGCTCAGCGTGTCTGTCAGTATGTGAGGTTTAGATGATAGTCAGAATGACTTCGGAGAGCAGTGTGTAGAGATGGACTCATGCACTAGTCCAGAGAAGACTGCTTCACACTCGAGTTCTTCCAGTTCTCATTGCTTGCCCAAGGCAGCCACCGGGCAAAGGAGGAAGATAGTTTCTGATGCGGAAGACTTAGAATTTTTGCTAGAAGAAACTTCAGCCCCTCCTAAGGCTCCTCCAAGGAAAGTTGTCAGGAAGATATCTGCTAGTTCTGCTGATCTGAGAGCACCTAAATAAGCCAAGAAGGGGAAAGCACTTTCCAAGGATGCACCCGCAAAGAAGGCTATTGTGAAGAGGCCCAGGAAGGGAACTATCCATCTTGTTGGCAGAAAGACTTCTATGTTTGAAGACCCATAAGAAGCTGAAGAAGAAGCTCCTGAGGAGATCCTAGTTCCTCCCAGGAAGAAGAAGTTGACGGCTGACGCCATGAAGTATGCTCCTAAGCCTGCTGCTAAAGCAAAGAAGGCTGCAGCTTCCAGGAAGACCACCAGAGATATACCTACAACTGCTAAGAGCAAAGGCCCTGCATCCAGTGCCCATTCTCTAGAAGAGGAAGAATATGAGAATGCTCTAGTTCTCAGGAAGCTCAGACCATTCCTTCACTCCACAATGATGATCATCCTGTAGAAGAAGATATGAAGAAGCGGAAGGATGACAGACTAAGAAAGTGGAGAGCTATTGATCCATATGTTGTCAGAAGAAGAACTGATGTTGATCCAAGGCTTTAAGCCAAGGAACAACAAGATTTTTATGAGACTGTCATGTATGACAAGAGTCCTTCTGTCACTAATATGAGGTATGTCGATTGGGCATACATAAAGGAAAATGAGAATTTCATTCCACATGTTCAAGAGAATTTCAGGCTAGTTGACATAGAAGATTTTGTTGGGAAGATGATGACCCCATGGAATGACAAGCTAATCATGCAATTCTATGCAACTGTTCAGTTCTATGATGACTCGTTAGTCTGGATGACTGATGGTCACAAGTATGAAGCCACAATTGCTGAATGTCTACAATCATTTGTGTCCCCAAGCAGGAAGAAGCGGATGTAGATGTGTATGCATAAGCAAAGCAGAATCACAACTCAATGGCCAATATTTACAAGACAATTCCACATCAGTACTTTCCCCAATCACAAGTTTGGTTCCATATATTTTCTGAAAGCTTGCATTCCCACGATGAACACTATACTATGATACACCCTCATGCCTAGGTGAAGTGATGAGCAGATGATTATAGTATATTCTATCAACTTGCTGCACCTGCTTGATACCCATACCAGATTTCGAGTGATCGATTTGATAGTTGAAACTATCCAAAGGACTGCTGCGGATCAGAAGAGATCTTGTGGATACGCACCTTATATCCAGATGCTCATCAATGCCAAGCTAGGCAAGCATGCATATCTACTTGATCGTCCCCATCTACCTATTCAGCCTCAATTTGCAGATAATGAGGTTGTGATGGATGAAAGTGATTCCAACTGAAAACACATATGCTCCCTTGGTGATTTTGATAATTCATGACAACATGCATTACCTCTTGGACTAACACTTTTACCTAGATATTTCAGGTTTAGTCCATCAAGAGCTATGGCTAAAGGTTTATGTGGAGATGCCCCTGGATACAAGAAAGGAATAGTATTGGCTCAAGCTTCAAGATAGAAGACTCTTCATTTTATTCTTGTGACAAAAAACTTTTGAGTCCATAGGAGAGACAATAGTATTAAAAGGGGGCGAGGTAGTAAAATGAACTGATTGCTCAAATGCTCAAAGTTAGCCACCAAAACACTTCGTCATTTTCCCACATATCCACTCTGTCAAGTTCCACATATACAAATTGGATGTCACCAACATTGCCACATCGGACCCACCAAGTTTGATCCTAAGACAGAACCCTAGCATTTCCACCAAATCGGTGCAACCGAAGCTACTTCAGTGCTACCGAGTTAGGGTGACCAACATTCTGTTGCCCAGATACACAAAATCAGAATTTCCGATTTTGAGTATTGGTGCCACCGAGTTTGGCCATCTCACCATTAGTCACCTTTTCGGTGCCACCGAATTCTATATATCGGTCTAACCGAGATTCAAAAGTTCACACCTTTGAGCTAATCGGTACCACCGAGTTGTCCACTTTGGTGTCACCGAGTTTGCACTTTTGTGTGTAACGGTTGGATTTTGGCTGCTGCATATATATACCCCTTCACCCACCTCTCATTCGTGGGAGAAGCACTCAAAACACACACTTCATTTCCAGATCCATTTTCTGAGAGAGAACCACCTACTCATGTGTTGAGACCAAGATATTCCAATCCAATCATTTGAAACTTGATCTCCAGCCTTCCCAAACTACTTTCCACCAAGTCAACCTATCCTACCCATTCATATCCTGTGAGAGAGAGCTTTGTGTTGAGGAGACTATCTTTAGAAACACAAGAGCAAGGAGTTCATTGATCTACCCCATCTATTACCTTTTGGAGGGTGGTGCCTCCTAGATTGGTCAGGTGTCGCTTGGGAGCCTCCTACTCCATGTTGGGGAGTTGAACCAAGATGTTTGTAAGGGCAAGGAGATAGCCTACTTCATGAAGATCTACCGTAAGTAACGCTAGTACTCCATGGACGGAAACCAAGGTGGGATAGACAAGGCCGCTTCTTTGTGGACCCTTCGTGGGTGGAGCCCTCCGTGGACTATCGCAGTTGTTACCCTCTGTGGGTTGAAGTCTCCACTAACATGGACGTACGATAGCGCCCCCTATCGGAACCATGCCAAAAATAACTGTGTGAACCATTGTGTTTGATCTCCCGAACTCTACTCCTTTACATGTGCAAAGTCTTTACTCTTCCGCTGTCATATATGTTGACTAGCATGTGTAGGGTGCTCTAGACTTGTTAGAAGTGCTAGATTTCTTCCCTCCTAGAAATTGGGTTAGGCTAGATATTTTATCTTGACAAATAGTCTATTCACCCTCCCTCTATCCACATCTTCTATCGATCCCTCAATTGGTATCAGAGCAAGGTCTCCAAAACATTGTTTTAATAGCCATTGGAGTAATATGAATGTGACTAGTTCCCACATTTTTAGTTGTAGAGTGCCTATTGTTGATGGGGAGTACTTTAGACAACGGAAAGACGAAATGCTTGCTATATTTGATGAGTTCCATTTGTGCAAGTATATTGAATATCCCTATGCACCTCCCATTGACCCCATACATCCTTCTCATGATGATGAAGTTAATATGCTTGGTAACCTTAACACTGTCAATCTTATCATCAGAGGTTTACCAAGAAACGTGCTTAATGAGTTGCAAAACTTTGAGTGTGTTCATACTTTGTGGAAAGACATAGAGAAAAGATATCCAAATTATTCATTGAAAAATCTATATATAATTTTCCACAAATGCGTTGCTTTTCACAAAATGAAGCCAACCGATCCTAAGTTTGATAAATGCCTATTTGAGCTTTGTGACCTCATGCGCGCTAAAGGAGATGTCATTACTATTATCAATATCATTGTTGAAGCCATTCGTGTGCATAAAAATGAACAATGTCATAGTCAAATTTCTGATGAAATTCTTGTCAGATGACTATTAACAATATTTGGCAGTATGAATGATGAGCTAAGTTAGATGATTTGGCATGACAAGTGGACATGGGTTGTCCAACCCTCGGTTGATATTGATATCTGTAACCTACTCACTTGGTTACCATTTGCCTTATGATGTATGCCGCACGATAAGTTAACAACGTTATTGCACTAGGGAAAATCTGCTTTCCACAAAATAGCATACTAGTGTTATGTCATACTCCCTCCGTTCCAAAATTCTTGTCTTAGTTTTGTCTAGAAATGTATGTATTTAAATACTAAAACGTGACTAGATACATTCATATTTACACAAATCTAAGACAAGAATTTGGGGACGGAGGGAATACTTCATTATTGCCTTGTTCCATATCATGGGTTGGTTACGAGTACATTCAAAGTACTCATTGGCTTGCCAGTGGTTATTTAATTGGCCAGGCATGGAAGAACAAGAGTTTGGAGAAGATTTCGTCGTTGATGAAGATGCAAACTAGGATGCTTCCCAGTCAGAATTTGTGTAAATTAAGGCAGTTGGAATGGGTTCACGATTTCAACCAAGTTATTTTCTGTTAGTAGTGTTTGGTGTGTCGGCCTTCGAGACTCTAATTATATAATGACTTGGCATTAATGGTCGTCATTTGTATTAGACAGAATGTGTGGATGAAAGACTCTTGTTATTCAGGTTCTGTGCGTCTACTGAGCATTGATCTCTGGGATCACTGTACACATGCATTCGATGATCACGACTTAGAAGTCATGGTCCCCACTTGTAGCTGCACTCCTCGTGCTTCCTTGACAGGCTATTGCACACCTGTAAAATGTACTTCCACCCATATAATCCACAAATATGAGACGTAGCACATTACACTCCCGAGCGGCCTGGACCTGTCTAAAACCCTGCATGTTCATGAGATCATCGATTCTCTTTGTGCAAGCGGCCCTCCATCTTGAACCTCAAGGGGAATCGCTAATCCCATAGATCATCGTTCCACCCCGACACCTGGCCGATGGGAGAATCATCATCGATCGGAGGCCGTTTTCAGCACCCCGTCGGTGTCCATGATGAGGAGGGAGTAGTTCACCCGCAGAGATGAGGGTATGTACTAGTATCTATGTGTTTGATATATCTCTCAATATCTCTTGTCCTTGAGATGTCACGATCTTTATGTATCACGGGCTTTGTTAATATAGTTGGATCATATGGTGTTCTTCCCTTGCTATCTTTATGTGATGAATTGAGTCTTCTCCTTTCAGGTTTTATTATATTGCATTGGACTTGAGAACACTTGATATATGTATTGCATGTGAATATCTGTGGTGACAATGGGGTGTTATTATGACTCACCTGGTATATGTTATGGTAATCAACTTGCGGATTCCTATGGTGAGATTGGGGTGATCTACGCACATGGCTTGATACACATTCTTGTCCTACTTTCTCCGATAGAAATCTTGGGGTTCAATTTCAAGTTCATTGTGATGGATTGAATATGATGAATTTGAAATTGTTTGATGCATGTCAAATAATCAACTCATGGATACTTGAGGAGCCATTGGAGTATCTTAGTTACATTAGAGTTGGTTGTTGTGTATCATAGGTGTTATTCTTTTATAAACTCTAGGGTTTTTTGTGACACTTATAGGAATAGCTCCATAAATTGATTGGCAAGGATAACTTTGAGGTGGTTGTAGTACCTACAACAATTTCATCCTATGCTCTCCGCTTAGTAGGAACTTTGGAGTGATTGATTGTCGCACGTTGAGGGATGGTTATATGATTCAATTATGTTAGCATTGTTGAGAGGTTGCACTAGTGAAAGTACGAACTCTAGACCTTATTTCCAAGCATTGATATGTCATTTTTCTTGCTACTTACTACTTGCTACCTTGTTGTTCTTATATTTTTAAACTACAAAAACATATTTCTACTATCCATACTACACTTGTATCACCATCACTTCACAAAACTAGTGCACCTATACAATTTACCATTGTATTTGGTTTGTTGGGGAGACAAGATATTTCTTGTATTTGATTTTAGGGTTGTTTGAGAGAGACCATCTCATCCTACATCTCCCACTAATTGATAAACCTAAGGTCATCCACTTGACAGAAATTTGTAGTTGTCCTACGAAACTCTTCACTTGGAGGCCTGATGACCCACAAGTATAGGGGATCAATCATAGTCCTTTCAATAAGTAAGAGTGTCGAACCCAACGAAGAGCAGAAGGCTCTGATAAACGGATTTCAGCAAGGTAATAACTGCAAGCACTGAAAGTAGCGGTAACAAGTGATTGTGTAGCGAGGTGAAACGTAGCAAGCAAAGAGTAACAATTAACAAGTAGTAGCAATGGTGCAGCAAGTGGCCCAATCCCTTTTGTAGCAAGGGACAAGCGTGAACAAAGTCTTATAGGAAGAAAAACGCTACCAAGGACACACGGGAATTTCTGTCATGCTAGTTTCATCATGCTCATATGAACCGCGTTCGTTACTTTGATAGTTTGATATGTGGGTGGACCGGTGCTTGGGTATTGCCCTTACTTGGACAAGCATCCAACTTATGATTAACCTCTCTCGCAAGAATCCGCAACTACAAAAGAAGAATTAAGAAAAAGTCTAACCATAGCATTAAACTAGTGGATCCAAATCAGCCCCTCACGAAGCAAGGCATAGACTGGGGTTTAAGCTTTTGTCACTCCAGCAACCCATCATCTACTTAATACTTTCCAATGCCTTCCTCTAGGCCCAAATATGGTGAAGTTCTATGTAATCGACGTTCACATAACACCACTAGAGGAAAAACAACATACATCATATCAAAATACCGAACGAATATCAAATTCACATGACTATTATTAACATGACTTATCACATGTCCTCAGGAACAAAAGTAACTACTCACAAAACATAATCATAATCATGATCAAAGGTGTAATGAATAGCATCAAGGATCTGAACATAAACTCTTCCACCAAGTAATCCAACTAGCATCAACTACACAGAGTAATCAACACTACTAGCAACCTTGCAAGTACCAATCGGAGTTGCTAGACGAAGATTGGTTACAAGAGATGAACTAGGGATTGGAGAGGAGATGGTGCTGATGAAGATGTTGATGAAGATGCCTCCCCTCCGATGAGAGGAGTGTTGGTGATGACGATGGCGACGATTTCCCCCTCCGAGAGGGAAGTTTCCCCGGCAGGATCGTCCTGCCGGAGCTCTAGATTGGATCTGCTCAAGTTCCGCCTCGTGGCGGCGGCGAAACCACGAAAAAGCTCCCTCTTGATTTTTCCTGGACCAGGACGCTTCATATAGCAAAAGAGGGGAGCTAGTGGGCCATCAGGGAGCCCACAAGCACCCACTCCGCCACCAGGGGGGTGGCGGTGTCACGGCTTGTGGCGCCCTGGCAGCGCCCCTCCGGTAGTTCTTTCGCCCAGTATTTTTTATATAATCCAGAAAAAATCCACGTAACTTTTTAGGGCATTTGGAGATGTGCAGAATAGTGGACTAGGATTTGCTCCTTTTCAAGTCCAGAATTCCAGCTGCCTGAATTCTCCCTCTTCAAATAAACCTTGTAAAATAAGAGAGAAAAGGCATAGATATGGTACCACAAGTAATATAACAGCCCAAAAAGCAATAAATATCAACATGAAAGCATGATGCAAAATGGACGTATCAACTCCCCCGAGCTTAGACCTCGCTTGTCCTCAAGGGAAAACCAAGTCCCATAAACATGTCCACATGTTTGGGGACGAAGGTGTCGATAAAACATAATACGGACATGAGGGCATTATGATCACACATAGAACAGCAATACATCATAAAGATTCTTATGGGAAAGTAACAATTCCTTCACAAAGCAAAGCATGAAGCCAAAACCTTACCGAGAAGTAACCAACAATAGTCCATAGTCATTAAAGCAATTGCAATTTATCACAACATCAGAAAGAGTCAAATAAGAGCTTGTAAGGCAAACCCACATACTCAATCATCTCTTTCGTTTTCTAGAATTGTTACAACTCCCGTGGTACTCATGGTGTCAAAGTTTCAGCTGGACACAGAGGATGATAGGAGCTTATAGTTTTGCCTCCCAACCATTTACCTCAAGGGTAAAGTCAACAACAATAAAGCATAAGTACTCAACTCCAAGTTGATATATGAATATAGATCTTTCCCAAACATGTGACGGTAGCCAAGACAAAGGCAAAAATAGGGAATTGGTGATGATCACCATGACTCTTACAAGGGTAAAAAGTAAAGGTACAAGATAGGCCCTTCGTAGAGGGAAGCAGAGGTTGTCATGCGCTTTTAAGGTTTGAATGCGTGTCCTCTTAGTGCGGAGGAACGTCACTTTATATTGCCTCCTGTGATAAAGAACTTTATTATGCAGTCTGCCGCTTTTATGTCTTCCTCATCACAGGTTCGTACGAAGCTTATTTTCCATACACACTAGTAGATCATACATATTAGAGAGCAATTTTTAGTGCTTGCACCGATGACAACTTACTTGAAGGATCTTATTCAATCCATAGGTAGGTATGGTGGACTCTCATGGCAAAACTGGGTTGGAGGTTTATGGATGCACAAGTAGTATCTCTACTTGGTGCGGGAGTTTTGGCTAATATGAGGTGGAAGGAATCGTCACATGCTAAGGGATCTCAAATCATATAACATTGTTTGGAACCAAGCAAACACAATTCAGTATGTTGTCTTCCTTGTCCAACATCTACTCCTAGGCATGTAATAGTTTGGTGAGTGCTCACAATTGTAAAAAGTGTCTAAGATGATATATTTATATGTGAACCTCTCTTTCCTTATTACTTCTTATTAATTGCAACAATGACTGAGGTTTATGTTGATTTATTCTCAACAAGTTCCAATAATCATACGTGTCAGATGTGAAGTTATCACTTTCCATAAGATCGTCTCATGATCTTTCATGCCATCGTTCTTTTCATACTCTTTGATCATGGCACAAAGAAAAGCCCTTAACTAAGACACTCTTTATTATATAGCTCGTAAGCTCGAATACATCGGGGGAGAGACAAAAGAAAAAGACTCAAACTAAAAACTAAAGACATATTCCTCTAAAAGAAGAAATAAAAACTGAAAAGGAAAGAACTAAAACAAAGGTAAAAGCAAAAGATATAAAGGTGATACGATACCAGGGCAACTCCCCCAAGCTTGGCAGAAGCCAAGGGGATTGCCCATACCAATTCTTAGTTGTCTTCCTTTGGTGGTGATGGTGGTGTTGTTGTCGCCTTTGATTCCAAAAGAGCTGTCAATCTTTGATTTATACCTGTGAGATCTGTGACATGGTTTTCCAGCAAAACAACTTCACGAGAAAGGGAAATATTGCGAGCACGAGTTGTTTCACGAAACCTCAAGAGTTCAATCAAGGATGGAGATAGCACGTGGAGGAAGGGTTGGAGAAAGTCTACCCCTTCAACGTCTTCAATGTTGAACATAGGTTGAACTTCTTCCCTAACTTGGGTTTTCTCCCTAGCTTGGTCCCTGGCTTCCGTGACTTCTACTCTTTTCAGATTAACATCTACTTCCTCATGAACTTGGTGAAGATCATTCTCCCCAACAGATTCCTGAGACATCTTTGCTCTAAATCTGCGGCAGACAACAAGCTCGAAAAGAAAACAGAGGAAAACTGCGCGATACGGAGATCAAAACCTTCGGGCGACTACATATTGATTTGTTGTGGGCAAGAAGGAGTCCTTCGAAAGAAAACGGAGTCCGGGAGGCATGCGAGGCGCCCACGAGCTTGCCCTCGGCCACCAGGGGGTAGGGGCGGTGGCAGGGCTTGTGGCTGCCTCGTTCGCTCTCCAGACTGCTTTTTTATTTTTCTAATTTTCCAAAAAATCCAAAACGGAAGAAATTTCGTATTGGAAAAGTATCGGAGTCCAATTTCTTACCGAAACAGATACATCTTCGTTTTCAAGGTCTGAAAAAGGCTGATAAACATCCCTTATGTACTCCTCTAGAGTTATGACATTGATGATATTGGTCTCAACATTAATGGGAGTACCAAAGATGTGATGCTTGATTCTTTGCCCATTTACCAATCTAGGAAAATTTCCTTCCGTGTTATTGATTTTGATGGCACCGGAACGGTATACTTGCTCGACAACATAGGAACCTTCCCATTTAGAGAGAAGCTTGCCTGCAAAGAATCTAAAACGAGAATTGTATAGCAAGACATAATCACCTACATTGAACTCTCGTTTCTGTATTCGTTTGTCGTGCCATCTCTTAACCTTTTCCTTGAACAACCTGGCATTCTCGTATGCCTCGGCTCTCCATTCATCTAACGAGCTGATATCAAACAACCGCTTCTCACCGGCAAGTTTGAAATCAAAGTTGAGCTCTTTGATTGCCCAATAAGCTTTGTGTTCCAGCTCAAGAGGTAAATGACAGGCCTTACCGTAAACCATTTTTTTACGGTGACATGCCCATGGGATTCTTATAAGTAGTCCTATAAGCCCATAGTGCATCGCCAAGTTTGCTAGACCCGTTCTTTCGAGATCTATTGACGGTATTTTGTAGGATCAACTTGATCTCCCTATTACTCAACTCCACTTGACCACTAGACTGAGGATGATAAGGAGATGCAACTCTATGGTTGACATCATACTTAGCTAGCATCTTGCGGAAAACACCATGAATGAAGTGTGAACCGCCATCAGTCATCAAGTATCTAGGGACTCCAAATATTGGGAATATGACTTCTTTAAGCATCTTAATAGAGGTGTGGTGATCAGCATTTTTAGTGGGGATAGCTTCTACCCACTTAGTAACGTAATCCACAGCAACTACTATGTGAGTGTACCCATTGGAACTCGGGAAGGGTCCCATGTAATCAAAGCCCCAGACATCAAATGGTTCAATGACAAGTGAATAGTTCATAGGAATCTCTTGACGCTTACTGATGTTCCCTATCCTTTGGCATTCGTCACAAGACAAGACAAACTTACGGGCATCCTTGAAGGGAGTGGGCCAATAGAAACCTGATTGCAATACCTTATGGGTAGTTCTATCTCCAGCATGGTGTCCTCCGTAGGCTTCGGAATGACACTTCTGCAGGATCTGTTCCTGTTCATGTTTAGGCACACAACGTCTAATAACACCATCTACTCCTTCCTTATAAAGGTGAGGATCATCCCAAAAGTAGTGTCTCAAATCAAAGAAGAATTTCTTCTTTTGTTGATAGGTGAAACTGGGTGGTATGTATTTGGCTACGATATAGTTTGCATAATCGGCATACCACGGTGCACTATGTGAAGTGCGGATGAAATTTAATTGCTCATCAGGAAAGCTATCATTAATAGGTAGTGGGTCATCAAGGACATTCTCTAGCCTAGACAAGTTATCTGGTACAGGGTTATTAGCACCCTTTCGGTCAACAACGTGCAAATCAAATTCCTGTAGCAGGAGAACCCATCTGATCAACCTAGGCTTAGCGTCCTTCTTCTCCATGAGGTACTTAATAGCAGCATGATCAGAGTGAATAGTGACTTTGGAGTCACCTATGTAAGATTTGAACTTTTCACATGCAAACACGACTGCTAAAAATTCCTTCTCCGTAGTGGCATAGTAACTTTGGGCACTGTCTAGAGTTTTTCTGGCATAGTGAATGACATTCAACTTCTTGTCAACTCTTTGTCCTAGAACAGCACCAACAGCATAATCACTAGCATCACACATGATTTCAAAGGGCATGTTCCAGTCAGGTGGTTGAACAATAGGTGCGGTTATCAAAGCCTTCTTAAGTATTTCAAATCCTTCCTCACAATCCTCATCAAAAACAAAAGGAACATCCTTCTGCAAGAGGTTGGTAAGAGGCCTAGAAATCTTAGAGAAGTCTTTAATGAACCTTCTATAGAAACCAGCATGACCTAGGAAACTTCATATACCTCTGTTATCTGTGGCGCAAGGCATTTTCTCAATTGCATCAACCTTAGCCTTATCAACTTCAATGCCTCTTTCAGAGATTTTGTGTCCTAAGACGATACCTTCATTAACCATAAAGTGGCACTTCTCCCAATTCAAGACGAGGTTGGTTTCTTCGCATCTCCTTAAGACTCGATCAAGGTTGCTGAGGCAATCATCAACGGAAGACCCGTAAACGGAGAAGTCATCCATGAGAACCACGACGATCTTTTCACAAAAGTCAGAGAATATAGCCATCATACATCTTTGGAAGGTGACAGGTGCATTACATAATCCAAAAGGCATACATCTATAGGCAAAGGTACCGAAAGGGCAGGTGAAAGTGGTTTTCTCTTGATCAGATTGTGCAACAGGTATCTGCGAGAATCTTGAATAACCGTCTAGAAAGCAGAAGTGTGTGTGCTTTGATAGCCTTTCTAGCATTTGGTCGATAAACGACAAAGGATAATGATCTTTCCTGGTTGCCTTGTTCAGTTTCTGGAAGTCTATCACCATTCTATAGCCGGTAATAATCCTTTGTGGGATTAGTTCATCCTTATCATTAGGAACGACGGTGATACATCCCTTCTTAGGTACGCAATGTACTGGACTTACCCAATCACTATGAGCAACAGGATAAATGATTCCTACTTCCAGAAGCTTTAATATTTCTTTTCTAACGACCTGTTTCATCTTAGGATTTAATCTCCTTTGATGACCAGCAACTGGTTTAAAGTCAGGATCAGTTTTAATATTGCGCTGACATAGAGTAGGACTAATACCCTTAAGATCATCAAGAGTATATCCAGTAGCAGCGTGGTGCTTCCTCAGAGTTTTTAGTAACGTCTTCTCTTCGCGCTCTGAGAGGAGAGCACTAATAATGACAGGATATATCTCCTTCTCATCAAGATAGGCATACTTAAGAGTATCAGGCAACTGTTTAAGCTCGAACACAGGATCACCCTTTGGTGGGGGAGGATCCCCAAGCAGTTCAACAGGCAGATTATTCTTGAGAATAGGATATTGTTCTAAGACAATTTTATCTATCTCATCTCTCTCCTCCATATGCATATCATTTTCATGCTCAAGAAGATATTGCTCTAAAGGATCCATAGGAGGTACGGCAATAGAGGCAAGAGCAAAGATTTCATCCCGACCAAACGGCTCTCTTTCATGGGATTGTCTTCCAAACATGGAGAAGTTAAATTCATGAGACACACCCTCGAAACTTATTGTGACAGTCTTCTTAATGCAATTAATGTGAGCATTGAAAGTGTTGAGAAAGGGTCTACCAAATATGATGGGACAAAAGCTATCTTGTGCAGTACCAAGGACGAGGAAATCAGTAGGACACTTCGTCTTACCACACAGAATTCTGCGTCTCTCACAATTCCCAGAGAGCAGATAGTGTCTCTATTAGCTAGCGTAATAGTGACATCAATGGGTTCTAACTCAGCAGGTGCAATCTCATCTTTGATTTCATCATATAGAGAACAGGGTATTGCACTAACACTAGCTCCCATATCACATAAACCATGGTAACAGTGATCTCCTATCTTAACAGAAACAACGGGCAGGCCAACTACAGGTCCGTGTTTGTCTTCCGCGTGAGGTTTAGGAATTCTAGCGGAGTCCTCACAGAATTTGATAACATGTCCGTCTATGTCTTTGGCTAAGAGATCTTTGATAATAGCAACACTAGGTTCAACTCGAATCTCCTCAGGGGGTGCAAGTGATCTAATGTAACACCTACGTATCACAGTTGGAGCTTTAGAATAATCCTTTATCCTAGCAGGGTATGGTGGTTTCTCAGTGTAAGCACAAGGAACAACAGGATCACTAAAAGCAATGACTTTCTCCTCAACTAGATTGGTTTTGGCTAAGTTACTTGCTGCAGGAGGATGATATTTAAACCACTTCTCTTTGGGAAGATCAACATGAGCAGCAACAGATTCACATAGAGAAGCTACTATCTCAGAGTCCAGTCCATACTTAGCGCTAAAATCTCTAGAAGTGTTTGTCTCAACAAAAGATTTAACGCAATCAAACAGGAAATTCATACCTGACTCCTTACCTTCCTCCAGCTCCCAATCTTCAGAGTTGCGTTTGATTCTCTCCAATAAATTCCACTTGTGATCAATATCCTTCTTCAGAATAGAACCGACAGAAGAAGTGTCAAGCATGGTATGATCTTCATGAGAAAGCCGGGCATAAAAGTTTTGAGTGATGATTTCTCTCGAGATTTCATGATTGGGGCATGAATATAGCATTGATTTAAGCCTCCCCAAGCTTGATATATGCTTTCCCTATCACGAGGCCAAAAGTTATAAATAAAGTTCCGATCACGATGTACGAAATGCAAAGGATAGGACTTTTGATGAAATTCCAATTTCAACCGATTGTAGCCCCATGATCGAGTATCATCACATAGCCTATACCATGTCAACTCCTTGTCCTTCAAAGATAAAGGAAATACTTTCTTCTTTACCTCATCCTCGGGCAAACCTGCAAGCTTAAATAAACCACAAACATCTACATAGATTAGATGCAAGTCTGGATGTGAAGATCCATCTCCTGTGAAAGGATTAGCCACCAGTTTCTCAAGCATACCCAAAGGAATTTCATAAAATATATTTTCAGTAGGTACCTCAGGTTGAGGAGAAATTCCTCGTGCTTCCGTTCGTGGTGAAGATACCCCGAACAAACTCCTCAGAGGAACAGTTTCCATAGTGACAAGTGACAATAAATTTCAGCACATTATAAAAATGTTTCCTTACCAATTTTCACTTACCAAAGGCGCTTCACTCCCCGGCAACGGCGCCAGAAAAGAGTCTTGATGACCCACAAGTATAGGCGATCAATCGTAGTCCTTTAGATAAGTAAGAGTGTCGAACCCAACGAGGAGCAGAAGGCTCTGATAAATGGATTTCAGCAAGGTAATAACTGCAAGCACTGAAAGTAGCGGTAACAAGTGATTGTGTAGCGAGGTGAAACATAGCAAGCAAAGAGTAAGAAGTAACAAGTAGTAGCAACGGTGCAGCAAGTGGCCCAATCCATTTTGTAGCAAGTGACAAGCCTGAACAAAGTCTTATAGGAGGAAAAACGCTCCCGAGGTCACACGGGAATTTCTGTCATGCTAGTTTCATCATGCACATATGATTCGCGTTCTTTACTTTGATAGTTTGATATGTGGGTGGACCGGCGCTTGGGTACTGCCCTTACTTGGACAAGCATCCCACTTATGATTAACCTCTCTCGCAAGCATCCGCAACTACAAAAGAAGAATTAAGAAAAAGTCTAACCATAGCATTAAACTAGTGGATCCAAATCAGCCCCTCACGAAGCAACGCATAGACTGGGGTTTAAGCTTCTATCACTCCAGCAACCCATCATCTACTTACTACTTCCCAATGCCTTCCTCTAGGCCCAAATATGGTGAAGTGTTATGTAGTCGACGTTCACATAACACCACTAGAGGAAAAACAACATACATCATATCAAAATACCGAACGAATATCAAATTCATATGACTATTATTAACATGACTTATCCCATGTCCTCAGGAACAAAATTACTACTCACAAAACATAATCGTAATCATGATCAGAGGTGTAATGAATAGCATCAAGGATCTAAACATAAACTCTTCCACCAAGTAATCCAACTAGCATCAACTACAAAGAGTAATCAACACTACTAGCAACCTTACAAGTACCAATCGGAGTTGCGAGACGAAGATTGGTTACAAGAGATGAACTAGGGATTGGAGAGGAGATGGTGCTGATGGATGTTGATGAAGATGCCTCCCCTCCGACGAGAGGAGTGTTGGTGATTACGATGGCGACAATTTCCCCCTCCGGGAGGGAAGTTTCCCCGGCATGATCGTCCTGTCGGAGCTCTAGATTGGATATTCTCAAGTTCCGCCTCGTGGCGGCGGCGAAACCACGAAAAAGCTCCCTCTTGATTTTTTCTAGACCAGGACGCTTCATATAGCAAAAGAGGGGGGCTAGTGGGCCGTCAGGGAGCCCACAAGCCCCCACTCCGCCACCAGGGGGGTGGCGGTGTCAGGGCTTGTGGCGCCCTGGCATCCCCCCTCCGGTAGTTCTTTCGCCCAGTATTTTTTATATAATCTAGAAAAAATCCACGTAACTATTCAGGGCATTTGGAGATGTGCAGAATAGTGGACTAGGATTTCCTCCTTTTCCAGTCCAGAATTCCAGCTGCCTGAATTCTCCCTCTTCAAATAAACCTTGTAAAATAAAAGAGAAAAGGCATAAATATGGTACCACAAGTAATATAACAGCCCAAAAAGCAATATATATCAACATGAAAGCATGATGCAAAATGGACGTATCAAGTCCCAACAATGTCTACAAGAATAAAATTGTGTAGAAGACATCAGTGTGGCATTAAGGTCAATGGCCATGAGTGCGGGCACGGCCGACACGACCACGCTCACCTCCGACAAATTGGGGCCGAGAGAGGTGGAAAAACAGGAGGATTATGGGTGGGGATGAAAGTTTGTCGGCTACGTCATAGTGGATGTGCAGGACAACTTTGGCAATGGCAGTAAAATGCCGAATGAGCCCGTGTTGGACCTAGCCTTGGCGACAACAACTACCCGGTGCTGTCCTAGGTTGTCAAACCATAGGCTGATGAGGGCCTGCTTCGTGCCGCAGTGACGATGGCGTTTTCTTGTGCGGTGACGACCAATGAAGTGGCCTTGGTGACTTGAAGCTCATCGACCGACACGTGCTGCATACCATCTCTCTTGGTGGACTAAGGGGCCCGCTGCATGGGCGTCGGCACCTTCTTGGCCTTGGACACCGTCGCCATTTTGCGAGGACTGATTATGGGCGATTCGTCCATGGTGAGCGGGTGGGCAGGAGGTTTTTCGGAAGTTGGGGGGAAGGATGGGGTGGATACACCACCGATAGGCAGGCTAGGGGTGATGAGTCCAAATTTTAAGACATCTTACCTTATTTTTTGTGCCTACTTGGTGGGTTTTGAGATATTTTATCGCGCTTGCGCACTTCGTTTTGTTAACAAACTCTCAGGTAATAGCTTTTGGAGAAATAATAATTTAATTGAAAAATCCCTAGAAATGATAGTGGAATCATGCATTTAAGGTGATAAACACTTTCCATAAGGAAAGCGAGCAAGAGGCCAAAGAAATAGCCATCGTTCGCTTCCAGAGCAAACAATGACGATCCAAGTGACTGCACGCGCCCGTATGCGCAGTTGTTTGCTACTTGTAAACTGCATTGGGATTTCCCCGAAGAGGAGGGGAGATGAAGCACAACATAGATAAGTATTCCCTTAGTGAGAACCAAGGTTATTTAACCAGTAGGATAATCATTCAAACTCCCTTCGATAATACCTACACAATGAACCAAACACTTGCACCCAACGCGGGCAAGATAGTTGTCAAGCCCCTTGAACTCGTTACTTGCTAGGATTAAATACTGATAGATAGATACATAAATAAAAAATTAAATAAAATTTAAATAAATTGCAGCAAGGTAAATAAGGTTTTAGTAAATATATTTAAGTATACCGAGGGGACATAGTTTTCGATAGAGGCTTCGCTCTTGAACATTGTATACGGTGGGTAAACAAATTACTATTGGGCAATTGACAGAATAGGACATAATTATTACATGTTATTCATGGCTATGATCATGTATATAGGCATCATATCCATAATAAAGTAGACCGACTCTTGCCTTCATCTACTACTATTACTCCACTCATGGACCGCTATCCAACATGCATCTAGAGTATTAAGTATAAAACAAAGTAATGCTTGGAGCAAGATGACATGATGTAGACAAAGTAAGACAAGCAATATGTTCAGACACCGTTGTTTTATCCATAATGGCAACAATACAAATATGTGCCATGTCCCTTTATTTCATGTGAACTGAACACCGCAAGATTGTACCCATCACAACACACCACTCCTAGTGAAGAAAAATACGAAGGTGTAATAATCATGCATAAAAGAATAAAGAGAAGACTCAATACATATTCATGAGTTATCTAATCATAAACCTACAATTCATCGGATCCCAACAAACACACTTCAAAAGAGCATTACATCAGAAAGATCACTAGAGGAATCATGGCGAACTTTGTATTGAAGATCAAAGGGAGAGAAGAAGCCATCTATGTACTAGATATGGACTTGTAGGTCTGTGGTGGACTACTCAAACATGATTATGGAGGATGCAAGGTTGATTTAGGTGGCCTCTGTGATCGATTCCCCCTCCGGCGGGACACTGGAAAAGGTCTCTAGATGGGACCACGACGGAATAGAGACTTCAGTCGGCGAAACTATTGTTTCAGTTGGCTCTCTGTTGGTTTCCCGATGTTAGGGAATGTATGGAGGTGGAATTAGTTCACATGCAGCCAAGAGGGGTCCACAAGGCATTAGGGCGTGCCAACCCCCTGGGTGCGGTCTCTTGCCTTGTCGTATCCTTGTCTGTCGCCTAAATCCTTACGAAGCTTTGAGGGTATCTTTTTTCCAAAAAAATCGTCAAAAAGTTTCATAGATTTTGGACTTTAATTTGGTACTGATTTATTGGAAAACCAAAAACAGGTAGGAAACAAAAACTGGCACTAGGTACTCGGTTAATAGGTTAGTTCCCACAAGTGATATAAATAGCATATAATTGCATATAAAGTATGCAAGATCGATAATATAATAGCGTGGAACAATAAAAAAGTATCGATAAGTTGGTGATGTATCATCATTTGGCGTGTGATACGTCCATTTTGCATCATCATTTCATATTAATATTTATATTGGTCTTGATCATTATTACACTTTATGATACAATTCTAATGCCTTTTGTCTCTTAATTTGTGAGATCTGCACAAAGAGGGAAATTGCCTGAAACTAGAATTCAGGACCAGAATGCCATGGAAAAAGCTGGAAATGTTTTGTACTCCAAATGAGCTGAAACTTCACGATGTTTTTCATGGAATATTTCAGAATTATTGGTGCGAAGAAGTACCAGAGGGGGGCACCTATTAGTGCCAATCCAACACATTGCACCCACTCTCGTGGGCGCGCCCTGTTGGCTTGGGAGGCCCATAGGCAGGCTCTGCCCCCCTCTTCTGCTATATGATGGGTTTTCACCTACAAAAATCAAGAGGATACTTTTCGGATGAATCGCCGTTGTCTCGAGGAAGAAACCTCTGCAGAGGCCCTTTTGCTCTCTAGTTGATTGATTCTGTCAGGGAAACTTCCCTCCGGAAGGGGGAAATCGAAGCCATCACCATCGCTAACGCTTCCTCCTTCTTGGTAGGGCCAATATTAATCAACATCTTAACCAGCACCATCTCATCTCAAACCCTAGTTCAATTCTTGTATGCAATCTTTGTCTCGAAACCATAGATTGGTACCTAGGGGCTACTAGTAGTGTTGATTACATCTTGTAGTTGATGCTTGTTGATTTACTTGGTGGAAGATAATATGTTCAGCTCCTATATCATATTCATTATACCTATGATATTGAACATGGTGATTATTTGTGAGTAGTTGCTTTTGTTCTCGAGGACGTGGGAGAAGTCTTGTTATAAGTAATCTTGTGAAGTTGGTATTCGTTCAATATTTTGATAATATGTATAATGTTCCTTCCTTTAGTGGTGTCATGTGAATGTCGACTACATGATACTTCAGGGCCTATGAGAAGGTATTTTGGAGTAATAACTAGATGATGGGTTGCTAGAGTGACAGAAGCTTAAACCCTAGTTTATGCATTATTTCGTAAGGGGCTGATTTGGATCCATATGTTTCATGCTATGGTTAGATTTATCTAAATTCTTCTTTCGTAGTTGTGGACACTAGAGAGAGGGGGTAATCATAATTAGGTTCTTTGTCCAAGTAAGAACAACTCCTAAGCACTGGTCAATTCCACATATAATTTTGAAAATAACAAACACGAATCAACTCAACATGACGAACATGACTAGACGACAATTCCCATGTGTCCTCGAGAGCACTTTACTTTATATAAGAGAACTTTCGGGCTTGTCCTTTGCAATAAAAAGGATTTGACCACCTTGCTGCACACTTTCTACTATTTTTACTTGTTACTTGCTACAAAACTATCTATCATTGTTACTCGCAGCACTCGCAGAGAATACCTTGCTAAAAACAACTTGTCATTTCCTTCTCCTCCTCATTGGGTTCAACACTCTTACTTATCGGAAGGACTACGATTGATTCCCTATACTTGTGGGTCCTCAAGAATCTTTTCTGGCGCTGTTGCCGGGGATTGAAGCGCCTTTGGTAAGTGGAATTCGGTAAGGAAACATTTTTGCTATGTGTTGAAATTTACTATTGCTTGTTACTATGGAAGATAATCCTTTGAGGGGCCTGTGTGGGGTATCTTCACCCCCACCGGATGTGGAAATTAGTTTCTACTCAACATAGTGAACCTACTAAAAAAATTACTATGAAATTCCTCACTTATGTTAGAAAAACCGCTAGCTAATACTTATGCAGGAGATGGTACAACTCATCATAATTTGCACTCGATATATATAGATGATATTTGTGGATTATTTAAGCTCGCATGTATATCCGAGGATGGAGTTCAGAAGAAGGTATTCCCTTTATCTTCAGAGGTAAAATAATTGATTTGGTATAGGCTATTGGATCATGATGCAACATGGGACTGGAATCGACTGAAATTGGAATTCCATTAGAAATTTTATCCTATGCATCTAGTTCATCCTGATCGGAACTATATCTATAATTTTTTGCCTCGTGAAGGAGAAAGTATCACTCAATATTTGGGGAGGCTTAAGTCTATTATGCACACGTGCCCCAATCATGAGCTCTCAAGAAAAATAATACTTCAAAACTTTTATGCCCTACTTTCTTATGATGATTAATCGATGCTTGATTCTTCTTCCATTGCTTCCGTCATGAATAAGACTATTAATTTCAAATGGGATCTTTTGTAAACAATTAAACGTAAATCATAAGATTGGTAACTCGACAAAGGTAAAGAGTCGGAGATAAAGCTTCAGTTTGATTGTGTTAAATATTTAATGGGAACTGATACTTTTCATAAGTTTAGCACTAAATATGGGGTTGACTTTGAGATAGTAGCTTCTTTATATAAATTTCATCCACCTATTTGAGAATTCTTATAGGAACATGTTAAAGTTAAAGATGAGACAATTATTTACCATGTTGATCCAGTTGTGCCTACTTCTTACGTTGAGAAAGCACCTTTTCCTGTTAGGATTAAGAAACATGCTAAATCTTCAACTATAGTTAACAAATCAATGTTAGGACACCCAAACCTTCTGGACAAATAAATGTAGAAACTAATATTTCTATGTGCTACCGGTAAACTGCGTTGGGTTTCTCCTCGAAGAGGAGGGGAGATAAATCACAATAGATATAAATACTTCCCTTGGTGAGAACCAAGGTTATCGAACCAATAGGAGGACGAAGCAAATGATCATCGTGAGCACCTACAAACAAAAGAGCACACACTTGCACCCAATGCGAGCAAGAGAGTTGTCAATCCCCTTGAATTTGTTACTTGCAAGTGATAAGTACTAATAGATCGATAATATAAAAAAAAGTGCAACAATATATTTAGAATTTTTGTAATATGAAATATAAAGACCCGGGGCCATAGTTATTGCTAGAGGCTTCTACCTCGAAGAAATCTTACGGTGGGTAAGCAAATTACTGTTAGACAATTGATAGAAAAGCGCATAGTTATGTAATATTTATTCACGAGAATGATCACACATTTAGGAAATATGTCTATCTGGAGTATTAAGTAAAAACAAAGTAATGCTTCAAGCAAGATGACATGATGTAGACAAAGTAAACTCAACTAATCTGAATAAATCCCATTGTTTTACCCTTAATGGCAGAAATACAATATGTTTCATGCTATTTTCTGTTAGTGGCATTGAGCACCACAAGATTGAACCCATCACAACGAACCACACCCACTAAAGATAAATGAATCTAGTTGGCCACACCAAACCGATAGATCGTAGACAAATACAAATGTGTCATAATCACACATATAAGAATTCAGAGATGACTCAAATACTTTCCACGAATAGTATGAACATAAACCCACAATTCATCGGAGCCCAACAAACACACTACAAAGAGGATTACATAGGATAGATCATCGTGAGAATCGAGGCGATCTTTGAATTGAAGAACATAGAGAGAGATATAGCTCTCTAGCTACTAACTACACACCCATAGGTCTATGGTAGACTACTCACAGATCACCATGGGAGCAACAAGGTTCGTGTAGAGACCCTCCGTGATCAACCCCCTCCAGCGAGGCACCAGAACATGGCTCCATATGTGATCATGGCAGAACAGAGACTTGCAGCGGTGGAAAAATTATTTTGGGTGGGTCCCTTGTGTTTTTCAAACTTACTAGGATTTATAGAGGGGGAGTTAGGGCAAGAGGCATCGGGAGGTGGTAACAAGCTATCAGGGAGAGGCCACCCCACCTGGACGTGCCCTGTTGGCTTGATGCCACTATGTGTGGCGTCAGGTCTTCCTCCGAAGTTTCCAGGTCTTATTTTTGTACAACAAATCACAAAAAAAGTTTCATTGCATTTGCACTTTGTTTGGTATTGATTTCCTCAGAAGCCAACAACATGGAGAAAACAACAACAAGCACTAAGCATTGGGTTAATAGGTTAGTTCCCAAAAATGAGATAAAACAACATATAAATGCCTATAAAGCATCCAAGATTGATACTATACTAGCATGGAACAATCAAAAATTATAGATACGTTAGAGACATAACAACATCCAAAAGCTTAATTCCTACTTGTCCTCAAGTAGATAAATGATAAAAATTAAAAAATGTGACATGCTGCCTAACATGTAATATGTTTTAGGTATGATCATTGAGAAACAATGAACTAATAAACATCAACATAGTAATATCCATAAACATACGTAACACAATCATCAATTTTTTGAAATATATGATCCCTAAAAAATGTTTACTCCCCATTCATTTTATGATATTAGTATGGCATGACTCCGTCTTCACCACATAAATACTAATGCCAAACATGTTGATGTTAAGCCAAGCAACTCGATCATACTTCTTAACGCGCTTCAACATTTTAAACCTCACTTAATATAGGAGAGTGAACTATGGACATAGCATATAGGTGGAATAGAATATGGTGGTTGGTATCAAAGGAGTACAAGAAGAGAAGAAAGCCCCACATCAAGTAGGTGGACCAATGGATTATGGACATGCCCATCAGTCAATATAATTGCAAGGAGTAGGGATTGCCATGCAACAGATGCACTAGAGATATAAGTGCATGAAATGTTAACAAAATCTAACTGGGTGTGCATCCAACTTACTTGCACATGAAGACCTCGAGCATTTGAGTAAGCCCATCATCGGAAAATAAAATCCAAGTTCTATAATGAAAAAACCCGCTAGCATATGAAAATGAAAAAACATGAGACTCTCTATATGGAAAACATTGTGCTTTGTCTAAGCACAAGGGTGGAAAAATAGGTAGTTGCATTATCCCGTCTCTCTTTTCTATCATTTTTTTGTTTTTTTTGTTTTTTTTCATTTTGTTATTTGATTTTTTCCATTTTATTTTTCTCTCTTTTTTTCTTCTATTTTTTGTCCGTAGTTTAATCCCGACTTGTGGGGGAATCCTTGTCTCCATCATCCTTTCCTCACTGAGATAATGCTCTAATAATGATTAACATCAGACTTCTACCTACTTGCAGGTCGATATGAAAAACTACTAAACAAGATAACTCTATATGAATGCCTCTGGCAGTGTACATGGATGTGCAATGATCTAGCATAACATGTAAATAATGATGAATTGTGGCTCCATCATGAATACTATGTGAGCTACATGATCATGGAAAGCAATATGATGATGAAACACACAAGTCATGTGATGTAACGATAGAAGTTGCATGGAAATATATCTCGGCATGTCTATGGAAATGCCATGATAGGTTGGTATGGTGGCTGTTTTAAGGAAGATATAAGGTGGCTTATGTGCAACGCAGCACATTATGTCGTGGGGTTTGGATGCACTGAAGAAGGTTGCACCGACCCATGAGGTGAGAATGGGCAATGCACGTTACCGAAGAGGTTATTAAATATGGAAAGGTGAGTGTGCGCACATGCATGGATTCACATTAGTCATAGATAACTCATATACTTATTGCAAACCTTATTAGCTCTCTCGAAGAAAATTACTACCCGCATGCCCCCAGGGAGGAGGTTGGTAGGAGTTAACCATCACACGTCCCCGACCTGAACGACACTAGGATTTAAATGAGGAATAGGTATGCTCAGACGTCATCACCATGCCATCACCAATATTTAGACGAAAAAAAAGTTAACACCCTTTAATTATCAATATTTATACTAAACAACAACCATGTACTCGTGCCCTTTCATATTACCACATTAATATCATTAACCCTCACTTTTTCCTTTGTGTATTACATGAAAGTTTTTATTATATCATCCTTGAATACCTATCCTTTCTGGACTAGTCTTATAACCCATGCAAATTACCGTTACCCCCTATTAGACTCTCATATAAATATAAGTGAAGAACAAGAGTGCAATTATTTATATAAAATCTATGTGCCACCATGATCTAAAATATATAAGTGAGCACTAGAGCAAGTGTTGAGCTCAAAATATATAAGTGAAGCACTAGAGCAACTCCTTAGCTCAAACGATATAAGTGAATCACATGCAGTACTCTAAAAAATAATGATGAACATGTGTCTCTCTCAAATAGCTGTGTCCGACAAACAATAATTGTGGAAAACTAAAACAAAAGAAAACTATTATACATGACGCTCCAAGCAAACACATATCATGTGATGAAAAAAAAGTAGCTCCAAGTGACATACCGATGGAATGGAAACGAAACAGTGGATGCCTTCCAGGGCAACCCCAAGATTATATGCTTGAGTCTTCCTAGCATATGACCTCGAGGAACCTTGGTCATCCCCAATCTTAGGGTCTTGTAGCTCCTTATTCCTTCATCCATCTCGATCACACCCAAAACTTGAAAACTTTAGCACATAAAACTCAACAGAAACCTCGTGAGATCCATTAGTATAATAGGAAAGTCATAAACTTTAGGTACTATTATTAATTGATTCATATTTAATTATTGCATAACATATTGTATTCTAACTTCTCCATGCCTTATAACCATTGGTATAATCCATAACATCATCAAAACAAGCAAACTTGCAGGAAAACATAGAATCGGTGTAAAATAGAATAGTCTTAAATGATCAGCAATAAACCATACTTATGTAACACGACAAATTATGAAAAAATTAGAAGACCTGAGGAATTTCAATAACAACGCTGTGTAGAAAATTCATATGAAAAAAGACATTCCAGTAAATTCACAAAAATTTTGCACTGTACATAAAAGTTTTTGTTTTGCATCGTATTAGTTCTACTTATCATCCAAATCACCCAAAAGGATTTACTTGGCACAAACACTAATTAAAGCATAAAAACATGATCATTACATTATCAATAACCATGTTAACTCAAAATAATAGGAAATATTGGGTTATCTCCCAACAAGATCTTTCCTTATAGCCATTAAGATAGGCTTGTGACAATAATGATGCTCACACAAAAGGCAAGAATTGAAGCACAAATGGAGCATCATATAGCCTGTAGTTAACACATGTAACCCTAACATACTTCCTATTCATAGGAATTCTATAAAAAACAAATTATTCAGACAAGAATATCTAGCACATGCAAATAGGAAGAGTGAAGTATTAACAAATTGAACATCATGAGTGTAAGTGAGTAACATGAAAATTTTCGTAACCATATTTGTATATCTCATAATAATTACATGTAAGATCATAATCAAACATAATAATATAGATAACATATAAAATATTATCTTCATGATCCAGAGGTATAAACGTTTCATAATCCTCCAAGATAGTGGGATTGACATCAATTAAAGTCATAACCTCTCCAAACCCACTTTTATCAAATAATTCATAAGATTGAAAACTCTCAGAATATGTGGGGTTATTTTTACCTAAAGTTGACACTCTTTCAAACCTAATTTAAATATTATTTCAAACATTATAATCAATAACACACTCATCATGAGGATTAAAGAAATTTTCAAGATCAAAAGAAACATTATCAACCCAATCATGCTAACTGCAATAAGTATGGAAGGTCTTTTTTAGGGTTCTTAGAGCAACAAGCAAAATCATATATTTCACATAGATTCCAAGTGTAACATAACAAACAATTTATTTACTCCATGGGCGTCTCTCTTTTTGAGACAAATGGTGACGCACAAAATAAGCATGCTCATCTAATGATTTTCCCTCAATTAAGCTAGTTGGGGTTTGAGCACGACCACAAATAGATCCAAGATGATCCAAGCAGAACACTTTAAGTTGATCCATAAGTCTTTATTTTCTATTTTTGTGTGATGACATGCTTATTGAGAGAAAAATAAAGTATTTTAGAGCAAGCAAATATAAAAACAATTAAAAATTAGAATAACTGAATGATAATTTGTTTGAAGGTACTTGATAAGAATTTCGTGATATTCCTCGGCAATGGCGCCAGAAATTCTTCCTGCTACTTGAAAACTGCGTTGGATTTTTCCAAAAAGATGAGGGTAGATGCAGCAAAGTAGAGGTAAGTATTTACCTCATTGAGAACCATGGTTATCGAACCAGTAATAGGACCAGGAAAATGCCCGTCGTCGGCACCTACAAACAAAAGAGCACAAACTTGCACCCAACGCGGGAAGATGGTTGTCAATCCCCTTGAATTCATTACTTGATGGCGATAAGTGTGATAGAACGATAATATAAATATAAAATAAAGTAAAAAAAATAAAAGTGCAGCAATATTTTTAGGATTTTTGTAATACGATTTATGGAGACCCGGGGCCATAGTTTTTGCTAGAGGAGTCGCCCTCGAAGAAAGCATAAGGTGAGTAAACAAATTACTATAGGGCAATTGATAGAAAAGTGCATAGTTATGTAATATTTATTCCCGCCAATGATCACACATGTAGGAATCACATCCATAAGAAAGTAGACCAACTGCTGCCTACATCAACTACTATTACTCCACTCACCGACCACTAACGAGCATGCATCTAGAGTATTAAGTAAAACATAGATTAATACTTGAAGCAATATGACATGATGTACACTAAGTAAACTCAACTAATATGAATAAACCCCATCGTTCTACCATTAAAGGCGGCAAGAAAAATATGTTTCATGTCCTTTTCGTTCACTGGCATTGAGCACCGCAAGTTTGCACACATCACAACGCACCACTCCCACTGAAGATAAATCAATCTAGTTGACCAAAGCAAACCGATAGATTGGAGAGAAGTACGAAGCAATCATAATCATGCATATAAGAATTTAGACATGACCCAAATACTTTTCATGAATAATTTGAACATAAAGCAACAATTAGTTAGATACCAACTAACACGACGTAGCAAGGATTACATAGGATAGATCACCGCGGGAATCATGGTGAACTTTGCATTGAAGAACATAGAGTGACACATAACCATCTTGGTACTAACGACGGACCCGTAGGTCTGTGGTAGACTACTCACACATCACCATGGGAGCATAAAGTTTCATGTAGAGACCCTCCATGATCGAACCGCCATCGGTCAGGGCACCGAAACAAAGATCCTGATGGGATAATGGTGGAACAAAGACTTGCGGCAGTGGAAAAAGTATTTTTGGTGGCTCCCTGGTATTTTCCTAACATATTAGGATTTATAGATGCAGAGTTAGGGCAATAGGCATTGGGAGGTGGTCCCATGCCATCTGGGCACCACCACCCACCCTGGGCGCGTTGTGTTGGCTTGGCGCCACTTCTTGTGGCATTGAAACATCTCGTGCGTATCCATAATTTTTGATTGTTCCATGCTATTATGTTATCATTTAAGAAAACTTTTTAGGCACCTATCTACCAATTTATATTTTTCTAGCACTAACCTATTGACCAAGTGTCGAGTGCTAGTTCTTGTTTATGAGTGTTTTTCCACTTTTCAGGTTCGAGTACCAAACTAAGCACAATTGACGTGAAACTTTTTGTGTTTTTTATCGACCAGAACAAGACCGTGGAGCATGAGAAGAAGGCTGGGAGGCGTACGAGGCCCCAACAAGCCATTAGACCACGACCTGAGGTGGGGAGTTGATGGCTTGTGTCCGCTTCGTGGCTCTCTCGGCCCCATTCTCTGGCTTATAGATTCCTACTTATCCTAAACACTCCAGAGGAGGTCCTAAAACACTTTTTACGCCGCTGTAAGTCTACGTTGCAACTAGAGGCCATCTAGAGCTCCTTTCCGGCACTCTTTCGGAGGGGGATCGATAACGGAGGGCTTTTTGATCAACCTTGCTGCCCTCATGATGATGTGTGAGTAGTTCACCACAGACCTACACGTCCATAGTAGTACCTAGATGCCATATATATATATATATATATATATATATATATATATATATATATATATATCTTTGATATTCAATACAATGATCATCGCATCTTCGCTTTAATCCGTATGATGTAACTCTTTTGTACAGTGTGTTTGTTCGGATCCGATGAATTGTGGGTTTATGTTCAGATTATTCATGAAAAGTATTTGAGTCTCCTCTGATATATAATATGGTTCTTATGTGTATGATTATGATTTCTTCATAATTCTCTCTCATCTATTGAAATAGTTTGGCCAACTAGATTGATATTTCTTCGGTGAGATGGGTGCGTTGTAGTAGGTTCAACCTGGCAAATTTATACATCCAAGTGACAGAAGGGGACAAGTGGCGTGTTTGTGTTGCTGCTACTATGGGTAAAACAATGGGGTTTATTCATATTGGTTTAGTTTACTTTGTCTACATCATGTCATCTTACTCCAAGCATTACTTCGTTCGTCATGAATTTAATACATCGGGAGGTGATACGTGTGCAACGTATCTATAATTTTTGATGTTTTCTTGCTATTATCTTATCAAACTTTGGATGTTTTGTATGCCTTTTATATATTTTTTGGGACTAACTTATTAACTCAGTGCCAAGCCAGTTCCAGTTTTTTCCATGTTTTTGACCCCTTTCAGAGGAGGGTTCTGAACAGAGTCCAAATGGAATGAAACTAAAAAAAATATTTTTTCCAGAACAGAAAAAGATCGGAGACACGGAGAATCACGGCAGGGGCCCACCAGGGACCCCACAAGCCCACATGGCACGGCCAGGGGGGCCCGCGGCCACCAGGCTTGTGGGCTCCCTGAGGCTCCTTTGCCCTAGGTTTTGCGCCTATATATTCCCTAAAAATACAAAAAAAAATCAAGAGATCATCAAAAGTACTTTTCCACCGCCGCAAGCTTCTGTCTCCGCAAGATCCCATCTAGGGCACGTTCTGGTGCCCTACCGGAGGGGGGATTCGGATACGGAGTGCTTCTTCATCAACACCATGACCTCTCCGATGATGCGTTAGTAGTTCACCATAGACCTACGGGTCCATAGCTAGTAACTAGATGGCTTCTTCTCTCTCTTGGATCTTCGATACAAAGTTCTCCATGATCTTCATGGAGATCTTTCCGATGTAATCTTCTTTTGTGGCGTGTTTGTCGAGATCCGATGAATTGTGGATTTATGATCAGATTATCTATGAATCTTATTTGAGTTTCTTCAAATCACTCTTATGCATGATTTCATATCCTTGTAATTCTGTTCGAGTTGCGGGTTTTATCTGGCCAACTAGATCTATGATTCTTGCAATGGGAGAAGTGCTTGGTTTTGGGTTCATACCGTGCGGTGACCTCACCCAGTGACAGAAGGGGTAGCGAGGCACGCATCATTCTATTTCCATCAAGGGTAAAAAGATGGGGTTTTCATCATTGGTTTGAGATTATCCCTCTACATCATGTCATCTTGCTTAAGGCGTTACTCTCTTCATCAGGAACACTATACACTAGATGCATGCTGGATAGCGGTCGAAGTGTGGAGTAATGTAGCACATGCAGAAAGTATCAGTCTGCTTGTCTTGGAAGTGATGCCTATATGTATGATCATTGCCTTAGATATCGTCATGTTTTTGCGCGGTTCTATCAATTGGTCGACAGGAATTTGTTCACCCACCAGAATACTTGCTATTTTGAGAGAGTAATGCCTTGGGTGCAAGCTCTTTTGGGTTTGTGCATGTACTCTGGACTTGACGAGATTATCCTATTCGATTGATACCTTGGTTCCCGAATTGAAGGAAATACTTACTCCTCCTGTGCCGCATCACCCTTTCCTCTTCAAGGGAAAAACCAACGCAAGCTGAAGAGACGACAGAAGGATCTCTGGCACCATCGCCAGGGAAGGAATTTTGTTGATGTAGCAGAAGGATTTCTGGCGCCATTGCCGGGGAGTATCAAGTCAAGAACTCATCCAAGTAAGTGTCGTAAAGTCATCTCTTGCATTTACTTTGTTTGCCAATTGCCTCTCGTTTTCCTCTCCCCCACTTCACCAATTTGCCTTTTTCGTTCGCCTTTTCGTTCGCCTTTTTTCTTCGCTTGCTCTTTGTTCGCTTGTGTGCTTGCTTGCTTGCTGAAGTCACCATGAATGAAAACACCAAACTTTTTGACTTCTCGAATACTAATAATAATGATTTTATTAGTACTCCGATTTCTCCCGCCAATAGTGCGGAGTCATACGAAATCAATGCCGCTTTGCTGAATCTTGTTATGAAAGAGCAATTCTCTAGCCTACCTAGTGAAGATGTCGCATCCCATCTCAATACCTTCATTGAGCTTTGCGATATGCAAAAGAAGAAGGATGTGGATAATGATGTGGTTAAATTGAAGCTTTTTCCTTTCTCGTTGCGAGATCGCGCAAAAACTTGGTTTTCTTTTTTGCCCAAAAATAGTACCGATTCTTGGGATAAGTGCAAAGTTTCTTATATTTCCAAGTATTTTCCGCCGGCTAAGATCATCTCTCTCCGTAATGATATCATGAATTTCAAGCCACTTGATCATGAACATGTTGCACAATCTTGGGAGAGAATGAAATTGATGATTAGAAATTGTCCCGCTCATGGCTTGAGTCTTTGGATGATTATACAAATCTTTTACGTTGGCTTGAATTTCGCTTCTAGAAATATCTTGGACTCCGCCTCAAGTGGAACGTTCATGGAAATCACGTTAGGGGACGCCACAAAGCTCCTAGACAATATCATGACGAACTACTCTCAGTGGCACACTGAAAGGTCACCTACCAGTAAGAAGGTACACGCTATAGAAGAAATAAACTAGTTGAGTGCTAATATGGATGAGTTACTGAATTTGGTTGCTAGTAGATGTGCTCCTTTTTATCCTAATGATATGCCCTTGTCTATTTGATTGAGAGTAGCAATGCTAGCTTGGACGTTAATTTTGCTGGTAGGAATAATTTTGGCAAAAACAATGCTTTTAGAGCAAACTATGTTCCTAGGCCATTTTCTAGTAACTCCTCTAATAACTTTGGAAACTCCTACAATACTCATGGAAATTACAATAGGTTACCCTCTGATCTGGAGAGTAATATCAAAGAGTTTATCAACTCACAAAAAAAATTCAATGCGTCCATAGAGGAAAAACTACTCAAAATTGACGATTTGGCTAAGAGCGTTGATAGAATGTCTAGTGATGTTGATGCTTTGAAAGTTACATGTGCTCCTCCCAAGATCAAGATGGATGAAATTTGAAAGCTATGCGTGTTTCCATGATTGAGACCAAAGAAAGAACCGCCCAAATTCGTGTTAGACATGAATGGCTTAAAAAGACGTGTTCTCGTGATAAGAATCACAAAGATCTTAAAGTGCTTGGTGTGACTCCCATTGAATCATTGTTTTCTTGTGACAAACCTAATGATTATGGGGCTGGATATGAATCCACTTTGGTTGAAAAATGCCCCAATGATTCGGAGTCCATCTATCTTGATTCTAAAAGCATTGAAAGTGGAGTAGAAGATATTAAAACTTTGAGTAGTAATGAAATTACTACCTTGGATTTCAAGGAATTCAATTATGATAGTTGCTCGTCGATTGAATGCATCTCCTTGATGCAATCCATGTTAAACTCTCCACACGCTTATAGCCAAAACAAGGCCTTTACTGATCATATCGTCAAAGCTATGATAAAATCTCTTGAAGAGAAACTTGAATTGGAAGTCTCTATCCCTAGAAAGATTCATGATGAGTGGGAACCTAGTATCAAAATCAAAATTAAAAACTATGAATGCAATGCTTTGTGTGATTTGGGTGCTAGTGTTTCCGCGATTCCAAAGTCTTTATGTGATATTCTAGTTTTTTATGATATTGAAGAGTGTTATCCTAATTTGCATCTTGCGGATTCTACTGTCAAGAAACCCATGGGAAGGATCAATGATGTTCTTATTATTGCAAATAGGAACTATGTACCCGTGGATTTAATTGTGCTTGACATTGATTGCAATCCTAGATACCCTATTATTCTTGGTAGACCTTTCCTAAGGACTATCGGTGCTATCATCGATATGAAGGAAGGGAATATTAGATTTCAATTTCCTTTAAGGAAGGGCATGGAACACTTTGCTAGAAAGAAAATGAGATTGCCTTATGAATCTATGATGAGGGCCACTTATGGTTTGAGCACCAAAGACGACGACACGTGATTCTATCACTTTTAAGCCTAGCTAAGGGCTTTAAACAATAGGGCTTGTTGGGAGGTAACCCAATGAATTTATCTTTTTCTTTCTGTTTTGTTGCGTCCACACTTTCATAATTCTATTGTGATTGTGTTTTTTGTGTTTATTTTTGTGTTTGAGGCAAGCAAAACCTTTATGATTAGTCTTGGTAATGGTTGTTTGATCCTGCTTGAAAAAGACAGAAACTTTTCACTCACGAGATGATTTTTCAGTTTTATTCAGAAAGAGCTTTTGAGTTGATTCTTTTTTCTGCTCGTTGATGTGACTTTTTCCCAAGCAGTGGTAATTGTTCAGAATTTTTGAGGTACCAGAAGTATATGAAGTATACAGAAGGGGACAAGTTGCATCTTTGTGTTGCTGCTACTATGGGTAAAACAATGGGGTTTATTCATTTTGGTTTAGTTTACTTTGTCTACATCATGTCATCTTACTCCAAGCATTACTTCGTTCGTCATGAATTTAATACATCGGGAGGTGATACGTCTCCAACGTATCTATAATTTTTGATGGTTTCATGCTATTATCTTGTCAAACTTTGGATGTTTTGTATGCCTTTTATATATTTTTTGGGACTAACTTATTAACTCAGTGCCAAGTGCCAGTTCCAGTTTTTTCCATGTTTTTGACCCCTTTCAGAGGAGGGTTCTGAATGGAGTCCAAACGGAATAAAACTGCCAAAAAGATTTTTTCCAGAACAGAAAAAGATCGGGGAGCCGGAGAATCAGGCCAGGGGCGCACCAGGCTTGTGGGCTCCCTGAAGCTCATTTGCCCTAGGTTTTGCACCTATATATTCCCTAAAAATCCAATAAAAATCAAGAGATCATCAAAAGTACTTTTCCGCCGCCGCAAGCTTCTGTCTCCGCAAGATCCCATCCGAGGAACGTTCTGGTGCCCTACCGGAGGAGGGATTCGGATAAGGAGGGCTTCTTCATCAACACCATGACCACTCCGATGATGCGTTAGTAGTTCACCATAGACCTACGGGTCCATAGCTAGTAACTAGATGGCTTCTTCTCTCTCTTGGATATTCGATACAAAGTTCTCCATGATATTCTTGGAGATCTATCCCATGTAATCTTCTTTTGCGGCGTGTTTGTCGAGATCCGATGAATTGTTGATTTATGATCAGATTATCGATGAATCTTATTAGAGTTTCTTCAGATCTCTCTTATGCATGATTTCATATCCTTGTAATTCTCTTCGAGTGGTGGGTTTTGTCTGGCCAACTAGATCTATGATTCTTGCAATGGGAGAAGTGCTTGGTTTTGGGTTCATACCGTGCGGTGACCTCACCCAGTGACAGAAGGTGTAGCGAGGCACACATCGTGCTGTTTCCATCAAGGGTAAAAAGATGGGGTTTTCATCATTGGTTTGAGATTATCCCTCTACATCATGTCATCTTGCTTAAGGCGTTACTCCCTTCATCAGGAACTCTATACACTAGATGCTTGCTGGATAGCGGTCGATGTGTGGAGTAATAGTAGTAGATGCAGAAAGTATCGGTCTGCTTGTCTCGGACGTGATGCCTATATGTATGATCATTGCCTTAGATATCGTCATGATTTTGCGCGGTTCTATCAATTGCTCGACAGTAATTTGTTCACCCACCGTAATACTTGCTATTTTGAGAGAAGCCTCTAGTGAACACTATGGCCCCCAGGTTCTACTCCACACCATATTTTCAGCCTTACACTTTTTACTTCATTGCAGTTTCTGCCTTCAGATCTCACTTTGCAAACAATCTTGAAGGGATTGACAACCCCTTTATAGCGTTGGGTGCAAGCTCTTTTGCGTTTGTGCAGGTACTATGGATTTGACGAGATTCTCCTACTGGATTGATACCTTGGTTCCCAAACCGAGGGAAATACTTACTCCTCCTGTGCCGCATCACCCTTTCCTCTTCAAGGGAAAAACCAACGCAAGCTCAAGATACGACAGAAGGATCTCTGGCACCATCGCCAGGGAAGGACTTTTGTTGATGTAGCAGAAGGATTTCTGGCGCCATTGCCGGGGAGTATCAAGTCAAGAACTCATCCAAGTAAGTGTCGTAAAGTCATCTCTTGCATTTACATTGTTTGCCAATTGCCTCTTGTTTTCCTCTCCCCCACTTCACCAATTTGCCTTTTTCATTCGCCTTTCCGTTCGCCTTTTTTCTTCGCTTGCTCTTTGTTCGCTTATGTGCTTGCTTGCTTGCTGAAGTCACCATGAATGAAAACACCAAACTTTTTGACTTCTCGAATACTAATAATAATGATTTTATTAATACTCCGATTTCTCCCGCCAATAGTGCGGAGTCATACGAAATCAATGCCGCTTTGCTGAATCTTGTTATGAAAGAGCAATTCTCTAGCCTACCTAGTGAAGATGTCGCATCCCATCTCAATACCTTCATTGAGCTTTGCGATATGCAAAAGAAGAAGGATGTGGATAATGATGTGGTTAAATTGAAGCTTTTTCCTTTCTCGTTGTGAGATCGCGCAAAAACTTGGTTTTCTTTTTTGCCCAAAAATAGTACCGATTCTTGGGATAAGTGCAAAGTTTCTTATATTTCCAAGTATTTTCCGCCGGCTAAGATCATCTCTCTCCATAATGATATCATGAATTTCAAGCCACTTGATCATGAACATGTTGCACAATCATGGGAGAGAATGAAATTGATGATTAGAAATTGTCTCGCTCATGGCTTGAGTCTTTGGATGATTATACAAATCTTTTACGCTGGCTTGAATTTCGCTTCTAGAAATATCTTGGACTCCACCTCAGGTGGAACGTTCATGGAAATCACGTTAGGGGAGGCCACAAAGCTCCTAGACAATATCATGACGAACTACTCTCAGTGGCACACTAAAAGGTCACCTACTAGTAAGAAGGTACACGCTATAGAAGAAATTAAGTCGTTGAGTGATAAGATGGATGAGTTAATGAATTTGGTTGCTAGTAGAAGTGCTACTTTTGATCCTAATGATATGCCCTTGTCTTCTTTGATTGATAGTATCAACACTAGCTTGGACGTTAATTTTGTTGATAAGAATATTTTTGGCAACAACAATGCTTTTAGAGGAAACTATGTTCCCGGGCCTTTTTCTAGTAACTCCTCTAATAACTTTGGCAACTCCTACAACAACACTCATGGAAATTACAATAGGTTACCCTCTGATCTGGAGAGTAATATCAAAGAGTTTATCAACTCACAAAAAAATTCAATGCGTCCATAGAGGAAAAACTACTCAAAATTGACCATTTGGATAAGAGCGTTGATAGAATGTCTAGTGATGTTGATGCTTTTAAAGTTATATGTGCTCCTCCCAAGATCAATATGGATGAAACTTTGAAATCTATGCGTGTTTCCATGATTGAGAGCAAAGAAAGAACCGCCCAAATTCGTGCTAGACATGAATGGCTTAAAAAGGCATGTTCTCGTAATAAGAATCACGAAGATCTTAAAGTGCTTGGTGTGACTCCCATTGAATCTTTGTTTTCTTGTGACAAACCTAATGATTATGGGGTTGGATATGAATCCAATTTGGTTGAAAAATGCTCCAATGATTCGGAATCCATCTATCTTGATGCCAAAATTATTGAAAGTGGAGTAGAAGATATTAAAACTTTGAGTAGTAATGAAATTACTACCTTGGATTTCAAGGAATTAAATTATGATAATTGCTCCTTGATTGAATGCATCTCCTTGATGCAATCCATGTTAAACTCTCCACACGCTTATAGCCAAAACAAGGCCTTTACCGATCATATCGTCGAAGCTATGATAAAATCTCTTGAAGAGAAACTTGAATTGGAAGTCTCTATCCCTAGAAAGCTTCATGATGAGTGGGAACCTACTATCAAAATCAAAATCAAAAACTATGAATGCAATGCTTTGTGTAATTTGGGTGCTAGTGTTTCCGCGATTCCAAAGACTTTATGTGATATTCTGGTTTTTTATGAGATTGAAGAGTGTTATCTTAATTTGAATCTTGCGGATTCTAATGTTAAGAAACCCATGGGAAGGATCAATGATGTTCTTATTATTGCAAATAGGAACTATGTACCCGTGGATTTCATTGTGCTTGACATTGATTGCAATCCAGCATACCCTATTATTCTTGGTAGACCTTTCCTAAGGACTATCGGTGCTATCATCGATATGAATGAAGGGAATATTAGATTTCAATTTCCTTTCAGGAATGGCATGGAACACTTTCCTAGAAATAAAATAAGATTGCCTTATGAATCTATGATGAGGGCCACTTATGGTTTGAGCACCAAAGACGACGATACATGATTCTATTGCTTTTATGCCTAGCTAAGGGCGTTAAACAATAGCGCTTGTTGGGAGGCAACCCAATGCATTTATCTTTTTCTTTCTGTTTTGCTGCGTCCACACTTTCATAATTCTGTTGTGATTGTGTTTTTTGTGTTTCTTTTTATGTTTGAGCCAAGCAAAACCTTTATGATTAGTCTTGGTAATGGTTGTTCGATTCTGCTGGAAAAAGACAGAAACTTTTCGCTCACGAGATGATTTTTCATTTTTATTCAGAAAGAGCTTTTGAGTTGATTCTTTTTGCTGGTCGTTGATTTGACTTTGTCCCAGGCAGTCGTAATTGTTCAGAATTTTTGTGGTACCAGAAGTATACGAAGTACACAGATTGCTACAGACTGGTCTGTTTTTGTCAAATTCGGTTTTTGTGCCATGGAAAAGTGAGAATACAGTAGCCCAACACCAATATAGGTAGAATTCAACTTTTCTACAGTACCAAAAGAGGTGGTAGTTTGATTTCTTGTGCTAATGTTATCACAAGTTTCTTTTTAAGTTTTGTGTTGTGAAGTTTTCAAGTTTTGGGTGATGTTCTCATGGACAAAGAGATAAGGAGTGGAAAGAGCTCAAGCTTGGGGATGCCCAAGGCATCCCAAGCCAAATTCAAGGACACCAAAAAGCCTAAGCTTGGGGATGCCCCGGGAAGGCATCCCATCTTTCGTCTTCAATCCATCGGTAACATTACTTGGAGCTATATTTTTAATTCACCACATGATATGTTTTTTGCTTGGAGCGTCTTGTATCGAAGGAGTCTTTTGTTTTTGTTGTGCCACAATTATCCTTGAGGCACACCATTTTGAGAGAGAGAGAGACATGCACTCATCATGATTTTGCTAGAATGCTCATAGTGCTTCACTTATATCTTTTGAGCTAGATACTTTTGTTCTATGTGCTCACTTATATCGTTTAGAGCACGGCGGTGCGTGACTTGGTAGTTGGCTTATGTTATGAATGTAGTCCCAATGGTGATAGGTACCCAAAGAGGATACAAAAACCTCCATGTTCATGTGCATTGAGTAGAAAGAGAAGTTTTGATTCCTCTCAATTAGTTTTGAGACGTGGATTCGGTAATATTAAGAGTTATGTTAGTAGGGTGTTGTGAATCTAGAAATACTTGTGTTGAAGTTAGTGATTACCGTAGCATGCACGTATGTTGAACCGCTATGTTAGGAAGTCGGAGCATAATTGATCTATTGATTGTCATCCTTTGTGTTGAGGTCGGGATCGCGCGATGGTTAACACCTACCAACCCTTCCCCTAGGAGTATGCGTTTAGCACTTTGTTTCGATTACTAATAAAAACTTTCGCAACAAGTATGTGAGTTCTTCATGACTAATGTGAGTCCATGGTAAATATGCACTTTCACCTTCCACCATTGCTAGCATCTCTAGTGCCGCGCAATTTTTGCCGGTACACAAACCCACCAAATGCCTTCCTCAAAAGAGCCACCATATCTACCTATTATGGCATTTTCATAGTCATTCCGGGATATATTGCCATGCAACTCCCACTGTTCCGTCTCATGACTTGTACCGTCACTCTCATATTGCCACTGAATGATCGTAAGATAGATAGCGAGATGTTTTCAACGTCATACGCCATGCTAGATCATTGCACATCCCGGTACACTACCGGAGGCATTTCCTATAGAGTCATCATCATTTTCAGCTTTGAGCTGTGAGTAAAAAAAGTGTGATGATCACCATTGTTAGAGCATTGTCCCATGTGAGAAAATAAATAAAAGGAGGCCAAAGAGCTCGAATAAAAAAAAGAGAAAAAAAAGGCCCAAGTGCCCAAATAAAAAAAGAGAGAGAAAAAGAGACAAGGACAATGCTACTATCTTCTTCCACACTTGTGCTTCATAATAGCACAATGTTCTTCATGATTGAGAGCTTCTTGCTTTGTCACTACCTTATGCTAGTGGGAATCTTCATTATATAACTTGGCTTGTATATTCCAATGATGGGCTTCCTCAAAATTGCCCTAGGTCTTCGTGAGCAAGCAAGTTGGATGCACACCCACTAGTTCTCCTTTTGAGCTTTCACATACTTATAGCTCTAGTGCATCCCTTGTATGGCAATCCCTACTCATTCACATTGATATCTATTGATGGGCATCTCCATAGCCCTTTGATACGCCGAGTCAATGTGACCATCTCCTCCTTTTTGTCTCACAACCACCACCACACTCTATTCCACCTATAGTGCTATATCCATGGCTCACGCTCATGTATTGCGTGATAGTTATAAAAAGTTTGAGAAAGTAAGAGTGCGAATACAATTACTTGGCCAATACCGGGGTTGTGCATGATTTACATTAGTTGTGTGAGGATGATGGAGCATAGCCAGACTATATGATTTTGTAGGGATAACTTTCTTTGGTCTTGTTATTTTGAAAGTGCATGATTACTTTGCTAGTTTGCTTGAAGTATTATTGTTCTCATGTCAATAGCAAACTATTGTTTTGAATCTTACGGATCTGAACATTCAAGTCACGTGAAAGAAGTTGCAAAGGACAACTATGCTAGGTAGCATTCCACATCAAAAATTCATTCTTTATCACTTCCCTACTCGCGGATGAGCAGGAGTTAAGCTTGGGGATGCTTGATACGTCTCCAACGTATCTATATTTTTTTATGGTTTCATGCTATTATCTTGTCAAACTTTGGATGTTTTGTATGCCTTTTATATATTTTTGGGACTAACTTATTAACTCAGTGCCAAGTGCCAGTTCCAGTTTTTTCCATGTTTTTGACCCCTTTAGAGGAGGATTTTGAACGGAGTCCAAAGGGAATGAAACTGCCAAAAAGATTTTTTCCGGAACAGAAAAAGATCAGAGAGCCGAAGAATCAGGGCAGGGGCCCACCAGGGACCCCACAAGCGCTCATGGCGCGGCCAGGGGGCGCCGCGGCCACTAGGCTTCTGGGCTCACTGAGGCTCCTTTGCCCTAGGTTTTGGGCTTATATATTCCCTAAAAATCCCAAAAAAATCAAGAGATCATCGAAAGTACTTTTCCGCCGCCGCAAGCTTCTCTCTCCACAAGAACCCATCTGGGGAACGTTGTGGTGCCCTGCCAGAGGGGGATTCGGATACGGAGGGCTTCTTCATCAACACCATGACCTCTGGGATGATGCGTGAGTAGTTCACCATAGACCTATGGGTCCATATCTAGTAACTAGATGGCTTCTTCTCTCTCTTGGATGTTCAATCCAAAGTTCTCCATGATCTTCATGGAGATCTAGCCGATGTAATCTTCTTTTGTGGCGTGTTTGTCGAGATCCGATGAATTGTGGATTGATGATCAGATTATCTATGAATCTTATTTGAGTTTCTTCAGATCTGTCTTATGCATGATTTCACATCCTTGTAATTCTCTTCGAGTTGTGGGTTTTGTCCGGCCAACTAGATCTATGATTCTTGCAATGGGAGAAGTTCTTGGTTTTGGGTTCATACCGTGCGGTGACCTCACCCAGTGACAGAAGGGGTAGCGAGGCACTCGTCGTGTTGTTGCCATCAAGGGAAAAAAGATGGGGTTTTCATCATTGGTTTGAGATTATCGCTCTACATCATTTCATCTTGCTTAAGGCGTTACTCTCTTCGTCATGAACTCAATACACTAGATGCATGCTGGATAGCGGTCGATGTGTGGAGTAATAGTAGTAGATGCAGAAAGTATTTGTCTGCTTGTCTCGGGTGTGATGCCTATATCTATGATCATTGCCTTAGATATCGTCATGACTTTGCGCGGCTCTGTCAATTGCTCGACAATAATTTGTTCACCCACCGTAATACTTGCTATTTTGAGAGAAGCCTCGAGTGAACACTATGGCCCCTAGGGTCTACTCCAAACCATATATTCAGCCTTACACTTTTTACTTCGTTGCAATTTCCGCCTTCAGATCTCACTTTGCAAACAATCTTGAAGGGATTGACAACCCCTTTATAGCATTGGGTGCAAGCTCTTTTGTGTTTGTGCAGGTACTCTGGACTTGACGAGATTCTCCTATTGGATTGATACGTTGGTTCTCAAACTGAGGGAAATACATAGTGCTCCTGTGCTTCATCACCCTTTCCTCTTCAAGGGAAAAACCAACGCAAGCTCAAGAGACGACAGAAGGATCTCTGGCACCATTGCTAGGAAGGACTTTTGTGGACATTGCAGGAGGCAAGCATACAAGCACTCTTGAAGTAATAGTAATAGGTGCACGCAGGAGCCGGGCTATATGTGTATGGACGTGATTCCTATGTTTACATGATCATTGCCGTGATAATCACATAACTATCCACTCATCTTTTAATTTCCCAACAATAATTTGTTTACCCACCGTATGCTTATTTTCATGACAGATGCCACTAGGGAAAGCTATGGCCACCGGGTCTATTCACAACATATTGGTAAAACCTCCAATACCTTGCCGTGATTTATTTGCTTTTATTTTATTTTGCATTTTACAATTATCTACACACCTCATTCGCTTGCAAATAACGAGACCAAGGGGATTGACAACCCTCTTGTGTGTGTTGGGTGCAAGCTATTTGTTGTTTTGTGTGCAGCCGCTGAAGATGGTTGTCGATTGTTATTCCTATTGGTTTGATAAACATTGGTTTCATAACTGAGGGAACTTACCCACTTTGTGCTGCGATTATCAATTCCGCTTCACGAAAAACCCAACATAGATCACGAGTATCAGGCATTAGGTATCCCTCTCAAGCTTGTAGGTCTTATTTTTGTCCAAAAGAACCACCAGAAAGTTTTGTAGCATTTTGATACGTCTTCAACGTTTCTATAATTTTTGATGGTTCCATGCCATTATCTTGTCAAACTTTGGATGTTTTGTATACCTTTTATATCTTCTTTTGGGACTAACCTATTAACTCAGTGCCAAGTGCCAGTTCCTGTTTTTTCCGTGTTTTTGACCCTTTTCAGAGGAGGATTTTAAACGGTGTCCAAACAGAATAAAACTTCCGAAAAGATTTTTTCCAGAACAAAAGATACGCACGGGACGTGAGAACCAAGTCAGGGGCCACCAGGGGACCCCACAAGCCCCCTAGGCGCGGCCAGGGGGGCCGCGCATAGCAGGCTTGTGGGCCCCCTGTGGCTCGTCTGCCCTACCTC
Source organism: Hordeum vulgare subsp. vulgare (assembly GCF_904849725.1). Lineage (NCBI taxonomy): Eukaryota > Viridiplantae > Streptophyta > Magnoliopsida > Poales > Poaceae > Hordeum > Hordeum vulgare. The sequence continues at coordinate 377,490,740 of NC_058524.1, read as the reverse complement.
TTCCGCCTATAAATTCCTGAAAATTCCAAAATTGCGAGAGAGATCCACGAAAATACTTTTCTGCCGCCGCAAGCTTCTGTCTCCGCATGATCCCATCCGGGGCACGTTCTGGTGCCCTGCCGGAGGGGGGATTCGGATACGGAGGGCTTCTTCATCAACAACATGACCACTCCGATGATGCGTGAGTAGTTCACCATAGACCTTCGGGTCCATAGCTAGTAGCTAGATGACTTCTTCTCTCTCTTGGATCTTCAATACAAAGTTCTCCATGATCTTCATGGAGATCTATCCGATGTAATCTTCTTTAGCGGTGTGCTTGTCGAGATCCGATGAATTGTGGATTTATGATCAGATTATCTATGAATCTTATTTGAGTTTCTTCTGATCTCTTATATGCATGATTTCATATCCTTGTAATTCTCTTCGAGTTGTGGGTTTTGTTTGGCCAACTTGATCTATGATTCTTGCAATGGGAGAAGTGCTTGGTTTTGGGTTCATACCGTGCGGTGACCTATCCCAGTGACAGAAGCGGCAGCGAGGCACGCATCGTGTTGTTGCCATCAAGGGCAAAAAGATGGGCTTCACATCATTGGTTTGAGTTTATCCCTCTACATCATGTCATCTTGCTTAAGCCCTTACTCTTTTCATCATGAACTCAATACACTATATTCATGATGTATAGTGGTCGATGTGTGGAGTAATAGTAGTAGATGCAGAAAGTATCGGTCTACTTATCTCAGACGTGATGCCTATATGTATGATCATTGCCTTAGATATCGTCATGACTTTGCGCGGTTCTATCAATTGCTCGACAGTAATTTGTTAACCCATCGTATTATTTGCTATTTTGAGAGAAGCCTCTAGTGAACACTATGGCCCATAGGTCTACTTCACACCATCTTTTCAGCCTGACACTTTTACTTTGTTGCACTTACCGCCTTCAGATCTCAGTTTGCAATCAATCTTGAAGGGATTGACAACCCCTTTATAGCGTTGGGTGCAAGCTCGTTTGTGTTTGCGTAGGAACTCTAGACTCTTGGCGCGATTCTCCTACTGGATTGATACCTTGGTCCTCAAACAGAGGGAAATACTTACTGCTCCTCTGCTGCATCACCTATTCCTCTTCGAGGGATAAACCAACGCAAGCTCAAGAGGCAGCACATTTGGACTTCGATCATTACTAATTTTCTGAAAAGACAAAAACACGCACAAAATATTGAAAGTGTCTTATATCGACTAGAGGGGGTGAATAGGCAATTTTTATGAATTTGTCACAGAGGAATTTCTACTTGAGGAAATTGCTATGAGATGAACTAGTCGCAGAGGAATAAGTACTCAATTGCATGAGAAACATGGCAGTAGCATATTCATCATGATGAATTGAAACATACACAGAGCACATGTAGTGAGTAAACAGGATAAACAAGTGAAGAACAAAGTGACTCAAGAATTTGAGATGAAGAAATTGAGAAAGTCTTCTGTCAAAGTCTTCAAACAGTAATGATCAATTTCATCAACAAGTACTCTAGGAAATAAAGGAGTTGAGGAAATAGAACCAACAGCTCGATGAAGACAATGATTTGATGAGCCAGTTCCAAATACTATGACATACTTACATTTGGTTTGGAGTGGCTTGGTATTTAAACCAAAGGACACATAGTCCCAGTACACACAATCCTTACCATATTCTCCTTGAGCTAAGGTCACACAGACCTCACCCAACACTCATGGTAAGTCTTCACGACGTACTTCCATACCCTCAAAATCTCGGGCACCCGGTAATCCAGAATTTACTATTTGATGCTCTATACCATTTGACGCCTAACCATCTAGAAGATACATAGTATTCAAAGGTAACAAGCGTTGGTTCCACACAGGAACAATCTATTCAGTGATGCTCAATCACTTTGGGTTTTTGGTTTTGGATTGGGATTTTTGGGTTTTTCCTCGCTGATGATTTTCTCTCAAAGTCATGGGAGGATGGGATGCTCTCAAATGACAAGTCTCAAGTTCTCTTTCGGAGCAGACAACCATTTTTTGGTTGTAGGGGGTGGCTATTTATAGCCACAGAGAAAGCCCGACATGATATGACATAAATGCCCCCAAATGATATGACTGTTATGTGGATAAGGTTTTGGGGACAACGCACCTAAAGCACAGTGATTGTCAGAATTTTTGAACTATGAAAATCCTTAGATCTATCATGTTCCTCACTTGTAGGCAATTCGCACTGGCGAAATCCTAATTCCTCGACCAGAATAATTTCCTTAGAGACCAGAAGAACTTCGTCTCTATTTCTAAAGAAATTGACTGGGCTCTAAGAGATTTCCGAAAACTTCACTCGAAGGATTGGTTATGTTTAGGCTTTGAGATAACCATCACTTGGAATTTTTTCATTAGTATTACCCCGACCCGCTTTAATAGTATGGTATTCCTATGACTCAAAAGAAAGGAAATGAAACTAAGAAAACAACAGTCTTCATGATTCAAAGTCCTTGCATCAATATTTTCAAGGACACACCAATTTCCTCACTTTCAAAATCTTCAAGAAAGTATCAAAGTCTTTAGTTGAAGACATTCATTTTTAGGGGTCGATATTCTTCGACATGCTAGGCAACTTATAAAGAATGTGTACACTCACAAACATATTAGTCCCTTAACCTATAACTCTTCAATACACCAAAATCACTAAGGGGCACTAGATGTACTTACAATCTCACCCTTTTTGGTGATTGATGGAAAATAGGTTAAGTTTTCAACATGGATAAACATATGACGTGTATGTACTAAGATTGAGGAATTTTATTGCAGGATATATACAAACTCCCCCTAAAGGTGTCCATATTTGAGGAATTTGCTTTGGACTGCAAATGCACATTGCAGATTCATATCATGGAGATCCCCCCTATATCTTGAAATGCATGATGGAAAGTGTTGTGTGACGAAATTCAACATGCGTGCATTGATACGTCTAAAACGTATCTATAATTTTTGATGGTTTCATGATGTTATCTTGTCAACTTTGTATGTTTTATATACATTTTATATCTTTTTTAGGGACGAACTTATTAATTCAGTGCCAAGTGCCAGTTCCTATTTTTCTGTGTTTTTGTCTCTTTTTCAGATCTGATTTTGGAACGGAGTCCAAACGGAATAAAATCCCCAAAATAAATTTTTCCAGAACAGAAGAAGGTCGGGGGACTTGAGGGCCAAGGCATGAGCCCACAGGGAGCCCACAAGCCCTATGGCCGCGGCCAGGGGGGCCCATGGCCACCAGGCTTGTGGCCTCCCTCGACCTCCCCTGCCCTAGCTCTTTGGCCTATATATTCCCTAAAATCCCAAAACAAATCAGGGCGTCCACGGAACCACTTTTCCGCCGCCGCAAGCTTCCATTTCCGCGAGATCTTATCTGGAGACCCTTCCCGGTGCCCTGCCGGAGGGGACTTTGGAGCTGGAGGGCTTCTACATCAACATCATTGCGTCTCCAATGACTCGCGAGTAGTCTACTTCAAACCTACGGGTCCGTAGTTAGTAGCTAGATGGCTTATTCTCTCTCTTGGATCTTCAATACAAAGTTCTCCATGATCTTCATGGAGATCTATCCGATGTAATCCTCTTTGGCGGTGTGTTTGTCGAGATCCGATGAATAGTGGATTTGTGATCAGATTATCTATGAATTATATTTGAGTCTTTGCTAATTTCTTATACGCATGATTTGATATCCTTGTAAGTCTCTCCGAGTCTTGGGTTTTGTTTGGCCAACTAGATCTATGATTCTTGGAAGGGGAGAAGTGTTTGGTTTTGGGTTCATATCGTGCGGTGACCTTTCCCAGTGACAGAAGGGGCAGCAAGGCACGCATCATGTTGTTGCCATCAAGGGTAACAAGATGGGCTTTCATCATAGATTTGAGATTGTCCATCTACATCATGTCATCTTGCTTAATGCGTTACTCTGTTCTTATGAACTCAATACACTAGATGCATGCTGGATAGCGGTCTACATGTAGAGTAATAGTAGTAGATGCAGAAAGTATCGGTCTACTTGTTTTGGACGTGATGCCTATATGTATGATCACTGCCATAGATAACGTCATGACTTTGCGCGGTTCTATCAATTGCTCGACAGTAATTCGTTCACCCACCGTCTACTTGCTTTCATGAGAGAAGCCACTAGTGAACACTAGGGCCCCCGGGTCTATTCACAACTATCATCTCAGCTTTTACTTTTACATTGTTTTGTTTACTTTTTTCTTTCAGTTCTCACATTGCAAACAATCTATAAGGGATTGACAATCCCTTCATAGCGTTGGGTGCAAGCCCTTTGTGTTTGTGTAGGTACTTGTGACTTGACGCGATCCTCCTACTGGATTCATACCTTGGTTCTCAAACTGAGGGAAATACTTACCGCCGCTGTGCTACATCACCCTTTCCTCTTCAAGAGAAACACCAACGCAAGGCTCCAAGGCCGCGGGGGGATCCTTTGCATATTTTCCAAGGAAATCCCTATAGGCGTAGCCAGCAGCAGAAGGATTTCTGGCGCCGTTGCCGGGGAGGATCGCTTGCCAGGGGGGATCAAGTCAAGAATAGTCTCCTGTCAACGTGCCGATTTCTGGCGCCGTCGCCGGGGAGATCAAGTCAAGATCTATCCAAGTAAGTGTCACAAACTCATCTCTTGCACTTACCTTTTTTTCTAGTTTCCTCTCGTTTTCCTCTCCCCCACTTCACATTTGCCTTTCTCCTTTGCCGTTTTCATTTGCTTTTCTCCTTTGCATTTTTCGTTTGCCTTTTTCGTTTGCCTTTTCTTTCGCTTGCTTTCTGTTTGCTTGTGTTGCCATGTGCCTTCAATATGCTTGCATCTTCGCTTGCTAAAAATCTAGTGATATGGATCCTCATCCACTTGCTAATCTCTTTAAGAGATCCACTTATGTGGAACCAATTGCTAGTGAATTGAGTGCACTTGACTATCATTATGGAGTTTTCCTTGAGATGCGTGAATCTGAAAATCATGATGAAGAAACTAATGATGTGGTTCACGAGGGCTCCTTGAATGGAAAGCATGATTGCAATGGTTTCACTATAAATCCTATTAGTGACAATCAAGCTAAAAATATGCAAAACCCTAAGCTTGGGATGCTAGTTTTGCTATGTCCCCTACTTGTTGCAATAATCATGATTGGGGTCATGATCTTTCTTATGATCTTGAAAATTTGTTCAAGCCCCATGATGATTATGATATTTGTAACAATATTAAAAGTGGGATTGGAGAAATCATGACTTTAGTTGATGACAATCCCACTATTTTTGAAGAGCGTCAACTTTGCATGGATGTGGATCATGAAAAGAATATCCTTTGTGATAGCTATTTTGTTGAATTTGATTATGATCCCACATGTAATTGCTATGAGAGGGGAAAATATTGTGGTAGAAACTTTCATGTTATCAAATTACCTCTCGTTATGTGGAGATTGATATTGTCTCTTTCTTCTTCCTTGCATATGGCAACTATTGGTTGTCTTGACAATCTATTTTACTATAAAATGCCTATGCATAGGAAGTACGTTAGACTTAGATGTGATTTTTACTTGCATGCCTAGCTAAGGGCGTTAAACAATAGCGCTTGTTGGGAGGCAACCCAACGAATCTATCCTTTTTCTTTATGTTTTGTGTTTTCCACACTTTCATAATTCTGTTATGATTGTGTTTTTTGCGTTTCTTTTGCGTTTGTTCCAAGTGAAACAGTTACGATTAGTCTTGGGGATGATCGTTTGATCATGCTGGAAAAGATAGAAACTTTCTGCTCACGAAAATAATTTTGATTTTTTCTGTAAGAGCTTTTGAGTTGATTCTTTTTGCTGCTGATTGCTTCGCAAATTCTGCATACTGTCGTAATTTTTCAGAATTTTTGAAGTACCAGAAGTATACGAAGTATATAGATTGCTACAGACTAGTCTGCTGTTAACAGATTCTGTTTTTGTTGACTTGGTTGCTTATTTTGATGAAACTATGGATAGTATCGGGGGGTATTAGCCATGGAAGATTGAAAATACAGTAACCCAACATCAACATAAGTAGAATTTAAGTTTCTACAGTACCTAAGGAAGTGGTGATTTGCTTTCTTATACTAATGATATCATGAGTTTCTGTTTAAGTTTCGTGTTGTGAAGTTTTCATGTTTTGGGTGAAGTTCTTATGGACAAAGAGATAAAGAGTGGCAAGAGCTCAAGCTTGGTGATTCCCAAGGCACCCCAAGTTGATTCAAGGATGCCGAAAAAGCCTAAGCTTGGGGATGCCCCGGGAAGGCATCCCCTCTTTCGTCTTCAATCCATCGGTAACATTACTTGGGGCTATATTTTTATTCACCAATTGTTATGTGTTTTGCTTGGAGCGTCTTGTATCGTAGGATTCTTTTATTTTTATTTTGTCACAATCTTCCTTGCTGAACACCTAGAGAGAGAGACATGCACTCACCATGACTTTGTCGAGCTTCACTTATATCCTTTGGTTACACAATTCAGCTCACATGTGTTTCACTTATATCTTTTGAGCTAGTTGATTTTGCTCAGTGTTTTTCACTTCTATCTTTAAGAGCATGGAAGCGCGAGGCATGGTAGTTGATGTATGCCATGAAAGTAGTCTCAAAAGGGGTAGTTATCCAAAGGGATATGAAAACTTCCTCTTTCATGTACATTGAGTAGTTAGAGAAGTTTGATTCATCTCAATTAGTTTTGAGTTGTGGTTGTAGTAATATTGAAGTTATACTAGTAAGGTGTTGTGGATCTAGAAATACTTGTGTTGAAGTTAGTGATTCCCGTAGCATGCACGTATGGTGAACCGCTATGTGATGAAGTCTGAGCATGATTAGTTTATCTATTGTCATCCTTTGTGTGGCGGTCGGGATCGCGCGATGGTTTATACCTACCAACCCTTCCCCTAGGAGTATGCGTTGAATGCTTTGTTTCGACTACTACTAGATTTTTTGCAACAAGTATATGAATTCTTCATGACTAATGTTGAGTCCATGGTTTAGATGCACTTTCACCTTCCACCATTACTATCTTCTTTAGTGCCGTGCAACTTTCGCCGGTGCATAAAACCACCATTAGCCTCCCTCAAAACAGCCACCATACCTACCTACTATGGCTTTTTCAAAGCCATTCCGAGATATATTTCCATGCAACTACCACCATTACATGTGCCACCACTTCTACATTGCCATTGCATGATCATAAGATACCTAGCATGATGTTTCCATTGATGTCTATGCCATGCTAGATCATTGTCACGGTACACTACCAAAGGCATTTCATAGAGTCATCATTGCTCTAAGTTTTGAGTTGTAAGTGTGATGATCATCATTGATGGAGCATTGTCCCATGTGAGGAAATAAAAGAGGCCAGCGAAGCCCATTTACAAAAAGAGGTCAAAGATGCCCACAAAAATAAAAAATAAAATATAAAAAAAGAGAGGCCAAAGAGCCCACCAAACAAAATGAGAGAAAAGAGAGAAGGGACAATGCTACTATCTCCTTTCCACACTTGTGCTTCATATTAAGCACCATGATCTTCATGATTGAGAGTCTCTCGTTTTGTCACCACCATATAGATGGTGGGAAATTTTCATTATATAACTTGGCTTGTATATTCCAATGATAGGCTTCCCCAAAATTGCCTTAGGTCTTCGTGAGCAAGCAAGTTGGATACACACCCACTAGTTTTCTTTAAGAGCTTTCACATACTCTAAGCTCTAGTGCATCATTTGTATGGCAATCCCTACTCATTCACATTGATATCTATTGATGAGCATCTCCATAGCTCATTGATATGCCTAGTCAATGTGACCATCTTCTCCTTGTTTGCCTTGCAACCTCCACCACACTCCATTCCACTTATAGTGCTAAAACCATGGCTCACGCTCATGTATTGCGTGAGAGTTGAAAAAGTTTGAGAAAGTAAAGGTGTGAAAACAATTACTTGGCCAATACCGAGGTTGTGCATGTTTTAAATTCATTGTGCAAGGATGATAGAGCATAGCCACACTATATGATTTTGTAGGGATAACTTCCTTTTGGCCTTGTTATTTTGAAAGTTCATGATTACCTTGCTAGTTTGCTTGAAGTATTATTGTCTCCACGTCAATAGCAAACCATTGTGTTGAATCTAAGGGATCTGAACATTCATGTCACATAAGAGGAGTTACAAAGGACATCTATGCTAGGTAGCATGAAAGCATCAAAAATTCATTCTTTATCACTTCCCTACTCGAGGACACGCAGGAGTTAAGCTTGGGGATGCTTGATACGTCTCAAACGTATCTATAATTTTTGATGGTTTCATGTTGTTATCTTGTCCACTTTGGATGTTTTATATATCTTTTATATCTTTTTTTCGACTAACTTATTAATTCAGTGCCAAGTGCGAGTTCCTGTTTTTCTTTGTTTTTGACTCTTTTCAGATCTCATTTTGGAACGGAGTCCAAACGGAATAAAATCCCCGAAATGAATTTTTCCAGAACAGAAGAAGATCGGGGGACTTCAGGGCCAAGGCAGGAGGCCCACAGGGAGCCCACAAGCCCTGTGGCCGCGGCCAGTGGGCCCGTGGCCACCAGGCTTGTGGCCTCCCTGGAGCTCCCCTTCCCTAGCTCTTTGGCCTATATATTCCCCAAAATCCTAGAAAAAATCTGCGCATCCATGAAACCACTTTTCCGCCGCCGCAAGCTTCCATTCCGCGAGATATCATCTGGAGAACCTTCTCGGTGCCCTGCCGGAGGGGACTTTCGATCTGGAGGGCTTCTACATCAACATCATTGCCTCTCCAATGACTCGTGAGTAGTCTACTTCAGACCTACAGGTCCGTCGTTAGTAGCTAGATGGTTTCTTCTCTCTCTTGGATCTTCAATACAAAGTTCTCCATGATCTTCATGGAGATCTATCCGATGTAATCCTCTTTGGCGGTGTGTATGTCGAGATCCGATGAATTGTGGATTTGTGATCAGATTATCTATGCATTATATTTGAGACTTTGCTGATTTCTTATATGCATGATTTGATGTCCTTGTAAGTCTCTCCGAGTCTTGGGTTTTGTTTGGCCAACTAGATCTATGATTCTTGCAATGGGAGAAGTGCTTGGCGTTATCTTGCTTAAGGCGTTACTCTGTTCTTATGAACTCAATACACTAGATGCATGCTGGTAGCCGTTGACGTGTGGAGTAATAGTAGTAGATGCAGAAAGTATCGGTCTACTTGTTTTCGACGTGATGCCTATATGTATCATCATTGCCATAGATAACGTCATGACTTTGCGCAGTTCTATCAATTGCTCGACAATAATTCGTTCACCCACCCTCTACTTGCTTTCATGAGAGAAGCCACTAGTGAACACTACGGCCCCCGTGTCTATTCACAACTATCATCTCAGCTTTTACTTTTACTTCGCTTTGTTTACTTTTTGCTTTCAGTTCTCACTTTGCAAACAATCTATAAGGGATTGACAACCCCTTCATAGCGTTGGATGCAAGCTCTTTCTGTTTGTGTAGGTACTTGTGACTTGACGCGATCCTCCTACTGGATTGATACCTTGGTTCTCAAACTGAGGGAAATACTTACCGCCGCTGTGCTACAACACCCTTTCCTCTTCAAGGGAACACCAACGCAAGGCTCCAAGGCCACGGGGGAATCCTTTGCATATTTGCCAAGGAAATCCCTATAGGCATTGCCAGCAGCATGCATTAATCAACATGAGGAATAAGCATGCAAGAGAATCAATTCAAAAGTGTCAGACCAACGCCGGACATAAGTTTACAACTCATACAACCAAACACCTCAGAAGAACGCGAGTTGCAACTTAACAAAAACAACCCATATAGATAGTCCCGCTTGAAGACTAAATCAAAATTCTCCCCCTTTGTCTTCATGTGACGAAAAGGGACGAAAATGAGGACTAATGCCTATGAAGAATATCATCTTGATGGTGGTGGAAGAGCGCCAGCGTTGTTGGGATCATTTGTCGATGAATGGCACGTAGCAGTGTCAACAAGGTCATTATCTTTATTCGCCGAACACGATGAAAAAAATGAGCTGGTGACGAGCTAAGGAATTTGAAATTTCTTGAATTTCTTCTTCTATGGATAAGACTAGTCAAAGTCCTGCCAAAATTCCATGTCTCCAAGTTCTTCACGAGTCATGAGATGAGACGGAATGGACCATGTGCGATCAAAGATTTCATGCAGAAAGTAGTGATCCTTCCTCACATAGTTATGCATGACACTCATGTCATGAAGAGTTGCACCAAACTAATGTTTTACCCACTTGTGGTTGCGATCGACCTTCTGATGAAGACTTAGAAGAATCTCACGATCGGTGATCACTCGTGGGGCTGTTTCTCGAGGAACTTGAGCTAAGGCTTTTGCTGCAGAATCTTGAGATGACGTGTCATCATTTGTGGGGTAATAAGGAGTTTGACGAGGTCCATCCAGAGGGCATGATTCTTCATCAATGACGGTATTGCCCTTACCTTCCATTGAGGAGAATGTCTTCTTGATGACTTCGATTGGGGGCATAAAACTGAAATGATTTTGAAAATACGCTTGATAAGGGATTGAGTATCTTGCTGTGATGAACTTCATGATCCACGGAGCATATGACTTCAGTTCAAATGGTGGCAAAGCAATATTGGCGAAAAGTCCTCATGAAGAAATCATGAAGGTTGATGGGAATCCCATGAATTAAATTCAAGAGTAGATTCTTCATGATTCCAACCACGTCTTCTTCTTCATAATTGTGCCCTTGATAGGACGGAGGGTTTTGGTCAAGATGTGATAGACCGTTCTTGCACATAGAGAAAATTCTTCACTAGGAAGGTGGTTGTGGGAGCTTGGCTAGGTGCCAAAGGCTTCATTATCACCAGATGATTTGGTAGTTCAGGTTCATCATAGATACATCTTCCACCTTTTGAGGGAATACCGACTGGGACCACACAAAGTAATGCAGTTGCTGGAGCAGTATAGTGTGTGTCTTGAGTCATCGAGTCAAGTATCCACGTGTTGATATCCCGTGCTTCACCAGAAATGTGCAGAGTCGCATAGTTCTTCATTCCAGTCACAGATATCATTGCTAAGTGACAAGGGTACAACTTCATGAAGAACATTGAGTACTGGGAGAAGCATGCAATGAACTCCATATCTGCATGAGGAGTTTGACAGTGCTGGAATAATTTGTTGTCGTCAAAAAGCATAGCACCATAGAAGTTGATCTGAGTTGATGTATAGAACCTCTCGCGCCTTATCCTCGGAGAGTCATAGGGATTTGCACATGTGAAGCAATGATGCTCGCCATAGAAATTCTCCTTGAGAAATTTGGGCCGCTTGTTGACTTCGTATGGCTGAACAGGCTTGTGCTGAAGATTTGGCTTGTATCTCCCTTCAAGTCCTCTGGGCACAATAGTGGTTTCAGATTGAGGAGGTGGTGCCACAACATCTGTGGTCTCAGGATTTTGAACGATAAGCTCTTCAGCACTAGTCTCAGTGTTGATTATATCAACCTTTGGTTCCTCACCACATGGCAGAGGAATTTAAGGAGTTGTTTCTTCACCCGCCGTCTCTTTGGACTGAGGAATTTGTTGAGCAGATTCTTCAACACATTTTCATTCGAAGTGGACTTAGGAACATGTGCAGCAATGTATTCAGCCATATTTTCTGTTGTCTGAGTAGTTTCATCAATAGATTCTTCAGCTGATCCAACTGGTATTTCCTCCAGAATAGACTACATCGGAGTAGTCCCACCATCAGACTCTATATGAATTTCTTTAGTTTGAATATGCGACTGAGGAATTTGTTGGAGAGGGGTGACCAGTGGAGAATTTGGGTGAGCAACTTCCCAATATTCATCATTTATCACTAGGGTGGTGTAGATAATGTCCACCTCTTCTTCAATTTTTCAACTCCACGCTCTTCAGTAGTAAACAGACGCTGGGCCGATGATACCTTAGGTGGTGAAGTGTTCACATCCAGCTCATTTTCTTCATCGATCGGCTCTGAAGAAGCAGCAGATCGATTTTCTTCATCCTCTTCAAGGATGATATAGTATTCACCAAACGGTATCGTTTCATAAGAGGGTACCGAGGTGAAAGGCATTGCATCAATTGGCTGAGTGGAGGAACTTGAAAAAATTCTCAATCGTTTGACTTCTAAGGATTCCACGACGGTTGACGACTTTTGCTTTAGTGCGGCTTCTTTTTTTGCAACTTTGGTTTTCTTCGTTTCTGATGGACACACAAGTATCACTCTCTTCACCTTTGAAGATTTTGCAGATGCAGCAGAGGGTGAAGTTGATGCAAATCTTCACGCATGACTGATGCAGTCGTTTTGACAAGAGCATTTTCTTCAGGGGCAACAGTTTCTTCAGCTGGCCTGCAGTTTCCCGAGGAGCAACACTGGTGGTTTGCCTGGCAGTTTCTTCACGCGCTGTAGTTTCTTGAGCAGCCGTGTCAGTGTCTATAGGAGTTACATCTTCTTCAGCAGCCCTAACAAATTCTTAAGCCGCGAGACCTTTTTCAGCAGGCTGAGCAGCTTCTTCAGGCTGACTAGAGGAGCTAGCCTAAGAAGTTTATGGTTTCCATGGACCTGCAACGCTTGTGTTGTGGTTAGTGATGGCTTTGGTAGCCTCATTGACGAACTTGACTTTTGCGCCTTTCAATCATCATGATATCAACTGTATTCTTCATTGAGGTTTTTAATCTCAGTCGATGCAGAAATGAGTTGTTCACGAGTCAGGGAGAGAACGGTATTCTGTAGAAATTGTTCCTTCTTCGTCTGCTCCCTTCTAGCCCTTTTGGCCTTTTCAAACTTCCATTTTTCTTCGGTGATGAACGTTATCAACACATGGCTTGGTCCAGGTGGTATTTTCCGATCGTCAGTTGGAGTTTGAGGATTCTTGTACAAGACATCAATAAAATACATGACATCTCTTGGGTTCAACATAAGAGGAATGTTTGTTCCCTTGGCCCGAGCCACTGTTTGATGTCTGCCTCTAATGATTTCTACGAGTTCTTCATCATCAACTTCATCATCCTCAGATGCTGCGGGAACATTGAAGACCAACTTGTGAGCACTTGGTTTTTTCCTCGTCTCGCAGTCATCTTCTTCTTCATGGTTGTGACACCGAAGAAGTGAGAGCGGTGCGAGTTGTACATGTTCCCGAGGGAATTGTGAATCCCACGGTTCACTGACACGTTGCAAGGAGAACTGTTGTTTATGACTTTGCGGCTGTTGCTAAGGAAGTGGCACCCACACAAGGTGCTGGTTTAGGAATTTGGTATTAGGAATTTGAACTTGAGGACTTTGTCTTTATAGCATATTTCTTCACAAGAGCTCTCTTTGGAGATGTTGCACTAGCAGATTATCCAGCTGCAGATGAGGTGGCGGCAGCAGCAACAATAGTTTCAAGGTTGAATTTCCTCACTGCCTTTGCAGAAATCTTTGATAGCTTGGCTTGACTCTTGGCCCACTCCTTGGAAAATTCTTCACCACTTATAATGTTGGTGGGATCAGCAACTTGGCCTTCATCGAGTGGAGGTCTTGGGCATCGAGTGGAGGTCTTACTCCAAATTTCTTCATGTACGTAGGAATAACATATATGTACTCCCTCCATTGCTTTTCCCTTCTCTTCTCTATTTTCTGGATGCACGTTTTGTACTTGTATTTGGTCTCCTTACCATAAATCTCCTCATCAGGAGTACAATATTCATAATAGATATCCTCAGGGATATCAAAAACAGTGTTGGTTTCTGCCTTCTTTCTTCCTTTCTGAGGTCTTTTCCCTTCAACCATTTTCTTCACTTGAGGAATTTGAACTTCTGACGATTCCGAGGAAGTGTGCAAATTTTCTTCAAGGTATAGGTGCGAAGAATTTGAAGAGGTTATATGTGTTCTCAGAAATTTTTCAAAACTATATCAAGTTGTGGAATTTGACCATATGTGTCTTGAAGAATTTAGGTATGTGTTCTTGTCTTTGGTTCGAGAGTTGTGAAGATTAGAAAATTTACACAATTGAGGAATCTTTGAAGAAAATCATGACTTAGAGAAATATATCAAGGTAAATGAAGTTGATTAAGGTGTTTACTGGATTGATTGTTGATAAGTAAACAACTTTTTAAGAATTTGTGAAATCATAAAGATTAAATAGGGAAATAAATTAGATTTTATTTACCCTTATCGAAGAACACTAGAAGAAGAAGAAGAAGAAGAAGAAGAAGAAGATTAGAAGAAGAAGAAGAAGAAGAAGAAGAAGAAGAAGAAGAAGAACACTAGAAGAAGAAGAAGAAGAAGAAGAAGAAGAAGAAGATTAGAAGAAGAAGAAGAAGAAGAAGAAGAAGAATAACAATACTAGAAAAAGAAGAAGGAGGAGGAGGAGAAGAAGAATAAAAATAAGAAGAAAGAGAAGGAAAATAAATAATAAGAAAGAAAGAATAAGCTCATTCTTCTTCTATTATTCTTTATTTTTCTTCTCTTTCCTCTTATATTCTTTATTTTTCTTTTTATCCAATTTCTGAGTTTATTATGTTATTTTGGAGGAAAAAAAGCTAAGTATATAAATTTATGAGCTAACCAAGGTTATTATGCACTTTCCGACCCAACTAAGCTAATTATGTCATAAATGAACTACATAAGTTAATTATGTCATTTTGGAGGATAATTAGATAAGAAGAAGATGAAGTAGTAGTAGTAGTAGTAGTAGTAGTAGTAGTAGTAGTAGAAGAAGAAGAAGAAGAAGAAGAAGAATACTAGAAGAAGAAGAAGAAGAAGACTAGAATAAGAAGAAGAAGAAGAAGAAGAATACCACAAGAAGAAGAAGAAGAAGAAGAAGAAGACTACTAGAAGAAGAAGAAGATGAAGAAGAAAAAGAATAGCAGAAGAATAAGAAGAAGAATAAAAATAAGAAGAAAGAGAAGGAAAATAAAAAGAAGAAAGGAAGAAGAAGCTCATTCTAGAGGAAAACAAGCTAAGTATATGATATTTATGTGCTAACGAAGGTTATTATGCCATTCCTGACCTAACTAAGCTAATTATGTCATAAATGAACTAAATAAGCTAATCATGTCATTTTGGAGTATATTTGCTAAGTATGTATTTCTTGGGGAAAATAATCTAAGTATGTGGCATTACAGGTGAGGGAGTTTGGGATTCTGGAGTCTTTGGGTGGCCGGTTACTCACTATTGGATGATCCCGTTGGGCCACGTTGGAGAATACGGGGCTTGATAATGACCTCTACTCTGGAAGGAATATCTTGAATATTGGCGTGTACTTCAAGCTTTGGAAGAATATGTCGGCTCATTTGTTCCCGATTATAGTCAGTAACTTGTAAACCCTAGGGACCGTGGTATCTATATAAACCAGCGACCCCTATACATGTAGAGGAGGTTGAATATTTTGGGGAACATTGCACGGGAAACAAAAAATTTCCTACGCACACGAAGACCTATCATGGTGATGTCCATCTACGAGAGGAGATTAGATCTACATACCCTTGTAGATCGCTAAGAGGGAAGCGTTAAAAACACGGTTAATGTAGTGGTACAACTTCGTGATTCAAATCACCATCGTTCCATGATCCGTCCCACGATCCGTTCCGATCTAGCGCCGAACGGATGGCACCTTCGCGTTCAGCAAACGTACAACTCGATGACGATTTCGACCTTCTTGATCGAGGAAGAGAGAAGGAGAAGTAGATGAGTTCTCTCGCAGCGTGACGGCGCTCCGGTGGTGGTGACGATCTACTCCTGCAGGGCTCCGCCCGATCTCCGTAGAAATCAGATCTAGAGGAAGAACTATGTGGTATAGGTTTGAGTTGCACGTGGCAAAGTTGTGTCTCAAAAGCCCTAAAACCACCAATATATATAGGAGGAGGGGATGGGCTAGCCTTGGGGCTCAAGGGCGCCGCCCGAAGGGGAGGAGGTGGACTCCCACCCCAATTCGGTTTGCAGGGTCTTGCCACCTCCCTCTTTCCTTTTTTCCTTTCCTATTGTATTTTTCCCTTGTCGCGCCATGACCCTATTGGGCTTGCCTCATCAGGCCACTAAGGGCTGGTGCGTCACCCTAGGGTCACTAGGCTCACTCCCCCGTGGGTGGTCCCCTCCCGATGAATACCCGAAACCCATTCGTCACTCCTGATACACTGTCGGTAATGCCCGAAACTTTCTGGTGACCAAATGAAACCATCCTATATATCAATCTTCGTTTCTGGACCATTTTGGAAAACCTCGTGACATTCATGATCTCATCCGAGACTCCGAACAACATTCGGTAACCACACATATAACTCAACTATACTAAAACATCATCGAACCTGAAGTGTGCAGACCCCGCGAGTTTGAGAACTATGTAGACATGACCCGAGACACTCCTTGGTAAATATACAATAGTGGGACCTGGATGTCCATATTGGATCCTACAAATTCTACGAATATCTTATCGGTTGAACCTCTGTGCCAAGGATTCATATAATCATGTATGTCATTCCCTTTGTCCTTCGGTATGTTACTTGCCCGAGATTCGATTGTCGGTATCAGTATACCTATTTCATTCTCATTACCGGCAAGTCTCTTTACTCGTTCCGTAATACAAGACCCGTGACTTACACTTGAGTCACATTGCTTGCAAGGCTTGTTTGTGATGTTGTATTACCGAGTGGGCCCCGAGATAGCTCTCCATCACATGGAGTGACAAATCCCAGTCTTGATCCATACTAACTCAACGGACACCTTCCGAGATACCTGTAGAGCACCGTTATAGTCACCTAGTTACGTTGCGACGTTTGATACATACAAGGTATTCCTCCGGTGTCAGTGAGTTATATGATCTCATGGTCATAGGAACGAATACTTGACACGCAGAAAACAATAGCAATAAAATGACACGATCACATGCTATGTACATAGTTTGGATCTAGTCCATTTCATGATTCTCCTAATGATGTGATCCAATTATCAAGTGACAACACTTGCATATGGTCAGAAAACCTTAACCATCCTTGATCAGCTGGCTAGCCAACTAGAGGCTTGCAAGGGACATTGTTTTATCTATGTATCCACAAATGTATCTATGTTTTCATTCAATACAATTATAGCATGGATAATAAACGATTGTCTTGAAACAGGAAATATAATAATAATTATTTTATCATTGCCTCTAGGGCATATTTCCAAGAGTCTCCCACTTGCACTAGAGTCAATAATCTAGTCCTCACATCGCTATGCGATTTACATTGTCATGAATCTAACACCCATATAGTTCTGGTGTTGATCCTGCTTCGCTCGTGGAAGAGGTTTAGTCAGCGGATCTGCTACATTCAGATCTGTGTGCACATTGCAAATATTTACGTCCTCTCCATCGGCGTAGTCGCGGATGAGGTTGAAGCGTCGTTTGATGTGTCTGGTCTTCTTGTGAAACCTTGGTTCCTTTGCTAAAGCAATGGCACCAGTGTTGTCAGAGAACAGAGTTATTGGATTTAGTGCGCTCGGCACAACTCCAAGATCCGTCATGAACTGCTTCATCCAAACACCCTCCTTAGCTGCCTCCGAGGAAGCCATGTACTCTGCTTCACATGTAGAATCTGCTACGACGCTTTGCATGGAACTGCGCCAGCTTACCACACCCCCATGAAGAATAAATACCTATCCGGTTTGAGACTTAGAGTCATCTGGATCAGTGTCAAAGCTTGTGTCGACGTAACCCTTTACGACGAGCTCTTCGTCACGTCCATAAACGAGAAACATTTCCTTAGTCCTTTTCAGGTACTTCAGAATATTCTTGACCGCCGTCGAGTGATCCACTCATGGATTACTTTGAAACATGTCTGCCATACTTATGGCCAGGCTGATGTCCGGACTAGTGCACAATATTGCATACATGATAGAACTTATGGTTGAAGCATAGGGGACGGTACTCATCTTTTCTCTATCTTCCACAGTTACTCGACACTAAGTCTTACTCAATTTTATACCTTGTAATACTGGCAAGAACCCCTTCTTGGACATTTCCAGTTTGAACTTCGTCAAAACTTTATCAAGGTATGTGCTTTGTGAAAGTCCTATCACGCGTCTCGATCTATCCCTATAGATCTTAATGCCTAGAATGTAAGCAGCTTCTCCTAGGTCCTTCATAGAGAAACTTTTATTCAAGTAATCCTTTACGCTCTCCAAAAACTCCACGTTGTTTCCATTCAGCAATATGTCATCTACATATAATATTAGAAATTCCACAGGGCTCCCAGTCACTTCTTGTAAATACAAGATTCTCCAACAACTTGTGTAAACCCAAATGCTTTGATCACCTCATCAAACGCTTATTCCAACTCCGAGATGCTTGCACCAGTCCATAAATGGATCGCTGGAGCTTCCATACTTTGTTAGCATTCTCTGGATCGACAAAACCTTCGGGGTGCATCATATACAACTCTTCCTTAAGAAAACCGTTAAGGAACGCCGTTTTGACATCCATCTGCTACACTTCATAATCAAAAAATGCAGCTATTGCTACCATGATTCGGACGGATTTAAGCATCGCTACCGGTGAGAACGTATCATCGTAGTCAACTCCTTGAACTTGTGAAAAACCCTTTGCCACAAGTCGAGATTTAGAAACGGTCATATTACCGTCCGCGTCCGTCTTCTTCTTAAAGATCCATTTGTTCTGAATAGCCTTGCGGCCTTCGGGTAATACTTCCAATGTCCACACTTTGTTTTCATACATATATCCTATCTCGGACTTCATGGCCTCCAGCCATTTGTTGGAATCCGGGCCCACAATTGCTTCTTCATAATTCGCAGGTTCATTGTTGTCTAACAACATTATTGATTAGACAGGATTACCATACCACTCAGGAGCAGTACGTGATCTTGTCGACCTTCAAGGTCTGATAGGAACTTGATCCAAAGTTTCATGATCATCATCATTAACTTCCTCCTCAACCGGCGTTGCTTTGACAGAGGTTTCCCCCTGCCCTACGCCACCATCTAGAGGGATTAGAGGTTCGACAACCGCATCAAGTTCTATCTTCCTCCCACTCAATTCTTTCGAGAGAAACTCCTTCTCAAGAAAAGCTCCTTTCTTAGCAACAAACACTTTGACCTCGGATCTGATATAGAAGGTGTACCCAACTGTCTCCTTTGGGTAACCTATGAAGACGCACTTTTCCGCTTTGGTTTCCAGCTTTTCAGGCTCAAGCTTTTTGACATAAGCATCACATCCCCAAACTTTAAGAAATGACAACTTTGGCCTCTTGCCATACCACAGCTCGTATGGTGTCGTCTCAACGGATTTTGATGGTGCCCTATTTAAAGTGAATGCAGCTATCTCTAATGCATAACCCCAAAACAATAACAGCAAATCGGTAAGAGACGTCATACATCGCACCATTTCTAACAAAGTACGATTACGACGTTTGGACACACCATTATGATGTGGTGTTCCAGGCGGTGTCAACTGTGAAACAATTATACATTGTATTAAGTCAGCACCAAACTCGAAACTCAGATACTCACCCCCACGATCAGAACGTAGGAACTTGATCTTCTTGTTACGATGATTTTCAACTTCACTCTGAAATTGCTTGAACTTCTCAAACGTTTCAGACTTGTGCTTCATCAAGTAGATATATCCATACCTACTCAAATCATCAGTGAAGGCGAGAAAATAACAATATCCTCTGCGCGCCTCCACACTCATCGAACAACATTCATCGGTATGTATTATCTCCAACAAGTCACTTGCACGCTCCATTGTTCCGGAGAATGGAGTCTTAGTCATCTTTCCGATGAGGCATGGTTTGCACGTGGTGATTCAAAATGAAGTGACTCCAAAAGCCCATCGGAATGGAGTTTCTTCATGCGCTTTACACCAATATGACCTAAGCGGCAGTTCCACAAAAACATGGCGCTATCATTGTTAACTCTACATCTTTTGTCTCAATGTTATGTATATGTGTATCATCACTATCAATATTCAATATGAACAATCCTCTCACTTGGGTGCATGACCATAAAAGATATTACTCATAGAAATAGAACAACTATTATTCTCTGAGTTAAACGAATAACCGTCTCGCAATAAACAAGATCCTGATATAATGTTCATGCTTAACGCAGACACTAAATAACAATTATTTAAGTTCATAACTAATCCTGATGGTAACTAAAGTGAGACTGTGCCGACGGCGATTGCATCAACCTTGGAATCATTTCCCACGTGCATCGTCACTTCGTCCTTGGCCAGCCTTAGTTTATTCCGCAGTTCCTGCTTTGAGTTGCAAATATGAGCAACAGAACCGGTATCAAATACCCTGCCACTACTAGGAGAATTTATTAAGTACACATCAATAACATGTATATCAAATATACCTTCTTTTTCTTTGGCCGCCTTCTTATCAGCCAAATACTTGGGGTAGTTGCGCTTGCAGTGACCCATCCCCTTGCACTAATAACACTTTGTTTCTGGCTTAGGTCCAGCGTTGGTTTCCTTCGCCGGATTGGCAACGGGTTTGCCGCTCTTCTTGGAGTTACCCTTCTTTCCTTTGCCGTTTCTCTTGAAACCAGTGGTCATATTGACCATCAACACTTGGATGCTCTTTCCGGAGTTCTGACTCTGCGACTTTCAGCATCGCGAATAACTCGCCCGGTGACTTGTTCATCCCTTGCATGTTATAGTTCAACACAAACATCTTATAGCTAGGTGGCAGTGATTGAAGAATTATGTCAGTGATAGCCTCTTGCGGGAGTTCAATCCCCAGCTCAGCTAGACGGTTTCAGTACCCAGACATTTTGAGCCCATGTTCACTTACAAACGAATTCTCCTCCATCTTGCAAGCATAGAATTTATCGGAGGTCTCATACCTCTCGATTTAGGCGTTCTTCTGAAAGATAAACTTCAACTCCTGGAACATCTCATATTCTCCATGACGCTCAAAACGATGTTGGAGTCCCGGTTCTAAGCCATACAAGACTGCACATTGAACTACTAAGTAGTCCGCCTTACGTGTTAACCAGGCGTTCAAAACATCTTGGCTTGACATAGCGGGTGGTTATTCTCCTAGCGCTCGAGTAAGGACATAATCAATTTTCCCAGCTTGCAGGAGCAACTTTAGATTACGAGCCCAGTCTATAAAGCTGCCTCCATCATCTTTCAACTTAGCTTTCTCTAGGAACATATTGAAATTTAGGGTTGCTACTACGTGAGCCATTGATCTACAAAATAAAATTTTGCAAAGTGGACTCATACTATGTTCAAGATAATTAGAGTTTAACTAATCAAATTACTGATAAACTCCCATTCAAAAAGTACATCTCTCTAGTCATTTGAGTGCTACATGATCCAAATCCACTAACTCAAGTCCGATCATCAGTGAGTTCAGTATAGTTTTACTGGTAAGCATCTCTATCCTAATCATATCAACTATACGATTCATGCTCGACCTTTCGGTCTCTTGTATTCCGAGGCCATGTCTGCACATGCTAGGCTCGTCAAGTTTAACCTGAGTGTTCCACGTGTGCAACTGTTTTGCACCCGTTGTATGTGAACGTTGAGTCTATCACACCCGATCATCACGTGGTGTCTCGAAACGACGAACTGTTGCAACGGTGCACAGTCGGGGAGAATACAATTTCATCTTGAAATTTTAGTGATAGATCACCTTATAATGCTACCGTTGTTCTAAGTAAAATAAGGTTCATAAAATAATTAACATCACATGCAATTCGTAAGTGACATGATATGGCCATGATCTTGTGCTTCTTGATCTCCATCACCAAAGCACCGACATGATCTTCTTGTCATCGGCGCCACACCATGATCACCATCATCATGATCTCCATCATCCTGCCGCCATCGAGGTTGTCGTTCTATCTATGCTATTACTACTAAAGCTACAACCTAGCAATATGGTAAACACATCTGCAAACACAAACGTTAGTTTAAAGACAACCCTATGGCTCCTGCCGGTTGCCGTAGCATCGACGTGCAAGTCGATATTAACTATTACAACATGATCATCTCATACATGCAATATATCACATCCTGTCTTTGGCCATATCATATCACAAGCATACCCTGCAAAAACAAGTTAGACGTCCTCTTATTTGTTGTTGCATGTTTTACGTGGCTACTATGGGTATCTAGTATGATCGCATCTTACTTACGCAAAAACCACAACAGAGATGTGCAAATTTCTATTTAACCTCTCTCCAAAGACCGCCTCGGTCAAAACCAATTCAACTAAAATTGAAGAAACCGACACCCGCCAGTCATCTTTATCCAACCAGTTGCATGTCAGTCGATGAAACCAGTCTCTCGTAAGCATACGAGTAATGTCGGTCCGGGCCACTTCAATCTAACAATACCGCCGAATCGAGAAAATACTAAGGAGGGCGGAAAATCGAACATCAAAACCCACAAAACCTTTTGTGTTCTACTCGAGATAACATCTATGCATGAACGTAGCTCGTGATGCCACTGTTGGGGAACGTTGCATGGGAAACAAAAAAAATTCCTATGCACACGAAGACCTATCATGATGATGTCCATCTACGAGAGGAGATTAGATCTACATACCCTTGTAGATCGCTAAGGGGGAAGCATAAAGAAACGCGGTTGATGTAGTGGTACAACTTCGTGATTGAAATCACCATCGTCCCACGATCCGTCTGATGATCCGTTCCGATCTAGCACCGAACGGACGACAGCTCCGTGTTCAGCACACGTACAACTCGATGACGATTTCGACCTTCTTGATCCAGCAAGAGAGACGGAGAATTACATGAGTTCTCTGGCAGCATGACGGCGCTCCGGTGGTGGTGGTGATCTATTCCTGCAGGGCTCCGCCCGAGCTTCGCAGAAATTCGATCTAGAGGAATAACTACGTGGTATAGGTTAGAGTTGCACGTGGCAAAGTTGTGTCTCAAAAGACCTAAAACCGCTAATATATATAGGAGGAGGGGAGGGACTAGCCTTGGCGCGCAAGGGAGCCCCAGGGCGCTGGCCGTAGGGGAGGAGGTAGACTCGCACTCCAATTCGGTTTGGGGGAAGGAGTCCATTCCTTCCTTCCCACCTCCCACTTTTGTTTTTTTTCCTTTCCCTTGGTTTTTTCCCTTGTGGCGCCATGACCCTATTGGGCTGGCTTCACCAACCCACTAAGGGCCGGTTCGCCACCATAGAGTCACTAGGCTCACTCCCCGGAACCCTTTCGACACTCCCGGTACACTTCCGGTAATGCCCGAAACTTTCCAGTGACCAAATGGAACCATCCTATATATCAATCTTCATTTCCGAACCATTCCGGAAACCCTCGTGACGTCCCTGATCTCATCTGGGACTTCAAACAACATTCGGTAACCACACATATAACTCAACTATACAAAAACATCATTGAAACTTAAGTGTGCAGAACCTGAGGGTTCGAGAACTATGTAGAAATGACCTGAGACACTCCTCGGACGAAATCCAATAGCGGGACCTGGGTGTCCGTATTGGATCCTACATATTCTATGAAGATCTTATAGGTTGAACCTCTGTGCAAAGGATTCATATAATCCCGTATGTTATTCCCTTTGTCCTTAGGTACGTTACTTGCCCGAGATTCGATCATCGGTATCCGTATACCAATTTCAGTCTCGTTACCGGCAAGTCTCTTTACTCGTTCTGTAATACAAGATTCCGTGACTTACACTTGAGTCACATTGCTTGCAATGCTTGTTTGTGATGTTGTATTACCGAGTGGGCCCCGAGATACCTCTCCATCACATGGAGTGACAAATCCCAGTCTTGATCCATACTAACTCAATGGACACCTTCAGAGATACCTGTAGAGCACCTTTATAGTCACCGAGTTATGTTGCGACGTTTGATACACACTAGGTATTCCTCCAGTGTCAGTGAGTTATATGATCTCATGGTCATAGGAATGAATACTTGACACGCAGAAAACAATAGCAATAAAATGACACGATCACATGCTACGTTCCTAGTTTGGGTCTAGTCCATCACATGATTCTCGTAATGATGTGATCCAGTTATCAAGTCACAACACTTGCATATGGTCAGAAAACCTTAACCATCCTTGATCAACTAGCTAGCCAACTAGAGGCTTGCTAGGGACGTTGTTTTGTCTATGTATCCACACATGTATCTATGTTTTCATTCAATACAATTATAGCATGGATAATAAACGATTATCTTGAAACAGGAAATATAATAATAAGTATATTATCACTACCTCTAGGGGATATTTCCAATAGAATTATCTTTGGTTTAGCATATACGATATCAAGGTAGGTCTACTCTGTAATCATCTTCATTAATACAATCAAGTAGGACGTAGGGTATTACCTCCATAGGATGGCCCGAACTTGGGTAAAACACTGTCTCCCCCTTCTTCCTGCAACCCATCGATCCAAGGTCCACATTTTGGGACCCCTACCCGAGATCTGTCGGTTTTGACACTGACATTGGCGCTTTCATTGATAGTTCCACTGCAGGATCACCAAAAGGTTCGATGGCTCGTCTAATCGTAAGCGCCAGAATCAGCAACAATGACGTCTTTATCCCCGGACATGTTCTCTCGTTTGGTAGCATCACGTTGCACGTAGACCCAACCGACCGTCTTGACCAGATCAGAAATTTTGTCCCTGATCAGCAAGCAAGGTCAGTGAGTTTCGAACCCCCAACCCATTCGTAGACCAATCCGGTCCTCACAAGAATCCCGACCTCAGCCGATGATATCAGAAACCCCGAAGTTTTAACTTCGGGTCCCACATCCGGCCATGTCCTCGCATCCCTATCTTTCAAAGAGTCGGCCCCTAGATTGCACCTAACCCGGACGACGGGATCACAACAAGTGCCTTTGACCGAACACGCCACCCTCACGGCGAGCCCGGAGGCTAACTCCGAAAACCACCCGATGGTGCATCAGACAAGCTCTCGGCGTTAAGTAAGATGCTTGTCCGGATCCAATCATTTCACATCTCAACTAGCCCGAACCGCTTACAGTACTGGTCAGAATACGGGGGCTTTTATGGCCCACTGATACGTCTCCATCGTATCTACTTTTCCAAACTCTTTTGCCCTTCTTTTGGACTCTAATTTTCATGATTTGAATGGAACTAACCTGGACTGACGCTGTTTTCAGCAGAATTGCCTTGGTGTTATTTTTGTGCAGAAATCAAAGTTCTCCAAACATCCTGAAAATTTATGGGGAGCAGTTTCGGAAAATAAGAAAAATATCTATGCCAAGTTCCACCTCAGGGGGTGGGCCAGTGGGCCACAAGCCCTGGCTCCGCCACCACCCCCCTGGTGGCGATGGGCAGGCTTGTGGGGCCCACACGGCTCTGCCGCCCCCAACTCCAGCTTTATAAGATCCCTTTCATCCCAGAAGAAAATAAAAATAGAAGTTCTCGTCGCGTTTTTGATACGGAGGCGCCGCCACCACCTGTTCTTCATCTCGAGGGCAGATCTGGAGTCCGTCTTGGGCTCCGGAGAGGGGAAATCATCGCCATCATCATCGTCAACCTTCTTTCTTCTCCAATTCCATGAAGCTCTTCGTCGTTCGTGAGTAATCTATTTGTAGGTTCGCTGGGCGGTGATGAGTAGGATGAGATCTATCATGTAATCGAGTTAGTTTTGATGGGGATTGATCCCTAGTATCCACTATGTTCTGAGATTGATGTTGCTTCTACTTTGCCATGCTTAATGCTTGTCACTAGGGCCCGAGTGCCATGATTTTAGATCTGAAATTATTATGTTGTCACCAATATATGTGTGTTTTAGATCCGATCTTGCAAGTTGTAGTTACCTACTATGTGTTATGATCCGGCAACCCCAGAGTGACAATAACCGGAACCACTCCCGGTGATGACCATAGTTTGAGGAGTTCATGTGTTCACCAAGTGCTAATGCGTTGGTCCGGTTCTTTATTAAAAGGAGAACCTTAATATCCCGTAGTTTCCTTTTGGACCCCGCTGCCACGGGAGGGATGGACAATAGATGTCATGCAAGTTCTTTTCCCTAAGCACATATGACGACACACGGAATGCATGCCTACATTACATTGACGAACGGGAGCTAGCCACATATCTCTCCGTGTTATAGTTGTTGCATGATGAATATCATCCAAACAAATCACCGACCCATTGCCTACGAGTTTGTCCTACTGTTGTTACTTGTCTTGATGTGCTGCTGCTCCTACTACTGTTGCTATTGCTGTTACTTGTCTTGCTCTGTTGCTGCTGCTACTACTGTTGTTACTTGTTTTGCTCTGCTGCTGCTGCTACTGTTGCTATTCATGTGGCTTGCTACTGTTGCTACTTGCTACTGCTGTCACTATTGTTGTTCCTTGTCGCTGCTATTGCTCGTTACACTGACGTTACTCGTTACTTTGCTGTTACTACTGTGCTTGCACATACTAATCTTTCAGGTGTGGTTGAATGTGACAAATTCAGCTTCTAATACTCGAGAGTATTCTCTCACCTCCTGCCTGGCTAACCATCAAATTTGGGTCGAATACTCTACCCTCGAAAACTGTTGCGAACCCACACGCTGGTGGGCCATCAACAACATTCTTCTAGTTTCGTTGCCGGGGAGTGCTAGCAGCATTATTCTGGTGTCGTTGCAGGGGAAGGTTTGTTGTCATCAGCATTCGTCACACCATCGCCAGAGATTGCAATCAGCATTTTTCTGGCGCCGTTGCCGGGGAGGTATTGCTATATTCTCTGAGTTACTTGGGATTTATATCTGCTGATCACTATGAAGAATGTGAAGGATCCGAAGACCAAAGTCTTGCCCTCAACTACGAGGGGAGCTAAGGAATTGCCATCTAGCTCTGCACTTGATTCACCTTCAGTTATGAGTAAGTTTGCGACATCACCTCCTGCTAGAAATCTTGATATGTCGCCTGTGCTTGATGATGCTTGTGATACTAGTGCTAGAGATGCTATGCTTGATACTGCTTTGCCTGATGATGCTAGAGATGCTATTTCGCCCGATGATGCTATGCTTGATACTGCTAGAGATACTGCTTTACCTGATGTTCCACTAGGAGTGTTCCTTGATGCTCATATTGCTAGAGTTACTGCAAATGCTCGTGATGCTTCTAATACTACCAATACTATTGAGATAGAACCTGCTTTTGCTCCTGCTAGATCTAGCTCTCCTAGATATGAATTGCCTGATATACCTGAGGGTTACGTTATGGAGGGAGAGATAGCTGAGGATTTTCTTGCGTGTAAGGATGCCTATGACGCTGAGAAATTACTTCTCAAGTGCAAGGAAAAATCTCGGGAAGCTAGGATGAAAAATGACCCGAAGTTTAGCACTTCGCCTATCTTTGTCACCGATAAGGATTATGAGTTCTCTGTCGACCCTGAGATAATCTCTCTCGTCGAATCTGATCCTTTTCGCGGTTATGAGTCTGAGACGGTCATAGCCCATCTTGCCAAACTATCCGAAATAGCCAACCTTTTCACTAATGAGGAGAAGATCCGCCACTACTATATCCTTAAGCTGTTTCCTTTCTCTGTAAAGGATGATGCTAAAGTCTAGTTCACCTCTCTTGCTCCTGGATGTGTGCGTAGTCCCCAGGAGATGGTCTATTACTTCTGTGAGAAATATTTCTCTGCCCATAAGAAGAAAGCTGCCTTCCAGGAAATATACAACTTTGCTCAACTCCAAGAAGAGAGTCTTCCACAAGCTTGGGGGAGGCTCGTCCAGCTACAGAATGCTTTGCCTGATCACCCTCTTAAGAAGAACGAGATACTTGATATCCTCTTAACGGACTTACTGATGCCTCTAGAGACCACCTGGATAGTTGTGTCGGTTGTGTTTTTAGGGAACGAACTGTAGAACAAGCTGAGACCCTACTGAATAACCTCTTGATCAACGATAATGCTTGGACTATTCCCGAACTACCTCCTAAGCCAACTCCTAAGAAAAGAGGTATTCTATTCCTCAGACCCGAAGATATGCAAAAATCCAAGAAATCTATGCAAGAGAAAGGCATTAGATCTGAATATGTCAGAAATCTACCACCTATCGAAGAGATCCATGGTCTCGATAACCCGATACAAGTAGTAGAAGTGAATTCTCTGCGTAGGTTTGATGAGAGTGATATTACTTTTGATAAACCTGCTAGCCTATGCTTTGATGAATTTGACGACTTTGTTGCCAAACAACTGAGTTTCAATGATTATGTT
This sequence comes from Hordeum vulgare subsp. vulgare, assembly GCF_904849725.1. NCBI lineage: Eukaryota > Viridiplantae > Streptophyta > Magnoliopsida > Poales > Poaceae > Hordeum > Hordeum vulgare. The sequence goes on along the minus strand of NC_058524.1, from coordinate 377,462,516 downwards.
AGCAGACATTTGGAACAAAGTACTCGTATGCTTAGCCATTTAAGTGCTTGTGTAGACAGAAATGTCAATGATCTGAAGCTTTTGAGTAAACATGCCTCTATGATTACTACTCAGGTGGAACAAGTACATAAAGCTCAGAATGACTTGTTCAATGAATTATGAATTAAATGAAAACTCTGTCAGAGTCATTACTAGAGGAGGCAAAATGACTCAGGAACCTTTGTATCCTGAAGGTCATCCTAAGAGAACTAATCAAACTTCTCAAGGAATCAAAGCTGATACACCCAGTCATCCTAAGGAGAAGAAGAAGGATGATAGAAACCTGCACGCCAGTTCACCAAATACTGTCACACCTGAAGAACCAAATGATATTTCTGCGTCTAATAGAGAAACACAATCAGGTGATGAACATGAACCTGGTGACAATATTGACAGTGATGTTCATAATAATGCTCAACCTAGCAATGATGAGGATGTGGAGATTGAACCTACGGTTAATCCTGACAATCCATGACCTAAGAAGTACGATAAGAATGACTTCACTGCTAGGAAGCATGGTAAAGAAAGGGAGCCATGGGTTCAGAGACTTATGCCCTTTCCTCCTAAGCCATCCAAGAAAAAGGATGATGAGGATTTTGAGCGCTTCGTTGAGATGATAAGACCCGTCTTTCCGTAGATGCGGTTAACTGATATGCTCAAGATATCTCCGTATGCAAAAACATGAAAGATATCGTGACTAATAAACGAAAGATACCAGATCTTGAGATCTCCACCATGCTTGCCAACTACACTTTCAAAGGTGGAACTCCTAAGAAACTTGGTGATCCCGGAGTGCCCGCTATACCTTGCTCTATTAAATAAAACTACGTAAGAACTGCCTTATGTGACCTTGGAGCCGGTGTTAGTGTTATGACGCTCTGTCTTTATCATAGACTTGAGTTGGATAAGTTGACACCCACTGAAATTTCTTTGCAAATGGCCGACAAATCAACTGCTTTCCCTATCGGCATTTGCGAGGATGTGCCTGTTGTGGTTGCTAATACCACTATCTTAACAGACTTTGTTATCTTGGATATTCCTGAGGACGATGCCACGGATGTCATCCTGGGAAGACCCTTTTTAAACACTGCAGGGGTTGTTATAGATTGCAAAAAAGGCAATGTCACTTTCCATGTCAACGGTAATGAGCACATAGTGCACTTTCCGAAGAAACGATATCCAGTACATTGCATCAATGCTATCGAAAATACATCATCGATTGTCATTGGGAGCTTTGAATGCCCTATTCCTCGTGTCAAGATGAAGTATGATTTGCTTGTTGGGGAGATACATATCCCCATTGAGGTGACTTAGTGGCTATTCGAAAATTCTCCGTTCCCTCTTGCGATTCGAGAAGGTTTTGTCATAAGGACTTGATCAACCCCATTGACGGATTTCTTTTGATGACCATGAAACGAATGAATCAAAGTGTCACATACCTCTGTTTTGAGCTTTCATTTTCTGTTGCTTAGAAGAAAAATGATAGAATTAGTTTAGTTTTTCCCTGTTTTCTGTTTTAGCGTCCCGAAGAAAAATACCTCGAAAATAAAAGTTCTCCGATGGTCCTGAAAATTTAGTATGATTATTTCTGGAATTTTTGAAAATTTCTGGGCCTGCGAGCTGGCCTGGGGGCCAGACCAGTGGACCACAAGCCCTGCCACCTCCACCTACCCCCCTGGTGGCGGGGTGGAAGCTTGTGGGGCCCACAGGCACCCCCTCCACTCATTCCAGCTCCCAGCCTCTTCTTCCACCTCCAGAAAAAATTGTTTCGCAGCTCAAACCCGCGCTCTTGCTCATTTGGCTGTGATTTTCGATCTCCTTGCTCAAAGCACCATTCTCCGAACCGTTCTGGGGAAATTGCTCCTTGGTAAGTGACACCTCCATTGGTCCAATTAGTTTTTGCTCTAGTTCTTTATCCTTCACGTATTCTTGCTACCTTGGTGACCCTGTTCTTGAGCTAGAAATGTTGATTTTAACTGGTCCCAAGTAGTTTTAGCGCGTGATACGGTCTCTAGGCACTAGTAGGAGTAGTTGCTACAAGTTGGGTTAATCCTTATTCACTTTTCTTTCGAAGTCTCTAAGAATTTCAGAATTTTTCAGAGCTAGAAAAAGGAAAAGATGAGGAGGTTCTTGAGAGGCTCTTCAAGTCGTAACCCCAAGGAGGATGAGAAGAACCACCCCAAGTACGTAGTCCCTCGAGTCACAGAAGTTCGAGCGTGCGAGTGGCCAAGTGATGAATTTTTGCGCGCCGCCGGACTTTATGAAGACTTTGATTACTTGGTGGAGAACGCAGGTCTTACTGCATTTGTTGAAGATAAGTGCCCACAATACCTCCTCCTCACCAGTATTTTCGTTCAAAGCTTCAACTTTTATCCGAGGAAGAATCCTCCCATGGTTGAGTTCATGATATACGATGTCCCCCAGTGCATGACGTTGTAGGACTTTTGCAATGTATGCAAATTACCTTATGTTGGGGATATCCGTGACCCTCGTCCACGGGATTTGGAGGATTTCATTGGTTCTATTGCTGATGGAGCGGAGAGAGGAGTGTCTCGCGCTAGAATTGCTAGCATTCATTTTCCTGTGCTTCGGTACTTCTCACTATTTGTGGGAAAATGTTTGATTCGCCGTGGGGAGGCTGGATCACTTAGTTCTCAAGACCTTGCGGTTTTGCGCGAAGGCATTTATAATGATAATACTTATAGATTGGGTGCTATAGTAGCTCAAAGGTTGAACCTGAACCGTTCTAAAGGTGTTGTCTATGGAGGTATCTATGCTACCCGTCTTGCGAGACACTTTGAGATACCCAATAGACTCGGAGAGGAAGGAGAGATGCTTCTCCCTGAGAGATATCTGGATTATGACATCATGGTTCGCCATGATTTTCTGGATAGAGATGCTAGTAGATGGATGATTTGTAACCTGGTGTTTTGCCAGGGTACTCGAGAGACTATTACTTTGCCTGCTCCTTCTTTGTTTGATCTTCATGCAGGCAGGTACACTATTATGCCCGCGGACATGTACGCATATTGGGGCTTGGCCCAACCACAGGCGCCCGTGCCCGAGCCACCAGTCGAGTACCAGACGCTAGTTCATTAGTGGGAGCCAGAGGAGCTCACACAGCAGTGGCATCCACAGTCTTCTTTGGAGTATCCTGGAGCTGGTTATTTCCCACCTTGGGAGTACACCAAGCTAGGCCAAAAGCCTAAGCTTGGGGGAGTGCGTGTTCTCACCGACTTTACATTCATGCTTGTGCTTTCACTTTGTTAGCCGGTGTTTACTCTTTGCCTCTGTATTATCCATGCTAGTTTATTTTCATTTTCTGGTTTTCTTGTTTTGTGTCCTTTTGAGGAAACCCAAAAAGATTTTTCTTTCTTCTTTTGCTTGTTGGGAGCTTTCCCGTGTAAATAGTTTTCTTTTTCTTTGTGTCAAGGTAGAAGATATTGGTTACAATGTTTAGTGGTTCTTACATGCTTACTTGTTTAGCTTTCAAAGAGCCATATTATTTTGTCTTCTCCTTTGTGTTTGCCTGCAGATTCAGCTTAGTCCAATGCGCTTATTATTGTTGTCATCGTTCGATCGTGCAAATGAAAGGCAAACAATGATGATATATGATGAAGTGACTGAGACTGAAACGTTGGTATGAACTCTATCTATTTTGTTTTTGTAAATATGACTAGCTTGTCGACGCAGATTTAGCTTTGTTTTGAGAGAACCATGTTTGCAATGACAACTTAGAGATCATAGTTTCTGATGCCATTCTTATTTAGCTGAGAGCTTATAATGGTTTGTCTTGAATGCCAACATAGATTTTCAGATGACTATGATGTAGTATGATAGGACGGTATTCTCCTTTGAATGTTTCAAGTGGCTTGACTTGGCGCATGTTGATGCATGTAGTTGAAACAAAATCCAACATAGCCTCTATGATGTTCGTGTTCATGGTGATTTATATCCTGTTCATGCTTGCATTCAATGTTAGTCAAACTCATTCCATCTTGATGACTGTTGTCGATCTCTAGTTGGTCGCTTCCCAGTCTTTTGCTAGCCTTCACTTGTACTAAGCAGAATACTGCTTGTGCATCCACTTCCATAAATCCAAAAGTTTTTCCATGAGAGTCCACCATACCTACCTATTTCGGTATCTACCTGTCGTTCCAAGAAAATTTGCATGTGCCATTCTCTAAACCTTCAAGAAATAATCTGTTTTGCATGCCCGAACCGCACATGTGGTGACAAAGGGCTATTCGTATCTTCCATGCTAGGAGTGCTATCCTCGACATGTGTTTATTCACAGTCATTCACGAGAAAGGGGCCGGTAATTGGAATGCCCAGTTCCACACTTAAATCGAAAACATAACTGTAAAACAAGACTCCCCCCGGATTGATGTTAGTATGGATGGTACCCGAGGATTCGACTAGCCGTGGAGTATGATTGATTGGTGGTGGGGAGTTAAAACTTTACTTTTCTGTTTACGAACCGCCTATAGCATGAGTAGCATGGAAGATATTGAGAACGCTTGGTCAATGCATTGACAATGAAAGCATGCCACCCAAAATTATTATCTCTGTTTTCAAAGCTTGAGCTCGGGCACCTCTACAAATCAATGCTTCCCTCTGCGAAGGGTCTGTCTATTTATTTTCCTGTTGAGTCATCCTCCTCTTATATAAGCACCAATTAGAGAGCACCTATCTCATTTTTTTGCTTTGGTTTTGATTGATATTGAGTATGACTATGACTGGATCTTCGTTGCTATGAATTGCAATGTTTAGTTAGCCCTTGATCTTCGAAAGTGCTCTGCATTTATGTTTTGCGATCTCAGAAAGAGCTAGCGAGATACCACCTATTCATATTTCTTCATGCTTATTTTGATTGAAGTGTTGGTATTTGAAACTCATTATTATTTGCTCGTTAGCTGATTATGCCATTGATATTAGTTTACCGTGAGACCTTTGTGTCATTTGCTTATGTGGTTAACTTGTGACCTTGCTGAAATTCTGGAGTTAGACATAGTTGCAAAAACAAGATCAAACAGAGTTTGTCAAAAATTTTCTTTCTCTCTCAGTTTGTCAACTGAGTTGCTTCAGGACAAGCAAGGTTTTAAGCTTGGGGGAGTTGATACGTCTCCATCCTATCTACTTTGCCAAACTCTTTTGCCCTTGTGTTCGACTCTAATTCGCATGATTTGAATGGAACTAACCTGGACTGACGCTGTTTTCAGCAGAATTACCTTGGTGTTATTTTTGTGCAGAAATCAAAGTTCTCGAAACGTCCTGAAAATTTACGGGGAGCAGTTTTGGAAAATAAGAAAAATATATGCGCCAAGTTCCACCTCAGGGGGTGGGCCAGTGGGCCACAAGCCCTGGCTCCGCCACCACCCCCAGGTGGCGGTAGGCAGCTTTGTGAGGCCCACACGGCTCTGCCGCCCCCAACTCCAGCTCTATAAGATCCCTTTCGTCCCAGAAAAAATAAAAAAGAGAAATTTTCGTCGCGTTTTCGATACGAAGGCCCCGCCACCACCTGTTCTACATCTGGAGGGCAGATGTGGAGTCCGTCTTGGGCTCCAAAGAGGGGAAATCGTCGCCATCGTCATCGTCAACCTTCTTCCCTCTGCAATTGCATGAAGCTCTTCGTCGTTCGTGAGTAATCTATTCGTAGGCTCGCTGGGCGGTGATGCCTAGGATGAGATCTATCATGTAATCGAGTTAGTTTTGATGGGGAATGATCCCTAGTATCCACTATGTTCTGAGATTGATGTTGCTACTACTTTGCCATGCTTAATGCTTGTCACTAGGGCCCGAGTGCCATGATTTTAGATCTGAAATTATTATGTTGTCACCAATATATCTGTGTTTTAGATCCGATCTTGGAAGTTGTAGTTACCCACTATGTGTTATGATCCGGCAACCCTGGAGTGACAATAACTGGAACCACTTCCGGTGATGACCATAGTTTGAGGAGTTCATGTGTTCACCAGGTGCTAATGCGTCGGTCCGGTTCTTTATTAAAAGGAGAACCTTAATATCCCGTAGTTTCCTTTTGGACCTCGCTGCCACGGGAGGGATGGACAATAGATGTCATGCAAGTTCTTTGCCCTAAGCACGCATGACGACACACGAAATGCATGCCTACATTACATTGACGAATGGGAGCTAGCCACATATCTCTCCGTGTTATAGCTGTTGCATGATGAATATCGTCCAAACAAATCACCGACCCATTTCCTACGAGTTTATTCTACTCCTGTTACTTGTCTTGCTCGCCTGCTGTTGCTACTACTGTTGCTACTGCTGTTACTTGTCTTGCTCTGCTGCTGCTGCTACTACTGTTGCTACTGCTGTTACTTGTTTTGCTCTGCTACTGCTGCTACTGTTGCTATTACTGTCGCTTGCTATTGTTGCTACTTGCTACTGCTGTCACTACTGCTGTTCCTTGCTGCTGATATTGCTCGTTACACTGCCGTTACTCTTTACTTTGCTGTTACTACTGTGCTTGCACATACTAATCTTTCAGGTGTGGTTGAATCTGACAAATTCAGCTGCTAATACTCGAGAGTATTCTCTCACCTCCTGCCTGGCTAACCAACAAATTTGGGTCGAATAATCTACCCTCGAAAACTGCTGTGAACCCACGCGCTGGTGGGCCATCAACAACATTCTTCTAGTTTCGTTGCCGGGGAGTGCTAGCAGCATTCTTTTGGTGCCGTTGCAGGGGAAGGTTTGTTGTCATCAGCATTCATCTAGCCATCGCCAAAGATTGCAATCACCCACCCACCAGCCACTTGGTTGCAACCGTCGAGGATTTAACCAACGCGTTAGACTACGGACGCGAGGAGCTTGAGGGCATGGACGATGAGGCCGAGGTACCCACTCCCACAAACACAGGGCAATGGGCCACAATGTCCACTTATGATGTCTATATGATGGACAAGCCAAGTAACAAAAGTGACCTCCCTCCTCAGCCAAATGATGACAAATCCGGGGAGGAGAATTCAAAGCGCTAAAAGCAGGGTAAGCATGCTAAAGAGAATAAGGGAAAAGTCTCTGCACAAGGCAGTGGGGAAAATAAAACCCCACAAGACCACGACAACCTTGGTATACTACAACATCCGACCTGAGGAGAACGACGACTACCCGGAGGACGAAGACTTCACAATACCAGTTGACCATGGACGTCAGGAAGAATTTCGGCAGCTTCTCTTAGCTACTGCTCGAAGCTTCAAGGGAAAGGAGCATCAACTCCAGGCTGAAGAAGACAATATAAACAGCACAAGGACCAAGGTACTAGCCGCCAAAGAAGAGACCGGCCCTGGATGGCCAGATCAGAAGAAAAATAACCCATGTTGCCGATTGTTGCCACAATCAGATGACGAGGCTCCAAAGCCCGCATCCCCCAGGCGCACAGATTATGACCCGCTTGACTGCATGCCTCGAGGGCTTGACAGGGTGGTGTCAGACGCCGAATATTTCACCGGGCCGCCCCATGGAAAGGTGAAAGAGAGAGTGCACCCTCGTGGTAGAAACGACGTGTGATACTACCTGGATAACAAGACATGCCACAGCAGATCCATTTACTAATCAAGTAAGTACTCCCCCACTAGATGGAATAGAGAGCCACCTCGGGTCCCCTACTACGCGAGAGACCGGGATTCATACCAGACTCAACCCAAAGCCACTCTTCAGCACAAGATAGTCCGGACTAGAGGATCCGCACGCGCACTATGCTTCACAGATGAAGTAATGCAACATCAATTCGTGCAGTATCGATAGAAGATTTCCTTCTCCACATTCACATGGCGAGATGAGATGATCTCCACGCCATCAAATACTTTCCCCTCAAGTTGAAAGGGCCAACATGACACTGGTTAAACAGCCTTCCTGAAGACTCGATCAAAAGCTAGGAAGAGCTCGAAGAAGCCTTCCTGTCCAACTTCCAAGGGACCTACGTTGGGACCCCGGATTCCTCCGACCTAAGTAATGTCGTCCGAAAGGTGGGTGAGTCGACCAGAGAGTTCGCGAACCGATTCTTAACAAATAAAAACAAAATCGTGGATTGCCTAGACGCTGAGGCAATATCCTCTTTCAGGCGGAACGTCCGAGACGAGTGGTTGGCTCGCTAGCTCGGACAAGAAAGGACAAGGATAATGTCCGCCCTCACTTCTCTCATGACCCGCTTTTGCGCGGGCAAAGACAACAGGCTACCTCGGCACAGCCACAACTCGGACGATCCTGGAACCTCTGAAGTTCGGGACGGGAACAACAAGACAAGGAAAAACAAGAACAAGCGCCGCCTCCCCACACGCGACGCCGATGACACAACAGTCAATGCTGGGTTTTGAAAATCCAATCTAGGACAGCGGAAGAAACAATTTAAAGGGAATAAAGACGGGCAAACCCAATGGGAAAAAATTATAGAACAACCTTGCCAAATCTACGACAACCAAGATATGCCAACCACTACACCAACCATAACTGATGGGTATTCAAGCAGGCCGGCAAAGTAGCGGCCGAAGAACAAGACTGGAGCCCTCGAAGCAAAGACGACGAGGAGCCCCGTGGCCTGCATCACAGGTGCCAAAACAGTTCCCTCCCGAGGTAAAAACCGTAAATATAATTTGCGTGACTCACATACCCAAGAAGGAGCGGAAACGAGACCTCCGAGAAGTCTACACCGTAAATCTTGTAGCACCGAAGTACAACCCATGGTCGGCTTGTCCGATCATATTCAACCGTAGGGACCATCCGACCAGCATCCGTCACGGAGGGTCGGCCGCACTTGTCGTCGACCCCGTTGTATATGGGTACCACTTCACAAAACTCCTCATGGACGGTGGAAGTAGCCTTAATCTTATTTACGCAGATACAGTGAAAAAGATGGGCATTGACCCATCAAGAATAAAATCAAGGAACACTACATTTAAAGGAGTTATCCCAGGCATTGAGGCTCACTCCTTGGGAACCATAACACTGGAAGTCGTGTTCAGATCACCTGATAACTTCCGCAGTGAAGACTTGATCTTCGACATTGTCCACTACGCTTACCTCAAGCTGAAGATGCCCGGACACCGAGGAGTCATCACCATGAACGACAACATAGAACGATCTCTCCGGGCCGAAGAACACACAGTGGCCTTGGCAGCGGAAGGCAAGCATGACGGCGAACCATCAATCCGCAAGCCGGTCAAGCCGCGACAAGTAGGTAAGCGATCCCAAGCTCAATCAAGCCCTTGGAGACCTCCTCAGACCTGGACACATAAGGTCACCCCTCCCATAGTGTCTCCCAAGCACCTTTGAGGTATGTCTCTCGCGTACACAATTTCATTTTCTGAATAATATGGGATGATGTGGGAGATCCGAACAAGTACCATATGCTCGGCTACACCAAACTATGGTACCAAATTCTTCCTGGATACACAAGGGTTTCTGTAAACATCCTCCCAAGCATCAAGCTATATTCCATTGGCATCTGCTCATGGCTCCTTAATTAAAAGCCCGTCCGCCATCTGCAACAACCTTTTAAGGACAAAACCCCTCCCCTTACTATTTCAAGTTAACACAGCCAAAAGCCAGATGTACGTCAAGTCACTCGTAAAACAACTGCACGAGAGGTGTTGCTTAATTTTGATAGTTTCGTGTACACAGCGGCCCTAGGGCCTAGAATTGTAAAAATTCCTCACAAATATCTGTCATAGATGCTTTTCTTTCAACGTTTTTACCCATGTTTTACTGCTGCATGGCACTGACGGGAAAAACTTACTTTATGATTGCTAAAAAAACAAAAAACAAAAGTGTGAACGACCACTAAACCGGGGGCTAGGATACGTTGACCGCGTCGAGCACCTCACCGTCACTCTTACTCTTATGCACATGTTCAGTCTCTTAAGATATTGCATTATATGCATCGTTTCTGAATTATGTCTTGGGTCTACAGTTGGATTGCCCCGCTCCTATGCTTACCCCCTTAAGTTCCGCTAGTTAGGCTAAATTGGTAAAGGGAAAACCACTGCGATTGTATTCCCAGCTTCCCTGGTCTTGTAATACCTAAGTGGATAAAGCCAAAAACTGACCATCATAATGAGCATGAACTGGTCCATAATCCAAGATTATGTATATAGTCGATAGAGGCTATCTCGTGTTATACAGATGGGTTTGCGATTCAACAAACCCCGCGGTAGTCATTCCGATCTTCGGTTTTTCCGACTACCGCAACATGGGCTAGGGGCTTGTCATTAGCCCTCGCATTATAAACATTCCTAAGGCTAAGTGAAAGCACTAAAGCCTCATGGTCTTATTGCCTCGTTTCCATTCTACACTACCATCTATGTGCACTGACTAAATCGGCTAAGGGATGTGTACCGACGGTGAAACACCCCAAGTAGTATCTACATGGGGGCTGCAGCCGATGACTCAAACTTTTAGGTTAAACGGCCACAAAGATGAATAAAATAATATAGAACATCATTAACTTCGGACATATCCTGCTTCAAGCAAATCGTTCTTGGTTACATTAATACAGATCTATTCTAATAGCACATCCTTAGAGCATTGTGATTCGATCGCCCGAGCATCCTCCATGGCAGAAGTAAAGTACATCTCGGGGCGCCTGTGATCCTTTTTGGTAGCCCGTGGATTAGTAGCCATCTTCAGCGGCCTCATCCCTGGGAAGTGCACCATCGTCTGAGTGAAGGCCATCTGAGCCCCCTTTATACATGTTGAGAGCTGCAGGGCTTCAATCCGAGGTGTAGCTCTGATTAGCGTATGCACCAGGGCAAAGTAGGTACTCGGCGAGGGCTCAGTAGGCCTCAGCCGAACAACCAGGTCTGTCATAGCCGGCTCGGTCATCCCGTGTAGTTCAAGGAGCTACTTCATTTGGTAGCTCAGACTGGTGTTAGCCTCTAGAGCCTCAAATTGAGCCCAGAATAGCCGCTGCTCGGCATCCCCGTTAAAGTACTTGACTACGTGTGTTGTATTCTGCGATAGGTTGGTGAAGGATCCTACAGAACGCCATATCCGCGTAAGAGAGGAAAATCAGTTCCCACCAAAGGCACACTGAAGTAAGTATGGCTTTCCGGTTGCCATTAGCTTTACCTCGTGCACTTCTTCAAAGAACCGCCACTCTACCCACTCTGATTGGACCTCGGCAGATAGCTTGGTCTGCTCGGCCGCTTGATCTTTGACTTTTTTCTCAAAGGCCTCGCACTTCAAGCTCGCCACCTCCAGCTCTTGCTGGACTTCCGTCACCCTGGCCTCATATTGCTTGCCCATGGCCTTCAGGGCGTCTAGATCGGTGGCCACTTGTTCGGCTACCGCCTTGTGGGAAACGGCCTCTCGTTTGGCCTTCTCCACCTCGGCGTGGAGCATTTCAAGCTCTTTGCCTTGAGCTGTTGATCAAAGAGAAAACAACAAAGGTCAGATTGTAGGGCCAGGGCATTCAGTTAGATATAATTAAAATGGCGTACTCTTATACAAACTGACCCTTCTTCTCGTCAAACCGGTCGTCGAGGCGGTCAAGCTCTTCATCGGACACTTGGAGTTTCCAATTGAGTTCGGCCATTTCCAATGCATTAGCATTGGTAGCTGATGACGAGGCGTGGAAGATGCACAATCCATAAAGCATGATGTTAACCTATTTAACCTATCCTGCTTGGTCAAGTTTCTTAAAATAAGTATTCCAAGCATCATTTTCAGACATTTTTTTTGCATTTCTCTGAGCCACGGGTTATCTTTTCAAACCCCCCTGGCTCGGGGGCTTTCATACCAGTAGAAATATGTGTCAAATATAAAACAATACTAGCATGGTTGGCGGTTTACCATAAAACCCGTCAATAAGCGTGTAAAGGCTTCATTCAGTCCGCTATTAACAAACTCAATGCTCCATAACACCACACCCATTAAGGTGTGGTGTTCGTCAGCAATGGAGGAATCCGCTAGGATCTCCTCCATCACTACCGACCTCCCGACCGTGGGCCGTTCTGGCACGGGCGGTACCAAGGGTGACTCCGAGGATGTTGGAGGGAGCTTAGTCGAATTCTGACCCTCCTTTCCACCTTTTGAAGGGTCGATCTCCCGGGTAGTATTGTCCAGGGAATTGGCCCCAATAAGAGCCTCCAGGCCCATGGTAGCGGGCGCGTCTTCGGTGACCTGGACTTCGCGGTCCTCGGCTTCCAAGGTATTCACCTGGCCATAACCTCTTGCCCCCCCCCCCCCCGCAATAAGCGAGGTCGGGTGGGAGGCCACCTCCATGACCTCCTCGGAGGCCTGGGGAAGGGAGGCGTCGGACGCATTCCCACTCTCCGCCAGCTCGGCTGGCAGCGAATCTCCCTACAAGACCTGATCTGTTAGCAGATCTCAGACGGTGCTATAATGAGTAAAGAATATACGACAACCAGTTAAGTATAGGATACGGTATAAGTTCACTCAACGAAATCATCAGAGCTCGTACCTTCAGGCCAGGGGTTTGACCCTGGGGGCTCGGCGGGGAACCATATTGAGTTCCTCGATCTCGTCGTCATAATCTGGAGCGGTGCCAAGAGAAGTGGCCTTGCCTTTGCAAGGCCTCTTCGGGGTCCTAGGATGCAGAGCTTATTTCTCTGCCTCTTGGAGCGCTCTATTCTTGGACTGGGAGGAGCCATATCCTCTTTCTCTTCCGCCTCCTCCATCTCATGGGTGGAGGAAAGACGTGTGTCCCTGGACTTAATGTTTGAAGGATCCCTGGAACGGAGACCTTCGCGGGTCTCCTTCTTCAGGTCTGGTGCCTTGTACCACTTCAGAACAAACATTGCGGCCAGCAGATCTAACCTTGGCTCTTCAGGTAGAGGAGCTGGTTCGTTGATGTTCTAGGCTATGGCCAACCACTCCTATCAAAACCATTTGGGGAGTGGTGAGATCTTTGTAAAGGAAATCAGAACTTTGGGACAGGAATAATATTCGGACGTACCTTGACTGGCGGAGTTTTGTCGTCTAGACCTATGCTTCGTCCTCGGCTGGCCACACTAGTTGGGGCTCGAACAATGTCCGCCATATGTCCTCATGGGTCATGCGGAAGAACTCCTTTATGACCTTGGGGTCATCGGGCTTGTAAACCGACATCGGATTTGCCCGATGCTCACACGGTAGGATGCGTCGATGCAGAGCGACATGGATCACATCGGTCAATTGGATGTTCGCATCCACCATCTGCTTGATGCGTTTTTGCATCATCTTAACATCCCTAGCGAACCCCGTGTCTATGTTCTTCTTGACCCAGGAGGTTACTCTCTCTAGGGGCCGACTTGAAATCGGCAGGCGCTGCCCAGTTCGCCTCCCGTGGTTCGGTGATGTAGAACCACTCCTTCACCTAGCCCTGGATAGTATCTATCAAGGTGCCCTCTGGCCATATCACCTTGCAGAGCTTGCTTGACGTTGAACGTCTCGAACCACACCATGAAATGCGAGTGAACCCGTGATACGTCCCAAACTTATAATTCCTGTATCAAGATAATCGTTTATTATCCATGCTGTAATTGTATTGAATGAAGACTTAGATACATGTGTGGATACATAGACAAAACACTGTCCCTAGCAACCCTCTATCTGATACATGGTAACAATGCTTTATGTGATACTTATATTGTTGAGTTTATTCATGATCCCACTGAAAATTATTATGAGAAGGGAACATATGCCTATAGATATTTCAGTAATATCAAGTTCCCTCTCTTTATGATGAAGGTTTTGAAGCTGCACTTGTTTTGCCTTCCTATGCTTATTGCTTTGAGCTTCAATGAATTATTCTATTGCAAGATTCCTATGCATAGGAAGCATGTTAGACTTAAATGTGTTTGGTATTTTCTTCTTGATGCTCTCTTTTGTTCTGCAACTCTTATTCCTATGAGAGCATCATTAAAATCTTAAGCCTATCTTTATGGCTATAAAGAAAGAGCTCTACGGAGACAGCCCTTGTTATCTTTACTTTGAGTTTTTACTTTTGATTTTAGTGGTCTTGATGCTTGTGACAACTATAGAAACATCATTTTATCTTTATTTTCAAGCTTTGTGCCAAGTTTTAGCCTCCGATTTCAAGAAAGTTCAAAAGTTGTGACATGCTGTCCAGAAACAGATTATGTCTGCTTGACGGAAAAATTTGCCAAAAAGAACCAGATCATCTTTTTATCTGAATCTGTCTAACAGAATGCTCTATATAATTGTCTTTCTAGAATTTGTACTGAGTTTTTTGATTTGAGTTGTATAAGTTCCCGGAAACAATTATTTCCTACCCGTTGTTCTGTTTTTCATAGATTCTGCCACGTTTTGCATTTTCATCATTTTGCAAATCTCAAGCTTGCTTTTCCTTTGCAAAAAACCTTTTGGCAATCATGAGAAACAGTAGATTTTCATGAAAATATTTATTTCCAGCAGGTAATGAATTATTTTATTAAGGGTACTAACCACTCTAATTAGCTTATGATGAGTTTTGTATGAAGGGAGTTTTCAAGTATGCGATGGGAGATGATGAAAGAAGATACATGAGTGTGAAGCGCTCAAGCCTTGGGATGCCCCCATGCACCCCAAGAAATATTCAAAGGAGACTCAAGCGTCTAAGCTTGGGGATGCCCCAGTGTATCCCCTTCTCTATCAACAATCATCAGTTCGTCCATCTCCATGCTATATTTTTATCACTTCATATGTTATGTGCTACGCTTGGAGCGTCCCGCTCTTTACTTTTTAGTTTGTTTCAGTTTTGCTTGCTGTTCATAACAAGTCGGAAGATAGCCTACCTTTTTTTGGAGAGAAACACCCTCCATTCCACTCTAGAACACAATATAGGTTTTCATGCTTTTTTTGTGTGTTCTTGATCTTTCTATAGCTACTGTTATGCTTACCTCTTAGTTTTCATGCTTATAATTTTAAGAGCTTTTATTTAGGTTGCTTTTGGAACTCTCTTGAGTTATCTTGCTTATCTTGTCTAGAGGGTTGGCTCGTTGCACTAAGTTGTGTGTCTTGCATAAGTAGGTAACTGAGATTGCTATTTAAGTATACTAGTAACTTGCAATAGTTTTGAGGTATTGATTTGAGTAATGTTTCGACTACTTGTGCCAAGAGCTTGAGCCTATTAGTGATAGGTGTCGTATTTTGGGAAATCCATGTGTTTTTCGAAGACATAAAAATTAGTTGAGAACTATTGCTACTAAATTTATTGCTAACTTGTGGAGGGGTTGGAATATATAGAGTACCCTCACGTTACCATGAGTCGAGGATGCGCAAGGATAATCAAACCCCCATACACTCATCCTCGGGGTACTTGTCTCTTTGTGAATTTCCTGAATAGATAGAGAGTTACCAATAATAAGTGTATAAGTTCTTCGCACTAATGTGAGTATTTGATTGTTGGCAGTTCCACCATCCATATTTTGCTAGCCTATTCGGTACCGTGCATTGCCCTTTCTCGCCTTGAGAGTTGGTGCAAACTTCGCCGGTGCATCCAAACCCTTGGCATGATACGCTCTATCATCATAAGCCTCATTATATATTTCCTCAAAACAGCCACCATACCTACCTATTAAGGCATTTTGATTGCCTTTCCGAGATACATAGCCATGCAACATCCACCATCTCATGACTCGATATTCTTGACATACATGATTTTGCTTTATCGAGGAGCCGCATGCTAGTTGGGCCTTGCCCTTATTATTGCTACATGACGCACTAGTATCATTGCATATCCTCCTAGGCTGGCAAACGCATACATTTGCATACATCATGATAGTTTTCTTTTGACTTTATGTGAGTACTTCTTATAAAGTGTGAAGATCTTCCTTTTGTTCTTGTAAAACATAGAGTGTTGCCCTTAAGTGAGGAAAAGATCCCAAAGATGACAAATTAAAAGATCCCAAAGAGGAAAATGAAAAGATCCCAAAGAGTACAAATGAGAGATAAAAAGAAAGAGCCAAAGAGGCCACAAAAAAATAAAAAGAAAAGATAAAGAAAAAAGAAAAAATAAATAAAAAGAGAGAGGGGGGAACACTACTATTCCTTTTGAAAGATCCACACTCGTACTCCATTGCTATATTTCTACTACATAGAGATTATCATTCATGCATAACTATGTGGGGACCCTTACACTATAGAACTTGGCTGGCATATTCCAATGATGAGCCTCCTCAAATGAGCTCTATGTCTTCATGAGCAAGCAAGTTGGATGCACCCCCACTAGTTCCATTGGAGAGCTTACCTTAGATCATATGTGCATCTTTGCATGGCAATCCCAACTCCTCACATCATATCTATCATATGGCTTTCTCTCGCCTATGGTTGTCCTCATTAATGTGAGCCTTTCACACCTTTTTTTTCTTCCCCATCATTATTCTCTTTATCATCCTAAGTGCCAACATATCTTTCTTGCGCTCGTCCATTGCATGAGTGCTCAAAGTCGAAAGGGAGAGGATCATTTTGACTTGTGCCTGACTAGTGGTCTGGGGATGAGTTAAAATAAGATCCCGAAGGAGACCAAGTGTGAGGTTTAGTAGATTGAGTTCTCAATTAAAAAATATATTTTATGCTCTAAACCCATCTCCCATTTCTTGCAAGCAAACACCATTTGGAGACATTCAAGTCACAGACAGCGAGAGCTCTTACACCTTTATTTCTTACTTTGCTATTTTAAATACTAAATATAGACTCTTGCTTGTTAATTTCTTGACTTGAGTTGCATATCTTGCTTTACTTTGGGGTTCTTATATGTGTGTTAGCATGTCACCATAGAAATTATTTGTGTTATCATTTACCTACTCGAGGACGAGCAGGAATTAAGCTTGGGGATGTTGATACGTCCCAAACATATCTATAATTTCTACTTGTTCCATGATCTTTTGGGTGACATTGTTATATGTTTTGCAACACTTTTATATCATTTTACACATATTTGGACTAACCTACCAACTCAGTGTACCCACTACAAGTTCCTTTCTGCTGGTGTCTATTTTGCAGGAACTTTTACCCAATTTTCAAGAGCCCCAAAAATCCCGAGAAAAATATATAAAAATCAACCTCCTGGCGCGGCCTACCCCCTGGCCACACGCACAGGCCGCCTGGGTGGGTCCCATGCCCTCTGGTGCCCTCCTTTGGCCTATATTTACCCCTCGGACGGGAAATCCTGATTCCGGAACCCTTTTCTCCGGAAGCAATTCCGATCTCCGCCGCCATGGACGCCGTTGTCCATTGTATCCTCTCCGGGCCGCACCTCTCCATCAACCTCTTGCTCACCGTGGCCATGTGTGAGTAGTCTCCCTCGGGGTTGAGGTCTTCTACATGTAGCTATGTGGTCATCTCTCTCTCGCATGATGTGATCTTGATTGTGATCATAGGCTAGGTTAATATAGGTTGATCCCATGATATTTCCCCTTCTTCCATCTATTGGATTGATGTACTTACTTGATCTTATCTAGTATAATCCCCGAGACCGCGGTAACAGCGGTCTATTGGACATGGATTAGAAGAATATTTTCATGAGTGATTTCCTCTTTTGTGAATTGATTGAAGACTGAGAGTCTCTAGGTTCTTGTCTTTGAGTATCCTTGAGATATGTTGTGGTGATTGTGGTACTTTCTTTGGATGGCCGCGGTGACATTGGGAAATTCATAGATGAGAACTACGAACTCTGAGGTGTGCTTTTGTAGCCCTACATAATTCTCGTCATCTCTTGATCACAAGGGAATGACCTTCAAGTATGTCTCCATTGCATGTTTTAGTGGAAATATCATGTGATTAGATTATGTTAATGTTGTTGGGAGTTGCCAGTAGTGAAAGTATGAAGCCTAGGCCTTGTTTTCCACCATAGAACACCGTTTACTTTCAGTTTTGTTTCATGTTTGCTTGCTGCCATTTTTATTTCAGATTTTTATTACCTTGTTTTACCATCCATATCAATTGCCTTTTAACATCTCTTCGCCGAAATAGTGCACCTATACAACTGACAATTGTATTAGGTGTGTTGGGGACACAAGAGACTTCTTGTATCTTAATTGCAGGGTTGCTTGAGAGAGACCATCTTCAACCTCTACTTCCCTGAGTTCGATAAAACTTAGGTCATCCACATGAAGGAAATTGCTGCTATCCTACAAACCTCTGTGCTTGGAGGCCCAACATAGTCTACAAAAATATAAGCGTGCGTAGATATCAACCTGCAATAATGCTTTGCACACGATGATAAAGGAAATGATGTGCATAAAGGAGTTAGGAGGGAGATCATGGAAATCCATCCCGTAATAGAACATAAGGCCCCTAACGAAAGGGTGAAGGGAAAACCCTAGACCTTGGAGGAAATGGGGCATGAACACTGCTCGTTCACCCGGCCTCGGAGTTGGGTCACCTAGACTGCCTCTGCCGCCGTGTGGGCGATGTCAGAGAATAGGTATCCGGAGCTCTTCAGCTCCTAGATGTCACCGCTGGAGATGGTCGACACCTCCCACTTGCCTTGAGAGTCGGCCATGGTGCGGGATCGAAGAAGTCAACAGAAAAAGAGAGCGTGGAAAGCATTAGATCTGGGCCCTCAAAGCTTGGAGGAGGCAAGAGAGAAGCCGGGGATGCACGTGGTAGCAACCTTTGGATCTTTGTTCCTTTTTATAAGGACTGTGGTACCAAGGGTACCTTTTACTGCGCTAGTTGCTCCACCACCCACATCTAACAAATTATTGAGCCATTGCGCGTGTGGGTAAGCCTGTGGGGTTATTCATATCCCAGTAAATGCGGAGACACGATATCCTCGAGAGGATGTGCCCCTTGAAACATGGCCCCAAGTCGTGGTTCGAGGCGACCTTTCGTCAGGAAAGCCTGCTAATTGAGGGCACCTAGGCGTTTAAATGCCTTCGTTTAAAAATATGCTAGTTTTAAAGATGTTCAGGTTAGTGGAGCAGTCAAATCAGAGTCTTCCGAGCATGGGTGGAACTCACCTTGCAAGCCGATCACTATCAATACGCGGGGCAGCCGAAGACTGTACACACAGACATTGAAGGCTTGTTCGGGGGCTACTAAGGGAGTACGGGATTCTGGGGTCCTTGGGTGGCGAGTTAGCAAAAACTGGAGGAGCCCATTGGGCCGCGCTCGAGAAGACCGTGCTTGATGACGACCTCTACTCGGGAAGGAATATCCAGAAGATTGGCGTGTACTTCAAGCTTAGGAAGAATAGGTCGGCTCATCTGTCCGTGATTATAGTCGGTGTAGAGGAGGATGAATCATCTAGGGTTTAGCGTATACGATCTTGAGGTATCTGACTACCCGATGCCAACGTTCCAGAAGATTCCCCCCTTTATTCCATTTTTGTCGTATGTCTATTTTAGTTGTCGCATCATCATCGCATCATTCACATCATCAGCATTGCATCGGCATTCCGTTGCCGCAAGTTTTCAACGTTGCATCCTTTATTAGTTGCCGGTTCTCATCGTTGCCCGTTTTGAGCCCGACCACACTCGCACGCGCCCGCGGCATCATCAAAACCTGTTTTTAAAAGTGTGTCTAAAACTTTCTCTGATTGGGTTGGAACTCGGCGTGCGGTCTTAATATATTATAGGTAGGCCGTCTGCCAAATTTCATCGCAATCGGAGTCCGTCTGGTACCCGAACAGTCGAGCGTAGCGGCACCGTATTCAGTCTACGGTCGGACACTTATCGGTGTTTTAAAAATCGCGTTGCCGCGCCGCATCGTTGCCCTCTCATCTCCGGCTAGCCATTCTACACAGCCACTTAGCCGTCACTGCGTTCGAGATCGTCCGGTTTGGATCGCGCGGTTGAAACCAGGGTGAAAACTGCTAATCCTAGCCCCCCTTTTGTTATAAATAGACCACCATACCATTTGAGGGAGCCTCTCCTCCCTTTGCCTCGAAAATCATGCCCCCACCCGAGCCCATCTGAGGCCCGCCGGGCCCGGATCCGCCGCCATCTGCCCGAGCTGTGCCTCCTGCCTTCCCTATCGGAGCGAGCCGCCCCATTCCCATGCTCCACCCCGCCTCATCGCCGGTGCTGTGCGCCCTGGGCAGGGCCTCCTCCTCCTCCGCTGCCGGTAGTACACCGGGGGGTCGCCGGGACCAAGCCCTGCCGGATCCAACGTCCGCTATGCCGCCACCGGGCGCCTTCGCCGCTTGGGCCCCCCTCCCGCACTACGCCGCCCCACCACCCACATCTCGCCGCGCCTCCAGCTCCGGCCGCAACCGCCTCCTGCGCAACCCCCGCGCCAGATCCCTGCCGCCGCCACCCCTGACGCGCTCGGGAGCAGGGTGACGGGAAGAACGACAAGGCGCCCGCGCCAGCGCCGCCCGAGTGGGCCAGGGCCCAAAGGCCCATCGTCCATCCCCCGCGCCACTGACCCGGCGCCGACTTCTGTGGCGAGAGCCTCGCCCTCGGCCTCCCCCGCGTCGGTCCAGCCGCCATGCCACCCACGGTCCACCTCCAGCCGGGCCAAGTCCCGAAGGTTAGATTCCTCTCGCCCCCCTATGTTGTACCCCGAGCATGATTTAACTATCATGTGCTCGTGTACTATAGGCCCATCTATAGTAGAATTCGGCCCGGTAGTTTTTTTAGAGTTTTCGAATTAGTTAATTTCAGGAATATATTAGATATTTCAAACACGTGTAACTTTTTAACCGTAACTCGGATCGCAATGAATTATATATGAATCTCATGTAGAATTTCCCGTAGATTCCGAATTTGCAACTTGCATGCATGTTTGAAATAGTTTGACTTGCCATATGCCTAGTTTTCCATACTGTCCTATTATGAGTTTATCCTGTATCTATTTTTCGTGCGTGTACGGATTGCTAGAACTCCGTAGATAAAATGCTCATGTTTTTAGGGACCTCTTGCCATGTATTTTAGAGTAGTTGTTGATATTTTTGCTTGTATGTTGCGTCGCTAGTTTATTATACCGCGTTTCGGACGTTATCTCGCATATACGTGTGGCGATATTATTGTTGTGCAACCCCACATATTATATATGTTTCCGGTGTTGAAAAATCCATAGAATTTAACTATACATTTAGTTTTAGCTTTTGAGCAAGTTAGTGCGCATGATATTTTGCCATGTTGCCCTTTTGTTTATTTTGTGGGATTTAATCTGTGCATGATATGAAGGAGTTGTCAACTAGAGATTTGCCCTTGGATGAGTAGGCTAGCCCCTGGTAACTTTGGTTGAAGTATAAATCCATGTTTAGGTGTTGTTTGCTTGCTCTCAACTTGCTAGGAAATAGTGCTGATTTGGAGTTGCAGAAATATTTCAAAGTCTGAAATCTGTTATATTTTGTTGCTGTCTTTGCATGAGTTTATGTGGTGATTTGTAGCTCTTTTGAGGTTGGTGCAATGGAGTTAGTTGTACACTTTAGGATTCTCTAGCATGCTGTCAATTTTCATCCCATTTGGAGTCCTGTAGCTTGTGGTTTTTCTGCTATCAATATACCTTCAGATCGAAAACTGCACTTTCATATCTGTGGTTTTCTCTAAGTTTGAAACTGTGTGTGAGAAGCCATTTTGTGACTTGCTTTCCTAGTGATCCATGCTTCCATTCTAGGTGTTATAAGTTGCATGTGGTAGTGCATCTTTCCGTCTATCGTCTCATGCCTTTGTTGAGCATATTGGTTTTATGTAGCTCGGCGTTGTGGGGTGTAGAAAATGCTATGTGGCTGATTTTGGCAGATTGTAGTGATTTCTTGTTTAGCTCATAGTTGTTGAACTGTTGCTCCGTTTTGATCGTGTCCTACATGAACTTGTTTAGAATCTCGTGTAGTTTCATATTATTCTTCTGGTCGTATGTTTTGAAATGCTTGTGACTGTCGTTGCACACATATTGCATTCATGCCATCATATCTTGCGGCGCTCGTATCTTTTGAACCGTAGTTCCGTTGGAGATGTTCTCTATGTGTAAATTGCTTCTAACGACGCATAGAATCACGTGAACCTATTTATTTTTATGTTTAAAAACAATTAAAACATGTCAGTTGAGATTTGGACAGAATTGTTTATTAACATGTGAGGTCGTTTCGGAGATGCTATATGTTATTTCCGCCCTCATTTAAAATGCATAGATAGGTAGATTAATTGTTCTTAACCTCTTGCCATGTTTAATAACTCGTGTGTGGAGTTTCATCAATATGCAACTCGTTGCATATTGAACTTTAGCTAATGTGTAGTGTTTGATTGTGTGAATTGTTATGCTATGTCTTGCATTTACGTTCACCGTTCATGCATCATATGTGTTGTGCATCGTGTGGTGAATATCGTGTGTTGATTCTTGTTTCTGGTTTCCTTCGTCTCGATAGAGTTCCGCAAGCGTGTTGGAAAGTGAGGACCCATTCGACTATGCCGGTTCGTTTGCTTCACGGAGTCATTCTTCTTCTCAGCGGGATCCCAGGCAAGATGAACATTTCCCTTGATACCATTACTATCATTGCCATGCTAGTATTATCGTTTCTGTCGTGATGTCTGTTTGCCTACCACATGTTAAATATCAGCCTCTCAACAATGCCATCAAAACATTCAACGTGTTCACAACCTAGCAAACCACTGGTTTGCTATGTTACCGCTTGGTTAACAATGTGTTAGCGTTGCTAGTTGCAATTGCAGTTACTTCCATGTAATAACATGGGTTCCTTGTTATATCACCATATTAATGCTATTTAATTTAATGCACCTATATAATGGGTAAAAGGTGGAAGGCTCGGCCTTTCTAGCCTGGTGTTTTGTTCGACCTTTGCCCCCTTTCTGTTTTAGATTAAAGTTGGTCTCGCAAGGCCCAACTTTGGTACTACATTTGCCTAATAACCTAATAAAATTGCATAGGGACTTTCCGGACCCCGAGGATAATTAATCAACCCCCGGGCCAGTGCTCCGCATGAATGTTGGTCCCACCTGAGCGATGTCCGGCGCGCCCTGGTCACCCAGGGTTTAGCGATCCTGATGTCTAGCTCATCCGTCGTGTCCTAAAAACGAGATACGCGGCTCCTATCGGGATCGTCGACACGTCGGGCGGCCTTGCTGGATTAGTTTTACCTTTTACGAGATATCTTGTGCATCAGGATTTCGGTGATGCTTTGGGTAATCTCAGAGTTGAGGTTTTCCACTAAGGAGTCCGACGAGATCGCGAGCTTTGTGATCGAGGATTTCTATGCGGCTTGTGGTAATTTGTGATGGACTAGTTGGAGCACCCCTGCAGGGTTAAATGTTTCAGAAAGCCGTGCCCGCGGTTATGTAGCAACGTGGAAACTTTGTTTAACACTGGTTCTAGACAACTTGAAGTTAACTTAATTAAAACATGCCAACTCAGTGCGTAACCGTGACTGTCTCTTTCGTGAGTTCCTTCTCCGATCGAGAACACGGTGGGGTTATGTTTGACGTAAGTAGGTGTTCAGGATCATTCATTTGATCATCAGTAGATCACGTCCGCTATGCGTAGATCATCCCCCTCTTTATTCTTGTACTCGTAAGTTAGCCACCTCACATATGCTTAGTCACTTGCTGCAGCCTCACCACTTAACCATACCTCACCTATTAAGCATTGCTAGTCTTGATACCTTTGGAAATGAGATTACTGAATCCCCTGTGGCTCACAGATTACTACAACACCAGTTGCAGGTACATGTAAAGGTTACTTGACGCGAGCGCGTTGATTGTGCATTTGGAGTTGCTTCTTCTTCCTCTTCTTCATCGATCTAGGATGGGTTCCAGGCCGGCAGCCTGGGATAGCAAGGATGGACGTCGTTCTTTTCTCGTTTGTTTTCGTTCGTAGCCAGACCATACTCTTCTTCGTGATATTTATGTATTGTACTGATGTGACTCTGATGTAGCTTGTGGCGAGTGTATGACAATTCCATATGTCTCATCTTTTTAGTACATGTACTTGTAACGATATCCATTCTTGTGAAACGACAAGATGCGCTTCTATCCTTGACGAGGCCCTCGTGCCAAATTAAGGATAGGGTCGCATCTGGGTGTTACAAGTTGGTATCAGAGCAGTACCGACCTAGGAGCCCCCTTGATTGATCGAACCTGGCCGAGTCATGTCTAGTGAAAACTATTTTGACTCGTAGTTATATCGTAGAGTAGGTTTCTTTTTTCTCCTCTTCTATGCTCTTGTGAGGTTCACAACTTAGGAATTTTAATTCTACTCCTCTTCTCACTCAAATGTTTTTAGGATCACGCGGATATTTTTGGAGTCTATATGATGTCGATGTGACGGAGTTCTGTCTTGGTGCCTCTTGTCTAACCTTATTTCTTCTGGGGAGTTGAGCTCCAGGGGATTCTCGAGCACATCGTTACCATTCAGATTTCTTAGTATCTCAGGACGAAGGATGTTCGAAATTGCTTCAATACTAGTAGTGGCGGGAGTTGTCCGGCTTCCCCGGTACTGGTGTAGAGAGTTCCGGATGTATCGCCATACTTTGTATCGTTGTGATTACGACGGTCTGAAATAGATGAGGTTCCGAGATTCTGGTTATGTGTTGACGGATGTGATACACTGGACGGGTTAGTATAGGAGTTGTGTGATTTATTACTCCTTGTATCCGTGGACCAGATTGCATGACCGGATATTTCAGGAGTTCTTAGATTGGAATTCAAGTAGTTGCTTATAGGACAATCTTTCAACAAATGCATGATGTTAGGTTGGGGTTCGACATCTACTGGATTCGTTTGTTCACGGTCGTCTTACAGCGGTTCTCGTTGTGTCTTAAAGAGTCCTTGTAGCTTGCTATGACTCGGGGACGCTTCGTATGTCGTGTGCACTACCTTGCACAGGATGGCTACTGTAAGGATCGAGCCCTTGCGATCCTGTCCATGAAAATATCGGACGAAATATGTCTCATGAATTTGTTCTGGCTTGTTTCGTAAGCCACACCCTTTGTTTTGTTGGAATATGGTAATTCAAGTTGCTTCAATGTCAAGTGGTG
The DNA here is from genome assembly GCF_904849725.1 of Hordeum vulgare subsp. vulgare. Taxonomy (NCBI): domain Eukaryota; kingdom Viridiplantae; phylum Streptophyta; class Magnoliopsida; order Poales; family Poaceae; genus Hordeum; species Hordeum vulgare. Next base: position 377,437,573 of record NC_058524.1, on the reverse strand, counting down.
AATTCATATCTTTTCCAAGAAGTGTTCTCATATTTTTTATGTGAATGCAAATTCTTTTGCTCAATCAATTGTCATATCAATTCCTTTTCAACCGCAGCCGTCTTGTCAATTCTTTTCAACCGGTGTGCTTCTCTTCAGTGAATTCTATCCTCTCCAATTTTTGAAAGATCAAGCTCTCTTTTCTTCCCGGGTCCATCTCATCTGTTCCAAGTTGTATTCGTTTTCCCCGCCCTCCCACCCTTTTCTTCAGTGATTCAATTTTCATCCAAGAGTTTCCTTTTCATTGTGCTTCCGTTATCTTTTCTATTCTCTCGTATCCGGTGATTCATTGTGAAGATTCTCGGGAGTCGAGTTCTTCATTTCTTCATTTTGTTTTTTTCGGTGAATTTAATTCAGTTGTCCGTGTTCATCATATCCTTTTAATCCTTGTAAATTCTTTCCCATGTAAAAATTCTTATCAGCCTATCTTGTTATTCATTCACCTCTTTTCTATCCGGTGTGTTGAAGATATCTTAGAGTTTCTTGTTTTCAGATCTTTCATTGTTTCAAGATTTTCAACCTCTTCTAGTTTTCCTTATACCAGTGCAATATCTCTCTTTCTAAGCAATATTTTCAATTGTGGTTTATTTGAGTGGGCCCATAACCCACAGGTTCTTTCACAGGATCTTATCTGACTCGTGTAGTTCTTCCGGAGTTATCTTGTTCTTTTCAATTATGACGTAAGTATGAATTTCATCAGTCATATTCTTTCTTCAAGATCCATTCGAATTAGTTCTCATATTTGGCTCAACCTTTCATTTTTCGTTATTCCGGAGTGTTTCAGTTATTCTTCGTGGTGTTCTCCTCATCATTTTCAGCTTGGAAGACCGAAGGAGTGTGTATCTGAATTCTTGTCCATTCTTGTGAAGATTGTCTTCTAGCTTCGTGTTATCTTCTCAGTTGTTCCTAATCATGAGTAATCCATTTCTTGCTATCCGGTGCTTTTCTGAGTTGTTTTCATCCTCGATCCTCCGAAGGCCATCATTTCGGAAGACTTCTTCGTTCTCAGCTTTCAACTTTCGTTCACACATTCTTCTCAATTGTTGTCTCTTCATTCGTCTCTCGGTTATTCCAGCGCCTTGTTCAAGTTTTTCTCTCAGGTGGCTCATGAGCTATTCATTCTCATGTACCTACATTCATTCTTGTTATATACCCATTCAATACAATTCTTACCGGTGTCTCCTTCAAGATTTGTTCAAGCTGTGCTCATATATCAACTCAATCATTTCTAGAAGAATAAGTGGTACGCTAAATCCATTGCTTGACATCAATTAAACTTGATGAGGGATAAGTTTAAGATAACTCTTATTCTTGCTCGTAGTGATCTGAATTCTTCTTCCAGAATGGCTCATGATATCTATTCTTTGTCTCAAGGTGTTCTTCAAGATTCTTGTGGTAGTAGTTGTCTATTTCTTCTAACAGAGGCGTTGTGTTGTTGCTCATGTATTATTTCGTCTTTTCAAGGTCATGGTGTTCCCCTTGTTCTATTTAGTTAATTTGTTGTGAATTCCACCAAGATCTGTCCATCTTATCGAATTTTTCTACCCTTTTCCTACCGAAGTGCTGCCGAAATTTTCCGTGAATTCTTGCTTGTTTCTCATATCATTCCTCATCTCTTTGCAACCTTCAAGGTTCGTTGGTTTCACTAGTTTGCCAAAGAAGCGACTAAGTTCTACCTCTTGCTTTCTCATCCTCTTCCTGTTTCATTCTTGGATCTTGGGTCGAGATCCTCTTGTAGTGTAGGAGAGTTGTGACAGCCCAATGTCGACGTTCCAGAACATTCCCCCCCTTTATTCCGTTTTCGTCGTGTGTCTATTTTAGTTGTCGCATCATCATCGCATCGTTCGCATCGTGAGCATTGCATCGACATCCCGTTGCCTCCAGTTTTCAAAGTTGCATCCGTTATTAGTTGCCAGTTCTCGTCGTTGCCCGTTTTGAGCCCGACCACACTCGCACGCGCCCGCAGCATCGTCAAACCCTGTTTTTTAAAGTGTATATAAAACTTTCTCTGATTAGGTTGGAACTTGGGGTGCGGTCTTAATATATTATAGGTAGGCCGCCTGCCAAATTTCGTCGCAATCGGAATCCGTCTGGTACCCGAACGGTCGACCGTAGCGGCACAGTATTCGGTCTACCGTCGGACGTTTAACGGTGTTTTTAAAATCGCGGTGCCGCGCCGCACCGTTTCCCTCTCATCACCGGCTAGCCATTCTACAGAGCCACCTAGCCGTCCCTGCGTCCGAGATCGTCAGGTTTGGGTCGCACGGTTGAAACTGTGGCGAAAAACTGCTAAACCTAGCCCCCTTTTGTTATAAATAGACCCCCATACCATTTCAGGCAACCTCTCCTCCCTCTGCCTCGAAAACCGTGCCCCCACCAAACCCTAGCGCAGTCTCTCTCTCCTCCCAGCCGCCGTCTGCCGGAGCTGCGCCTCCTGCCTTCACAATCGGAACGAGCAGCCCAATTCCCATGGTCCACCCTGCCTCGCCGCCGGCGCCGTGCGCCCTCGGCAGGGCCTCCTCCTCCTCCGCTGTTGGCAGTCCACCGGAGGGTCGCTGGGACCAAGCCCCGCCGGATCCAAGGCCGGCCTCGCCGGATCCAACGTCCGTTGTGCCGCCACCGGGCGCTTTCGCCGCCGGGGCCCCCTTCTGCGCTGCGCCGTCCATCCACCCGTATCTCACTGCGCCTCCAGCTCCGGCCAAACCGCCTCCTACACAACACCCGCGCTAGATCCCTGCCGCCGCCGCCCCTGACGCGCTCGGGAGCAGGGTGACGGGAGGAACGACGAGGTGCCCGCGCTAGCATCGCTCGAGTGGGCCAGCGCCCCAAGGCCCATCGGCCATCCCCCGCGCCACCGGCCCAATGGCGACTTCCGTGGCCAGCGCCTCGCCCTCGGCCTCCCCCGCGTCGGCCCAACCGCCAGCCCGCCCATGGCCCACCTCCAGCCGGGCCAAGGCCCAAAGGTTAGATTCCCCTGGCCCCCCTATGTTGTGCCCCGAGCAAGATTTAACTATCCTACGCCTGTGTACTGTAGGCCCATATGTAGTAGAATTTGGACCGATAGGTTTTTTTAGAGTTTTCGAATTAGTTAATGTCAGGAATATATTAGATATTTCAAACGCGTGTAACTTTTTAACCCTGACTCAAATCGCAATGAATTATATATGAATCTCATGTAGAATTTCACGTAGATTACGAATTTGCAACTTGCATGAATGTTTGAAATCGTTTGACTTGCCATGTGCCTAGTTTTGCGTGCTGTCCTAATATAAGTTTATCCCGTATCTATTTTTCGTGCATGTACGGATTTCTTGAACTCCGTAGATAAAATGCTCATGTTTTTAGGGACCTCTTTCCATGTATTTTAGATTAGTTGTTGATATTTTTGCTTGTAGGTTCCGTCGCTAGTTTATTATACCATGTTTAAGACGTTAACTCGCATATACGTGTGGCGATATTATTGTTGTGCAACCCCACATATTATATATGTTTCCGGGGTAGAAAAATCCATAGAATTTAACTGTGCATTTCGTTTTAGCTTTTGAGAAAGTTAGTGCGTGTGATATTTTTCCATGTTGCCCTTTTGTTTATTTTGTGGATTTAATCCATGCATGATATGAAGGAGTTGTCAACTGGAGATTTGCCCTTGGATGTGTAGGCCAGCCCCTGGTAACTTTGGTTGCAATAGAAATCCATGTTTAGGTGTGGTTTGCTTGCTCTCAACTTGCTAGGAAATAGTGCTGATTTGGAGTTGTTGAAATATTTCTATGTCTGAAATCTGTTATATTTTGTTGCTGTCTTTGCATGAGTTTATGTGGTGATCTGTAGCTCTTTTGAGGTTGGTGCAATGGAGTTAGGTGTAGACTTTAGCATTCTCTAGCAATCAATTTTCATGCCATTTGGAGTCCTTTAGCTTGTGATTTTGCTGCTGTCAATATACCTTCAGATCGAAAACTACACTTTCATATCTGTGGTTTTCACTAAGTCTGAAACTATGTGTGAGAAGCCATTTTGTGACTTCTTTTCCTAGTGATCCAAGCTTCCATGCTAGGTGTTATAAGTTGCATGTGGTACTGCATCTTGCCCTCTATCATCTTATGCCTTGGTTGAGCATATTGGTTTTATGTAGCTCGTAGTTGTGGGGTGTAGAAAATGCTATGTGGGTGATTTTGGCAAATTGTAGTGATTTCTTGTTTAGCTTGTAGTTGTTGAACTGTTGCTCCATTTTGATCATGTCCTACATGAACTTGTTTAGAATCTTGTGTAGTTTCATATTATCTTGCTGGTTGTATGTTTTGAAATGCTTGTGACTGTCGTTGCACACATATTGCATTCATGCCATCATATCTTGCGGTGCTCGTATCTTTTCAACCGTAACTCCGTTGGAGATGTTCTCTATGTGCAAATTGCTTGTAACGACGCGTAGAATCACATGAACCTATTTATTTTACTGTTTAACAACTATTAAAACATGTTAGTTCAGATCTGGACAGAATTGTTAATTAACATGTGAGGTCGTTCTGGAGATGCTATATATCATTTCCGACCTCATTTAAAATGCCTAGATAGGTAGATTAATTGCACTTCACCTCTTGCCATGTTTAATAACATTTAATACTGCCGAGTACCTAATCGGGATAGAACTAAATAATTCGTATGTGGAGTTTCATCAATATGCAACTCGTTGCCTACGTCGTTGCCTATGTGGAGTTTCGTCAATATGTTTCCGGTTTCCTCCGTCTCGATAGAGTTCCGCAAGCGTGTCGGAAAGTGAGGACCCGTTCGACTATGTCGGTTCATCTGCTTCACGGAGTCATTCTTCTTCTCAGCGGGATCTCAGGCAAGATGATCATTTCCCTAGATACCATTACTATTATTGCCATGCTAGTATTATCGTTTCTGTCGCGATGTCTCGTTGCCTACAACATGTTAAATATCAGCCTCTCAACAATGCCATGAGAACCTTCAACCTGTTCACAACCTAGCAAACCACTGATTGGCTATCTTACCGCTTCCTTAACAATGTGTTAGCGTTGCTAGTTGTAGGTGAAGTTGCTTCCATGTGATAACATGGGTTCCTTGTTATATCACCATATTACTGCTATTTAATTTAATGCACCTATATATTTGGTAATAGGTGGAAGGCTCGACCTTTCTAGCCTGGTGTTTTGTTCCACCTTTGCCCCCTTAGTTTTGGCTAGTGGTGTTATGTTCCATAATTGAGCGCTCCTAACACGATTGGGGTTGTTATGGGTCCCCCTTGATAATTTGTTTTAGATTAAAGCTGGTCTAGCAAGACCCAACATTGGTACTACATTTGCCTAATAACCTAATAAAATTGCGTAGGGACTTTCTGCACCCCGAGGATAATTAATCAACCCCCGGGCCAGTGCTCCGCATGAGTGTTGGTGCCACCTGAGCGATGTCCGGCGCCCCTAGTCACCTAGGGTTTAGCGATCCCAACGTCTAGCTCATATGTCTTGTCTTGAGAACGAGATATGCTGCTCCTATCGTGATCGTCGACACGTCACGCGGCCTTACTGGATTAGTTTTAACTTTTCGAGATATCTTGTGCATCAGGATTTCGGTGATGCTTTGGGTAATCTCAGAGTTGAGATTTCCCACTAAGGAGTCCGACGAGATCACGATCTTCGTGATCGAGGATTTCGATGCAGGTTGTGGTAATTTGTGATGGACTAGTTGGAGCACCCCTGCAGGATTAAATCTTTCGGAAAGTCATGCCCACGGTTATGTGGCAACGTGGAAACTTTGTTTAACACTAGTTCTAGACAACTTGAAGTTAACTTAATTAAAACATGCCAACTGAGTGTGTAACCGTGACAGTCTCTTTCGTGAGTTCCTTCTCTGATCGAGGACACGGTGGGGTTATGTTTGACGTAAGTAGGTGTTCAGGATCATTCATTTGATCATCAGTAGATCACGTCCGCTATGCGTAGATCATCCCCGTATTTATTGTTGTACTCGTAAGTTAGCCACCTCACATATGCTTAGTCGCTTGCTACAACCTCACCACTTAACCATAGCTAACCTATTAAGCTTTGCTAGTCTCGATACCTGTGGAAATGAGATTGCTCAGTCCCCTCTGTCTCATAGATTACTACAACACTAGTTGCAGGTACAGGTAAAGGTTACTTGACGGAAGCGCGTTGATTGATCATTTGGAGTTGCTTCTGCTTCCTCTTCTTCATCGATCTAGGATGGGTTCCAGGCCGGCAGCGTGGGATAGCAAGGATGGACGTCGATCTTTTCTCGTTTGTTTTCGTCCTTATCCGGACCCTGCTCTTCTTCGTGATATTTATGTATTGTACTGATGTGACTCTGATGTAGCTTGAGGCGAGTGTAAGCCAATTCCATATATCTCATCTTTTCAGTACATTTACTTGTAACGATATCCATTCTTGCGAAACGACGAGATGCGCTTCTATCCCTGATGAGGCCCTCGTGCCAAATTAAGGATAGGGTCGCATCTGGGCGTTACAAGGTAGATCTACTCCGTAATCATAGATCTTCAATACAATCAAGCAAGACATAGGGTATTACCTCCATAGGAGGGACCGAACCTGGGTAAACCGATGTCCCCCCTTCTTCGTGGAACCCATCGTTCTAAGTTCCACATTTCGGGAACTCCTACCAGAGATCTTCAGTTTTGACACGGACAACTGGGCTAACTAGGATGTACGAAACTAAGTATGCATTTGTTAAGAATAACACTAGAGAAAACTTACCGTCATCGTCATCATGGATGTGAAGGACTTGGGTTGCTCGGGCCGGTTTCACCTAGAGAAGGGTTGTGCGACGTGGCTTGGGAGTTATTCTGCACCAAAGATCATTTGCAATGTCTCATTAGCATGATGACACTCAAATGTTAAGACTAGTAACTAATGACCATTCAAATGAAACTAACTTGTCCAACCATAGAAATGATTGGCATCTGCAGAGGGGTATGACCGGTCTTCTCACACATCGACTGCACATTTGGTTTTGTCGAGTCAATCATATTAGCTAGTAATGAAACGGACATCAAATGCATGATTTGCCAAATATGAAGACGAAACTTACCACAAGGAGCTCGTACATGGCCCGGTGAGCCGCCTCATTCTGTGCCCTATCCTCATCCAACAACCGAGCTATCTTCTCCTCCACAGCCCGTTCCCTCTCTGCCACCACCCGGTTCCTCTCCTGCCGAAGTGTGTGGGTTGTCGCTCTCTCTCTAAAGTGCAGCCTACAACATGACTCCTTGTTAACATTGTAATCATTGATGTCCACACACACAATGTAATGGAATAAAGTTATCTGAGTCCATATAACTAACCTCGATGGTGAGATCGACTAGCCATGGACGAGTCCTTGTCTCAGGATAGGAGCTCGTTTGGCACGGCTTGATCTTCGGGAGAGTGAGAGGACAACTTATTAGTCCATCTCCAATGGCTATCGAGCCATGGGGCCTCCCGCCACCTGATATCATCACCATCTCTGGATCCAAAGGTTGCTGGCTCGGGTTGAAGTCCACCCCTTTCCTCGCCTACCCCTCCTCGTTGTACCTCACGAGCTTGTGGTGGGAGGAGATGTTGGTGAACTTCTCTGGATGATCAAGGTCAGACTTAGAGAATGCCCTGGTCTTCTTGTACGAGGAAGTATGGGCCATGGCATAGAGGTCGTACACCTCTCGCACCTCCGTGTAATTGTGATGTTCCTAAAAGAGAGGAACAAAGTATTAGTAAAGGGTTCAAGCTAGCATGAAGATTGAATTTCATGAATCTTGAACCAAACCACATATCCATTTCCACCCAAACTAAAATAAGTTGGCGCTACCTTGATGGTGTGGCACACCAACCATTTGGGCACACTGGTCATGCGCATTGTCGTGGACGGCGCGCCACTGGCCTGTATACCACTCATCTACCGATAAGTTAGTAAAGATAAATTTGAGCCCTATGCCTACGAATCAAATCAAGGAAACTAAGTACAAGGCCTTAAGAATAGGCAATTACCTACATCTATTGCTCCTTCCTCAGAAACTTTTCGTGGCACGACGACTTGCCCAGCATAATACGACGCGTGGTGTAGTAGTCTCGAATAGCCTCCGGCCGAGCCTCGTGGTGTAAGTTCTTTAATAGGAGCTTGCACTCGGTATCGATAACCTTGGCCGCCTCCTCATATCCCTCCTCTCACTTGTAGAAGGTATGCAATCAAGTGAGACAATAGTTAGTACAACAATTAGCTATTATTAATTTTAGATTGTGTAAAGGAGAAATTACCCAAAAGCTATTGATCACCAGCTCGGCCCTCATGTGGCACAGGACACCATCCATAATCTCCTACGACGGGGCCTCGTTAGCGTTGTACTCCTCCTAGCTCAATCCTAGTTGTGGAAGCCTACATTACATTGATGAATTGGAGCTAGTTCTGTGTCACCCTATATTATGACTATTGCAAGATGAATGCCATCCAACATAATTATCCATCACTCATCCATTGCCTACGACCTTTCCACATATTGATCTTTGCTAAGTTACTTTTCCGTTGCTGTTGTTACGATCAATACAAAACTGCTACTGTCACGTTTGCCACCATTACTGTTACTTCCATATTACTTTGCTGCAGACATTAAGTTTTTCGGGTGTGGTTGAATTCACAACTCAGCTGCTAATACTCGAAAATATTCTTTGGCACCCCTTGTGTCGAATCAATAAATTTGGGTTGAGTACTCTACCCTCGAAAACTGTTGTGATCGCCTATACTTCTGGGTTATCACTCGCCATCGGCTTCTACCTCTGCTGTCAATAACTGGGTAGTGTTATATATTGTGTATACTATGGTAACATGAACTAATTTCCGAGAACTAGGCAATCTGGCCATGCGGTGCGAACAGATAGAGATCACACGGTAGGATCATGTTATATTATGATCAGATGTAAGAAACATCTTCTGAAAATATAGTTCCTCGATTAGTTCCTTCCTTTGGGCTATTACCGGAAATCTAGGTGTTATAGCAATATATCATTTTAGTCCGGATAGCTTCTATTTCAGGATAAATAATCCCCTTTTGTCACGAAGATTGCCGATTATATGAAACTCATTCGTAGCTGACCAAGTTCTATCTTAAGAAACGCTAGCTTTCGGCTTCACCCGTGTGAGGTACGTATCCGGACGAACCGGTTGTAACAATCGCAGAGGTGCTCCCTTTAGCCCCTAGCTGAACATGCAAGAACATACGGGGTAAGCATAGGAGGAAGGCAACCCAGCATTGCAAGAATCTTAATTCCAATTGATGCATATAGTGGCATAAATCAATGTTAAGTCGAGGCATATAGTACATAAACGTGTAGGAGAAATAAATACTTTGATCGGCTTCCCTATAGAAGCCCCTCGGTGAAATCGGGTTTATACACTCTATTTATCAGGAATGTGTTTCAGTAAATGCTTGAAGCGGTTCGGTTAATCCGAACATATCCTGGGAAAATTTAAGTGATCCTACGAAAGTAAAACAAGAAAAACTTGAAAAAATAAAAAAAATGTAAGGTTATGAAGAAGGTAGCGACATTGGTCTAGTCGTAGAAACTCCGAAGGCGAGCTGCATTCCATGGGTTTGGCTCGAGGCAATTATCCTTTGGGTTTTGCAGGCGTTAAGCTCCTCCTGTTAGGGCTTCAACAATTATGGAAGGAACCTCCCATTTGGGGTTAAGTTTATATTTCTGCTTCTCTCGGAGGCGTAGGATGAGTTCGCCCATGTTGTATGCCTTTTCCCGAGCCTCTCAGCTTTGATAACGTCGAGCCTGCTGTCGATAAAAAGTAGACCGGGCCAAAGGTATAGCACGCTCGCCTTCCATTGTATCTAATTCATCTTGACGATCTAACTTGGCCTCTCTTTCCTCGTACATGTGCACCCGAGGCGCGTCGTTGATGATATAGCAAGGGAGGACCTCACCAGCCCTGTACAACATGAAAAATGGTGTGTACTGTGTCAAGATATTCGGGGTGGTACGCAGGACCCACAACACGGAGTCGAGATCCTCCATTGAGTGGCAGTCGGATTCTATGAGAGATCAGACCAACCTAGGTTTGATACCACTCATAATGAGACCATTGGCTCATTCGACTTTTCTATTTGTTTGGGGGTGATATACCAAGGCATAGTCAAGCTTAATGCCCAAGTTTGTGCACCAACCATTGACCTCCTGGGCGGTGATATTGGATCCATTATCCGTTATTATGTTGTTCAGGACACCACAATGGTGTACAATGCAGGATACAAATTCAATCACCACCTTTGCTTTGGCGGAGCGTACATGCTTTGCTTCGATCCATGTAGTGAACTTGTCCACCATAACCACAAGGTATTTCTTTTTCTTGGCCCCCCCTTTAAGTGGCCCAACCATGCCCAACCCCCAGACCGCAAAGGGCCATGTGATCAGAATTGTCCGAAGAGCCGTTGGGGGCATGTGGCTTTGATTTACAAAAGTTGACACCCTACCCAATGCTGAACGAGTGTGTGGGCATCTGCTCGGGCTGTGGGCCAATACAAACCAGCTCTAAAAGCCGTGCTGACCTGGGCTCATGCAGCTGCATGGTGGCCACCCATAAGTGTGTGTACTTTGGCCAAAAGTTGCCTCCCTTCTTCTTTGGAGATTCATCGCTGGACGACTCCCGTGGTGCTTTTCTTATATACCTCACCCTCATGGATGTTGTAGGCCTTTGATCCATGGATGATACGTCTCTCTTCGGTTTAGTTTTCGGCGAGCTTATTGCGAAGAAGGTAAGAAAGGAAGGGCTCGGCCATGGCGCGATCATGATCCGAAGGTGTTTCTTCGATTATAGATCCGCCGATGATTGGATCATCCGCCTCGGATATGGGGGTGTAACCTGTTCTACACCATCAACTGTCGTGCTACTATCGTTGCCTTGCCATAGCACTGATGGCTTGAAAATCCTCTCTAGGAATGTGTTACTCGGGACGGGGTCACACTTGGCGCCTATGTGGGCGAGGATGTCTGGGCCTTAGTTGTTGTCTCTCGAGACATCGTTGAAATCCAATCCCTCGAACACTTTTGATATCTTGAGGACGACATTTTTGTATGCTGCCAGTTGTGGATTTTTTGCATCCAACTTGCCATTGATTTGTGAGATGGGGAGGTTGGAATCCCCCCGTACCTCGAGCTATTGTAGTCCCATTGAGGTTGCCATCCGAAGACCGTGTACTAGTGCCTCATATTTTATCGCATTATTTGAATCGACATACATGATCTGTAGCACGTATCAGACATTATCCCTGGTAGGGGATGTGAGGATTACCCCAGCCCCCAGTCCGGCGAGTGGTTTGGACCCGTCAAAGTACATGGTCCAATGAGCGTAACTGCTATACTCCCTAGGGAGCTCTGCCTCTGTCATTCGGTAACGAAGTCGGACAACACTTGAGACTTGATGGCTCATCATGGCTTGTTAGTGATCTCAAATGGCAGGAGTTCGATGGCCCATTTAGCTATCCGGTCAGTGGAATCCTTGTAGTTAATGATGTGGTTCGGGGGCACCTCAGATGTTACGAAGACCGCACATTCTTGGAAATAGTGCCTGAGCTTGCGTGATGCCAGAAAGATGTAGGCAATCTTCTGATAGTGCGGATATACAATTTTCATGGGGTAAGCACCTCCGATACGTAGTAGACCGGCCTTTGTATTCGTAGTTGGTGACCCTCGGCCTCCCGTTCTACGACGAGGATCGTGCTGACCACTTGATTGGTGGCTGAGATGTATAGCAACATGAGTTCCCCTGTGCAGGGTGCTGCTAGGATGTGGTTTTTGGCAAGCAGCATTTTGATTTCTTCCAGAGTCGTCGCAGCTTCGTCGGTCCACTCGAAGTTATCTGTCTTCTTAAGCAACCTGTAAAGTGGGAGTGCTTTCTCGCCGAGGCGAGAGATAAGCCGGCTCAAGGCCGCCATGCAGCCTGCCAATTTGTAGGGCCGTGAGTTGTGATAGAGCATGGATCTTGGCCGGATTGGCCTCTATTCCTCTTTGCAACATGATGAATTCGAAAATTTTGCCGGCTGGGACTCTTATGACACACTTGTTTAGGTTAAGCCATATGTCGTATTCTCGTAGCCTGGCAAAGGTATGCCTGAGGTCATCTACTAGCTAGCCCGCGTGCTTGGTCTTGACAACCACACCGTCCACGTATGCCTCTACTATTTTGCCGGTTTTTTTCTCCAAGCATGTGTGGATCATACGCTAGTAAGTGGCGCCCGTGTTCTTTAACCCAAAAGGCATTACGTTAAAGTAGAATGGCCCATAGGGGGTTATGAAGGCGATTGCAGCCTGATCGGATTCCTTCATTTTAATCTGATGGTGTCCGGAATAAGCATCGAGGAAACACATAGAGTCGTGTCCGGTCGTTGCGTATATAATTTGGTCTATTTGGGGTAAGGTGAAATGATCCTTAGGCAGGCCTTATTGAGGTCTTTGAAATCGACACATAGCCACCAAGATTGAGCCTTCTTTGGTACCATGACCAGATTTGCCAACGAGTAGGGATTTTTAATTTCTCTGGTGAACCTTGCTTCTAGTAGTTTGGCATGTTCCTCGCCAATAGCTTGATGCTTTGGTTTCGAAAATCGGCGCAAGGCCTGTTTGACAGGTTTGAAGCCTACTATTATATTCTGGATGTGTTTGGCCAGCCCCCGAGGGATTCCTGGCATGTCCGAGGGGTGCCAGGAGAATATGTCCAATTTTCGCACAAAACACTACACAACGCCTCATCAATTGTGGGGTCCACCTAAGCTCTGATGTACGCTCTTTTGTTGGGATCCTTTGGATTCCCTTGAAATTTGATGATCTCATCCACTGGTTTAAAGGATGTGGACTTGGACCAGTTAGCGAGGATCACGTCCTCCTTGTCCACTATGGAGGGAGTGCGGTGAGCTCTTCCATGGTGAGGGTCGCTGCTATTACATCAAGGGCTAGGGATGCCGCTTTATTTTCCTCTCGGAGGGCTCTGTTAGGGTCAGTTATGAATGTGATCACACCATTCGGCCCTGGCATTTTGAGCTTCATGTACCCGTAATGTGGTATGGCATGGAATCTTGTGAACGCTTCGCATCCCAACAGGGCATGGTAACCACTATGAAAGGGCACAATATGGAAAAGAAGTTCTTCGAATCGGTAGTTCTCGGGCGTGCCAAATACCACATCGTGTGTTACTCGTCCAATACAACATGCTTCTTTCCCGGGGATGATACCTCGAAAGGTGGTGTTGCTATGTTCGATTCGAGACCTGTTGAACTACATTTTTTCCAGTGTGTCCTCGTAAATGAGATTTAGACCGCTACTCCTGTCCATTAGTACATTATTCAGTCGAAAGCCATCAACTATGGGGTTTAGGACTAGGGCGGCAGGTGCTCGGCCGGTGCTGGTGATCGGCTGGTCATCCTTGTCAAAAGTAATTCATGTGTTCGGCCATGAGTTTGCCGTCGTTACATGGTGGATTTGATGGATCTCTCGAAGAGCTCTCTTTCTGTGAATTTTTGAGGAAAATGTTTCGTAGATCATTAGGATCTCCGGTTGCTCACCGGTGGCGATCTCAGCTGTTCCTCCATAAGTGGGGCCTTTAGCATGGCCTCTGCACTTTGCGCAAATTGCCTGACGACCCAACATGCTTGGAGGTTGTAGGTGGAGCTTGGGTTAGGTGGGGCCGAGTGTATGTGGCAAGGCTCGATCAGTAGTATGTCGAGGACTGATCTTGTCCATGTTTTGTTCCTTTTCTCTTCGGGCCTGAATGTATTCAACGAGTGAATGGGGAAGCACGCCTTCTTTGAGTTCCTCTGGTTTGCTCGATATGTCCAGGCTCCATGCACATTTGCTGCATTTGCCAAGTCCTTTCCATGGTGCAATATTTGAGCACCAGGTTTGACAGCTCAGCGAAGGTTTGAACTCGGCAACGAGCGAGGGCGTTGAGGATAACCTCATCATGGAAGCTATGCTACAAGGCGTTGATCATCCCCTGCTCGCTGGGGCCCTCTGCCCTACCCTTGTTGAGGAGGAATCAGGCCCAAAAGTGGTGTATTGATTCCCGTGTATGTTGTTTGACCTTATGTGGGTGCATTAAACCAAACCCTTCTGATTTTCCCAAGGTATGCTCGAGCTGGGTGGTCAGTGGGATAAAGTTTTGTGTTCCCATGAGCTGTGAGTCCAAGACTTTGGCAACTGTGTCCCGCAATTTAGCGGGGTTTGGTACGGCAGGTCCAGAGTCCGTGGCTGTGACGTGATCCTGCTGCACTGATTCTGGGTCGTGTGGTGGGTCGGCCCCTAGCCCCGAGTTTATCTCTGGACGAGATCCGGGTTCTAATTTACCAAAGGAGTCCGAATGTTAGATTACCGGGATTTAGACCGTCTACCGTGGTTTTGTCACGGCAGATGTCGTCGTGAAAGGACTTAGTGAAGGAGCCATCGCACCTTGGTGGCGACTCAAAGGGGGTGACGGGAAGCGAGGCTCAAATTTACCCTGGTTCAGCCCCTCGTGTGGAGGTAAAAGCCTATGTCCTGCATTGTGTATATTGATGGTGGATTCGATTACAAGGAGGGCGTAAATCGCCTGACCTAGCGCAAGATGATTTCTAACTTGGTCTATCTGCCCAGAGACTCGCCTTTATATACAGGTCGAGGCCCCAGGGATTACAAAGTCCTAGCCACGTTACAAATCGTGGCCTTCCTTATCTCTAAGTCGTCGTGTCCACCAAGCCAAGGGAACTCCTTGGCGACTTATGTTCTTCATCAATCTTGAACCGCCATCCGGCTCATGGGCTCTGGCGGCCTTCTAACAAGATCTCTTAACACGCCTCAGGCCCAAACCAAGGCTTACATTGGTCATATATGTATGAGTGGCCGCTTTCTTGACCTGGCCCAATAGGGCGGGTCATACCGCAGGTAATATCTCCAACATTAGGCCCCAGTTTGACTTGAATTTATTCATGCCAACAAATCTTCACTCTTATCCTCGGTGACTCATCTCACTTCCATCTTTCCACCAACGAATGGCAAGCCGCCAACTTCCTCAATTTTCTTGAGTCGCGAGGTCATTTGTTAAGGACGTCACCTTCTCCACTATTCCAGGAATTCTAGCGACATCACTTCCCAACGGATCTTTTTTCGTCCTTATCCTGTCATCCCAAAAATGTAGGCGCCATCATCTGTAGGTTTCAATCCGTCGCCTCGATTTTCGCGTCTGCCGTTTTTCCTTGTCTTCCCTTGGGCCTTTAAATAGCCGCGGGGGAGTGGGAAGGCAATGCCACCTACCCCCACTTTATCCTTTCGGCCACATCGCCTTCTCCAGCCGTACCTCGACCACCTCATCTCCATCGAAGGCTCGTCGCGGTTCGTCGCCGTCCAGCTACTTCCCGAACCGGTTGAGGGTGTGACCGCCGTCGCGGGACTTCCTCAATCCTCTCCTAGCATCTTCTTCTTCTTTCAGGTAAATCTCCTTCTCCCATTAGGAGTAGATCCAAATCTTTGCGTTTTTTAGGTTAGCACCCGAACTCCATGAACACCGCATCCCCTTGCTTTTTAGCCCATCTGGATGCGGTATCGTAGACCCATATATGAAATGATAATCGCGGTAGTTCTTGCCATGTTCCCTATCAATCCGTTGTTCCTCCGTTGCTCATAGATCTACGCACCATTTTTCAGTGTTGTTTCAAGTTCTACGGTGTTTGACCCTTCGGCCAGCATTATTTTCTCCATTGGAAACGCCCGTAGATCCATAAATTATCGCTTGACATCAGAAACATGTTTGTCCTCCATTGGAAAAACCCTTTTAAAGCCGTAACCCGTCTCCTTTCGCCATGGTGAGTCCGAATATCCTAGTAGATACATCGTTGATCATGTAGCTGGCGAGTTTGTAATATCCCGGTAGGTACATCGTTGATTATTTAGCAAGCGAGTTGTAATATCCCGGTAGATATACCATAGATCATTTTGGCTGGCGAGTCGCCATTCCGCAGTTCGTGACAACCCGCCCTGGTCTTTCCTTTTGTTGTTATGGGCACTATCTCGAAATGCAACTGGCTGCCAACAGAGGTCAATGATGCTTATCTTGATAAATTTGTTAAAATGGGTAATCTAGATCCCAAGGAAGTTATTGGGTGGTGGAGTGCCTTCGGGGAAATAATTCCCCAACCCGTCGAAGGAGAGGTAGTCGTGTGTGCTGATCACTTGGAGCCAGGTTTGAAGCCGCCCGGCTCATAGTTTTTTAGAGAGGCCCTGCATTTCTTCAACCTTCATCCTCAAGACTTGGGACCAGATTCCATCAGTAATTTATGCCAGTTTCAAGTTCTCTGCGAAGCTTATCTTGAAATTGAGCCCACCGTGCTATTGTTCCAGAATTTTTTCTATCTGAACCGTGAGACAGAATTTGCCCTGGACCTAGCTTAGAGCTGGGGGGAGTCAACATTCAGCGGTGTCGTGAATGCGGTTTTCCGGCTGTTACTTTGCCTAGTCATCCGAAAGGCTGGGCGAAGACTTTGTTCTACTGGAACGACACTTCTCCACCCAACGAGAACCCTCTGCCAAGCTTTAATGAAGATCGTCTACCCATGGACTTCGAGTTGCCCAAAAAGTTGACTGAAGAAGAAGCCACATTTGTTCCCATCTTTGGAAAGCTGAGGGCTCTTACCACCAATGGTCTTACCGGGATTGACTTGATCCGCTGTTGGGTAGAATGGAAAATTCTGCCCCTAAGCCGACGAAACGGCTTGATGTGTGAGTCTGATGGCGACTTGAACCACCCCTAATGGTTTTACAATGTGAGGCTCTTGGAAGAAGACATTGTTAATATCATAAAGACGGTGAGCCTATTGAAAATTGCTCCGAAATTGGGCTCAAACCCTTCTGCATCACCAACCCGGCTCCAGAGATAAACAAACCGGCTCCAAAATGCAAGTTTTTCATATACTCATCTATATTTCTGGTCCTGAGCCTTTTATCATGTTTAATCAGAGGGATTCGGCATTCTGGACCCACAGAACCAAGACTATTGTCAACAAGACAACCAAACCTCCCTCCAAGATGACGAAGAAGAAAAGCAAAGCCAAAGCTGCAGCCAAAGAGTCATCCGTCGTTGGCGAGTCTCATGCTGTTGAGGAGCAGTCAAAGGTAAAATTTCCCGTCTTTATTGCTTCATTTTGACTTGTACTTATGCTTTACCGCCTTTTGTTTATAGGATCATGACTATGAGATCCAGGATGAAGATGTCGAGGTAATTTCCATTTCTTCCGACTCAACTTCTTCTCTCCCCTAGCCGGCCAAGGCGAATTTGTAAGAAAGTTCCCATGTGTCACCTGGATGCTCATGTGGACCCCAATTTCCTTTTCAAGAAGGCGACTTACACACCTAAACGCCATACTCGAAGCCATTCTGGAGACCTAGTGTCCGGCTTACCTGAAATAGCAACTGGTCGAAAACGGCAAAGCGAGGTATGTTTCCGCGAGCATCTTTTCCTTCTTGTCTAAAGCATTGTCACAATTTATTCAATCCTTGGATTCTTGTTCATCAGGTCTCACCTCCGTCGTTCGGCGACTCAGCAATGTAGACTCCCCCGCAATGATTTGTGTTCAGGGGTAAGTTTCTTTACTAACATCTTCTTTCAATCATCAATGTCTTCTTGTTCCAATATTGGTACCTTTGTTTCTCAAAGCGCAAGCAAAGAAGAGGAAGACACGTGACTCATCTTCAGCTCCCAAAGTGGCTGAAATGTCTAGTAAAGGTGCCTCCATCCTAGAGGCTCCAGAAGATCCAGCTGAAATCCAGGGTGATACTTTTGATTATATTCTTGATATCCGGGTCGAGCCTTCAAGCCCTCAAAAGTAGGTGATTGAGAACATCAACCCGCCCAGTCCTGCTAAGACGCTTGAAGATCCAGAGCAGTCATTGTTACTTGTACTGGTTATTCTAAGCCTGCAACCGCGGTGTTAACCAGACATACGCCAAAAGATGCCCAAACGTTTGCAGAGAAGGATATCAGCAAGCTGAAGCTTCCCCATTATGAAAAATTGGAGTTTGAAGAATTATATTCCGGTTTTGTGAGCCGTCTGGAAGCAAGCTATGAGATGGGGAAAAGCCTAGCCAACTTGATGCGACTCAAACATGAGGTATGACATCTTTATCTTTGTTAACATATCCTCCCATTAGCCTTCGAAAGGGCGGATCATCCATGATGAATTGTACTTTTGCATCATTCAGCAATGTGTAGCCCCCAAGGGTCGGGTCATCTTTTCGAAAGATGAGCCGGGTCTTGTAAAATTTCTTCAACCTGTAGCCCCCAAGGGCCGGGTCATCGTTTGAAAGATGATCCGGGTCTTGAATTTGTAATATAAAATTTCTTCAACCTGTAGCCCCCAAGGGTTGGGCCATCTTTTGAAAGATGAGTCGGCTCTTTGAATATAAAACTTCTTCAACGTGTAGCCCCCAAGGGCCGGGTCACCTTTTCAAAGATGAACCGGGTCTTGAATGAAGGTATGACTTGAAAAGAATTAAGTCATACATTAGTCCCCAAGTGTCACGGATGTTGCTTGCAATGGTCCGGAAACTTGCTTCCCCAATTATTTGTTTTGCAGGAATCCTTGACTCGGGCCGACTCAACCTTGGCCGGTTTAAAAGAAAGCTTAGTCAAAAAGCAGGATGCTCGGGCTAAGTCTGAAGAAAAATTTCATGTGGCCCTTGCTGACATGGAGAAGATGAAAGCTAGACACAAAAAGTTTGAAGATAAGGCCCATGCTTAACAAGCCGCCATCTTGAAACGGGCATAACAAGCTGAAGAAAAGCTAAAAGCCGCTCTTCAAGAACACTCCGGCTTAAAGCATCAAATCTACAACATGACCTAAGCTATATTTTGTAAGGGTCAATTCCCTTCTTCTGAAAAGTGTTGCAAAGCATATTGCAAATGCTAATTATCTCGTTTTGCCATTCGTAGGTCCACGAGCCGCCACCCTGCAGAATGACTGCATTCTAAAGCTGAAAGTGAATTATACTTTCACATAACAGTTCTACACCGGAGGTATGATGACTATGAAGGCCGTGATGGGAAACAGGGAGCCCATAAAATCCATCAAGCACATGATGGGTTGCCTGTCAACATTGTCGCCTCAGGTAGAAGAGTGAAAAAGGCCAGCCGCCCGTAAAGGAGCACTGACCACCCGAAACCGGTGTCTGGCCTATGCTCCCGAACTTAAGCCGGAGGAGGTAGCTGCTGCCTTTCCAGAGTTAAAAGATGATGCGTCAGATTTCACCGAGAAGGATTACCATCATTGTGTGAAAGAGCCTCGCTCCACGGCGACTCAGCTAGCAGCCGGCCTGGACTTAGGCAAATACCACGCGGCTTATTATGAACACAACAAAAGAGTGACCCCTCCTTCGTATGAAGTCACCACACTAACTCCTCGATGTCGTAAGAATCCTTTCGATTTTGACGTTGATCTGTCCGCCATCTTGACTGATGAAGATGAGTTCGTGGCCTTCACCAATTGCAATTGGATACTGGGTGACTTACAGATCGAAGACGGTGAAAGCTCGAAGCAGGGTGACCCGGAGGCGACTTGAACTGAATTTTCATGAAGCTGATCCTCCAAGAATATTTTGATCCCTTTTTGACCGGGATATGATGCCCGGTATGGCGTGGTGAGCCAGGTAATAGTCTTAGGATTCAGGAAAAATAGTACGATAACCATACCTTGCAATTTGTGTTTGGAAATTTCAGCCGTCATTAATATGAATCGCCTTTCCCAAAGCCTTGTCATGTTTCGACAAGAAATGTTCTTTGCCCTATTTGTTAGAGAAAAACAATAGGCCGGCTCAGTGAGTCGCGGCGGGTTATAAACAATGAGCCGACTCAGTGAGTCATGGCGGGTTATAAATTTTTTATTAAACCTTTGGGCGATGCCACAAAGATAGTCATAAAGTTCGTCGGCTCGATGAGTTACGATGGGATAGGACGAGTTTGCAAAACTCTAGTGCTACCCCAAGAAGGCTTTTGCAACAGCCCTAGTTGTTTAGACCGGCTAATCAGGCGCAAGTCAAGCTTCACTGAAGCAGGTTCACTGAACCCATGGTTTGTCTATTTTACATGTGTCGGCTCTCGCTAGTACCTTTCATGTTTTCACCAAGGCCTGTTCAGGGTCCAAAAGTGGATTGACTCGCCAAGAGTACATGGGACCATAGGGCGAGTCGTCAAACACAAAGTCCAGTATAACCATTGTAATGCGATAATTTTTCGCTAGCCAAGAGGATATTCAGTCTGAACTCAGTGAGTGGAAGCCCCCAAGTAACCTATGATTAGGGAAAAGCTAGAGATAGGATTCCAGAAGCGTATACGCTCTTACTTCAAAACGACTTGGGAGCTAGTAGCCCCCAAGTAAGCCGGCTTAATTCTCAAAACCATATAAGGTTCCCATGTTTGAACCATGCAGCGTGGCAGCTTTGGTCCTCTGTGGCGTATCAACATCCAGTTTTGAAATAAGCACAATGTGGCGACTTATGCTCTTTGATGATGATAGCGTCCATGCTTGGACGACTTATAGAACAATAATGACTCATGCTTTCAAGAAGCTGAAACGGCAAAAGACCCCGAAGTTCGTGGGAGCCGGCTTTATTTCTTTATAAATAAAATAAAGGATTACAAATTCGAAATTGTGAGCATAGATAAGGAGCCCGTGGCTCTAAGTATAGTATGGTCACAAGTGGGCGATGTTCCATGGGCGGGTTGTCTCAACCTCTGTTGTTGGCCTATCCGGGCGAAGATCCACCAAGTAATATGACCTGTTATGGAGATTTTGCTAACGACAAAAGGTCCTTCCCATGGAGGAGATAACTTATGCATACCAGTATGATCTTGAATCAATCGGAGCACTAAGTCTCCCTCTTGAAAAGCTCGACTCTTGACTCGGTGGCTGTGGTAGCGTCGCAAGTATTGTTGATAAATTGCCGATCGTGACGCGGCCAAATCATGCTCCTCCTCCAAGGCGTCCAACGAATATTGGTGTGCTAACTCGTTTTCTTGTTCCACATAGGCGGCAACTCATGGTGAATCGTGTCTGATGTCACTTGGTACTACTGCCTCTGCCCCGTAGACCAGAAAAAAGGACGTGAAACCAGTAGATCAATTTGGGGTGGTTCTAATTCTGCATAAAACTGATGGCAGTTCTTCAACCCAACATCCCGGGGTAGGTTCCAGGGGTACCATAAGTCGGGGCTTGATTCCTCGCAATATTTCTTGATTCGCCCTTTCAGCCTGTCCATTGGTCTGGGGGTGTGCAACTACAAAAACGTCAAGCCAGATGTGCTCCTTTGCACAAAACTCTTGCATGGCGCCATTTGACAAGTTAGTACCATTATTAGTAATAATACTATGAGGATACCCGAAGCGAAAAATCAACTTCTTCAGGAACTTGACGGCCGTGTCTGCATCATAGCTGCCAACCGACTTTGCTTCAACCCACTTGGTGAACTTGTAAACTGCCACCAATAGGTGAGTCTTTTTATTGGACGACATCTTGAAAGGACCAACCATGTCCAGCCCCCAGACCAAAAACAACCATGTAATTGGGATCAACTGTAATTCCTGAGCCGGTACATGCATCTGACGTCCAAATTTTAGGCAGCCATCTCATCGGCGAACTATATACTCGGCATCGTCATGAGCTGTCAACTAGTAAAACCCATGCCTAAAGGCTTTGGATACCAGAGAGTGTGACCCGGCGTGATGACCACAGTCGCCTGCATGAATCTCACTGAGAATCGCACACTCTTCCTCAGAAGAGACACACCTTTGAAAAACTCCAGAAGTGCTTCGCTTGTGTAACTCACCTTTATGTATGACCATGGACTTGCATCGACGAACAATCTAGCGGGCCAACAATTCATCACTAGGTAACTCGCCGTGCGCCAGCACAAAGATCCGCCACCAATTTAGACACAAGATCAGGAACCGTCAAGTCTTCTTCTGAAGGCAGTCTTACAGACGGGTTATGCAATACATCCAAAAAGACATTAGGGGGAACTGGCTTACGTTGTGAACCGTGTCATGAAAGAGCCTCCGCCGCCTCATTAAATTGACGATCAACGTGATCCACCTGATAGACATAAAAATGACCCGCCACGTCCCACACGGCTCGCCTATAAGCCGCCATCAAGGGATCTCTGGAGTCCCACGTGCCAGAGACTTGTAGTGCTACTAGATCTGAGTCACCCAACCATCTGACTCGGCTGAGGTTCATCTCTTTGGCGATTCGCAACCCATGAAGCAAAGCTTCATACTCCGCAGAAATGTTGGTACATGGGAACATGAGTCGGAGGACATAGCAAAACTTGTCGCCCTGAGGCGAAGTTAACACCACACCAGCTCTCGAGCCTTCTAGCTGCCTAGATCCGTCAAAATGGATAGTCCAATATGTGTGATCAGGTTTGTCTTCCAGAATCTGCAACTCGGTCCAATCATTGATGAAATCCACGAGTGCTTGGGACTTAATGGCTATGCAAGGGGTATACTGCACATGGTGAGGCCCTAGCTCGATGGCGCACTTAGCAATCCGTCCAGTCGCCTCTCGATTTTGTATGATATCATCGAGGGGGGCACAACTGACCACCGTGATAGGATGCTCTTGAAAGTAGTGTTTCAACTTCCGACTTGCAATAAACACCCCGAAGACCAGCTTCTGCCAATGTGGATAGCGCTGTTTGGAGAGGGTTAGGACTTCGCTGATAAAGTAGACTGGTCGTTGAACCGGATATTCCTTCCCTTTTTCTATGCGCTTGACGACCACTGCCATGCTTACCGCTTTAGAAATGCCCACGATGTACATGAGCATAGGTTCTTTGTTAGTTGGAGCAGCCAATACGGACGGCTTAGCTAGCTGTTGCTTCAAGGCTTCGAAAGCTGCGTTATCTTCATCCGTCCGAACAAAGCGATCAGACTTCTTGAGCAGCTGATAAAGAGGGATGGTTTTTTCCCCAAGGCGACTTATGAACCGACTTAAAGCCGCAGTGTGACCCGCCATGCGCTGAACTTGATTGATATTGGCCAGCTTGCCTAGCGAAGTGATCGCTTCAATTTTATCCGGGTTTGCTTCGATGCCTCGTTCTGACACCAGGAAACCCAATAACTTTCCTGCGGGAACTCCAAATACACACTTGATAGGGTTAAATTTCATCTCGTACACGCGCAAATTGTCAAAAGTCTCCCTGAGGTCCTCCAAAAGTGATTCTTTCTTCTGGGATCTGACCACGATATTGTCAATGTAGGCATGGACATTGCCCCCGATCTGGCTATGCAGGCAATATTGAATGCAATGTTGTTAATCTCCCCCGCGCTCTTGAGCCCAAACGGCATGGACACGTAGCAAAAGGCTCCAAAGGGGGTTATGAATGACGTTTTCTCCTCATCCGCCACAACCATCTTGATCTGGTGGTATCCTGAGTAAGCATCCATAAAACACAATGGCTCGCAAACCGCCGTAGAGTCAATGATTTAATCAATGCGAGGGACGGCGAAAGGGTCCTTTGGGCAAGCCCTATTGAGGTCGGTGTAATCGATGCACATGCGGAAAGTGCCATTCTTCTTGAGCACCAAGACCGGGTTAGCCAACCATTCATGATGGAAAACCTCAATGACGAACCCAGCAGCCAGAAGCCGGGCGACTTCCTCCCCAATTTCCTTATGCCATTCTTCCCTAAACCGGCGAAGGTACTGCCGAACTAGCTTTATTTTAGGATCAATATTAAGGTGGTGCTCAGTGAATTCTCTTGGTACACCTGGCATGTCTGAAGGTTTCCATGCGAAGATGTCCCGATTCTCATGGATGAATTCGATGAGCGCTCTTTCCCATTTGGGATCTAGACCCGTCCCAATGGTGAACTGCTTGGATGAGTCGCCAGGCGTGAAATCTATCACCTTTGTATTATCCATCGGTTTAAACTTGAGCGACGGCTCTGAATCGATTGTGGGTCTCTTCAGCGGTGTCATATTTGCCGGGTCAACATTGGCTTGGTAAAACTTGAGCTCCCAGACCGCGCAAGCCGACTCGGCATAAGCTGCGTCTCCTTGCTCACACTCTTGAGCTATCTTTCTATCCCCGTTAATCGTGATGGTCCCCTTAGGGCCAGGCATTTTGAGCTTGAGGTAGACGTAACATGGGCAGGCCATGAACCGAGCATAAGCCGGCCTTCCGAACAGCGCATGGTAAGGGCTCTTGATCTTACCATGAGGGATTTGCTACTGTAATTGGACTCCGTGCAAAAAGCAACATTAAGTTTGATTCGCCCAATAGGGTAAGCAGACTTACCAGAAACAATGCCATGAAAGAGCGCGGAAGATGGCATCAAGTCGCTTTCTGAGAAATTCATCCGCCGAAAGGTATCAAAATATAAGATGTTAATGCTGCTGTCGCCGTCCATAAGGACTTTGGAGATGGTGTAACCTCCGTCCTGGGGAGCCACGACCAAGGCCAAGTTGCCAGGATTACCAACCCGTTGTGGGGTAATCCTCCCTAGTCCAGGTAATGGGCTGCTTAGACCAATTGAGGTACCTAGGGAGCACCGGCTCAACCACGCTAAAAGCTCTGTCTTTCAACTTTCGGTCCCGTTTGCAAGTGTTGGTGGTGAACACGTGATATTGCCCGCTGTTCAACTGCATAGGATTATTCTGAAAACCGCCATTGTCATCTTGCCGTTGGGGATCCCCTTGCAGGGGCGGTTTCTAAAACATGCCCTGCGTGTTGTACCACTGATTGTTGTGAACTTGGTACTGCCACGCATTAGACTGTGACCCGCCCTGCGGACCCGGGTTAGGAAACCCACCGAACGGGCTTCGGTGTGACCCGGGCGTGCCGAACTGTTCCTGATGTCCACGTTGGTTACCTCCTTGACCATTTTTGAGCACATCAGCTCGGAATTCCTCGATCACATAGAAATCCACCCAAGAGTTGGTAGACGGGCCTTTAGCGGTGGCGTGCTGCGGGCAGGGGCCTTTGAGCATCTCGGGATAATTGCATGGTTTCTTCCCGCTGAAGCCCCTTTTCTTCTGGTGTTAGTTCCCGTTGCCAGCGTTAGTGTTAGCAACAAAGTCCATGACGCCTTCCTGCTGTCTCCTTTTACTTTGTCCCGCGTGGTTGTGGTTGTTCCGCCCTTGGAACTGGGAGTGGCCTTTTGACGAATCGCCTCTCCTGGCGGTGCTAACTTTGTTGTCATCTTCCCCGGGATCTTTAGTGTCATATGACTCGGCATACCTGGTCAGGGTGCCCATCAACTCGCCCATGTCTTGCACTTTACGCTTCAGTCGCCCAAGCTTCAGCACCAGAGGCTTGTAGTGACAATTTTTCTCCAGAATTAGCACTGCCTGAGCCGCCGAAATGCCATCTGATGAATGGATGACTTCTGCAACTCGCCGCGTCAAATGATGGGCCGAGTCATCCGTGCGTTGGACTCAGTGCTGCAGGTCGACGATGCTCATCGGGCGTTTACAGGTTCCTCATAATTTTTTTATGAAGCACTGCCTCATTCACGTCGAGCATGTCCATTGCATGCTCGTAGCACTCAATCCATGATCCTAGCTCGAGGTCTGGTGTGTAATTGGGTACCTTTCGCGGTCCTTTGAAATCTTTAGGCATACGCTCGTTCGAAGGGCGGGTGTTAGACAGGGTACCCCGACGTGCCTACTGTCTGTCTCGGTCAACGTGGCAGGAGGCAGCGTGTAAGCCGGATAGCCCTGACCCGTCGTGGCTGCTGTTTCCATCAAGCGGGCGGCTCGCGCCGCGTCCACAAGATCTTGAGCCCGTGTATCGAGTACCCCGGGTGGATTGGTCTGCGGCAAGCGCCATTGCTCGCTGGTCATCGCAGGCAGGTCATCATGGCGACTCCTGGTGTGACTCGCCTGATGCCTGGAGTGTAGCCTGTCGCGGATATGTGAATACTGTACGTGTTGCACCACCGTCGTTTTCAACATCTCGATGGCGTTTCTCGCCTCCACCTCACCCGGGGAATTTCCGTGAATCGGGAGAGATTCCAGGTGGCGGGTTGCACCAGCACGTTATCCACGGGGTTCGAGAACTGACCACGTGGCGTTTGAAAGCGAGGCGCACGGGCCTCCGTTGCCGGAGGCGGCTGTGGGTTAAGTGGTGGCCGAGCCGGTGCGCCTCCTGGGGTGGCCTGCCAAGGCCGATTGGGTTCCATACCGGGGTATGCGGGTTGTCAAAGATGCGAGTTGGGTTTAAATCGGCCAGAAGGCGGCTGTGATGTCTCCTTTGGTGGATCGCATCGGAGGCACGCTATTGTGCTCAAGCCGCCAGCGTTCACTATTCAAACACTCTGTCTCCGCGGTGATTTGGTCCTGCTGTGTTGCCATCTTTGCGGCTACCGCTTTGACGTCCCGCTGAATCTTGGCCATCTCCTCCCTTAGTTTCCCCAGTTCGGCGTTGATTGTTTCTTGGTTCTCAGCCATCACAGCGATCACCATGAGCTTGGATGTCTCTGCTGCCAGGTCCGCCATGGCTTGAGCCGGAGCCTTCCCCGACCCACCAGCTTCATTGTTGCCCTCCTAGTTTGGTTGAGGCAATGCTGCCCCCGTCATGTAGATGGCGACTTGTCGATGTGGCCCCGCAGAGTCCTCAGAGTTTGCTGCCTGCGGTAACCCTCCAAGCTGTCCCTCGTAGAGAGGGTAGATTGAATCTGTGTCTCCCATGGATGACTCGTCGTCCGAGTTGTCGGGGGTGATCTCCAGGATTACCGGCCCATCCGGTAGGTCGGTTCCCTGCGTAAAACCAACGAAAACTTGGCATCCTCTGACCTAATATAATGTTTGGTGGGATGGGCGTACCGGGTCGGCTTGACGATCTCGGTGAAGGTGTCCGGCTCAGGTACGGGTGCCCCAATCTTGCAGATGAAATCGTGGATCTTGCCGAAGGGGGCTCTATATCCAGATTCGATTGAATCGGCCTCAAGTCCCCAGTTTGAGTTGTCGATGCAGTATTTTCCATGGCGGCTCTTCTTCATGATGCCGACCGCGTAGCTTCCTGACCTTGGAAGGGCTCCCTTTGAGAACTCAACTCCACCGTGCGCAGGCCCCACGGTGGGCGCCAACTGTCGTGGTTTTTGTCACGACAGATGTCCTCGTGAATGGACTTAGTGAAGGAGTCATTGCACCTTGGTGGCGACTCAAAGGGGGTGAGCGGAAGCGAGACTCATATTTACACAGGTTCGGCCCCTTGTGTGGAGATAAAGGCCTACGTCCTGCATTTTGTATATTGATGGTGGATTCGATTACAAGGAGGGTGTAACTCGTCTGACCTAGCTCTCGATGATTTCTAACTTGATCTATCTGCCCCAGAGACTTGCCTTTATATACAGGTAGAGGCCCCGGGGTTTACAATGTCCTGGTCACGTTACAAATCGTGGCCTTCCTTATCTCTAAGTCGCCGTGTTCTCCAAACCAAGGGAAACTCCTTGGCGACTTATCTTTTTTATCAATCTTGAACCGCCATCCGGCTCATGCGCTCTAGTGGCCTTCTAACAAGATCTCTCAACACGCCTCAGGCCCAAACCAAGGCTTACATTGGTCATATATGTATGAGTCGCTGCTTTCTTGACCCAGCCCAATAGGGCGGGTCATACCGCAGATAATATCCCCAACACCGTACTTAACTCCAGTAGTTCATGTGGGGAGCCTTGAGCAGGGCACTCGATGGTAGCGACCAAATGTGCAACGGGTGGGACGTGAATTTCCCTATCATTGAGCCCGACTCAATCATAGATCGGAGATTTGTCACCGACCAGGCCCATAGATTGGATACGGTCGAGTAACTTGTGTAGTAATGGATTCTCGGTGGAGTCCGTACTATTTCAGTGTTTGGGATCGGGTCGCAGAACCGATTCCCTGGATCGTTCAGGACGCTCACACGTTGTGTTCGGCCGTGCTGAATCCGGGCGTATCGACCATGTCGGGCTCTAAGGCCGGACCAAGGGTCAAATTCGCCCCGGTAGCGGGGTCCATGGCTTCCGAAGTCAAGCCATCGGGGCTCAAGGGCTCCTCGAAAGGAGCTAGGAGCCTTGTTAACACAAGCTATCCCGAGGGGTCGATGGTGAACTCTAGGTTCCCGGACCTTACTTCCTTACCGGGGGTGAAGCTGCCGACCTGGTTAAGGTGGCCTGCCGGATCAACATTCAGAACAATGCTTACGAATGCGAAGATTTGTCCGGGGACAAAGATGTCCTTGCTATGGATCTCTTCACGGATGACTAGTCATGCCATCAATCCTTCCTTCGATCCTACAATGGAACTCTCAATGAAAGCACCAATGTCAGTGTCAAAACCGGCAGATCTTGGGTAGGGTGTACCGAGCTGTGGACCTTGGATCGATGGGTTGCGAGGGACGAAGGAGACAGTATTTACCACGGTTCGGGCAATCTTGAGGAGGTAAAACCCTACATCCTGCCTGATTATATTTATGGTGTATGAGGATTACACAGTCGATCTACCTCGATTTCGTATGAGCTAAAACCCTAGATGAATCAACTTGCCTATGCAGATGAAACCCCCTGGTTTATATAGACACCAGGGGACCCTAGGGTTACATACAACTGACCTCGAGTCGGGGGCAGAGGCGCCGACCTATACTACTAAACTTGGATGATACACCGGTCTTTGGAGCTTTCCTTCTTGAACACGAAGTTGTTATGGAGTCTAGTCTTCAATAATACGACCCACATGGTTGGCCTGTAAGACATGGGCCGACCATCTGAAGACTCCTTAGTCCAGGACTCGCTCACCAAGCTTCTTGCAATTCATCCTTAAGCGGTTGCATGTATACATTCATATTCGTCCCTAGATAGTTGGGCCCTGGAATTATCAACGTCAAGAATATGTTCTTTCTTAGCATAATTTGTCCGGGAGAGATTGAATGGAATGACTAATGCAGGCCAACTATTGTATTGGGTTTTCGTCATACCAAGGGGATTGAACCCATCCGTAGTGATGCAGACTCGAGGATGCATTGGATCTACCGCTTTATCCGGATGTAATGCATCGAAGTACTTCCATGCGAAAGCATCCGGTGTGTGTACCAACATCTTATTCCCATCCGTATCTAGTTAAGTTCTTTTGCCCAATTTATGCCATGTCATTTGTCTGGTCATCTCTTTGACCATGAAAAGACGTTGAAGTCTTGGTATGATTGGCGTATACCTAAGAACATTAATGGGCATTTTGGTCTGCCTCTTCTCACCCATACCGTTGTCTTCCACAACATACGTGGAAGACTTGCAAATGGGACAATAGTTCAAGTCCACATACTCAAGCCTAAATAAGGCATATCCTTTCTCTCACGCATCTATCTTATCATAGGGCATCTTAAGTACAGAGAGTATTCTGTCCCACTAGTATAGGTTTGCAGGCATGACATGGCCTTTGGGTAGAAAGCGTACAAATAGTGTTATCATTGCATCGTAGCATTCTCTGTCCAAGATGAATTGAGCCTTTAGGGCCATTATTTGTGTGATGGCATCCAGCTGACAAAGCTCAGTGTTCTCATGGAGAGGACGTTTTAAAGAGTCTTACATTTCATAGAAGGCCTTTGCAGATTCCTCCATCTCATCGTCTGAATCCCGAGAATCATCAAACTCTTGCACCATGTCTTCGATCTCGGTACCATGCTCGTCGGTGGGATGACGAACCACCTTAGCTCTGGTACGTTGGGAAGACTCATCATGAAATGTCCACACCGTATAATAAGACGTAAAACCCCTCTTGTTCACGTGTTTACCCATTTCATCCTCTCTCTTTTGTTTAAAGTTGTCGCACCCATGATATGGGCACCAGGTTTTTATCTAGCAATTTGCAAATGCGGATTTCACAAACCCCTTGACCTGGTTTCATAAACCAGCGTACATCCATGCACAATCACCCCATGATGGTACTTTACTAACAGTAGGGTTTGACCTGCTTGATGCAGATTTCAACAAGATTAGAGGATTTCATTATCGACACCCTTAAGGAGATCACAATCAACAATAAGAAGAAGACTATAAGAAGAACAAGAAGAAGAAGAAGAAGAAGAAGATGATGATGATGACTAGAAGATGATGATGAAGAAGAAGAAGACTAGAAGAAGAAGAAGAAGAACTACAAGAAGAAGAAGAAGAAGAAGAAGACTAGAAGAAGAATAAGAAGAAGAAGAAAAAGAAGAAGAAAGAGAAGGAAGATAATAAGAAGAAAGAAAGAAGAAGCTCATTCTTATTCTTTTATTCTTTCTTTTTCTTCTCTTTCCTCTTCTATTCTTTCCTTTTATTTTTATGCCATTTCTAAGATATTTATGTTATTTTGGAGGAAAATAAGCTAAGTATATGACATTTATGAGCTAACCAAGATTATCATGCCATTTTTTAACCTAAGTAAGCCAATTATGTCATTTGAGAGGAAAACAAGCTAATTATATGACATTCTGAGCCAACCAAGTTTATTATGCCATTTCTGACCTAACTAAGCTAATTATGTCATTTTGGAAGAAAATAAGCTAAGTATGTGATATTTATGAGCTAACCAAGGTTATTATGCCATTTTTGACCCAACTAAGCTAATTACGTAATTTTAGAGGAAAATAAGCTAAGTATATGACATTTATGAGGTAACCAAGGTTATTTGCCATTTTTGACCTAACTAAGCTAATTATGTCATTTTAGAGGAAAACAAGCTAAGTATATAAAATTTATGAGCTAACCAAGGTTATTATGCCATTTGTGACCTAACTAAGCTAATTATATCATAAATGAACTAAATAAGCTAATTATGTCATTTTGGAGGATAATTAGTTAACAAGAAGAGGAAGAAGAAGAAGATGAAGATGAAGTAGTAGTAGTAGTTGTAGTAGTAGTAGTAGTAGTAGTAGTAGTAGTAGTAGTAGTAGTAGTAGTAGTAGAAGAAGAAGAAGAAGAAGAAGAATGAGAATAAGAATAATACTATAAGAAGAAGAAGAAGAAGAAGAAGAAGAAGAGGAGGAAGAACAAGAATACGACGAAGAAGAAGACTAGAAGAAGAAGAAGAAGAAGGAGACGTAGTAGAAGAACAAGACTAGAAAAGAAGACGATGAAGAAGAAAAAGAAGAAGCAATGGAAGGAAAATAATAAGAAAAATGAAAGAAGAAGCTCATTCTTCTTCTTTTATTATTTATTTTTCTTCTCTTTCATCTTTTATTCATTATTTTTTGTTTTTGTGCCATTATTGAGCTTATTATGTCATTTTGAAGGAAAATAAGCTAAATATATGACATTTATGAGCTAATCAAGGTTATTATGCTATTTTTGACCTAACTAAGCTAATTATGTCATTTTAGAGGAAAACAAGCTAGGTATATGCCATTTATGAGCTAACCAAGGTCATTATGCCACTACACCGCCGAACATATCCGCATCAAGGGGGCTCGGTTCCGCATGGCCTCCACACACGCACTATATCACCTGTGTTTTTGTTACGAGGCACCATAAAGCCCGCCAGTATTGGGGGCATCGTCGAGTCAACAGCCAGTCCGATGCAATGCACGGCTGAAATTTTGGTCGTGTACGAAAGAAAATGAAAACTACTCCAAAATATATTTTTTGGTGTAGCCAAAAAGTAGTATAGGTTGCAACTAGAAAGATCCATTTCAATATTTACTTTTTTATTCCCGTGTATTTCTATTTATCATGTAATAGTTTTCTGGTTTGTTTATCTCTTTGTTTAATGGTGTCTCATCCAAAAAATGTAGATCAGAGCAGTAAAAATCTTCGACATGGCGTGATCCGAGTGACTTGGTTTCTCAGCCGTCGAACCTTGAAAGGATGAACTGCTAAGATCGAGCCGATCGAAGTAATCTGTGGGAGCGTTAGATGGACCAATAAGAAGGCAAGACGTTTACTCCCGTGCCAACCGCACTCCAAAATTTTGGACATCATCATCTCGCTCGCCCAAAACACATTTTAGATCCCGCGCTTCCCTTCCGAAACACTATCATGCTCCCGTGATTTTGCGGTCATATATTTTAAACCAAATGAAAGGAGTAGGCAGCGGCTATGCTTAACCCTTGTGACTCCCCCGCCCAATCAAGCAACGAAGGACACAAGTAGGAGCTAACTATATTTTCCATTTACATATGGTGTATGTTGCACACTAGATCCACTAACTACCATATGATCATGTACTTAATTTCACAAATCTGCCAAGACTACAAAATTAGACTACTTTCGAGGTGGTGTTGTCGCGGTGGTAGAGGAGGGCCACGGGGAGGTGGGGCGCCATAGCCTGGCTCTGGAGGAGGTGTGGGGGTGGCATCATGGTGGTGGAGGAGGGCCGCGGGGAGGGGGGCACCGTGGCCTCGCTCCGATGATGGGGTGTCGCCACCTCGATTCGGCCCGAGCGCCTGCTGCAGGGAGGTGGTCGGGGCCGGGGGGGTGGCACCAACGATGGGCGAAGGGAGGGAGTAGCTGACGGTGGTGGGGGAGGGAGGGAGGAAGTTCATCACTCGGAAGGGAGGGAGGAGCTGGCGCGGTGGGGGAAGGAGGGGGTGGCACCGCGGTGGTGGAGCAGGTGGCTTTGGTGGTTGCGGGCAGGGGGAGAGAAACAAATGGGGTAGAGAGAGGGGGTGGGGGCTAACGGCTGTTAGATAGGGAAGGGCTTTGATGTCTGTCCGAAGACGGAAAAGACCTTGAACTCAGACGCCAAAGCACAAGCAGACGACATGCATTGACCTAGGTATCCTCACGGTCGAGTGGGGCTTAGGTGGGCTCTTTGTCATCTGCCTTTAGACTCTTTGCCATCTGCTAGCAGACGACAAAGAATGGAATGATGGCAAATGTTATATTTGCCATCAGACCACTCTTTGCCATCCATTTTGTGGAAGCAGACAAGAAAGAAGTTATTCGCCGTCAGCAAGCTAACGATAAAGAATGGACTGATGGCAAAGAAGCTAATTCCAGTAGTGATTAGTGAATGTTGTTGAGGACTTTTGAAAGCTCATATATATATAGTCAATGAAGAACACATATTGATTTTTTTTGAAGAATTTGAACATATTGAGGAATTTGAAAATTTTGAATAATTTCCAAAAGTCTCAGTTTCAAAGAATTTCAACTTTGGTTGATGTCATGACCCATCGTATAAGAATAATGATTTCAGACACCGCGTACGATTTTCATACGATTCTAAGAATCAAACTCTTCATTAATTTCTTCACGCTTCGAGGGTTAGTTTTCATTGGTTGAAGAAAAACTTTACTTTGTGTCTTTCACATTTAAGTCATTAATTTTGCATAAGTGTTAGGATGTGTGTCTTTTCACAGAACAATCAAAGATTCTAAGCTATTTAGCTCACGCCGGAACTTGCAAAATCTCTTTTCATTCAAGGGATTTCTGAAGATATCAGCCAATTGTTCTTCAGTCTTCATGTGGTCGGTGTACTTGACCATGAAGAAAATGATGACGAATCTGGATGTGCTTGGTCTTGGAGTGTTGAACTGGGTTGTGAGCAATCTTTATTGCACTCTCTTTGTCGCGGTAGAGTGGCACATTCTTCAATTTGATGTCGTAGTCCTTGAGGGTTTGCTTCATCCACAACAGTTGAGCACAACACAAACTAGCAGCAATATATTCACCTTAAGTAATGGAAAGTGACACACAGTTTTATTTCTTCGAGGACCAGCATACTAAGGATCGCTCAAGGTAATGGCATGTGCCTGATGTTGACTTGCAATCCACACGATCAACAGGATAGTCAGAGTTAGAGTATCCAATAATATCATGATTTCAGCCCTCGGGGTACCATAATCCAAGCGTTGGTGTGTGAGCTAGATATCGAAGAATATGCTTCACATCATTATGGTGTGATTCCTTCATTGTTGCTTGGAAACGGGAACACATGCAAACACTAAGCATAATATCTGGCCTACACGCAAATAGGTACAATACGGAGCCAATCATGGAGTGATGTACCCTGTGATCAAAATCTTTACCATTTTCGTCAGTGCAGAGGTGGTCGTTAGTGGGCATTGGAATCTTGGCGCCTTTGCAAGCTTGCATCCCGAATTTCTTCAGGACATCCTTGAGGTATTTCTGTTCGTAAATGAAGATGTTGTTGCATTGTTGATGAATTTGAAGACCTAGGAAGAATTTCAACTCCCCCATCATGGAAATTTGATATTCTTCACTCATCATGTAGCCAAATTCATCACTGTAAAGTTCGTCAGTGCAACAAAAGATAATATCGTCTATATATATTTGACACACAAATAGTTCATCATCATAGGACTTTGTGAAAAGATTTGGGTCAAGTGAACCGGGTTTGAATCCTTTATTCATGTGGAATTCCTTCATAGTATCATACCACGCCCGAGGGGCCTATTTGATACCATAGAGGACCTTGTTGAGTTTCAGGACTTTGTCAGGATGCTTCGGGTCTTCAAAACCTAGGGGTTGAGAAACATATACTTCTTCCTCAAGTTACCATTGAGGAAAGATCTTTTCACATCCATGTGATATAAGGTGATATCGTGATGGTTAGCATAAGCATGTGGTATTGTAATAGCTACAAGTCTAGGAACAGGTGCAAAGGTTTTATCGTAGTCAATTCCCTCAATCTATGTCTAACCCTGTGCTACAAGACGAGCGTTATTCCTCACACATGACCATTTTTTGCCTTGATTGTTTCGGTAGATCCACTTGGTCCCGATGATGTTGTTCTTGCGGGGAACAGGCCACTTGACAAGTTCACGCACGTTGTTGAGCTTCAATTGATGGAATTCCTCTTGCATTGCTTGAATTCGCTCAGACTCCATAAAGACTTATCAACCTTTGATGGTTCTTTGATGGACACAAAAGTAAAGTGCCCACAATAGATAGTTAAATGTGAAGCTCTTGAGAGAGTGAGGGGACCTGGTGCATTGATATTTTCGAGGATTTTGTCAATCTACACTTCATTTGCCACCCTTGGATGAGTAGGTTGACGACTTTGTTGAGGTTGAGGATTTTCATCACCATCATTTTCTTCAGGTGCACCAGCATGATTTTCTTCATTGTTATGGATGAATTCAAAAGCGGGTAGAGGTTCTTCAACGCGTATGATATCTTCAGTAGCCCTGAACCTAATGGATTCCTTGGCAGGCATTTCATCTAACACAGGAGGTAGGTGACCTTTTTGCGAGCCATTAGTTACATCGAACCGCACATCTATAGTTTCAACAACTTTGTTGTGGCAGTTGTTGAAGACTCTATAGGTGTGTAAGTACTTTCCATAACCAATCATAAAACCCTCATGCGCTTTTGGTGCAAATTTGGAACTGTAGTGAGGATGTCCGATCCAGCATTTGGCACCAAATACATTGAAATAACTTACATCGGGTTTCTTGTTAGTGAAGAGTTCATACGAAGTCTTCTTGAGGAATTTTTGAAGATATACTCCCTTGATGATGTGGCACGCAGTGTTGATTGCCTCAGGCCAGAAATGACGAGGTGTATGATATTCTTCAAGCGTAGTGCAAGCCATCTCAACAAGAGTCCTATTATTGCGCTCCATGACACCATATTTTTGAGGAGTATATGGGGCAGATAGCTCATGAGTAATAACAAGTTCATCAAGATAATTGCCAAGACCAATGTTCTTGAACTCTGTCCCGTTATCACTCCTGATGTGCTTGATCTTTACACCGAAATTCGTCAAAACCCTTGAGGAGAATTGTCTGAAGTCTTCCTACACTTCAGTTTTGTAGCAGATAATATGCACCCAAGTGTAACACGAATGGTCATCAACAATGACAAAGCCATATAGAGTCACAACATTGGTTAGTGTGGAATAATCAGTAGGGCGAAAGAGGTGCATGTGAAACAATTCAAAGGGATGAGTGGTAGTCTTGATAGTCTGCGAGGGATGCTTGGGTCTGGCCATGTTTCTAGACTCACAAGCCCAGACAAATGGTCCTTGAGGAATTTGACGCCCTCGATGCAAATGACATGCTTCTTCTTCACGAGCGTGTGCAAATTTCTCATGCTAGCATGACCAAGTCATAGATGGCATAGCCATCCCTCTAAAACGTTTGCAAGTAGACGTGTGGCTGGCCGTGGACCTGTGGAGAAATCAACAATATACAGATTTATTCTCCTAAAGCCTTCGAAGACTTTGGATTTATCAGATTTCGTGATGACTGCAACGATATTTGCCAAAGATGAGAGTCATATCAAGATCACACGGCATTGAGACTGACATGAGGTTGAATCCAAGGGATTCGACAACGTGACAGTCCTTCGAGAATGCAACCTTACATAGACCCAATACCTTGCTTTTTTACTTTGTCTGCATACGTGATATGCTTTATATGAGATGGAGTTAATGGAATGTCTATCAATAGATTCTTGTCACTAACCATGTGATTAGTACATCCACTCTCCAGGATCCACTTAATGGCTTTAGGGGTTTCACCCCACAGATGAGTTAGTATAGCTTACCATCTCATATGCTTGAGAGTGAAGAATATGATATCAAACTAGTCAGACTTCAATTTCATAAAATAGTATAGAGGTAAGATAACATGAGCTTGTGCGAAATGATTGAGTCATTTCATCATGATCAGCTTGCGTGCTTTTAAGCATTTCCTCAGGTTTCCAGCAAATTCTTCAAACGTTTAAGTTTGTCTAGGGACCTGACCTGCATAAATGGTTAGCTCATTTTCTTCACCACCCACATCTGAAGGGGTGGCGAAGAGTTCTTCATCCTACGAGGACCATATGAAAATTTAGGCATTAAAGATAATGCACTTCATTTCACACCTGGGAGGTTAGTGTAGTCGAATGCATATGTAGAGAAATTCTTCGAGGATTTATGAACATAATAATATGGAGAATAATGCACATATTCATGACCCTTGTAGTTTCTCAAGATACCAAAAGCATTAGCACGAGTATGAGTAGAATTTTCACCATATGAGGAATTTGATTCTTTTGAAGATTTTGGTCCATTTGAGGAATTTGACCTTGGGTTCCTGTTCTTTATGGGTGGAGTCATGAGGACATTCACGTGAAGATTTTCCAAACAGCTTTCGGGAACCCGGATCTTCCTCAAAGGTGGTTCGTTCCTGCAGTTAGTTCCAACATAGCTAGCAAATACTTCACCATCCTTATTTTTGAACGGTTTATAGTTGGAGTCAAGTGACTCATTAGAGGAATATGAAGATTCACATGTAAAGCCACATAATGTAGATGGATATATATGAGGTCCTTTTGCACCAAACCGTGAGATTTTGGGATACTGCTCAGGTTTCTAGTATGATCCATCAACATTCAATTTCCTCTCAAATGCAATACCCTCTTTCGTTGGGTTTCTATTCAGAATCTGCTTTCTGAGAACATCGCAAAGGGTTTTTTGCCCTTTGAAACTGTTGTATATGCATGTCACATACAATTACTTCAACCCTACATTTTCTCCAGTGACATTCGTCGGTTCCTCAAGTGAGGAATTTGTGACCGTAGATACAGTTGATGAATTTGTAGCAATAGAAGCATTTGAAAATTTAGGTGAATAATTAGCAGATTCACGACCGATGTATTTCAAACATGGTGGAATGAATTCTTCCTGAGCAGAGATGATCTATTGAGCGAGCAAAGAATCATTTTTTTCATTGAAGGTCATCATGAGACATTCTTAGTTTCTTAAGATCTTGCTTTCTTTGAATAAATTCATAAGAAAATTTCTTGTGATTGGCTAAGAGAGTTTCATGACGACTTTGAAGGCTATCAAACTTAGATTGAAGACGTTGAAAGTCATCAATCATAGTTTGTGTCCATTCCATTTCCTTGTTCAACAAGGTATCGCTTTTGTCTAGCAGTTTCTGAAGCTTTTCAATAGCATTCGGTTGTTTAGTAGCAATATTAGCAAGTTTGTAGTAACTAGGTTTCTTGTAATCATGAGGTTCATCACTTGAGTTAGACGAGGAAGCATGATTGATTACAGCTACGTCAACAAAAGTCCTTCCCTGGCAATGGTGCTAGAGATCCTTCTGTCGTCTCTTGAGATTGCGTTGGTTTTTCCCTTGAAGAGAAAAGGGTGATGCAGCACAGGAGCAGTAAGTATTTCCCTAAGTTTGAGAACCAAGGTATCAATCCAGTAGGAGAATCTCGTCAAGTCCAGAGTACCTGCACAAACACAAAAGAGCTTGCACCCAACGCTATAAAGGGGTTGTCAATCCCTTCAAGATTGTTTGCAAAGTGAGATATGAAAGCGGAAAGTGCAACGAACTAAAAAGTGTAAGGCTGAAAATATGGCTTGGAGTAGACCCTGGGGGCCATAGTGTTAACTAGAGGCTTCTCTCAAAATAGCTAGTATTACGGTGGGTGAACCAATTACTGTCGAGCAATTGATAGAACCGCGCAAAGTTATGACGATATCTAAGGAAATGATCATACATATAGGCATCACCTCCGAGACAAGTAGACCGATACTTTCTCCATCTACTACTATTACTCCACACATCGACCGCTATCGAGCATGCATCTAGTGTATTGTGTTCATGACGAACAGAGTAGCGCCTTAAGCAAGATGACATGATGTAGAGGGATAATCTCAAACCAATGATGAAAACACCATCTTTTTACCCTTGACGGCAACAACATGATGCGTCCCTCGCTACCCCTTCTGTCATTGGGTGAGGTCACCGCACGAACCCAAAACCAAGCATTTCTCCCATTGCCAGAATCATAGGTCTAGTTGGCCAGACAAAACCCACAACTCGAAGAGAATTACAAGGATATGAAATCATGCATAAGAGAGATCTGAAGAAACTCAAATAAGGTTCATAGATAATCTTATCATAAATCCACAATTCATCGGATCTCGAAAAACACACCGCAAAAGAAGATTACATCGAATAGATCTCCATGAAGATAATGGAGAACTTTGTATTGAAGATCCAAGAGAGGGAAGAAGCCATCTAGTTACTAGCTATGGACCTGTAGGTCTATGGTGAACTACTCATGCATCATCAGAGAGGTCATGGTGTTGATGAAGAAGCCCTCTGTATCCGAATCCCCCCTGCGACAGGGCACCAGAACGTGTCCCAGATGGGATCTTGGGGAGACGGAAGCTTGCGCGGAGGAAAAGTACTATCGATGATCTCCTGATTTTTTTTGGGATTTTTAGGGAATATATAGGCGCAAAACCTAGGGCAAAGGACCCTTAGGGAGGCCACAAGCCTGGTGGCCGTGGGCCCCCCTGGCCGCACCATGAGGGCTTGTGGGGTCCCTGGTGGGCCCCTGCCCTGATTCTCCGGCTCTCCAATATTTTTCTGATCCAGAAAATATATTTTTGGCAGTTTCATTCCGTTTAGACTCCGTTCAAAATCCTCCTATGAAAGGGGTCAAAAACATGGAAAAAGAAGAACTGGCACTTGGCACTGAGTTAATAAGTTAGTCCCAAAAAATATATAAAAGGCATTCAAAACATCCAAAGTTTGGCATGATATTAGCATGAAACCATCAAAAATTATAGATACGTTGGAGACGTAACAATTACCATCGCACCTTTTTTCCATGAAACAATAGGTGGGGTAGAGTCATCGTCGCACTAATTAGTGTCGTTGACGATATCATTTTCTTCAAGGTTGAAGATAGAATTTATGACGAACACGGTGGCAAGAGCTAGGCTTGCCACACCACACTCTGCCTCCTCCTGAGATCCTTCCACTTTCTAACATTCTCTCAGAATCCATTTCCTTACCAATAAGAGCACGAGCCTTTCTGTAACTGTTCTCCTTGTGTGATGAGGACTTTGAAGATTTCTTATTTTTCTTCGAATCATCAGAATTGTTATCTTTGTACTTCTTCGTCTTTGATTCCTCTACCCAACAAGGACAATCACAAATGTAGTGGCTGGATTTGTTGCATTTGTGACAAGTTCTTTTCTTGTAATCCTCAATGAAGATTCTGATTTCTTCATATCTCTTCTCAAATTTTTTCCAAACTGACCTCTTCTTGAGAACTACTGGAATTTCCACACAAGCGTTGCAAGTTCCTCGCCAAGTTCTGCAGGGTCACAATTATTGCAATCAGATGCTTCTTCTTCAGAGGAGGATATCGCATTTGCTTTTAGTGCACGAGATCTTCCATAGCTTGGCCCAAAGAGATCTCGTTTCTTAGATTGTTGGAATTCATGAGTATTGAGTCTCTCAAGAATATCAGCATGATCTACTAATTTGTAGTCTCCATGCACTTGAATCATCAAAGCTAGTGTGTTGAATGAGGAATCAAGAGATCTTAGCAGTTTCTTCACCACCTCATGGTCGGTGATATCAGAGGCACCAAGAGCTTGGAGCTCATTGGAGATATCAGTGAGGCCATTAAAAGTTTGCTAAACATTTTTATTGTCGAGTCTTTTGAAGCAGTAGTAGAGATTGCAAAGAACATCAACCCGAGATTCACGTTGAGTGAGATTCCTTCATTGACCTTGGACAGCGTGTCCCAGATGAACTTTGCAGATCCCAAAGCAATCACTCTGTCATACTGACCTTTGCTCAGATTGTCACACTGTGTTTGCACTATCACTTTTTCTGTAATTCAAAAATCTGGGTTTATTAAAACTTTTTCAAAACTAATGTTGTGAGTGCCATGATTGTCATTTTATGCTTGTATGCTTGATTATGTGATATAAAAAACCACATTTCTCATGACCTAATTATTTTCAAAACCCTTTTTCTTCTTTTTGGATAATTCAAAACCCTGCTTTGGGTTGCACTACAAGTCTTTGATGGCAAGGAGTGCTCTTACCCAAAGTTCGTGATCTGGTTCTAGCACCATTTTAGTTCACCAAAACCATAAAATAATTATTTTATGAATTATTTTCCTATTTTATTTGCATGTCCATTTCTGAGGCCAGAAATGATATTCCTATATGGAAAAATACTTTTCTGCCTTAGAAAAATCTGAGAATATTTGGAGATACTCAGAAGGACATATATTCTCCATACATAAGATTTTCAACCCCTATTTATATTATTATAATTTGAGTAAAAGCCTGAAAACATTTTCTGTCTGTTTTGACCTTTTGAAATATTTCCAAAGGAAATATTGTCAATAAATTCCTAGAAAATCCGAGTGGTATCCCTAAGCTATATTTGGTGCCCATATCAAAATTCACCTTGATCCCAGATGGTTAGGGTTACCAAATAATTGCAAAACCCCTTCTGTCCAGTATGAAGTTAGAGCAACTCTACATAGCAAAGTTTATCTAATGGAGCTGAAACTTTGCAGGAGTGCCTAATACCTCAAATGAGGACTCCATGCTGAAAATGGGATTCGTGGGACCTTAATTGCCAAACACTCTTTGCAAGGAACATATCTGGTCATTTAGGGATGTTTTCAAGTTTACAAAGCTAAACTTGTCCAATGGAGCTCAAACTTGGTGAAGCCCCTTCTCTTAGCACCAAACCCAATCCTGTTAAGTTGCATAGCCAATGGTGGGGTGAAACCACCCAAAACCACTCTCGAGCACCTTCTGATAGTTGGGTAAAACCCCTCCTAACCTTAGCTAAACCCAATCCCTTTCTCCCAAACTCATAGGTTAGGTAGCTCACATCAATGCCTAACCATAGTCAAGTGGCCCCTCTCTGGTTCAAAGTTGATAAACCAAAATCTCCAATTTAAGCTTCAACCCAAGGCTGACAGCACTTGTTTCCTTGTCTCTCTTTGACCAGCCGAGGCTCCCATGGGACTCCAAAGGCTAGGCTTCTCCCAGCAAATGCCCAGGACATGCTAGACACATCCAAGGCACCCCAGAGCGCGCCAGCATGCCGTGACATGCCAAAGTTGTGCTCTGGGCGCGCTATAGTGAGCAACACAGGTGAGGGCGACTCCCTCGGCCAGTTCCAGCCTCCCCGCGGTGTCTCTCCTCTCCCCCGACAGCCCCTCTGCATCAGGCAGCCCTCAGGGCCCCTCCGTTCCCGCGCTAAGAGCCTATGCGACGCGTGCCCGCGTGCACTAGAAGCGCCAGAGGAGCGCGGCCACGATAGCTCGCCTCTCCTCTCTCCCTCTGTCTTCCAGTGAGTCCTGGAGGTCCAAAACCACGTCCTGAGACCGTGGTTTTGACCCCAGCCTCTCTCTTCACCCCCCATGCAAGCCACGGTGGATCAATGACGCTCTCGAGTTGGCTCACCGTCGCGGGCCTACAAGTAGACCCTCCCCTCACTCCCGAATTCCTCACTCCACCTCACCGAGACCTCAATCACCTCCCTAGCCACCCCATTGAGCAAGAAGAGCCCCGGTGCTCGAGATCGACCGAGGCCCCTGCGCGTCGGAGATCCGATCGATCTCCGGCTACACGTAGGCTTGATACATCTCCAACGTATCTATAATTTTTTATGGTTTCATGCTATTATCTTGTCAAACTTTGGATGTTTTGCATGCCTATTATATACTTATTGGGACTAACTTGGTAACTCAGTGCCAAGTGTAAGTTCCTGTTTTTTCGATGTTTTTGACCCCTTTCAGAGGAGATTTTGAAACGGAGTCCAGACGGAAAAAAATATCCGAAAATATTTTTTTTGAATGGAAGAAGATCGGGGAACTTGGGAGCCAAGGCAGGGGAGCCCGAGGGGCCCCACAAACCCCCACCCTGCGGCTCGGGGGGCCGCGCCATCCAGGCTTGTGGGCCCCCTGGAGGTCCCCTGACCTAGGTCTTTCGCCTATATAATCCCAAAAATTCCAGAAAATATCAGGAGATCATCGCAATCGCTTTTCCGCCGCCGCAAGCTTCTGTTTCTTCAAGATCCCATCTGGGGCACGTCCTGGTGCCCTACCGAAGGGGGGATTCAGACAAGGAGGGCTTCTCCATCAACACCATGACCTCTCCGATGATGCGTGAGTAGT
Organism: Hordeum vulgare subsp. vulgare; assembly: GCF_904849725.1. Classification (NCBI taxonomy): domain Eukaryota; kingdom Viridiplantae; phylum Streptophyta; class Magnoliopsida; order Poales; family Poaceae; genus Hordeum; species Hordeum vulgare. Next base: position 377,394,626 of record NC_058524.1, on the reverse strand, counting down.
TCACCATAGACCTACGGGTCCATAGCTAGTAACTAGATGGCTTCTTCTCTCTCTTGGATCTTCAATACAAAGTTCTCCATGATCTTCATGGAGATCTATCCGATGTCATCTTCTTATCGGTGTGTTTGTCGAGATCTGACGAATTGTGGATTTACGATCAGATTATCTATGAATCTTATTTGAGTTTATTCTGATCTCTCTTATGCATGATTTCATATCCTTGTAATTCTCTTCGAGTTGTGGGTTTTGTTTGGCCAACTAGATCTATGATTCTTGCAATGGGAGAAGTGCTTGGTTTTGGGTTCGTACCATGCGGTGACCTCACCCAGTGACCGAAGGGGTAGTGAGGCACACATCGTGTTGTTGCCTTCAAGGGTAAAAAGATGGGGTTTTCATCATTGGTTTGAGATTATCCCTCTACATCATGTCATCTTGCTTAAAGCGTTACTCTATTCGTGATGAACTCAATACACTAGATGCATGCTGGATAGCGGTCGATGTGTGGAGTAATAGTAGTAGATGCAGAAAGTATCGGTCTACTTGTCTCGGACGTGATGCCTATATGTATGATCATAACCTTAGATATCGTCATGACTTTGCGCGGTTCTATCAATTGCTCGAGAGTAATTTGTTCACCCACCGTAATACTTGCTATTTTGAGAGAAGCCTCTAGTGAACACTATGGCCCCAAGGGTCTACTCCACACCATATTTTCAGCCTTACACTTTTTACTTCGTTGCACTTTCCGCCTTCAGATCTCACTTTGCAAGCAATCTTGAAGGGATTGACAACCCCTTTGAAGCGTTGGGTGCAAGCTTGTTTGTGTTTACGCGGGTACTCTAGACTTGACGAGACCCTCCTTCTAGATCGATTCCTCGGTTCTCAAACTGATGGAAATAGTTACTGCTCCTGTGTTGCATCACCCTTTCGTCTTCAAGGGAAGAACCAACGCAAGCCCAACCAGTGTCAACATGTCAACTTCTGGCATTGTTGTCTGTGGGATAGCAAGGCTCTCGTGTCCCTCTACCCACCAGAGCACTCCCCATGACACCAGAAATCTTTCCCCCCTCTTCCCTGAGCAAATCCGTGCCCGTAGCTGCCACCTCCACCACCAGCTGAAACCCCTCCACCGTGGCTACCTCGTCGCCAGTGAACTAGAGCCCCTCCACCGTCGACTCGACCACCAACAGGTAGGCATCAATGAGTCGGACCCATTCCTGTCGTCGTTAGGGCCCGAGGACGTCGGTAGCCACGCCGACGTGCTCCTCCTTCTCTCTAGCCAGAGGTAGGAGACGACCCTGAGAGGTGTGCCCCACCTGTTGGTGGCCCATCTCTCTCGCCCTCGCTGCCCGCAGGCACTGAGAGTAGGGGCCCGCGCGTCAGGTTCAAACCTGATGGCACACGTGCCTGGGCACGCTGGTTGGCTGGCCAATGGGCCGTCCCAGTCCCAGGCCAAGCCAGGCCAGGGGTTGTACCCCTTTTTATTTTTGTTTAAAACTTGATTTTAAATGATTTTTGTAAAAAGATTTAACAAGTGAAAAAAATCTGATTCTTCCATAGTTATTTTTCTAAAAATGTGTAGTACTTAACAGAACCATTGGATGAATTTTTGCAACAACTATTCTATTTTATAATAAAAAAAGGTTAAATTGGAATAGTTTTGCTTCTGTTATATTGATTTTAAAAATATTCTTTCACTAAAACGAGAGACAAATATATTTCAAATAACAATATGGATTTATCATAATTAAACAACATTTTTAAAGTGACTTTGTGATCTGTTTTGGAGTGAGCTACTTATTGCTTTGGTTTATTACGACGGAAGAAAACCCGTGTGACGAAGGAGTTGGACTTGAAGACCTCGAAGACCCCGGATACCTAGCTGACCAAGGCAAGCAACCCTTTGACCATGTTTGAGCATAAGTTATATTGCATTCTAAGTAGCACAAATATTTCTGTTGCATGTGATCGTAAGTATCGGTAAATAATTGAAGTGATGTTACTCATGGCTCCTCCAGAGCACTTGCATTTTCAGCATGACCCTACCACCTATGAGGGTCACGCTAATACCATGTTGACAAGTAGAGCTAAGCATAGTAGCATGAGTCTAAATCAAAGGTTTATAAAAAAAACTTCGGGTGCCACTAATGCCCGAGGGTGATGATGAGTTAGGTGGCCACTTTCGGTGAAGTGGTGCATCGGGTATTTTTGTGTGAGTGGTTTTGGAAATGGGAATAGATTTATGATGTGACGACTGTCCCAACCTTACATGTACGACCGCGTTACCCCTTTATGGGATGGGGCTTTGATGATTACAACGGTCGGTGCTAGCAAAGAACCACATTACTAATGGCGGGAGTGATGTGTGGTCACTCTCGTGATGGAGTCGTGCCAGGTAGGGCGACTAAGCCGTTTTTACGTGTTCCAGGCACACCGTTGTTCCCCGTATGGTTCATACCGTCCAGAGACGGTGCTTGTGAGACGTACAACATGTGGTTTGGTACCAATCGAGTGGACCTCTTTGTCTAGTATCGTCAGGGGAAAGGCATTGATCGGGTACTTACCTCGGGTATATTGTATACCGCGAGTCGTGGATGACACGGAAGTTTCCCGGATCTCGTGGGTCCAGCGTACTACCTCTGCAGAGTGTAAAACTATTCGAATAGCCGTGTCGATGGTTAAGGACAGTTGTGTAATCCTGCTTAAACTACGTCCAGTCGTTTCCGCACAAACCAAGTGTGTGTGAGTGTGTGGTAAATGGTGTTTTATGAAAAAGTTGATATGACCAAGTTTGGTGACTTGGCATATAGCGTGAACCCGGAGTGTTCAGCCTTTGACCGATATGTTGATATCTGTAACCTGTTCTTCAAATCAACATTTAACTTGTTGCACATCCATGATCATGTTTATTTACAACCAAGATGTTATTCACCAAAGAAGCATATTACTTGTTATCCTTCAATTGCATTGTTCATATCATGGGTTGTTTGCGAGCACATTCAAAAGTACTCATAGGTTTACCACTTGTTATACTATTGACCAGACACGGAAGGACCAGAGTTTGGAGAAGAGTACGTCTTCCGAGATGGCCCTGCGAACTAGGATGCTTCCCAGTCAGAATGCATGTTGGTGTAGGCTGATGGCATGGGCACCCGCTTGGCCCTAAGATTTCTGCTACTAGTTGGATCCGTGTGATTTGGCCTTATAGGCCCTACCTTGTGAACTTGACCATTTGGTCACGTGATATAATAATTCGGTACTTGGATGTAAGACTCTCTATATTCAGTATGTGTGTGTTCGATGAGCATTGATCTCTGGGATCACTGAGCATGTTCATTCGGCGATCTCGACTCATAAGTTGGGGTCCCCACAGAGCTAGTATCAGAGCCATCCTGACTCTAGGAAGCCTTAGGTAGCATGGACGATAGCCGAGACGATTAGTGCACCTAGTCTTTACCCTGAGATTTTCTACACCCACTAAAACTTTCTAACCCTCTCTCCTACATCTTGTAGATGGCCGCCATACCTGAGATGCTTACGGAGACGGGATTTCCCCTACTATTAGGAGATAGCCTTGAGAAGTGTCACGTATGCCGCACACACATCTTCCTCTAACACGAGCACTGGGTCAGCCGACACCAAGGAATATCACGTGGACGTGATAGTGAAGGCTAATGACTCCCCAACCAGTTGGTTCTTTGAGGGACCACAGATGGAGGATCTCATGTTGGCAGGGGAGACACCCGCATGAGAGGCGCTCGTGTGTCTCCGCGACATCCTTCACGAGATGGCTAACGAGCCAGCTACTCGTCACCTACCTTTTATTAAGGACGGGATTGACGGGAGTTGGACACTCAACCCATCTTCAGAGGACGGGACGCCACTACTACCTCTTGAGCTTGCGTTGGTTTTTCCCTTGAAGAGGAAAGGGTGATCCAGCACAGTAGCAGTAAGTATTTCCCTCAGTTTGAGAACCAAGGTATCAATCTAGTAGGAGTATCAAGGCAAGTCTCCAAAGTATCTGCGGAAAAACAGAAAACTTGCACCTAACGCTACAAAGGGGTTGTCAATCCCTTCACGATTGATTGCAAGGTGAGATCTGATGGTGGAAAGTGCAACAAAGTAAAAGTGTAGAGCTGAAAATATGATGTGAAGTAGATCCGGGGGCCATAGTGTTCACTAGAGGCTTCTCTCATGATAGAAAATATTACGGTGGGTGAACGAATTACTGTCGAGCAATTGATAGAACCGCGCAAAGTCATGACGATATCTAAGGCAATGATCATACATATAGGCATCACATCCGAGACAAGTAGACTAAAACTTTCTGCATCTACTACTATTACTCCACACATCGACCGCTATCCATCATGCATTTAGTGTATTGAGTTCATAACAAACAGAGTAACGCCTTAAGCAAGATGATATGATGTAGAGGGATAAATTCATGCAATCGATATAAACCCCATCTTTTTATCCTTAATGGCAACAACATGATGCGTGCCTTGCTACCCCTTCTGTCACTGGGTGAGGTCACCGCACGGTCTGAACCCAAAACCAAGCACTTCTCCCATTGCAAGAATTATAGATCAGGTTGGCCAAACGAAACCCACAACTCGAAGATAATTACAAGGATATGAAATCATTCATATAAGAGATCAGAGGAAACTCAAATAAGATTCATAGATAATCTGATCATAAATCCACAATTCATCGGATCTCGAAAAACACACCGCAAAAGAAGATTACATCGGATAGATCTCCATGAAGATCATGGAGAACTTTGTATTGAAGATCCAAGAGAGAGAAGAAGCCATCTAGCTACTAGCTATGGACCCGAAGGTCTGTTGTGAACTACTCACGCAGCATCGGAGATACAATGGTGTTGATGAAGAAGCCCTCCATGTCCGAATCCCCCCTCCGGCAGGAAACCAGAACGTGCCCGAGATGGCATCTTGCGGAGACAAAGGCTTGCAGCGGCGGAAAAGTATTTTCGTGGCTCTCTCTCGTGGTTTCAGTTTTTTAGGGAATTTATAGGCAGAAGAAGTAGGACAAAGGAGCCACGAGGGGCCCACAAGCCTGATAGGCGCCCCCAGGCCACGGCTAGGGGGCTTGTGGCGTCCCCCGGGACCCTTTGCCTTGGTTCTCAAGCTCCCTGCGTATCTTCTATTCCGGAAAAAATCATTCTGAAGATTTTATTCCGTTTGGACTCTGTTTAATATTCTTCTCTGAAAAGGGTCAAAAACACGGAAAAACCAGGAACTTGCACTTGGCACTGAGTTAATAGGTTAGTCCCAAAAAAGATATCAAATGCATACAAAACATCCAAATTTCACAAGATAATAGCATGGAACAATCAAAAATTATAGATATGTTGGAGACGTATCAAGCATCCCGAAGCTTAACTCCTGCTCGTCCTCGAGTAGGGAAGTGATAAAGACTGAATTTTGGATGTGGAATGCTACCTAACATATTTGGCCTTTGCAACTTCTTTCATGTGACATGAATGTTCAGATCCGTAAGATTCAAAAACAATAGTTTGCTATTGACATGAAAACAATAATACTTCAAGCAAACTAGCATGGTAATCATGAACTTTTGAAATAACAAAGCCAAAGAAATTTATCCCTACAAAATCATATAGTCTGGCTATGCTCCATCATCCCCACAAAACGAATTTAAATCATGCACAACCTCGGTATTGGCCAAGTAATTGTTTTCGCACTCTTACTTTCTCAAACCTTTTTCAACTCTCACGCAATGTATGAGCGTGAGCCATGGATATAGCACTATAGGTGGAATAGAGTGTGGTGGAGTTTGTGAGGCAAAAAGGAGGAAATGGTCACATTGACTCGGCATATCAAAGGGCTATGGAGATGCCCATCAATAGATATCAATGTGAATGAGTAGAGATTATCATGCAACGGATGCACTTGGAGCTATAAGTCTGTGAAAGCTCAAAAGGAAAACTAGTGGGTGTGCATCCAACTTTCTTGCTCACGTAGACCTAGGGCAATTTTGAGGAAGCCCATCATTGGAATATACAGTCCAAGTTATATAATGAAGATTCCCACTAGTATATGGTGGTGACAAAACAAGATACTCTCAATCATGAAGAACATGGTGCTATTGTGAAGCACAAGTGTGGAAAAAGATAGTAGCATTGTCCCTTCTCTCTTTTTCTCTCTTTTTTTGTTTGGGCTCTTTGGCCTATTTTTTCCATTTTTTTGGTGGGCATCTTTGGCCTCTTTTCATTTTTCCTCACATGGGACAATGCTCTAATAATGATGATCATCACACTTTTATTTACTCACAACTAAATAGAGCAATGATGAGTCTATAGGAAATGCCTCCGACAGTGTAGCGGGATGTGCAACGATCTAGCTTAGCGTATGATGTTGAAAAATCTCGCTAGCTATCTTACGATCATGCAATGGCAATATGAAAGTGACGGCACAAGTCATGAGACGGAACGGTGGGAGTTGCATGGCAATATATCTCGGATGGCTATGAAAAGGCCATGATAGGTTGGTATGTTGGCTGTTTTGAGGAAGGTATATGGTGGTTTTGTGCGCCGGCGAAAGTTGCGCGGCACTAGAGAGGCTAGCAACGGTAGAAGGTGAAAAGTGCATCTATACCATGGACTCACATTAGTCATGAATAACTCATATACTTATTGCAAAATTTTTGTTAGTAATCAAAACAAAGTGCTAAACGCATACTCCTAGGGGAAGGGTTGGTAGATGCTAACCATCGCGCGATCCCGACCGCCACACAAAGGATGAAAATCAATAAATCAATTATGCTCTGACTTCCTAACATAGCGGGACACCATACGTGCATGTTACGAGAATCACTAACTTCAACACAAGTATTTCTAGATTCACAACACCCTACTAACATCACTCTAATATTACCATATCCAAGTCTCAAAACTAATTGAGAGGAATCAAACTTCTATTTACTAATCAATGCACATGAATATGGTAGTTATATTATATCCTCTTTGGATGCCTATCATCTTTAGGACTCTTGCATGGCACACGCCAACTACCAAGTTACTCAGAGAGAGCACTCCCAAAAAGATATAAGTGAAGATCAAGAGTTTTTATTTCTCCAAAATATGACACTGCCATGCTCTAAAAAGATCTAAGTGAATCACTTAGAGCAAAGTTATCTAGCTCAAAAGATATAAGTGAAGCACGTGCAAGCTAAATTGCCTAAGTCAAAAGATATAAGCAAAGCTCAATGAGTATTCTCGCAAATTCACTATGAGTGCATGTCTCTCTCCAAAGGTGTGCAGCAAGGATGATTGTGACACAACAAAAAAAGACTCCTATAATACACGACATTCCAAGCAAAACACATATCATGTGGTGAATAAAAATATAGCTCCAAGTAACGTTACCGAAGGATTGACGACGAAAGAGGGGATGCTTTCTCGGGGCATCCCCAATCTTAGGCTTTTTGGTGTCCTTGAATTTGGCTTGGAATGCTTTGGTAATCCCCAAGCTTGAGATCTTTCCACTCATTATCCCATTGTCCATGAGAACATCACCCAAAACTTGAAAACTACACAACACAAAACTTAAACAGAAACTCGTGATATCATTAGCACAAAAAACAAACTACCAACTCTTTATGTACTGTACCAAACTTGATTTCTATTTATATTGGTGTTATATTACTGTATTCTCACTTTTCCATGGCTAGTAACCCCCGATACTACCATAGTTTCATCAAAATAAGCAATCAACACAACAAAAACATAATCTGTCAAAAACAGACCAGTCTATAGCAATATGTATACTTCGTATACTTATGTTATCTCAAAAATGTTGTGAAGTTATGAAAATTTGGGCAATTTGCATATCAACCAGCAGCAAAAAGAATCAACTCAAAAGCTCTTTCTGGATAAGAATGAAAAATAATTTCGTGAGCTCAAAGTTTCTGTCTTTTTCAGTAAGATCAAACAACCATCACCGAAACCAGTCATAAAGGTTTTACTTGGATCAAACAGAAAAAACACAATCATAACAGAATTATGATGGTGTGGACGCAAAAAAACAGAAAGCAAAAAGCAAAGATAAATTCATTGGGTTGCCTCCCAACAACCGCTATTGCTTAACGCCCTTAGCTAGGCATAAGGTGATAGAATCACGTATCGTCGTCTTTGGTGCTCAAACCATAAGTAGCCCTCATCATGGATTCATAAGGCAATCTTATTTTCTCTCTGGGAAAATGTTCCATGCCCTTCTTTAATGGAAATTGAAATCTAATATTCCCTTCCTTCATATCGATTACAGCACCAATAGTCATTAGGAAAGGTCTACCAAGAATGATAGGACACGTCGGATTCCAATCAATATGAAGCACAATGAAATCCATGGGTACATAGTTCCTATTTGCAATAACAAGAACATCATTGATCCTTCCCATAGGTTTCTTAACAGTAGAATCTGCAAGATGCAAATTAAGAGAGCATTCATCAATCTCATTAAAGCCTAGAACATCACATAAAGACTTTGGAATAGCAGAAACACTAGCACCCAAATCACATAAAGCATTGCATTCATAGTTTTTGATCTTGATTTTGATAGTAGGTTCCCACTCATCATGAAGATTTCTAGGGATAGAAACTTCCAATTCAAGTTTCTCTTCAAGATACTTCATCATAGCATCGACGATGTGATCGGTAAAGGCCTTGTTTTGGCTATAAGAGAGTGGAGAGTTTGCATGGATTGCATCAAGGAAATACATTCAATCAAAGAACAACTATCATAATTGAATTCCTTGAAATCCAAAGTAGTAATTTCATTACTACTCAAAGTTTTGATATCCTCTACTCCACTTTCAATGCTTTTAACATTAAGATAGATAGACTCCGAATCATTGGGGCGTTTCTCAAACAAAGTGGATTGATATCGAGCCCCATCATCATTAGGCTTGACATTAGAAAACAAGGATTCAATAGGAGTCACACCAAGCACTTTAAGATCTTCATGATTCTCATCACGAGAACATGCCTTTTTAAGCCATTCATGTCTAGCACGAATTTGGGCGGTTCTTTCTTTACTCTCATTCATGGAAACACGCATAGCTTTCAAAGTTTCATCTATATTGATCTTGGGAGGACCACATCTCACTTTCAAAGCATCAATACCAAGAGACATTCTATGAACAGTCCTAGCCAAGTCATCAATTTTGAGCAGTTTTTCTTCCATGGACGCATTGAAAATCTTTTGTGAGTTGATAAACTCGTTAATATTACTCTCTAGATCAGAGGGTAATTTATTGTAATTTCCATGAGCATTGTGTAGGAGTTGCCAAAGTTATTAGACGGATTTCTAGGAAAAGCCCTAGGAATATAGTTATCTCTAAAAGCATTGTTGTTGCCAAAATTATTCCTACCAACAAAATTAACATCCAATCTCTCATTGCTAATCTCAATCAAGGAAGACAAGGGCATATAATTTCGATATAAAGGAGCACCTTCACTAGCAAACAATTTCATCAACTCATCCATCTTAGCACTCAAAGAGTAAATTTCTTCTATAGCGTGCACTTTTTTACTAGTAGGTGACCTTTCAGTGTGCCATTGAGAATAGTTTGCCATGATATTGTCTAGGAGTTTTGTGGCTTCTCCTAATGTGATTTCCCTGAAAGTTCCACCGGAGGCGGAATCAAGGATATTTCCAGAAGGAAAATTCAAACCAGCATAGAAGATTTGTATAATCATCCAAAGATTCAAGCCATGAGCGGGACAATTTCTAATCATCAATTTCATTCTCTCCCAAGATTGTGCAACATGTTCATGATCTTGTTGCTTAAAAATCATTATATCATTACAGAGAGAAATAATCTTAGCTGGTGGAAAATACTTGGATATATAAGCATCTTTGCACTTTTTCCAAGAATCAATACAATTTTTGGGCAAAGATGAAAACCAAGTTTTTGCTCGATCTCGCAATGAGAACCGAAATAGCTTCAATTTAATCACATCATTATCCACATCTTTCTTATTTTGCATATCACATAACTCAATGAAGGTATTAAGATGGGATGCGACATCTTCGCTAGGAAGGCCGGAGAATTGCTCTTTCATAACAAGATTCAGCAAAGCAACATTGATTTCGTATGATTCCGCACTAGTGATGGGAGAAATCGGAGTACTAATAAAATCATTATTATTATTATTCGAGAAGTCACAAAATTTGGCGTTTTCAGTCATGGTGACTTCAGCAAGCAAGACAAGCACAGAGGCGAGCAGAAAGCAATCGAAAGAAAAGGGCGAACGAAAAAGGCAAATATTTTTGTAAATTTTTGTTTTTCAGAAGTGGGGGAGAGGAAAACGAGAGGCAAAAAAGTAAATGCAAGAGATGAGTTGGCGACAGTTACTTGGATAAGCTTCACTTAGAATAGTCCCCGGTGCCAGAAATTGACACGTTGAAGGGAGACTTTTCTTGACTTGATACTCCCCGGCAACGGCGCCAGAAATTCTTCTTGCTACCTCTTGAGCTTGCGTTGGTTTTTCCCTTGAAGAGGAAAGGGTGATGCAGAACAGTAGCAGTAAGTATTTCCCTCAGTTTGAGAACCAAGGTATGAATCCAGTAGGAGTATCAAGGCACGTCTCCGAATTACCTGCGCAAAAACAGCAAACTTGCACCCAACGCTACAAAGCGGTTGTCAATCCCTTCACGATTGATTGCAAGGTCAGATCTGAAGGTGGAAAGTGCAACAAATTAAAAGTGTAGAGCTGAAAATATGATGTGAAGTAGACCCGAGGGCCATAGTGTTCACTAGAGGCTTCTGTCATGATAGCAAATATTACGGTGGGTGAACGAATTACTGTCGAGCAATTGATTGAACCGCGCAAAGTCATGACGATATCTAAGGCAATGATAATACATATAGGCATCACGTCCGAGACAAGTAGACCGATACTTTCTGCATCTACTACTATTACGCCACACATTGACCGCTATCCAACATGCATCTAGTGTATTGAGTTCATAACAAACAGAGTAACGCCTTAAGCAAGATGACATGATGTACACTACTGAAATTCAGAAATTTGCCGTCTGCCAAAGCGGACGGCAAAGGCATTGCCGTCGGTCAGCAGACGGCAAAGTAGACGGTAAAAAAATCCGGTGAAGAGGTTCTTTGCCGTCAGCTTTCCCAAAGCGGACGGCAAAGAATCTTTGCCAGGAGGGGGCAGACGGCGAATTAACTGGGACGGCAAAGGGTGCAACGTCCCCGTTAAATGTTAACGGCAGGCCTCCTCCCTTTGCCGTCTGCCTCCCCTCCTTTGCCATGTGGTGGCAGACGGCAAAGAGGGGAGAGAGAGGGGGCATATTCCCCCCTTTGTCGTCTGCCTCCACCCCTTTGCCATGTGGGGGCAGATGGCAAAGAGGGGAGAGAGAGGGGGCAGATTCCCCCCTTTGTCGTCTGCCTCCTCCCCTTTGCCATGTGGGGGCAGACGGCAAAGAGGGGAACGAGCCCCTTTTTTATTTATTTTTTGTTATATCCAGCATTTTTAACAATAATCAGGATATATATATATATATATATATATATGTATGTATTTGAGATAAATAAATTTCTTTCCATACTCATAACCATATTAAAAATAACGTCTTATATCCAGCTTTGAAGTTGCATCCACGTGCATACAAAGATTCATATATTACACGAGTTTCATCCACGTGCATACAAAGTTTCATATATTCATATACTACAATAGTTTCAATACAACCCATGGTACAAGAAATCATCTTCAAGCATTCCATCATTATTTTCCAAGCTTCCCGTGAAGTGAAGGTAATCTGCAAAATGACAAATAAGAAAGTTAGAAGAATAATACTAGATGAAGTAGTGTATATATAGGTTATTTCAGAGAGAAATTAGCTAAGTATAGACCATTTCGGAGCTAACTAAGCTAATTATGTCATTTAGGTGCAACCCTAGCTAACTATAGGTCGTTTCGGAGCTAACTTTGGTAAAATAGGTCATTCCGGAGCAAACTATGCTTATTAAGCCATTTTTGATCTAGCTAGGCTAATTATAGGCCATTTAATACCAAAGTTAGGGGGAACAGGTCATGTTGCAGCTACGTAAGCCTTATTATGTCATTTAGGAGAGAACTTAGCTAAGTATAGGTCATTTTTTTATTAAATAGACCATTTAGGAGCTAACTAAGCTAATTATGTCATTTAGATGGCTAACTAGCCAACTTATGCTTTGTTGTATGAGTCTAAGCTACGTAGAATAAGAGAAAGAGAAGAATAAGTAAAAGAAGGAGGAGGAGGAGGAGGAGGAGAAGGTGAAGGAAGAGGAGACGAAGAAGAAAAGAAGAAGGAGGAGGAGAAGGAGGAAGAAGGAGGAAGAAGAAGGAGAAGGAGGAGCTCCTTCTCCTTCTCCTCCTTCTTATCCTCCTCCCTCTCCTTCGTCTTCTTCTCCTCTTGTTCTTCTTCCTTCCTTTCATTTTTCCTCTTTCTTCTCCTCTCGTCCCCTTCTTCGGGCTAAATTGGCTAAGAATGCCTTTTTGGTGCTAATTATTTCATTTTGAGGATAATTAGCTAAGTATAGGTCATTTTCTATTAAATAGACCATTTAGGAGCTAACTAAGCTAATTATGTCATTTAGATGGATAATTCGCCAATTTAGGCTTTGTTGGATGAGTCTAAGCTACGTAGAATAAGAGAAAGAGAAGAAGAAGTAAAAGAAGGAGGAGGAGGAGGAGGAGGAGAAGGAGAAGGAAGTTGAGAAGAAGAAGAAAAGAAGAAGGAGAAGGAGAAGGAGGAAGAAGGAGGAAGAAGAAGGAGAAGGAGGAGCTCCTTCTCCTTCTTCTCCTCCTTCTCCTCCTTCTTATCCTCCTCCCTCTCCTTCTTCTTCTTCTCCTCTTCTTCTTCTTCCTTCCTTTCATTTTTCCTCTTTCTTCTCCTCTCGTCCCCTTCTTCGGGCTAAATTGGCTAAGAATGCCTTTTTGGAGCTAATTATGTCATTTCGAGGATAATTAGCTAAGTATAGGTCATTTTTTATTAAATAGACCATTTAGGAGCTAACTAAGCTAATTATGTCATTTAGATGGATAATTAGCCAATTTAGGCTTTGTTGGATGAGTCTAAGTTACGTAGAATAAGAGAAAGAGAAGAAGAAGTAAAAGAAGGAGGAGGAGGAGGAGGAGAAGGAGAAGGAAGAGGAGAACAAGAAGAAAAGAAGGAGAAGGAGAAGGAGGAAGAAGAAGGAGAAGGAGGAGGTCCTTCTCCTTCTTCTCCTCCTTCTCCTCCTTCTTCTTATCCTCCTCCCTCTCCTTCTTCTTCTTCTCCTCTTCTTCTTCTTCCTTCCTTTCATTTTTCCTCTTTCTTCTCCTCTCGTCCCCTTCTTTGGGCTAAATTGGCTAAGAATGCCTTTTTGGAGCTAATTATGTCATTTCGAGGATAATTAGCTAAGTATAGGTCATTTTTTATTAAATAGACCATTTTGGAGCTAACTAAGCTAATTATGTCATTTAGATGGATAATTAGCCAATTTTAGCTAATTTGTTCTCCTGATACACGTCTCGGCAATAAGTAGATAGAATGTGTACCTAACTCATAATTTACAAAATTATGACCCCGTCGGCTTAGTGGCGTCGATGGTCGGTGGTGTCGGGTGTTGGTGGCGTCGATGGTCGGTGGTGTCGGGTGTCGGTGGCGTCGGCAGTCAGTGGTTAGTTGTGTCGGTGGTCGGGGGTCGAGGATCACTGGCGTCGGGGGTTGGGGTCTCTTTGGTCAACAAGAGGCCGAAGAGGTGTCAGGGGTCGGGGGTTGGGTGTCAATGGTGTCGGGTGTCGGGGGTAGGGGGCCGGGGGTCGAGGGTCAGGGGCGTCGGGGGTCGGGGGTCGAGGGTCAGTGGCGTCGGGAGTCGAGGGTCAGTGGCGTCGGGCGTCGGGGGTCGAGGGTCGAGGGTCAGTGGCTTCTATAGTCGAGGGTCAATGGCGTCGGGCATCGGGGGTCGGGGGTCTGAAGTCGGGGGTCGGGGGTCAGTGGTGTCTGGCGTCGGGGGTCGGGAGTCGGGTCTCAATGGCTTCGGAGGTCGGGGGTCGAGGGTCGGGGGTTGGTGGCGTCGGGGGTGGGGGTCGTGGGCCGGGGGTTAGGGGTCGGGTTCCTTTTCTTTCTTCTTCTCCTCTCTCCTCTTCTTCTTCTTCTTCTTGATCATCATATTATTATTCTTCTTCTTCTTTCTCCTCCTCCTCCTCCTCCTCCTCCTCCTCCTCCTCTTCTTCTTCTTTCTTTTATCTTTCTCCTCCTTTCCTCTTTCTTCTTCTTCTTCTTCTTCCTTTTTCTTCTAGTTTATTATTCTCTTATTTTCTTCTAAGTTTTTTTTCTATCTATTGTTTTCTTCTCCATCTACTTTTTCTACCTAATAAACTAACTATCTAATTTCACATAAAAAACGGGGCTCTAAATATCCAAAAAGAACCTATAAGTAAAGCAAACTTCTACTTTATTATATAACTTCAAACATGTGTTATTTAATATAATATCTGTATAACTATCGTATACAAACTCTTTTCAGCTCCGGGATCACACCTCCTTGTGGGATACATGATTGATGATTCTTACTGTTTTCTAAAACATACACAAGTAACATGAATCAACTTACTTACACTATGAATAAGACTTTATAGCTAATAAGACTTTATAGTAAGATTATGAAAAAAAATGTTCACAAAAAATAACATACACTAGAAAAATAAAATCCAGCCTCCTATGAACAATTTAAGCTGAGAAAAAAGAGGAAATAAAGAAAAAAAGAAAAAAAATTACCTGCAGTGGGAGGAGGGCAGTGGGAGGAGGGGAGGGCGAGCTCCGGCCCTGGGCGGCGGGGAGTAGGGGCGTGGGGAGGACGTGTGCGGGGAGGAGGGGCGGGCGAGCTCCGGCCGTGGGGGTGGCGCCCCTTTGCGGGGAGGAGGGGAGCGGGGAGAGCCGGTCGTCGGCGGCGGGGAGGAGGGTCGCGGGGAGGAGGGCCACAGGGAGGAGTGCCGCAGGGAGGAGGGCGGCGGCGGTGGGCCGGAGCAGTGAAGGGGGTGGTGGCGGCGGCGCTGTAGTGCGGGGAGGAGGGGCGGGCAAGCTCCGGCCGTGGGGGTGTCGCCCCTTTGCGGGGAGGAGGGGAGCGGAGAGAGCCGGTCGTCGGCGGCGGGGAGGAGGGCCGCGGGGAGGAGGGCTGCAGGGAGGATGGCGGCGGCGGTGGGCTGGAGCAGTGAAGGGGGTGGTGGCGGCGGCGCTGTAGTGGGCAGAGGCGCGCGCGAGATGAGGCAGGAGATCGAGGGGGAGCGTGCCGTTTGGGGAGTGGGGGTGGGGGCTGGGTGCCGTTAGGGGGAGCCCCCCTTTGCCGTCTACAGAAGCTGGGAGGCGGACGGCAAAGGGGTGGGTGGGTGGGGCGGGCTTCTGCCGTTAGGGTGGCGCCGCTTTGCCGTCCGGGTTCTCTTTGCCGTTTGCCTCCGGGGCCTTTGCCATGCGTTAGCAGATGGCAAAGAGGTGGCCGACGACAAATAAAATCTTTGCCATCAGCAACCTCTTTGCCGTCTGCTTTGTGCCTGCTGATGGCAAAGAGGATCTTTGCCATGCGTCAGCAGACGGCAAAGGCATGGCAGATGACAAATTTCTCAATTCCAGTAGTGGTAGAGGAATAAATTCATGTAATAGATATAAACCCCTTCTTTTTACCCTTGATGGCAACAACACGATGCGTGCCTCGCTACCCTTTCTGTCACTGGGTGAGGTCATCGCACGGTATGAACCCAAAACCAAGCACTTCTCCCATTGCAAGAATTATAGATCAAGTTGGCCAAACGAAACCCACAACTCGAAGAGAATTGCAAGGATATGAAATCATCCATATAAGAGATCAGAGGAAACTCAAATAAGATTCAAAGATAATCTGATCATAAGTCCACAATTCATCGGATCTCAACAAACACACCACAAAAGAAGATTACATCGGATAGATCTCCATGAAGATCATGGAGTAATTTTTATTGAAGATCCAAGAGATAGAAGAAGCCATCTAGCTACTAGCTACGGACCCGAAGGTCTGTGGTGAACTACTCACGCATCATTGGAGAGACAATGGTGTTGATGAAGAAGCCCTCCGTGTCCGAATCCCCCTCCGGCAGGGCACCAGAACGTGCCCCAGATGGTATCTTGCGGAGACAGAAGCTTGCGACGGCGGAGAAGTATTTTCGTGGCTCTCTCTTGTGGTTTCAGATTTGTAGGGAATTTATAGGCGGAAGAAGTAGGCCAAAGGAGCCACGGGGGGCCCAGAAGCCTGCTAGGCGCCCCCCTGCCAGGCCGCGACTAGGGGGCTTGTGATCTCCCCCGGGACCCTTTGCCTTGGTTCTCAAGCTCCCTGGGTATCTTCTGTTCCAGAAAAAATCATTCCGAAGATTTTATTCTGTTTGGACTCCATTTAATATTCTTCTCTGAAAAGGGTCAAAAACACGGAAAAAATAGGAACTGGCACTTGGCACTGAGTTAATTGGTTAGTCCCAAAAAAGATATAAAATGCATACAAAACATCCAAAGTTGACAAGATAATAGCATGGAACCATAAAAAATTATAGATACGTTGGAGACGTATCAGCCACTAAGGTTTCAGACCTACTTCATTCTCTCCTCCGACACTTTGACGCACCTTTTCATCAAGGAGTCAACGAAGATTCGCCAAAAACTACACCATGTCAAAGACATACTTCGCTTGGACGCAAGGTTAAGAAGGAAAGAGCACCCGGAGGGCGATCAGCCATTGCCTTCCGGCGTGCTCCTCCTCCTCTGTGGCCAGAGGTAGGAGACGACCCCGACAGGTGTACACCACCTGTTGGTGGACGATCTATCTCTCCCTCCCTGCCTGATACGTCTCCAACATATATATGATTTTTGATTGTTCCATGCTATTGTATTATGAACTTGGGATGTTTTATATGCATTCATATGCCATTTTATATCATTTTTGGGACTAACTTATTAACTAAGTGCCCAGTGCCAGTTTCTGTTTTTTTCCGTGTTTTTGACCTTTTTCAGAAAAGAATATTAAACATAGTCCAAACGGAATAAAACCTGCGGGGTGATTCCTTCCATAACAAAAGATACGCATAGGACTTGAGAACCAAGGCAGGGGGTCTCGTGGGAGGTCATGAGCCCCCTAGGCGCGCCCTAGGGGGGCGCCTAGCAGGCTTGTGGGCCCCCCATGGCTCCTTTGCCCTACCTCTTTCGCCTATAAATTAACAAAAATCCCGAAACCAACAAAGAGAGCCACGAAAATACTTTTCCGCCGCCGCAAGCTTCTGTCTCCGTAAAATCCCATAAGGGGACCATTATGTTGCCTTGCCGGAGGGGGATTCGGACACGGAGGGCTTCTTCATCAACGCCATTGCCTCTCCGATCATGCGTGAGTAGTTCACCACAGACCTTCGGGTCCATAGCTAGTACCTAGATGGCTTCTTCTCTCTCTTGGATCTTCAATACAAAGTTCTCCATGATCTTCATGGAGATCTATCTGATGTAACCATCTTTTGCGGTGTGTTTGTCGTGATCCGGTGAATTGTGGATTTATGATCAGATTATCTATGAATATTATTTGAGTTTCCTCTGATTTCTTATATCATGATTTCGTATCCTTGTAATTCTCTTCGAGTTATGGGTTTCGTTTGGACAACTTGATCTATAATTCTTGCAATGGGAGAAGTGCTTGGTTTTGGGTTCATACCGTGCGATGTCCTCACCTAGTGATAGAAGGGGTAGCGAGGCATGCGTCATGTTGTTTCCATCCATGGTAAAAATGCTGGGGTCTATATCATATTGCATGAATTTATCCCTCTACATCATGTCATCTTGCTTAAGGTGTTACTCCATTTGTTATGAACTAAATACACTAGATGCATGCTGGATAGCGGTCGATGTGTGGAGTAATAGTAGTAGTTGCAGACAGTATCGGTCTACTTGTCTCGGACGTGATGCCTATATGTATGATCATTGCCTTAGATATCGTCATGACTTTGCGCGATTCTATCAATTGCTCGACAGTAATTTGTTCACCCACCGTAATACTTGCTATCATGAGAGAAACCTCTAGTGAACACTATGGCCCCCGGGTCTATTTTACACATCATATATTCAGAACTACAAAAACACCAAAAATACTTTGCTGCACTTCTATTTATTTTTATCTTTCATCTCCTTCAGATCTCACCTTGCAAATAATCGTGAAGGGATTGACAACCCCTTTATCGCGTTGGGTGCAAGTTTGTTTGCTTTTGCGCACGTTCATTGGTGCCTCATCTTGATACTCCTACTGGATTGATACCTTGGTTCTCAAACTGAGGGAAATACTTATCTCTACTTTGCACCATCACCCTTTCCTCTTCAAGGGAAAAACCAACGCAAGCTCAAGAAGTAGCAGGAAGAATTTTTGGCGCCGTTGCCGGGGAGTATTCAAGTGAAGCATATCTACCAAGTACCTATCGCAAACTCATCTCTTGCATTTACAATATTTGCCTTTTGCCTCTCATTTTCCTCTCCCCCACTTCTAAAACAAAATTTACAAAAATATTTGCCTTTTTCGTTTGCCTTTCCTTTGCTTATATGATATGTGCCATCAATATGCTTGCATCTTTGCTTGCTAAGTATCTATTGATATGGATACACTTTAAATTTTCTACTTGGATCATCTTCGATCCCTTTATGCTCGTGCTGAAACCCCAACTAGATTGGTTGATGGGAAATCTTTAGATGAGCATGCTCATTTTGTGCGGCACCATTTGTCTGAAAAGGGTAGACTCTTATGGAATCACATAAATAGTTTGCTATGCTATGCTTTGAATCTATGTGAAATTTATGATTATACTTGTTGCTCTAAAAACCCTAAAAACACCTTCCCTACGTATGTGAGTTTAATGATAATGAAATCTTATCTTCTTATGAAAAGGGTGTTTATAGCTATTATGATATCGAACAAATTGAAGAATTTGTTGTTTTTAAGGGTGCTTATGAAGTTGCTTATTTGATTGAAAAGTATGATATTACCCTCTACAAATATGAAAATCTTGACATACTTAATTACTGTCGTGAGAACTTTGCTTCTAATGCCTATGCTATTGAATTTGTTGAGAGAATGTCCGGTTCTTTGGAGGAAAATAATGATATGCATGAACCTATAGATAATTGTGATTCCGTTGATATGATTGAAATATCTCCCCTTGATAAACATGATGCTTGCTATGCTTGTGGCCACGATGCCAATATTAATGATGCCTATGGAGATGAACTTGCTATAGTTCCTTATGTTAAACGTGAAATTATTGTTCTTGCATCCACACTTGCTAGCCCCTTGAATGAAAAGCATGATTGCAATGATTTTATTATAAATTCTATGAATGTCAATTATGTTGAAAATATGCAAAACCCTAAGCTTGGGGATGCTAGTTTTGCTATGTCCACTACTTATTGCAATGATCATCATTGGGGTGATGATTTTTCTTATGATCTTGAAAATTTGTTTAAGCCTCATGATGAATATGATATTTATAATAATGATTGCAATAATTAAGAGTGTCAACTTTGCATACATGTGGATCTTGAAAAGAATATCCTATGTGATAGTTATACTATTGAATTTGAATATGATCCCACATGTAATTATTATGAGAGAGGAAAATATTGTGGTACAAACTTTCATGTTACTAAATTACCTCTCGTTATGTTGAGATTGATATTGTCTCTTTCTTCTTCCTTGCATATGGTAGTTATTCCTTGTCTTGATAATTTGTTTTCCTATAAAATTCCTATGCATAGGAAGTATGTTAGACTTAGATATGTTTGTCACATGTTTCAAGATGCTCTCTTCGTGTCTGATTGCTATCTTTCATGTTAGCATCATTGAATTATCAATGCCTAGCTAAAAGGCTTTAATGAAAAGCGCTTGTTGGGAGGCAACCCAATTAATAAATTTATTTTTTGCTTTTCACTTTCTGTTTTGTTAAGTCCACACCATCATGATTCTGTTATGATTGTGTTTTTTATGTTTCCATTAGTGTCTGTGCCAAGTAGAACCTTTATGATTAGTTTTGGTGATAGTTGTTTAATCATGCTGAAAAAAGACACAAACTTTGTTCTCACGAAGTTATTTGTAATTCCTATCCAGATAGAGCTCTTGAGTTTATTCTTTTTGCTGCTCATTGATATGCAAATTGCACTAATTGTCATTATTTTTCAGAATTTTTGGGATACCAGAGGTATACGAAATATACAGATTCCTACAGACTGTTGTGTTTTTGACAGATTCTGTTTTTGTTGTGTTGATTGCTTATTTTGATGAAACTTTCGTTAGTATCGGGGCGTACGAGACATGGAAAAGTGAGAATACAGTAATATATCATCAATCTAAATGGAAATAAAGTTTACTACAGTACCTAAAAAGTTGTTAGTTTATTTTCTTATGCTAATGATATCATGAGTTTCTTTTCAAGTTTTGTGTTGTGATGTTTTCAAGTTTTGGGTGATGTTCTTATGGACAATGGAACAAAGATTGGAAAGTTCTTAAGCTTTGGGATGCCCAAGTCATCCCAAGCCAAATTCAAGGACACCAAAAAGCCTAAGCTTGGGGATGCCCCGGGAAGACATCCCCTCTTTCGTCTTCAATCCATCGGTAACGTTACTTGGAGCTATATTTTTATTCACCACATGATATGTGTTTTGCTTGGAGCGTTGTGTATTATAGGAGTCTTTGCTTTTTGTTTTGTCACAATCATCCTTGCTGCACACCTTTTTGAGAGGGACATGTACTCATCATGAATTTGTTAGCATACTCAATGAGCTTCACTTATATCTTTTGAGCTAGATAATTTTGCTCTAGTGCTTCACTTCAATCTTTTTAGAGCACGGCGGTGTCATATTTTGTAGAAATAAAAACTCTCGATCTTCACTTATATCTTTGTGAGAGTGCTCTCTCTAAGTAACTTGGTAATTGGCGTGTGCTATGAAATTAGTCCTAAATATGATAGGCATCCAAAGAGGATATAATAAAAACTTTCATATTCAAGTGCATTCAAGTTTGATTCCTCACAATTAATTTTGAGATATGGATATGGTAATATTAGAGGTATGTTAGTAGGGTGTTGTGAATCTAGAAATACTTGTGTTGAGGTTAGTGATTCCCGTAGCATGCACGTATGGTGAACCGCTAAGTTAGGAAGTCAGAGCATAATTGATTTATTCATTGTCATCCTTTCTGTGGTGGTCGGGATCGCCTAATGGTTAACACCTACCAACCCTTCCCCTAGGAGTATGCATTTAGCACTTTGTTTCGATTACTAATAAAACTTTCGCAATAAGTATATGAGTTCTTCATGACTAATATGAGTCCATGATATAGATGCACTCTCACCTTCCACCATTGCTAGCCTCTGTAGTGCCGTGCAACTTTCGCCGGTGCACAAACCCACCATATACCTTCCTCAAAACAGCCACCATACTTACCTATTATGGCATTTTCATAGAGATTTCGAGATCTATTTCCATGCAACTTCCACCGTTCCGTCTCATGACATGTGCCATCACTTTCATATTGCCATTGCATGAACGTAAGATAGCTAGCGAGATGTTTCAACGTCATACGCTAAGCTAGATCGTTGCACATCTCGGTACACTGGCGGAGGCATTTCATATAGAGTCATTATTGTTCTAAGTTTTGAGTTGCAAGTAAATACAAGTTTGATGATCATCATTATTAGAGCATTGTCCCATGTGAGGAAATAAAAAAAGAGGCCAAAGATGCCCACCAAAAAAAATGATGAGAGAAAAAGAGAGAAGGGACAATGCTACTATCTTTTTCCACACTTGTGCTTCAAAATAGCACCATGTTCTTCATGATAGAGAGTCTCTTGTTTTGTCACTTTCATACACTAGTGGGAATTTTTATTATATAACTTGGCTTGTATATTCCAATGATGGGCTTCCTAAAAATTGCCCTAGGTCTTCGTGAGCAAGGAAGTTGGGTGCACACCCACTTTTTTTCTTTGTGAGCTTTCATACACTTATAGCTCTAGTGCATCCGTTGCATGGCAATACCTACTCATTCACATTGATATCTATTGATGGGCATCTCCATAGCCCATTGATACGCCGAGTGGATGTGACCATCTCCTCCTTTTTGCCTCACAACCTCAACCACACTCTATTCCACCTATAGTGTCATATCCATGGCTCACGCTCATGTGTTGCGTGAGAGTTGAAAAAGTTTGAGAAAGTAAGAGTGCGAAAACAATTACTTGGCCAATACCGGGGTTGTGCATGATTTAAATTCGTTGTGTGGGGATTATGGAATATAGCCAGACTATATGATTTTGTAGGGATAACTTTCCTTGGCCTTGTTATTTCAAAAGTTCATGATTACTTTGCTAGTATGCTTGAAGTATTATTGTTTTCATGTCAATATTAAACTATTGTTTTGAATCTTATGGATCTGAACATTCATGCCACAATAAAGAAGTTACAAAGAACAAATAAGTTAGGTAGCATTCCACATCAAAAATTCGGTCTTTATCACTTCCCTACTCGAGGACGAGCAGGAGTTAAGCTTGGGGATGATTGATACGTCTCCAACGTATCTTTAATTTTTTATTGTTCCATGCTATTATAATCAACTAGGGATGTTTTATATGCATTCATATGCCATTTTATATCATTTTTGGGACTAACTTATTAACTCAGTGCCCAGTGCAAGTTTCTTTTTTTCCCGTGTTTTTGACCTTTTTCAGAAAAGAATGTTAAACGGAGTCCAAACGGAATAAAACCCGCGGGATGATTTTTTCCGTAACAGAAGATACGCAAAGGACTTGTGAAAGTGCGTTATATCGACTAGAGGGGGGTGAATAGGAGATATTTAGAATTTCGTCACTGAGGAAATTTCTTTTGAGGAAATTCCTCACTAATGACTAACTTACAGCGGAAACAGTAAAGGATCAGACGTGCAAACGTTCACAACAGCAGTATTTCAGAGTGAAGAATGTGAAAACAGATTGCACAGTAAGCAGGCACGCAGAATACCGATGATGATTAACTATCGTGAAGAATTAGGGGTTGAGGAAATTCAGAGAAAGTCTACAGCAAATTCTTCAAACAGTCACAGTGAAAGTCATCAACACACAATACAAGAAAAATAAAGAGTTGAGGAATTAGAACCCGTTTCTCAGTGAAAACTGTTGTTGATGACCCAGTTCCAACTGTTGTGACAGTTGTACATCTAGTTTGGAGCGGCTTGGTATTGAAACCGAAGGACACCCAGTCCCGGGACACATAGTCCCTACCGTATTCTCCTTGAGCTAAGGACACACAGTCCTCGCCCAACACTCGTGGTAAGTCTTCAGGGCAGACTTCCAAACCCTCACAAACTAGGTCACCCGGAGATCCACAATTGACTGCTGGAAACCTCTAGACCATGACGCCTAACCGTCTTGAGGATGCACAGTCCTCAAAGGTAAAAGGCTTCAGTCCCACACAGGCACAACTTCTTCAGTGATGCTCAATCACTAGGTTTGGTTTGTGGTTTCGGTGTATGGGGTATTTCCTCACTGATGAATTACTCTCGAAAGCTCTAAGGAATTTGGGTTGCTCTTATGACAAGTGTCAGTTTCTAACAGAGCAGCCAACCAGCTAGTGGTTGTGGGGGGTGGCTATTTATAGCCTGGGAGCATCCCGACATGATTTGACACTAATGCCCTTAAATAATATGACCGTTGGAGTGGATAAGACCAGTGACTTGGCGTGGTTATCTAAACGGTCGGGACCCTCAACTATGAGAGTCCTCAGGTCACTCATATTCCTCACTTGAGGCTTTTGGTAGGATTAGGCTTGGGTTGAGCATCATGAGGAAATCCATTCCATAGTGTTACTTTGACCCCCTTTAACAGGACGGTGTGCCTATTCATCAAATGCGAAGAAAGTAAAACCGAAAACGTAAATTTTCATGCTTCAATTTCTTCAGAATGGTTTTCTTCAGGAACCACCGGTCTTCTCAATATCAGTATCTTCATGAGGAATATCAATTTCATCGCAGATTCCTCGCGATTCATTTCTTCAGCTTCAGACCAATTTGTTCAACTGAACATATACATTTTTAGGGGTCGATATTCTTCAAATATCTCAAACTCTCAATGAGTTATAGATCCTGTGTGTACTCATAAACACATTAGATACTTACACTATAAGTCTTCAAACCACCAAAATCACTAAGGGGCACTAGATGCTCTTACAATCTCCCCCTGTTTGGTGGTTGATGAAAATTAGGTTAAGTCTTCAACAGGGATCAAAAATATGAAGTGTAAATACTCATTTGAGGAATTTGAAAACAAGATTCAGAGAGACTCCCCCTGAAGATGTGCATACCTTGATGATTTTGATTTTATAGCAAATGCACATCGATGATTTATATCATGGAGATCTCCCCCTGAGTCTTGCAAATCATGCATACATATAACATATCATATGAGGAATATGAAGATGCATGATGGCAAATGGTATCTGACGAATTCCAGCATGCGTGCATTAAAACTTGAGGAATAAGCATGCGAAGAAAAGCGTTCAAAAGCGTCAGAGTACCATCGGGCTTAAGTTACAACTCATTACATAAAAACTTTAGAAGAGCCAAGAGTTTGTAACTTATTAAAGTTTATAAGCCCCAAAAATTTCCCGCTTGAAGACTAACTCTCGAGGACAAACTAAGGACTAACGCCCGTGAAGACTTCATTTCTTGGCGGTCGAGGAAGAGCCGTGATGCTTCTTGGGAGTAGTCTTCTTCCTGGGGCCAGTTGCAGTGTCAAGTTGTTCCTCATCAGATTCAGCAGTGCGGAATGAAGAAAAGGAGCTGTCTTCAAGGTCTGGCACTGGAATGGGCCTGAACTTTCTCTTGGGAGGCCACGACCAGTCAAAGTCCTCCTCAAAGTTCAATTCTTCAAGCTCAGTCTGGGTCTTCAGATGTGCAAGTGTAGCCCAGGTGCGAGCGAAAACCTCATGCAGATAGTGATGATTAAGCTTCACAGTGTTCTGAGTTTCAGTGAGGGTTTTCACAATGGCACCAAACTGGCATTTGACCCATTTGTGGTTGTGGTCCACCTTCTGGTGATAACTGAGGAGGAGCTCTCTGGTGTTCAGCACGCGAGGAGGAACAGGGCTTGCTGGACGAGTCTCAGTATCGTCCCATGATGAATATGCTTCTGGCTCTTTGAACTTGCCATCAAGGGGCCTGCTGCCTTCTTCAATCACAGATTTTCCTTTTCCTTCGATGGGCTCGAAAGTCTTCTTGTTGACCCGGATAGGAGGCATATAACCAATGTGGTTTTGGAAATCAGCGTGGAAGTTGATGCATGTCCTTGTCCTGATGAATCTCATGATCCACGGGGCATAAATCTTGTGATCATAGGGGCACATTGCATTGTCGGCCAAAGTCCTCAAGAAGAAATCATGGATATTAATAGGAATACCGTGAATGATGTTGAAGAGGATATTCTTCATGAGGCCTACAACATATTCTTCATCCTCATGGCTTTTGATTGGCGCGAGCACACTGCAGAGGATTCTGTAGATAGACTGGGGTGTGTACTTGAGCTCATGGACGAGGAATGTGGTTCTTGAGGGTTTTCCTGCAGCCAAAGGCTTCATGAGGACTTCCATCATTCCATTTGGCACCTCATGCTCACCATAAAGCTTCACTGCCCCATCTGAGGGAATTGGTACGGGCAGTTCTCTGAGAAGTTCAGAAGCAGGAGCTTTGTACTGAGTATTTTGGGACATCCAGTCAAACACCCAAGTGTTGATGTCATCAGCGTTGCCAGATATGTGCAGAGTGGCATAGAACTGAAGAATGAGCTCGCTATTCCAGTCTGATATGTCTGAGCACATAGGGAGCAAACCTGCATCGTGGAGTACACTGAGGATTGGTTCCATGCAAGGTATTTCTTCAAGCTCAACATGAGGAATGTGTCGGTGCTGGAATATCTTGTTGCATCCACAGAGCACAGAGGCATAGTAGTTCATCTGCGTCCTTGTCCAAAACTTCAGATGCCTCATTTGAGGCTTGTCATAAGGGTTCTCGCAAATGAAATACAAGCGTTCTTCAAAGAAATCTTCTTTCTGAAACTTTGGACGCTTGGAGAATGGCTGGCGCTGAACTGGTTTGAGATTTTGCTGAGGAATGGGGGAGGAGACAACCATGGCAGTCTCTGGGTTGAGCACAATGAATTCATTGTCTTGGGAAGGTACATTTCCTTCAGCATTTTCCTCAAGTTGAGGAATTTCATCAGCTGGTACTTCTTGCTGGGGAGATGATGCTTGCTCTGGTTGAGCTTCAGGCTGAGGAATTTCTTCTTCTTTCTCATTTTGAGGAGTTGGGTCAGAATGTACATTTTCCTCAGCTTGTTTTTCTTCAGCTGGCTTTGTGGCAGAAGCAGTTTCATCAGCTGGTGCAGCTGATGCTTGAGCAGTCTCGGTCTGAGGAATAAGAGGTTGAGGACTGTCATCAATCTGGATTTCCTCATCAGTGTGTTCCTCAGAGGCGACATCCTTCATTTCCTCATCTGCCCTTGTAGCTGGGTCATCAATGACGACCATTTCATCTGAAGTTGTGACATTTAGAGGCATGGGGTCCAGAGGGGCAGATTCTTCAGTTTCTTTGTGGCGCTTTGCCTTTGTCTCTTCCACTGCTGAGGAGGCTTTTCTCTTCTTTGCTTCCTTTTTAGCAGCCCTTGTTTTCTGCACGTCTGATGCAGACGGAGTTATCTTCTTCACCTTTGAAGCTTTTGGTGAAGATGTTTTTTCTGCAGATTCTTCAGCTGGTAGTGAGGAACCAGCTGGAACAGAGTCATCAGCACGCTTTGATGAAGCAGCTGGATCAGGAGCAGTCTCATCAGTGGTTGCAATTTCATCAATTGCAGTTTCCGTGATGATTTCTTCAATGGCCGGTTAATCAACACGGCGCTCTTGGTGTTCTTCCTCAGCTTGAGGAGTTTCCTCCTCATCAGGAGATGCATCTGCTGGCTGCTCAACCAGGGGCTGAGGAGTTGGTGCTGGTGGTGCTTTTCTCGTGTTGTAGTCATCAACAGCACTAGTGGCTAGCTTGATGAAATTGCGCTTGATGCTTTTGCGATCTGACAGCTTGTCATACTTGTCAGTCAATACTTGCAGCTCTGCCTGGGTTGACACCAGTGCATCAGGAGTCAGCTTGAGGAGATTCTGCCTGAGGAATTTCTCCTTTTTGGCCTTTACAGCCTTTGCCTGCCGGGCCTGCTGTTCTTTCCACTTGGCTTCATTTATGAAGGTGGCCACCATGTGGCTGATGCCAGGAAGAAGTTTCAAATCATCAATGGGAGTGTTTGGATCCTCATACCAGATATTGATGTAGTCAAGGAGGACCTTGGGGTCCATGGCCAGAGGAATAGCACTGCCTGATGCTTGAGCTACCCTTTCTTGCTTGTTTCTGATGATGGCTTGCAGGGTTTCATCATCATAATCATCACTGCCCTCTGATGTAGATGGGACTACGATGATTTTGCTCGGGCTGGGCAGAGGTGCACGTTCAGTAGTTGCCAAAGTCTTCACAAGTGGTGTTGAAGACTTTGACTCCGAGCTAGTTGCAGCTGGGAGTGAAGAGCTGGAGCTGGCGGTCGTAGGCTTCACGACATGCTTCGGTACTGGTTTCTCTTGAGGCTTTGGAGCTAGAGCTGAGGATTTTGATACTGAGGAGATTGGTGCTGAGGGCTTTGGCGCTGATGGTTTTGGTGTTGAAGGTTTTGGTAATGAGGGTTTTGGTGTTGAGGGTTTTGTGACAGAAGTCTGAGCAGACTTCTCTTGAGGGTTTGGGGCCTTTGGCTTTGATAGCGCATACTGCATTTGAGGAATCTCTGAGCCTGAGGTTTCTGCAGGTGAGGAATGAGCAGCACCGGAGGCAGCAGCTGAGGATTCATTAAATTTCCTTACTGTACCTTCTGCTTGCTTCTTGAGCTTGGCCAGATGCTTTTCCTTTTCATCTGGATAGTCATCAATGGTCTTTTGGCTTGATTGATGTGCTACGTGATGATCCTCAAGTGGGGCCCTTCTGCCACGAGGCTTCAAAGCGAATTTCTTCGCATATTTGGGAGTCACAAACCTGTACTCCTTCCATTCCTTCGCCCATCGGCGTTCAATCTTCTGCAGCCTTATCTTTCTCTTGGCCATTGTCTCATGTTCATCAGGCGTACAATAGTCCAAGTATATGTCCTCAGGGATGTCAGCAGCTGTGTTTTGCTGCAGTTTCTTTCCTCCCTTCTATTTTCTCTCTTCCTCCATTTTCTTCAGTTCAGGACTTTGCGGATGATTTTGAACTCTTGAGGATTCTGATGAGCCTTGACGAGTTTCTTCCAGAAACGCTGCAAATGAGTTAATGTGATGAGAACCGAGAGATTCATCAGCTGACATGTGTGTACCTGTGAACAGAGTATAGTTGCGAGGAATTTGGAGAGGTCATATGCGTTCTCAGATTTGAAGAAAATGAAAAAGTTTGACAGTTTGAGGAATATAACCAGTGGTTCAGGAATTTGCCTAAGCATACTGTTCTTGGGTTCCAGAGTTGTACAGATCCGAAAATTCGCACAATTGAGGAATCTCGTGAAAATCTTAGATGCTTAGCTAGTTCATCAATGATTGTGGTGATAGGTAGTGTTTGAGGAATCATGTGCGCATCGTATCTTGAGGAAAAACAGATTTCACATAGAAGATGTAAAATTTCAGATCTAATCTGCTGTAAAAATGGGATATATTTACCCTGGAAGGTGCGTACGAAGAACACAGAAAGTAGTGTTGGAGAGGCTCTTTGTTTGAGTGTCCAATGCACCCTAAATTGGTGGCAGAGGACATCTACGGCGGCGGCGGACGAAGATGGTCCGACTCCGGCGTGATTCTGGCGACGAAAAGGTCGAGGGAGTGAAGCTCTTCCTCACCGACGACAAGACTACTAGCGGTGGTGCTAGGGTTCGGTGGAGTGTGCTGTGGCAGGAGAGCGATGAGGCGAAGAAGAGGATACCGAGGGGGATAAGGGCATATTTATAGCCCAAAAGTTACTGTTTGGCGCGAAAGTTTCGGATCGAATAGCCCCTGCCTCTACGTCTCCGCAGGACACGTGTAGCTCCTGTACGATGCGGTGGAGATAGTGGAGATCGTGGTTATCCGATCGTTGGAAGTGGGGGTTTAGTTACTGTGCCTTTAAAGAAAACAATTTTTGAAGATTTGAGGATTTTCGTTACAAAATCATCAGCTGACAAGGATGCAGTGAGGATTTTGAACTAAGTTTCAAGCAAAACGCATATGAAGAATTGAATAGACTGGATAAGTATATCATATAGGGAAAGTAGGGTCCGATCACATTCACTTAGCAGAAACATCAACTTGAAGAAATAGCAATAAGTGAATGCTATTGAGGACTAGAAATCACAGTCTACCTAGGAAAATGAAAGTCATCAAGTGTTTTTGAAGATGTTGTAATAGATCATCACAATGAAGAACAGTTGTTTTGAAGAAAAATGCATTGTGAGGAAATTCATCATTTGAATAAAATCAACTTGAGGAATTTCACACTGGGCGGTGGCGTTACCCACCATATAAGAATGTTGATTATAGACGCCGCGTACAATTGTCGTAGGGCCCTAAGAATCAATTTCTTCGTTAATTTCTTCACATTCAGAGTGACTTTCTTCATTAGTTGAAGAAAATCGTTTCATCATGTGTTGCACATCTAAGTCATCAACTTTGCATAAGTGTTAGGATGTGTGCATGTTTTTTACAAAACATTTGAAGACTCTAAGATATTTAGCTCACACCGCAGCACGCAAAACCTTTTCTCATCCAAGGGCTTAGTGAAGATATCTGCCAATTGATCATCAGTCTTCACATGGTCGATGAGGATATTGCCCTTGAGGACATGGTCCCGAAGAAAATGATGACGAATCTGGATGTGCTTGGTCTTCGAGTGATGTACTGGGTTGTATGCAATCTTGATAGCACTCTCATTGTCACAGTAGAGAGGTACATTCTTCATGTTGATGTCGTAGTCCTTGAGGTTTTGCTTCATCCATAGCAATTGAGCACAGCAAGAACCAGCAACAATGTACTCAGCTTCGGCAGTGGAGAGTGATATGCAGTTCTGCTTCTTTGAGGACCAACAAACCAGTGCTCTGCCGAGGAAATGACATGTGCCAGAAGTTGACTTGCGATCCACACGGTCACTAGCATAGTCTGAATCAGAATACCCTACCAGATGAATATTGGAGCCCTTGGGATACCATAATCCTAGTGTTGGTGTGTGAGCTAAGTATCGAAGAATATGTTTCATAGCCTTATTGTGTGATTCCTTCGGTTTTGCTTGAAAACGTGCACACATGCAAACACTAAGCATTATATCTGGCCTAGATGC
Organism: Hordeum vulgare subsp. vulgare; assembly: GCF_904849725.1. Taxonomy (NCBI): domain Eukaryota; kingdom Viridiplantae; phylum Streptophyta; class Magnoliopsida; order Poales; family Poaceae; genus Hordeum; species Hordeum vulgare. Next base: position 377,364,152 of record NC_058524.1, on the reverse strand, counting down.
ACATAGATACAATAAAGAGCCAATCATAGAATGGTATACCCGCTGGTCAAAATCTTTACCATTTTCATCAGTGCCGAGGTGACCGTTGGTAGGCATTGGAGTCTTGGCACCTTTGCATTCGTGCATGTCGAATTTCCTCAGAACATCCTTGAGGTATTTCTCCTGTGATATGAAGATTCCATTGCTTTGTTGACGAATTTGAAGACCTAAGAAGAATTTCAGCTCTCCCATCATGGACATCTGATATTCTTCACTCATCATGTAGGTAAATTCATGACTGTATCTTTTGTCAGTACAGCCAAATATGATATCATTAACATATATTTGACATACAAACAGCTCATTATCATAGGATTTTGTGAAAAGAGTTGGATCGAGTGAACCAGGTTTAAAGCCTTTCTTCATGAGGAATTCCTTCAATGTATCATACCATGCCCGAGGGGCTTGCTTGAGGCCATACAGAGCCTTTTTGAGTCTGAAGACTTTGTCTGGATTCTTTGGATCGTCAAAACCTGGGGGTTGAGCAACATATACTTCTTCCTCAAGCTTACCATTGAGGAATGCACTTTTCACATCCATTTGATATAAGATGATGTTATGATGATTAGCATAAGCAAGTAATATTCGAATAGCTTCAAGTCTAGCAACAGGTGCAAAATTTTCATCGAAATCTATTCCTTCAACCTGGGTGTAGCCTTGGGCTACAAGTCGTGCCTTGTTCCTTACCACTTGACCGTCCTCATCTTGCTTGTTTCGGAAAATCCACTTGATGCATATGATGTTGTGCTTGCAAGGATCTGGTCGTTTGACGAGCTCCCATACGTCATTCAGCTTGAATTGAAGAAGTTCGTCTTGCATAGCTTGGATCCACTCCGGTTCCAGAAAAGCCTCAGCAACTTTTGAGGGTTCTGTGATGGATACAAAGGAAAAATGCCCACAAAAGTTAACCAAGTGTGAAGGTTTTGAGCGAGTGAGAGGACCTGGTGCGATGATGTCGTTGAGGATTTTGTCAAGTTCTACTTCGTTTGCAATCCTCGGATGAGCTGGTTGAGGATTTTGTCTGGGCTGAGGAAGTGGTGCTGTTGCAATTTCCTCAGGAGCATCTTCGTGGTTTTTATCAGCGATGGGGATCGTTTCTTCACCAATTTCCTCAGTGGGGACAATGTCTTCAGTAGGTTTAAGCTTTATCGCTTCCTCGGGAGTCAGCTTATCTCGATCAGAAGGCAATTGCTCTCTTTGCGAGCCATTAGTTTCATCGAACCGCACATCTACAGTCTCAACAACTTTGTTGTGGCAGTTGTTGAAGACTCTGTAAGTGTGCGAGTCCTTTCCATAACCGAGCATAAAACCTTCATGTGCCGTAGGTGCAAATTTTGAGTTGTGGTGAGGATCTCTAGTCCAGCATTTTGCACCGAAGACTTTGAAATAACTTACATTGGGTTTCTTGTGAGTGAGGAGTTCATATGAGGTTTTCTTGAGGAATTTGTGAAGATATACCCTGTTGATGATATGGCATGTAGTGTTGATTGCTTCAGGCCAAAAGCGACGAGGAGTCTGATATTCTTCAAGCATGGTTCTCGCCATTTCAACCAGAGTCCTGTTCTTCCTTTCGAGGACAACATTCTGCTGAGGAGTATAAGGAGCAGACAATTCGTGAGTAATACCAAGTTCATCAAGATAATCATCAAGACCAGTGTTTTTGAACTCGGTTCCATTATCACTCCTGATATGTTTGATCTTGATGCCAAAGTTCGTCGAGGCCCTTGAACAAAATCGTTTGAAGATATCCTGCACTTCAGTTTTATACACTATAATATGCACCCAAGTGTATCTGGAATAATTATCAACTGTGACAAAGCCATATAGAGATGCTGGATTGGTTAGTGTGGCATAGTGAGTAGGTCCAAACAAATCCATATGAAGCAATTCGAATGGTCGTGTAGTGGTCATGATGGTTTTGGAGGGATGCTTGGATCTGGTCATTTTCCCAGATTCACAAGCACCGCAAACATGATTCTTCAGGAATTTGACAGATTCGATGCCGATGACATGCTTCTTCTTCGCGAGCGTGTGCAAATTCCTCATGCCTGCATGACCTAGTCTTCGGTGCCACAGCCATCCTTCTGAGGTTTTTTGCTAGTAAGCAAGTGGCTGGTTGAGGACCTGTAGAGAAATCAACAATGTACAAATCCCCTCTTCTTACACCTTCGAAGACTTTGGATCTGTCAGATTCCATGATGACTACACATCTATATCTACCAAAGATAACAATCATATCAAGATCACAAAGCATTGAGACTGACATAAGGTTAAAACCAAGGGATTCAACAAGCATCACTTTGTCCATATGCCTATCCTTGGAAATAGCCACTTTGCCAAGTCCCAATACCTTGCTTTTACCTTTATCAGCATATGTGATTTGCTTCAAAGGTGATGGAGTTAGTGGCATATTCATCAGTAAGCTTTTATCACCAGTCATGTGATGTGTGCAGCCACTATCGAGAACCCACTCAGTATTTTTGGGTTTGTCATCCTGCAGATGAATTAGTACAGCTTACCATCTCATATGCTTCAGATTTGAAGAATATGATACTAATTTCATCAGATCAGTAATTTCATCATAACAGAAATGTAAGGACGTGTGAAATATTTCTATTTCATCAATCATTAGCTTGCGTCCTATCAAGCATTTCTTCACATATCCAGCAAATTCTTCAGATGATGATTTTCATCTGGAGACCAGTCCTGTAGAAGTGATTAGTTTGATTTCTTCACCACCCACATCTGAAGGGGTGGCAAACCATTCATCATCCTGCGAACACCATATGAGAAAGGTGGCATTGAAGCTAATGCACTTCTCTTAACAGTAGGGGGATTAAAGTACTCATATGAATATGTAGAGAACTGGTTTGAGGATTTATGAACATAATGATTTGAGGAGTAACGCTCATATTCATATTCCTTATAGTTTCCCTGCATGTTAGACGCATAAGCACGGGTACGAGCATAGTTTTGACCAGTCGAAGACTTTGATCCTCTTGAAGACTTTGGTCCTCCTGAGGAATTTGATCTGGGGTTCAAATTCTTCAGTGGTAGTGTCAGGAGGACATTCACCTGAAGATTTTCAAGACAGCTTTTGGGATCCCAGATTTTCCTCAGAGGAAGGCCATTCCTGCAGTTAGTTCCAACATATCGAGCAAATACTTCACGAGATTGATTTTTGAATAGTTTATAGTTGGAATCAAATGACTCATCTGAGGAATAGGTAGTTCACATGAAAAGCCAGTTAGATTAGGTGGATCAAAAGGAGGCCCAGTAGCAGCAACCCATGAGGTTTTGGGATACTGCTCAGGTTTCCAATAAGATCCATCAGTATTTAGTTTCCTCTCAAAGGCAATTCCTTCTTTCCTCGGGTTCCTGTTCAAGATCTGCTTTTTGAGCACATCACAAAGGATTTGATGTCCTTTGAGGCTTTTGTACATGCCTGTCACGTACAATTCCTTCAACCCTGCATTTTCACCAGTATGGATGGTGCAATCATTTTCTTCAAGATTGAAGATTGACTTGCTCACGAAAGTGGTTGCTAGTGCAAGACTAGCCTGTCCTGATTCTGAGTCTTCATCAGAACCCTCTTCTTCATCACATTCCTCTGATGCTGCCTCGGAGTCCATTTCCTTGCCAATAAGTGCCCGAGCCTTTCTGAAACTGGTCTTCTTGTGCGATGAGGGCTTTGAAGATGAGGATTTTGAAGATTTCTTCTTCTTCTTCGAGTCATCAGAACTGTCATCCTTGTATTTCTTCTTCTTTGATTCCTTTCCCCAACGGGGACAATCAACAATGTAATGACCTGATTTCTTGCACTTGAGACACGTTCGTTTCTTGTAGTCCTCAGATGCAGATTCTGATTTCCTCATGTCTCTTCTTGAAGATTTACCGAATTGGCCTCGTCCTGTAAATCTCTGGAATTTCCTCAGAAGCATTGCAAGCTCCTGTCAAAATTCTTCAGGATCACAAATGCTGTCTTCTGTGTCTTCGTCTTCAGATGAGGAAATTGCTCTAGCCTTCAGTGCACGTGGTCTGGAATAGCTTGGACCATATAGGTCTCTCTTTTCTTCTAGCTGGAATTCATGAGTATTTTGCCTTTCTAGTATATCAGCTGGATCAAGCATCTTGTAATCTGGTCTTTCTTGAATCATCAGAACTAAAGTATCAAATGAAGAATCCAAAGATCTCAACAGTTTCTTCACAACTTCGTGATCAGTGATGTCTTGAGCTCCCAGTGCTCGCAGTTCATTTGATATGTCAGTGAGGCGATCAAAGGTGTCTTGGTAGCTTTCATTGTCATGTCTCTTGAAGCGATTGAAGAGATTGCGAAGAATATCAACACGAGAGTCACGTTGGGTTGATACTCCTTCATTTACCTTGCACAGTCTCTCCCAGATCAGTGTTGCAGAGCCCAAGGCACTTACTCTTCCAAACTGGCCAGGGCTCAGATGACCACAGATGATGTTCTTCGCTTGAGAATCGAGTTGCTTGAATTTCTTCACATCAGCCGCAGTGACACTGGCAAAGATGATGGGGACTCCATTTTCCACAATATACCAGAGATCATTATCAATAGCTTGTAAATGCATTTGCATTTTGTTCTTCCAGAAGGGAAAGTTCTTTCCTTCGTAGGTAGAACATGCTGCAGTCACCTTAAACATGCCTGCAGTCGACATAACTAAAACTCCAGGTTGTTAAACCAAAATCACATAGAACAAGGGAGTACCTTGCTCTGATACCAATTGAAAGTGCGTTATATCGACTGGAGGGGGGTGAATAGGAGATTTTTAGAATTTCATCACTGAGGAAATTCCTCACTGATGACTAACTTACAGCGGAAACAGTAAAGGATCAAACGTGCAAACGTTCACAACACCAGTATTTCAGAGTGAAGAATGTGAAAATAGATTGCACAGTAAGCAGGCACGCAGAATACAGATGATGATTAACTATCGTGAAGAATTTGGGGTTGAGGAAATTCAGAGAAAGTCTTCAGCAAATTCTTCAAACAGTCACAGTGAAAGTCATCAACACACAATACAAGAAAAATAAAGAGTTGAGGAATTAGAACCCGTTTCTCAGTGAAGACTGTTGTTGATGACCCAGTTCCAACTGCTGTGACAGTTGTACATCTGGTTTGGAGCGGCTTGGTATTGAAACCAAACGAAACCCAGTCCCAGGACACACAGTCCCTACCGTATTCTCCTTGAGCTAAGGACACACAGTCCTCGCCCAACACTCGTGGTAAGTCTTCAGGGCAGACTTCCAAACCTTCACAAACTAGGTCAACCGGCGATCCACAATTGACTGCTGGAAAGCTCTAGACCATGACGCCTAACCGTCTGGAGGATGCACAGTCCTCAAAGATAAAAGGCTTCAGTCCCACATAGGAACAACTTCTTCAGTGATGCTCAATCACTAGGTTTGGTTTGTGGTTTCAGTGTATGGGGTATTTCCTCACTGATGAATTACTCTCGAAAGCTCTGAGGAATTTGGGTTGCTCTTATGACAAGTGTGAGTTTCTAGTGGTTGTGGGGGGTGGCTATTTATAGCCTGGGAGCATCCCGACATGCTTTGACACTAATGCCCTTAAATAATACGACCGTTGGAGTGGATAAGACCAGTGACTTGGCGTGGTTATCGAAACGGTCGGGACCCTCAACTATGACAGTCCTCATGTCACTCATATTCCTCACTTGAGGCTTTTGGTAGGATTAGGCTTGGGTTGAGCATCATGAGGAAATCCATTCCATAGTGTTCCTTGACCCCCTTTAACAGTACGGTGTTCCTATTCATCAAATGTGAAGAAAGTAAAACAGAAAACGTAAATCTTCATGCTTCAATTTCTTCAGAATGATTTTCTTCAGGAACCACCGGTCTTCTCAATATCAGTATCTTCATGAGGAATATCAATTTCATCGCAGATTCCTCGAGATTCATTTCTTCAGCTTCAGACCAATTTCTTCAACTGAAGATATACATTTTTAGGGGTCGATATTCTTCAAATATCTCAAACTCCTCAATGACTTATAGATCCTGTGTATACTCATAAACACATTAGATACTTAACCTATAAGTCTTCAAACCACCAAAATCACTAAGGGGCACTAGATGCACTTACAACTTGAGAACCAAGGCAGGAGGTATCGTGGGAGGTCACGAGCCACCTAGGCGCGCCCTAGGGGGGCGCGCCTAACAGGCTCGTGGGCCCCCTGGGGCTCCTTTGCCCTACCTCTTTCGCCTATAAATTCCCAAAAATCCTGAAACCAACAAAGAGAGCCACGAAAATACTTTTCTGCCGCCGCAAGCTTTTATCTCCGCAAGATCCCATCTCGGGACCGTTCTGGTGCCCTGCCGAAGGGGGATTCGGACACGGAGGGCTTCTTCATCAACACCATTGCCTCTCTGATGATGCGTGAGTAGTTCACCACACACCTTCGGGTCCATAGCTAGTAGCTAGATGGCTTCTTCCCTCTCTTGGATCTTCAATACAAAGTTCTGCATGATCTTCATGGAGATCTATACGATGTAACCTTCTTTTGCGGTGTGTTTCTAGAGATCCGATGAATTGTGGATTTATGATCATATTATCTATGAATATTATTTGACTCTCCTATGATTTCTTATATGCATGATTTCGTATCCTTGTAATTCTCTTCGAGTTATGAGTTTCGTTTGGCCAACTTGATCTACAATTCTTGCAATGGGAGAAGTTCTTGGTTTTGGGTTCATACTATGTGGTGTCCTCACCTAGTGATAGAAGGTGTAGCAAGGCACGCATCATGTTGTTGCCATCAAGGGTAAAAAGATGGGGTTTATATCATATTGCATGAATTTATCCCTCTACATCATGTCATCTTACTTAAGCCGTTACTCCGTTTGTTATGAACTTAATACACTAGATGCATGCTGGATACCGGTCAATGTGTGGAGTAATAGTAGTACATGCAGACAGTATCGGTCTACTTGTCTCGGACGTGATGCCTATATGTATGATCATTACCTTTGATATCGTCATGACTTTGCGCGATTCTATCAATTGCTCGACAGTAATTTGTTCACCCACCGTAATACTTGCTATCATGAGAGAATCCTCTAGTGAACACTATGGCCCCCGGGTCTATTTTGCACATCATATAAGTCGGGACCCCGATCCTAAGCCATAGGAATCCAGCCTGTAACACATTGCATCCCTTTGCGGTCTCACGCACGGTTATCCCCACGGCTGCCACCTTACCTTAGCCGGGACCGTTTGCTCCTTTTGACTCACGTATGCATTGGTGTCGCTAGCATTCCAATGACAAAGAACCTGGGTCGACATATCTAGTCATAAACTCAAGTGGCTAGCCTGTACAGAGACATGCATACATAACCCAGCAAAGCAGGTGTCGGTCAACAGCGAGTGTAGACGAGTCGTAGCAAGCTACAAGCACTCCATTACACCGCGTGACATGTCCCCGTAGGGACAGACACAATAGCTAAGAAGGATACATGCCGGTCAACCAATGTGTCCGGAGCAGGAGCAAACTACCAAGGCTCGGTGGAATCACAAAGGGGAATTTCTCTGTATAGAGAGCTACTAAGGCATACGACTAGGTGTTGAATCCCATGCATATCACAGTACATCACACGTACACATGACATACTAGATATGCATAGATACAACAATGGCATCACAAAAGAACCATACAACATCACAACATTTATTTAGAAGACTCGAAAGAGTCTTGCATAATATGTTCATACAAGAAGGGGCCACACGACCCGACACTCAAAGTCATACAAACCAACGGAAGCATAAAAACTAGGTGAGTACAGACAGATGAAAGGATAAGGCATAAAGCCTGACTATCTACAAATCCCTTCTGAAAGGGGCTAGGTCGTAGCTGGGACACCAGCTACTCGTCATCATCGGTGTCTAGAAAGAACCCACCTGTTGGCTCGTGGGTATCCTCTAAAACAATTATTAAGAAAACATGAGTACAAGAGTACTCAGCAAGACTTTGGAATAGATCTATCTACTCATGCTCAGGTATCAACAAAGGGGGTTGTGGTGTTTGATGCAGCAAGCCAGCTTTGACTCTTGGCTATACTAAACTACATTTTTAAATTGTTTTAACAACTTTGATTTCTCACACACGAGTCCACTAACTCCACAACAATACACCATCATTGAATCATTTCCGTCTTCCTACGGAAATGCCATCCATGACACTCACACTTATTTTGATACTTTTATGAGTAGCCATTAAAGTTATCTATGAACAACATATGTCTCCAAGTAGTCCATATCCACGGACGCAGCTATTCGAATAGATCATAACCCTGCAGGGGTGTACTTCTTCACACACGCTCTCGCCACTTATCGCTATGTGCACGTCATGCACCTCCGCAACCTTCAAGTGGAAGCCCAGCGAGGGAGTCGGCCATGACCGTTAACCACGCTAATACCTAGTCCAGGTTTATCGCCTATTTGAGAGTAACCCGCACGGAAGTCCGATCGAGGTTTCCGCCACGGCCCCAAACGATGTGCGTAGGGTTCCCAAGCCCACCATCCGGGTACCACTTGGTACATCGTGCCACTGCATACCGCATCATAGCCCACCTCTAAGGTCAGCACTATGCACCGCCTCTAGCATGACTATAAACACCAGATACTACTTGCAACTCCTGTACCGAGTACTAGGCGATTAATAAGTCGAGAGGGTCAATTAAGTATCCCAACGTGTGGTAGTATCTAGTCTTGTATTACATACACGGAACTCAGTTCCTAAGGACGGTTCCAATGAAACAACCCGCCATGTACTCCTACATAGCCTTTCATCGGTACCTTTACCAAATCAGGTTCCACACTTATTTCTTGTCACTAGAACACATTCATCCATTCCTGTTCATTACCCGGATGAAACATACCTCACACAACTCTAGGCATAGAAAGCATAGCAGGAATAAACACATCACAACTCAAGCATCTACCAGGTATGCTAGGTTGCATGGTTTGGTTATTTACTGTGACAATGACACGTCATGCAAAGGAATAGGTTCAGCTACCGAAGTAAAGCATTTGAAATATTTTGTCCTAATGTAATAAGTGGGAGCAGGAGCAAGAACATGGGATTATATCGGGATGATCAAAAGGGTGCTTGCCTTGTTGCTCAGTAGAGGGGTAATATCCGTCAGTCAGATATTTGGACGTATCCGGAGGGGCGGGGCCTACCGAAATAAAAACATTCAATTAATAGCAATCATATGCAACAATCATGATGCATGATCATGGCATGAAATGAAAAGTGATATGATTAAGTGTGGTTGGTAAAATCTTAGTTTGCATCTGGTTTGAAAACCAAATTGAAATATTAATTGAATTAACATATTTATCATAATCATTTAATTGATTTGAACTGATGTTGTTTCATAACTTTGTTTTTCATGCATGAAAGTAGCACCATTGTGTTCCTTGAATTTTTCTGATCAATTTGCATATATTATTTGTCAGATTTGGAGTTATAATCAATTTACTATGAATTTCCAAATTTTTGCAATTATTCTGGAATTATTGGAATTACTGCATCAGCATGACATCAGCAGGTCTAACTGGCCGTTGAAAGTCAAACCTGACCAATGGGACCCACTGGTCAGTGACTGTGGCGAGATTTCAGTTAAGTTTTAATTTAAATAGGTAATTAACAGGGCTGGACCCACATGTCAGTGTCTATTTAGTAATTAACTTAGCTAATTATTTTTATTAGCTTAACTTTAATTAGCCAGGGGGCTGGCCCCACTTGCCAGTTACTCTGGGGAGTCAACCCCACCGGTGATGGGGTCAAACCCACCGGCGACGAGGCTCCGGTGACCACAGAGACGTTGGAGGGCGCCGGGTTTCTGATTCCGGCGACCAAAAGGATGGCGGAGGGGCTCAAACGATTGGTCACTCGACCGCGAGCAAGATGGAGCAAGCCTCGGGGACTGAGATGAGCGGAATCGACGCCGGCGATGAGCTTGGCGGCTGCCTGAGCTCGGCCATCGTCGAGGTCATCGAAATCGAGTGCAAATCGCGCGGGGTTGGGCTCCTAGAGCATCTATACGACGGGCTCGAGCTATTGAAGGCCTCATATGGACCAACCGGTCACCGTAGGGTCACCGGCGAAGAGCTACAACGGCGGTCCTCGTCGGGCTCTGGTGAATCTGGGTCTAGAGCTCGGGATTGAGAGGGAAACCGAGGGGGGAAGCATCCTGGGCTCATGGGGAGTGCAGGGACATCGAAAGCATGCTCGGGGACGGCCTGAGGAGGGAGAACGATGGCGGCGAGCTCCGGGGATCCGAGGAGGAAGACGATGGCGTCAGGGCGATGCAGGGCTCTGGGGCTCTTCTCCTTTGGCAGGGACGACCAGCTTGATGAGGCAGAGCGAACAACATGCTCAGGGAGACTTCCGGTGGCCAGAGACGACTGCTAGCTCGAGCTCTAGATCGGGCTCTAATGGCGGCCGAGAGGGAGAGGGGAGAGAGCGAATGGGGAGAGGATGAGGACGGCAATGGATTCGGGAGCGTTATCCCCTTGCGGCCAGCGCGAAGGGGCGGCCAGGCACGTACCCAAGTGCGTGGGCGCGTCGGAGGGAGCGGCGGCCACCTCCTGCTGCCTACTGGCGCGAGGAAGACGATAGGGCGAGCTGGGCTGTGCCAAGGTAGGCGACAGGTAAGCCTTTTCTTATTTCCTTTCTTTTCTGTTTCTATTTTATTTTTTTGACATTTGTTTAATTTAATTTTTGGCTCCAAACTATTTCTAAAATAGTTTGAAAAATGCTGGGGTGATACTTGGAATATTTCCAATCCCAAATAAAGTTTTCAACATTTTTTGAAAATCACAATTATTTGAAATCAAATATATAATTGATTTTAGTTACTTTTATATTTAAAATAAAATGCTAAAAGCATTTTAAAAATATATTTCACCCTTGACATTTTGTTTCCAAGAATTATCAGAAAAGATGAACTTTTATAAAGGCCATTTTGGGTTATTGATTTGTCACCTAGTTTGAATTGTTTTGAATATAGAGTTGCTACGGTTTGCTCTTGTTTTCATTTCTTTCTTTTGACTTCATTTCATTTTCTTGGATGCAATGAATAAGACATGAGCACAATCTTTCTAAACTCTATTAGGGATTCAGTGATGTGAGAATATACTTAGATCTACAAAAACACCAAAAATACTTTGCTGCACTTTTATTTCTTTTGACCTTTCATGTCCTACACATCTCACCTTGCAAATAATCGTGAAGGGACTGACAACCCCTTTATCGCGTTGGGTGCAAGTTTGTTTGCTTTTGCGCAGGTTCATTGGTGCCTCATCTTGATACTCCTACTGGATTGATACCTTGGTTCTCAAACTGAGGGAAATACTTATCTCTACTTTGCTGCATCACCCTTTCCTATTCAAGGGAACAACCAACGCAAGCTCAAGAAGTAGCACTGCCCGCAGCCACTGACCGCAGGGTCTGCGTGTCAGGTTCAAACCTGACGGCACGCGCGCGTGGGCAGGCTGGTTGGCTGGCCATTGGGCCGGCCCAGTCCTAGTTCAAGCCAAGCCAGGGATGTAGCCGTTTTTCTTTTTGTTTAAAACTTGATTTTAAATGATTTTTGTAAAAAGATTTAACAAGTGAAATAATATGATTCTTCCAGTGTTATTTTTCTAAAAATGTGTAGTCTTTAACAAAACCATTGGACGAATTCTTGCAACAACTATTCTGTTTTACAATAATAAAAATGGTTAAATTGGAATAGTTTTGCTTCTGTTATATTGATTTTAAAAATATTCGTTCACTAAAACCAGAGACAAATATTTTTTAAACAACAATATGGATTTATAAGAATTAAAAAACATTTTTTAATTGACTTTGTTATCTGTTTTGGAGTGAGCTACTTATTGCTTTTATTTATTACGACGATAGAAAACCCTTGTGACGAAGGAGTTGGACTTGAAGAACTCGAAGACCCCGGATACCTAGATGACCAAGGCAAGCAGCCCTTTGACTCGATGCTCGTAAGACGTACAACATGTGGGTCAGGTACCAATCGAGTGGACCTCTTTGTCTAGTATCGTGAAGGTAAAGGCATTTATTGGGTACTTACCTCGGGTATATTGTATACCGCGAGTCGTGGATGACACGGAAGTTTCCCGGATCTCGTGGGTCCAGCATACTACCTCTGCAGAGTGTAAAACTATTTGAATAGCTATGTCCATGGTCAAGGACAATTTGGTAATCCAGCTTAAACCCAGTCATTTCCGCACAAACCAAGTGTGTGTGAGTGTGTGGTAAATGGTGTTTTATGAAACAGTTGACATGACCATGTTTGGTGACTTGGCATCTAGGGTGAACCCACAGTGTTCAACCCTTAACAGATATGTTGATATATGTAACCTGTTCATCAAATCAACATTTAACTTGTTGCACATCCATGACCATGTTTATTTACAACCAAGATGTTATCCACCAAAGATGCATATTACTTGTTATCACTCAATTGCATTGTTCATATCATGGGCTGTTTGCGAGTACATTCAAAAGTACTCATTGGCTTGCCACTAGTTATATTATTGACCAGAGATGGAAGGACTGGAGTTTGGAGAAGAGTACGTCTTCGGGGCGGCCCTGCGAACTAGAACGCTTTCAAGTAAGAATGCCTTTTGGTGTAGGCTGATGGCATGGGCACCTGCTTAGCCCTAAGATTTCCGCTACTAGTTGTATCCATGTGATTTGTCCTTATAGGCCCTACCTTGTGAACTTGACCATTCGGTCACGTGATATACTAATTCGGTACTTGGATGTAAGACTCTCTATATTCAGTATATGTGTGTTCGGTGAGCATTGATCTCTGGAATCAGTGAGCACGTTCATTCTGTGATCTCGACTCGTAAGTCAAGGTCCCCACACAGATGGACACATTAGGTATTCTTCGCTTGAGAGTCGAGTTTCTTGAATCTCCTCACATTAGCAGTGTTGATAAATGGGGTGTCGTAGCGAACACCATTTTCCACAACATACGAGAGATTGTTGTCAATTGCTTCAAGATGCATGCGCAACTTGTTCTTCTAGTAAGGGTAGTCCATCCTTTCAAAGTTAGGATAACTCGTAGGTACCTTGATCATAACTGCACTCAACATAACTAAAACTCTAGGCGGTTAAACCACAATCATAATTAACGAGGGAGTACCTCGCTCTGATAACAATTGAAAGTGTGCTATATCGACTAGAGGGGATGAATAGGTGATTTTTATGAATTCGTCGTAGAGGAATTTCTACTTCAGGAAATTGCTATGAGATGAAATACTAGTAGTGGAATAAGTACTCAATTGCATGCGAAACATGGGAGTAGCATATACATCATGATGAACTAAAACATAGACAGAGCATAGGTAGCGAGTAAAATGGATAAGAAGATGAAGAACAAGGTGGCTAAATAATTTGAGATGAAGAAATTGAGACAGTCTTCAATCAAACTCTTCCGACAGTAATGGTCAATTTCATCAACAAGTAACCGAGGAAATAAAGGAGTTGAGGAAATAGAACGAGGACCTCGATGAACACAATGATTTGATGACCCAGTTCCTACTGTTGTGACAGAAGTATGTCAGGTTTAGATTGGAGCGACTTGGTATTGAAACCAAAGTACACACATTCCGAGGACACATAGTCCTTGTCGTATTATCCTTGAGCTAAGGTCACACGCAGCTTGCCCAACACTCATAGTAAGTCAGCAGGGCAGACTTCGAAACCCTCACAGACTCGGTCACCCAAAAATCCACAATTTCCTATTGGATGCTATAGACCACTTCAAGCCTAACCGTCTGGAAGATAAACAGTCTTCAAAGATAACAATCATCAGTTACACACAAGAATAATCTCTTCAGTGATTCTCAATCACTTTGGGTTTTTGGTTCTGGTTTGGGTTTTTGGATTTTTTCTCGCGGATGATGTTCTCTCAAAGTCCTCGGAGGATGGGATGCTCACAAATGAAAAGTCTCAAGTTCTCTCTCAGAGCATCCAACCATCTAGTGGTTGTAGGGGTGGCTATTTAGAGCCACGGAGCAAGCCCGAGATGATATGACATAAATGCCCTGAAGGATATGACTTTTATGTGGATAACGTTTTGGGGATAGCTGACGCAAAGCATAATAACGGTCGGATTTTGGAACTATGAAAATCCTCTAATCTATCATGTTACTCTCTTGTAGGAAATTCGCACTCACGAAATCCTAACTCCTCAGCCAGAACAATTTCCCAAGAGACGAGAAGAACTTTGCCTACGTTACTAAAGAGATTGACTCAGCTGCAAGAGATTTCCAAAAGCTTCACTCAAAGGATTGTTTACATGTAGGCTTTGAGATGAGTATCACTTGGAAATTTTACCTTAGTATTACCTCGACCCCCTTTAATAGTACAGTGTTCCTCTGACCCAAAATAAAGGAAATAAAACTACAAAAACAAAAGTCTTGACGCTTCAAAGTCTCGCATCAGTATCTTCAAGGACACACCAATTTCCTCACTCTCAAAGTCTTGAGGAAAGTATCAAAGTCTTTAGTTGAAGACATTCATTTTTAGGGGTCGACATTCTTTGAATATATCAAACTCCTTAGCGACTTATAGAGCCTGTGTACTGATACATCTCCAACATATCAATAATTTATGAAGTATTCATGCCATGTTTGCCTTTACAATACTTTTATATGGTTTTGCTGCACTTTATATGGTTTATTTAGAACTAACCCGTAATGATGTTGTTTTCAGCAGAACTACCATGGTGTTGTTTTTTCTGCAGAAATAAAAGTTATCAGAATTGGACAAAATTTGTTAAGATTTATTTTGGAAGAATAGATAAATACTAGAGCAAAGAACCACTAGAGGGACCCCCTAGTGCCCACTAGACACCACGCCGCGCCAACCCCCCTCGCATGGGTTTATATCTACGAGGCACCTAATGTCCCATCTTGGCGTGACTCCAACACCCAAAAGTCCTATAAATATAGAAACATATAGAAATAACATTAGATGAGAAGTTTCACTGCCGACGACCTATGTAGCCATGAAACACCAATCTGGAGACGTTCCAGTACCCTGTGGGAGAAGGGAAATCATCTTCAATGGACATCTTCATCATCCCGGCGGCCACCGTGATGAGGAGGGATTAGTCCACCCTCGGGGCTAAGGGTTTCTACCAGTAGCTATGTATTTAATCTCTCTCTCTCTCTCGTGTTCTTGAGATGTCATGATCTTGATATGGTGTTTGTCCCATGCTATTGTTGTGATGAATTGAATCTTACTTTAAAATTTCGTTATGTTGGATTGAATATTCAGGTTTGGGAGCACATGATATATGTCTTGCATGCAGATACCCGTAGTGCCATTGAATGGGTATTGAAATGATTCACTGGATATATGTTGTGGCATCAACTCATGGATAACCGATGGGACATTTGGGTAATCTAGGCATAGGGGTTTATTGCACGTTTTTGTACTATGTTCTCCAATAGAAATCTTGTGTGCTCCTTGAAGTTCTTTGTGTTGGATTTAGTATTATGAATCTGAATTTGTTATAGTGTTATCTTAGTATGAACTCTTGATAGATAGATTGTAAAGGATAACTTGTTATCTTAGTACGAACTCTTGCAAAGATTGATCGGAAAGAATAATCTTGAGGTGGTTTCATACCCTACAAACAATTTCTTCTTATGTTATTGGCTTGATAGGAACTTTGGAGTGATTCTTCCTCGCACGTTGATGGACTGTTATGTGATCCAATTATATTATCATTGTTGAGAGATTGCACTAGCGAAAGTACGGTCCCTAGGCCTCATTTTCAAGCATTGCAATACCTTTTATGCTCACTTTTGTCACTTGCTACATTGCTGTTTTTGTATTTTCCGATTACAAAAAACTATATCTACTATCATTACTACACTTGTATCAACATCTCTTCGCCGAACTAGTGCACCTATACAATTTACCATTGTATTTCTGGTGTTGGGGACACAAGATACTTTTTAGTATTTGGTTGCGGGGTTGTTTGAAGAGACCATCTTCATCCTACACCTCCCACGGATTTATAAACCTTAGGTCATCCACTTGAGGGAAAATTACTACTATCCGACAAAACTCTGCTCTTAGAGGCCCAACATGGTCTACAAGAATAAAGTTGCGCAGTAGACATCAAGCTCTTTTCTTGCATAGTTGCCAGGGAGGTGAGTGCTTGAAGGTATATCTTTAGATATTGCAATTGCATATTTCAGTTTCATGTTTTTCACTAGTTTCATTTACAAAAAGAAAATTACAAAAAAACTGGAATTGAGGTGGTCTCATATTGTTCATTTATCATGTCTTTCTTCAAAATGATCGAAAGAAAACACAATTGCTAGAGGAAGAATTCATGAAAATGCTTAATGTGAATTCCTTGAATGATGAGCATGATGGTAATATTGTTAGTATGAATTGTCTGAATATCCATAATGTTAATGATACGCAAAACAACAAGCTTGGCCATGCTATGTTTGATACGGATGGTATTTTAAGTCCCCCAAGTTTTGATGAGCAAATTTATTATGATGAAAGCATGGCTCCTATTTGTGATAATTATATTGATGAAAGTGGGTTTGGAAGAGTGTTAACTGTAGGTACTAACGATCCCACTATTTTGGAGGGTGAGGAATCTCTTCATATTAATAAAAGTGGATTTGGAGAGGCCGTGACTTTATTTATTGATGGGTCCACTATTTCAGAAGAGATTCTAATTGATTATGACTACAAAGTTGCTATCTATGATGATTATAATGATTAAATGTATGCTATAAATAATAATTATAAACATGATCTTAATTTTCATTTGGATTATGCCACTCAACTATCACATGATAGTTAATTTGTTGAGTTTGCTCCCACTACTATGAATGAGAAGAATTTTGCTTGTGTGGGTAGTAATAAAAATCCTATGCTTGATCATCATGAAAAGAATGTTGTATGTCATAGTTATATTGTTGAATTCCTTCATGATGCTACTGAAAATTATTATGAGGGAGGAACATATGCTTGTAGGAATTGTAATAATATCAAGTTTCCTCCCTATGTGTTAAAAGTTTTGAACTTATGCTTGTTTTGCCATCCTATGCAAGTTGATTCTTGATACAGAAAATTGTTTGCTTGTAAAATCCCTATGCATAGGAAGTGGTATAAACTTAAATGTGCTTTCCATGTTACTCATGCTTCTCTCCATGTTTCATCTATTATTCCTATACGAGCATCATTGAAATCACCATGCCTTGCTAAAATTGTATTAAAGAAAAGCGCATGTTGGAAGATAACCCAATATTTACCCTTTCTGTTTTTGAGTGTTCACATGATTAAGCTACTTTATTAATCATTTTTACAGCTTTTATTTCAATAAAGTGCCAAGTAAGGCCTTTGGGGTAGTGTGGATACTTGCTTCTTTGATTCTGTGCAAAAACACAAACTTTTACGTCCACTGCAGAATTTCTATGAATTAACTAGAGCATCAACAAATTCTAAAATTTTACACGGTTTCGTATGAAAATTATCTATGTTGTCCTAATCTTTCTGAATTTGTAGAGGCAGGGAAATACGGATTGCATGCAGATCTTCATAGATTGTTCTGTTTTTTATAGATTTTGTCTTGCGTGCAGAGTTTGCTTGTTTTGGTGTCTCCATAAATTATATTTAGTGATAAAAATTATGGGAATGACAGTATATAGTAGGAATTATGTGGGAACAATTATGAATCTTGTCTTGGAAGTACCTAAGCGAATGATCTATATTTATCATACTAACTAATCTCACGAAGTTCCGTTAAGTTTTGTGTGATTGAAATTGTCAAGTTTTGGGTGACATGCCAATATGAGGAGCATAAGGAGAATAAAGAACCTAAGATTTGGGTTGCCCAAGGTTATATCCAAGGAAGACTCAAGTGTCTAAGCTTGGAGATGCCCGAGTAGGCATCCCCTCTTTGATCTCCAACATTATCGGTATATCTTACTTGGAGCTATATTTTTATCCATCACATGATATGTGTTTTGCTTGGAGCATCATGTGATTTGTTTCTATCTGTTAGATGTTATTTGGAATCTTTTTTTCAATAAAATTTCTAAGAATAGCATTTAGAAGGCTTGAATTGCATGTGCGATGTGTGTTGTACAAAAACAGAAATTTTTGCAGTATTTGAATCATCATATTTTACTGGAACATGTAAAGTTTCTGAATTTGTTACATAGTACATTCATACAAATTAGTTCTCATGTCCTAAAGTTTCAGACTTTTTGGAGATATAGAAGTACAAGTTTTATATCAATTCCTATGGACTGTTTTGTTTGGACATATTCGTGTCATACTTTCATTATCTACTTATCCTATAATTTCCATGGCTTATATTGGTAGATATAAATTGTGGAAATGATAGTATATAGTACCTAATATTTGAAAATTATTATGCAACTTCTCTTGGCAGTACATGAAGACTTGATTTACTTTTATGTGTACTAACTATCTCACGAGTTCTTTTGAAGTATTGTGTGGATGAAGTTTTTGAGACTTAGGTGAAACTAGAATATGTGAGGATTGAACGAGATACCAAAGCTCAAGCTTGGGTATGCCCAAGGCACCCCAAGTAAATATTTAAAGATGTCTCAAGCATCTAATTTTGGGGATGCTACGCATCCCACCTTTCTTCATCAACAAGTACCGGTTATCCTATATTGAGCCTAAATTTTTGTTTGTCCATGTGATATGTGCAATTCTTGGAGTGTCTTTTGTTTTATTTTCTGTTTGAAATAAAATATCATATATGAAAATCTTTATTTAGAGAGAGTTCTCACATAGCTACTTAATTTTTTTACTACTCATTGATCTTCACTTTTATCTTATGAGAGTAGTTTGATTGTTTTCTCTTGTGCTTGACTTATATCCTATGAATAAATTGTTGCGTGAATGGAATACCATGAAGTTGAAATTATATGGTCATGTCATGCCTAGTAGTGTCTTCACATTGGGTTTATAAAGTGAAATCTTTTGAAGCTTGACAATCACAATACTAGTCCTACAATCAATTTATGAATGATTGGTATAAGGAACATAACTTTCACATATAAATATATTATCTTGGACATCTTCTGTGATTGTGAATACCCATTAATTATTTGCCAACTTGACAAAATTAGTTGAAGTTGGAGGAGGAAGACAACATAATGAGTTATGCTTGTGTATATTTGCATAGAAGTTATATTGTTATGGATCCTCCAACATGTGGTGTTTGCTTAGGATCTTTTGCTAGCCAAAAATTCATACTAAATAGAGAAACTACTTGAGCATCCAAAAACCCTTAAACCCGGTTTCTTGCCATGAGTGTCCACCATACCTACCTATGGATTGAATAAGATCCTTCAAGTAAGTTTGCATTGGTGCAAAAAGGCAATAAAATTGCTCCTAAATGTGTTTGATCATTTAGTGTAAGAGAAAATTGAGCATTGTACGAGCTTGTGATGGGAAAGTAATAAAATCCATGGAATGCATAATGAAGGTTGCTATCATAAGAGGCAATATAACGTGACGTTCTTTTGCATTAAGGGATTGTGCATACAAAACCAGAAAGCACATGACAACCTTTGCTTCCCTCTACGAAGGGCCTATCTTTTACCTTTCAGTATTTACTTTTATGCAGGAGTCAATAGTATGCCTTCTCATTTCAACCTCAATTATTCTCTAGTTGGCAACCATCATGTGGTGGGGAAAGTTCTAGGCACATATGGCGAGTCAAATATATTTAATCATGACTTATTATTGTTGACAGTTATCTCTATGATAAATGAGTTGGGAGGAAAAACATTAAGCCATCATCTTTCTCTGTGTTTCATGGATGTCATTTGTTCTAGAAGTATGCTTTGAGTACTAGCAATCATAGAAATCTATTTGATGATTGAGTATGTGGCGCTCTTACTTAGACTTTGTTGAGAATAAGTTGAATTGCAATTGTTTGGTGAAAAAGAACATAGGTTGTTAAGTTTCAAGAGAGTTCATTCTTTGAACCATAACATGTGAATTGGTTGCTCCTTTATCATGATGAGTTATGAGAAAGAGTTGTTTTTATGATGCTAGGAAAAGTGGTTGAAATTATCATTGATCAAATTTATGCACTATGCTAGCATTCACACTTCATAAATTATTTCTTTTATCATTTACCTACTCGAGGACGAGTAGGACTAAAGCTTAGGTATGTTGATACGTCTCCAATGTATAGATAATTTATGAAGTATTCATGCCATGTTTGCCTATGTTTACAATACTTTTATATGGTTTTGTTGCACTTCATATGATTTATTTAGAACTAACCCGCACTGACGATGTTTTCACCACAACTACCGTGGTGTCGCTTTATGTGCAGAAATAGAAGTTCTCGGAATTGGACAAAACTTTTTGATGATTCTTGGAAGAAAAGAGAAATACTTGAGCAAACAACCACCAGAGGGGGGGCCTGGTTCCCACTAGACACCAGGTCGTGCCAGCCCCTCTAGCGTGGGTTGATATCTAGTGGTCACCTCGTGGCCCATATTGGCGTTATTCCAACACCCAAAAATCCTATAAATATAGAAAGCTCCAGAAATAACCCTAGATGAGAAGTTTTGCCACCACAGGCGTTTGTAGGCACAAAAAACCAATCTGGAGACGTAACAGTGCCTTAATAGTCCACCCTCGGGGACATTCTCATCATCCGAGCGGCCACCATGTTGAGGAGGGATTAGTCCACCCTCGGGGTTGAGGGTTTGTACCAGTAGCTTTGTATTTAATCTCCCTCTCTCATGTTCTTGAGATCTCATGATCTTAATATATCATGGGCCTTGTTAATATAGTTGGATCATATGGTGTTTGTCCCATGCTATTGTTGTGATGAATTGAATCTTTCACTTTAAGATCTCGATATGTTGGATTGAATATTCAGGTTTGGGAGCACATGATATATGTCTTGCATGCAAATACCCATAGTGACATTGGGGTATTCGAGAGATTCACTAGATATATATTGTGGCATCAACTCACGGATTCCCGAGGTGACATTGGGGTAATCTAGGCCTAGTGGTTGATTACACGTTTTCATACTATGTTCTCCGATAGAAATACTCGTGTGCTCCTTGAAGTTCTTTTTGTTGGACTGAGTATTATAAATCTGAATTTTTGATGGTGTTATTTTAGTATGACCTCTTCTTAAATCGATCGGAAAGGATAACATGTTATCTTAGTACGAACTCTTGGAGGGATTGATCGGAAAGAATAACGTTGAGGTGGTTTCGTACCCTACAAACAATTTCTTGTTATGTTCTCCGCTAGATAGGAACTCTGGAGTGATTCTTCATCGCACGTTGAGGGATTGTTATGTGATCCAATTATATTAGCATCGTTGAGAGATTGCACAAGCGAAAACATGGACCCTAGGCCTCATTTTCAAGCATTGCAATACCGTTTACGCTCACTTTTGTAACTTGATACCATCATGTTCTATATTTTCGGATTACAAAAAACTATATCTACTATCATTACTACACTTGTATCAACATCTCTTCTCCTAACTAGTGCACCTACACAATTTACCAATATATTTGGTGTGTTGGGGACACAAGAGGCTTTTATTATTTGGTTGAAGGCTTGTTTGAGAGAGACCATCTTCATCCTACACCACCCACAGATTGATACACCTTAGGTCATCGACTTGAGGGAAAATTGCTACTGGCCTACAAAACTCTGCGCTTGGAGGCCCAACATAGTTTACAAGAATGTATTTGCATAGTATACATCATGTACACTCACGAACCTATTAGTCCCTTAACATATAAGTCTTCAATACACCAAAATCACTAAGGGGCACTAGATGCACTTACAAACATCAACTGACACTAGGCATTGGCTTAATAGGTTAGTTCCCAAAAATGATCTATACCTACTAATAAAGTAAAAGTATATTCTTAGTCCGTCATTATAGCTCCTCTTCCCTTTTGTACATTCTAATTTCTACTTGTACATACTGCTCTTATATATGGGAATAAAAGAAAAAAGGCTGTGGGGGTTTTCCCTACAGTAGCCGGTCAAAAAAAATTATTTGAAAGACAAATTTATCCTTCCACGATATTACATATTACCACCCTTTTGTCTCAAAATGATTTGTTCTATTTCTCTTATCAACACATCAGAACTCCCTCCAACGCACGTCGCTACCAAGCTCAAAAGGAAGAGAAAATGCACGGCTCCACCCTCTAAATATGCATGTGCGGGTACAAAGCTAGCTTCTGAAGTGAGCAGAAAAGCATCCAGATTCCTGTACGTACATGTGGAGCTTAATTAATTGAATTCTTCGCAGTCGTATGTCATGTACATACATGACTCTATGAGCTAGGTAGATAGATCAATAGATCGATTGTCTCCGGTGGATACACATCAAACACTTGGATGACTCAACATCAAGTTGGACGTAGGGCACGAACATCATCCAGCAGGAGAATATCAAGCTCTTTCGCTTGTTGCCAGAGCTCGAATCACTCACACACCACACTCCTACAACGCTATGCTCAAGGCATCTCCACCACTTCCATGTGACCATGGCTAGGCGGATCTACCACGCCACGATCATCGAAGGCTTGTTGATTTGGGGGGTTTAGCCTATGCAATAAGGAAAGATAGAGGCTAATGTAAGGGCGTTTCGAACATGAAGATCACGAGGATGATCGAGAAGATGGTTCATGTGTTTATGATGAGGCATTGCAATAACGAGGACAAGGCTCGAAAGGCAATGGAAGATATGCAGCGTGACAACTCAAGATGAAGGAAAATTATGTGTTTATAGGTTGTGATAACACAAAGGTGGGATTTTGATGTGGCGTTGCAGGTGCATAAGAGGAGTGGGTAGATACAATTGAAAAGGGAAAGGGAAACCATGCTTGCAAAGTAGCATGCATATGCATGCATATATGATCACATAACTATCCTATGCACATGTGTGCGTATTATGACTAGGTAGAAGAAACCATCGTGAAAAAAAGAGAAAAGGTAATAGAGAAAGATGGCATGTGTTGTCGATGAGAATTCTTACACTATTAAATATATAAATAAAGTTATAGACTGTGGATACTATCCCAAGACTCAAAGTCAACCCATACAACAGTCTGTTTGTTTTGTTTTAACTCGATGGGATAGTGCACTTATTTTGCTGACGGAGAGGTTGAGTTTAGGCGGTAAGTGTAATGGTTCCATGGAGTTTCTCGATAACTTCCTCAAGATGAAAGAGAAGGTGCCAAAGACAACATTGGACAACATGATTTTGACTACATATGATATCTTTATTAAGGTAACAATAACTAAATAGTGTTTATATTTGTTAATATATTTTCCTTATAGTCAACATATTAAGTGCACCTTGAACAATCAAAAATTTCTATTATAAGGTTTAACTAACTACATATGTTGAAACTACTGACAAGTTTCTACTCCTTGCTTCCCAAAATATTAGGCTCCTAAGCTTTTTGTAGAAAATCCGAGTATCTTAGACTTATTGGCAATCAACTCCTAATATTCACTCTTGTATTTGTATGTAAGCTAAACCATTGCTAATCGTTGATCAACCAACTACGTTTGTTAAAGGATTACATGGAGAAAACTATTTGTAATCACGACTCCGTTGTTTATGAATAGCCTTGCGCTAATTTCCGCGTGAAAATCTTACACGCCCTTCATAATGGGAAGGAGGGAGTATTAATTAGAAAGATCTTGGCTTCACGTTTCTCTCCTTAGCTGCAGTTGTGGTCCACAATAGAACTTCAAATGTTATGTGTAAGGTACATTTTTTCTCAATACCTTGAGGGCATTGACACGAGGGGTCATGAGGCATGCTTGTTGAGTTAGAGTTTGTAACTTTTCTCTCTCGTTGCAAGGCACACACATATATGCTAGTATAAGACAACATATAAATGCCTATAAATCATCCAAGATTGATAATGTAATATCATGGAACACTCAAAAACTATAGATACATTGGAGACATATCACTTTGGTTAAAGATCTCTTGGTTGATAATATTGATGGGCAGGTTATTTACTTCTGTTATGAAGCTTTTAGAATCTGAAAACCGGCTACAAACAAACATGCTATGTTAGATAAAAATAAAACAGTTGTTGGTCTGCCTCTTGTTTCTCTTAAGAGTGGAGATCATTGCTATCATGGTTTGTGGATATGGGGGCTAGTGTTAGTGTTATCCCTCTTACTTTATATCAAGATGTTATGAATGATATAGCACCTTCTTAGATTGAAGACATTGATGTCACTATTAAACTTGCAAATAGAGACACCATTTGACCACTTGGTATTGTTAGAGATGCCGAAGTCTTGTGTGAAGAAATCAAGTATCCCAGCCATTTCTTAGTACTTTGTTCACTACAAGATAATTATTGTCCCATTATATTTGGTAGGCCTTTCTTGAATACCATTAACATAGAAATTAATTGTTTTACAGAAAAGGTTAATGTAAGTTTTGATGATGTGTCTCATGAATTTAATTTTCTCTAAGTTTGGTAGACAACCACTTGAGAAAGAATTACCTTGTAAAGATAAAATTACTGGTCTTGCTTCTATTGCCATGCCTCCTACTAATCCATTGGAACAGTATTTGTGTGTTGACAATCTAGGAGATCCTCCCCCACCTAAGGGAGATCCGGTGTTTGAATTATATAAATTACCTAATATATTGAAATATGCTTACCTTGGTGAAAAGAAGATATATCTTGTTATTGTTAGTACTAACCTTTCAGAGCATGAGGAAAATAGATTACTTCAAACTCTAAGGAAGCACCGAGATGCTATTACATATACAGTTGATGGTATTAAAGGCATTAGTCCCACTCTATGTCATCACAAGGTTGATATGGAACCAGGTGCTAAACCTGTTTTTGTTCATCAACACCACTTGAATCCTAAAATGAAAGAGGTGGTCAGAATAAAAATACCAAAGCTTCTGGAGGAAGGTATAATTTGTCCTATTGTTGATAGTAGACGGGTAAGTCCCGTTCATTGTGTTCCAATGGAAGGAGGTATAACTATTCTTCCTAATGACAAAAAGGAACTTATCCCATAAAGAATTGTAATTGGTTATAGTATGGTAATCGACTTTAGGAAATTAAACAAAGTTATTATAAAATGGCATTACACCTTGCCTTTTATTGATCAAATGTTAGAAAGACTATCTAAGCATATACACTTCTCCTTGATGGTTATTCTTGGTTTTCTTAAATACCCGTGTCAAAAGAAGACAAACACAAACTACATTTACTTGTCCGTTTGGAATTTATGCTTATAGATGTATGCCTTTTGGTTTATGTAAGTCACCCGCTACCTTTTAAACATGTATGATTGCTATATTCTCCGATTTTTTGTGAAAAGATTGTTGAGGTGTTCATGGATGATTTTTCCGTTTACGAATCTTCTTTTAATGACTGTTCGAGCAATCTTGATCGATTTTTGCAGAGATGTCAAGAAACTAATCTTGTATTGAATTGGGAGAAGTGCCACTTTACAGTGAATGAATCCATAGTACGTGGACACAAAATTTCCGAACGAGGTATTGAGGTAGACAAAGATAAAATTGATGCAATTGACAAAATGCCATATCCTAGACATGTGAAAGGTATAAGAAGTTTCCTTGGTCATGCTGATTTCAATACATGTTTCATGAAATATTTCTCAAAGATTTCTAGGCCTCTAACTAATCTTCTTCAAAAATAAGTACCATTTGTTTTTGTTGGTGATTGTGTAGAAGCCTTTGAAATACTTAAGAAAGCCCTAATTACCGCACCTATTGTTCAACCACCTGATTGGAACTTACCTTTTGAAATTATGTGTGATGCGAGTGATTAGCTATTGGTGTTGTTATAGGGAAAAGAGTAGAGAAGAAATTGAATGTTATTCATTATGATAGTAAGACTCTAGAGAGTGCTCAAAAACATTATGCTACTACTGAGTAAGATTTTTTAGCAGTTGTGTTGCCCTGTGATAAGTTTAGACCTTATATTGTTGATTCTAAAGTTACTATTCACCCTCATCATGCTGCTATTAAATACCTAAATGAAAAGAAAGATGCTAATCCTAGAGTAATTAGGTGTGTTCTTTTACTTCAAGAATTTGATTTGCATATTGTTGATAGAAAGGTAGCTGAAAATCCAGTAGCAGATAACTTGTCTAGGATGGAAAATGTTCTTGATGGCCCACTTCCTATTGATAATAGTTTCCCTAATGAGAAATTAGTTCTTATAAATCCTTCTGGCAACACTCCTTTGTATGCAGATTATGCTAGTTACATTGTTGAGAAATACATACCAACTAGCTTCACATAGCAAAAAAAAGAAAACGTTATTCTTTGATTTAAGACATTACTTTTGGGATGACGCACATCTTTATAAAGGAGTAGATGGTGTTATTAGACGTTGTGTACCTGAGCATGAATAGGAACCAATCCTATGGAAGGGTCATTCTGAGGCATACGGAAGGCACCACCCTGGAGATAGAACTACACATCAGGTACTACAATCTGGTTTTTACTGGCCTACTCTTTTCGCAGATGCATGTAGGTTTGTCTTCTCTTGTGATGAATGTCAAAGAATTGGTAATATTAGTATAATTTAGGCAATTCCAATGAATTATTTACTTGTTATTGAACCATTTGATGTTTGCGGTTTTGATTATATGAGACCTTTTCCTTCCTTTAATCTGTATACTCATATTTTACTTACTGGTGATTATGTTACTAAGTGGGTAGAAGCTATTCCAACTAGTAGTGTTGATCATAAAACTTCTATTAAAATGCTTAAAGATGTTATTTTCCCAAGGTTTGGGTCCCTAGATATTTAATGACTGATGGTGGGTCACATTTTGTTCATGGTGCTTTCCGTAAACATATAGTTAAATATGATGTTAACCATAGAATTACATCACCCTCTCATCCTCAGTCTAGCGGTCAAGTTGAGTGGAGGTATTGAGAAATAAAAAAGATCTTGCAAAAGACTGTTAATAGATCTAGAAAGAATTGGTCTAAAAAACTTGATGATGCCTTATGGGCTTACAGAACTTCTTATAAAAATCCTATGCGAATGTCCCTATATAAAATGGTCTATAGAAAAGCATGTCAATTACCTCTTTAGTTAGAACATAAAGCTTATTGGGAAATTAAGGAACTTAACTCTGATTTCAAACTTGCCGGTGTGAAAATAGGTTATTTGATGTTATCTCCTTAGATGAGTGGAAGACCAAACTCTATGAAAATGCAACTTGTTCAAAGAAAAAGTTTAAGAGATGGCATGATAAGATAATTCAAAAACGGGAATTTAAAGTAAGAGACCTAGTTCTTTTGTACAATTATCGTTTCATATTCTTTGTAGGTAAGCTTCTCTCCAAATGGGAAGGACCTTATATCATCGAAGAATTTTATCACTCCAGAGCTATCAAAATTAACAATGTCGAAGGCACAAATGTGAGAGTGGTTAATGGGCCAAGAAATAAAGATTATATCTAAGGTACGCCCATTAATGTTGAAACTAATATTATTCATGTGATGATACCGGAAGAACACATAGGAAAGACCTTCCAGAACACTCCAGAACCATAAAAAGGAATATGTATGTGATACAGTAAGTAAACTAACTCCAAAAATTTCATATATTTTCTTCTGTTCTGGAACATTAGAAAAATTACAAGAAAAAAACCAACCGAGGGGACCCACGAGTCCCTCTGTGACACCGTTTTCTTCCTCGGCTTGTATTCTAACCTAGAAAATATCATTATATATACTTGCGTATGTTTTGACCACCGCGTCGCAAGTTTTCACTCTGTTCTTGTTTTGGGTTGTTTTTCTAATAGAATTAGAAGCAATATGCCATCGCAAGATTCAGAAGGGGATTGTTATGTCTCAGATCTCATCGCAAATCCCTGAGACTATGGGAAAATTGATCCTTATGGGTGGTCAACAAAGGAAGAGGTGGAGGTTGATCTAAAAAGGATTGAACCTTCAAGTGATGAAGAAGAATAGGAAGTACCTCTACCTTACGAAACAAGGTTACACCTTACACTACTCGATTTACCCCTTGTCATCATACGCAGGTAGATACCACCGCTGCCTCTACTAGTAAAACCGATACTTTGATGGAAGGAGCAACAATCGTAAGCAACAAACTTCGCAAGGAGAACTTAGGCCTTAAGCGAGAGGTTGATAAACTTAAGGAGGAGATATTTATCCTAAAGAACATCATTGCTAAGAAGATCACCCAAGAGGGAAATTTGAGCACATGGGTATGGGCATCACCCCTAGATTGTTTCAAGCTTGGGGGAGGTCCCCCAATATCATATATCACCATCACTTTTAAACCATCATATATCTTAGTTCGGCCTTATCTTCGTGATCTAGAAGAATAGAAGTGTAGTATCATTTTTCTTAGAGTGTTTTATTTCTGATTTATCTATCCCTTTAACTGAGTGTGAGAGTTATATAATAAATAGGGACATTTACATATTTCCCCCTAATTTTGACCCGACCTCATCTTTACCCCTAAATAAAAACTGTGCTCAACTATACCCCTCTCCTGTTAAGTGCGTTTATAGAAATACCTTCCATACATTTTCCATCCTGTCAAAGGCCTTTGACCGTTAAGTGCATGTATAGTAAAATGTAATGGTCAAAGGCCTTTGACATGACAGAAAATGTATGGAAGGGCATTTCTATAAGTGCACTTAACTAAAGAGGGGCAAAGTTGAGCATTGTTTTTATTTAGGGGTAAACATGAGGTCGGGCCAAAATTAGGGCGAAAATGGAATTGGCCCTAATAAATATTTGTTGGAATTTGCTTGCTTTACTGTCATGCCTCAGCCACATCAATGAAATAAAAATAGATTGAATGATCATATGCTAATCGCATGTGGAGTAATGACTTCACATGAAAAGAAGTATGAATGATAAAAGTTGTTGGGATTGAACAAACATATATAGTGTTATTCATTGATACAGTCAATGCAATATTATGAAAGAGGAGAGGAGATTAACATAAAAATATACTATCTTGGACATTTTTCATAATTGTGAGCCCACATCAAGTATTTTTTACATGGTCGAATAGTTGATGTTGGACAATGAAGAAAGTGTAATGAGTTATGTTTGTTTATATTCACATAGAAGTTATATTTTCATGCATCCTCTAGCATGTGGTGCTTTTCTAGGAACTTTGCTAGCCCAACAATTTGCACTAAGTAGAGATACTACGTTTGCACCCATAACCCTTATACCCAGTTTGTTGCCATGACTGTCTACCATATCTACCTCTGGATTGAATAAGATCGTTCAAGTAAGTTTTCATCATTGCCTAAAGCAATAAAAATTGCCTCTGAATATGTATGATTTTTTATTGTAAGGGGAAATAAGCTTTGTACGAGCTCATGATGGCAAAGAAATAAAAGCGACAAATTGCATAACAAAGGTCGCTATCATAAGAGGCAATATAAAGTGATGTTACTTTACATTAAGAGTTTGCACATCCCAAATTTAAAAAGCGCATGAGAACCTCTTCTTTCCTCTGTGAAGGGCCTATATCTAAGTTTAGTGTATTTACTTTTATGCAAGAGTCAATAATGTTTATCCATATTCTAATCTATTAAGTCTTTAGTGGCAAGCATCATGTGTTGGGGAAAGATCCATATATATATATACCCAGTTGAATGTAGGTGATCATGACTCATTATTGTTGACATTATCCTCTAGGTAAATAACTTGGGAGGCAAAAACAATAAAGCCCATATCTTCCTATGTGTCTAACAGAACGTCTGCTCCAAAAATATGCATTGAGTGTGAGGAATCATAGAAGACTAAATGATGGTTGAGTATGTGAACTTGCTAAAATGAAAGAACTTACATAGACTCTTCTCTGAAATAGGATGAAACATGATTGTCTCAATGACGAAGACCATAGTTTGTTGGTTGTAATAAAGCTTATGCTCCATACTTCCATATTTGTGGATATATTATTACTTGTTTATGAGAAGTTATATGATGTAAACTTGCTACTATATTAATATTCATGATGCTCTCATGTCTGTATTCTATTTTTATTGACACCTCTCTCTAATTATATGGTCATTAATATCGAGTTCGACATTTTCTTGAGGACAAGCAAGGTCTAAGCTTGGGGAAGTTGATACGTCCATTTTTCATCAAGATTTCCTATTGATATTTATATTGTTGTTGATCATAATTCCACTTTATGTTACAATTCTAATGCCTTTATATCTTAATTTGGAAGATCTACTCAAAGAGGGGAATTGCCTGAAACTGGAATTCTGGACCTGGAAGGCATGGATAAAGCTAGAAATTTTGTGGACTCCAAATAACCTGATACTTCATGATAATTTTTATGGAATATTTATGAATTATTATAGCTAACAAGTAACGGAGGGGGCTACCTGAAGGTGGTGGGTGCGTCCTAATGTCTTGGGAGGGCCACGGGTAGGCTCGCCCTCTTCTCCGATATGATGGATTTTTACCTAAAACAATCAAGAGGATACTTCTGGGATGAAGCGCCACCGTCTCGAGGCGGAAACCTGGGCAAATGCCCTTTTGCTCTCTAGCAGAGAGATTCTACGTGGGAAGCATCCCTCTGGGAGGGGGAAATGGAAGTCATTGTCATCACCAATACTCCCTCCTTCGTAGGAGGGCCAATCTTCGTCAACATCTTCACCAACACCATCTCATCCAAAACCCTAGTTCGTCCTTGTATGCAATCTCTGTCTCGAAACCTCAGATTGATACATAGGGTTGATTACATCTTGTAGTTGATGCTTGTTAGTTTACTTGGAGGAGGATAATGTGTTCATATCCTGGATCATTTTCATTATTGTCACACCCTGTTTTTACTACTACTTCTGTGTAATGCAAAAAATCTGAGCTTGTTAAAACTTTTCCAAAACTAATGATTTGGGTGCCATGATTGTCATTGTATGCTTGTGTGATTGATCATGTGATGACTAAAACCCCATTTCACAATATTGATTTATTTCCCAAAACCTTTACTTGTTTGTGATCAAGGTAAAACTCTACTTTGAGTTGCACTACATGCCCTTGATGGCAAGAAGTGTTTCTACCCAAAGTTGGTGATCTGATTTTAACTTCATTTTAGTGCTTCAAAACAACAAGATAATTATTTTCAGAATTATTTTCATAATTAAATTACATGTGCATTTCTGAGGCCACAATTGGTATTCCTACTTGGAAAATACTTTTCTGCCTTAGGAAAATCTGATTAAATTTGGAGATGATCACAAGGACATATATTTTCCATACAGAAGATTTTAAACCCCTATTTATATTATAATTATTTGAGTAAAACCCTGAAAACCATTTCTATCTGTTTTGACCTTTTGAAATATTTCCAAATCTCAATAAAATCCTAGAAAATTCGAGTGGTATCCCTAAGCCATATTTGGTGTCCACATAAAGTTTCACCTTGATCCAAGGTTATTATGGACCACAAATAACCCTAAAACCCCTTCTGTCCAGATTGGAGTTAGAGTAACTCTACATAGCAAAGTTTGTCCAATGATGCTGAAACTTTGGAGGAGTGCCTAATACCTCAAATGAGGGTTCCACACCAAAAATGGGATTTGTGGGACTTAGTTTGCCCACACTCTCTTTGGAAGGGACAGATCTGGTAAAATGGTGGTGTTTTCAAGTTTACAAAGCTAAATTTGTCCAATGGAGCTCAAACTTGGTGAAACCGCATGTTTTAGCACCAAACCCAAACATGTTAAGTTGCAGCACCAGTGGTGGGGTGCTACTGCCCCAAAGCACTGTTGAACACCTTCTGACAGATGGGTAAAAGCCCCTTTAACCCATAGCTAAACCCAAACCCTTTGCTCCATACTCTCAGATTAGGTGGCCAATATCAATGCCCAACCCTAGTCAACTGGCCCCACAATGGTTCAAAGTGGAAATGAGAATAACCAAAATCAAAGTTTTAGTTCAAAGCTTTAGTTCAAAGCTGACAACACTTGTAACCCAAATCAAAGCTTTAGTTCAAAGGGACCGCAACGGCTAGCCTCACTCCCAGCTAGTGTCAGGACATGCTAGACACGTCCAAAGTGCCTCAAAGCGCACCAGCATGCCGTGGCATGCCAAAACTGCGCTCTGGGCACGCTACAGGAAGCCACCAGGGTGGGGGCGACGCCCTCGGCCAGTTCCAGCCTCCCCCGAGGTGTCCAACCTCTTCCCCGACAACCCCTCTTCATCGAGCGACCATCAGGGGCCCTCCTTTCCCGCGCTAGAGCTCGTGCGACGTGTGCCCGCGCGCACCAGAACCGGCCAAGGTTGCGCGGGCACTGATGCTCGACTCCTCTCTCTCCCCCTCTATTGCAGATGGTTCTGGTAGTCCAAAACCATGTCCTGAGACCGTGGTTTCGACCCCAGCCCCTCTCTGCACCCCCTTGCGCGCTACGGTGAGTCACCGGTGCTCCTGAATCGGCTCACCGTCGTGGTCCTATAAATAGCCCTCCCCCTCGCTCCTGCACCCCTCATACAGCTTCGCCACGACCACTAATGCCTCCCTAGCCACCCCAGCAAGCCAGCAGAGCCCGATGCTCGAGATCGACCAAGGCCCCTCCACCTCGGAGCTCCGGTCGATCTCCGGCTATACGACGGCTCTTCCGACCCTCGACCCACCAAACTGATCCCCTCGACCTCACGAAGCTTTTCCCAAATTTTCCTGAGCAATTCCGTGCCCCTAGCTACCATCTCGACCACCTCCCGAAACTCCTCCACCGCGGCCTCCTCATCGCCGGCGAACTTGTGCCTCTCCGTCGTTGTTCCGACCACCAGCAGGTAGGCGGCGATGAGTCGAACCCATTTCTGTCCTTGTTGGGCCTTGAGAACGTCGGCAACCTCGCCGGCGTGCTCCTCCTCCTCTCTGGCCACACGTAGGAGATGACCCCGATACGTGTGCCCCACCTATCGGAGGCCCAGCCCTCTCCCCTCACTGCCCGCAGCCACTGACCGCAGGGCCCCGCATGTCAGGTTCAAACCTAACGGCGCGCGCGCCTGGGCAGGCTGTCGGCTGGCCTTGGGTCGGCCCAGTTCCAGGCCGAGCCAGGCCAGGGACTTAGCCCATTTTTCTTTTGTTTCTAAACTATGATTTCAAAGATTTTTATAAAAATATTTAACAAGTGTAAAAATATAATTTTTCCACTGATAGTCTTCTGAAAATATGTAATATTTACTAAGACCTTGGGATGAAATTTTCAGCAACTATTCTGTTTTACAATAATAAAAACGACTAAATTGGAATCGTTTTGCTTCTGTTTTGTTGATTTTAAAAATGTTCCTTCATTGGAATCAGAGGAATTTTTTTTTTAAAATAGCCTCTTAGATTTATCAGTAATAAAGAACATTTTTAAAATGACTTTGTGATCTGTTTTTGAGTGAGCTATTTCTTATTTATTCTTTTGACGACGATAGAAAATCCGTGTGACGAGGGAATCAGAGCGGAAGACCTCGAAGACCCCGGATAGCTAGCTGACCATGGCAAGAAGCCCTTTGACCATGACTAAGCATATGTAATATTGCATGTCAAGATAGCAGATATTTCCGTTGCATATGATCATAAGTGCCGGTAAAATCATTGATGTGATGTTACCGATGGCTCCTTCGGAGCACATGCATAAAGCTTGATCCTACCACCTATGAGGGTCATGCTAGTATCATGTTGACAAATAAAGCTAGAGTAATAGTAGCATGAGCATGTGTTGGTATAAATCAAAGTCTTATGAAAACCTCGTCGGGTGCCACTAATGCCCGAGGGTAATGATGAGTTAGGTGGCCAATTTTGGTGAAGTGGTGCAGTGGGTATTTGTGTGATTATGGTTTCAGAAATGGGAATAGATTTATGATGTGTCGACCGTCCCAACCTTACATGTACGACCACGTTACCCCTTTATGGGACGGGGCTATGGTTATTACTCTGGTCGGTGATAGGAAAGAGCCACATTACTAGTGGCAGGAGTGATATGTGGTCACTCTCGTGATGGGTTTTGCCAGGTAGGGTGACTATGCCATTTTTATGAATTCCAAGCACACCATTGGTCCCCGCATGGTTGATACTATCTAGAGTCGGTGCTCATAAGACGTACAACATGTGGGCTGGGTACCAATCGAGTGGCCCTCTTTGTCTAGTATCGTCAAGGGAAAGGCATTGATCGAGTCCTTACCTTGGGTATGTTATATACCGCGAGTCGTGGATGACGCGGAAGTTTCCCGGATCTCGTGGGTCCAGCGTACTACCTCTGCAGAGTGTAAAACTATTCGAATATCCGTGTCCACGGTCAAGGACAGTTGGGTAATCCTTCTTAAACTACGTCCAGTCGTTTCCGCATAAACCAAGTGTGTGTGAGTTGTGATGAAAAGGAGTTATTATGAAAGTAATGATATGACCAAGTTCGGTGACTTGGCATACAGGGTGAACGTGGATGGTTCAGCCCTGAACAGATATATGGATATCTGTAACCTGGTCTTCAAAAGTAATTCATTAACTTGATGCATATTCATGATCATTCCACCAAGATGAATTCCACCCAAGATGCATGTTATTGTTATTCTTCACTTTCATTGTTCATATCATGGCCTTCTTGCGAGTACATTCAAAAGTACTCATTAGCTTGCCACTGGTTATATTATTGACCAGACATGGAAGGACCAGAGTTTGGAGATTAGTACGTCTTCGGAGACGCCCCTGCGAACTAGGACGCTTCCGAGTCAGAATGCCCGTCGGTGTAGGCTTGGTGGCATGGGCACCCGCTTAGCCCCTATGATTTCCGCTATGAGTTGTATCAATATGATTTGGCCTTAGGCCCAACCTTGTGAACTAGACCATTAGGTTATGTGATGTAATAATTCGATACTTGGATGTAAGACTCTTTTATTCGGTATCTGTGTGTTCGGTGAGCATTTATCTCTGGGATCACTCAACATGTTCATTCGGTGATCTCGACTCGTAAGTCGGGGTCCCAGAGACCTGGTATCAGAGCCATCCTGACTATAGGAAGCCTTAGGTAGCATGGATGATAGACGAGACGATTAGTGCACTCAGACCTTAACATGAGATTCTGCATCCACTAAAAACTTTCTAACCCTCTCCTCTACACCTTGTAGATGGTAGCCGTACCTGAGATGCTTCTGGAGATGGGATTTCCTCTATTTTTGAGTGATAGCCTCGAGAAGTGCCAAGTACGCCGCACGCCCCACTTCCTCTACCACGAGCACTGGGTCAACGCTGATACCAAAGAATATCACGTGGACATGATAGTGAAGGCTAATGACTCCCCGACACAGATGGAGGATTTGATGTTGGCAATTGAGACAGAGGCACGAGAAGCACTCATGTGACTCCGCGACATCCTTCCCGAGATGGTTGACGCGCCAGCTACTCGTCACCTACCCTTTGTTAAGCATGGGATAGACGGGTGTTCGACACTCAACCCATCTTCCGAGGACGGGACGCCACTGAGGTTCCAGAGCTACTTCAGTCTCTCCTCCGACACTTTGACGCACCTTTTGATCAAGGAGTCAACAATGATTCGCCAAGAGCTTCACCAAGTTAAGGATCTACTTCGCATGGAGAAGATGAAGAACCGCAAGGTGAAGAAGGAAGGAGCACCCGAAGGAACACCTGGCATCGCTTTCTGAGGAGGAATACCACCGCTTCAGGCCACTCCTCTTCAGAGTCATCGCCTGACCGCGGAAGAGTACACCGAACTCTTTGCTACCTCGCCAACCAAGAGACGATGCGATGGACCGCTTCCTTCCCCTACTCCGTCCAAGAAGGCAAGCACTGATGAAGATGAAGACGAAGATCCCATAGAACCCACCTATGAGACCGCGCAGTCTACCGCTTAGTATTATCAACGTAAGCAATTAGGAGTTATCCCCCGAGCGTAGGTGTTCATGTATTGGTTCAGTGAACCATGAGTGTTGTGTAAACATGTTGGATGCAAGTCGCATTCTGCCTTAGGCAGCTTGTGAGCGTCTACATCGCTTGTTTCAATCTAACACATTAGCTGTTTCAAAAACCTCTTGGCTTAAAAATTCTCACACTAACACAGTACCAGACCCCCTCTTTACTAGAGCATCATCCCTCATGATTTCGGTCGGTTCAGAAAATTGACCTGTCTAATCCCGTGACAGGATGGTGAATGCTACTCGCAACAGCACCTTCGGCAACCCCGGCTCTGCCTCTTCAGGTCAGCAGCAGGGAACCGGAGGGGAAGCTCAAGCTGGAGATCACCATGAGCAGCAAGACGATGTTCCACCGCCACCGCCTCCTCCCGAAAGCTTGACTATGGCTCAGTTCCTTCAAGCTCTTCGAGAGGAACGTCAAGCCTACAATGCCGCTATTCAGTAGCTGGCTCAAACCTTGGTAAACATCCCGCCGCAGAACGGGAATGGCAATAGTCCCTCTTCTCTCTCTGATTTCATGCAAACTACGCCACCCATATTCACGGAGATGACTGAACCATTGGATGCCGATGACTAGATACGTACTATCGAAGACCTCCTCGCGCTGGTCAAATGCACTGATGATCGTGAGAAAGTCCTCTATGCTTCTCACTTTCTCGGAGGCACAGCCAGAGCTTGGTGGGATGGATTTCAGATCGTGCGAGCAGGGCAAGTCATCACTTGGGCTGCGTTCAAAGATGGATTCCGCACTCCTCACATTCCTCCTAGAATGATGACCATTAAGAAGCGGGAATTCCAAGCCTTATGGAAAGGCAGTGGATCCGTCAAGGAGTATTTGCAGAAGTTCAACCTCGTGTCTAGATATGCACCAGAAGACGTCAACACTGAGGCCGCCAAAGTGGAACGCTTTATGGAAGGACTACAACAGTCACTCTAGTATCAGCTGGTTGTATGTGAATGCCGGACCTTCAGCGATCTGGTTAATAAGGCTCTTATGTTGGAGGATAAGCACCGTGCTATGGACGACACCCGTAAGCGCAAGATAATGGGAAGTGGAGGACCGAGTAACCCGAAGCCACACCCGTGGCAGTCATCTCCAGCAAGACCGAGCTATCAACTGTTGTAGTACAAGACTTGAACATTCCGCCAGAACTACCAGCCTCAGCAGCAAGTCAACACCAAGCCGACAATCAATCCACCGAACAACAGTGGAGTCAAGGCCAATCTTCCAGCACAAGTTACGTGTTTTGGATGTGGGCAGACATGGCACTATTCCAGGAAGTGTCCCAACAAGAAGCCCGACGCACCGCACCCCAATGCACCAAATCAAGGCCAAGGAGCACCAGGCAGGAACGAAGCTCCCCACAATCACCAATATCACAGCAGGGGCGGATTAATCATATCTCCGTGAAGAGGCACTGGAAGACCCGTAATGAATTCTAGGTACGTTCCTTGTCAACTCCACCCCAGCAACAATATTGTTTGATTGTGGTGCTTCGCATTCTTTTGTTACACAAAGATTTGCGGAAAAATGTGGTTTAAAACCTACTTTGCTTCGCGGGCATATGGCAGTTCAAACCCTGGGAGCAGTGTTGAGGACCAACCTAGGATGTAGGGAAGTCGGGATAGTTATCAATGGGACAAGCTTCGTAGCGAATCTCATTGTGCTTAAGTCGCAAGGCCTAGAAGTAATTCTCGGCATGGATTGGTTGGCCAAGCATCAAAGCATCTTGTACTGTGCCAACAAAGCCATTACCATGACAAGCGACCTAGGTGTCAAAGTCAAGTATGTCTCTAAGCCAGTACCCGCTCGAGTACCACGGGTCAACATCCTGTCAGAGGTAGAACTCGATCGAGTGCCAATAGTCTGTGAGTACCCGGACGTCTTTCCTGATGAGCTACCAGGGATGCCTCCTGACCGAGACATCGAGTTCATCATTGATCTCATGCCCGGATCAAGGCCTATCTATAAGAAGCCTTACAGGATGGGATCCGAAGAGCTAGCAGAGCTTAAGAAGCAGCTAGATGAGCAACCCAGGAAAGGGTTTATTCGTACGAGTGCGTCACCTTGGGGATCGCCTGTTCTGTTCGTGTCCAAGAAGGATGGAACTATCAGACTCTGCGTCGATTACCATTCTCTCAACAAAGTCACGGTCAAGAACAAGCATCCGCTCCCCAAGATTGAAGACTTGTTTGATCAGCTAAATGAAGCTAAGGTATTTTCCAAGATCGATCTCCGGTCTAGATATTACCCATTGAAGATTCGACTCGAGGACATACCCAAGACTGCATTCCTGACCCGGTATGGTCTGTACGAATACACGGTCATGTGTTTTGGATTGACTAATGCCCCAACTTACTTCATGTACCTCATGAACAAGGTCTTCATGGAATACCTGGACAAGTTTGTCGTCGTATTCATTGATGACATACTAATATTTTCCAAGTCCGAAGAAGAGCATGAGAAACACTTGAGGTTAGTGTTGGCAAAGCTTCAAGTGCACCAACTTTATGCCAAATTCAGAAAGTGCGAATTCTGGCTGAAAGAAGTTGGATTCTTGCATCATACCATGACAGCAAGTGGATTCGCGGTTGATATCTCCAAGATTACTCCGGTAACCAACTAGGAATCACCAATTGATGTGAAGGAAGTCAGGACCTTCCTCGGACTCGTGGGATATTACCACAAGTTTGTAGAAGGATTCTCCCGCATCGCTCGACCTATGACTCAGATCTTGAAGAAAGGCAAGAAGTTCGAATGGACGCCGGAGTGTGAAGCAAGCTTCCAAGAATTGAAGAAGAGATTAACTACCGCCCCGGTATTGTCCACTCCAG
Organism: Hordeum vulgare subsp. vulgare; assembly: GCF_904849725.1. NCBI lineage: Eukaryota > Viridiplantae > Streptophyta > Magnoliopsida > Poales > Poaceae > Hordeum > Hordeum vulgare. The sequence goes on along the minus strand of NC_058524.1, from coordinate 377,325,215 downwards.
ATATCAACAAGGAGTTTGTGATATATTGTGATGCTTCCAGAACCGGGTTCGGTGGAGTTCTAATGTAGGACGGCATAGTGGTGGCATATCTGTCACAACAACTGCGCCCGCATGAGGAGAATTATGCCACCCATGATCTTGAATTAGCAGCAGTAGTGCATGCCCTGAAGACATGGCGACATTACCTTTTGGGGAAACGATGTGAAATATATACTAACCACAAAAGTCAGAAGTATATCTTCACCCAAAGGGAATTGCATACGAGGCAACGAAGATGGTTTGAGTTAATCAAAGACTACGACCTCAGCATTCAATATTACCCAAGTAAGGCCAATGTAGTGGCTGGTGCCTTAAGCCGGCAGACCAGCACCTTGAACGTCATGCTCTAGGAAAGGCAACCTACCTTGTATGAATAATTGGAGAACTTCGGATTGGAGCTAGTAGATTCAGGATTCCTAGCTAACCTTGAAGTCAAACCAACGTTGATTAATGATATCAAGGAGGCCCAGAAGGGTCATAAGAGCATTGAAGGCGTCAAGAACAAGATTCAAGAAGGCAAGACCTCAGGATTCTCGGTGGATGAACAAGGATTAGTGTGGTTTGGGAAACGTTTATGCGTACGCAACAAGGCTGAACTCAAGAATTTGATCCTACAGGAAGCTCATGATACACCCTACTCTATTCACCCCGGTGGTACCAAGATGTATCAGGATCTTCGAGAAAGATTCTAGTGGCATGGCATGAAGAGGGAAATAGCGTCTTATGTTGCCAAGTGCGACGTGTGCCAGTGAGTCAAGGCTGAGCATCAGCGACCTGCTAGATTGCTACAACCTCTCCAGGTGCCCGAATGGGAGTGGGACAAGATAGGCATGGAGTTTGTTACCGACTTACCAAGGTCAAGCAGAGGCCATGACTCTATATGGGTCATTGTCGACCATCTGACCAAGGTGGCCCATTTCATTCCAGTCAACACCACTTATGATGGGGACAAGTTGGCTAGTCTCTATATTGAGCGTATTGCGAGCCTTCACAGAGTTCCCAAGGAGATTGTATCTGACCGAGGCACGGAGTTCACCTCAAGATTTTGGAAGAAGTTCCAAGAAGCCCTCGGTACCAGGCTCTCTTTCAGCACCGCTTTCCACCCACAAATGGGCGGACAAACGGAAAGAGTGAACCAGATACTCGAAGATATGCTCCGCTCTTGCATCTTGGCACATGGTGCCAAGTGGGAAGACTGTCTTCCATTCGCTGAGTTCTCATACAACAACGACTACCAGTCTAGTCTCCAAATGGCCCCATTTGAAGTGTTGTACGGACGAAAGTGCCGCACCCCGCTCTACTGGTCCGAAACCGGTGAAGGGCTGATTTTCGGGTCGGAAGTTTTGCACAAGGCAGAAGAGAAGGTGCAACTTGTCCGAGAAAATCTAAAGACAGCCAAGTCACGACAAAAGAGCTGTCGGATTCTTATCGTAGGGAATTGGAGTTTAACCTTGAAGACCAGGTGTACCTCCGAGTAACACCTCTCAAGGGAACCAAGCGTTTCCATGTTAAAGGGAAACTCACTCCAAGGTTTAGTGGACCTTTTAATATCACGGCAAGGCGTGGAGAATTTGCTTATCGGTTGGAGCTACCTCCGAAACTTTTGGGTGTGCACAATGTATTCCACGTGTCACAACTCCGGAAGTGTCTTCAAGCGCCAAACCGCTCTAATCTTTACAAGGACATTGACCATCAGGCTATCGACCTCCATCCGAATCTCACCTACCGCGAGAAGCCAATCCGCATTCTGGATGAAGTTGAGCGTTGCACCAGAAGCCGCACCATCAAGTATTTCATGGTTCAGTGGAGCAACCACACCAAAGCCGAAGCAACATGGGAGAGTGAAGACTATCTCCGATCTGAGTTTCCGGACCTTTTTAGCTCCTATCTTAGGAATCTCGGGGAGGGGATTCTTGTAAGGGGGATAGGTGTATCACTCCCTGTTTTTACTACCACTTCTCTCTCATGCAAAAATGTGAGCTTGTTAAAACTTTTCCAAAACTAATGATGTGAGTGCCATGATTGTCATTGTATGCTTGTGTGTTTGATCATGTGGTTATAAAAACCTCATTTCACAATACTGATTTATTTATCACCCTACTTTGAGTTGCACTACATGCCCTTGATGGCAAAAAGTGTTTCTACCCAAAGTTGGTGATCTAATTTTAACTTCATTTTTAGTGCTTCAAAACCACAAGATAATTATTTTTAGAATTATTTTCCTAATTAAATAACATGTCCATTTTTTAGGACAGAATTGGTATTCCTACTTGGAAAAATACTTTTCTGCCTTCGAAAATCTGATTAAATTTGGAGATGATGAGAGTGACATATCTTTTCTATACATAAGATTTTAAACCCCTATTTATATTATATTTATTTGAGTAAAACCCTGAAAACCATTTCTGTCTGTTTTGACCTTTTGAGATATTTCCAAAGGAAATATTTTCAATAAAATCCTAGAAGATTCCAATGGTATCCCTAAGCCATATTTGGTGTCCACATAAAGTTTCACCTTGATCCAAGGTAATTAAGGACCCCAAATAACCCTAATACACCTTTTGTCCAGATTGGACTTAGAGCAGCTTTACATAGCAAAGTTTGTCCAATGATGCTGAAACTTTGCACGAGTGCCTAATACCTCAAATGAGGGTTCCACACCAAAAATGGGATTTGTGGGACTTAGTTTTCCCACACTCTCTTTGGAAGGGACATATCTGGTCAAATGGTTGTGTTTTCAAGTTTACAAAGCTAAACTTGTCCAATGGAGCTCAAACTTGGTGAAACCTCATGTTTTAGCACCAAACCCAAACATGTTAAGTTGCAGCACCAGTGGTGGGGTGCTACTGCGCCAAATGACCGTCGAACACCTTCTGACAAATGGGTAAAAGCCCATTTAACCCATAGCTAAACCCAAACCCTTTGCTCCAAACTCTCATATTAGGTGGCCAGTATCAATGCCCAACCCCAGTCAACTGGCCCCTCACTGGTTCAAAGTGGAAATGACAAAAACCCCAATCTAAGCTTTAGTTCAAAGCTGACAGCACCAATATTCCTTGTCTCCCTTGAACAGCCAAAGCTCCCACGGGACCCCAACGGCTAGCCTTACTCCCAGCCAGTGCGAGGACATGTTAGACACGTCCAAAGTGCCTCAAAGCGCACCAGCATGCCGTGGTATGCCAAAATTGTGCTCTGGGCGCGCTACAGGAAGCCACCAGGGTGGGGCGACGCCCTCGGCCAGTTCCAACATCCCTCGAGGTGTCCAACCTCTTCCCCGACAAACCCTGTGCATTGAGAGACCATCAGGGCCCCTCCTCTCCCGCGCTAGAGCTCGTGCGACGCGTGCGCGTGCGCACCAGAACCGGCCAAGGTTGTGCGCCACTGATGCTCGACTCCTCACTCTCCCCCTCTGTTGCAGATGGTTCTGGCAGTCCAAAACCACATCCTCAGACCGTGGTTTCGACACCAGCCCCTCTCTGCACCCCCTTGCATGCCACAGTGAGTCACCGGCGCTCCAGAATCGGCTCACCGTCTCGGGCCTATAAATAGCCCTCCCCTCGCTCCAGCACCCCTCAGACAGCTTCGCCATGACCATTAGTACCTCCCTGGCCACCCCAGCAAGCCAGCGGAGCCCCGGTGCTCGAGATCAACCGAGGCCCCGCCGTCTAGGAGCTCCGGTCGATCTCCGGCTACACGACGACTCCTGCATGTTGGAAATATGCCCTAGAGGCAATAATAAATTAGTTATTATTATATTTTTTTCGTTCATGATAATTGTTTATTGTCCATGCTATAATTGTATTGATTGGAAACACAAATACATGTGTGGATACATAGACAAAACACTGTCCCTAGTAAGCCTCTAGTTGACTAGCTCGTTGATCAAAGATGGTCAAGGTTTCCTAACCATAGACAAGTGTTGTCACTTGATAACGGGATCACATCATTAGGACAATCATGTGATGAAAAAGACCCAAACTATGAACGTAGCATATTGTTCGTGTCTTTTTATTGCTATTGTTTTCTGCGTGTCATGTATTTGTTCCTATGACCATGAGATCATATAACTCACTGGACCCGGAGGAATACCTTGTGTGCATCAAACGTCTCAACGTAACTGGGAGACTATAAAGGTGCTCTACATGTATCTCCGAAGGTGTCTGTTGAGTTAGTATGGATTAAGACTGGGATTTGTCACTCCGTGTGACGGAGAGGTATCTCGCAGCCCACTCGGTAATACAACATCACACACAAGCCTTGCAAGCAGTGTGACTAACTGTAAGTCACGGGATCTTGTATTACAGAACGAGTAAAGAGACTTGCTGGTAATGAGATTTAAATAGGTATACGGATACGGACGATCGAATCTCCGGCAAGTTACATATCGAAATACAAAGGGAATGACATACGGGATTATATGAATCCTTGACACTGAGGTTCAACCCATAAGATCTTCGCATAATATGTAGGATCCAATATGGGCATCCAGATCCCGCTATTTGATATTAACCGAGGAGTGCCTCGGGGCATGTCTACATAGTTCTCGAACTCGCAGGGTCTGCACAGTTAAGGTTCGATGATATTGTAGTATAGTTGAGTTATATATGTGGTTACCGAATGTTGTTCGGATCCCTGGATGAGAACACAGACGTCACGATGGTTTACGGAATGGTACGAAACAAAGATTGATTATAGGATGGTTTCATTTGGTTACCGGAAGGTTTTCAGGCATTACCGACATTGTACCGGGAGTGAAGAATGGGTTCCGAAAGTTCACCGGGAGGGGAGCAACCCACCCGGGGGAAGCCAAGTGGCCTTAGGGGTGGCGCACCAGCCCTTATTGGGCTGGTAGGACAACCCAAGAGGGCCTTGGCACCAAGAGAAGAAAACCAAAGCGAAAGAAATAAAAGGAGGTGGGAAGGAAGAGAAGGACTCCACTTTCCAATCCTAATTAGAGTAGGATTCCTCCTCTCCTCCTAGCTGTCGGGACCCCGATCCTAAGTCATAGGAATCCAGCCTGTAACACATCACATCTCTTTGCGGTCTCACGCATGGTTAACTCCATGGCTGCAGCCTTACCTTAGCAGGGACCGTTTGCGTCTTTTGACTCACGTTTGCAATAGTGTCGCTAGCATTCCAATGTAAAAGAACCCGGATCGACAAGTCTAGTCACAAAACAAACTGGCAGTACCGCACAAGGACAGGCATACATGACCCAACAAAGCAGGTGTCGGTCACCAGCGAGTGTAGACGAGTCGTAGCAAGCTACAAGGACTCTAGTACATCGCGTGACATTTCCCCAAGGGGGACAGACACAACAGCTAAGAAGGACACATGCCGGTCAACCAATGTGTCCGGAGCAGTAGCGAACTACCAAGGCTCGTTGGATCACAAAGGGGCATTTCCTTGTAAGGAGTGCTACTAAAGTTCATGACTAGGTAATCGAACCCCATACATATCAAGTACGACACACGTACGCATGGCATACCGATATGTATAGATACATCGATGGCATCACAACATAACCATAAACATACAAGCTTTATATAAGAGGCTCGGAAGAGCCACACACATAATATTACACATTAAGGGTCTCACGACCCACAATAGCAAGACTTTAGGATAACTATCTACTCATGCAAGGTATCAATAAGGTATTGTGGGGTTTCATGTGGAAAGCCAGCATTTGACTCGTGGCTAGAAAACTTGCATTTTTAAATAATTTTGACAACTTGATTTCTCGCACACGAGTCCACTAACACCACAACAATACACCATCGTGGAATCATTCCGTCTCCATACGGAAATGCCGTCCACGACACTCACGCTTATCTTGACAATTTTATGAGTAGCCATTTAAGTTATCTATGAACAACATATGTCTCCAAGTAGTCCATATCCGCGGACGCGGCTATTCGAATAGAACATAACCCTGCAGGGGTGTACTTCGTCACACACGCTCTCACCACTTATCACCATGTGCACGTCATGCACCTCGGCAACCTTCAAGCGGAAGCCTAGCGAGGGAGTCGGCCACGACCGTTAACCACACTAGTACCTAGTCCAGGTTTATCGCCTATCTGAGAGTAACCCGTACGGAAGTCCGGCCGGGGTTTCCGCCACGGCCTCTCAGGTCAGCACTATGCACGGCGTCCAGCATGACTATAAACACCAGAAACTACTTGCAACTCCTGGACCAAGTACTAAGCGATTAATAAGTCGAGAGGGTCAATTAAGTATCCCAACATGTGGTAGTATCTAGTCTTAGATTACATACACGGAACTCAGTTCCTAAGGACGGTTCCAATGAAACAACCCGCCATGTACTCCTACACAACCTTTCATCGGTACCTTTACCAAATCAGGTTCAACACACAACCTTTGCTTACCAAACACATTCTCACAATTCTGTTCATCTCCCAGATGACAGACCATATACAACTCTAAGCATAGCATGCATAGCAGGATAAGGCACATCATGGCTCAAGCAACTACCAGGTATGCTAGGTTGCAAGGTTCGGCTATTTACTGTGACAAGGATAGGTCATGCAAAGGAAGTGGGTTCAACTAACGTGGCAAAAGCAGTTGAAGCATTTGATCCTAATGCAATAAGTAAGTGCAGGAGCAAGAACATGGGATTTATCGGGATGATCAAAATGGTTGCTTTCCTTGTTGCTCAGAGGAGGGACAATATCCGTCACACGGATGTCACCAAAGGAATAACAACAATCAATAACAATCATATGCAAACAAGATGATGCATGAGCATGGCATGAGAATGCAATGTGATAAACTAATATGGTCAACATGTATTAGGTTTGAAGTTGATTTGAATCAAATTCAAATATCACTTCGAACGAGGTATTCTCAGATACAGATTTAATTGATTCGACCTGATGCTCAGATCAACTTGATGTTAACATGCATGGGATGTCATGTTAAGGTACTGGTTTGTTAATAGAACGATGTTTGATCATGTCAAACAAAAAGAAATTTAAATACTTTCCATATTCCATTTATAAAGTATTTATAAGAATTGACTTATTTATTAATCTACATGTTTGGGTTCTGTAACTTTTTCAAACATGATTGGAAATAGGATATTCAGATTACTTGAATTTTTCTGATACTTTTTCATATATAAATTATTTTCATTGGTGTTATAGATTAATTTCTATGAATTTTTGAAGTTTTAAACATCAGCATGACATCAGCACGTCCATTTGGCCGTTGAAAGTCAAACCTGACAAGTGGGACCGACTGGTCAGTGTCTCTGGTCAATTTTAGATTAGGATTAATCTTATTTAGTTAACTAAACTCACTGGACCGACATGTTAGTGTCTTATTAATTTATCTAATTTATTTTTATTATCTCTAAACTATCCAGAGGCTGGCCCACCGTTAGTGGCTCAGGCCAGCTGAGATCCACCGGCGGCGAGGTCGTCCTCGTCGGCGGGGAGCCTCCGGCGAGCACCAGAGCGTCGGGGGGGGCTCCGAAATGGCGCACAGAGGGGCAAACGCTGCGCCGAGAGCACCAGAAGAACGGCACTTCTCCCGTGGTTCCATTTCTGCACTTAGCCGGGGCTGATCTGGCCGGAGATGACGCCGGCGACGAGCTTGAGGGCGGCCAAGGTTCGGGCGTCATCGAGGTCATCGATACACAAGGAGTTGCGCATGGGACTTAGCTCCTACGGCATCTACGCGATGGCCTGAAGCTGCTGGTGCCCTCAGAAGGACGAGCTGATCACCGGAGGGTTACCTGCGACGAGCTGCAGCGGTGGATCTTGTCGGTCTCCGGTGGAACTAGGCCTAGAGGAGGGGATCGATGGGGAGATCTTAGGGGAAATGACCGCATGCTCACGGGGAGTGCAGTGGTGGCGCTAGTTTGCTCGGGGACGGCCTGGAGAGGGAGAACGCCGGCAACGATCTTTGGTGACCCGAGGAAGAAGACGACAGCTGCTCGTCGTTTCACTGCATCTTGGCGTCGGGCTCAGGGCTAGGAAGCTTCACGGAGATGCGGCGGACCTAATGCGTGGCTCAGAAGGAAAGAGGGGAGGCTAGAACGATGGCGAGCTCGAGCTCTGCTCGGGCTCCAATGGCGGCAGAAGGAAACGGGCCAGAGGGGGAGAATGGGCACGGGAATGGATAGCCACGGGCTCGGGGAGCTTATCTCCGTGCTTGCCAGCGTGAGGCGGTGGCCAGGCAGGCGCACAGGTGCATGGCCGCGCCGGAGTACGCGACGGCCACCTCCTGCTGCCCACTGGTGGGGGAGGAAGACAACAGGAAGGAGATGGGCCGGACCAGGTGAGCGTCAGGTAAGGGTTTTTCCATTTTTTTTATTTGTTTCTGTTTTGGCCATTTCAATAACTTGCTAATTATTTCAGCTGCCAACTAGTTTGTAAAAATTATTTTAAACACACCAGAATAATTGGTTTAATATTTCCAACCATTCCCAAAGTTTTCAATATTTTTGAAAGTGTAAAGTTTCTGATTTCAAATTTAAAACTTGAAACTAGTAGCTTTTTGCATTTATTGAAAATGCTTAAAGTGTCAAGAAAATGGTTTTCTTCATTGCTCATTTACTTTCATGATTTATCAGAAAGTTTGAACTTTTCTTGAGGCCATTTTGGGTTCATTGATTTTAACTAGTTTGAGATTTCCTTTATTTAAAGAAGTGGCTAGGGTTTTGAGTTTTTCCTTCACCACTTTCTTTGTTCTTGTTGAAACTTTCTTAGATGCAATGCAAAGAAGACATGAGCACAAACTAACTTGCTTAAGGGTTCAGGGATGTGACAACTCACCCGCACTCAAAAGAATTTCGTCCCGAGATTTAGAAGTCGTCGGGAATAACGCCGGATACTCAAGTCGGAGACGATCCTCTCTTTCCCAAGTTGCCTCCTTTTCAGAATGATTTGACCATTGAACGTTAAGAAACTTGAGGTTTCGACGTCGACTTGTACGCTCAGCTTGATCAAGAATACGCACGGGCTATTCTCGGTATGAAAGGTTGTCTTGGAGATCAAGCGTTTCGTGGTCCACTTCACGCATAGGATCCGAAAAGCAACGCCTTACTTGCGAGACGTGGAAAACATCATGAACCTTGGAAAGATGTGGAGTAAGTTCCAACTCGTAGGCAACTTCTCCTCGTTTGGCAAGAATGCGAAAAGGACCAATGTAACGAGGAGCCAACTTGCCCTTGATACCGAATCGATGGGTACCCTTCAAAGTTGTAACCCAAAGGTAAGCCTTCTCGTCAAATTCAAAGGTCACAACCTTATGATGACGATCATATTGGCTCTTTTGACAAGACTGGGCTGTTATCAACTTTTCACGAATAATGCGAACCTGCTCTTCTGCATCCTGGATCATGTCCGGGCCAAAGAGTTGCCTCTCTCCGGTTTCTGACCAATTAAGAGGTGTTCGACATCTTCGTCCATAGAGAACTTCAAAAGGGGCTTTGCCCAAGCTTGATTGATAACTATTGTTATAAGCGAATTCAGCGAATGGAAGGCACTTCTCCCAATTCATACCGAACGATATAACGCAAGCTCAGAGCATATCTTCTAGGATTTGATTAACTCTTTCTACTTGACCACTTGATTGGGGATGGAAAGCAGTGCTAAAAGATAAGTGAGTCCCCATGGCATTCTGAAAACTTTCCCAGAAGTGAGAAGTAAAGATACTCCCACGGTCCGAGTTAATCTCCAGGGGAACACCATGAAGAGACACTATTCGGGAGATATATAACTTTCCTAGCTGGCTAGCTATTATGCTCTCACGAATAGGAAAAAAATGAGCCACTTTGGAAAGACGGTCAATGACCACAAAGATTGCATTATTTCCTTTCTTGGTCTTGGGAAATCCGGTAATGAAATCCATACTAACTTTATCCCATTTCCATTCAGGAATAGCTAGAGGTTGAAGGGTGCCAGCAGGCCTTTGATATTCTGCCTTAACTCGACGACAAACGTCGCAGTTAGCAACGAACTCAGCAATTTCTCTCTTCATCCTAGTCCAGCAGAACCTCTGGCGTAGGTCCTGATACATCTTAGTACTACCTGGATGAATGGTGAGAGGAGAATCATGAGCCTCCTTAAGGATCAATTGCCGCAGACGTTTGCTCTTGGGAACCACTAAACAATTCTGAAAGAACGCAACACCTTTCTCATTGATGGAGAAATCCCTAGCGTTGCCGCTAGCAATATTCTCCTTGATCCGGGATATACCCTTATCATAGGCCTGCACGGCTATGATTTGATCCCTAAGAGTAGGCTTCGCCACCAGGGTAGAAAGGAATCCTTGAGGAACAATATGAAGATTCAACTTCCGAAAGTCCTCATAGAGATGTGGTTGACCTTGTTGTAGCATCAAATTGTTACAATAAGATTTACGACTTAGTGCATCGGCCATAACATTGGCCTTCCCCGGGGTGTAAGTTATCCCTAAGTCGTAATCCGAGATCAACTCAACCCAGCGTCTTTGCCTGAAATTCAAATCCAGTTGGGTGAAGATATATTTCAGACTTTGGTGATCAGTGAATATTTCGCAACGATTACCCAAAAGGTAATGTCATGAGGTTTTTAGTTCATGGACCACAACTGCAAGCTCAAGGTCATATGTGGGATAATTATCCTCATGTGGACGCAACTGTTGAGATGCGTATGCGATCACATGACGATCTTGCATGAGAATGCAACCTAATCCTTGTCGCAAGGCGTCGCAATAGATAACAAAGTCCTTAGAAAAATCTGGTGGTAGCAACACAGGTGCGGAAGTCAGGCGTCTTTTCAGTTCCTGAAAACTATGCTCACACTGTGGTGTCCACTCGAACTTTTTATTCTTCTTGAGGAGTTCAGTTAGAGGCTTTGCAACCTTGGAGGAATTCTCGACAAAGCGGCGACAATAGCTCGCTAGACCAAGAAAACTCCTAACTTGCTTAACCGATTCAGTTTGAGTCCAATCAAGGACAGCTTGAACTCTCTCGGGATTGACAGCAATATCCTTACCAGAGATTACGTGTCCTAGATAGGTCACTTCTGGTAACCAGAATTCACATTTTGAAAACTTGGCATAAAGGCGATGCTCTCGAAGTTTCATCAATACCAGCCTTAGATGCTCGGCATGTTCTTGTTCGTTCTTCGAGTAAATGAGAATATCGTCGAGGTATACCACGACGAATTTATCCAAATACTCCATGAAGATTGAATTCATCAGACGAGAGAAGGTGGCTGGGGCATTGGTTAAACCGAAGGACATGACGGTGTACTCGTATTGGCCATAACGAGTAACAAAAGCCGTTTTTGGAATGTCCCCGTTCTTGATCTTGATTTGATGGTATCCCAACCTCAAATCCATTTTGGAGAAGACTGAGGATCCAGCGAGCTGATCGTACAGATCGTTGATCCTGGGGAGCGGATACTTGTTCTTTATGGTGACCAGATTAACTGGTCGGTAATCTACAACCATCCGATCCGTTCCGTCTTTCTTCTTGACGAAGAGGACGGGGCAACCCCGAGCAGAAGAGCTAGGACGAATGAAACCTTTGTTCAAGGCCTCATCTAATTGCTTCTTAAGCTCGGCTAGCTCCAGGGGTGCCATCTTATATGGTCGTCTGGCTATTGGGACAGTTCCCGGAACAAGATCTATCACAAACTCTACATCTCTGTCAGGTGGAATTCCTGGCAGTTCCTCCGTAAAGACATCCGGAAAGTCACGGACTACCGGAATGTCTTCAAGTTCCGGAAGAGGGTTGGCATTTAGGGAATAGAGTTGGCATTTGGCAACTCGAGTAGAGACATTTACTATCTCACCCGAGGGATGGGTAAGCTGGACATTTCTAGAATGGGTATCAATCTTGGCATAGTGAGCTGACATCCATTCCATGCCCAAGATGATATTAATATCCGAAGATTTCAATGCTATCAAAGAGGCTAGAAAAACTAGCCTATCTACTAGAATTTCATTGTCATAGGTTATCCTAGAGGTTTGCCATTTACTACCAGGAGTTTGGACAACCAATGGGATTGGCATATCACAAAAAGACATGTTATGCAACTCTGCATAACTTTCTGAAATGAAGGAATGAGAAGACCCAGTGTCAAAGAGAACAGACGCTGGGTGATGATTAACAAGAAGCATACCCAGCATGACGTCGGGGTCCTCTGCGGCTTCTTTTGCTGACACATAGTTCACACGGCCACGTGCAGGAGTTGGCTTCATATAGTAAGCTTTGCCCGACTTGGCTTGCCCGACGGACTTTCCGGGTTGCTTGGCACCCATATTCTGAGGACACTCACGGGAATAGTGCCCTGGTTCTCCACACTTGTAGCATATCACTTGGTTGGCACGTGGTGCAGCATTGCTAGCTGGACCACCAAAGGTTTTTGCTGGAGGGTTGGCCTGATTCGTCTGAGGCGCCACGTAGGATGGCCTCGGAGTGTATCTTGGCGGCAGAGAACTGTTCGGAACCCACAGCCTGCGTTTGGGAAACACGGAACTAGAAGAAGAGCCAAAGTCACGGGAGTGCTTCCTTGTGGCTTCGAAGTCAGAATGACCAGTCTCGGCACTGATCGCTTTGTTGACCAGGGCTTGAAAGCTTGCACACTCATGGAGGCGCAGATCACGACGAAGCTCAGGGCTCAGACCCTTACGGAACCTTGCTTGCTTCTTGGCGTCAGTGGACACCTCCTCTGTTGCATAGCGGGCGAGGTTACCGAACTCGCGGCTATAGGCATCCACAGACAACTTGCCCTGAGTGAAGGCACAGAACTCCTCTCTCTTTCTGTCCATCAGGCCCTCTGGAATATGGTGCAGACGAAAAGCTGCACTTAAGTCTGCCCATGTGGCTACTGGTTCAGCAGGACGCATAGCTTCAAAGTTCTCCCACCACATATTGGCGGTACCCTCCAGGAAATACGCCGCAAAGGTCACCTTATCAGCCTCGGACACATTCGCAGAGCGAATCTTGCGTGAGATGCTGCACAGCCGGTCATCAGCGTCGAGGGGATCGACGGAATGATGAAACTTTGGAGGATTCAGCTTCACAAAGTCATTAAGGGACACTGCAGCATTCCTAGGCTGTCGAGCCGTATTCTGCTCAATACGCTCTAACAGTCGGTTGGTCTCTCTTTTGTTTCTCTCTGCCTCAAGCATCACTTCCGCCAGAGAAGGCGGGTGAGGCAGGTCTTCCTGCGACGCTTGACTAACCTCGCCTTTCTCATGACGAGGGGCACGGTTCAACCTGGTGAACACCATCCTGACAAACAAACTCACAGCTTAGACCAATATCACATCAATACTAGCTATGGATTAAGAATGTACTGAACACACGGAATGCGGAAATGAATATCCGAACAACATGGTAACAAGCAACTGCTATATATACACCATGGTTCATACACACCCTTACGTAGTTCAGTACAACCTTAACCGAAGAGCAAACTACTGAAATTATGAAACTACCCATCAGAGGCTTACAAGCTTCCTATACATTATTTATCCAGGCCTCCGGAATTCATTTCACCTCACACGCATACTTCACAAGTCACGCAGGACTATGAACGTACGGCTACTACCATACTATCCTTTCTCTCACTGCTCAGGCATCCGCATAGAACATCTCATAGAGATTACCTCCATGACCTGGAAGCTCAACCTGCGGATCGGGAAACACTCTAGCTTGAGATCCCTGGGATCCGTAAGGACACGGATGTGGCCTTGGTCCCCTGACTCGTGGTAAGAGGGGTCCCCGAAGAGGTGTGACTCCTCCTATAGCTGGACAGTCAACGTGAGCCGGAAGATGGGTCCTAACAGGGTTCAGCATCTCCATATCTCTGTACCCTGTCTGGACTACCGGTGCCAGCTGCATCAAAGCCGTCCACAGACGGGCATGGGTAGCATAAAGCTCCATGCGAGGAGCACGAGCATCCCTATCTCTGTTCTCTAGCATCTCAATAGTGGATTGCAATAGTGGATCCTCCATAGAAGAATCAAATTAGACTCCACTGAGGTATCCCTCTTCACCAGGCTGAGAGGCCGGAACATAGCAGAACTCTGAATTCTGCAGGAGTGCATGTCTCTCTCTCATAATGGTCAGCATTGAATAGGCAGCATCTTGTACTGCCATGTCAACCGTGACTCCCAACCCGTAGGACCAATGGATTGGCTCCTCAGCTCCAGGGTAGTCTGGAAATACCCTAACAGTGCAGATGTACTGGCTCTGGTTGAAGTCTCGGTACTGTTCCTCCACTGTGTACTCGGGGTACCAGCGGTAACCGCACACCGATATCACCCTGACCAGCATGGCCGTATGACCCGACACATCAATGCACCTGGTCAGACGTACCACCTGACAAGAAGGACGGCCAGGCATATGTAAATAGAGAGTAATGCAAAAGCATTAGAGCTCTGAATGAAGAATAAGGCAGCATAACACCTGTAAATGCTCAAAAACAAATTTTGAGACAACCCACAAATGGAATAGTGTAACCAATCAACTATCAAGTTCAACTCTCTGGACATCAAGCTTACTTCCTTTTTCCTAGGAATGAAAGAAACCCAACATGTCTTGACCCGTAGTCCTATAATCTACCGATCAGAAACACGAGCCTAGAATAAGATGAGTAACCTAGTCCTTAATTCCAGCAGAAAAGACGAGGATGACCAGAATAGAATAACTTGAGAAGAGAACAAGAGTCTTACGTTCCCTTCCACAATCAATTCCCTTATATATAACTAAAGAAATTCTAGACTCAACTTCGACCAGTTTGGCTTAGTAATCCTACAGTCAGTCATGCTCTGATACCAACGCTGTTGGGACCCCGATCCTAAGTCATAGGAATCCAGCCTGTAACACATCGCATCTCTTTGCGGTCTCACGCACGGCTAACTCCACAGCTGCAGCCTTACCTTAGCCGGGACCGTTTGCGTCTTTTGACTCGCGTATGCAATAGTGTCGCTAGCATTCCAATGTCAAAGAACCCGGATCGACAAGTCTAGTCACAAACCAAAGTGGCAGTACCGCACAAGGACAGGCATACATGACCCAACAAAGCAGGTGTCGGTCACCAGCTAGTGTAGACGAGTCGTAGCAAGCTACAAGGACTCAAGTACATCGCGTGACATTTCCCCAAGGGGGACAGACACAGCAGCTAAGAAGGACACATGCCGGTCAACCAATGTGTCCGGAGCAGTAGCGAACTACCAAGGCTCGTTGGATCACAAAGGGGCATTTCCTTGTAAGGAGTGCTACTAAAGTTCACGACTAGGTAATCGAACCCCATACATATCAAATACGACACACGTACGCATGGCATACCGATATGTACAGATACATCGATGGCATCACAACATAACCATAAACATACAAGCTTTATTTAAGAGGCTCGGAAGAGCCACACACATAATATTACACATTAAGGGTCTCACGACCCATAATAGCAGTCATTCAGTTACAAGCCAGCGGAAGAGTTTAAACTGTCTGAGTACAGACAGGTGCAACTAGAAGGCACATGTCATGACTATACTACAGATCCAACATAGGGCCAGATCGTAGGTGGGACACCAGCTACTCGTCGTCGTCGATGTCTACGAAGAACCCTACATTAGGGTCATTAGCAACCTTTGCAACATTTATTAAGCAAACATGAGTACGAAGGTACTCAACAAGACTTTAGGATAACTATCTACTCATGC
Organism: Hordeum vulgare subsp. vulgare; assembly: GCF_904849725.1. Classification (NCBI taxonomy): domain Eukaryota; kingdom Viridiplantae; phylum Streptophyta; class Magnoliopsida; order Poales; family Poaceae; genus Hordeum; species Hordeum vulgare. The sequence continues at coordinate 377,309,483 of NC_058524.1, read as the reverse complement.
AAGGTATCAATAAGGTATTGTGGGGTTTCATGCGGAAAGCCAGCATTTGACTCGTGGCTAGAAAACTTGCATTTTTAAATAATTTTGACAACTTGATTTCTCGCACACGAGTCCACTAACACCACAACAATACACCATCGTGGAATCATTCCGTCTCCATACGGAAATTCCATCCACGACACTCACGCTTATCTTGACAATTTTATGAGTAGCCATTTAAGTTATCTATGAACAACATATGTTTCCAAGTAGTCATATCCGCGGACGCGGCTATTCGAATAGATCATAACCCTGCAGGGGTGTACTTCATCACACACGCTCTCGCCACTTATCATCATGTGCGCGTCATGCACCTCGGCAAGCTTCAAGCGGAAGCCTAGCGAGGGAGTCGCCCACGACCGTTAACCACACTAGTACCTAGTCCAGGTTTATCGCCTATCTGAGAGTAACCCGTACGGATGTCCGGCCGGGGTTTCCGCCACGGCCTCAAACGATCTGCGCAGGGTTCCCAAGCCCACCATCCGGGTGCCACTTGGTACACCGTGCCACTGCCTACCGCATCATAGCCCACCTCTCAGGTCAGCACTATGCATGGCCTCCAGCATGACTATAAACACCAGAAACTACTTGCAACTCCTGGACCGAGTACTAAGCGATTAATAAGTCGAGAGGGTCAATTAAGTATCCCAACGTATGGTAGTATCTAGTCTTGGATTACATACACGGAACTCAGTTCCTAAGGACTGTTCCAATGAAACAACCCGCCATGTACTCCTACACAGCCTTTCATCGGTACCTTTACCAAATCAGGTTCAACACACAACCTTTGCTTACCGAACAGATTCTCACAATTCTGTTCATCTCCCAGATGACAGATCATACACAACTCTAAGAATAGCATGCATAGCAGGATAAGGCACATCATGGCTCAAGCAACTACCAGGTATGCTAGGTTGCAAGGTTCGGCTATTTACTGTGACAAGGATAGGTCATGCAAAGGAAGTGGGTTCAACTAACGTGGCAAAAGCAGTTGAAGCATTTGATCCTAATGCAATAAGTAAGTGCAGGAGCAAGAACATGGGACTTATCGGGATGATCAAAATGGTTGCTTGCCTTGTTGCTCAGAGGAGGGACAATATCCGTCACACGGATATTCGGTGGAATCCGGGGGTGCGGAGCCTACCGAAGGAATGACAACAATCAATAACAATCATATGCAAACAAGATGATGCATGAGCATGGCATGAGAATGCAATGTGATAAACTAATGTGGTCAACATGTATTAGGTTTGAAGTTGATTTGAATCAAATTCAAATATCACTTCGAACGAGGTATTCTCAGATACAGGTTTAAATGATTCGACGTGATGCTCAGATCAACTTGATGTTAACATGCATGGATGTCATGTTAAGGTACTGGTTTGTTATTAGAACAATGTTTGATCATGTCAAGCAAAAATAAATTTAAATACTTTCCGTATTCCATTCATAAAGTATTTATAAGAATTGACTTATTCATTAATCTACATGTTTGGGTTCTGTAACTTTTTCAAACTTGATTGGAAATAGCATATTCAGATTCATTGAATTTTTCTCATACTTTTTCATATATAAATTATTTTCATTGGAGTTACAGATTAGTTTCTATGAATTTTTGAAGTTTTAAAAATTTCTGGAATTATTTTTATACTGGAAAATACTATTACTGCATCAGCATGACATCAGCAGTTCCATCTAGCCGTTGAAAGTCAAACCTGACCAGTGGGACCCACTGGTCAGTGTCTCTGGTCAATTTTAGATTAGGATTAATCTTATTTAGTTAATTAAACTCACTGGACCCACATGTCAGTGTCTTATTAATTTATCTGATTTATTTTTATTATCTCTAAACTATCTAGAGGCTGGCCCCACCCGTCAGTGGTTCAGGCCAGTAGAGATCCACCGGCGGCGAGGTCGTCCTTGCCGGCGGGGAGCCTCCGGCGAGCACCAGAACGTCGGGGGGGGGGGGGCTCGGAAATGGCGCACAGAGGTCCAAACGCTGCGCGGAGAGCACCAGAAGAACGGCATTTCTCCCGCGGTTCCATTTCTGCACTTAGTCGGGGCTGATCTGGCCGGAGATGACCCCGGCGATGATCTTGACGGCGGCTAAGGTTCGGGCGTCATCGAGGTCATCGATATAGAGGGAGTTGCCCACGGGACTTATCTCCTACGGCATCTACGCGACGGCCTGAAGCTGCTGGTGCCCTTAGAAGGACGAGCTAATCACCGCAGGGTTACCGGCCACGAGCTGCAGCGGTGGATCTTGTCGGGCTCCGGTGGAACTAGGCCTAGAGGAGGGGATCGACGGGGAGATCTTAGGGGAAATGACTGCATGCTCACGAGGAGTGCAGTGGTGGCGCTAGTTTGCTCGGGGACGGCCTGGAGAGGGAGAACGCCGGCGACGATCTTCGGTGACCCGAGGAAGAAGACGACAGCTGCTCGTCGTTTCACTGCCTCTTGGCGTCGGGCTCGGGGCTAGGAAGCTTCAGGGAGATGCGCGGAGCTAATGCGCGGCTCAGAAGGAAAGAGGGGAGGCTAGAACGACGGCGAGCTCGAGCTCTGCTCGGGCTCCAATGGCGGCAGAAGGAAACGGGCCAGAGGGGGAGAATGGGCACGGGAATGGATAGCCACGGGCTCGGGGAGGTTATCCCCGTGCTTGCGAGCGTGAGGCGGCGGCCAGGCAGGCGCACAGGTGTGTGGCCGCGCCGGAGTACGCGGCGGCCACCTCCTGCTGCCCACTGGTGGGGGAGGAAGACGACAGGAAGGAGATGGGCCGGGCCAGGTGAGCGTCAGGTAAGGGTTTTTCCATTTTTTTGATTTGTTTCTGTTTTGGCCATTTCCATAACTTGCTAATTATTTCAGCTCCCAACTAGTTTGTAAAAATTATTTTAAACACACCAGAATAATTGTTGGAATATTTCCAACCATTCCCAAAGTTTTCAATATTTTTGAAAGTGTAAAGTTTCTGATTTCAAATTTAAAACTTGAAACTAGTAGCTTTTTGCATTTATTTAAAATGCTTAAAGTTTCAAGAAAATGGTTTTCTTCATTGCTCATTTACTTTCATGATTTATCACAAAGTTTGAACTTTTCTTGAGGCCATTTTGGGTTCATTGATTTTAACTAGTTTGAGATTTCCTTTATTTAAAGAAGTGGCTAGGGTTTTGAGTTTTATCTTCACCACTTCCTTTGTTCTTGTTGAAACTTTCTTAGATGCAATGCAAAGAAGACATGAGCACAAACTAACTTGCTTAAGGGTTCAGGGATGTGACACTAGCCGGCGCACCCTTGAGGGCTTGGCCCTCAAGGCAAGCCTCCTCCCCCTCCATCCTATATATGGTGGTGATTTAGGGCTGATTTGAGACAACTTTTGCTAGGTGCAACTCAACCCTAGACCACATAGTTCTACCTCTAGATCGGATTTTTGCGCAGCTCGGGTGGAGCCCTGCGGGAGTAGATCATCACCACCACCGGAGCGCCGTCACGCTGCCGGAGAACTCATCTACTTCTCTGTCTTGCTTGCTGGATCAATAAGGCCGAGATCATCGTCGAGGTGTACGTGTGCTGAACGATGAGGTGCCGTCCGTTCGGCACTAGATCGGAACGGACCGTGGGAAGGGTCGCGGGACGGTTCGTCAGACGGTCCGTGGGGCGGATCGAGGGACGTGAGGATGTTCCACTACATCAACCACGTTTCTTAAACGTTTCCTGCTGTGCATTCTACATGATTAGGTAGATCCAAATATCCTCTCGTACATGGACATCACCATGATAGGTCTTCGTGTGCGTAGGAATTTTTTTGTTTACCATGCAACATTCCCCAACAGTGGCATCATGAGCTAGGTTCATGCGTAGATGTTATCTCGAGTAGAACACAAAGAGTTTGGTGGACGGTGATGTTCGATTTTCTTCCCTCCTTAGTCTTTTCTCGATTCGGCGGTATTGTTGGATTAAAGCGGCCCAGACCGACATTATTCGTATGCCTATGAAAGACTGGTTTCATCGATTGACATGCAACCTGGTTGCATAAAGATGACTGTCGGGTGTCCGTTTCTTCAACTTTAGTTGAATTGGTTTTGACCGAGGCGGTCCTTGGAGAGGTTAAATAGCAATTTGCACATCTCCGTTATGGTTTTTGCGTATGTAAGATGCGATCATACTAGATACCCATAGTAGCCACGTAAAACATGAAACAACAAATTAGAGGATGTCTAACTTGTTTTTGCAGGGAATGCTTGTGATATGATATGGCCAATGACGTGATGTGATATATTGGATGTATGAGATGATCATGTCGTAATAGTTAATATCGACTTGCAAGTCAATGGTACGGCAACCGGCAGGAGCCATAGGGTTGTCTTTAAACTAACGTTTGTGTTTGCAGATGCCTTTACTATATTGCTAGGATGTAGCTTTAGTAGTAATAGCATGAGTAGCACGACAACCTCGATGGCGACACGTTGATGGAGATCATGATGATGGAGATCATGGCGTGGCGCCGGTGACAAGAAGATCATGCCAGTGCTTTGGTAATGGAGATCAAGAAGCACATGATGATGGCCATATCATGTCACTTATGAATTGCATGTGATGTTAATCCTTTTATGCACCTTATTTTGCTTAGAACGACGCTAGCATGTGATGTTATCTCTCACTAAAATTTCAAGACGAAATTATGTTCCCCCGACTGTGCACCGTTGCGACAGTTCGTCGTTTCGAGACACCACGTTATGATCGGGTGTGATAGACTCAACGTTCACATACAACGGGTGCAAAACAGTTGCACACGCGGAACACTCGGGTTAAGCTTGACGAGCCTAGCATGTCCAGACATGGCCTCGGAACACATGAGACCGAAAGGTCGAGCATGAATCATATAGTTGATATGATTAGCATGGAGATGCTTACCACTGAAACTATTCTCAACTCACGTGATGATCGGACTTGATTTAGTGGATTTGGATCATGTACCACTCAAATGACTAGAGAGATGTACTTTATGAGTGGGAGTTCTTAAGTAATATGATTAATTGAACTAATTATCATGAACATAGTCAAAAGTTCTTTGCAAATAATGATGTAGCTTGCGCTATAGCTCTACTGTTTTTATATGTTCCTAGAGAAAATTTAGTTGAAAGATGATAGTAGCAACTTTACGGACTGAGTCCGTAAAACTGAGGATTGCCCTCATTGCTGCGTAGAAGGCTTGTGTCCTTAATGCACCACTGGGTGTGCTGCACCTCCAGAGTCGTATGTGGATGTTGTGAACATCTGACATACACGTTTTTTGATAACTACGGGATAGTTCATTGCATAATATTTAATAGATTAGAAGAAAGGCGCCGAAGACGTTTTGAAATGTCGCAGAACATAAGAGATGTTCTAAGAGATGAACTTGAGATTTCATGCTCGTGCCCTTGTTGAGAGGTAAGAGATCTCCGACAAGATTCTTTGTCTACAAAGTAAAGGAGAAAAGCTCAATTGTTGAGTGTGTGCTCAGATTGTCTGAGTACAACAATCACTTGAATCAAGTGGGAGTTGATCTTCCAAAAGATACCTAGTAATGGTTCACCAAAGTTACTGCCACCAAGCTGTTAGATCTTCGTGATGAACTATAACATATCAAGGATATATATGATGATCCTTGAGGAATTCGAACTGTTTGACACTGCGAAAGTAGAAATCAAGAAGGAGCATCAATTGTTGATGGTTAGTAAAACCACTAGTTTCAAGAAGGGCAAGGGCTAGAAGGGATAGTTCATGAAACGGCAAACCAGTTGCTGCTCTAATGAAGAAACCCAGGATTGAACCCAAACCCGAGACTAAGTGCTTCAGTTATGAGGAAAACGGTCACTGAGGCAGAGCTACCCTAGATACATGGTAGATGAGAAGGCTGTCAAAGTCGACAGATGTATATTTGATATACATGATATTGATGTGTACTTTACTATTACTCCTAGTAGCATGAGGGTATTAGATACCGGTTCGATTGCTAAGTGATTAGTAACTCGAAATAAAAGCTATAGAATAAATGGAGACAATCTAAAGGAGAGGTGACGATAAGTGTTGGAAGTGTTTCCAAGGTTTAAGTTATCAAACATCGCACGCTCCCTTTATCATCGGGATTGGTGTTCAACCTAAATAATTGTTATTTGGTGTTTGCCTTGAGCATGAACATGATTCGATCGTGTTTACTTTAGTATGATGATACATTTAAAGAGAATAATAGTTATTCTATTTGCTTGAATAATTACCTTCAATGGTTTATTGAATCTCGATTGTAGTGTTACACATGTTCAAAATATTGGTGCCAAAATATAGAAAGTAATAATGATAGCACCACTTAGTTGTGGCACTGCCACTTGAGTCATGTTGGTGTAAAATGCATGAACAGGCTCCATGCTGATGGATCTTTGTACTCACTCATTTTTGAAATGTTTGAGACATGCAAACCACACCTGTTGGTATAAAACTCATGAAGAAACTCCATGCGGTTGGATCATTTGGAGTGACTTGATTTTGAATCACTTGAGACATGCAAAATCATACCACATGTAATAAGAAAATGACTTGTTGGAAGCAATGCATTTTGATGTGTGAAGTCCAATGAGTGTTGAGGCACGTTGTGGATATCGTTATGTTCTTACTTCACTGACGATTTGAGTAGATACAAGAGTATTTGCTTGATGAATCACAAGTGTGAAATGTTGAAAAGTTCAAAGCTATTTCAGACTGAAGATCGTCGTGACAAGAGGATAAACTGTCTATGATATGATCATAGAGATGAATATCTGAGTTCCGAGTTTTTGGTACACAGTTGAGACTATCTGGATATTGTTTCACCATTCACGCCTCCTAGAACACCATAGTGTGATGATGTGTCTAAACGTCATAGCCACACCTTATTTGATATGGTGCATACTATGATGTCTCTTATCGAATTACCACTATTGTTCATGGGTTATGCAATAGAGACAACCGCATTCACTTTAAATTGGGCACCACATATTTCTGTTGAGATGACATAGTATAGACTATGGTTTGGAGAAACCTAAGCTGTCGTTTCTTGAAAGTTTGGGGCTGCGACGCTAATGTGAAAAAGTTCCAGTCCGATAAGCTCGAACCCAAAGCGGATAAAAACATCTTCATAGGATATCCAAAGCAGTTGGATGCATCTCCTATCTCAAATCCGGAAACAAATTGTTTGTTTCTAGAAACGGGTCCTTTCTCGAGGAAAAGTTTCTATCAAAAGAATTGACTGGGAGAGTGGTGGAACTTGATGAGGTTATTGAACCGTCACTTCAACCAGTGTGTAGCAGGGCACAGGAAGTTGTTCCTGTGGCGCCTACACCAATTGAAGTGGAAGCTGATGACGGTGATCATTAGAAGCTTCAGATCAAGTTACTACAAACCTCATAGGTCGACAAGGTCGCGTACTACTACAGAGTGGTACGGTAACCCTATCTTGGAGGTCATGTTGTTGAACAACAATGAACCTACGAGCTATGGAGAAGGGATGGTGGGCCTGGATTCCGACAAATGGCTGGAGGCCATGAAATCCGAGAGAGGATCCATGTATGAAAACAAAGTGTAGACTTTGGAAGAAATACTTGATGGTCAAAAGACTATTAAAGTAAACATGGATCTTTAAAATGAAGACAAACAATGATGGTGAAAAGTCACCATTAAGGAAAGCTCGACTTGACGCAAAGATGTTTCTGACAAGATCAAAGAGTTTACTATGATGAGACTTTCTCACTCATAGCGATGCTAAAAGTCTTTTGGAATTATGTTAGTAGTTGCTGCATTATTTATGAAATATTGCACATAGGATGTCAAAACATTGTTGCCTCGACGGTTTCCTTGAGGAAAGGTTGTGTGTGATACAACCAGAAGGTGTTGTCAATCCTATAGATACTAACAAGTATGCAAGCTCCAGCGATCCTTTTATGGACTGGTGCAAGCATCTCGGAGTTGGAATGCACGCTTTGATGAGATGATCAAAGCTTTTGGTTTTATACAAGGTTTGTGAGAAACTTGTATTTCCAAAGAAGTGAGTGGGAGCACTATAGAATTTCTGATAAGTATATCTGGCTGACATATTGTTGATCGGAAGTAATGTAGAATTTCTGTGAAGCATAAAAGGTTGTTTGAAAGGAGTTTTTCAAAGGAAGACCTGGATAGAGCTATCTGAACATTGAGCATCAAGATCTATAGAGATAGGTTAAGACGCTTAATAGAACTTTCAAATGAAATGCATGCCTTGACATGTTTTTGAAGGAGTTCAAAATAGATCGACAAAGAAGGAGTTATTGGCTGTGTTGTAAGGTGTGAATTTGAGTAATACTCAAAAGCTCGACCACGGCAGAAGAAAGAGAAAGGACGAAGGTCGTACCCTATGCCTTAGCCGTAGACTCTACGGTATGCCACGCTGTGTACCGCACCTGATGTGTGGCTTGTCACAAGTCTGTTAAGAGGTACAGAGAGTGATCCGAGATTGAATCACTGAATAGCGGTCAAAGCTATCCTTAATAACTGATGGACTAAGGAATTTTTCCTCCATTATGGAGGTGGTTAAAGAGTTTCGTCGTAAAGGGTTACGTTGATGCAAGCTTTGACACTAATTCGAATAACTATGAGTAGTAAAATGGATTCGTATAGTAGAGTAGATATTTGGAGTATTTCCGAATAGCACGTACTAGTAGCATCTATAAGATGACCTCTCTCACGAGCAAGACGTGATCAGACCCCAGAACTATATGGGTGTTGGATTCGTTGAAATCACATGGTGACGTGAACTATATAATTGACTCTAGTGAAAGTGAGAGACTGTTGGAAATATAACCTAGAGGCAATAATAAATTAGTTATTATTATATTTCTTTGTTCGTGATAATCGTTTATTGTCCATCCTATAATTGTATTGATTGGAAACACAAATACATGTGTGGATACATAGACAAAACATTGTCCCTAGTAAGCCTCTAGTTGACTAGCTCGTTGATCAAAGATGGTCAAGGTTTCCTAACCATAGACAAGTGTTGTCACTTGATAACGGGATCACATCATTAGGAGAATCATGTGATGGACAATACCCAAACTATGAACGTAGCATATTGATCTTGTCGTTTTATTGTTATTGTTTTCTGCGTATCAAGTATTTGTTCCTATGACCATGAGATCATATAACTCACTGGCACCGGAGGAATACCTTGTGTGCATCAAACGTCGCAATGTAAATGTTTGACTATAAAGGTGCTCTACAGGTATCTCCGAAGGTGTCCATTGAGTTAGTGTGGATCAAGACTGGGATTTGTCACTCCGTGTGACCGAGAGGTATCTCGGGGCCCACTCAGTAATACAACATCACACACAAGCCTTGCAAGCAATGTGACTAAGTGTAAGTCACGGGATCTTGTATTACAGAACGAGTAAAGAGACTTGCTGGTAACGAGATTGAAATAGCTATACGGATACCAACGATCGAATCTCGGGCAAGTAACATACCGAAGGACAAAGGGATTGACATATAGGATTATATGAGTCCTTGACACTGAGGTTCAACTGATATGATCTTCGGAGAATATGTAAGATCCAATATGGGCTTCTAGGTCCCACTATTGGATATTGACCGAGGAGTGCCTCGGGGCATGTCTACATAGTTCTTGAACCCACAGGGTCTGCACACTTAAGGTTCGATGATGTTTATTATAGTTGAGTTATATGTGTGGTTACAGAATGTCGTTCGGAGTCCCGGATGAGATCACGGAAGTCAAGAGGGTTTCTAGAATGGTCCAGAAATGAAGATTCATATATAGGATGGTTTCATTTAGTTACCGGAAGGTTTTCGGGCATTACCGGTATTGTACCGAGAGTGACGAATGGGTTCCGGAAGTTCACCGAGAAGGGAGCAACCCACCCGGGGGAAGCCCAATGGCCTTAGGTGTGGCGCAACAGCCCTTAGTGGGCTGGTGGGACAGCCCAAGAGGGCCTTGGCGCCAAGAGAAGAAAACCAAAGAGAAAAAAAGGGGAGGTGGGAAGGAAGAGAAGGACTCCACTTTCCAATCCTAATTGGAGTAGGATTCCTCCTCTCCTCCTAGCCGGCACACCCTTGAGGGCTTGGCCCTCAAGGTAAGCCTCCTCCCCCTCCCTCCTATATATAGTGGTGATTTAGGGCTGATTTGAGACAACTTTTGCCATGTGCAACTCAACACTAGACCACATAGTTCTACCTCTAGATCGGATTTCTGCGGAGGTCAGGCGGATCCCTGTGGGAGTAGATCATCACCACCACCAGAGCACCGTCACTCTGCCGGAGAACTCATCTACTTCTCCATCTTGCTTGCTGGATCAAGAAGACCGAGATCATCGTCGAGATGTACGTGTGCTGTACGCGGAGGTGTCGTCCGTTCGGCACTAGATCAGAACGGATCGCGGGACGGTTCGTGGGACTTTTCGTGGGGCGGATCAAGGGACGTGAGGACGTTCCAGTACATCAACCGCGTTTCTCAAACGCTTCCTGCTGTGCAATATACAAGGGTACGTAGATCCAAATCTCCTCTTGTAGATGGACATCAGCATGATAGGTCTTCGTGTGCGTAGGAATGTTTTTGTTTCCCATCCAACGGTCCCCAACACTGCGACCCTCGACCCACCAAACAGATCCCCTCGACATCAGGAAGCTTTTCCCCAATTTCCGAGCATTTCCGTGCCCCTAGCTACCGTCTCGACAACCTCCCGAAACTTGTCCGTCGCGGCCTCCTCGTCGCCGACTAACCCTTGCCTCTCCGTCGTTGTTCCGACCACCGGCAGGTAGGCCACGACGAGCCGAAACCATTTCTGTCATCGTTCGGGGTTGAGAACGTCGGCAGCCTCGCCGGCGTGCTCCTCCTCATCTGTGGCCGGAGGTTGGAGACGACCCCGACAGGTGTGCCCCACCTGTCGGTGGCCCAGTTGTCTCCCCCTCGCTTCCCTTAGCCGTTGTCCGCAGGTACCCACATGTCAGGTTCAAACCTGACGGCGCACGCGCCTGGGGAGGCCGTCGGCTGGCCTTGGGCCGGTCCAATTCCAGGACGAGCCAGGCCAGGGACTTAGCCCATTTTTCTTTTGTTTTTAAAATATGATTTCAAATATTTTAGAAAAATATTTAACTAGTGTAAAAATATAATTTTCCACTGATATTCTTCTAAAAATATGAAGTATTTAATAAGACCTTGGGATGAATTTTTCAGCAACTATTCTGTTTTACAATAATAAAAAGGACTAAATTGGAATAGTTTTTCTTCTATTTGGTTGATTTTAAAAATGTTCCTTCATTGGAATCAGAGGCAAATATTTTTCAAAATAGCCACTTAGATTTATTAGTAATAAAGAACATTTTTAAAATGTCTTTGTGATCTGTTTTTGAGTGAGCTATTTTTTTTGACGACGATAGAAAATTCGTGTGACGAGGGAATCAGAGCGGAAGACCTCGAAGACCCCGGTTACCTAGCTGACCAAGGCATGCATCCCTTTGACCATGACTGAGCATATGTTATATTGCATGTTAAGATAGCAGATATTTCCATTGCATATGATCATAAGTGCCGGTAAAATCATTGATGTGATGTTACCGATGGCTCGTCCGGAGCACATGCATAAAGCTTGATCCTACCACCTATGAGGGTCATGCTAGTATCATGTTGATAAGTAAAGCTAGAGTAATAGTAGCATCAACATGTGTTGGTATAAATCGAAGTCATATGAAAACCCCGTCGGGTGCCACTAATGCCCGAGGGTGATGATGAGTTAGGTGGCCACTTTTGGTGAAGTGGTGCACCGGGTATTTGTGTGAGTATGGTTTTGGAAATAGGAGTAGATTTATGATGTGTCGACTGTCCCAACCTTACATGTACGACCACGTTACCCCTTTATGGGACGGGGCTATGTTGATTACTCTCGTCGGTGCTAGAAAAGAGCCACATTACTAGTGGCGGGAGTGATATGTGGTCACTCTCATGCTGGGGTCGTGCCAGGTAGGGCGACTATGCCATTTTTATGAGTTCCAGGCACACCGTTGGTCCCAGCATGGTTGATGCTGTCCAGAGTCGGTGCTTGTAAGACGTACAATATGTGGGCTGGGTACCGATCGAGTGGACCTCTTTGTCTAGTATCGTCAGGGGAAAGGCATTGATCGAGTACTTACCTCGAGTATGTTATATACCGCGACTCATGGATGACACGGAAGTTTCCAAGATCTCGTAGGTCCAGCGTACTACCTCTGCAGAGTGCAAAACTATTCGAATAGCTGTGTCCACGGTCAAGGACAGTTGGGTAATACTGCTTAAACTACGTCGAGTTGTTTCCGCATAAACCAAGTGTGTGTGAGTTGTGATCAAAAGGAGTTATTATGAAAGTAATGATATGACCAAGTTCGGTTACTTGGCATATAGGGTGAACCTAGATGGTTCAGCCCTCAACAGATATATGGATATCTGTAACCTGTTCTTCAAAAGTAATTAATTAACTTGATGCATATTCATGATCATTCCACCAAGATGAATTCCACCCAAGATGTATGTTATTGCTATTCTTCACTTTCATTGTTCATATCATGGCCTGTTCGCGAGTACATTCAAAAGTACTCATTGTCTTGCCACTGGTTATATTATTGACCAGACATGGAAGGACCTGAGTTTGGAGATGAGTACGTCTTCGCAGACGCCCCTGCGAACTAGGACGCTTCCGAGTCAGAATGCTTGTCGGTGTAGGCTTGATGGCATGGGCACCCTCTTAGCCCCTATGATTTCCGCTATTAGTTGTATCAATATGATTTGTCCTTAGGCCCAACCTTGTGAACTTGACCATTCGGTCATGTGATTTAATAATTCGGTACTTGGATGTAAGACTCTTTTATTCGGTATGTGTGTGTTCGGTGAGCATTGATCTCTGGGATCACTCAGCACGTTCATTCGGCGATCTCGACTCGTAAGTCGGGGTCCCCACAATTATACCTCTGATCTCGAATGTGGTGACGATTTGTGAGTAGTTCCTTTTGTTCTTAGTGACATGGGAGGAGTCTTGTTATAAGTAATCTTGTGAAGTTGGTATTGGTTCGATATTTTGATGATATGTATGGTGTTGCTTCCTTTAGTTGTGTCATGTGAACATTGACTACATGGAAGTTGACCATATTTGGGACTAAGGGAAGGCATTGTGGATTAATAAGTAGATGATGGGTTGCGACAGTGATAGAAGCTTAAACCCTAGTTTATGTGTTATTCCTTAAGGGGCTGATTTGGATCCATATGTTTCATGCTATGGTTATATTTATATTAACTTTTCTTTTGCCGTTGAAGAGGCTTGTGAGAGGGGGTAAACATAAGTAGGTTGTTTTTCCAAGTAAGAATAATACCTAATCACTGGTCCACCCACATACCGAATAATCAAAGTAATGAACGTCAATCAACTCAACATGATTACCATGACTAGACGTTAATTCCCATGTGTCTGTGAGAGCCCTTTACTTTACATAAGAGAACTTTCAGGCTTCTTTGTTCCTATAAAAATATTGGGCCGCCTTGTTGCACACTTCACCATTAATTACTTGTTATTTGTTACAAATTATCTTGCTACAAAACTATCTATCAATGTTACTCATAATACTCGCTGCGAATACCCTGCTGAAAACCGCTTGTCATTTCCTTCTGCTCCTCGTCGGTTTGACACTCTTACTTACTGAAAGGACTATAATTGATACCCTATACTTGTGGATTATTAGTGCACCGCCACCTCTGGGAATTAGCTTTATTAACCATCATTAAGAGGATCGTGAATTAGATGCCTAGAGACACCAGAAACTCACCAGAAGCAGGAACCTTAGCCGCCAGAGCAATCCGGAAGAAGGAACCGGCCACGGGAGTGTTTCCATCACCATATACATCAGGAGTGCTAGATGATCATTATCATCTCCGTAATCATCCTCGTCATCCCGATGACATTTGACCCATTGTAGTCTCAAAAACCCTAGAGCAACAACTTGTTTAGTACATGTGCGATCCATCCATGTTCTCCATCATTGGTGAGATGATGTATGTTGCCTTCATGAGTGAGTAGTCCCCTTTTTCTAGAGGTATGGATGATCCCTTGTGTGTAATAGGTAGATCGGTGTTAGGATTTAAAATCCTATTTGCATGTTTATGTTGATAATCTTCTTGTCGTCGGGTGAGTTTGACCATCCAATGTATGCAAACTTTACACATAAGGTTATTAATATTAGCTACATGTCTGTTTGTGGAGTTGGGTAAAGTGACATGCCCCTTCGCCCTTTATATCGGGTAGTTTCAGCAGGGGGTAAAACGGAGACCTCCTTGGCTGTGTCCAACATGACTTATTTCCTCTTAATCATCGTTTGATAACCGGAGTGGGGAATAAAAGTGGTGGCTGATGTCTACTACACAAGTTTATTATTATGGACGTTGTTGGGCCTCCAAGTGTAAAGTTCTATAGGACAACATCAATTTTCCCTCAAGTGGATGACCTAAGATTTATCAATCCATGGGAGTTGGAGGATGAAGATGGGCTCTCTCACAACCCTGCAAACAAATACAAGAAGTATCTTGTTTCCCAAACACACCCAACACAATGGTAAATTGTATAGGTGCACTAGTTCGGCAAAGAGATGGTGATACAAGTGCAATATGGATGGTAGATATACACTTTTTGTAGCATGAAAATATGAAAACAACAAGGTAAAAAGTAGTGAAAAATGAGAAAAACGTTATATCAATGCTTGGAAACAAGGCCTCAGGTTCATACTTTCAGTGGTGCAATTTATCAACAATGCTAATATAATTGAATCATATAATAATCCCTCAACATGCAACAAAGAATCACTCCAAAGTTCCTATCTAGCGAAGAACATAAGGTAAAATTGTTGAAAGTAGAAAAACTACCTCAAAGTTATCCTTTTCGATCATTCTACTATGCCATCCCTCTATGTGTCACAAATAGTTGTAGAGTTCGTACTAGAATAACACCTATGATACACATCAACCAACTCTAATGTCACCTAGAAACTCCAATGTCACCACAAGTCTCCATCTGTTGATTATTCGACATGCATCAAATATTTTTCATATTCATCGTATTCAATCCATGCAAAGAACCTCAAAGAGTACCCAAGATTTCTATTGGTGAAATTACAACAAGAACGTGCATCAACCCATATACATAGATCATCACCAATGTCACCACGGGAATTCACAAGGTGATTACGACAACATATATCAAGTTAATCAAAGGTATACCACAATGTCACTATGGGTATCCACATGCAATACATATATAAAGTGTTCTCAGATCCAATACCACATAACAAAACCCCAAAGGGAAAAACTCAATTCATGACATCAAGATAGCAAGGGAAGAACAACATATGATCCAACTATATTAACAAAACTTGTGATACA
Source organism: Hordeum vulgare subsp. vulgare (assembly GCF_904849725.1). Taxonomy (NCBI): domain Eukaryota; kingdom Viridiplantae; phylum Streptophyta; class Magnoliopsida; order Poales; family Poaceae; genus Hordeum; species Hordeum vulgare. The sequence continues at coordinate 377,293,996 of NC_058524.1, read as the reverse complement.
TCAAGATTACATCATCTCAAGAACACGAGAGAGACATGGAGAGAGAGAGAGAGAGATTAAACACATAGCTACTGGTATATACCCTTAGCCCTGAGGGTGAACTACTCCGTCCTTGTCATGGACACCATCGAGATAATGAAGATGACTTCTAATGATGGTTCCCCCTCTTGCAATTTGCCAGAATTGGGCTCTGAATGAGACCGCTTTGGAACACAGGCTTGCGGCGGCGGAGCAGAGTTTTTTAGGTTAATTTCTAGGGGTTTCTCAGTATATAAGATTTTTCAACGTTGGAATCATGCCGAGAGGTGCCATAGGGAGCCCATAGGGCATCAGGGCACGAGCCCCCCTTGGCACACCCTCTTTCCTTGTGGGGCCCTTGTAGGCCTTGTGGTACTCCTTCAAAGCTTTATGGGCCTCTTTCCTTCTAGAAAAAACCGTCAAAAAGTTTCACGCAATTCCAAGAACTTTTATTTTGTGCACAAAAACAACACCACAGTAATTCCGCCAAAAACAACACTAGTCTGTGTTAGTTCCAGTTAAATCATATAAATTGCATAAAAACCATATAAAAAATTGTAAACATGGGTAAATATGGCATGAATACTTCATAATTTATTCATATAATGCAGGCATATTAGTGGCGTATGGGATACGGAGATACCACGAGTATGCACGTATTTGTACCAACTCCGCCCACAAAGAGAAACATGTAAAGTGGCTTAGGAATCTGAAGTAGTATTTTGTTCACACACTGCCTTAGATGCAAACTAGTGGGGATTCTAGACCCCTCGGAACGATGTAAATAACTTGTTTCAAATCGATGTACATTACTTGCTATTTATTTCAGTCGACCTATTTATCTTTACACTTGCAACTATATTATTATTTTCACTGCTATTCCGCATCACTTAGAATTTCTAGGCACATCATTTTTACTTTCCAAAGGACTAAAGATTAATTCCTATGTCCTTGTTGCATCTATACTCTTACTATAAAAAGGCTACAACTAAACCATGTGCACTTGCACGCTATCAAGCTTTGTTGGCGTTGTTGTCGGATAGCTAAGCGATTTTGATCTTAGTTCTATGTCTGGTTTGAATTTTGTGTACTAAGTTGTTTGCAGGTCTGGAAAAAACAAGGCTGAGTATGGACACAATTATGAACTTTCATCCATGCACCTTATAGGTCCACCTATACGAGAAATGTTCACATCTTGGGACCTAATCCCATCGGTGTAGCTTATGAGGTGAACCCAAGTGTCCTTGAATTGTTGCATGGTCAATATTTTTAGTAGGGAAAATTCTGAAGATGAGAATGAGATAAGGAGAAAAGCTAAGTTAAAGCCTACAAAAAGGAGAAACTAGAAAAATCCATGGAAACAATGGAAGAGGAGGTAACTTGTTGTGTAAAGTAGTTCATTAAAGATGCAGATACCGGTAAACCCGTGGTTGCCTTGTTCTTTTGGTAGTACTTCTTATTTTGGTCTTTCTGATATAGGTTCCTCCATTAATGGTATACCTTACACTCTTTACAGTAAGCTTCCTGATGAAATTTATGCTTTTCACTTGCAGCCAATTGATAAGGAAATTAAATTAGTAGATGGTGCTCTAAGGAGACCTTATGGGATGGTATACGTGATATTTATGTCATACTGGGAACCTTTACTTATCAAGTAGATTTCGTTGTAATGGAAATCCCCGAAGATGATTTTTGTCCCATAATATTTGGAAGACCATTTCATAACAATTTAGGTGCAAGCATTGATTGTAAGAGGGGAAGTAGTCTCTCTTAAGTTTGGGGAAGAGGTAAAAGAATTTCATTTTTCTGGATTCAAAAATCACCCCAACCAAGAGAGCATGACAGGAATGAAGATAAGACCGTAGTTCAACTAGCAGCAATATACTTCGGAACCCCATAAGATGACTAGGAGTTTAATTGAATATGAGAAAAATCAAGAAGACCCTTCTAAGGAGGAACCACCATACGGGGCCCACTAGTTGCCCACAAGGCAACAGGGAACACCCACTCCCCCTAGGGCATGCCTTTATTGCATGTGGATCCCGCATGCGACCTCTGGTGGCTATCTTCTTCTATATGAAGGGTTTTGACCAAGAAAAAATCAAAGGCGATACTTTTGGGATGAAGCATCGTCATCTTGAGGCAAAAACCTAGGCAGGAGCACTTTTGCTCTCTGGAAGAGTGATTCTGCCGGGGAAAGTTCCCTCCGAGAGGGGGAAATCGAAGCCATCCTCATGACCAATGCTTTCTGCTTCATGGGAGTACCAATCTTCATCAACATCTTCACCAGCACCATCTCATCTCAAAACCCAGTTCATCCCTTGTATTCAATCTTTGTCTCAACCTCAGATTGGTACCCGCGGGTTGCTCGTAGTGTTGATTACATCTTATAGTTGATGCTAGTTTCTTTAATTGGTGAAAGATAATATGCACATATCCTTAATTAATAACATTCATTATATCAATGATCTTGAAAACGGTGATGATTTTTTAGTAGTTACTTTTGTTCTTGAGGACATTGAAAAGTCTAGTTATAAGTAATCATGTGATAAATCCATATCCGTTTGATATGTTGATGATATGTATGTTGTTGCTTCCTTTAGTGGTGTCATGTGAACATTGACAACATGACATTTCACGTTTTCGGCCCTAAGGGAAGACATTGTGGAGTAATAGGTAGACGATGGGTTGCTAGAGTGATAGAAGCATAAACCCTAGTTTATGTGTTATTTCATAGGGGCTGATTTATATCCACAAGTTTCATGCTATGGATACATTTATGTTAATTCTTCTTTGGTTGTTGCAGTCCTTGAAAGAAAGGGTAATAATAAGTGTGTTACTTGTTCAAGTAAGAACATCACTCAAGCAGCGGTTCACCCCACATATCAAATTATCAAAGTAGCGAATGTGGATCCACTCAGCACAATGAACGTGACTAGATGACAATTCCTATGTGTCCTCAAGAGCACTTTTCTTTATATAAGAGACCTTTCTGGCTTGTCCTTCACTATAAAAAGTAATGGGACACCTTGCTGCAACTTTTCTACTATTGTTACTTGTTACTTGTCACAATTTATCTTGATACAAAACTATCTATCATTGTTACTCACAACACTTGAAGATAATACCTTGCTTAAAACCACTCATCATTTCCTTCTAATCCTTGGTGGGTTCGACACTTTTTCTTATCGAAAGAACTAAGATTGATCCCCTATACTTATGGGTCATCAATAATATTTTCTAGTGCCATTACTGAGGAGTTAAGCGCCTTTGGTAAGTGGAATTTGGTCAAGAAACGTTTTTGTTACATTCTAAAATTTACCGTTGTTTTCTATTATGGAGTATAATCCTTTAAGAGACCTATTTGGGGTCTCTTCACATCAACTAAGTGGAAAAATCTTCTCCTCAACATATTGAACCTACTAAAATTATTTACTATGAAATTCCTTTGGTTATGTTAGAGAAACTGCTAGCTAATCCTTATGCAGGAGATGGAACAACTCATCCTCAGATATTAGACAAATTTTTGGATTATTTAAGCTTGCAGGTTTATCTGAATATGGTGTTAAGAATAAGGTATTCCCTTTATATTTTGAGATAAAGGCATGTATTTGGTACAGACTATTGGATGATGCTAGAACATGGGACTGGAATTGAATTAAGCTGGAATTTCACCGATAATTTTATCCTATGTGTATGGTTCATCGTGATCGGAATTATCTATAACTTTTGACCTCGTGAAGGAGAAAGTATAGCTCAAGCTTGGGGATGATTAAGTTTTTGATGCACACATGCCCCAATCATGACCTCTCAAGATAAATAATTATACGAAACTTTTATGCTCTGCTTTCTTATGATGATCAATTGATACTTGATTCTTGTTCTGCAGGTTCCTTTATGAAGAAAACTATTGAATCCAAATGGGATATTGTGGAAATAATTAAATACAAATCCAAAGATGGGAACCCGAAAAATTTAAATAGTCGGGTATAAATCTTGAGTTTGACTGTGTCAAAACATTTATGGAAACTAATGCCTTTCATAAGTTTACTCCTAAATATGGACTTGAAACTGAGATAACAACTTCCTTGTGTGAATCATTTTCTACTCATGTTGATCTCCCTAAGGAGAAGTGTTTTAATTTCATCCACCTATTGATGAATTATTAAAGGAACCTACTAAAGTTAAAAATGAAAAATTTATTTATAATGTTGATCCGATTGTGCCTACTTCTTACATTGAGAAGACATCTTTCCCTATTAGGATTAAGGAGCGTGCCAAAGCTACAACTATGGTTAATAAAAGTAATGTTATAGAACCTAAACCTTCTGAGAAAATAAATGCAGAACCTAATATGGCCATGGTTAAGGATCTCTTGGTTGAAAATATTGATGGGCATGTTATTTACTTCTGCGATGAGGCTCCTAGAATTGCCAAACCTGCTAGGAAAGAGCAGGACATACTAAATAAAATAAACCAGTGGTTGGCATGCCTGTTGTTTCTGTTAAAATTGGAGATAATTGCTATCATGGTTTGTTTGATATGGGTGCTAATGTGAGTGCTATTCCTTTTACCTTGTATCAAGAGATCATCAATGATATATCACCCTTTGAGATTGATGACATTGATGTCACTATTAAATTTGCTAATAGAGATACTATTTCACCAATTGGGATTGTTTGAGATGTTGAAGTCTTGTGCGGAAAAATCAAATGCCCTACTTATTTCTTAGTACTAGGTTCACTACAAGATAATTTTCGTCCCATTATATTTGGTAGAACTTTCTTGAATATCGTTAATGGTGAAATTGATTATGTTGAAGAAAAGGTTAAGTCAACTTTGGTGTTGTATCTCATGAATTTAATTTCTCTAAGTTTCGTAGACAACCCCATGAGAAAGAATTATCTATTAAATATGAAACCATTGGTTTGCTTCTATTTCTGTGCCTCCTACTGATCCGTTAGAACAATATTTGCTAAACCATGAAAACAATATGCATCTGAATGAGAGTAATGAGATAGATGAGATATTCTTAAAGCAAGTACCTATCCTTAAATAAAATTTGCATATTGATGTTCTGGGAGATCATCCCCCACCCAAGGAAGATCAAGTGTTTGAATTAGAGAAACTACCTCATACAATAAAATATGCTTATATTGATGAAAATAAGATATATGTTGTTACTATTAGTGCTAACCTTTTAGAGACTATAGAAAAGAGGTTGTCCAAAACTCTAAGGAAGCATCGCGATATGATTAGATATACTCTTGATGATCTTACGGGCAATAATCCCACTCTATGTCGCCACAAGATAATATGGAACCGTATTCTAAACTCGTTGATTATCAACACGGACTAAACCCTAAAATGAAAGAATTGGTAAGAACTGAAATATTAAATCTTTTAGAGGCAGGTATCATTTATCCTATTGCTGATAGTAGACGGATAACTCATATTCGTTGTGTTCGTGAGGAAGGAGGTATGACTGTCGTTCCTACTGATAAAAATGGACTTATCCCGCAAAGAATTGTAACTCGTTATAGGATGGTAAGTGATTTCGGGAAATTAAACAAAACCACTAGAAAAGATCATTACCACTTGCTTTTATTGATAAAATGTTAGAAAGATAATCTAAGCATACACACTTTTGCTTTCTTGATGGATATTCTACTTTTTCTCAAATACGTGTGTGAAAAGAAGATCAAGAGAAAACAATGTTTACTTGTCCTTCTGTAACTTATGCTTATAGATGTATGTATTTTGGATTATGTAAGGGATAATTGAATTTATGCCCTTAGTTCGGTCATACTTGCACCTTTACCCCTAGTTTCAGAAAACACTCGTTCCCGCCCAAACCACTTTGCTTCGCTTATGGTTTTGCCCTTTAACCTTTGGACCGTCACTTTGAAAACTTCATAAAGTATTCATACTAACTTAGAAAAAATCTAGTAAGATATCAAAATGTTCACAAAACACCAGCTATATGTGCATGCCATTTGCATTCTCGATAAGAATGTTGGAAAGTCCCCATTCTTGACTAAAAATAAATCTCAAATGGGTTCTTTCCAACATTTTTATTTTGAATGTGAATGACATGCACATATAGGCTATGTTTTTTTAAAATTTTCATATCTTATTTGAGTTTTTCTGAGTTAGTACGAATTTTTTATGAAGTTTTGAGAGTGATGGTCAAACGGTCAAAGGGCAAAAGTATAAGAGAAGCAAAGCAGTTTGGCAGGAACGAGTGTTATCGGAAACTAGGGATAAACCTGTCGAGTGTGACCCATCTAAGGGCACCAAAAGAATTATACCTTTATGTAATGCACGTGCTACGTTTCAAAGATGTACGACTCCTATATTCTCTAATTTTTATGAAAATATTGTTGAGGTATTCATGGATGATTTTTTCATTTACGAGACTTCTTTTGATGATTTCTTAATCAACCTTGATCGAGTTTTGTAGAGATGTGATGAAACTAATCTTGTCTTGAATCGGGAGAAGTGCCACTTTATGGTGAATAAAGGTATATTACTTGGACATAAAATTTCCAAATGATGTATTTAGACTAAGCTAAAGTTGATGCAACTGAGAAAATGTCATGTGCTAAAGATGTTAAACCTAAAAGAATTTTTCTTAGTCATGCTTGTTTCTATAGAAGATTCATTAAAGATTTCTCAAAGTTTTCTAGGCCACTAACTGATCTTATTCAAAAATAGGTTCCATTTGTTTTTCTTGATGATTGTTTAAAATTGTTTGAAATACTTAAGAAAGCCTTAATTTCTACACTAGTTGTTCAACCGCATGATTGGAACTTACGCTTTGAAAATATGTGTGATGCTAGTAATTATGTTGTCGATTTTGTAATATGGCAAAGAGTAGATAAGAAACTGAATGTTATCCATTATGCTAGTAAGACTCTAGATAATGATGAAAGAAATTATGCTACTATCGAGAAAGAATATTTAATAGTTGTGTTTGCATGTGATAATTTTATACCTTATATTGTTGACTCCAAAGTTACTATTGTGGGTGTCGACGTTCTGGGAATGGGGGTACCCAGACCCGCCTGCCTGTGGCCCAGGGCAGGCCCACCTCACCGGAACAAACCGACGGGCCCGACACCGTAAAGGGTAAGGCTCTCGTGAGGGGCCAAGCCTCACGAGGAGGATCATCGTTAGGACCCGCACGAGGCTGATACGTCCCAAACATATCTATAATTTCTGCTTGTTCCATGATCTTTTGGGTGACATTGTTATATGTTTTGCTACACTTTTATATCATTTTACAAATATTTGGACTAACCTACTAACTCAGTGCACCCAGTGCCAGTTTCTGTCTACTGATGTCTATTCTGCAGGGGCTTTTATCCAATTTTCCGAAGCCCGAAAAATTCCAGACAAAATATTAAAAAAAATCAGCGAAACAAAAGCTTCTGGATCACCGAAGATGGGCCAGAGGGGGGTGAGGGGCCTCCCAGGTGGCCTGCTGGCTCGGCCACGCCCTAGGCCTATATTTGGAGTCCCGAGAGGAAACCCTCGCACACTATCTGGAATCGCGAATTTCTCCATCGTTCCGCCGCCGCTGTGCTTCCGAGATCGGGAGCGTCAGGAGACCTCTTGCCGGCACCCTGCCAGACGGAGGATTGATCTCCGGGAGCTTCTCCACCACCATGGACGCTTCCCGGACGTGCTGTGAGTAGTCCTCCTTGGACCTCGGGTCCATGACTAGTAGCTATGTGATGTCTTCTCTCCAATCTTGTGCTTCAATGGTAAGTCCTTGTGAGCTACCCTACATGATCAGGGCATCTATGTAATTCTCTTGCTATTGCTATGCTCGGTTTGTTGAGATCCAATGGATTATGAGATTATGTTCCTTAGTGATTCATCCATGTTCTCTGTTGCTATTTATTGCTTTGGACGAGTGGTAGATTGTAACTCCAAGAGGAAGCATTATGCATGATTGTGGGTTCATGCCCCTTGATGTCTAGCTTGAGTGACAGAAACATAAGACTAAGGGATGTGCTTCTTGACACCAGGGAGAAAACAACCGCGCTTGCGACCATGGTTGCAAGGATTGTTTACCTTGCGCATAGTTCGTTAATGCAGTTGTCCGTTGCTTTGAGTTTACACTTTGGGTAGGGCTCGCAACTTACCGGTGAGATGTTCTGGATAGATATCTCAAGGTGGATGATTAGTAAGTAGATGCTGATGAATTAACGGTCTACTTTTCTTGGCGTACTGCCCATTACTATTGAACCTCTAACTATCAAGTAGCATAATTAGCATTGCGGTGCAATCATAATTCTGTCAATTTCCCAACTGTGATTGGTTTACCCAAGCATAGTTGCTCATCGTCTTTTTGGAGAGAGGTATCACTAGTGAACATCATGTGACTCCGGTCCATATCACCATCATTGTTTACACCTCCATCATTTACCGCTTTCATTTACTTTTCCGTTACAATCACTATTACCTTCCTGCTTGTGTTTTGATCCTCTGCAAACTACAAGGCCGGAGAGATTGACAACCTATCTACACTCGTTCGGAGCAAAGTTATTTGTTGTGTGTGCAGGTCCATGTCTTCTGGTAACGCCAGGGTGGGAGACACCTACTTGTTGAGACTAGGAGTCCTCTTGGTTCGATAAACCTTATAGTCTCCGTGTAAGGGAAATCTGCTGCTGACTACATCACCACCTTCCACTTGGGGTAACCAATGAGGGGCGAGAAGTATATCCATCAACTCGTCATCAGGGACCTCCTCAGGACCCCTCTGGAGCGGTGGATATTCCGAGGCAAGGCTGGGCCTCATGAGTCAAGGTGACGCCAGGAAAGGATAGGCGAGCATCAAATGGTAGGACGAAGCAGTTTCCCCTTCGGTACAAAGGAGGCGGGAGCTTACAAGAGTTCCAAAGGCATCTTCCAAAGATTTCCTTTCTGGTGCAACGAAGCCGCCGACGCCCGCCAGTAGGGCAAACGTCATCCCCCGGCCCGTCCTTGCAGCGCGGGCAGTTACTTTGCAGGCGAAGACCACCTTTGTGCAGGTGAGCATGTTCCCCTGCTCCCCTTCAAAATTGGCCGATGTGGGATCCCTTCCCGCCGAAGCTATGAGGGAAGAGGACACGGGATTCCGCTATAAATAGAAAGGGTAGAATACTTGGTAGCTAGAGAGTTCATTCCAACTGTAGGTCAATACACCTAGCCACTTGGCCTCTGGAGGCTCGAGAGCACTGTACTAGTTCATCTACCACCTCCACGAGAGGCAATCCACCAAAAGCTGGAGTAGAGTTTTACGCTTCGCAACGGCCCGAACCTGGGTAAACTGTTGAGTTCTACGCTACCCTCGCCATCGAGTGAGTCCTTCGTCGTTTCCATCGAATAGCGGGCTATGTAAGGTTGAGCCGGGAGAGATCATCGTACACGCCCGTGTGTTCAAATCCTTAGGGTTTTGCGGAGCCCGAAATCCGACATTTGGTGCGCCAGGTAAGGGGCGTGTAAGGGTTTCCTCCAAGCTCCGTCTTCACCAAGCTCCACCGCTCCGATGGTTGAAGCTCGCCAGGTTCACGTAGAGCACCGCGCCACCCGCATCACACAGACCGCGCCCGTCGGTGCCGCCGGCTCACGCCGGTCGCCGTCACCCGTGGTGAAAGCTGCCACCGGCACCAAAGTACAAGAGCAACAAGGTTCCTCCCACCCGGTGATCGAGCAGGCCGATGTACGCATCGCCACTCCGTCACTCACCAGGCCTTCGGGATCGGCATCGCGCGCATGGACAGAGATGCCCCACGACCGGCACGCGCTCGCCATGGCTACCGAGCTGCTCCGCTACCGGCCTGCTCCAGACTGCCACGACGACTGGCTCCAGCTCATCGAGGCTCTCATCGCCACTGCCGGTGACTCAACTGTGCTCTCCTGCTCTCCCCGACCCCGGCCGTCCCTGGCAACGAACGAGGAGCAAGACGCGCCAGCCCCACCCCCGCGACGCGTCGAGGACCCCGAGCCCTGGCAGGAAATACGACCCTGTGCCCGGCCTCATGAACCCAGGGCGGGACCAAGAGATGAAGCAAAGTGCGAGGTGGTCTGTCGGCCCTGACGCCAAGTATGCTTAGCACGAGCACATTGCTCTTGCATCAAAGCAGTTTTGGGGCAACAAGAAAAACTCAAAGCCCAACTTATCCAAGAACAAATCAAGCGTGTCTAAGGGAAAGCAATGCGTGAGAACTTGCTACAATTGTGGCCATGTGAGTCACTTTGCGGCAGATTATCCCTATGAGCAGAGGGAAGAAAATAGTGGCAAGCTCATTCGCAAAGACAAGACCAAGTCTTTCCCAAACAAGAACAACTTCCCCAAGAAGATGCCCCCTAAGGGGTTGGTGGCTTGAGAAGAGTACCTATCCAATGAGGATGATGACGATGAGACAAGTGGTGAATAAATGGGAATGGACATGGTGGCCATTACATTTTCTTCTCCAAGCAAGGTGTATCTCTTCAAGGCCCCCAACGAGAACCGCATTGCCAAGTGTCTTATGGCCAAGGGATCCAACAAGGTATCTAGCTCTCAAACTTCCAACATCCAAGCTAGCATTTCCGCTACCAGGGATAGTGAAGACAAAAAGGAAGAGGTGGAGGAGGAGGAAAACTCCTTTGGTAAATCCATGAGAAATCTTAAGGGTAAATCCAAGAAGCATGTTGTTGCTCTCTTAAAATAACACGTGGAGGCTAATGGCCTTATTGAATCTCATGAAGAAACTATCTCTACACTACAAGGTCATAGTCATGACTATGTCGATCAGATTGCGGATATTTCCATTGCTCTTGAAAAAGAGAAAGGACTTCGTTTGATTCTTGAGGAGTCACCTAATGATGACCTTGCTAAGTTAAAGAAAGATCTTGATCATGCTCTTGTTCTTACCCATCTGCTTCAATCTGAAAAGAGTGCACTTGGGCTTGATCATGTTAGACTCAAGAAAGATCTTGCAACACTTGACAAGGCTCACAAGGCCTTGAAGAGTGCTCATGTCTCTTTAAAAGAGTCTCATGCTCAACTCCAAGTAAAACTCGTTAAGGAAATAGCCACTTGCTCTCCGTTCGTTTTAACTGATAATGTCCATGCTAGTAACCCTTGTTGTGAGCATTGACATCTTGTGGAGGAGAACTCCAAATTAGAATAGAAGCTTGAGAAAGGCCTTGTGACATGTATCGAAGGTGAAAATAGCCATAATGACCTTTTGAGCAGTCAAAAGGAAGTGCTTGAAAAGGAAGGAGTTGAGTTTCCACCCAAGTCCAAGAAGAAGAACAAGAAGAAGAATACCAAGCAACCTCCCCAGCTTATGGAAACCTTTGTTAAATCTGGGGAGGGTATTCATGGGAATAAAAAGGACCAAGCTAAGAGTGGTAATGTCATGAAGAACAATACCCCTCTACCGAACACAGCCGACGACTATAACCCCTCCTATGTGTTGAGTCGTGCGTATGATGGAAATGTTTTTGCTAATTTCGTAGGTTCTTATGATGAGTACATTGAATGGTCTATTTGGGTTCCTAAGACCCTTGTTACTAACATAAGAGAATCCATTAAAGAATGGGTACCTAAATCCAAGCATTGATGTTATTCAGGAGTTTGCTTCCGGTGGGGTGTCATGGTTGCTTGATAGTGGAGCAACAAATCATATAACCGGAACCAAGGACTTGGTGGTGGAAATTCATCCCGACCCATCCATTGCCACTCAAGTATCTATTGGTGATGATGCAATTTCAAAGGTATTGTGTCTCGACAAGGTTGTAATTTCTCCGGAACTTACCATTGAAAGGGTTCTGCTTGTTCAGACCCTCACATACAATTTACTTTCCGTTCATCAACTTGCACTTATGGGCTTAGTAGTTTCTTTGGCATTGACTCTATGTCCATTTTGTGGAACAAGACTCTTAAAGTAGCCTGTGTTGGGCATGTCGAGAATGGTCTCTATGTGGTTAACTTTTCGAAGCGACCCACTAAGACTGCGACTTGCCTAATGGCTAAAGTTGATGTTGGATGGCTTTGGCATCGCCGACTAGACCATGTCAATATGAGATCTTGGCAAAGTCTCCTCAAACGGGATCATGTTCTCAAACTAACCAATGTAAGTTTCGCTAGAGATCATGCTTGAAGTCCATGTATTGAAGGAAAGATTCATGAGATAGCTCATCGCCCCATGACTATCATCTATGCAAAAAGGACCTTGGAACTCCTTCACATGGATCTCTTTGGTCCTCCATCTTATGATATTCTCGGGGGAATAAAGTATTGCATGGTGCTAGTGGATGATTACTCAAGACATACCTGGGTATACTTTTTCAAGAGAAACAGTAAGACTCAAAAATCCATCATCGACTTTGCTAACGAACCTCAATGCAACATAATGCAAAAATATTGATTATTAGATGTGACAATGGAACCGAGTTCAAGAACTACACCCTAAATGAATTTCTGAGTTATGAAGGAATCAAGCATCAATACTCTACTCCTTACACTCCTCAAAAAAATGGTGTGGCGGAAAGGAAGAACCGGACGTTGATGGATGCGGCAAGAACCATGATGGCGGAGTTTAAATCTCCGTATAACTTTTGGGTTGAAGCCATCAACACCGCATGTCATGCATCCAATCGGCTCTACCTTCGCAAAGGCTTGAACAAGACTCCATATGAAATTCTTACCAGCAATAAGCCCAACCTCAAGTACTCCTCGGTGTTTGGCTATAAGTGTTCCATTCTTAATATAGGTGCTCGTGTGTCTAAATTTGAACCTAGAGCTCAAGAGGGCATATTTGTTGGTTATGCTACAAACTCTCGCTCTTAACATGTCCTCAACAAGTCCCCGGGACTCATTGAGGAGACGTGTAACATGGAGTTTGACGAGAATAATGTCTCCCAAGTGGAGCAAAGTGGTTTTTGTGATGTAGGTGATGAAATTCCTCCCCAAGCCATCAGAAGAATGGGCGTGGGATACTTCCTGCCCGTTGAGGAACCCCTTGTGCTGAAGTAGAAGGACAATGTTCCACTCATGTGGAACCATCACCGACGCAAGACCCACAAGCTTCCAAAGAACGCTCTAAAGGCCCTCATCCCCGTGATCCTGATCAAAGAGAAGATCAACCTCAAGATGGTCCTGCACCAAATGATGTCCTTGATCCTACTCACCAATCTAAGGATGCTCGAGATTAGGAGAAAGCTCAAGATCAAGACCAAATTCAAGATCAAGAGCAAGCACAAGAACAAAATCAAGCTCATGATCAAGGGCAAACTCAGAAGGCGGTAAAAGTCTCAAACAGGGTTCTCAGATCACCCCTGAGGAGATTCAAGAAAGAGGCGCCGCCAAGACCGCCAAAACACTCAAAAATCTTTGTCATGTGCTGGAGAATGTCTACAGCGGCTTATAGAGAGGGATAACCACACGTCGTCAGGTATCAAACTTTAGTGCCCATCATTTGTTTGTTTCTTGCATTGAACCACTAAAGATATAAGAGGCTCTCGAAGACATGGATTGGGTTGAAGCCATGCATGAAGAACTCAATAACTTCGAGCCCAACAAAGTGTGGTTTCTAGTACCAAGACCAAAGGAGAACCCCAATGTCATTGGGACAAAGTGGATCTTTAGGAACAAGCAAGATGTGAACGGTGTCGTCACTCGAAACAAGACAAGTTTGGTACCAAAAGGCTACTCCCAAGTCGAGGGTAGCAACTATGGTGAAACCTTTGCTCCTATGGCTTGCCTTGAATCTATTCGCATGCTACTTGCATTTTCTTCTCGTCATAACTTGCCAAATGGATGTGACGAGTGCATTTCTTAATGGTCCCTTTAAGGGGTTTGTTTAGGGCAAGCAACCCCCGGGGTTCGAGGATCCCAAGTTCCCTAATCATGTGTATGTTCTCGATAAGGCGCTCTATGGCCTTAAACAAGCCCCACGTGCATGGTATGTGCACCTTAGCGAGATGTTACATGACCGTGCATTTGAAGTTGGCAAAATTGACCCTATTATTTTTACTAAGAAGATCAAAGGGAACTTCTTCATATGCCAACTATATGTTGATGATATTATGTTTGGTTCTCTTAACAAAACTTTTAATGAAGAATTTGCTACACTAATGACTAAAAAATTTGAGATGTCTATGATGGGATAGTTGAAGTTTTTCCGTGGATTTGAAGTCAAGCAACAAAGTCAAGGAACCTTCATCAGTCAAGCAAAATACACTCAAGACATGCTTAAAACGTTCAAGATGGATGATCTCATACCAGCCAAGGCCAACACTCCCGTGCCTCTCAACTTCCATCTGGACCTCGGTCCCAATGGTAAAGTTGTGGATCCTAATTTATTAGTTGCCTATTCACCCCCCTCTAGTCAGCCATATCGATCCTTTCAGCTGCCATCATCCTCATCATCCCCATCTCATTTCACCCATTTTATTCTGAAGAACCAAGAGGCACAACTTGTGTGTTACATGTGTGATCCATCCATATTTTTCCATCATTGGTGAGATGATGTTTGTTGCATTCATGGGTGAGTAGTCCCCTTTGTTCCGGGGTATGCATCAACCCTAGTGTATAATAGGTAGATCGGTATTAGGATTTAATATCCTCTTTTCATGTTTATGTAGATAATGTTCTTGACATTGGGTGAAGTCGACCATCCAACGTATGCCAACTTTGGACAAAAGGTTATTACTGTCGGCTAAATGTGTGATTATGGAGTTGGGTGACGTGACATGCCCCTTATCCCTTCATAACAGATAGTTGCAACAGGGGGTAAAACAGAGACCACGATGGATATGTCCATGGGGACTTATTTCTACTTAATCATTGTTTGATAACTAGAGGGGATAAGAACAGTGGTGGCGTATGGGATATGAAGATACCATGAGTATGCACGTATCTACACCGGCTCCGCCCACAAAGAGGAACACGTAAAGTGGCTTAGGAATCCGTAGTAGAATTGTGTTTAGGCACCACCTTAGACGCACACTAGTGGGTATTCCAGATCCATGGGAACGCTTTAAATCATTTGTCCCATGTCCATCTACATTACTTGTTATTTATTCCAGTTGACCTATTTTTCTTTACACTTGCAACTTTATTATTTTTACTACTATTTCGGATCACTTAAAATTTCCGCGCACATTATTTTTATTTTGCAAAGGACCAAAGATTGATTCATGTGCTCCATGTGGTGTCAATACTCTTAGTTCGAAAAGGCTAAACTAAACCCTGTGCACTTGCAGACTATCAAGCTTTTTTTGGCGCCGGTGCCGGGGAGCTGAGAACTTTTGATCTTATTCTGAGTCTGGTTTGAACTTTGTGTACTAAGTTGTTTGTGGGTGTGGAACAAATATGCCTGAGTATGGACACAATTACCAACTTCTATCCATGGGCCTTATAGGTCCACCTATATGACAAATGTTCACATCGTTGGGACCTAATCCTGACGGTGTAGCTTATGAGGTGAACCCAAGTGTCCTCGAATTGTTGCATGCTAAAGAGTTTAAAGGTGAGGATCCTTATCAACAATTGCAATTTTTCAAAGATATATATGGCACATTTAAGTTGAATGTTTTTAGCCCAAATGATATGAAATTGATATTATTTCCTCACACTCTGGTTAAAAAGACGAATAATTGGTTAGTGTCTCACCCTGCACGCACCATTGATACATGGAGTAAATTAGTGGAAACCTTTCTATCACATTTCTATCCAGAGAATAAATTATATGAAGCAAGGAGGAGGATTTAAAACTTCCAACAGAGGCTTGGAGAAAGTCTGATAAATGCATATCAAAGGTATATAACTTTACTAAATGATTTCCCTCATCATAAGCTCCGTGAATGGTTAGTACTAAATCTTTTCTATGGATGACTGCATTGTGATTCAAAGGAAGAACTAGATTTAGCATCTCCATGTTCTTTTATTACTAGCAAGGTCCTAGAAGCATTCAAATTATTAGAAGGGAAACTTGATAACCATAAATCTTGGGGGAGCGATGAAGAAGGAGAGGGTAAAGTAGAAGTTGATTTTGATTGAATAAAAGATTATCAAAACATAGGGAGAGTGGAACAAATAAGTAGTGAACTATACATTGATCGTGATGTTGTTTTAAGAATTTTTTCAAAGCTATGCAGAACACATGGAGTTTTTGAAGAGGAAATGTGAGAATTATACTATTGAGGATCCCGAGGAACAAGTCATAATTGAGGTCTTGGAGGTGGAAACATCGGTACTCCCCATGAAAGAAGATTGTGAACTTACCCAATATATCACTAGTCATAGTGGGGAGTAACTTCATAGTGTGATTAACTTCGACGAATAACATAGTGGGGGAGTAAATTCGACTAGTAACATGCATATATTATTAGACTATGTTTCTACCTCCATAGTGGGGAGTAACATATGCTTGGTGTCATGTAACACCTCATTTATTAGCTTCTAGAGTCATCTTGTCTTTGTATGTGTGAGGTTAGTCATAGTGTGAGTAACTACCTATGTTACTTAATTCATCTCTCTCCTCATTAAATCATTAACACATAAGAAAATTTGCTGAGTTGGACCTTATGTTACTGCTGAAGTTACTCCCACTATGGCTAGTCTAACTACGTGCCACATAAGAAAACTTGTCTTGAAATATGCTATGTTACTAGCTACGTTACTCTATCTATGATCAATCTTATATGGCGACCATTCCTCGGAGGGGAGGACATTTGCAAACATTTGATATGGCAGTTTTTTTAGAATGATGTGATACTTTTTATAATAAAAGAAAATGCCATATTGCTGTGGAAAAAAAGGTCACCCCAACAACTAAAATTGTTTGAAAAAGGCATAAACGAACACCTTCTCTCATCCAACGGTCGCCAAATAAGGTTTGTTTACCACATGAAGACCATCATCATTAATCGGTTCTCATTCTTTGGATCTGGATCATTATTTTTGGTGTGCCTACTACGTAATGGTAGAATTATATAGTTGCGGTGTTGCACATCTTGTAAAGTTTCTATCAACTATTAGAAGGGACATTTTGCACCGCGTGTAAATTGTTTTTCCACTCCGACAAAGGGATGTGCTTGTTCCAAATGGCACCTTCAAGCCATCTCGGATCATGCTCCTATATTCCTCCAAGGGCATATGGAGGTGCGTCGGCGGTCGTCTTTCAAGTTCGAGATGTTCTGGCTTCATCTTCCAGGGTTCAAGGATGCGATGGCTGAGGCCTAGAACAAACCCATCCAGTCAACTAACACAAATCACAAGGTTCACATCAAATTGGCCCGAACCACAAAGGATCCCATGAAATGGCAAAGTGATAGGGTTGGAGTGCTAAAAACACAGATTGACATTTCAAAGGAGGTGATTTGTAGGCTTGACCTCGCGAAGGAGGGGAGGTCTCTCTCCCTGGCCAATCTAGGGCTCAAGCACAAGCTTAAGCTTTCACATCTTGGTCTCCTATCCTTTCAGAAGGTCAAGATCCGTCAACGTTCATGCCTCATGGGTATCAGGCTAGGGGACGTCAACTCAAAGTTTTTCCATGCTAAGGTGAATGAGCGCCCGCAAAAAAACTACATTCACACGCTGCACACGGACCAAGGGGTGGCCATCACAACCGTGAATAAGGAGCAAGTGCTTCTCTCCCACTTCCAAGACCATCTAGGTACTCCCATGCGGTGAAGCTCAAATTTTGGTTGAGACAACTTGGAGATGATTTAGCATAATCTCTCGGAGCTCGATGTACCTTTCAATGAGGAAGAGATAAAAGACGCGATCTTTTCGTTGCCCTCCGTCAAAGCATCTCGCCCGGATGAGTTCATTGGAGCCTTCTTCAAAGCATGCTGGGATATCATTCAGAGTGATGTTGTTGCCACAATCCTATAGCTTGGTAACATCCGCGAAGATTGTGCTTCTCTCCACAACTGAGCGAACATCATTCTACTGCCCAAAAAGCTGACGCTCGTGTGGTCGGGGACAATAGACCAATTAGTCTAATTCATTGTTTGTCCAAGATCATCTCCAAGATTCTTGCAAAAGGACCTGCTCCAATGCCGCCAACACTGGTCCCCAAGTGCCAAAGCACCATTGTGTAGAAACACTCCATCCATGAAAACTTCTTGCATGTTCAGAACCTCATAAAGCACATACATCGTTGGAATATCCCGGGCTTCTTCCTCAAGCTTGATATTTCAAAGCCCTACGACTCTGTTTATTGGGCCTTCTCACTCGAAGTCATGCAATGCCTCGGGTTAGGACAATGGTGGAGGGTTGATACTTGTGATCTGTGTTGGTTTTTTAGTGAAGAGGAATGGGTGATCAGCACAATATAAGTAAGTATTTCCCTCAGTAGAGAACCAATGTTTATCAAACAAATAGGAGTAACAACCAACCCCCGTCTTCAGCAACTGCACACAACAGAAACAAACACTTGCACCCAATGCGGTCAAGAGGGTTGTCAATCCCCTTGTCTCATTATTTGCAAGAAATTAAGTAGTGTGGTTGCAAGTTGCAGAGTGAAAAGTAAATAAAGGCAACGGGGAAATTGTAATGTTTGTAGATTTATATGTGAATAGACCCAGGGGCCATAGTGTTCCCTAGTGGCATCTCTCATGAAAGCAAGCACATGGTGGGTAGACAAATTATTGTTGGACAATTGATCGAAAAGCGGATATTTATGCGATATTCATGACAATGATCATGCGTATATAGACATTGACCGCTATCCATCATGCATCTAGAGTATTAAATAAAGCAGAGTAATGCTTGGAGAATGATGACATGATGTAGACAAAGAGAACTCAATTAATATGAATTAACACCATTATTTTATCCATAGTGGCAACAATACAAAGACATATATTGTCCCCTACTACGTAACTAGGATATAGAAATCCATCAAACTGAACCCACTACAACGCACATCTCTCACTGAAGAAATATCAATCTACTTGGCCAAAGCAATTCAATAGATCAGAGAGATTTACGAAGCTATGATGATCATGCACATAAGAATCATATTTAGAATTCACAGAAGACTCAAATATTTATCGTGAATAATCTGAACATAAACCCACAAATATCCGGATGACAACAAACGCACCGCACAAAAGAGTTACATCGGATAGATCAAAACGAAGATGCGATGATCATCATATTGAAGATCATGATCTAGATCAAGAGAGAGAGAGAGATCTAGGTACTAACTACGGACCAGTAAGTCCCTGGTGAACTACTCACACAGTACCATGTGAGCAGCGAGGTTGATGTAGAGGTCCTCCATGATTGATTCCCCCTCCGACAGGACACTAGAAAAGGGCTCTAGGTGGCCTCACGGCGGAACAGAGACATTTGATGGCGAAAAAAGTGTTTCGGGGGTGGTCTCTAGGGTTTTCAGGATTAATGTGAATTTATAGGAAGAAGAGGGGTACATGATGCAAAAGTGCGTGACCACCCCCCTGAGCCCACCCTATTGTGTGGTCCTCACTTCATGAGGCTTTAGTCCTCCTTCCGAAGCTTTCATGTCTTCTTTTGGTCCACAAGAAAATCACCAATTTTTTTGTTGCAATTGGACTTAGTTTGGTACTGTAAACCGAAAAAGCTAAAAACACATAGAAAAGAACAACTATCACTGGTCCCTGGGTTGATACGTAAGAGCTCAAAAATAATATAAATTGGTGTATAAATACCTAAAATGTTTCCTAGAATGACAATATAATAGCATGGATAAATAAAAAATTATAGGTACATTGGAGACGTATCATGAGACTGGATCCGCCTCTGTGTGTCCTTTCTTCATCCAGGGTTCTTCTTAATGGAAACCTCAGGAAGAAGTTCAGACACGCTAAGGATCTTCGTCAGGGCAACCCAATTTCTCCGATGCTTTTTATCCTCGCCATTGACCCAGTAAAGTAGATCTTGCAGCTTGCCTCATGGCAAGGCATCCTCAAGCCCATTCATGCAAGGATGGCCAAATGCAGAATTTCGCTATACGCCGATGATGCTTGCATTTTTGCGAAGCCGAACAAAGAGGAACTTCTTACAATTTCAGCAATTCTCAAGATGTTTGGGGACACAAGCGGACTAATCACAAACGTACAAAGGCTGAGGTATTCCTGGTCAGATGTGCTGACATTGACCTTCGGGATGAGCTATTCTATTCCCCGCTAAGAGAGCCACCTTCCCGGGATGTTACTTGGGGATCCCCTGGCACTATAGTCGACAAAGAGGAATTGATCTGCAACCCTTCATCGGCAGGTTTGCGGGCAGACTTTCAGGTTTGAAAGGAAAACTGCTAAATAACCCTGGCAGGGTGGCGCTTGCGTAGACCGTTCTCACGACCATGGAAACCTTCCACATCATCCCTCTCCGCCTGCCGAAGGGGACCCTGAGAAAGTTGGAAAAATCATTCAGGCCTTCATCTAGCAAAAAGAGGACCAAGCTCAAACCTTGGGTGATCATTCGCTGGTTAACTGGAAGACCATTTTTCGCCCCAAGAATTTGGGTGGTCTAGGAATCATGAACCTGGATAGATTCGTCCGCGACCAATGGACTGATCAAGGGAGGCCATGGCTGGGATCTAAGTTACTATGCGACCAAGCATACATGAACCTTTTTTCTGGTGGCTTTCTGGCAGATGTCCTCGTGAACAGACTTAGTGGTGAGGCCATTGTTGCGGTGTGGCGACTCGAAGGGGTTGATTGGGAAACAAGAGGTGGATTTACCCAGGTTTGGCCCCTCCGAGGGAGGTAAAGGCCTACATCCTGCTTTGTGTTTATATTGATGGGAATCTCCATTACAAAGGGTGTGGAATCGCTAACCTAGCTCTCGAGGGTTTGTCATATTGATCTTCCTAGCTTGAGGGTTCTCCTTTATATATAGGTAGAAGCCCCAAGCATACAATGGAGTCCGAGTCGAATAAGCACCCGTGTCCTACTACAAATCTATCTTGTCTTTCTTCCTAGGTTAGGAAAGGTTCTGGCATCTCGTGGCTTGTATATCTTTAAGCCACCGTCTTCTGGTGATGGGCGCTTGGTGGCTTTTCAACTAAGTCCTCCGGCCATTCTTCTCATGTTTTCCTCGTGACTTGACCCGGCCCCATCGGGCGGGTTACATCTTGGTTTTATATCTCCGATATTACGCTATAGTTTAACTTGAACTTTGTTCGTGTCAAGATATTATATCCAAGCTACAATGAGCGAGCTACTTTTTTCCATTGTCACAATCTTTCTGACTGTCGGCTTGTAATTTTCAGCTTCGTTTCTTGACATCACTCATCAGAGTTAATGCCATCGCATCGTCATCATAACTGGTCATGCATGAACCCTTGTCTCAGAAATCGAGGCGTCGTCCCATCAATGTTTTTACTGTGACCCCTCTATTCCCGTGCCTTGCACCTATCCCTTCGGGTATTATAAACTGGATGAGAACCTTTATTTTTCACTTTTACCTTCTCACCCCATCTTCTTCCTCTAGCCTGAGCACCCAGTCACACCATTGTTGTCGTCTTGCTATCGACAGTCCTCGGCCATTGTTACAATCACTTGCTGCTTCCTGGTTTCGCTCGGGCCGCTTCGACATCTTCGTTAATTGACGAGGTATGGTACTCTTTCTTTTTGGAAGTTCCTCGTCTAAATTATCCCTGGTGTTCATTGGAGACCTCAAGGGATCCTTCTGTTAGTTCATCAACACTCCTATTTCTTCATGTTTTGAACCTTCATTTCCATCGCAATCAGGATGACACACATGAATAGCTTCTTCTTCCTGGCAGTATGTTTTAGTTTCTCCCAAAAACCTTTGTGATATAGATTAACTGCCCTTGTCAAGCTTCTATGTTTAATAATTTTCCTTTTCAGAATCTTTTCTAGATCCATGGTTATCGCAAAGTTTGGTGGGACTTGTTTGCCTTATATTCCATAGAGTTTTGTAAAGGAAAAACCTTTGGCCACTGGTGAGGCACCACTTAGATTGTCGGCTTTACTTTTTATATTACTTTAATCCCCCATATAATTAATTTGCTTTTCTTATAGATTTCTGGCTTAACCCTATAGCGCTTCCTCCCTTTGTGTTGTTTGATCTTTGCTCATAACATGGATAACTATTTGTAACCTTGCTACTGATGTCCAAGCAGGACATCATGTCAAAGACTTCTACCTGTAATTGGGTGCCTTAGCAAGTTTCAGAAGATCTCCTTCAGGAATATGTAGATCAAGGTTTATTATCTACTAAGGAAATACTCGGATGGCGAGTGATATCAACTGTTCTTCCCGTTTGCAACGGCACCAGAAGAATGCTGTTAGCACTCTCCGGCAATCGAAACTAGAAGAATGTTGTTGACGCCCACCAGCGCGGGGGATCGTACCAGTTTTCGAGGGTAGAGTATTCGACCCAAATTTGTTGATTCGCCAGATAGGAGGTGAGAGGATACTCTCAAGTATTAACAGCTGAATTTATCAAATTCAACCACACCTGAAAGATTAGTATTTGCAAGCAAAGTAGTAACAACAAAGTAGTGAGTAACGGTAGTGGCAAGGAACATCGGTAGTGACAGCAGTAGCAAGTAGCAACAGTAGCAAGCGACAGTAGTAGCCACAGTAGCAGCAGAGCAGGACAAGTAATAGCAATAGCAACAGTAGTAGCAGCAGCAGAGGAAGACAAGTAACAACAATAGCAACAGTAGTAGCAGCAGCAGAGCAAGACAAGTAACAACAGTAGTAGGACAAACTCGTAGGCAATGGATCGGTGATTTGTTTGGATGATATTCATCATGCAACAGTTATAACATGGAGAGATATGTGGCTAGCTCCCGTTCGTCAATGTGATGTAGGCATGCATTCCGTGTGTCGTCATACGTGCTTAGGGAAAAGAACTTGCACGACATCTATTGTCCACCCCTCCCGTGGCAGCAGGGTCCAAAAGGAAACTACGGGATATTAAGGTTCTCCTTTTAATAAAGAACCGGGCCAACGCATTAGCACATGGTGAACACATGAACTACTCAAACTATGGTCATCACTGGGAGTGGTTCTGGATATTGTCACTCCGGGGTTGCCAGATCATAACACATAGTAGGTAACTACAACTTGCAAGATCGGATCTAAAACACACATATATTGGTGACAACATAATAATTTCAGATCTGAAATCATGGCGCTCGGGCCCTAGTGACAAGCATTAAGCATGGCAAAGTAGTAGCAACATCAATCTCAGAACATAGTGGATACTGGGGATCAATTCCCATCAGAACTAACTCGATTACATGATAGATCTCATCCTACTCATCACCGCCCAGCGAGCCTACGGATAGATAACTCACGAACGATGAAGAGCTCATGGAATTGGAGAGGGAAGAAGGTTGATAATGATGATGGCGACGATTCCCCCTCTCCGGAGCCCAAGACGGACTCCGGATCTGCCCTCCAGATGTATAATAGGTCGTGGCGGCGGCTCCGTATCGCAAACGAGACGAAAACTTCTCTTTTTTATTTTTCTGGGATGAAAGTGAACTTATAGACCTGAGGTTGGGGGCGGCAGAGCCGTGTGGGCCCCACAAGCCTGCCCACCGCCACCGGGGGGGTGGTGGCGGAGCCAGGGCTTGTGGCCCACTGGCCCACCCCCTCAGGTGGAACTTGGCGCAAATATTTTTCATATTTTCCAAAACTGCTCCCCGTAGATTTTCAGGACGTTTGGAGAACTTTGATTTCCGCACAAAAATAACACCAAGGCAATTCGGCTGAAAACAACGTCAGTCCTGGTTAGTTCCATTCAAATCATTCAAATTAGAGTCCAAAACAAGGGCAAAAGAGTTTGGAAAAGTAGATACGATGGAGACGTATCAACTCCCCCAAGCTTAAAACCTTGCTTGTCCTCAACCAACTCAGTTGACAAACTGAGAGAGAAAGAAAAACTTTGACAAACTCTGTTTGATCTTGCTGTTGCAACTATGTCTAACTAATAACCAGAATTTCAGCAAGATCACAAGTTAACCACATAAGCAAATGACACAAAGGTCTCACGGTAAACTAATATCAATGGCATAATGAGCTAACGAGCAAATAATAATGAGTTTCAAATACCAACACTTCAATCAAAACAAGCATGAAGCAATATGAATAGGTGCTAAATCGCTAGCTCTTTGTGAGACCACAAAACATAAATGTAGAGCACTTTCAAAGATCTAGGGCTGACTAAACATTGTAATTCATAGCAACGAAGATCCAGTCATAGTCATACTCAATATCAATCAAAAGCAAAGCATAAAAATGACAGAGGTGCTCTCTAGTTGGTGCTTATATAATAGGAGGATGACTCGACAGGCAAATAAATAGACAGGCCCTTCGCAGAGGGAAGCATCGATTTGCAGAGGTGCCAGAGCTCAAGCTTTGAAAACAGAGATAATTATTTTGGGTGGCATGCTTTCATTGTCAACGCAATGGCCAAGAGTTCTCAATATCTTCCATGCTACTCATGCTATAGGCAGTTCCCAAACAGAAAAGTAAAGTTTTAACTCCCCCACCACCAATCAATCACACTCCACGGCTAGCCGAATCCTCGGGTACCGTCCATACTAACATCAATCCGGGGGGAGTCTTGTTTTATAGTTATGTTTTCGATTTAAGCATGGAACTGGGCATTCCAATTACCGGCCCCTTTCTCGTGAATGACAGTGAATAAACACATGTCGAGGATAACACTCCTAGCATGGAAGATACCAATAGCCCCCTGTCACCACATGAGCGGTTCGGGCATGCAAAACAGATTATTTCTTGAAGGTTTAGAGAATGGCACATGCAAATTTACTTGGAACGGCAGGTAGATACCGCAAATAGGTAGGTATGGTGGACTCTCATGTAAAAACTTTTGGGTTTATGGAAGTGGATGCATAAGCAGTATTCCTCTTAGTACAAGTGAAGGCTAGCAAAAGACTGGGAGGCGACCAACTAGAGAGCGGCAACAGTCACCAAGATGCAATGAGTTTGACTAACATTGAATGCAAGCATGAACAAGATATAAATCACCATGAACACGAACATCATAGAGGCTATGTTGATTTTGTTTCAACTACATGCATGAACATGCGCCAAGTCAATCCACTTGAAACATGTAAAGGAGAATACCATCCTATCATACTACATCATAGTCCTCTCAAAATCTATGTTGGCATTCAAGACAAACCATTATAAGCTCTCAGCTAAACAAGCATGGCATCAGAAACTATGATCTCTAAGTTGTCATTGCAAACATGGTTCTCTCACAACAAAGCTCAATCTGGGTCGAAAAGCTAGTCATATTTACAAAAACAAAATAGATAGAGTTCATACCAGCTTTTCAGTCTCAGTCACTTCATCATATATCATCATTGTTTCCTTTCATTTGCTCGATCGAACGATGTGAACAATAATAAGAGCATTGGACTAAGTTGAATCTGCAGGCAAACACAAAGGAGAAGACAAAGTAATATGGATCTTTGAAAGCTAAACAACTAAGCATGTAAGACCCAATAAACATTGTAACCAATATCTTCTACCTTGACCCAAAGAAAAAGAAAACTATTTACATGGGAAAACTCCCAACAAGCAAAAGAACAAAGAAAAATATTTTTGGGTTTTCTCAAAAGGACACAAAACAAGAAAACAAGAAAACGAAAATGAACTAGCATGGATAATATAGTGGCAAAGTGTAAACACCGGCTAACAAAGTGAAAGCATAAGCATGAATGTAAAGTCGGTGAGAACACGTACTCCCCCAAGCTTAGGCTTTTGTCCTAGCTTGGTCTACTCCCAAGGTGGGAAATAACCAGCTCCAGGATACTCCGGAGCATACTGTGGATGCCACTGCTGTGTGAGCTCCTCTGGCTCCCACTGATGAACTGTGTCTGGTACTCGACTAGCGGCTCGGGCACGGGCGCCTGTGGTTGGGCCAAGCCCCAATATGCGTAGATGTCCGCGGGCATAATAGTGTACCTGCCTATATGAAGATCGAACAAAGAAGGAGCAGGCAAAGTAATATTGTCTCGAGTACCCTGACTAAATACCAGGTTATAAATCATCCATCTACTAGCATCTCTATCCAAAAAATCATGGCGAACCATGATGTTATAATCCAGATATTTCTCAGGGAGAAGCATCTCTCCTTCCTCTCCCGGTCTAATGGGTATCTCAAAGAGTCTGGCAAGACGAGTAGCATAGATACCTCCATAGACAACACCTTTAGAACAGTTCAGGTTCAACCGTTGAGCTACTATAGCGCCCAAGCTATAAGTCTTATCATTATAAAGGCCTTCGTGCAAAACTGCAAGGTCTGGAGAACTAAGTGATCTAGCCTCCCCACGGCCAATCAAACATTTTCCCACAAATAATGAGAAGTACCGAAGCATAGGAAAATGTATGCTA
Organism: Hordeum vulgare subsp. vulgare; assembly: GCF_904849725.1. Lineage (NCBI taxonomy): Eukaryota > Viridiplantae > Streptophyta > Magnoliopsida > Poales > Poaceae > Hordeum > Hordeum vulgare. Next base: position 377,267,590 of record NC_058524.1, on the reverse strand, counting down.
GCAATTCTAGCGCGATACACTCGTCTCTCCTCTCCAACAACAATAGAACCAATGAAATCCTCCAAGTCCCGTGGACGAGGGTCACGGATATCCCCAACCTAAGGCAATTTAAATACATTGCAAAAATCCTGCAGCGTCATGCACTGGGGGACATCGTATATCTTGAACTCAACCATGGGAGGATTCTTCCTCGGATAAAAGTTGAAGCTTTGAATGAAAATATTGGTGAGGAGGAGATATTGTGAGCACTTATCTTCAACGAACGCAGTAAGACCTGCGTTCTCCATCAAGTAATAAAAGTCTTCATAAAGTCCGGCGGCGCGCAAAAATTCATCACTTGGCCACTCGCACGATCGAACTTCTGTGACTCGAGGGACTACGTACTTGTGGTGGTTCTTCTCATCCTCCTTGGGGTTACGGCTTGAAGAGCCTCTCAAGAACCTCCTCATCTTTTCCTTTTTCTAGCTCTAAAAAATTCTGAAATTTTTAGAGACTTCGAAAGAAAAGTGAATAAATATTAACCCAACTTGTAGCAACTACTCCTTCTAGTGCCTAGAGACCGTATCACGCGCTAAAACTACTTAGGACCAGCTAAAATCAACATTTCTAGCTCAAGACCAGGGTCACCAAGGTATCAAGAATACGCGAAGGATAAAAGTACTAGAGCAAAAACTAATTGGAACAATGTAGGACTCACATACCAAGGGGTAATTTCCCCAAAACAGTTCGGAGAATGGTGCCTTGAGCAAGGAGATCGAAAATCACACCCAAATGAGCAAGAACACGGGTTTGAGCTGCGAAACAATTTTTTATGGAGGTGGAAGAAGAGGCTGAGAGATGGAATGAGATGGAATGAGTTGAGAAAGATATTGTTTCCTCTCTGGGTGTCGAAGGTAACCCGACAATGTCTAATCCTCCTTCCCGAGATGTCCCTTTTGATACTGCTACACAATGGTTATCCTTGGGTCAGACTATGCTACTCCTGGGCCTTCTTCCATTTTGGAAAAGCAACCCACGAAAGAAGAAAACACCCCATCTAATAAGGGAAAGCTACACTTCAGTCTCTTCCTCTTGGTATTCAAGAATTATATGTTGGTTATCTTGAGCGTCTTTCCTAAAGCCGTCAAATGGAAGCTGGCCTTGTGAGTAAAATAAAGATGAAGTGTGAGGTAAGATATGCAACTCATATGCTCATATTCTCTTGTAACCCCCAAGGGTAGGCTCGTCTCCTTGAGATGGGGTGGGTCTTTATAACTTATTTGAAATTTGTGAACTCGAACTGCAGCCACCAAGGGACGGCTCACCCCCTTGAGATAACTCGGGTCTTCATAACTTATTTGAAAATTTGAACTCGACGTATAGCCCCCAAGGATTGGCTCATCTCTTGGAGATAAGTCGGGTCTTTTATTTATTATGTAAGCTAAAAGTTGATATGCATTAGCCCCCAAGTGCAAAGCATATTGCATGAAGTCTACTTGGGACTTGTTATCATAATTGTCATCCCATCGTTTTTTGTAAGAAAACTCGAAATCTGTTGAATCAAAAATATTAGATTTCACCAAAGCTCTTCAACTGAGACAGCTGGCCCGAGTGGAGCTTGAAGAAAAACTTCATCTATCTTTGGATAAAACCAAGAAACTCAAGGTTGGCTTCGTGGTAGAAAGGGAGTCCTTTGAGAACGAAAGAGCTGCCTTGAGAAAACGCTCCACTGATGTTGAAAACGAGTTGAAAATACTCTCTCGAGAGTTGTCCAAGCTTAAAAACATATCGACCAGATGACTCATGCTATCTTTGGCGAGTGCTTGGGGATCTTTTCAACTTTTTTCCTGCCAGCAGCCAATATTATGGCGCCACATGTGTTTTTGTTCTTTTGCAGGTCATCGTACACGCAACCTTGAGGACAACTGCTTACTGAAGCTTAAAGCCACGTACGTTTTAACTGAACACCTGTATACAGGGAGCTTGTGCACCATAAAGGTTGTTGCTCGGAATAAAGAGGCGGTTACTCTTATAAAAGATGTCCTGGCCTTCCTTTCTACGATTCCAAAACTGATCGGGGAGCTAAAAAGATTAGTTTCTCGGGCTGGACCCACTTATTCTTTAATTTGTGGTCTCGCTTACTCATCTAAACTTGACCCGGCGGAAATGTCGAAAGGATTCCTGAAACTGAAGGCTGATGACTCAACTTTCCAAGAAGATGACTATCGTCACAGCATCTTAGCAGCCCAAAAATTGGCTAGCCAGCTTGTAAGTGGCATGTCTTTGAAGACTTGTCATCCTGCCTATGACTCAAACAATGCTAAGATTCAACCACCTCAATTTAAATTAGTTGGTCTGACTCCGCAGCGTCACAAGCAAACCTTTTGTCCTGACGTCAATCCATCACTAATCTTCAATGAGGAAGCCATGTTTGAAACCTTGGCTCATTGTAACTGGAATTAGGATGACCTTGAAGTAGTAGAGCTCGCTTTTCAAGGAGAAGATCAGCCAAAGATATCCCAAGCCAAGGACTAAGACAAAGATTAGTCTTGAATTTTTTTAAACTTGAAGTTTCCATCAATTGGGCGTGGAGTGCCTTGTAGCATATTTGACCCACCTTTGTGTGTCTTTGCGAATATATGAGCGAGATAACTTTTGTATGTTCTGAATCTATTTCCCTTCAAATTGAGCCATCATCGCTCTTCTTTTAACCCCCTTACCTATTGAAGGGAGATTATATTTATGCCTATCAATATTATGTGATGACACCAATAAAATCGGGCTCAGTGAGACATAGTAAAATAGACGAGCTTTCGAAGTTCTAGTCTTGCTTCAATGAAGCGGGCATAATAACCCATCACTACTAGGGAAAACCCTAGTAGTAGCGTTGGGGCCAGCGCTACTACTAACGCACTACAGCTAACTCTTAGCAGTAGTGCTGGATTGAAAGCGCTACTTGTATCTATGTTAGCATTAGCGCTGGAATAAATAGAGCGCTACTGCTTAGCCAGCGCTACTGTTAATATTTCTGCTTTTAGTATTTAATTCGCATCGTATTTATGTCTCCCCTACGTATTTGTCCATGCTCTATACAGTGGTTTCATCATTTCATAATAAACCCGCGTGCATCACATCATACACATAAAGTACTCCCTCCATCCCAAAATTCTTGTCTCATATTTGTTTAGATACGAATGTATCTAGTCAAATTTAGTATTTAGATACATCCATTTCTAGACAAAGCTAAGATAAGAATTTTGGGACGGAGGGAGTATCATGTCATATAACTCATCATCATCTTACGTACTCATCTAACAACTCATCATCATATTAATCATATACCAAGTTATAATATGATACACATAAAGTAAAATAGAAAAACATCATAATAGTCATCATATGCATGCATCCTAATCGATCATGTCAAGTTAATATAATCCAAAATAACTTGTTTCTCATAAGACCTTGTCCTCGCTCCTACGTATAATCTCATAAAACAGAATAACACCTATGTCTCCATGATGAAGCACAGAGATCCAACGGTCTCCAACTTGTGGCTTGCGATCCTTCTTTATTTCTCTCCATGCTTCAGTTTGGAGCCTTTTTTATTTTGATTTGAGGTTACTCGAGTATGGAGCATCGAACTCAGCCCTTAGCGGGATTTTAATTTTCATACGACCTTCTGGGTGCATCAACAGAGGCACTACATCATGTGGCAGTTGCTGTTGAAGAACATAATAATAACCTAGTTAGCAATGTAATCAACACCATTTATGCAATAGTAGAGCGTTCTTAATTAGGAAACTCTTACCAAGATATTTCGGCGAATGTCATCCGGCCTCAACCTATGCACTAGTGGCATGTAAAATGTATAATTTTGGCCAATTCCCAAATTAAACGGAAATTATCCCTAGAAACCAGAACACCAACATGAAAGTAGAGAAGAACATCCATCTCCTCCCAAGTTAGATGTGATCCACACGTGTAGTGTGTCGTGTCAATTAACTTCCGTAATTCACTCGAAGAAACAAAATAAGCTGTAAATTATAATTTAAAAATTTTAGTATATGGATGAACACCAACTATGTCTAAATATAGAATGCAAATTACTTGAAAGATATGGTTGAGGTAAAACAGGAAGCATATCGACAACCACACAAATGTCGATGTTCCCTAGCATATTATCTTCAGGACGAAGATCGAAGGTTATTTCCATACCCTCCTGAAATCCGTATGCCTTGCAAAGACCATCCCAATTTGGGCACCCAAATTCTGTGTGAAAAACTGAATTAAATACTTTGATAACAAATGTGTGACCATGTATAGTCCTCAGGTTAGCGCTCCTCGTCTCCATTCTCTCGTGGTCTTCAAAATTGAGCCTCTCCAACACATATCTTCTTGCACGACAAGGGAGGAACATATCTCCATTCTCTTCAAGCTTCATGCTGAAGAACCTACCGTCTCACAGGTGAGGTGTGTCGCACATACCCCGATAGTCGCTGCAACATTCACACTCCCAATATTCATCGTCAGACATTTCCTGATTTAATGTGGTAAATGTGTAAACAACAACCGTGAAACTATATCGAAAGAATTGAACATATATACATAAATAGAAGCATGAATAATAAGAAGGGACCTATATTTGGTCGGAATGTTGATTCATTACCCTTTTCGGCAATTCCCAAGCACTCCATATGTCCTAGTTTCTAGCACTATTCATGAAAAAATTCACGGAAATTTTCGGCATGACCTTTGCTAAATAGTGGACATATGGAGCGCCTGAAATTAGTCAGAACGAAAATGAATCAACATTCCGGCAAAACATAGTCCACTCGGACATTTCGGCAAAACTTAGCACAATATAGCAAGCAAAAGTGAGAAACTCACTACTGTTTTATGCATTAACACCAAGAAAAGGGTGATATTTGTAGGTTGGTGAAATATGTATGTGCCCTTTTTCCTCTCCAAAGTTCAAATAAGTTGTTTGAAACCATTGGTTGTCTATTTCAAACCTAATGTGCCTATTCACATGAAATTTACAAACATGAATGATTTATTTCACATTCTTTACATAATATTTAAGTGTGAACCATAGGATTTTTTTCCTTCTTTCTAGTTAGCCCATCAAAAGATCTTCAACAAACATATCTTGATTTTCTTATTAACATGCATCTCAAGATGACATCTTGAATCGATGGCCCTAAAAACAAATTGGCAGCAGTCTTGGGGTGCCTAGAGCAGGAGGGTAGGGGGGTGCTACGGCACCAGAAATGCCCGGCAATGGCGCCAGAAATCCTTCTGCTGCCTCTTGAGCTTGCGTTGGTTTTTCCCTTGAAGAGGAAAGGGTGATGCAGCACAGGAGCAGTAACTATTTCTCTCAGTTTGAGAACCAAGGTATCAATCCAGTAGGAGAACCAAGCCAAGTGTCCAGAGTACCTGCGCAAGCACAAACGAACGTGCACCCAACGCTATAAAGGGGTTGTCAATCCCTTAAAGCTTGATTGCAAAGTGAGATCTGAAGGCGGAAAGTGCAACGAAGTAAAAGTGTAAGGCTGAAAATATGGAGTGAAGTAGACCCGGGGGCCATAGTGTTCACTAGAGCCTTCTCTCGAAATAGCAAACATTATGGTGGGTGAAATTTTTTACTGTCGAGCAATTGATTGAACCGCGCAAAGTCATGACGATATCTAAGGCAATGATCATACATATAGGCATCACGTCCGAGACAAGTAGACTAATACTTTCTGCATCTACTACTATTACTCCATAGCAACCGCTATCCAGCATGCATCTAGTGTATTGACTTCATGACGAATAGAGTAATGCCTTAAGCAAGATGACATGATGTAGAGGGATAAACTCAAACCAATGATGTAAACCCCATCTTTTACCCTTGATGTGAACAACATGATGCGTGCCTCGCTACCCCTTCTGTCACTGGGTGAGGTCACCGCATGGTATGAACCCAAAACCAAGCACTTCTCCCATTGCAAGATCATAGATCAAGTTGGCCAAACAAAACCCACAACTCGAAGAGAATTACAAGGATATGAAATCATGCATATAAGAGGTCAGAAGATACTCAAATAAGATTCATAGATAATCTGATCGTAAATCCACAATTCGTCGGATCTCGACAAACACACCACAAAAGAAGATTACATTGGATAGATCTCCATGAAGATCATGGAGAACTTTGTATTGAAGATCCATGAGAGAGAACAAGCCATCTACCTACTAGCTATGGACCCGAATGTGTATGGTGAACTACTCACGCATCATCGGAGAGGCCATGGTGTTGATGAAGAAGCCCTCTGTATCCAAATCCCCCTCCGGCAGGGCACCATAACCTGCCCCAGATGGGATCTTGCGGAGACAGAAGCTTGCGGCGGCGGAAAATTATTTTCGTGGATCTCTCACGCAGTTTTGGATTTTTCGGGAATTTATAGGCGGAAGAGGTAGGGCAGACGAGACACAGGGGGCCCACAAGCCTGCTAGGCGCGGGCCTCCCCTGGCCGCGCCTAGGGGGCTCGTGGCGTCCCATGGTGGCTTCTGCCTTGGTTCTCACGTCCAGTGCGTATCTTCTGTTCCGGAAAAAATCTTTTTGGAAGTTTTATTCCGTTTGGACACCATTTAAAATCCTCCTCTGAAAAGGGTCAAAAACACGGAGAAAAAACAAGAACTGGCACTTCGCACTGAGTTAATAAGTTAGTCCCAAAAAAGTTATAAAAGGCATACAAAACATCCAAAGTTTGACAAGGTAATAGCATGGAACCATCAAAAATTATAGATACGTTGGAGACGTATCAGGGGGCGGCGCCTGGAGGGGGGTGGGGGGCTTACCGGAGCGGGATGGGGAGGGGGGTTACCAGAGCGGGAGGGAAAGGGGGCTTACAATTGCGGGAGGGGAGGGGGGTGACGGCGATGGCGAGGGAGGCGGCGGCGACGACAACGACGACGATGACGGCTAGGGAGGCGGCGGAAACGATGACGACGACGACGGCGAGGGAGGCGGCGATGGCTTGAGATCGAGGAGAGAGGGGTGTGGGGGAGTGGGGGAGAGTTAGGAAAATTTTAGGCATGGTGTGGGGTGTTAACTCAACATAGTAGTAGCGGTGGTTCCGGAGGAGCGCTACTGCTATTGTACTTAGCAGTAGCGCTTTTACCATGCCGGCGCTGCTACTACAGCTACTGTCGGTTACCTCGTTGGGCCCCTTTTAGCAGTAGCGCTGGATGATACGTAGCGCTACTACTATTGACCTTGGCAGTAGCGCAGGATTTGGAACAGCGCTGATACTATAGCTACTGCGGGTGGCCTTCTTGGCCCCTGTTTATCAGTAGCGCGGAATATAAGGCCAGCGCTACTGCTAAGGACATTAGCAATAGGCTTGCGTTGAGTCCAGCGCTACTGCTAAGTGGCAGCAGCGCTTTCTACTTTCCAGTGCTACTAATAGGCTCCTACCTATAAGGTTTTTCTAGTAGTGCATGGTTTATCCTTGCTTTCAATATGCCTGCTCTCACATGGCATGCCCATGTTTTGACCTTGTTGATTCAGGTTCCGTAATAGATTGATTAGTCAATAGTACATGGTGTCACCTTCTTCGGAGTCGCCAAAGCATACCGACAGGTTTAACCATTTTGTGGCATCTTTGCTGATCAAGAGGGTAAGAAAGCTAAACTCGATGAGTTAGAAGCCTCTAAGTGACCTATGATTAATAGAAAGGCCTGGCACAGGATTGCAGAATACAATGCTATTACTTCTAAACAATCTGGGGACCAGTAGTCCCGAGATAAGCCGACTTAATTCTTATGGATCAGGATAACTTTTCTTGTAATCCCCCATGTAATGTAAATAACAAAGGATCACACTTAATTTTTTGGCAAGAAGATGAGATTTATTAAGTTCAAAATATCATAGAGGTTTAACAAGGGATAATGAGCCGGTATCTCTATGTAAACAATGTTCCAAGGGCGAGTTGTCTCTGCTTCAGTGGTGTTTGTACCAGGTCGTAAATCAATCAGGTAATACGAATTGTTGTTGAGATTTTTTCTCACAATAAACGGTCCTTCCTAGGGTGAAAAAAGTTTATGCATCCTTGTTTGATCTTGGATGAGCCGGAGCACCAAGTCTCCTTCTAGAGAGGTTCGGGTTTTAACCCTATGGTTGTTGTAGTGCTGAAGGTCGTGTTGGTATATTGCTGGGCTAGATGCTTCTAAGTCTCGTTCCTCCTCCAAATCATCCAAAGAATCTTGCTTTGCCTCTTCATTGTCAGCCTCAACATAAGCGCCGACTCTTGGAGAGTCGTGTCGAATGTCGCTTGGGAGTACCGCCTCAGCACTGTAGACCAGGCAGAAAGGTGTATACCGAGTGGGTATGTTTGGTGTAGTCTTAATGCTCAAAATAACTAAAGGAAGCTCCTCCACCCAACATCCTGGAGTTCGCGTGAATGGGACCATAAGTCAGGGTTTTATCCATCTTGATTTTATCTTTCAGCTTGCTCGTTAGTTGCGGGTGCGCCACGGCCGCTAAATCAACCGGATATGTTCCTTCTGACAAAACTGTTCCATAGCCCCCTTTGATAAATTAGTACCATTATTTGTGATAATACTATGGGGATAGCCAAAATGATAGATTAACTTTTTCAAAAAATTCACCACTATTTCTGCATCGCAATTACTGATAGGTTCTGCCTCAACCCACTTGGTGAACTTGTCAACTACCACTAGGAGGTGGGTCTTTTTATCTGGTGACATTTTGAATGGTACAACCATATCAAGCCCCCAAACTGCAAATGGCCATTTGATTGGGATCGTGCGTAATTCTTGAGCCATTACATGAGCTTGCCGTTCAAGTTCTTGAGAGCCATCACGTTTGCGCACAAGATTTTCTGCGTCTGCATGAGTCGTCAACCAATAAAACCCATGTCCAAAAAATCCTTTGCTACCAAATATCTTGAGTCGCATGATGCCCGCAATCACGAGCGTGGATTTCTCTTAAAATTTCTTGACCCTCTTTGGGAGAGACACATTTCTGTAATACACCAATACTACTCTGCTGATGTAGCTTGCCTTTAAAGATACTCATAGATTTAGACCGATGCACTATTTGGCAAGCCTCAACCTCCTCAGATGGGAGTTCTCCTCCAGTGAGATATGTAAAGTATGGCACCGTCAATTCTGGGTTGCGTGGAGAGACGCCACCAGCTGTGATTCTGGATCTGGAATTGCTAGGTCTTCTTCAAACGGTAGTTTTACTGGGGGATTGTGAAGAACATCCGAAAAACATTTGGGGAACCAGCTTTTGCTAAGACCCAAGTCATGAGAAGGTGTGTGCTGCTTCATTGAGCCGGCGATCTATACTGTCAACTTAGAATCAATGAAAGTAACCCGCCACTTTGGTAACAGCTCGCCGATAAGCCTCCATCAAAGGATCTTTGGAATCACAGGTCCCTGAAACTTGTTGTGCCACTAAGTCTGAGTCGCCCAGACATCTTACCCGGCAAAGGCTCATTTGCTTGGCCATCTTTAACCCATGTAATAGAGCCTTAGATTCAGACGCGTTATTGGTGCAGCGAAACACGAGTCACCAAACATAGCACGATTTGTCACATCGTGGAGAAGTTAACACGGCTCCAGCCCTAGATCCTTCTAACTGTGTGGACCCATCGAAGTGTAGGGTCCAATACGTATTGTCTGGCTTGTATTAGGGTATTTGCAACTTCGTCCAGTCATTTATGAAATATACCAATGTTTGAGATTTGATAGCTATTTGAGGAATGTATTTCACCTGATGTGGACCAAGTTCGATTGCCCACTTAGAAATCCGTCCAGTTGCTTCACGATTTTGTATTATGTCACCAAGAGGTGTTGAACAAACCACTATGATTGGGTTTTCCTGGAAGTAGTGTTTCAATTTTTGGCTCACCGTTGTCGTTGTTCTAAGAATGGGGGTACCCAGACCTGCGTGCCAGTGCCCAGAGTTGGCCCACATCATAGACCAAAAACGAGCAGGCCTGGCACCACTCAAGGAAAGGCCCTCGCGAAGGGCCAATCCTCGTGAGGAGGAATAGCATCAAGACCCGCACGGGACCTCCTCAGGACCCCTCCAGAGCGGCGGATATTCTAAGGCGAGACCCGGCCTTAGGAGTCTAGGATGACGCTGGGAAAGGACAGACGAGTAGCAGACAACAGGACAGTGCAGTTTCCCCTTTAGTGCAAAGGGGAAAAGACGCACGCGGGTCTCCAAGGAATCTCCCAAAGGTTTCCATTTTGGTGCAACAAATCCACCACTGTCCGCCGGCAGGATGGACGTCATCCCTCGACTGGTCCTTGCTGCACCGGCAACCACTTTGCAGGCGAAGACTACTTTTGGACAGGGGGAGCATGTTCCCATGTCCCCTTTGAAATTGGCCGTTGTGGGATCCCTTCCCGCCAAAACGACAAGGGAAGAGGACCGGGGCTGCAACTATATATAGAGGGTACGTTACTTCATAGAGGGGGATCCGATCCATTCATTCACCCACCGGCACCACACAAAGGCCACCCTGCCTCCGGAGGCTCTCGAACATTGTACTTGTTCATCCACCAACCTCCGCGAGAGGCAATCCACCAAAGCAGGAGTAGGGTATTGCGCTTCTCACCGGCCTAAACCTGGTAAACTCTTGTGTTCTGTGTCTCCTCACCATCGAGTGAGTTCCCTGCCATTCCCAGCGAGTAGCAAGTTAGGTGAGGTGGCCCAGTGAGATATCTTCATACATGCCCCTGAGTTCAAATATTTAGGGTTTCGCGGAGCCAGAAATCTGACATTTGGCACATCATGTAGGGGCGCGTCAAGGTCCTCTCCGAGCTTCACCTCCCCTAAGCCCTGCTGCTCCAATGGCCGGTGCCCAACAAGCTTCTTTGAGCCTCGTCAAGCTGGCTTCCAACCGTCATACCATAGTGGCTGAAAGCGCGTCCATTGGTGTTGTGGTACCAGGCGGTTCGTGCCAGATCATCAACATCACCTCTACCGCCGCGACCACCCGCGCCACCCAGGCGCACGACGGTTGGACGACGCGCCCGGCATCCACGACGCACCGCATCAACTTGGAGGACCTCGGCACGCATGACACGCTGCAAATGTCAAGTGAGATGTTCCGGTATCGACCGACTCAAGGGGGCTTCGACGCCTGGGCGGACCACATCGCGGAGCTGATCGCCATCGCCCAGAAGGCCATACGACCCCACTCTTCTTCAAGGACACACGCGTTGAGCACCGGGGGCTCGCACCTCGTGCTTGTCCCCGGGCCTGCAGTTGGTAGGGCCCCTCTTGCGCCAGGCGGGGCCGAGAGAGACGTGTCGCAAACTACCCTCCTCCTCCTCCAGATTCTGGTGGCCGGCCTCGAGGCGCAGCATGCCTGCAACGACTAGGGGTGTGAAGACAGAGGGAGAACGTTCGATGCACACACCTGCGCGCACCACCAAGACCAGGTCGGCCCCGACAACCCGGAGCGGCCATACGTGAGCGCTCCCTCAGGCGCATCCAGATAAACTGTGGCAATGGAGACACACCAGGGTACCAAGGGGGTAGTCTGCATCGGGCAATGCCGGGACCACTCAACGGCGGCAAGATGATCAAGTGGCTTCGTGCGGAGGCCCATTGCAAGAATATCTTCGAGCAACGCGACCGTGGGGATCTCCCCTCGCCGCAGAGAGGGATCGCCACCGTCATGCTGCTGAACAGCTTCGGAGGTCGATCGAACACCTACGTGGAGCCTTACATGGAGCCTTATGTACTGGATTATGTAGTACCACCTGACTCTCTCATCAAGGAAGAGCCTCAAGCGTCCACCCTGGGCACCTGATCGCCATCGCCTAGAAGGACATCTGATACGTCCCAAATGTTTCTATAATTTGTCCTTGTTCCATGATCTTTTGGGTGACAAGGTTATATGTTTTGCTACACTTTTATATCATTTTACACATATTTGGATTAACCTACTAACAAAGTGCACCCAATGCGAGTTTTTCTCTGCTGATGTCTATTTTGCAGGGGATTTTACCCAATTTTTTGAAGCTTGAAAAATTCCAAGAAAAATATATAAAAAATCAGTGAAACAGAAGATTCCGGATCACCGAAGAAGGGCAGAGGGGCCAAGGGGCCCCACCTCCTCACGTGCCCTCCTTTCGACCTATATTTAGTTTCCCGAGAGGAAACACTTCCACAACTTCCAGAATCATGAATTTCTCCATCGTTCCGCCGCTGCTGCGCTTCCGAGATTGGGAGCGTCAGGAGACCTCTTCCCGGCACCGTGCCGGAGGGAGGATTGAGCTCGAGGAGCTTCTCCACTGCCATGGTCACTTCTAGGACATGCCGTGAGTAGCCCTCCTTAAACCATGGGTCCATGACAAGTAGCTATGTGATGTCTTCTCTCCAATCTTGTGCTTCAATGGTTAGTCCCTGTGAGCTGCCCTACATGATCTAGGCATCTATGTAATTATCTTGCTATTGCTATGCTCGGTTTGTTGGGATCTGATTTATTATGAGATTATATTCAGATTGTTGTGAGTTATATATTTGATTATCCTTTTATATTATGTTCCTTAGTAATTCATGCATGTTCTCCGTTGCTATTTATTGCTTTGGCCGAGTAGTAGATTGTAACTGCAAGAGGGAGCGTTATGCATGATTGTGGGTTCATGCCCCTCGATGTCTAGCTTGAGTGACAGAAACATGACACTAGGGGATATGTTGTTGGCACCACGCAGAAAACAACGGTGCTTGTGACCATGGTTGCCAGGATTGTTTACCTTACGCATAGTTCGTTAATGCAGTTCTCCGTTGCTTTGAGTTTACACTTTGAGTGGGGCTCGCACCTTAATACCGGAGAGATGTTCTAGATAGATATCTCAAGGTGGATGATTAGTAAGTAGATGCTGAAGAATAAACAATCTACTTGTCTTGGTGTACTGCCCATAACTATTGAACCTCTAACTATCAAGTAGCATAATTAGTATTGCGGTGGGTTCATAATTCTCTCAATTGCGCAACTATGATTTGTTTACCCAAGCATAGTTTTCTATCGTCTTTTGGGAGAGAGACATCACTAGTGAACATCATGTGACTCCGGTGCATATCACCATCATTGTTTACACCTCCATCATTTACCGCTTTCATTTACTTTTTCTTTGCAATCACTATCACTTTCCCGCTTGTGTTCTGATCCTTTGCAAACTACAAGGCCGGATAGATTGAAAACCTCTCTGTGCTCATTGGGAGCAAAGTTATTGGTTGCGTGTGCAGGTCCATGTCTTCTGCTAGCGCCTTGGTGGAAGACACCTACTTGTTGATCCTAGGAGTCCTCCTGGTTCAATAAACCTTATATTCTTCGTGTAAGGGAAAACTTCTTGCTGACTACATCTCAACCTTCCACTCGGGGTAACCAACGATGTGCGAGAAGTATATACATCATCTTGTCATCAAGAAAAGTTTTATGGCGCCGTTGCCGGGGACTCCAGTTTCCAAGTTAGGGGAGTTGCATGCTATCCTTTACCTTTGTTTTTTAGTCTTGTTAGTTTGCTTACTAGTTTTTTGCTTTAGAGTCTTATACCAAAAACCACAAAAAAATAGTTGCTTTGTTCTTGCTTGTTGCTGCTGCTATCGGTTCCACTAAGAACACTAAGCTGCTGCTTTGTTCTTGCTTTTTGCTTGTTGGTGCTGCTATACCAAATTGCACTCTTAGTTCGTTGCTTGGGGAAGGCCGCTTTACCACAACCGTGGTAGAGAAGTCTCCTCCACCTACTGAATATATCCGATTCAAAATACCACTTGGGATAATTGAAATAATTAGGAATGATTGTTATGCAGGAGATGGAATAGTCAATCCTAGTATTCATTTGTTGAAACTTACAGAACTTTGTGATTTTTTTAATATTTCAGGTTTGACAAGAGATGGAGTCATGAGGAAATTACTTGCCTTCTCACTGAAAGTAAAATCATTGGAATGGTATAGGCTAGTAGATGATTCTCAGCTACGGGATTGGGAAGAGATTCAGTCTCTCTTTTACTCCAAGTTTTATCATCTACATGAAGTCCATGTGGATCATGGTAACAATGCTTTATGTGATACTTATATTGTTGAGTTTATCCATGATCCCACTGAAAATTATTATGAGAAGGGAACATGTGCTTACAGATATTTCAATAATATCAAGTTCCCTCTCTTTATGTTGAAGGTTTTGAAGCTGCACTTGTTTTGCCTTCCTATGCTTATTGCTTTGTGCTTGAGTGAATTATTCTATTGCAATATTCCTATGCATAGGAAGCATGTTAGACTTAAATGTGTTTGGTATTTTCTTCTTGATGCTCTCTTTTGTTCTACAACTCTTATTCCTACGAGAACATCATTCAAATCTTAAGCCTATCTTTATGGCTATAAAGAAAGGGCTCTAGGGAGACAACCCTTGTTATCTTTACTTTGAGTTTTTACTTTAAGTTGTAGTGTTCTTGATTCTTGTTGCTAATGTAGCCACATCATTGTATCTTTATGTTTAAGCTTTATGACAAGTTATAGCCTCCGATTGCAAGAAAGTTCAAAAATTGTGACATGCTGTCGAGAAACAGATTATGTCTGCCTGACGGAAAAATTCGCCAAAAATCACCAGATCATCTTTTTGATCTGAAATGTTTTTATAGCATGCTCTACATAACTGCCTTTCTAGCATCTGTTCTCAATTTTTTGATTTGTGTTAAAGAAGTACCGCGAATAAATTATTTACTACCTGATGTTCTGTTTTTCACAGATTCTGCCATGTTTTTCGTTTTCATTGTTCTGCAAATCCTAAGATTGCTTTTTATTTGCATAAACCTTTTGGAAATCATGAGAAGTAGTACTAACATAGGTTTATTAAGGGTACTAACCACTCTAATCAGCTTATGATTAGTTTCGTATGAAGGGAGTTTTCAAGTATGCGATGGGAGATGAAGAAAGAAGATACAGGAATGTCAAGCGCTCAAACTTGGGGATGCCCCCATGCACCCGATGAAATATTCAAGGATACTCAAGTGTATAAGCTTGGGGATTCCCCCGTGCATCCCCTTCTCTATTAACAATCATCAGTTCATCCATCTCCATGATATATTTTTATCACTTCATATGTTATGTGCTATGCTTGGAGCGTCCCGCTCTTTTCTTTTTAGTTTGTTTTAGTTTTGCTTGCTATTCATAACAAGTCAGAACCTAGCCCGCCTTGTTTGGGAGACACACACGCTTCATTCCACTCTAGAACACAACATAGGTTTTCATGCTTATCTTTTATGTGTGTTCTCTATCTTTTCATAGCTATTGTCATGCTTAGCTCTTAGTTTCATGCTTATCTTTTTAAGAGATTTTATTTAGGTTGCTTTTGGAACTCTCTTGAGTTATCGAGATTATCTTGTTTAGAGGGTTGGCTCGTTGGACTGAGTTGTGTCTTGCATGAGTAGGTAATTGAGGTTGCTATTTAAGTATAGTAGTAACTTGCAATAGTTTTGAGGTATTGATTTGAGTAATGTTTGGACTATTAGTGCCAAGAGCTTGAGCCTATTAGTGATAGGTGTCAAATTTTTGGAAATCCGTGTGTTTTTCAAAAACTAAAAATTAGTTGAGAACTCTAGCTACTAAATTGATCGCTAACCTCTCGAGGGGTTGGAATATATAGAGTACCCTCATGTTACCATGAGTCGAGGATGCGCAAGGATAACCAGACCCCCAAACACTCCTCCTCGGGGTACTTGTCTCTTTTTGAATTTCCTAACTAGATAGAGATTTACCTATAATAAGTGTATTAGTTCTTCGGACTAATGTGAGTATTCGATTGTTGGCACTTCCAACATCCATATTTTGCTAGCCTGTTCGGTACCGTGCATTGCCCTTTCTCACATTGAGAGTTGGTGCAAACTCCACCGGTGATCGAAACCCATGACATGATACGCTCTGTCATACATAAACCTAATTGTATCTTTCCTCAAAACAGCCACCATACCTACCTATTAAGGCATTTTCATAGCCTTTCCGAGATACATTGCATGCAACATCCACCATCTCATGACTTGATCTTCATGTCATACATGCTTTTGCTTGATCGTAGAGCCGCATGATAGTTGGGCCTTACCCCAATTATTGCTACATGACGCGCTAGTATCATTGCATATCCCGCTACACTGGGAGAGGCATACATTTGCATACATCATGATAGTTTTCACTTGTCTTTATGTTGAGTACTTCCTATAAAGTGTGATGATCTTCTTTTTATTCATGTAAAACATAGAGTGTTGCCCTTAAGTGAGGAAAAGATCCCAAAGAGGACAAACAAAAGATCCCAAATAGTACAAATGAGAGATAAAAGAAAGAGCCAAAGAGGCCACAAAAAAAGAGAAGGGGCAACATTACTAGTCCTTTTGAAGATCCACACTCATACTCCATTGCTATATTGGTACTACATAGAGATTATCATTCATGCATGACAATGTGGGGACCCTTACACTATAGAGCTTGGTTTGCATATTCCAATGATGAGCCTCCTCAAATGAGCTCTAGGTCTTCATGAGAAAACAAGTTGGTTGCACCCCCACTAGTTCTATTGGAGAGCTTACCTTAGCTCATATGTGCATTCGTTACATGGCAATCCCTACTCCTCACATCATATCTATCATTTGGCTTTCTCTCGCCTAAGGTTGTCCTCATTGATGTGAGCCAATCACACCTTTTTGTCTTCCTTCCCCATAATTATTCTATTTGCCATCCTAAGTGCCAACATATCCTGCTTATGCTCATCCATTGCATGAGTGCTCCAAGTCGAAACGGAGAGGATCATTTTGACTTGTGCCTCACTAGTGGTCTGGGGATGAGTCAAAATAAGATTTCGAAGGAGACCAAGTGTGAAATTTTAGCAGATTGAGTTCTCAATTAAAAATATATTTTATGATCTCAACCCATCTCCCACTTCTTGCACGCAAACACGATTTGGAGACATTCGAGTCACGGACAGCGAGAGCTCTTGCACCTTTATGTTCTTACTTTGCTAAATTCAATACTAGATATAGACTCTTTCTTGTTATTGTCTCGACTCGAATTGCATATATTACTTGCTTTACTTTGAAGTTCTTATATGTGTGTTAGCATGTCACCACATAAATTATTGTGTCATCATTTATCTACTCGAGGACGAGCAGAAATTAAGCTTGGTGATGTTGATACGTCCCAAACATATCTATAATTTCTCCTTGTTCCATGATCTTTTGGGAGACAATGTTATATGTTTTGCTACGCTTTTATATCATTTTACACATATTTGGACTAACCTACTAACTCAGTGCACCCAGTGCTAGTTTATGTCTGCTGATATGTATTTTCCACGGGCTTTTACCCAATTTTCCGAACCCCAAAAAATTCCAGGAAAAATATATCAAAAATCAGCGAAACAGAAGCTTCCGGATCACCGAAGATGGGCCAGAGGGGGGCCTGAGGCTGCCCAGGCGACCTGCTGGCACGTCCAGGCCCAAAGCCGCGCCAGGAGGGCGCCTCGATGGGCCCCACCTCCCAGAGAGGAAACCCTTCCACAACTTCCAGAATCGCGAATTTCTCCATCGTTCCGCCGCCGCATCCCTTCCGAGATCGGGAGCGTTAGGAGACCTCTTCTAGGCACCCTGACGGAGGGAAGATTGAGTTCCGGGAGCTTCTCCACCGCCATGGAGTATCCCGAACGTGCCTTGAGTAGTACGCCTTGGACCATGGGTCCATGACCAGTAGCTATGTGATGCCTTCTCTCCAATCTTGTGCTTCAATGGTTAGTCCTTGTGAGCTGCCCTACATGATCAAGGCATCTATGTAATTCCCTTTCTATTGCTATGCTCGGTTTGTTGGGATCAGATGGATTATGAGATTATGTTCAGATTCTTATGAGTTATATATTTGATTGTCCTTTTATATTATGTTCCTTAGTGATTCATGCATGTTCTTCGTTGCTATTTATTGCTTTGTCCGAGTAGTAGACTATAACTCCAAGAGGAAGCGTTATGAATGATTGTGGGTTCATGCCCCTCGATGTCTAGCTTGAGTGACAGAAACATGAGACTAAGGGATGTGCTTATTGCCACCAGGGAGAAAACAACGGCGCTTGCGACCATGGTTGCAAGGATTATTTACCTTGCACATAGTTCGTTAATGCAGTTGTCCGTTGCTTTGAGTTTACACTTCAGGTGGGGCTCGCAACGTAATACCGGAGAGATGTTTTGGAAAGATATCTCAAGGTGGATGATTAGTAAGTAGATGTTGATGAATAAACGGTCTAGTTGTCTTGGCGTACTGCCCATTGCTATTGAATCTCTAACAATCAAGAAGCATAATTAGCAGTGCGGTGCGTTCATAATTCTGTCAATTGCCCAACTGTGATTTGTTTACCCAAGCACAGTTGTTTATCGTCTTTTGGGAGAGAGACATCACTAGTGAACATCATGTGACTCCGGTCCATATCATCATCATTGTTTACACCTCCATCATTTACTGCTTTCATTTACTTTTCCGTTGCAATCACTATCACTTTCTCGCTTGTGTTTTGATCCTTTGCAAACTACAAGGCCGGAGAGATTGACAACCTCTCTGTACTTGTTGGGAGCAAAGTTATTTGTTGTGTGTGCAGGTCCACGTCTTCTGCTAGCGTCATGGTGGAAGACACCTACTTGTTGATCCTAGCAGTCCTACTGGTTCGATAAAACTTACAGTCTCCGTGTAAGGGAAAACTTGTTACTGACTACATCTCAACCTTCCACTTGGGGTAACCAACGAGGTGCGAGAAGTATATACATCATGTGGTCACCACCATCCGACCCCACTCTTCTTCAAGGCCACACGCGCCGGGCGTCAGGGGCTGGTACCTCGTGCCGGTCCCCGGGCCTGCAAGTGATGGAGCTCCTCCTGCGCTGGGCAGGGCCGAGAGAAACGCGTCGCATGCCGCTCTCCTCCTCCACAAGATTCTGGTGGCCGGAATCGGGGTGTCGCATGCCAGCAATGACCAGGGGCGTGAAGAGACCGACAAAACGTTCGATGCACACACCGGCACGCACCACCAAGACCAGGTCGGCCCTCGATAACCCGGAGCAGCCAGGCGGGAGCGCTCCCTCAGGCGTAGACAGCAGAAGGTTGAGGCGTAGGCGTGAGCGAACTATGGCGATGGAGACACGCCAAGGTACCAAGGGGGAGTGTGCACCGGACAATGTGAGGACCACCCAACGGCGGCAACATGAGAAAGCGACTTCGTGTGGAGGCTGATCGCAAGAAGATCCTCTAGCAATGCGACCGGGGGGATCTCCCCCCGCCACAGAGAGGGACCGCCACCATCGCGCTATTGAGCGGCTTTGGAGGTCTATCGAACACTTACGTGGAGCCTTACATACCAGATTATGTAATACCACCTGACCCTGCCATCGAGGAAGAGCCTGGAGCGTCCACCCCAAGCGTCTATCCTCCTGAGGAGTAAGGAACACTCTGGGGGTCCCCCTCGAGCCGGCCCCTAGGGCCCCCGCTGGCGGATCACTGGGCCTGATGTCTACTATGCAACCTTCTACTGGTAGACGTTGTTGGGCCTCCAAGCGTAGAGGTTTGTAGGACAGTAGCAATTTACCCTCAAGTGGGTGACCTAAGGTTTATCAATCCATAGGAGTAGTAGGATGAAGATGGTCTCTCTCAAGCAACCCTGTAATCAAATAACAATGAGTCTCTTGTGTCCCTAACACACCAAATACAATGGTAAGTTGTATAGGTGCACTAGTTCGGCGAAGAGATGGTGATACAAGTGCAATAAGGATGGTAGATATAGGTTTTTGTAATCTGAAATTACAAAAACAACAAGGTAACTAGTAGCAAAAGAGAGCACGAACGGTATTGCAATGCGTGGAAACAAGGTCTAGGGTTCATACTTTCACTAGTGAAGTTCTCTCAACATTGATAACATAATTAGATCATACAACTAGCCCTCAACATGCAACAAAGAGTCACTCTAAGTCACTAATAGCGGGGAACAAACCAAGAGATTATTGTCGAGTACCAAACCACCACAAAGTTATTCTTTCTGATCGATCTATCATAGAGTTCGTAGTAAAATAACACGAAGCTATTCTTTCTGTTCGATCCATCATAGAGTTCATACTAGAATAACACCTTAAGATACATATCAACCAAGACCCAAATGTCACCTAGATACTCCATTGTCACCTCAAGTATCCATGGGCATGATTATACGATAAGCAACACATAATCTTAGAATCATCTATTCAACCAACACATAGAACTTCAAAGAGTGCCCAAAATTTCTATCAGAGAGTCAAAACGTGTGCCAACCCCTATGCATAGGTTCCCAATGTCACGAACCCGCAAGTTGATCACCAAAACATACATCGAGTACTCACATGAATCAAACATGTGCCAACCCATATGCATAGGTTCCAAATGTCACAAACCCGCAAGTTGATCACCGCAGATAGACACGTGCAAGACATACATCAAGTGTTCTCAAAGACTCAATATGATAAGATAACTCGAACGGGGAAACTCAATTCATAACAAGAGGGAGAGGGGGAACAACATCATAAGATCCAACTATAATAGCAAAGCCCATGGTACATCGAGATCAAGATATCCCAAGAACACGAGAGAGAGAGATCAAACATAGCTACTGGTACATACCCTCAGCCCCGAGGGAGAACTACTCCCTCCTCGTCATGGAGATCGCCGGGATGATGAAGATGGCCACCGGAGATGGATTCCCCCTCCGGAAGGGTGCCAGAACGGGCTCCAGATTGGTTTTTGGTGGCTATAGAGGCTTGCGGCGGCGGAACTCCCGATCTAGGTTTCTTTCTGGGGTTTCTGAATTTATAGGAATTTATGGCGGTGGAATTGCGTCAGTTGGGCCCACGAGGAGGTCACAAGCCTGCTCGCCACCACCGGGGGGTGGTGGCGGCGTGAGGGCTTGTGACTTCCTCGTGGCCCATCTGATCTTCTTCCAAAGCTTCGGGGGTCTCTTTTGGTCCAAAAAAATCGTCGTAAAGTTTCATTCCATTTGGACTCCCTCTGAAAATGGGCCAAAAACACGGAAAAAACATACCTAGACGTGCCTGCATGCGGCCCAGGGTTGGCCCACTGCATCGACCAAAAACCAGCAGGCCTGGCACCACTCAAGGTAAGGCCCTCATGAGGGGCGAAGCCTCACGAGGAGGGACAACATCAAGACCCGCAGGGGGAATCCTCAGGACCCCTCCAGAGCGGAGGATATTCCAAAGCGAGACCCTGCCTCACGAGTCTAGGATGACGTGGGGAAAGGACAGGCGAGCAGCAGACAGCAGGATGGTGCAATTTCCCTTCAGTGCAAAGGGGACAAAGATGCACGCAGGTCACCAGGGCATCTCCCAAAGGTTTCCATTCTGGTGCAACAAAGCCACCACCGCCCGCCGGCAGGATGGACGTCATCCCTGGACCAGTCCCTGCTGCGCCGGCAACCACTTTGCAGGCAAAGACTTCTTTCGGACAGGGGGAGCATGTTCCCCTGCCCTTCGAAATTGGCCGTTGTGGGATCCCTTCCCGGCAAAACGATAAGGGAAGAGGACCGGGGCCGCCACTATATATAGAGGGTAGGTTACTTCATAGAGGGGGATCCAATCCATTCATTCACCCACCGGCACCACACAAAGGCCACCCTGCCTCCAGAAACTCTCGAACACTGTACTTGTTCTTTGACCAACCTCCATGAGAGGCAATCCACCAAAGCAAGAGTAGGGTATTACGCTTATCACCGGCCCGAAGCTGGGTAAACTGCCATGTTCTGTGTTTCCCTCACCATCGAGTGAGTTCCCTCCCATTCCCAGCGAGTAGCGAGTTAGGTGAGGTTAGCCAGTGCGAGATCTTCGTACACGCCCCTGAGTTCGGATCTTTAGGGTTTTGCGGAGCCTGAAATCCAACAGCCATAAAGATCCCGAAGACGAGCTTCTGCCAGTGCGGGTATCATTGCTTGGACACGGTTAACACCTCACTAAGGAAATAAACCGACCGCTGGACTAGATATTCCTTTCCTTCCTCCTTACGTTCAACAACGACTTCAATGCTTACTACCTTAGAGTTGGCAACAATTTACACGAGCATAGGCTCTTTGTCAGCCGAGCGGCTAGAACGGGATGCCCAGTGAGCTGCTTCTTGAGTGCCTCAAAGCCTTCGTCTCCCACATCAGTCCAAACAAAATTGTCCGTTTCCCTCAGTAATTGATACAGAGGTATCACCTTCTCCCCTAGGTGGCTTATAAATTGGCTCAAAGCTGCGATATGTCCTGTCAGACATTGAACCTGATTTATGTTAGACGACTTGCCTAGTGAAGTCACCGCCTTGATCTTGTCTAGATTGGCCTCAAAGCCTCTTTCTGAAACTAGGAAACCTACTAGCTTGCTAACAGGGACCCCAAACACACAGTTTGCCGAATTTAACTTTATCTCATATACTCGTAGGTCGTCAAACATTTCTTTAAGATCACACAGAAGCGTTTCTTTATCCTTATATTTCACCATGATGTTATCAACATAAGCGTGAACATTGCGGCCAATCTATGGGTGAAGGCTATTTTGCACACATCGCTGGTAAGTCACCCCTACGCTTTTTAGTCCAAATGACATAGAAACATAGCAAAAGGCACCAAAAGGGGTTGTGAAAGTCGTCTTCTCCTGATCCTCCTTGGCCATCTTGATCTGATGATAGCCTGAATATGCATCCAAAAGGCATAATCGCTCACAACCCGCGTAGAATCAATGATCTGATCAATGCGTGGAAGGGCGAAAGGATCCTTAGGGCAAGATTTGTTGAGGTTTGCGTAGTAAACACACATGCGCCAGGTGACGTTTTTCTTTAGAACAGGCACCGAGTTAGCTAAGCACGCATGATGAAATACTTCAATGATGAACCCAGCAGCTAGGAGTCGAGCTACTTCTTCTCCAATGGCCTTGCGTCTCTCTCCGTTAAAATGGCAGAGGTATTGGTGCACTGGTTTCATCTTTGGGTCCATGTTAAGTTAGTGCTCAACGAGTTCTCTCGGTACTCCCAGCATGTCAGAAGGTTTCCATGCAAATATGTCCCGATTCTCAATGATGAACTCGATGAGCGTGCTTTCCTATTTAGGATCCAAACCGGTCCCAATAGCGAACTGCTTGGATGAGTCGCCTGCGACAAAGTCAACCTCCTTAGTATCTTCGGCTGGCTTAAACTTCAGAGGCTCTTCAGACTCTATAGTTGGCTTCTTGAGAGGACTCATATATGCCGGGTCAACATTAGCTTTATAAAACTTCAATTCCTCGACAGCGCACGCTGACTCTACATAGACTTCATCCCCTTCTTCACACTCCTGAGCCATCATCCTATCTCCCTTCACTATGATGGGACCGTTGGGACCTGACATCTTGAGTGTGTGGTAAACATAGTAGGGACGGGCCATGAAGCATGCATAAGCCAGTCTTCCGATGAGGCTGTGATAAGGGCTTTGTATTTTCACGACTTCGAAAGTCAAAGACTCGACCCTGTAATTGTGTTCATCCCAAAAGACTGCATCAAGCTTGATTCACCCAACCGGATATATCAACCTTCCAGGAACGATGCCATATAAAACGGTGGTCGAAGTTTCCAAACTACTATCAGGAATATTCATCCGCCGAAAGGTGTCATAATAAAGGATGTTGATGCTACTTCCTCTGTCCATGAGGACCCTTGAGAGTTTATAGCCGCCAACTTGAGGTGCTACCACTAAAGCCAGCACACCAGGATTGCCAACCCGGGGTGGCTGATCATGTCGAATCCAAGTAATTTACTACTCAGACCAACAGAGGTACTTTGGAGCTGCCAGCTTGGCCATGATAACAGCCCTCCTTTCAACCTTTGAATCTCGCCTCCAAGCGTTGGTGGTGAAGACGTGATACTGACCACAGCTTGACGTCCGAAATATCCATGTGAGCCGCCCGGGGAATCCTAACTCCAACGCGTCTTGACGTGTCTCTCAAGAGTCTTCCTCTGGAATCTCTCCATGATATAATAGTCCTCCCATGCATGTTTGGCTGGCTTCTCCTTAGTACCATGCTTAGGGCAGGGCGCTTTGAACGCGGCCTCGAAATTGTACGTCATGTTCCTCTGTTGGTCCTTAGTGCGACCGTTCTGTCGATAGGTTTTGGGGCGACCGTTGGTAGCAGCCGCAAATTCCAACCCAGATCAAAACGCTTTCCGCTTGTTGTCATTTTGTCCCCTAGCATACCTGTCGTCATGGTGATGAGGCGACTTGACGTCCTTCGCCGTGATATGGCTTCAGTCGATCCTGCTCCAGCTGCAGCGAGCTAGCTCGACGAGGTTGCAGCTATTGTCCGGCTCAAGTGTTGTTTCATTGATCTTACCGATGAAGATGTGAATATCGCCGAAGGGAACATGATGCCCGTACTCGATTGAGTCAGCATCAGGACTCCAATTGGAATCGTTGATGTCGATTTTTCTGTGGCGACTTTTGGTCATCTAACCCGCCACGTAGCTCTCGAATCGCGGAAGAGATCCCTCCGAAAACTCAACTCCAACTTACGATAGCCCCACGATGGGCACCAACTATCGTGGTTTTGTCACGACAGATGTCCTCGTGAATGGACTTAGTGGTTAGGCCATTGTTGCAGTGTGGCGACTCGAAGGGGTTCATTGGGAAAAAAGAGGCGCATTTACCCAAGTTTGGCCCCTCCGATGGAGGTAAAAGCCAACATCCTGCTTTGTGTTTGTATTGATATGAATCTCGATTACAAAGGGTGCGGAATCGCTAACCTAGATCTCTAGGGTTACTTACTTGATTTTCCTAGCTTCAGGGTTCTTCTTTATATATAGGTAGAAGCCCCAAGCCTACAATGGAGTCCGGGTTAAATAAGTACACGTGTCCTACTATACATCAATCTTGTCTTTCTTCCTAGGTTAGGAAAGCTTCTCGCGTCTCGTGCCTTGTATATCTTTAAGCCGTTGTCTTCTGGTGATGGGCCACTTGGCGGCTTGTCAACTAAGTTGTAACGCCCAAGATGCGATCCTATCCTTATTTTGGCACGAGGGCCTCGACAGGGATAGAAGCGCATCTCGTTGTTTTGCAAGAATGGATATCGTCACAAGTACATGTACTAAAAAGATGAGTATATGGAATTGGCTTACACTCACCACAAGCTACATCAAGTTCACATCAATACATCAATATACGATCATCATGTGGAAGAGCAGGGTCTGACTATGGATGAAAAACCCGATAAAAGAACGATGTCCATCCTTGCTATCCCAGGCTGCCGGCTTGGAACTCATCCAAGATCGATGAAGAAGAAGAAGAAGAAACTCCAAATAGCACAGTCATCACGCTCACGTCAAAGTAAGTCTTTACTTGTACCTGGACCTTTTGTTGTAGTAATCAGTGAGCCACGGGGAACTCTACAATCTCATTCCAAAGGTATCAATACTAGCAAAGATTAATGGGTGTGGTATGGTTATGTGGTGAGGTTGCAGCAAGTGACTAAGAATTTATTTCAGGTGGCTAACTTCAGAATACACGAACAAAAGAGGGGGTTGATCTAAGCATAGCGGACATGAACTACTGATGATCAAATGAATGATCTTGAACACCTACTTACGTCAAACATAACCCCACCGTGTCCTCGATCTAAGCATAGCGGACGTGAACTACTGATGATCAAATGAATGATCTTGATCAAGAACAAAAGTTTCCAAGTTTGCCAAATAATCGCGGGCACGGCTTTTCGAAAGATTTAACCCTATAGGGGTGCTCCAACTAGTCCATCACAAACCTCATAGAAAGCCTCGATCATGAAACTCGTGATCTCCTCTGATTCCTTAGTGGAAAACCTCAACTCTGAGATAACCCAAAGTATCACCGGAATCTCAATGCACAAGATATTTCGTCGAAGGTAAAACTAATCCAGCAAGGCCGCCTGGTATACTGACAGACCCGATAGGAGCCGTGTATCTTGTTCTCAGGGCACGACTGGATGGGCAAGACATCGGGTTGGCTGAAACCCCATGTGACCAGGGGGCGCCGGACATCGCACGGTTTGGACCAACACTCATGCGGAGCACTGACCCGAGGTTGATTAATTATCCACTGGGTCCGGAGATTCCCTATCAACCTTATTTGGTTCTTAGGCAAATGTAGTACGAAAGTTGGGCCTTGCTAGACCAGTTTTAACCTAAAACGAATTATCAAGAGGGTCCCCATAAAAACCCCGATCGTGTTAGGAGTGCTCAGTTATGGAATATAACACCGGTAGCCAAAACTGAGGTGGCAAAGGTGGAACAAAATACCAGGCCAGAAAGGTCGAGCCTTCCACCTTTTAGCAATTATATAGATGCATTAAATTAAATGGAATTAATATGGTGATATAACAAGGAACCCATTTAATCACATGGAAGCAATTGCACCTGCAACTAGCAATGTT
Organism: Hordeum vulgare subsp. vulgare; assembly: GCF_904849725.1. NCBI lineage: Eukaryota > Viridiplantae > Streptophyta > Magnoliopsida > Poales > Poaceae > Hordeum > Hordeum vulgare. Next base: position 377,241,114 of record NC_058524.1, on the reverse strand, counting down.
ATCCTTTGGTTAAGCAAGCGGTAACATAGCTCATCAGTGGTTTGGTAGGTTGTAGAAAGGTTGAAGGTTTTCATGGCAATGTTGAGAGGCTTATTAAACAAGTGGTACGCATCGATACATAGCAATAGAAACGAAACAACTAGCATGGCAATGATAGTAATGGTATCTAAGGAAATGATCATCTTGCGTGAGATCCTGCTTGGAAGAAGAACGAATCCGTTAAGCAGATGAACCGCCGTAGTCGAACGGATCTTCAGATTTCGACGCGCTTGCGGAACTCTATCGAGACGAAGCAAACGGAAACAAGAAACAACACACGATAACACCACACATATGCACGACATGATACACTCCCTCATATGATGCAAGTCCATTTCAAATATGCAAGGCATGGCTGGCAATTCACCACAATAAAACCTACACATTAAGTGAAGCTCAATATGCAACGAGTTGCATATTGACAAAACTCCACATACAAATTATTTAGTTCACTCTCGTTTAGGTACACGACAATATTAAAATGTTGTATAAAAATGGCAATAGGTGAAGCACTAGTAAACTACCTATCTAGGCGTTTTAAATGGGGTCGGAAACATCATATAGCATCTCCGAACTAACCACATGTGTTACTTTCGAAACCTTTTTTAATGCCCAAGATGCGACCCTATCCTTATTTTGGTGCGAGGGCCTCGACAGGGATAGAAGTGCATATCATCGTTTTGCAAGAATGGATATCGTTACAAGTAGAAGTACTGAAGAGAAGAGTATATGGAATTGGCTTACACTCACCACAAGCTACATCAGAGTCACATCAGTTCAATACATAAACATCACAAAGAAGAGAAGGGTCCGACTACGGACGAAAACAAATGAGAAAAGAACGACATGCATCCTTGCTATCCCATGCTGCCGCCTGGAACCCATCCTAGATTGATGATGAAGAAGAAGAAACTCCAAATGAACAATCATCGCGCTCATGTCTTAATCACTTTACATGTACCTGCAACTGGTATTGTAGTAATCTGTGTGTTGTAGAGGACTCAACAATCTCATTTCTGAAGGTATCAAGACTAGCAAAGATCAATAGGTGAGGTATGGTATAGTGGTGAGGTTGCAGCAAGCGACTAAGAATTTGTTTGAGGTGGCTAACATACGAGTACAAGAATAAGAGGGGATGATCTATGCATATTGGACGCGAACTACTGATGATCAAATAAATGATCCTGAACACCTACTTACGTCAAACATAACCCCACCGTGTCCTCAATCTGAGAAGGAACTCACGAAAGAGACAGTCACGGTTATGCACTCAGTTGGCAAGTTTTAATTAAATTAATTTCAAGTTATCTAGAACCGGATGTCAAACAAAGTTTCCACGTTGCCACATAACCGCGGCCTCGGCTTTCTAAAAGATTTAACCGTACAGGGGTGGTCCAACTAGTCCATCACAAACTACCACACGCTGTGACAGAATGACCTCGATCAAGGAAACCCGTGATCTCCTCGGATTCCTATTGGAAAACCTCAACCTCGAGTTAGCTGAAAGCATCCTCGGAATCCCTCGCCCAAGACACTCGAGAAAGGTAAAACAAGTCCAGCAAGGCCACCAGGCGTGTCGACAATCTCGATAGGAGCCATGTATCTCGTTCTTAGGACACGGGGGATGAGCAATACGTATGGTGGCCGGATAGAAATCCCCCAAGTTGCCCCGGGTGGCCCTGCAAGTGGCTCTGTTTTGGACTAGTACCATCAGCACTGGCCCTCCCTGTATAATGTTGAATTACTCGTCGGGTAGCGCTAACTCCCTATGTTTTCCAGTATTAACAGAATTATTATGTTGGGAAAATATAGTACCAATGTTGGGCCTTGCCAGAAGAGGTTTATCCCAAAAAGAGAATCTAGGGGGTCCCCATAACAACCCCAAGCATGTTAGGAGCACACATTTATGGAACGTAACACCGGTAGCCGAAACTAAGGGGGCAAAGGTGGAACAAAACACCAGGCTAGAAAGGCCAAGCCTTCCACCTTTTACCAAGTATATAGGTGCATTAAATTAAGTAGCATTAATGTGGTGATATGACAAGGAACCCATGTTATCACATAGAAGCAACTGCACCTGCAACTAGCAACGCTATCAAAAGGTTAAGCAAGCGATAACTTAGCAATTCAGTGGTTTGCTAGGTTGTGAACAGGTTGAAGGTCTTCATGGCACTGTTGAGAGGCTGACATTTAACAGGTGGTAGGCAACGTGACGTAGCGATATAAATGAAACAACTAGCATGGCGATGATAGTAATGATATCTAGGGAAATGTTCATCTTCCCTGAGATCCCGCTTGGAAGAAGAATGACTCCGTGAAGCAGACGAACTGACGTAGTCGAATGGATCCTCACTTTCCGACACGCTGCGGAACTCTAGAGAGACGAAGAAACCGAAAATAAGAATCAACACACGAGATTCACCACAGCACATGCACGACATAATGCTCAACACGTATGATCCATGATCGGTCTAATGCAAGGAATGACATGGCAATTCATAACAATCAAACACTACACATTAAGTGAAGCTCAATATGCAACGAGTTGCATATTGACGAAACTCCACATACAAATTATTTAGTTTTATCCCGATTAGGTACATGTCAATATTAAATGTTGGTTAAACATGGCAAGAGGTGAAGCGTAATTAAGCTACCTAACTAGGCATTTCAAATGAGGTCGGAAACAACTTATAGCATCTCTGAACTGAGCCCATACGTTAATTTATAATTCTGTCCAGATCTGAACTAACACGTTCTAATATTTGAAAAATAGCAAAACAAAGTTCTTCACGTGATTCTACGCGTCGTTCCAATCAATTTACACATAGAGATCATTGCAAACGGAGCTACGATTCAAAAGATATGACCACCACAAGATATGATGTCATGAATGCAATATGTATGCAAATGACAGACACACGCATCCCAACCATGCAAGTATCAAGATAATATGAAGCTACACGAGATTCTAAGCAAGTTTCATATATGACACGATCAAAACGTAGCAATTGTTCAACAATTACAAGCAAAACAAGAACTAGGTACAATCTCCCAAAAACAGCAACATGGCATTTTCTATAGCCCAAACAACACGCTAAATAATTCTAAAATGCTCAAACAAGACATGAGGCAGTAGTGGACAAGGTGCACTACAACATACTACTTATAACATCTAGCATGGCAGCATGGAACACAAGGAATAGAACTCACAAATGACATCTCGCACACAGTTCTAGACTTATTTAAAATAACACTATTGACAGTGCAGTTTTTGATCTGGAGGCATATTGACAGCAGCAAAACTATATGCTACAATGCACCGAATGTCATGAAAATATACCGCATGCTATAGAATCTTAAGGACTACAAATAACTCCATTGCATGAATCCCAAAGGAGTTGTAGATCACTAGCAAATCTCATGGCAAGACAAGAACAAAATATAACTGATTTCAGACTTAGAAATATTTTAGCATCTCCAAATCAACACTATTTTCTAGCATGTTGGCAACAAGCAAACAACACCGAAACATGGATTTCTATAGAAACCAAAAGTACCAGGGGCTATCCTACATATCCAAGAGCATATCTCTAGTTCACAACTAATTCATATTATGCATATAACAAATGACAAAAAATAAACAAAAGGGCAACATGCCAAAATATCATGCACAAAAACTTACTCGGAAGGCAAAACTGTATGCATAGTAAAATTCTATGGATTGTTCTACCCCGAAAACATATATAGTATGTGGGGTTCAAAAAATAAAACTAGCGCAGCAATTAAATGCAGGAATAGGCCTAATGCGACATAGCAAACTAATGACGGAACCGACATGCAAAAATGCAACAACTACTCAAAAATACATGGCAATGGGTCCCAAACAACTTGAACATTTTATCTATGGGATTTGAACAATCCGGACGAGCAAGAAAATAGCTACGAAATAATTAACCTATAAGGACAGCACACAATTCTAAGAAAATGGTAGGTCAGACCACTTCAAACATGCAGGAAAGTTGCATACATAAAACGTCGCGATCCGATGCACGGTCTAAAAGTTGTGGCCATTTTAAAGTACGTATTTCCCCTGAAAAAAATAAATCTGAAAAAACCTAAGATAAAACACATCTTAGCTATATGCCGCCTAGGGCGGGGAATAGGCGGGGTTGGAGACGTGGTGGCCGGCGGCTGCGGCCAGAGCAGAAGACGGCGGCGCGGGATCGGCACGAGATCTGGCGGGGAGCTCGGGGCTCCTACCGAGGGCCGCGGCGGCGGTTCGATCCAGGCCCGAGAGGGCCGGATCTAGGCCTCGGGCGGGCCGCGACGGCTGGAGGGAGGAGAGAGAGGTAGGGAGGCGGCTAGGGTTTGGGGATGGTGCAGAAAACGAGGCATGAGGGGTTGGTTGTACAAATTAGGCAGGAAATTGATTAGATGGGCTAGGAGGCTGTGTAGTCTGGCTTAGGCGGAGATGAGAGGGAAGACGGGCAACCCGACAACGAGTTTTTAAACCGAGAAAACTGTTCGACGAATAACCGACAACGGTGCCGCTACGGTCGACCGTTCGGGTACCAGACGGACTCCGATTGCGACGAAAATTAGCAGGTGGCCTACCTACATCTAAATAAGACCGCACGCGAAGTTTCAATCCAGTCATAGTATATGTTAAACGCACTTTGAAAAACAAGATTTAAATGATGTCGCGGGCGCGTGCGTGTGTGGTCGGGCTCAAAACGGACAACGACAAGAACGGAGAGAACTGACAACTAATAACGGATGCAAGTTTTGAAAACTAGCGGCAACGGAGTGCTGATGCAATGCGGATGATGCGAACGATGCGATGATGAATGCGGCAGACAACCTAATCACACGACGGCAACGGAATAAAGGGGGAGTATTTTGGACCGTCGGTCTCGGGTTGTCACACCTGTCCAGATTGTTCTAAACACATTTTAAGTTTGTTAAACAGCAAATTAAAGTGGAGCACGTGAAACTACATGTCATTCTAGTCTGTTTGCCTATATAGCTCATCTCCAACGGAGCTATGGTTAACTAATATTATGACATGGATGCAACATGCATGCAAAAATAATATTGTGGTGGCTCGGGCTCGAACCCAGAACCTCCTAGGCGAGTGCCACTCTGGCAACCCGCTGAGCTATGAAGCAATTAAGACAGGGTATGGGTTTTGCTCAATATGAAGCTCCATAAGGAAGCGAGCTGAAGCAAAACAAAACAAAACGAAAATAAGGGTGCATGGGATTCGGACCCCCGACCCCAAATATGCATCCGTGGACACTCGATCCCTGTATCTTTTGGATAGATCGAGTTGGCACTAACCACTCAGGCTATTACACATGGTCACGCATAAGCATGATGGATATTCCAAGACCTTCACATACCGCACGGATTAAGGATAAAAACAGAGTTGCAGATCGGGAGGAACTTGCTTACAATAGGGAGACAACAAGGCCGGCGGCCATGTCTATGTTCCTCTTGGATCGATGAGCAGGTGGCAGCAGCATTGGGGGGGGGGGTCCTGGAGGCACGTGTACGATGCCTAGAACGGCGACCAGAGAAACTTCAACAACCAAAAACGGGAGCTCCTGTAGGCAGCACCATGGCAGCTCATGTCCCTGCTAAGAGAGAGTGCGCTAAGAGAGAGATGGAAAAGAGAGGAAAGGAACAGGAGGAAGGAGCAGGGCACGGGGGAGGGGTTGACCTCGTCGGCCAGCGGGGCGGCGCGGCAGCTCCGGCAGCTGGACTCCAGCTCGGCCAGAGGAGATGCTAGTCTCGGGTGCTAGGCAGTGGCGGTGGGTTCGAGAAAGGGGCGATCTCAGCTAGTGGCCGCGAGCAGTGGCGCAGACGGAGGGAGCTACGGGCTTGAGCTCCTCCCGATCTGAGCGGGCAACATGACGAGGCGATGACAGGGGCGAGGTTAGCGCGGGGCGCTCTCGGGCGAGGAAGGCCGAGCCCAGGCCGGCTCTACCACGGCGGCTCGGGTTGTAGGAGGCCGTCGCGCAGTTGCGGCTCCGGTTGGCTGGATGTGCATGGGTGTGGGTTACTTGCACTAGTTGGCAGATGGGATTTGGGAGGATCCCGAGGAGGGACAAAAGGGGCGGCGGCGCTGCGGGGTTAAGGTAGTCTAGAGCTAGGGTTGTCTGAAATGGACTATGGATGGATTATATATATAGCATGTGGGTTAGCTTTAGGGGCATCTTGACCATCCAATTAGATCGGACGATCGGGATAAATAGGTTAGGGAGTCCAATTGACAAACCGATGATGGTTTGCGGTAAAACGGGGGTGATCCGGATCCAATGGTCACGATCACCCGGTTCAGGTTAGGGGTAAGTTACCGGACTAGGTTGTAGGAAGGTCGGTGAACTATGTAGAGTGTCTAGGTTGAGATGAGAGGGAAAACGGGCAACCCAGCAACATGTTTTGAAACACCGAAAACGTACGACGAAATGACCGGCTATAGTGTCGCTATAGGTTTAATGGTTCGGGTATCAAACGAATTCTGATTGTGATGAAATTTGACGCGCGGCCTTCCTACACTATATTAAGACAGCACGCCAATTTTCAACCCAATGAGAGAAAGTTTTACACACACTTTGAAAAACCCTCTTTTTAACAATGTCGTGGGCGCGTGCGTGTGTGGTTGGTCTCAAAACGGTCAACGACGAAAACAGAGAGAACCGACAACTAATAATGGATGCAGGTTTTGGAAACTGGTGGGTACGGAGTGCCGACGCAATGCGGATGATGCGTATGATGTGATGACGAATGTGACAAACAAATAAGTCACACGACGAAAACGGAATAAAAGGGGAATCTTCTGGGGCGTCGGTCTCGGGCTGTTACAACTCTCCTACACTAACAAGAGATCTCGCCCTAAGATCTAAAAAAGAAAGGGGGAGAGGATGAGAAAGAGCAAGAGATAAAACTTAGTTGCTTCTTTGACAAATGGGTGAAACCAATGATCCTTTAAGTTTGCAGAGAGATGAAGAATGATATGAGGAACAAGGAAGAATTCAAACAAAATTTGGCAGCACTCGATAGGAAATTGAGGAGAAAATTTGATAAGATGGAAAGATCTTGACAAGATTCAAAACAAACCAACTAAATTGATAAGAACGAAAAGAACATGAAAGAAGACACAACACTCTGGTTAAATGAATAAGAAAGGAAAGAACACGATCTTGACAAAACTAGATAATGGATAAAGGAGAGCAACATCACAATGCCTCCGGAGTAAAGAATAGAAACAAGATCATTGGGAAGAAAGAATGAAGAAGAGAATGACAAGTACTAATACAATTGAATTTGACAAGCAACCTTGCAAGAATAATTGAACAAACTTGTTGGCAAACAAACAATGGAAAGAACAAGCTTGTAGTGAACTTATGAAAACCATCCCAACAATGAGGTGACAACCAGCCACAATTGGAGAACAATTGATTCATTGGGAGCAACAAGATATGCACAACTACTTACACCAAGAGGAAACATTGAAAACATGGATTAATGGCAACACCATAATAGCAACAATCTATAGGAAAAGCTTTAGGTGATATACAAACTAAGATAGCTCAATGAAGAAATCATGGGTTGAAAATATCTCATGATTGAAGGAATTGGTGGGTTTAAGTATCTTATTCTTGAAGCAGTTCCCTTCGAGACTCCTCCACTAACAAGAACGCTATAACACCACATCAAAGGATAAAGGAGGAAGAATTTCTCTTTGAAATGCAAGAGAAAGAATACTTAGGCTTTCTAGCAAGAATCTTGAAGAACTCATTGAGAATGAATGAAATCTTGAAGAACCACCATGAGGAACCTCCGTATACAAAAGAATGATGCAAAGATACGAAGGATGAAAATAATAGGATTTAGGCCCTTGTAACACCAAAGATGCGATCCTATCCTTATTTTCGCGCGAGGGCCTCGACAGGGATAGAAGTGCATCTCATCGTTTCGCAAGAATGGATATCGTTACAAGTACATGTACTGAAAACATGAGTATATGGAATTGGCTTACACTCGCCACAAGCTACATCAATTTCACAACAATACAACTATATACAATCATCATGTACAAGGGCAGGGTCCGACTACAGACGAAAACAAACGATAAAAGAATGACGTCCAACCTTGCTATCCCAGGATGCCGGCCTGGAACCCATCCTAGATTGATGAAGAACAACAACAACAACAAACTCCAAATAGCACAATCATGGTGCTCACATTAAAGTAACTCTTTACGTGTACCTGGAACTGTTGTTGTAGTAATCTGTCAGCCACAAGGGACTGAGCAATGTCATTTCCAAAGGTATCCAGACTAGCAAAGCTTAATGGGTGAGGTATGGTTAAGTGGTGAGCCTGCAGCAAGCGATTAAGCATTTATTTGAGGTGGGTAACTTACGAGTAGAAGAATCAAAGAGGGGGATGATCTATGCATAGCGGAAGTGAACTATTGATGATCAAATGAATGATCCTGAACACCTACTTACATCAGACATAACCCCACCGTGTCCTCGATCGGAGAAGGAGCTCATGGAAGAGAGAGTCACGGTTACGCACTCATTTGCCATATTTTAATTAAGTTTACTTCAAGTTATCTAGAACCAGATCTTAAACAAAGTTTACAAGTTTACCACATAACTACGAGCACGGGTTTCCGAAAGATTTAACCCTGCAGGTGTGCTCCAACTTGTCCACCACAAATTACCACAAGCCGCAAAGAAAGCCTCGATCACGAAACTCGTGACCTCCTCGGATTCCTTAGTGGAAAGCCTCAACTATGAGATAACCCAAAGTATCACTGGATTCGAGATGCACAACATAATGCATCGAAGGTAAAACTAATCCAGCAAGGCCACCCGACGTGCCGACGGACCCGATAGGAGCCGCGTATCTCGTTCTTAGGGCACAACCGGATGGGCAAGATGTCGGGTTGGCTGAAACCCCGGGTGACCAGGGGGCGCCATACATCACCCAGTTTGGACAACCACTCATGAGGAGCACTGGCCCGGGGGTTGATTAATTTCCACAGGGTCCGAAAAGTCCGTATGCAATTTTATTAGGTTATTATGTAAATGTAGTACCAAAGTTTGGTCTTGTTAGACCAGTTTTAACCTAAAACGAATTATTAAGGGGGACCCCATAACAACCCCGATCGTGTTAGGAGCACTCAATAATGGAATATAAAACCGGTAGACGAAACTACGGCGGCAAAGGTGAAACAAAATACCAAGCTAGAAAGGTCGAGGCTTCCACCTTTTACAAAGTATATAGGTGCATTAAATTAAATGGCATTAATATGGTGATATAACAAGGAACCCATGTTATCACATGGAAGCAACTGCACCTGCAACTAGCAAGGCTATCCAATAGTTAAGCAAGCGGTAACATAGCCAATTAGTGGTTTCCTAGGTTCTAGAAAGTTTGCAGGTTTTCATGGCAATGTTGAGATGCTTATTAAACACGTGGTAGGCATCAAGACATAGCGATAGAGACAAAACAACTAGCATGGCAATGATAGCAATGGTATCTAGGGAAATGATCATCTTGCCTGAGATCCCGCTTGGAAGAAGAATGAATCCGTGAAGTAGACGAACCGACGTAGTCGAACGGATCCTCAAATTCCAACACGCTTGCAGAAATCTATCGAGAAGAAGCAAACCGGAAACAAGAATCAACACACGATAACATCACACATATGCATCACATGATACACTCCCTGATATGATGCATGTCCATCTCAAATATGTGAGGCATGGCATGGTAATTCACCACAATGAAACCTACACATTAAGTGAAGCTCAATATGCAACGAGTTCCATATTGAAGAAACTCTACAAACAAATTATTTAGTTCAGTCCCGTTTAGGACACAACAATATTAAAATGTTGTTTAAACATGGCCAGAGGTGAAGCACTAATAAACTACCTATCTAGGCGTTTTAAATGGTATTAGAAACATCATATAGCATCTTCGAACTGACCCCATGTGTTACTTTCAAAACCTTTCCAGATTGTTCTAAACACATTTTAAGTTTGCTAAACGGCAAATTAAAGTGGAGCACTTGAATCTGCACGCCATTCTAGTATGTTTGCCTAAATATCTCATCTCCAAAGGAGCTACGACTAACAAACTACGAAAAACACAAGATATTATGACATGGATGCAACATGCATGCAAAAATATTATTGAGGTGGCTAGGAGTCGAACAAAAAACCTCCTAGGATAGTGCCACTCTGGCAACCCACTGAGCTACGACGCGATATAGACAAGGTGTGGGTTTGCTCAATGTGAAGCTACATAAGGAACCAACCTGAAGAAAAACAGAACAAAACGGAAATAGGGGTGCCTGGGATTCGAACCCCCGACCCAAATATGGATCCGTGGGGACTCGATCCCTCGATCTTTTGGTTAGATTGAGTTGGCACTAACCACTCGGGCTACTAAACATGGTCGCGCATAAGGATGATGGATATTCTAAGACATTCACATACCACACGGATTAAACATAAAAACAGAGCTGCGGAACGGGAGGAACTTGCTTACAGGAGGGAGGCAACAAGGCCGGCGACCATGTCTCTGTTCCTCCTAGATCGATGAGGAGGTTGCAGCAGCATTGGGAGGAGTACTGGAAGCACGCGTACGACGCCTAGAACGGCGACCAGAGAAACTTCAACAACCACGAAAAGAAGCACATGTAGGCGGCACCATGGCAACTCTTGTCCCTGCATAGAGAGAGATAGAGCGCTAAGAGAGAGATGCAAAAGAGAGGAAAGGACCAGGAGGGAGGAGCAAGACACGGTGGCGGGGTTGTCGTTGTCGGCCGGCGCAGTGGCGCGGCGGCTCAGGTAGCTGGACTGAGGTGCGGCCAGAGGAAATGCTAGTCTCGAGTGTTAGGCCGCGACGACGGGATCGAGCACGGGGCGAGCTTAGCTAGGGACCGCGAGCAGCGGGGCGGATGGAGGGAACTACGGGATCGAGCTCCTCTCGATCTATGCGGGCGGCATGACGAGGCGACGGCAGCAACGAGGTGAGCGCGGGGCCCTCTCGTGCGAGGAAGGCCGAGCCCAGGTCGGCTCTACCATGGCGGCTCGGGCTGCAGGAGGCCTTGGTGCGGTTGCAGATCCCGTTGGCTGGATGCGCGTGGCTGTGGGTTGCTTGCGCTGGTTGGCAGGGATTTGGGAGGATCCCGAGGAGGGACAAAAGGGTCGACTAAAATAAGGGTTTGGCAGTGATGCGGGGTTAGGGTAGGGTAGCGCTAGGGTCGACTAAAATGGACTATGGGTGGACTATAAATATAGCACATGGGTTAGCTTGAGGGTCATCTCAACCCTCCGATTAGATCGGATGATCGGGATAAATAGGTAAGGGAGTCCAATTGACAAACCGATGACGGTTTCGGTAAAAGGGGTTAATCCGGATCCAACGGTCACAATCGCCCAGTTCGGGTCCGGGGGAGTTTCCGAACTAGGTTGCAGATAGGTCGGTGCACTGTGCATAGGGGCTAGGCGGAGATGAGAGAGAAAATGGGCAACCCGGCATCAGGCTTTAAAACACCAGAAAAGCCCGACGAAATGACCGACTATAGTGTTGTTATAGGTTTAACGGTTCGGGTATCAAACAAACTCCGATTGTGAAGAAATTTGACACGCGGCCTTCCTACACTATATTAGGACCGCATGCCAACTTTCAACCGAATCCGAGAAAGTTTTACACGAACTTTTAAAAACACTCGTTTTAACGATACCGCAGGCGCGGGCGTGTGTGCTTGGTCTCAAAACGGTCAACGACGAAAACAGAGAGAACCAACAACTGATAATGAATGAAGGTTTTGAAAACAAGTGCTAATGGAATGTCGATGCAATGCGGATGATTCAAATGATGTGATGATGAATGCGACAAACAAATAAGTCACACGATGAAAATGGAATAAAAGAGGAATCTTCTAGGGCGTCGGTATCGGGCTGTTACATATGTCCTCCGACTCTTATTCACACATAGTCCTTGCAACTTGACCCGAGCCCATCGAGAGGGTTACATATTGGGCTTATATCCCCGACATTTTTTGTGCATGCACCTCCATTATGCCCGGCAATGGGCAAAAGGCCCTATTCTGGCATGAAAACTAGACCATAACGGTCCCCTCAAGCATCTAGTTCTAGAGGTTTACAAGATCACCTCTAGAAGGAATACATCGGTACATAATGAGCTCAAAAACAAGAACTGGAACAGGGCGGTGGCAAAACTACAGACTATGTGGCAACTAGGAGAATTAGTGACACCGTGTGAGCAGATTAGTCAGGCTGCACTCGTGTCGGCCCACGACGATCGCATCCACTTAAACTTAACCACCTCAGGTGTTGGGTTCTACCATAGGTGCATCGCATGCGTATTAAATTTTCCTACTCGTAGAACATCTATGAACATGCTACGGAGATGGATGACAAATCATTAGCACTAGACGCACAGTGGCGTGGAGTGGAAGTAGAGTTGGGGCAGCGCGTGGGTGTGGATCCTCTACTTCTCATCCGATCTGCCTCAAACAGCCGGTCATCGGATCCTCTCCCTCGGACAACCGGTATCCGGATCCCACGTACAGGTTCGCCGCAGCAGGGCAATTGCACCGCCTCTGACGGTATTCGCGTGTGTAGGAGGCACACTGTGCGGCGGACTGCTAGGTCCGATCACACAGTCAGCAGCGGGTGGAGGTGTCCAGTTGCAACACATGCAAAGCCCAAATGACAGCGCTAAAGCAATCAACTAATTAAGTGTGTTGCAACTCCACTATATATATGCATCCGACGCGGGCTCAACTCTTGGGCCTCGCACGGATCCTAAAGGCTATGTGTTCCTTCCCTTCAGCGTGCGACCCCTTAGGTTCTCATTCACTTGGTCACGAGTCAGTTCACATCCGACTCGGCTAGTCGGTAGAGGCCTCTAGCAAAGTGTGCCGACTCCATGTGTCCGATGAGGCTGGTTAGGCGAACGTGTACTTCACACTTTTGTTCCCTTTACCACATGATATATGTTGTCGTGCACAAGGCGACATGGTCATCCTTGTTTCAGCATGACCTCTTTCTCGTTCCCGTGTATCCGATGAACATTCAGATTATCTCATAATCCTCATCGCATGGCCATGCTTATCTAGGTCACATCAACCGATGGGCCTACAGTATATCTCTCATGATCGGAGGGGAAAATCCCATCTTGCTCGACCACCTCTCGCATCATGGGTCTGGACAAGCTCAAAACCTAGCTTTGTAACTATCGAGTCAGGCAGTAGCATTTGATCGGCCCAAAGCAGGTCTCTCACCATCTCGAGTACACGCGTCAGCATAGATCTTAGGACATAGAACATATATTGTACTAGAGACTCACAGATGACCTATCATTATGTCTCATAGTTGGGTCTGTCCAACTCAGGCCTTATCTCGACTCAAATCCGAGTATGTCGAATCTGACCAGATCTTTCTGAGTCCTTATTATCCAGCTAGCATCCAATGCTACATGGTCAGTAAGACCGGATCATCCACCGTGTCATATGCTAGTCTGATTAGTTGTGTGTCCACACAACCCTTTTACCTAAGGACCATTTAGTACACTCATCATACAATGCATAGTCTCACAAACAAGTCACGTACTTATCGATACACATCATCGATTATTTCCAAGGACTATCTTTATTGATAAACACGTAGGAAATATCATCATACATGATTGCCTATAGGGTATATCTTAAATAGTCTCCCACATGAACTAGAGTCAATCACATAGACATTGACTGCCCATATCTCTAATGTGTCCCTCATGCTTGAGTTGTTCATGCGGCTTAGTCAACGGATCTGCAACATTTGCATCTGCGTGGATCTTGCATAAATTTGTATCACCATTCTATACGAGCTTTTGTATCAAGTGATATTTTCGGTCTATGTGCCTGGTCTTGTGGTGTTGTCTCGGATCATTGGCATGTGCGATCGCACCTCAATTACAGCCCGAGAACACACCAAGATCGTCCAGGAACTTCCAAATCCAAACACCTTCCTTTGCGGCCTCACAAGCCGCAATGTATTCTGCCTATGTTGTGGAGTCGCCCACCATATCTTACTTGGAACTCGTTGAGCTCACTGCTCGTCCATTCATGACACACACGAATCCAGTTTGTGATCAATAATCATCCCAATCAGTTTGGAAACTAACATCAGTGTAACCCTTTACGCAGAGCTCCTCTTCACCTTCATAAACTAGGAACATCTCTTTAGTCCTTTTAACGTACTTCAAGATAGTTTTCACCGCTGCCCAGTAACTCCCATCTGGGTCGGCATGGTATCTGCTTGTTAAGCTTATTGCGTAGGCAACATCACGTCATGTACATAGCATTACATACATGATCGATCCTATTGCCGAGGCATATGGAATCATACTCATCCGGTTTCGCTCATCAGAAGTCGTAGGACTCTAAGTCTTTCTTAGCCTTATACCATGTGAGACAGGCAATAACCCTTCCTTGGCCTCACTCATGTTGAACCGCTTCAACACTTTTTCTATGTACATTCTCTCTCTTAAGCCGAGTAGCATCCTCAATCTATCTCTATAGATCTTAATGCCTAAAATGTACACTGCTTCTCCAAGGTCTTTCATCGTAAACTTGCCATTCAATGTTTCCTTGACAGAGTTTAGCATCGAAACATCATTTCCAATCATAAGTATGTCATCCACATACAAGATCAAAAATACTAAAAGCTCCCACTAGACTTCTTGTATAAACAATAGTCCTCTTGGTAAAGGCGAAGTTGTCCTAGTCTTTCGATGAGATGGTGGCTATCGTTTTTGGTGGATTAGACTTTGACGATTCGACTACGAATGTGCGAAGAAGTCGCGCCTTAGCAATTGCTAAACCAACTCCAAGAGGTTATTAACCATGTCAGAGCACGATCAACCTGACCACGAGGGTCTGTTTCCTGCACGCAAACGAAGAACAAGCAAGAAACTGAAATTCCAATCTGGATATTGCGAATATAAGAAGAAAGCTTTATTGATGAAAGTGGGGTTTTGTGACGTCTTGGTTTGGTCGTAGAACACAAACGAAGAACACGAAGTTGCAACTATGGCAAACTTGTAATCTACACAAAACCCAAGTCTAAACGGTGCCCTAAGGGTCGTATATATGAGGGAATAGTTAGAAATTTTTGTGACCCTTGGAGGAGGGGTCCGAAAATGACCCTAAACTCGGTTTCCCCACACAAACGGACTCGAAAAACAGCCTATGTGGTAGTATTTCGAAATTACAAGGGCGTGGCCCAAAAATAAGGTGATGCTGCACCTATAATAGCATATGGACGAAATTTATGAAGTGACATCTTGTATATTTCATCCAAGCCTTCATGCTTTCCTTATGGTGGCTTCAACGTCCGAAAATCACCAGTGGAAGCCCCCTTGTTCATTCCCGTATGTGCACCTTCCCCTCATTGCTTAATCCCACTCCAATGGACATCCTCCTTGTCCATGCTAGGTCCTTCATTCATAAGAAAAACAGAAGTCTCTAATTTAGGCAGGATCATATGTTCATGAGCATTAGAAAGATTTCCAAGAAACGAAAATACCTGGTAATTCAATTAGCGTGTGTGAGCTCTAGTAACTGGTCTAGTAGGTATAGTAGGTGTAACAATGGTATTGAGTCGTCCTCGATGGAAGTTCATCTTCCACACGCAAATAAGGCTTCAAATATGCAACGTTAAAAGTGGGATTAACCCCAAATTCTACACGCAGCTCAAGTTTATATGCATTATCATTTATTTTCTCTAACACCTTAAAAGGACCATCGGCACGTGGCATTAGCATTGACTTGCACAAATCAGGAAATACATCTTTACACAAATGCAACCAAACAAGATCTCCAGGTGCAAAGACAACAAGTTTTCTACCCTTGTTCCCAGCAAGTTTGTATTTAGCATTCATACGCTCAATGTTTTCCTTAGTTACCTCATGCATTTTTAATATCAATTCAGCATGTTGTTTGGCATAAAAATTAACCTTCTCAAAAGATAGAAGAGGCAACAAATCAATAGGAGCATGAGGTATGAAACCATACACAATTTTAAAAGGGCACAACTTAGTAGTAGAATGCAATGAACGATTATAAGAAAATTTAATATGAGGTCAGCATTCTTCCCACATTTTCAAGTTATTCCTAAAAACAGCCCTAAGCATAGTAGACAATGATCTATTGACTACTTCAATTTGTCCATCAGTTTGGGTGACATGTAGTACTAAAAACTAATTTAGTCCCCAACTTAGCCCATAAACATCGCCAAAAGTGGCTAAGAAATTTAACATCATGATCTGAAACAATTGTATTTGGCACACCATGCAAGCGAATAATTTCACGAAAGAACAAATCACCAACATTAGCAACACCATCACTTTTATGACATGGTATGATGTGTGCCATTTTTGAAAATCTATCCATGACAAAAAATATGTTATCCCTCCCCTTCTTTGTTCGAGGTAAACCTAAAATAAAGTCCACAGATATATCCTCCCAAGGAAGACTAGGTACAGGCAAAGACATATATAAACCATCAGGATTGAGCCGTGTCTTAGCTTTTTGACATGTAGTGCAGCGAGCAACAAAACGCTCAACATCACGTCTCATATTTGGCCAAAAGAAATGTGTACCAAGTACGGCCTTCGTCTTCTTCACACCAAAGTGTCCCATTAATCCTACTCCATGCGCCTCCTGCAACAACAAAAGACAGACAGAGCTAACTGGAATGCATAGCTTGTTAGCATGGAACACAAATCCATCACTAATGAGAAACTTGTTCCATGTTCTCCCTTCTTTACAATTCCGCAACACATCTTTAAATTCAGCATCATGCACATATTGATCATTGATGGTCTCCAAACCAAATATTTGAAAGTCAAGTTGTCAAACCATAGTATAACGACGGGACAATGCATCGGAAATAACATTTTCTTTACCCTTCTTGTGTTTAATGACATAAGGGAAGGTTTCAATGAATTCAACCCACTTAGCATGTCGACAGTTTAGTTTTGCTTGACTTCTAATATGTTTCAAAGATTCATGATCAGAATGTATAACAAATTCTTTGGGCCATAAATAATGTTGCCATGTTTCCGAAGTCCGAAGAAGAGCATATAATTCCTTATCATAAATAGAATAATTAATACTAGGCCCACTCAGTTTTTCAGAAAAGCATGCAACATGTTTACCATCTTTTAATAACACACCTCCTAATCCAATTCCACTAGCATCACCTTCAAGCTCGAAAGTCTTATTAAAATCAGGAAGTTGGAGTAAAGGAGAATGTTTTAACTTATCTTTCAATACCGTGAAGGCTTCTTCTTGTGCGGTACCCCAAGCAAAAGGGACATCCTTCTTTGTAAGCTCATTGAGAGGTGTAGTAATGGTGCTCAAATCTCTCACAAAACGCCAATAGAAACCAACGAGGCCAAGAAAACTCCTCACTTGTCTGACCGTTTTGGGCTACGACCAACTCTCAATAGCTTTAATCTTGGCTTCATCAACTTTAATTCCCTGTGAGTAACAACATAGCCAAGAAAAGATACTTGTTCAATGCAAAAGTTGCACTTCCTAAGGTTACCAAACAACTGTGCATCACGTAGAGCAAGAAAACCAGCACGCAAATGTTCCAAATGTTCCTCCAATGACCTACTACAAATCAGTATATCATCAAAATAGACTACCACAAATCGTCCAACAAAAGCACGTAAAACCTCGTTCATTAATCTCATGAAAGTGCTAGGTGCATAAGTTAACCCAAAACGCATGACTAACCACTCATATAATCCAAACTTAGTTTTAAATGTTGTTTTCCTTTCATCTCCCAATTTCATACAAATTTGGAGGTATCCACTACGCAAATCAACTTTGGAGAAAATGGTAGAGCAACTTAATTCATCAAGCATATCATCTAACCTAGGAAAAGGACAACGGTAAAATAGTAATATTACTGATGCCTCTGCAATCAACACACATTCGCTATGTACCATCCTCTTTTGGCACTAGAATAATAAGAACAACACACAAGGACTAAGGGATTCGCGTATATAACCTTGTCGAGTAGCTCATCTACTTGACGCATAATCTCGTTTGTCTCCTCTGGATTGGTACGACATGGAGCACGGTTGCGTAGGGATGCACCGGTAATTAAGTCAATGTGACGCTCAATCCCTCTAATAGCTGGTAATCCCGGTGGCACGTCTTGTGGGACGACGTCAACAAACTCCTGCAAAATGTTAGTGACATCAGGAGGCAAAGAGGGAGGCACGTCCTCGAAAGAAAATAATACCTCTTTGCACACCAAAGCATAACAAGAAGCTGTTGTAAAATCTAGATTACTAATATCAGATTTAGTAGCAAGTAAAAAATTCACTCTTTAATTTGATTTCACATGCAACACTAGATGATGGTTTATTAGGCTTATTGTGTTTCTCAAATTCCTTTGCCACAATCTAATTTTCACTCATATTTAGCTCCAGTTTTGCTTTACTAGCTCTAGCAACGCCATCTTTCATAATATGTTCAGGAGACATAGGAAGCAAGGTTATATTATGATCCTTATGAACAAGAGTATATTGATTTGTCCTACCATGGTGTACAGAATTTTTATCAAATTTCCATGGTCTACCAAGTAAAACAGAGCATGCTTGCATGGGTATCACGTCACAATCAACATGATTAGAATATGTAGCAATGCCAAAATGTACACGAACAGTATGTGTTACCTTAACCTTGCCACTGTTGTTGAACCATTGGATGTACTATGGATGAGGATGTGGTCTGGTGGTGAGAGATAGCTTCTCCACCATATCCATGCTAGCCAAGTTGTCGCAACTCCCTCCATCGATGATGATGCGAATAGAATGTTCCTGCAGAACTCCTTTTGTATGGAACAAATAGTGCCCCTGATTTTGCTCAACCTGTGTTACTTGCGCACTCAAAACACATTGAGCGACTAAACTTTCATACCCGTCAGTATAGTCAGCGGCCATGTATTGTGTTTCATGTTTAGTATCATCGACACCATGTTCGTCACTCGCAAGAAGAGCCAAAGTCTCCTCGTCATAATCACTAGCGGTGTCATATCCACCATCCTCAGTAATAATCATCACATGCTTTGATGGGAAGCCTCTCGCATAGTGACCTCCACCATCACAGCAACGACATATAACCTCATGTGTTCGCCATGTGGACGCAACAGATGAAGTCGTGCTCTGTGTAGGCTCGAAAGGTGTGCTCTTGGCGGAAGGTGGGGCATGTGCTTGTTTCCTAATACCTCGGCTGGAGTTAGTGGCTGAAATAGGTGGTGATGCAGCACGACTTGTGGAAGAAGAGGAGGTTCGTGTGGCTGAAATGGGTGGTGTCGCAGCAAGACGTGTGGAACAAGATGAGGTTGGTCGCATTCATGATGAAGGTCGACATGAGGAAAAATTAGTTCTGGCCAATGCATGTCGATCCTGCACTTCACGTTCACCTTTGCAAGCAAGATGGAATAAACGAGTTATAGTGTTATACTCCTTATACTCTAAAATAGTCTAAATATTTCTATTTAGTTTACACATAAAACATGCAAGCACAGCTTCATTGTCCTCAACAATACCACATCTGATCATGCTAGTTTGTAATTCCTGATAATATTCTGCTATAAAAAATTCCTTGTCTTAAACGCTGCAATTTTTGAAGTATTTCACGTTGATAATATGCTGGAACCCAATGAGTACGCATAGCAGTTTTCAAAGCAGACCAAGTAGTTGGAATATTAGCTTATGTATTCTACATTGTTTAGACCACCAAACATAAGCAAAACTAGTGAATGAACAAACAACGGCAGCAACACGTTTATCCTCAGGAAATTGTAAGCATGTAAAACGTTGCTTTATTTCTAACTCCCAAGTAGGATATATATCAAGAACATATCACCATAAAATGCAGGAATATTCAATTTAAGTTTAGGGAGATGGTCATAATCCCGTACCTGAAGGGGTGGTAAAGTCATACCATTGCGATTGTATCCATGTGGACGACCTGGTGCTTGTGGTGGTGGTTGTTGTCCGTGATGTTGATTTGGAGCAACCTCTATCTCATCATTGTAATCACCATCATCATCCTCATTCTTCTCAGCCATAGAAACCTCAGTAGTAGCACCAGGAGCAAAAACACCAGAATTATGTGCTTGGCTGGAAGGCACACGTCGCGCTCGTCCCACAAAATCATCATCCTGGTTGCTCTCGTTGTTTTTGTTGTTGTTGTTGGAGAGGGACGGAAGCTGCAACTGGTGGTGGTAGACGGGCAAGCACCTCACTAAACTTGGTGTCCATCTTGGTGTCGAAAGTCTTCTCCAAACCATCTACCTTTTTCCATGGCCTCTCCAACGCAGGTCATGAACTCTTGTACCTGTCAGCCATCATTTGCTGAAATTTATCATGGACCTCCCGGTTGGTCAAGTTCTCCCAATCGACCTCGTCGGCTTGTGATCCTGGCATGGTTAGCACCGAAAGGAACAGAAAAGAATATGAACCTACAGACTACTAGGAAGAGGTGAAGGTGGTGGTGGTGTGTCACAAATCCATCAAGCAAATCTCAAATTCTTACCAGTTCTTACCCAGCAGCAGGTGGTGATTGGCAACCGGTGTAGTCAAAATTATCAAAGCTTGGATAGCGTGATTGCCATGTGATGTCAAACACACGATGTAGATGTATGTGGAGCTGGCAAGGCTTATAATATGGTAGCAAAAAGGGTGAGCAATAATTATTTCAGAGATGAAAAGTTGAAAGGACACTCAACGACGGTACCGTGCTGATCCTAGGCTAGACCGTACAAGAGACGCGAGCCTAGAACACCAACAAAATCACGATGCTACCTGTAATCAAGAGAGGAACCACCCTGATTTTCTTTTTCTTTTTTGCGCTTTTTCGCGCTCTTTTTTCGGAAAATCACTATAATGGTGAGTGTCTCAAAACTCTTCCAAAGAACTAAAAACAGGATAGGCCCGAAAAAAATTGACAATTTTTTTGAACGGTGATTCGAGGTTGCAACGACAAAAAATGGCTATGACGTCGAGTGTCTCGAAATGCTCTAGACAACCTAAAAAAACAGGATAGGGAAAAATATTTTCACCCGCTGAAATTTTGGCCTAAAGACTGCTCTCAAAACAGTGCCAGGCTCTTTTTTCCGAAACCTCCTCATGCAAGCAAATGTGAAACCGAAAACCAAGGAATCTCAAAACGACGCCTAATATGTAAAGGACTCGGATTGGTGGCGGATATGTGGTGGGATAGATGGTAATGAAGACAATAATGGGTGATACTATATGGCATCGGTGATGATAGTGGTGGGTGGCAGCAAGTTCAAAGATGGAGCGGCGGCGGCATGACAACTTGTTAATAGAACTCGAAACTATAAATTAAAAGAATCTAAGTCCAGCAACTCGGCACGACAATTCAACCGCAAGTTCAACAAAGCAAAATACCCAACAAAAAATTGCAAAAGGCTCGGATTGGTCCGGGTAGGATGAACCAGCCCTAAATTTTTTGGCTTTTTTGCGTGGACTATTGGTATGAAGAATAGATGCGATCTAAACTACAAATAACTAGTAAAATCTCACCGAGCAACCTGTAAATCTCATACCACTTGGTAAAGGTGAAGTTATCCCTGTCTTTCGATGAGATGGTGGCTATCGTTTTTGGTGGAGTAGACTTTAACGATCCGACTACGAACATGCGAAGACGTCGCCCCTTAGCAATTCCTAAATCAACTTTGAGAGGTTATTGACCACGCCGGAGCAGGATCAACCTGACCATGAGAGTTTGTTTCCTGCACGCAAATGAAGAACAAGCATGAAAATGAAATTGCAATCTGGATATTGCGAATATAAGAGGAAAGCTTTTTGATGAAAGTGGGGTTCTATGATGTCTTCGTCTGGTCATAGAACACAAACGAACAACGCGAAGTTGCAGCAGTGATGAACTTGTAATCTAAACAAAACCCAAGTCTAAATGGTGCCCTAAGGGCTGTATATATAAGGGAATAGAGAGGGATTTTCGTGACCCTTGGAGGAGGGGTGTGAAAACGACCCTAAACTCAGTTTCCCCACACATACATACACTAAAAACAGCATATGTGATAGTATTTCTAAATTACATGGGTCTGTCCAAAAAATAAGGTGATGCAACACCTATAATAGCGTATAGACGAAATTTATGAAGTAACATCTTGCATATTTCGTTCAAGTCTTCATGCTCTCCTTATGGTGGCTTCAAAGTACAAAAATCACCACTGGAAGCTCCCTTCTTCTTTCCTGCGTGTGCACCTTCTCCTCCATGCTTGACCCTGATCCAATGGCCATCCTCCTTGCCCATGCTAGGTCCTTCATTCATAAGCAAAATAAAAGTATCAAATTTAGGCAGCATCATATGTTCATGAACATTAGAAAGATTTCCAAGAAATGAAAGTACATGGTAATTCAATTGGTGTGCGCGAGCTCTAGTAACTGGTCCAGTAGGTATAGCAGGTGTAAGAATGGTATTGATGTCCTCATAACCTCTTCATTCTTGATGAAACCAAGGTCAACGTTGACAGCATCAAAATGAATATTCCTACTCTGAGTTGCTTGCCTCAATCCATAAATGGATCTCTTGAGATTGCATATTTTACCAGTGTTAGTTGGATCGGCAAAACCTTCGGGTTGTATCATGTATACATCCTCTTTTAAATTTCCATGATGGAAAGCCGTTTTGCCATCCATGTGCCATATCTCATAATTGAAATATCCAGCAATAGCTAGTATGATCCTTACCAACTTTAGCATCGCTACCGGCGAGTAGGTCTAGCCGTTATCAATTCCTTTAACTTACCCATAACCATTAGCGACAAGCCTAGCTTTGTGGATCTGAACATTTCCATCCACATAGGTTTTCTTCTTAAACACCAATTTGCAACCAATGGTTACTACGCCAGTCGGCGAATCAACCAAGTCTTGGACTTGATTGTCATCCATGGACTTTAACTCGGGTCTCACGGCCTCCAGTCATACCTCAGAATGGCTCACCATCGTTTCTGCATATGTGGCCGGCTTGTCGATTTCTAGCAATAACACATTGCGCACTATGTGAAATCTTTCCGACCTCCGTGGCTCCGATGCCAACTCCACTACGAGTTTCTGAACAGACTGTGGTATGATCTCATCACCAGCCGAGTCGTCAACGAGTGGCTCTCGAATTTCTTCAAGTCTCACCGTTCTCCCACTGGCTTCCCTACTGAGAAACTCTTTCTCTAGGAAAACCCCGTTCCGAGCAACAAACACTTTGTTCGCTTTTTGGTTGTAGAAGCTGTATCACAAGGTCTCCCTTGGATATCCCACGAATATGCATATATCTGACTTGGGTGTAAGCTTGTCTGATATGACTTGCTTGACAAATTCTCCATAACCCCAAATCTTTAGAAAACACAAACTAGGACTCTTCCGAGGCCACATCTCATGTGGTGTCTTATCTACGGATTTTGATGGTACCCTGTTAAGTGTGAAACTACAGTTTTTAGACTGTGTCCCAGAATGACAATGGTAAATCTGATTTTCTCATCATCGATCGAACCATGTCCAACAAGGTTTGATTTCTCTGTTTTGACACGATGTTTCTCTACGCTGTACCTGGAGGTGTGAGCTGAGGTACTATACCTCCTGTTTTTAGATGATCATCAAACTCATGGCTCATGTACTCACCTCCACGATCTGGTCGTAGAAGCTTTATCGTCTTGCTGAGCTAATTTTCAACCTCGTTCTGAAACTCTTTGAACTTTTCAAAAGTTTCCAACTTGTGACTCATCAAATAGATATATCCTTATCTACTCAAGTCGATGGTAAAAGTCACGAAGTACTGATAGCCACCTCTGGCTATTGTACCCATTGGACCACACACATCATTGTGTATTAGCTCCAATAGCTCGGATGCCCTCTCGTAACTCTTTGAAAAAGGAGACTTAGTCATTTTGCCTAGCAAGCATGATTCTCATGTCTCGAACGACCTGAAGTCGGACGAAGTTAGTAGTCCATCATCATGGATCTTCTTCATTTTTTAGACTGATGTGTCCAAGCCGACAATGCGAGAATTATGTCGGATTTATGTCATTAGGTTTATGCCTCATGGCATTCACGTTATAGGTTAGTTCCATTTCTAGATTCAAAATAAATAGCCCATCTACAATGGGTGCATTGTTCTGGAACATTCCATTCAAATAGAATGAACAACCATTGTCCTTTAAATTGAATCATAACCCTGGCTCATCAAGCATGAGGTCGAAATAATGTTTCGACTAAGTGATGGAATGTAATAACAATTATTCACTTCCAAAATAAATTCACAAGGAAGTTGGAGCTGCATCTTGTCGACCTCCAACGCAGCAACTCTTGCTTTCTTGCCGACCCTGATGTCAATCTCCCCTTGTGCCACACGCCTAGTTCTTACTAGCCCCTGCATCAAGTTGGAATATGAACAATCAATCCGACATCAAATACCCAAGAGCTAATAGGGATGTCAGCAAGGTAAATGTCTATAACATATGTAACAAATGTACCTTTGCGTGAAGAAGAATCTCCAACCTTCTTGCCATGCTAAGCAATCCATTTGCTACAGTTCCTCTTTTAGTGACCAGCTTCCTTGAAATGAAAGCAAATGGTCTTTGAGTTTGGCCGGACTTCACTCAGCAGCGGAGACAACCTTCTCCGCCCTTCTCCTTAGCCTTTTTCTTGGACCAACTCTTCTTCAAGTTTGTCGAGTTCCGCACCTCCAACACTTCATGCATGCCTTTCTTAATATCCTGCTCTGCCACCTTGAGCATCCCGTGCATTTCAGTGAGCTTCTTATGCATGACAAACATATTATAGTTTGAGATGAATGTCTTATAGCTAGCTGGAAGAGAACCCAGAACTGCATGAGTCACTAGGTCATCCAAGAGAAGAAGCCCCACCGATCCAAAGTTTGCATGTATCCTATCATCTTTATCACATGCGGGCTCAGTGGATCACCTTCCTTCAGCTTACAATCCATCAAGGATCGCCAGACGTTGAACCTTTCGGTCCTAGCCTGCACTTGAAACATGCTCTTGAGACTCTCAAACACATCGAAAGCCGCAATATCTTTGAAATGTTGTTCCAAATCGGTCTCCATACAAGGCAGCACGAGGCAGCTGATCTTGTTCAATTCATCAATGAGTTTCTGGTAGGCACTCTTGGTTGTGGCATTAGAATTATCAGTAGGTACATATGGAAGTGGATCCTCTAGAACATGTGTTTGAAATATGCCCTAGAGGCAATAATAAAGTGGTTATTATTATATTTCCGTGTTCATGATAATTGTCTATTATGCATGCTATAATTGTATTAACTGGAAACCGTAATACATGTCTGAATATAAAGATCACAATGTGTCCCTAGTGAGCCTCTAGTTGGCTAGCTCGTTGATCAATAGATGATCATGGTTTCCTGATCATGGACATTGGATGTCATTGATAACGGGATCACACCATTAGGAGAATGATGTGATGAATAAGACCCAATCCTAAGCATAGCACTAGATCGTATTGTTCGTCTGCTAAAGCTTTTCTAATGTCAAGTATCTTTTTCTTAGACCATGAGATTGTGCAACTCTCGGATACCGTAGGAGTGCTTTGGGTGTATCAAACGTCACAACGTAACTGGGTGATTATAAAGGTGCACTACTGGTATCTCCGTAAGTGTCTGTTGGGTTGGTACGAATCGAGACTGGGATTTGTCAGTCTGTGTGACGCAGAGGTATCTCTGGGCCCACTCGGTAAAGCATCATCAAAATGAGCTCCATGTGACTAAGGACTTAGCCACGGATGATGCATTATGGAATGAGTAAAGAGACTTGCCGGTAATGAGATTGAACAAGGTATAGGGATACCGACGACCGAATCTCGGGCAAGTATCATACCGGTAGACAAAGGGAATTGCATACGGGATTTATTGAATCCCCGACATCGTGGTTCTTTCGATGAGATCATCATGGAACATGTGGGAGCCAACATGGATATCCAGACACCGCTGTTGATTATTGACCGGAGAGGTGTCTCGGTCATGTCTGCATGGTTCCCGAACCCGTAGGGTCTACACACTTAAGATTCGATGACGTTTGAGTTGTTATGGGCATAGTATACATGGTTACGGAAGGTTGTTCGGAGTCCCATATGAGAACCCGGACGTCACGAGGAGCTCCGGAATGGTCAGGAGGTATATATTCATATATAGGAAGTGGAGTTTTGATCGCCAAAAGTGTTTCGGGGATCGTCGGTATTGTACCGGGACCAGGGGAAGGGTTCCGGGGGTCCACCGGGAAGGGCCACCAGCCCCGAGGGCTACGTGGGCCAAAAGTGGATGGAAACCAGCCCCTAGATGGGCTGGTGTGCCACCACCAAGGTCCAAGGCGCACAAGAGGGATAATGGGGCCAAACCCTAGGTGTGGGGGCTGCCTTGGGCGCCAAGCCCACCCTACGGCGCTCCCCCTCCTCCATCTTGGCCGCCGCACCACCTAGGGGAAACCCTGGGGTGGCCGCCCTCCTCCTGCTACCTCCTATATATAGTGGAGGGTTTTTGGGGCTGAGATAGATAAGTTTCACCTCTCCTCGGTGGAGCCCCACCTCTCCTCCTCCTCGTCCTCCATAGCGCTTGGTGAAGCCCTTCTAGAGTTCCACGCAGCTCCACCGTCACCATGTCGTCTTGTTGCTGGAGCTCTCCGTCAACCTCTCCTCTCTCCTTGCTGGATCAAGGTGTAGGAGACGTCACTGGGTTGCACGTGTGTTGAACACGGAGGCGCCGTTGTTCGGCGCATAGATCGGAATCTTTCACGATCTGAATCGCTATGAGTATGACTCCATCAACCACATTCTAGTAACGCTTCCTGCTTAGCGACCTTCAAAGCTATGAAGATGCTCTACCCCATTGCTCGTTGCTAGTTTCTCCTAGATAGATCCTTGTGAAGCGTAGGAAATTTTTGAATTACTACTACGTTCCCCTACAACATGTTCCTTTTATCATGCTTGAGAACAATTCTCATATTTCTATACCAGGTGGTAAAGTTTGTTCCATTCAGTTTATCCTTTTCCAGAATTGATTTCAAGGCAAAGTTTTCAACAGGTGGTGCGATTGATTTACAACAGAAAAATATGCAATCCCTAAGAAATATCTTTATGTAGAGTAATTCAATCCTAAAACAGAACTACTCCCACTGAAGTTGGCATCCCTCCACAAATAGTAAATGATTTGGGATCCGACTAGCACAAGCGACGAGTGAGGTTTAGCATCACTACTAGCTTAGTTGCCTAACCAGTAAGAATTCCTTGCTAATCGTACCTCTATACGACTCCTCTCGGTTGGGTAGGTATCTTATACCCCGGCTCCCAACCTTCTTTGCCACAATGCCCAAAACCATTTTGATAGCCTTGTCAAGTTAACCTGATGCATTGCATGTGTGTGTCCGACACGAACCCTCCAGTTCAAGGATATCTAGTAGCACCTCAATTTTATGGGCCCACTATTAGACGTATTTGACGTGCGAAGGTGCAACATCCGGAATGGAAATGTGCTTGATATTAACGAGGTATCTTTTTACCATTATAACATGCATAGAAACAAGAAGCAATATCAATCACATATAAACATAAATATGCGAAATAGTATGGCTCCTTCATGGACCTCCTTCCAGGCCGGCTCCAACTTCGATGACCTTGGCGGAACTCCATCTTGTTCGTCATGTCGGGACACCAAAGCCTCGAATTTGATCTCTGTCCTCCAACTACCACAACTAGTAATGAATTTACAAAGAATCACCAGTGGACACGCAGGTCGTCGTACAATATAATGACAACACTTTGACTCCTGCCGGCTGACAATCATGATACGCAGGTCATGTTAAATTACACACATGCGTCACATACATATGGGCCATACTATCCACATCAAACTTGTAAAACAAACTTATGCATAGAATCTCATTCTACTAGTTTGTGTGATCGTGTATGAAATACACGGCGCTATGCACACGGCGATCCCACTAGCCGGTAGTGTCTGGTGCGGGCAGTGCGGGACGTTTTCACAAATCACAGATCCAATCTATACTACGATCACGCCGAATTTTCTTATTTGACCGATCTCATCGATCATCACGAACCTAATTTGGATTTATGTTTCACTGTTAACCCTGATGACAGAAACCAACCGGTAGGGGTAGGTTGTGTCACGACCACATTGATACGTCTCCAACGTATCTATAATTTTTTATGGTTCCATGCTATTATCTTGTCAACTTTGGATGTTTTGTATGCATGAATATGTTATTTTATATCTTTTTTGGGACTAACCTATTAACTCAGTGCCTAGTGCTAGTTTCTGTTTTTTCCGAGTTTTTGACCTTTTTCAGAACGGATCCAAATGGAATAAAACTTTCGCGATGATTTTTTTTGGGACCAAAAGAGACCCCCGAAGCTTTGGAAGAAGGCTAGAAGATCCACGAGGAAGTCACAAGCCCAGGAGGCTCGGCCCCCTAGGCCGCACCTACCAGGCTTGTGTCCTCCTCGTGGGCCAACTAACGTAATTCCACTGCCATAAATTCCTATAAATACAGAAACCCCCCAAAAGAGACCTAGATCGGGAGTTCCGCCGCTGCAAGCCTTTGTAGCCACCAAAAACTAATCTAGAGCCCGTTCCGGCACCCTGCCGGAGGGGGGATCCATCTCCGGTGGCCTTCTTCATCATCCCGGCGATCTCCATGATGAGGAGGGAGTAGTTCTCCCTCGGGGCTAAGGGTATGTACCAGTAGCTATGTGTTTGATCTCTCTCTCTCGTGTTCTTGAGATGTCTTGATCTCGATGTACCGCGGGCTTTTCGACTATAGTTGGATCTTATGAAGTTCTTCCCCCTCTCCCTTCTTGTAATGAATTGAGTTTTCCCTTTGGAGTTATCTTATCGGATTGAGTCTTTAAGAATACTTGATGTATGTCTTGCACGTGTCTATCTGTGGTGACAATGGGATATTGATGTGAGTACTTGATGTATGTTTTGGTGATCAACTTGCGGGTTTCGTGATATCGGGAACCTATGCATATGGGTTGGCACACATTTTGACTCTCCGGTAGAAACTTTGGGGCACTCTTTGAAGTTCTACGTGTTGGTTGAATACATGATTCTGAGATTGTATGATGCATATCGTATAATCATGCCCACGGATACTTGAGGTGACAATGGAGTATCTAGGTGACATTAGGATCTTGGTTGATATGTGTCTTAAGGTGTTATTCTAGTACGAACTCTATGATGGATCGAATGGAAAGAATAGCTTCGTGTTATTTTACTACGAACTCTTGAATAGGTTGATCAGAAAGAATAACTTTGTGGTGGTTTCTTTTGTTCTCCGCTATTAGTGACTTTGGAGTGAATCTTTGTTGCATGTTGAGGGCTAGTTATATGATCCAATTATGTTATCATTGTTGAGAGAACTTCACTAGTGAAAGTATGAACCCTAGGCCTTGTTTCCATCATTGCATTACCGTTCGTGCTCGCTTTTACTATCAGTTACCTTGCTGTTTTTGTAATTTCAGATTACAAAAACCTATATCTACCATCCATATTACACTTGTATCACCATCTCTTCGCCGAATTAGTGCACTTATACAATTTACCATTTTATTGGGTGTGTTGGGGACACAAGAGACTCTTTGTTATTTGGTTGCAGGGTTGCTTGAGAGAGACCATCTTCATCCTACACCTCCCACGGATGGATAAACCTTAGGTTACCCACTTGAGGAAAAATTGCTACTGTCCTACAAACCTCTGCACTTGGAGGCCCAACAACGTCTACAAGGAGAAGGTTGCCTAGTAGACATCCAGCTCTTTCATGGCGCCGTTGTCGGGGAGGTTAGCGCTTGAAGGTATATCTTTAGATCTTGCAATCTAATCTTTTAGTTTCTTGTTTTATCACTAGTTTAGTCTATAAAAGAAAAATACAAAAAAATGGAATTGAGGTTTCCTCATATGCTTCATCTTTTTAATGTCTTTCTTGAAAATGATGGGAAAGAAAATTGTGCTCAAGTGCTACAAGAAGAATTACATAGAATGCTTGGCATAAAATATGTGAATGATGAGCATGATTGCAATGTTGTTAGTATGAATTCTTTGAATACCCATGATGCTAATGATATGCAAAGCCACAAGCTTGGGGATGCTATGTTTGAATGATCAAAATTATTTATGATGAAAGCATGCCCCCTATTTATGATGATTATTGTGATGATACTTATGCTATAAAGAAGAGGGATGATAAAACTTGTCATACTATTGAGTATCCTTTCACTGAACGTCACTCTTTTAATGTGGAAACAATTTGTAGTGCTCAAGTGTTTTGCGATACTCCCACTATTAATCATGAGAATAAATTTGCTATTGTGGAGAGTAGTAAAATTTCTATGCTTGTAGATCATGAAAATAATTCTTTAGGTGCTGATTATATTGTTGAATTCATTCATGATGCTACTAAAATTATTATGAGGGAGGAACATATACTTCTACCTATCGCATTCATAACAAGTTTCCCCTCTATGTGCTGAAATTTTTGAAGCAATGCTTGTTTTATCTTCCTATGCTAGTTGATTCTTGCTGCAATAAGTTGTTTGTTCACAAAATCCCTATGCATAGGAAGTGCGTTAGACTTAAATGTGTTAGTCATATGCTTCATGATGCTCCCGGTATGTTTCAATTCTTATCTTCTATGTGAGCATCATTGAAATCATCATGCCTAGCTTGAAAGCCACTAAAGAAAAGTGCTTGTTGGGAGACAACCCAATATGTATCCTTACTGTTTTTGTTTGTTCACATGATTAAGCTACTGTATTAGTCATGTTTTATTGCCTTAGTTTCAATAAAGTGCCAAGTAAAGCCCTTATGATTAGTTTCGGCGATAGTTGTTTGATCATGCTGAAAAAGACAGAAACTTTGCGCTCATGAAATTATTTTTCATTTATATCCAGAGAGTGATTTTAGGTTGATTATATTTTCTGCTGATTGATATGAAAATTTCAGAATTTTTGGAGGTACATTAGTATGCTCATCATTCAGATCATTACAGACTGTTCTGATTTTGACAGCTTCTGTTTTCAATGCATAGTTTTCTTGTTTTGGTGTTTCCATAGATTATATTAAGTAATATAAATTGTGGACATTGTAAGATACAGTAGGCATTGTGTGAAAATAATTATGAGTCTTGTTTTGATAGTACCCATGTGATTGATTTGCTCGTTATCATACTAACCCATCTCACGAAGTTCCGTTAAGTTTTGTGTTGTGAAGTTTTCAAGTTTTGGGTAGAGTTTCGATGGACTATGGAACAAGGAGTGGCAAGAGCCTAAACTTGGCGATGCCCAAGTCATCCCAAACCAAATTAAAGGACACCAAAAAGCCTAAGCTTGGGGATGCCCTGGGAAGGCATCACCTCTTTCGTCTTCAATCCATCGGTAACGTTACTTGGAGCTATATTTTTATTCACCACATGACATGTGTTTTGCTTGGGGCGTCATTTTCTTTTGTTTGAATAAGGTCCTTAGGATCTGAAATTCTTAGATGGCAGAGTCTTCACATAGCCAAATAATTATTCAACTACTCATTGAGCTTCACTTATATCTTGTGGAGTAGTTTGTCTTTCCTCTAGTGCTTCACTTAAATCTTTTTAGAGCACGGCGGTGTCATATGTTGTAGAAATAAAAACTCTCGATCTTCACTTATATCTTTTTGAGTGTGCTCTCTCTAAGTAACTTGGTAATTGGCGTGTGCTATGAAATTAGTCCAAAAGATGATAGGCATCCAAAGAGGATATAATAAAAACTTCCAATTCATGTGCATTGATTAGTAAGAGAAGTTTGATTCCTCACAATTAGTTTTGAGATATGAATATGGTAATATTAGAGTCATGTTAGTAGGGTGTTGTGAATCTAGAAATACTTGTGTTGAGGTTAGTGATTCCCGTAGCATGCACGTATGGTGAACCGCTATGTTAGGAAGTCGGAGCATAATTGATTTATTGATTCTCATCCTTTGTGTGGCGGTCGTGATTACGCGATGGTTAACGCCTACCAACCCTTCCCCTAGGAGTATGCGTTTAGCACTTTGTTTCGATTACTAATAAAACTTTCACAATAAGTATATGAGTTCTTCATGAGTAATGTGAGTCCATGGTATAGATGCACTTTCACCTTCCACCATTGCTAGCCTCTCTAGTGTCGCGCAACTTTCGGCGGTGCACAAACCCACCATATACCTTCCTCAAAACAGACACCATACCTTCCTATTATGGCATTTTCATAGCCATTCCGAGGTATATTGCGATGCAACTCCCACCGTTCCGTCTCATCACTTGTGCATCACTTGCATATTGCCTTTGCATGATCATAAGATAGCTAGCGAGATGTTTCAACGTCATACACTAAGCTAGATCGTTGCACATCTCGGTACACTTGTGGAGGCATTTCCTATAGAGTCATCATTGTTCTAAGTATTGAGTTGTGAGTAAATAAAAGTGTGATGATCATCATTATTAGAGCATTGTCACATGTGAGGAAATAAAAAAAATAGGCCAAAGATGCCCACCAAAAAAATGAAAATAGGCCAAAAATCCCAAACAAAAAAGAGAGAAAAAGAGAGAAGGGACAATGCTACTATCTTTTTCCACACGTGTGCTTCAAAATAGCACTGTGTTATTCATGATAGAGCGTCTCTTGTTTTGTCACTTCCATATACTAGTGGGAATTTTAATTATATAACTTGGCTTGTATATTCCAATGATGGGCTTCCTCAAAATTTCGCTAGGTCTTCGTGAGCAAGCAAGTTGGGTGCACACCCACTAGTTTTCTTTTTGAGCTTCCATACACTTATAGCTCTAGTGCATCCGTTGCATGGCAATCCCTACTCATTCACATTTATATCTATTGATGGGCATCTCCATAGCCCATTGATACGCCGAGTCAATGTGACCATCTCCTCCTTTTTGCCTCACAACCTCCACCACATTCTATTCCACCTATAGTGCTATATCCATGGATCACGCTCATGTATTGCGTGAGAGTTGAAAAAGTTTGAGAAAGTAAGAGTGCAAAAACAATTACTTGGCCAATACCGGGGTTGTGCATGATTTAAATTTGTTGTGTGGGGATGATGGAGCATAGCTAGACTATATGATTTTGTAGGGATAACTTTCTTTGGCCTTGTTATTTCAAAAGTTGATGATTACTTTGCTAATTTGCTTGAAGTATTATTGTTTTCATGTCAATAGTAAACTATTTTTTTGAATCTTACGGATCTGAACATTCATGCCACAAGAAAGAAGTTACGAAGGACAAATATGTTAGGTAGCATGCCACATCAAAAATTCGATCTTTATCACTTCCCTACTCGAGGACGAGCAGGAGTTAAGCTTGGGGATGCTTGATACGTCTCCAACGTATCTATAATTTTTTATGGTTCCATGCTATTATCTTGTCAACTTTAGATGTTCTGTATGCATGAATATGCTATTTTATATATTTTTTGGGACTAACCTATTAACTCCGTGCCTAGTGTCAGTTTCTGTTTTTTCCGAGTTTTTGACCTTTTTCAGAACGGAGTCCAAATGGAATAAAACTTTCGCGATGATTTTTTTGGACCCAAAGAGACCCCCGAAGCTTTGGAAGAAGGCTAGAAGAGCGACATGGGAGTCACAAGCCCAGTAGGCGTGGCCCCCCTAGGCCACAGCTACCAGGCTTTGTGACCTCCTCGTGGGCCCAACCAACGTAATTCCACCGCCATAAATTCCTATAAATACAGAAACCCCCAAAAAGAGACCTAGATCGGGAGTTCTGCCGCCGCAAGCATCTGTAGCCACCACAAACCAATCTGGAGCCCGTTGCGGCACCCTACAGGAGGGGGAATCCATCTCCGGTGGCCTTCTTCATCATCTCGGCGATCTCCATGATGAGGGAGTAGTTCTCCCTCGGGGCTGAGGGTATGTACCAGTAGCTATGTGTTTGATCTCTCTCTCTCGTGTTCTTCAGATGTCTTGATCTCAATTTACCACGGGCTCTGCTACTATAGTTGGATCTTATGATCTTCTTCCCCCTCTCCCTTCTTGTAATGAATTGAGTTTTCCCTTTGGAGTTATCTTATCGGATTGAGTCTGTAAGAACACTTGATGTATGTCTTGCACGTGTCTATCTGTGGTGATAATGGGATATTAATGTGAGTACTTGATGTATGTTTTGGTGATCAACTTGCGGGTTTCGTGACATCGGGAACCTATCATATGGGTTGGCACACGTTTTGACTCTCCGGTAGAAACTTTGGGGCACTCTTTGAAGTTCTATCTGTTGGTTGAATAGATGATTCTGAGATTGTGTGATGCATATCGTATAATCATGCCCACGGATACTTGAGGTGACAATGGAGTATCTAGGTGACATTAGGGTCTTGGTTGATATGTGTCATAAGGTGTTATTCTAGTACGAACTCTATGATGGATCGAACGGAAAGAATAGCTTCGTGTTATTTTACTACGGACTCTTGAATAGATTGATCGGAAAGAAAAACTTTGGGGTGGTTTCGTATCCGACAATAATCTATTCGTTTGTTCTCTGCTATTAGTGACTTTGGAGTGACTCTTTGTTGCATGTTGATGGCTAGTTATATGAACCAATTATGTTATCATTGTTGAGAGAACTTCACTAGTGAAAGTATGAACCCTAGGCCTTGTTTCCACGCATTGCAATATCGTTCATGCTCACTTTTACTATTAGTTACCTTGCTGTTTTTGTAATTTCAGATTACAAAAACCTATATATACCATCCATATTGCACTTGTATCACCATCTCTTCGCGGAACTAGTGCACCTATAAAATTTACCATTGTATTGGGTGTGTTGGGGACACAAGAGACTCTTTGTTATTTGGTTCCAGGGTTTCTTGAAAGAGACCATCTTTATCCTACACCTCCCACGGATTGATAAACCTTAGGTCACCCACTTGTGGGAAAATTGCTACTGTCCTACAAACCTCTACACTTGGAGGCCCAACAATGTCTACAAGGAGAAGTTTGCATAGTAGACATCACTAATTGATTCTGATTGACAAAATGCATTGCCTCGACGATACCGATGTGTAGTTGATCTCATCAACTCTGCACATAGTTGATCTCAAGAACGATGACGGATCTCGTCCGCCGCCTTCACATATCAAATATGTATCCAAGCTGAAACCAAAAGCTATAGCAGAGGCTTTCATACCACTGTTGGGTCCTATCATAGGTGCATGGCATGAGAATTAAAATTTTGCTACGCGTAACGGCGTAGAACATCCAAGAACATGCTATGGAGATGGATCATAGATCGTTACTGCTAGATGTGCAGTGCCATGGAGCGGAAGGAGAGATGGGTCAGCGTGTCCCTGTGGTCTGGCTCCTCCTCGTCCATCTCCCTCAAACAACCGGTCGCCAGATCCCACATACAGGTTTGCCGGAGCGGCGCAAGTGCACTGCCTCTAATGGTATCCCCACGAGTGCAGGAGGAACATCGTGTGGTGGACCGCTGGGTCCGATCACACAGTCGGTGGTGGGTGGAGGTGGCTAGTTGCAACACATGCAAAGCCCTAATGACGACGCTGAAGTGATCAACTGATTAAGTGTGCTGCACCTCCACTATACATAGGCATCTGGCGCAGGCTCAACTCTTGGCCCTCG
Organism: Hordeum vulgare subsp. vulgare; assembly: GCF_904849725.1. Classification (NCBI taxonomy): domain Eukaryota; kingdom Viridiplantae; phylum Streptophyta; class Magnoliopsida; order Poales; family Poaceae; genus Hordeum; species Hordeum vulgare. The sequence goes on along the minus strand of NC_058524.1, from coordinate 377,205,242 downwards.
GACGGATCCTAAATCCCCTGTGTTCCTTCCCTTAAGCGCGCGACCCCTTAGGTTCTCGTTCACTTGGTCACGAGTCATATTACATCCGACTCGGCTAGTCGGTAGCGGCTTCTAGCAAAGCGTGCCGACTCCAAGTGTCCGATGAGGCTGGTTAGGCGAATATGTACTTCACACTTCTGTTCCCTTTGCCACACGATATATGTTTTCGTTCACAAGTAAACATGGTGATCCTTGTTGCAGCACAACCTGTTTCAAGTTCCGCTGAGTCCGAACAACATTCGGATTATCTCATAATCCTCATCGCATGGCCATGCTTATCACGGTCAGACCACCCGAGGGGCCTAGAGTATATCTCTCCTGATAGGAGGGGCAAATCCAGTCTTGCTCGATCACGTATGGCAGCATGGGGCTGGACAAGTCCAAAACCTACCTTTGTAACTAACCAGTCATGTAGTAGCGTTTGGTCAGCCCAAAGCAGGTCAATCACTATCCCGAGTACATGCGCCAGCTCAGGTCTTACGACATAAACAAATGTTGTACTAGAGACTCACAGATGACCGATCGTGCGTCTCATAGTTGGGTCTGTCCAACTCAGACCTTATCTCGACTCGGATCCGACTACGTTAAATCTGACCAGATCTTTCTGAGTCCATATTATCTGGCTAGCATCCAATGCTACATGGTTAGTGTGACTGGACCATCCACCGTGTCATATGCTAGTCTGATTGGTTGCGTGCCCACACAACCCTTTCGACTAGGGACCATCTAGGACACTTATCGTATAATGCATAGTCTCGTAAACAAGTCACGTACTTATCGATACACATCATTAATAATGTCCAAGGACTATCTTTATTCATAAACTCATAGGAAATATCATCATACATGATTGCCTCTAGGATATATCTCCAACATGAGGGGCTTACTCTACTGCTTCAGCCTATGGCGCGCAATTCTTTGGCTCCTGCACGCTCTTTGACACACCCAAGGTCTGGTCAGCAAGCGTTGAACCGAAGTTCAAATTCTTCGCCTGGCTCGCATTGCAAGCAAGAATCCTCACCATGGATATGCTGGCGGTGAGGGGTTGGCCCCATGACCCCAAGTGCCTACTATGCCTCCAACAACCGAAAACAACGACACACCTTTGCAAGGATTGCCCCTTCATGGTCGCGGTCTGGAACCAGGTGAACATCTGGACTAATGTGGGCATACCAATCCCGGGCTTCCTTCTAGAGACAGGAAACATGTTTGACTGGTGGCACGGGCTGGTGACATCACAGCCTAAGTAGCCGCACAGGAGGCGCGGTGGCAGAAGCATTTACACAATTTGGATGAAATAGAAGGAGCGAAATAGGCGTGCTTTCCCTGGACGACGACGACCGCACTGTGAGGTTGTGGCTCTAGCCCTACACGTAATTCATCAGTGTGACCTGACATTTGCAGGAAGCTTGCCAAACGTGGGCATTTGCTCGAATAGTTTTTTAGTTCAGTTTTTTCATGGTTTCTACGACGTTCCCTAAAAATGCTCGCCCCTTTATAAATTGCATTTTTTTCTCCATCCCTTCTAGAAGAAAAAGGCAGTGCTCCTGCCGGTTTCTCAAAAAAGAAGACCGAGAGAAATGGATTAGTAAGGAAAGAAAAGAGAGAGGATGGGTCCCAAAGGAGGCTGCAACATTTCCTGAGAGTGATTTCATACGGTGGTGTCAAATTGACTGATTTATGTGGATGGGCTGGGGCAGCACCAAAGTGGTTCCTTGATTGTACATGCCCGAAGCCATGTACAATGCATAGCCTTAGGGTGATGCCTCGTATGCCATATAGGATCGAATGTCACGAAAAGTAGGTTTGGGTGAGGAAGCGGGATCCTTTGCAGAAGGCAGATGTTTGAAGAGAAAAAATGTGGTCCATGTAAAAATATGAAAATTTAGAGTGAAAAGTAGAGATGCATGTGTATTAGTCTATATTTTCTATTCTTTGATGAGGCCCAGTAATGATACCTTGCATTGGAGAGAAAATCAACATAGATGCCTCAAGTTACTTTTTGTCATTGGGCATCTGTATCCATATGCCACCACTATACATGTCCTAAGTACACCATCACATGCTTGTCTGCTACTATAATGCTTTTGCCTCAACAGACCTTTAGAGACACCATTCCTTCTTACATCACACGTAGATGCTACGCGTTTGGTTGCTTGCATTAGGCCCGGCCAGGACCGTGCGGGATGAAAATGGGCTGTTTGGTAGCCTTCATTCTCTGTTTGGCCCGCATAGCACGAACCTCAAAGCACCTCTTAGCCAGGCCCACTGGGAACGGCCAAATGGTACTTTTTTTGAGTCAGGCTCAAGCGATGCAGGGGAGGGGGACGTTGTGCCGTGCTAGTAGGGGAGGGAGATGGCGGGAGCGATGGCGCATCTCCAAAAAAGCGGGAGGGCGAATTCGAGTCACCGCCCGCCGATTCGGTCGCCCTATATATCGAGGGTGACCGTGGCGGCAAAACTCCCCCACAATTTCCCCCCTCTCGACCTTTCCTCCGACGCGTGTCCAGTTCGACGAGAAGGTAAGAGGGACAACAACTCCGGTGAACTATTGACTACGGCGGTGGGTCCTCCTCCTCCTCTCTGATATGCCAGGCGCCTCCTCCCCAGCCATTTTGATGGCGTCTGTAAGTTCAATCATCACCTCCTCTCTACTAGTTCTAGCTAGATCTGTCCATGTGGTAGGGTTAGGTCGTCCGATCTGTTTGATTTTGATGTTTTAGTAGCTAGCTGTGATGGATTTGGATCATGTTGGGGGTTGTATCCATGTGGGCAAGTGTTGGTAGCTAGTGGTCATGAATGGTTTGCTGGTAGTGTGCAAGTGTTGAACAAGGTCATCCATATGTGTCCAAGATTAGTGCTCTGTTCTACTGTGTTGATGTGTGGTATGCTTTGATGGATTTGGTCGTTTGTAGGCATGACCACCCAAACACAAGAGATTATTCAGGCCCTCGTGTTGTCCGAGAGCCAGTTGTCGTGGGAATAATCCTGACAATAGTACTAGGGGTACGAACTAAGGGGCGAAGTCTAGCTTGGCTCAATGGATGCACTCGAATTTATGAGTTCAGGCCCCCACTCAGAAGTGGTAATAGCCCTACGTATCGAGCCCTGAGGCTGGTGTTTTCTTATGGGGGTGTAAAAGATTACAAGTGTTGAACCCTTGAACTAGTGCCCGGGAGTGGCTTATATAGTGGCTGCCACGACCGGCCGAGCTCCATTACAAGGCAACAAATCAAAATAAAGAGGGGGGTTACTAGAAATGGCAGCCTTAACCCCTCGCGTTACTCGTAACATGGGTCTTCACTACACTTCATGTGGTGGATTAAGTCCTTAGCCTTTGTTGCCTCTTCGGTTACTTCACCTTGTTGTAGGCCGAGTGACGAGATGCGTCCAACTGACGCAAGGTTGTCCGAGTGACTCTGAGCAAGCCGAGTCTCTCTGAGCTGGCCGAGTGACAGTCATTGAACCGAGTGTGGTCAAGGCTTCTACGGTAACTTGTAGGACACTGATGTCCGTAAGGGGTCCTAGGTGGGCCTAAGGAAGCATGTCCGTGGACCTTCCCCTAAGGTACAACCCCATCAGTAGCCCTCGAATCGGTTGAGGTTTTGCAGACCAAGTGAATGACTTCCTTCGATGTCTTCGGTGTCTTGGAAATTCTTGAGCTGGAGCACACAGCTGGGTCACTCGGACTTTCGGCAAACCTCCACGGATTCAAGAGTGACGAATTCTGACTGTCCAGACTTACAGATACGGCTACAGTCTTCGGTGTCTTGGAAATTCTTGAGCTGGAGCACACAGCTGGGTCACTCGGACTTTCGGCAAACCTCCACGGATTCAAGAGTGACGAATTCTGACTGTCCAGACTTACAGATACGGCTACAGTCGGTGCTGAAGGAGTATCTTTCAGGAAGATAGGTTTTGTGAATTGGTCATATGAGAGTTCGTAGCTCCGCGGGCTCAATCGGCGAGTGGGGATAGACCCCTACTTGTGTTGAGGTATGGACGATCGGGTTCTCCTCATTGATATCCCGAGTGATCGGAATCCTATAGGGGGACGGGCAAAAAGATCACTCATCTCACCTTGTCACACTCTGTGGATACGGGATCAATTTGGTTACGAGGTGGGGCGGATTTTTCGCGACATTGGAATCAAGGGGGCGCGCGCGGGCGGCAGTTTCGGCGGAGACGCGGGTAGTGGAAGTAGTGGAGCGGCGCCCTGATTTCCGCGCCTGATACATCGCCGTCGTGCTACGGCGCGCGTGATCCCTAGGATACTGTAGATACTCCTTGTACTGGCAATGTTCTCAATAAGGATTTCGTGTCGTTGGGTATTTAAGGCCCGAAACGGGGGAAAGAGGGAAGGAACCGCGTCCTAACACTAGATTCTTCCCTTCCCCGCTCCTCCCTCTTGCCACTCAAGACCGGAATCGCCAGCTGTTTCCATCGATCTCCAGCTTCCACTTCTCTGCCGCCGGTCATGGCGAAGGGGGTGATGTTGAAGGCTGAGTGATCCAAGAGGGGGTCGCGTGGATCCTCCTTGAGCTTCGGAGTGCTTCCGCGGGGGTGGATCCAGGGTGACTGGATGCCATCCCGCGTCATGGCGGCACGGATGCAGGAGTCGGACGGCGAGGGCTTGATAGCCTAGGGGAGCTGGCGACTTCCTTAGGACTGTGAGATCAAGCTTGCGTGCCCTTTCTTCTGGTGTTCTTGGTCACCCACATCGAGCGAGGTTTTTCTCTGCCTCCGCACCCTTTCTTCTGAGCATTCCTTGCTTTCTTCGAGGCTCAACTTCATCATCTGCCTCCCAATGTTGTTTCGTATTTGGTCGCATTTGTGTCCTTGTGCGAGAACTTCCTTGGATGTCATCCGCATTGGGGTTGGTTCAAGCACTTGTTCATGTGTCGAGTGATGACCATGAAGAAGACTCCTTCCTCGAGGGGAAAGACCAATGTAGTTCAGCTTTGCGCGGTATAGGCATCGAGCTTCGGGGCAAAAGTAGCTTCACTCACATGAGCTTCCTGGACTCGGTGAAGAACTGGCAGGACTCTTGGTTTTACTGTCGAGATGTTTCAGTCGGCGAGGCTTAGTCGGGCCTTCCTCCCTTCACGGTTGATAGGGTTCACTCGGCTCATACTTTGACCTTGTCCGCAGGGGAGAAGACCGAAGCAGAGAACTTGATGGTAGCAGTGGTAGCTTTGACCCGAGAGGGGGTGAACGGGATGGGCCTCTTGTAGGTTTTCTTCTAGCATAGGATTCAGCCCCTTCACGCTAGAGCTGACCCGATGTGGCAGTATGAGGGGCCGGATGATCAGACCCGAGTGCATCCTAAGGAGCTCGATGAAGAGGCGGTGGAGAATAAGATCATGGACATTACTCCAATGAGGGACAACCCTAGAGGCTCTAGGCAGGTGCAACCCTTCGCGGTGGATAACAAGCCGGGTGAGGTGAGTCAATGAAGACCCGCATCGGGTGAACTTCATTACTGTTTTAACTTCGACTTATGGCTTTGCTTCTTTCATTCAACACGATTTCAGAGGGCAGGTCAGCACCATACCAACGGTTAGTCGTTCGCCGATTGACGTGGAAAGCGACATGGAGAACCAAGACACTGAGCTCCTAGAGGGCTCGGAGGACGCTGATGACGATGCGGAGACTAAAGAGAGTGAGGAGGAGTGCAGGGATGAGGTGTAATCTTCTTCGTCTAATGAAGTCCAGGTCGAGACACGATCCAAGGTGCGCCAGGCACCTGGCGTCCGTGCAGGCGCTCCAAAGACTCTGTCGGTGGTAAAGCCTAGTGTGTCAGCCATGCCAGCCCGTAGCTCCAAACGGCGTAGGGGTGAGACCGAGGCCCTGCCGGAGCAGGACGCCAAGCAACCCAAGATCTCAATCACCAAGTCTCGTAAGGCTGTCCTGCTGCCCCTCAAGGTCGACGTGCCTATGGCTTCTGCGTAAGTATCTTCGCTGAGTGAATTGTCTTGATTTGAACCATGTCTTCCGAGTGATGATCGGGTTTTGTTTTTCCTACTACAAGCATGACACTTCGACTGCTTCACTGGATCCCAAGACTACTAACAAAGGTAGATCTGGCATTGACGTTGCTTCATCAAAAGGTAATCCTCAAGTTTTTTCCAGCAATCCATACAAAATTCAGGCTTCAGTTATTCGGGTGATCTTTGGATGTGTGCAGGTCCGCAGGATGTGTTCGAACTTGATGGTGATATCCCTTCTGCAGCTGGAGAAGTGTTGAGGCAGGCTCCGACTCCCAACCGAGCGAACATCAAAGACAAGGCTCCTCTGTTGCAAGAGGCCACTTCCGCCGGGGCATCACTCGGACACTATCTGCTGACCACCTCATCGTCTGACCCAAAGGACCGCATCCTCTTCCAGCTCTTGGTATGAGTCCCGAGTGGGCATGCCCAGAGGCACACACGCTGGGTGATAGTGGGAGCGCGTTTAACGCACCCACTGGGTGTAGTCCCCGAGGCTACCGTCGACTGTGTCAGTCATCGGTAGTCTATTTTGTTGGGTAACGTAGCATAAACTCAAAATTTTCCTACGTCATATTCAGATCTTCCTATGGAGAGAACAGCAATGAGAGAGAGCGGTGAGAGCATCTTCGTACCTTTGAAGATCGCTAAGCGGAAGCATTGCTAGAACGCGGTTGATGGAGTCGTACTCGCGGTGATTCAGATTGCGGTGTGATTCCGATCTTGTGCCGAACCATGGCACCTTCGCGTTCAACACACATGCAGCCCGGTGACGTCTCCTGCACCTTGAACCAATAAGGAGGAGAGGTTGGGGAAGATCTCCGGCAGCACGACGGCGTGGTGTCGATGGAGAGACGAGGTCTCCCGGCAGGGCTTTGCCAAGCACCGTGGAGAGGACGAAGAAGAAGAGCAGGACTGCGCCGAGAGAGAGATGGAAAACCGTATCTCCAATGGCCAAAACCCCCGCTATATATAGGGGGAAGGGAGGGTGGCGCCCCCTTTAGGGTTCCCCCTTAGGCCTCGTTTGGTTAAGGGGGATTGGGGAGGTTTTGAGAGTGAGGGATTTCAGGGGATTGGGTGAATCCCTTTGTTCCATCCAATCCTCTCAAATCCCCGGGGTTTTGCTTCCACTAGTCCCCGAGGAGGGTTTTGAAACACATGGATAGGAAGGGATCGAAGGGGAACGGAGGGGATTGGGCTAAGCAAACCCCTCCTACCAAATGGACGCCCGAGGATCTGTCGGGTTTCTGGGCCCTCCCTGAATTTTCCTTTCAAAACCTCCCCAATCCCCCTTAACCAAACGAGGCCTTAGGGGGGGGAAGCCCTAGATAGGGAAAGGGGTGGCGGCCAGGAGGAGAGGAGGCATGGCGCACCCCCTGATGGGCCATAGGCCCACCCATGCTAGGGTTCCCCCTTCCCCCTCTTAGGCGTCATGGGCTGGGTATGGGTGGCGCACCAGCCCACCCAGGGGCTGGTTCACTCTCACACTTGGCCCACGCAGCCTTCTGGGACTTGTGGCCTCTCCCGGTGGGCCTCGGGAACCCTTCCGGTTGTCCCGGCACTTTGCCGGTGGTGCCCGAAACATTTTCGGCATCCAAAACAATCCAACCTATATATCAATCTTTACCTCCGGACCATTCTGGAGCTCCTCGTGATGTCCGGTATCTCATCCGGGACTTCAAACAATCTTCAGTAACCTCGTATAAAAATTCCCTATAACCCTAGCGTCATCGAACCTTAAGTGTGTGGACCCTATGGGTTCGGGAGGCATGCAGACATTGCCGAGACATCTCTCCGGCCAATAACCATCAGCGGGCTATGGATACCCATGGTGGATCCCACATGTTACACGATGATCTCATGGGATGAACCACGATGTCAAGGATTCAATCAATCCCATATAAAATTCCCTTTGTTTGTCGGTATAGAACTTGCCCGAGATTCGATCGTCGGTATACCTATACCTTGTTCAATCTCGTTACTAGTAAGTCTCTTTACTCGTTCAGTAGCACATCATCTCATGACTAACTCTACCTAGTGGTCCCAGAGGTACCTCTCCGTCACACGGAGTGACAAATCCTGATCTCGATTCGTACCAACCCAACAGACACTTTCGGAGATACCCGTAGTGCACCTTTATAGTCACCCAGTTACGTTGTGACGTTTGATACAGCCAAAGCACTTCTACGGTATTCGGGAGTTGCACAATCTCATGGTCGAAGGAAAAGACACTTGACAGTAGAAAAGCTTTAGCGTACGAACAACACGATCTAGTGCAATTCTTAGGATTGGGTCTTTGTCCATCACATCATTCTCCCAATGATGTGATCCCGTTATCAATGACATCCAACGTACATGATCAGGAAACCATTTCATCTATTGATCAACGAGCTAGCCAACTAGAGGCTTGCTAGGGACACATTGTGATCTATTTATCCACACATGTATTACTGTTTCCTATTAATACAATTATAGCATGAACAATAGACGATTATCATGAACAAGGAAATATGATAATAACCATTTTATTATTGCCTCTAGGGCATATTTCCAACATATTTTTCTTTCGAGTGTCCAATAGAATCCAGGAGGGTACGGAGCCCTGGCCCTTTTTCTATCTTTCAAGTGGGGGCGCATTGAGCGCATCCACTTGGTGTAGTGTCCGAGGCTACTGTCGACTGAGTCAGCCGATGGTAGTCTTAGAGTTGCGACATAACCCTATGCATTCCTTGTATTTGTTGATTGCAGACTGCGTGTGTGGCTGTTGTCCATGATGAGGCCATGGAAAAGGAGGTGCAAGAACTTCGACTAAGCCTTGAGGCGGAGAAGGTGTGGCATCCTGATTCAACGAAACGGATTACCAGTGTTTCCAACCCAGAGATCATCTCTTCTCAGGTCTCAACAACTTGGCACATAATTGAACTGACTGTATTGATAGCATAAGGTTACAGATACATATCTTAGACTGATAGCGAGGCCAAAGGCACCCTTTGTGCTGCACAATATCTACATTATTTATGAGACATAGCGGGGCCTCGAAACTACTAAGTACTTCTACGACGTAGCGGAACATAGAGGCAACTCCATACACAGGGACACTATTGTGGACACTTCCTAGTACGCATCATCAGGACCTCCGTCCTCGGCTTCTCCTGCATCTGGCATGATACGCCAGGTGAGTACTTGGAATGTACTCGCAAGCTCATAATAACCAAGCAATGCAGCAAACAGTAGCATGGCAACAAATTAGGAATAATACCACTTAGCTTTATAACTTCCACTTACTCATGTCCGGGGTTCTCTCACAACCACCGGAATGCTTATCAGCATCTCCCCTCAACTGGAGGGTCCTTCCATCATTACTAACATCCACACGGTTGATAATCTATTAAGGTCTGGTCGGGCTGTCCATTACCGTGGACACTGCTATTCGAATAGGTTTTCACACTCTGCAGAGGTTGCACACTTTACCCACACTCTGGAGCACTGACCTCCTGATCCCATTCGGGTGGACCAGCATTGCTCCAATGCAACTTGCCTAACCCGTGACTCTCTCATCATATCCCCAGCAACCACTCCTTTCCGGAGTCCTGCCCAGGGTAGCCATGTGTCCTCATGACACCTGCCACCGTCGTGGCCAAACAAAACTGTCCCAACCGGGGACGGGCCCAACTCAACTTAACTGGGCTCACAGGGTTATCACCGCCCACCGGGCCAAGGTGGCACGCTTCATAACCCTCCCTCTTTGGGGCATATCGGTGAGAGATGACGCGGATAGCCCAAGTCACGGCCTTCCCATACCGGCAAGAGGTTGTTGTACGATTATGCCCGGTCAGGTGACTCATGATCATCCATCATGCCATAGTACCATAGTTATTCATAATCATAAGCATATATATCTATATGATGGTTTATTAAATGATTATTTCTTAGCAAGTTAAGCAAATATAATGCATGAAGATGTGAGCTATGCTATGCAAAACTACATCACATGGATATGATGGCTTGCCTTGATCAGTGGGGTTGTTCAAACACTCTTGGTCTTCAAAGTTTCCCTCTGAAAATGTGTTTGAAATAGCAAAAGAAAAGGAAAAGCATTAAATACCTTTTTATTAACCAGAAATTCTATGAGTGTGGGAAAAATACCAAAATTTAACAGATTGTAATGAATTTCAATACCAACTCAATGCAAAAATAATCAAGTGATTTGTACTTGTAAATAAAAAGATTTAAATATTCAAAGTTTCTGTTTAAATCTAGAATCAATAAAAGAAACAGAATTCCTGGGAGGGGCAACCTCGAAGGTGTAAAGTGGAGGGGCGCCTCCACTTAATGCTTCGGCCGCAGGACGCAGCCACTAGCAGGTGGGGCCTGCCCTTTTAAAACAGAGAGCGAGGAGGGGGAATAGAGTAGCGCGGCTCACCAGCGACGCTCACCGGCGATAGAGACGGCGGCGAGGCTGGGAGATGACTAAAATGGATCGGGCACTTGACGGCGGTCATCCCTGTACCCGTAGCTCCTTCGGAGGTGGACAGATGGTGTCACCCCTTCTTATCCGGTGGGTGGAGGCTATGGTGGTCGTCGACCGCGGCTCACTTCTGGCATTTTCTGGGGGTCTCTAGGACTAATCCAGGGGTGGAGGAGAGGGGTGAGAGCTAGGAGGGGTTTGGGCAGCGCTTTATATAGGCCAGCGACTATCGCTGACGAGCTCTCCCGAAGTGGCCAGGCTATGGCTTGCCACTGGAGCAAGGACGGCGAGCTGTCTGTCGCAGCGTGGGTGAGGTGATGGAGGAGGTCAGGGGAGCGAGGTGGCGGGTCGGGAGCCATTAATGGCTTGCGGACGACCACAGTGGTCGAAGCCCACTGTGTTTCCCGTGGCAGAGCTTGGCCGGGAGCGACGACAGCCTTCTCCGGTGAACCAGAGGGTTCGGGAGGTGCCACGCGGCTACCAGGGACCTCGTCGGCGCATAGGACAAGGGGTGGCAGCGATTGACGGCTCGGGCGGCTTGGCTGTCACTAGAGCTGCGCAGAGCACGCTCTATGGCATGCCAGCACCGTGATCACCATGGTTGCGGCCACCCTGATGCCACGCAAGCCTTGAAACCTTGTCTATTGCGTCGACCAACCTTTCATCAGTCACCATCCACTGCTTGCCTGAACATACAAGCTCTGCTGCGACTAGGAACATCAACAACAGGTTCTGCCAGCAGACTTTGGGAGGTTCTAGAGCTCAACAGGGTTGGGATTAGAGATGAGATGTCTAGGAGAATCAGCATAGAAAAGACTCTAAACTGGTTTCATCGTTACGAGTAACCCCCTTTGCTCAAAGATGACTGGCAAGTGACGGTTTCTCCAACTTTAGTTGAATCGGATTTGACCGAGGAGGTCCTTGGATGAGGTTAAATAGCAACTCATATATCTCCGTTGTGGTGTTTGCGTAAGTAAGATGCGATCCTACTAGATACCCTTGGTCACCACGTAAAACATGCAACAACAAAATTAGAGGACGTCTAACTTGTTTTTGCAGGGTATGATTGTGATCTGATATGGCCAACGATGTGATGTGATATATTGGATGTATGAGATGATCATGTTGTAATAGAAATATCGACTTGCACGTCGATGGTACGGCAACCGGCAGGAGCCATAGGGTTGTCTTTATACTAACGTTTGTGCTTGCAGATGCGTTTACTATTTTGCTAGGATGTAGCTTTAGTAGTAATAGCATAAGTAGCACGACAACCCCGATGGCAACACGTTGATGGATGATGATGGTGTGGCGCCGGTGACAAGAAGATCGTGCCGGTGCTTTGGTGATGGAGATCAAGAAGCACGTGATGATGGCCATATCATGTCACTTATGAATTGCATGTGATGTTAATCCTTTTATGCACCTTATTTTGCTTAGAACGACGGTAGCATTATGAGGTGATCTCTCACTAAAATTTCAAGATGAAATTGTGTTCTCCCCGACTGTGCACCGTTGCTACAGTTCGTCGTTTCGAGACACCACGTGATGATCGGGTGTGATAGACTCAACGTTCACATACAACGGGTGCAAAACAGTTGCGCACGCGGAACACTCGGGTTAAGCTTGACGAGCCTAGCATGTGCAGACATGGCCTCGGAACACATGAGACCGAAAGGTCGATCATGAATCATATAGATGATATGATTAGCATAGGGATGCTTACCACTGAAAGTATACTCAACTCACGTGATGATCGGACTTGAGCTAGTGTAAGTGGATCGTGAACCACTCAAATGACTAGAGAGATGTACTTTTTGAGTGGGAGTTTAGCGAATAATTTGATTAAGTTAAACTCTAATTATCTTGAACATAGTCTAAGTCCACTTTGAATATATTTGTGTTGTAGATCATGGCTCACGCGACAGTCATCCTGAATTTTAATACGTTCCTAGAGAAAGCTAAGTTGAAAGATGATGGAAGCAACTTTGTAGACTGGGCTCGTAATCTTAAGCTAATCTTACAAGCTGGGAGGAAGGATTATGTCCTTAATGCTGCGCTAGGAGATGAACCACCCGCTACGGCTGATCAGGATGTTAAGAACGCTTGGTTAGCGCGTAAGGAGGACTACTCGATAGTTCAATGTGCAGTCTTGTATGGCTTAGAACCGGGACTTCAACGTCGCTTTGAGCGTCATGGAGCATTTGAGATGTTCTAGGAGTTGGAGTTTATCATTCAGAAGAACGCCCGGATCGAGAGGTACGAGACCTCCGATAAATTCTATGCTTGCAAGATGCAGGAAAACTCGTCTGTCAGTGAACATGTGCTCAAAATGTCTGGGTACTCAAACCGTCTAGCTGAACTGGGGATTGAACTCCCGCAAGAAGCTATCACTGACAGAATCCTTCAATCACTGCCGCCAAGCTACAAAGGCTTTGTGTTGAACTACAACATGCAAGGGATGAACAAGTCTCCCGGCGAGTTGTTTGCGATGTTGAAAGACGCAGAGTCTGAACTCCGTAAAGAGCATCAAGTGTTGATGGTGAATAAGACCACTAGTTTCAAGAGAAACGGCAAAGGCGAGAAGGGCAATTTGAAGAAGAGCCGCAAGCCTGTTGCCAATCCGCCGAAGAAACCCAAAGATGGACCTAAGCCTGAAACAGAGTGTTTCTATTGCAAGGGTATGGGTCACTCGAAGCGCAATTGCCCCAAGTATCTGGCAGATAAGAAGGCGGGCAAAGAAAAATCAGGTATATTTGATATACATGTTATGGATGTGTACTTAACCGGCTCTCGTAGTAGTGCCTGGGTATTCGATACCGGTTCTGTTGCTCACATTTGCAACTCGAAGCAGGAACTACGGAATAGACGAAGGCTGGCGAAAGACGAAGTGACGATGCGCGTAGGAAATGGTTCCAAGGTTGATGCAATCGCCGTCGGCACAGTGTCACTTCAGCTACTATCGGTATTAGTGATGAACTTAAATCATTGTTATTTAGTGCCTGCGTTGAGCATGAACATTATATCTGGATCTTGTTTATTGCGAGACGGTTACTCTTTTAAGTCTGAGAATAATGGTTGTTCTATTTCTATGAGTAACATCTTTTATGGTCATGCACCGAATGTGAGAGGATTGTTCTAATTGAATCTTGATAGCGATACGCATATACATAACATTGAGACCAAAAGAGTTAGAGTAAACAATGATAGCGCCATATTTTTGTGGCACTGCCGCTTGGGTCATATTGGTGTAAAGCGCATGAAGAAACTCCATGTTGATGGACTTTTGGAGTCACTTGACTTTGATTCACTTGACACGTGCGAACCATTCCTCATGGGCAAGATGACTAAGACTCCGTTCTCCGGAACAATGGAGCGTGCAAGTGACTTGTTGGAAATCATACATACCGATGTGTGTGGTCCAATGAGCGTAGAGGCACGCGGCGGATATCGTTATTTTCTCACCTTCACTGACGATTTAAGTAGATATGGTTATGTCTACTTGATGAAGCACAAGTCTGAAACATTTGAAAAGTTCAAACAATTTCAGAGTGAAGTGGAAAATCATCGTAACAAGAAGATCAAGTTCCTACGGTCTGATCGTGGGGGTGAATATCTGAGTTTCGAGTTTGGTGCTCACTTAAGACAATGTGGAATTGTTTCGCAGTTAACACCGCCTGGAACACCACAGTGTAATGGTGTGTCCGAACATCGTAATCGTACTTTGTTAGAGATGGTGCGATCTATGATGTCTCTTACTGATTTGCCGTTATCTTTTTGGGGTTATGCATTAGAAACAGCTGCATTCACTTTAAATAGGGCACCATCAAAATCTGTTGAGACGACACCATACGAACTGTGGTATGGCAAGAGGAAAAAATTGTCGTTTCTTAAAGTTTGGGGATGTGATGCTTATGTCAAAAAGCTTCAGCCTGAAAAGCTGGAACCCAAAGAGGAAAAATGCGTCTTCATAGGTTACCCAAAAGAGACAGTTGGGTACACCTTCTATCTCAAATCCGAGGGCAAAGTGTTTGTTGCTAAGAACGAAGCTTTTCTCGAGAAGAAGTTTCTCTCGAGAGAATTGAGTGGGAGGAAGATAGAACTTGACGAGGTTGTCGAACCTCTCATCCCTCTGGATGGTGGCGCATGGCAAGGGGAAACCTCTGTCATTGCGACACCGGTTGAGGAGGAAGTTAATGATGATGGTCATGAAACTCCAGTTCATGTTTCTGTTGAACCACGCAGGTCGACGAGCTCACGTGCTGCTCCAGAGTGGTACGGTAATCCCGTCTTATCAATCATGTTGTTAGACAACAATGAACCTGCAAGTTATAAAGAAGCAATGGTGGGCCCAGATTCCAACAAATGGCTAGAAGCCATGAAATCCGAGATAGGATCCATGTATGAGAACAAAGTGCGGACTTTGGAGATACTACCTGAGGGCCGCAAGCCTATTCAGAATAAATGGATCTTTAAGAAGAAGACGGACGCTGACGGTAATGTGACCGTTTATAAAGCTCGACTTGTGGCAAAGGGTTTTTTCACAAGTTCCAGGTGTTGACTACGATGAGACTTTCTCACCCGTAGCGATGCTTAAGTCCGTCAGAATAATGTTAGCAATAGCTGTATTTTCGATTATGAAATCTGGCAGATGGATGTCAAAACGGCGTTCCTTAACGGTTTCCTTAAGGAAGAGTTGTATATGATGCAACCCGAAGGTTTTGTCGATCCTAAGAATGCTAATAAAGTGTGCAAGCTCCAGCGATCCATTTATGGACTGGTGCAAGCATCTCGGAGTTGGAACAAACGCTTTGATGAGGTGATCAAAGCATTTGGGTTTATACAAGTGGTTGGAGAATCTTGTATTTACAAGAAAGTGAGTGGGAGCTCTGTGACGTTTCTAATATTATATGTGGATGACATATTACTGATTGGAAACAACGTCGAGCTTTTGGAGAGCATAAAAGGTTACTTAAATAAAAGTTTCTCTATGAAGGACCTAGGAGAAGTTGCTTACATTCTAGGCATTAAGATCTATAGGGATAGATCAAAACGCGTGATAGGACTTTCACAAAGCACATACCTTGATAAAGTTTTGAAGAGGTTCAAAATGGAACAGTCCGAGAAAGGGTTCTTGCCAGTTTTACAAGGTACGAGATTGAGTAAGACTCAGTGCCCAACAACTGATGAAGATAGAGAGCATATGCGCTCCGTCCCCTATGCTTCAGCCATAGGTTCTATCATGTATGCAATGTTGTGCACTAGACCGGATGTTAGCCTGGCCATAAGTATGGCAGGTAGGTTCCAGAGTAATCCAGGAGTGGATCACTGGACAGCGGTCAAGAATATCCTGAAGTACCTGAAAAGGACTAAGGAGATGTTTCTCGTGTATGGAGGTGACGAAGAGCTCGCCGTAAAAGGTTACGTCTATGCAAGCCTTGACACAGATCCGGACGACTCTAAGTCGCAAACCGGATACGTATTTATTCTTAATGGGGGTGCAGTAAGCTGGTGCAGTTCCAAGCAAAGCGTCGTAGCAGATCCTACATGTGAAGCGGAGTACATGGCTGCCTCGGAGGTGGCTAAGGAGGGTGTCTGGATGAAGCAGTTCATGATGGATCTTGGAGTGGTGCCAAGCGCACTGAATCCAATAACCTTGTTCTGTGACAACACTGGTGCCATTGCCTTAGCAAAGGAACCACGGTTTCACAAGAAGACCAGACACATCAAATGACGCTTGAACCTCATCCGCGACTACGTCGAGGAAGAGGACGTAAATATATGCAAAGTGCACACGGATCTGAATGTAGCAGAACCGCTGACTAAACCTCTTCCACGGCCAAAACATGATCGACACCAGAACTGTATGGGTGTTAGATTTATTACAATGTAATTCACATGGTGATGTGAGGGCTAGATTATTGACTCTAGTGCAAGTGGGAGACTGTTGGAATTATGCCCTAGAGGCAATAATAAATATATAGTTATTATTATAATTCCTGTATCAAGATAATAGTTTATTATCCATGCTATAATTGTATTGAATGAAGACTCATTTACATGTGTGGATACATAGACAAAACACCGTCCCTAGCATGCCTCTAGTTGGCTAGCTAGTTGATCGATGATATTTAGTGTCTTCTGACTATGAACAAGGTGTTGTTGCTTGATAACTGGATCACGTCATTGGGAGAATCACGTGATGGACTAGACCCAAACTAATAGACGTAGCATGTTGATCGTGTCATTTTGTTGCTACTGTTTTCTGCGTGTCAAGTATTTATTCCTATGACCATGAGATCATAAAACTCACTGACACCGGAGGAATGCTTTCTGTGTATCAAACGTCGCAACGTAACTGGGTGACTATAAAGATGCTCTACAGGTATCTCCGAAGGTGTTAGTTGAGTTAGTATGGATCAAGGCTGGGATTTGTCACTCCATGTGACGGAGAGGTATCACACACAAGCCTTGCAAGCAATGTAACTTAGTGTAAGTTGCGGGATCTTGTATTACGGAACGAGTAAAGAGACTTGCCGGTAAACGAGATTGAAATAGGTATGCGGATACTGACGATCGAATCTCGGGCAAGTAACATACCGAAGGACAAAGGGAATGACATACGGGATTATACAAATCCTTGGCACTGAGGTTCAAACGATAAGATCTTCGTAGAATATGTAGGATCCAATATGGGCATCCAGGTCCCGCTATTGGATATTGAGCGAGGAGTCTCTCGGGTCATGTCTACATAGTTCTCGAACCCGAAGGGTCTGCACACTTAAGGTTCGACGTTGTTTTATGCGTATATGAGTTATATGGTTGGTTATCGAATGTTGTTCGGAGTCCCGGATGAGATCACGGACGTCACGAGGGTTTCCGGAATGGTCCGGAAACGAAGATTGATATATAGGATGACCTCATTTGATTACCGGAAGGTTTTCGGAGCTACCGAGAATGTATCGGGAATGACGAATGGGTTTCGGGAGTTCACCGGGGGGGGCAACCCACCCCGAGGAAGCCCATAGGCCTTGGGGGAGACACACCAGCCCTTAGTGGGCTGGTGGGACAGCCCACGCGTGCTCTATGCGCCAAGAGAAGAAAAATCAAGAGGAAAAGAAAAAAAAGAGGAGGAGGTGGGAAGGGAGGGGGACTCCCTCCAACCAAACCTAGTCCAACTCGGTTTGGGGGGAGAGTCCTCCCCCTTGGACTCGGCCGACCCCCTTGGGGCTCCTTGAGCCCCAAGTCAAGGCCCCCACCCTCTCACCTATATATATGGAGGTTTTAGGGCTGATTTGAGACGACTTTTCCACGGCAGCTCGACCACATACCTCCACGGTTTTTCCTCTAGACCGCGTTTGTGCGGAGCTCGGGCGGAGCCCTGCTGAGACAAGGTCATCACCAACCTCTGGAGCGCCGTCACGCTGCCGGAGAACTCTTCTACCTCTCCGTCTCTCTTGCTGGATCAAGAAGGCCGAGATCATCGTCGAGCTGTACGTGTGCTGAACGCGGAGGTGCCGTCCTTTCGGTACTAGATCGTGGGACTGATCGCGGGATTGTTCGCGGGGCGGATCGAGGGACGTGAGGACGTTCCACTACATCAACCGCGTTCTCTAACGCTTCTGCTGTACGGTCTACAAGGGTACGTAGATCACTCATCCCCTCTCGTAGATGGACATCACCATGATAGGTCTTCGTGCGCGTAGGAAAATTTTTGTTTCCCATGCGACGTTCCCCAACACAACTCAACTTAACTGGGCTCACAGGGTTATCACCACCCAGCGAGCCACGGTGGCACGCGTGCATAACCCTCCCTCTTTGGGGTATATCGGTAAGAGATCACGCGAATAGCCCAAGTCACGGCCTTCCCATACTTGCAAGTGGTGGTTGTACGATTATGCCCGGTTAGGTGACACATGATCATCCATCATGCCATAGTACCATAGTGATTCATAATCATAAGCATATATCTCTATATGATGGTTTATTAAATGATTATTTCTTAGCAAGTTAAGCAAATATAATGCATGAAGATGTGAGCTATGCTATGCAAAACTACATCACATGGATATGATGGCTTGCCTTGATCAGTGGGGTTGTTCAAACACTCCTGGTCTTCAAAGTTTCCCTCTGAAAATGTGTTTGAAATAGCAAAAGAAAAGTAAAAGCATTAAATACCTTTTTATTAACCAGAAATTCTATGAGTGTGGGAAAAATACCAACATTTACCAGATTGTAAAGAACTTCAATACCAACTCAATGCAAAAAGAATCAAGTGATTTGGACTTGTAAATAAAAGGATTTAAGAAATAGAATTCCTGGCAGGGGCCACGTCGAAGGCGTAAAGTGGAGGGGCGCCTCCACTTAACGCTTCAGCCGCAGGCCGTAGCCACTAGCAGGTGGGGCCTGCCCTTTTAAAACACAGAGAGAGAGGAGGGGGCACAGAGGAGGGCGGCTCACCGGCGATTGAGACGGCCGCGAGGCTGGCAGATGACCGGAATGGATCGGGCGCTCGACAACGGTCCTCCTTGTACCCGTAGCTCCTTCGGAGGTGGACGGACGGCGTCGCCCCTTCTTCTCTGGCGGGTGGAGGCTACGGTGGTCGTCGACGGCGACGGTTCTGGCAGGGATTCGACTCACCGACGGCTCGAGCAGCACCAGAGGGACGAAGGGAACACACAGATGTCCTTGGATTAGCCTGGGGAAGGGCGGAGGAGGCTGGCGACAAAGGGGATTTCGCGGCGGAGCTTGTCGCCGGAGCTGAGGTAGACGAGCTCCCGGCTCTTGCTGGGGGTCTCTAGGGCTAATCCAGGGGTGGAGGAGAGGGGTGAGAGCTAGGAGGTGTTCGAGCAGCGCCTTATATTGTCCAGGGACGAGCGCTGCCGAGCTCTCCCGAAGCAGCGAGGCTCGGGCTTGCCACTGGAGCAAGGACGGCGAGCTGGCTGTCGCGGCGTGGGGTGATGTGATGGAGGAGGTCAGGGGAGCGACGGGACGGGTCCGGAGCCATTAATGGCTTGCGGACGACCATAGTGGCCGAAGCCCACTGTGTTGCCCATGGTGGAGCTTGGCCGGGAGCGACGGCGGCCTTCTCCAGCAAACCAGAGTGTTTGGGAGGTGCCACGGGACTACCAGGGACCTCGTCGGTGCTTAGGACAAGGGGGCAACGATTGACGGCTCGAGGCGGCTCGGCTGTCACTCGAGCTGTGCAGAGCACGCTCTATGGCATGCCAACACCGTTATCACCACGGTTGCGGCCACCCTGATGCAACGCAAGCCTTGAAACCTTGTCTATTGCGTCGACCAACCTTCCATCAGTCACCATCCACTTCTTTCCTAAACATACAAGCTCTGCTGCGACTAGGAACATCAACAACAGGTTCTACCAGCAGACTTTGGGAGGTTCTAGAGCTCAACAGGGTTGGGATTAGAGATGAGATGTCTAGGAGAATCAGCATAGAAAAGACTCTAAACTGGCAAAGATTGGCAAGGTTTGAAGATCAAATGAATATAGTTCCTTTGAAAACCATCTTTCTGGTCCAGAACACAAATGAGCTCCTAGTACTCAATTCCACGCTTTGCTACCTGTGTCCTTTGGTTGGGACGTGTCATTTGGTAGTACACACGTGCCCAAAAATTTGTAGCTCCATTGTGCACTACTTGCTCGCACTTCCTTCACAAAGGTCCTGTTTTAGGAGAAACTTAGCATAGTGTTTTTGCTCAAAATTTGTATTGGACCATGGGATGTTTTAACATATTGGAACCATATATGATCCCTAGTAACTACAGGAATTTATTTGGAATTTTACAAAACAGGAACCATAGGGTTGCTTCACAAAGGGATAATTCTGGTCAGAAAAGAAATAATTATACTGGCCATAATTATCCATTGGACAAAGAAATATTTTTGAATATTTTGAAATCATATGGCATTGAGAAGATGTTGCAAAAGTTTTGGGTCTTAAAGCTCATCCAAGCTATAGGTTGCTTCACAACCCATAGTGATGCCATAATTCCCAAAATAGAAAAAGAGAATTGTTTGATGAAATAAAATATGGCAAATAAATCTCAGAAATGTTTTATCAAGAAGAAAATGGTTTTGGGTTGTTTGAGACAAGAAATCAGAGATTTCAGAATCCAACTTGCTTTGATAATTTGAAAATCCACCAAATTGCAAGTGATCTTCAAAAATATTTTAAAAAGAAAAGGTTTGAAAAATCAGGGTGTTACAGAAGGCAAAGAGTGTATGACTGGAGCTGGAGAAGAAGACGGTAGAAGGTATGTCTTTCTTATCTGACTGATACTCCATTACGTTGTCTCTCCTTATCGGACTGAAGGTGTCTTGCGAGATCGCCTTTTTGAAAGGCTGAAGAATTTCATTTCCTTAGTGACCATGAACGAAGCGCTCGAGAAGAGGGATGATGAACTTGCATCTATTTGGAGGTTAAACAGAAAACCCTAGCGGCTGAGGCCAAACTCAAATCGGTTGTGGATCTAGAGCAGGAGAATCGGCTTTTGAAAGCCAGTGCAGAGAAGACCACAACGGAGCTTGCTGAGGTGAAGAAACACTACGCCGAGTGGGAGGCCAACCTTGAGAAGGCCACTGCAGAGAAGACTAAGCTGGCGAAGTTCGTTGAGGCCTTCAGTGTAGAGCTTTGTGAGAAGCTCAAAGGTATGTTGAATGTCCGAATACTTTCCATGATCATTATGAGATTTCCGACTGCCGTTTCTCATTCCATATTTCTGTCGAGTGTAGCCTTTTCTGCTGACGTCGAAGAGGAAACAACACGAATTGAGAAGGAGCTTGATCCCAAGAGGGGTCTCCTTAAAGACAGCGCTGCCTTGTCTCTCCTCCGGTTGCAGGACTACGTTGATTATGTAGTGGCTTGCTTCAAGATGCTCCAGTTGGCCATTGGAGGGATGGACCAAGAGGAGGTGCGGGGAGATACTCCCGTGAAGGACGCACAAGCCGTTGTGAACCGAGTGAAGGCCATCCCCAGCGAGCTTAAGTCCTGGAAGAAGTCATCAGCAAGGCTCAGAGCCCACATTTCCCTCTCGCTTGTCCACATCCATTGCAAGGCCCTGGATGAAGAGAAGCTGAAGAATCTTCGGGTCGTCAACCGCAAGAGCATCAAATTCAAAGACATCATGGGCCTGTTCATGGCGGCAGCCACACGGATTGCAGAGGGGATTGACCTTGACACTTTTGTCAAAGCAGTAGAGACACTTTAAGTTGCCTCGGTATACCGAGTGGATGGATGCAACCTGCAACTTCGAGTGGGACCTGAGCGCTCTCTTTTGCGTACCATTACCTAAACTCAATCTTGTTTATCTACAGTTGGTTTTGGATCTTATCTGCTTGGACGTCTTTGTTTGAGGTGGTTTTATACTCGGCTGATAGTTTGCTTTCATCCGAGTCCCCGAGTGTAGAAGTTGTTTGCAGTCGGGATTGATTTTGACTTACGCGACAGCCAGTTCGCGGCTAAGCATCCGAGTGTGCAGGTTGTCCTCACTCGGGATCGAGTCTCCCTATGTGAAAATAGAATGGTAGTTTGGGTTGATCGTCCTGCTCATATTGGCGTCCGAATGAAAGTCTTGCTTTCATTCGGGACCGCTTTAACTTAGGTGAAAGCTGGTTCGCGACTAAGCCCCCAAGTGTGAAAGTTTCCACGATCACTCAGGGAAGGGTCTACCTTAGGCGAAACGGGTTCGCTACCAGGAAGTATTTGTTTTGTTCATATTGGCACTCGAATGAAGGTCTTGCCTTCACTCGGAACCCCTTTGACTTAGGCGAATGTTGGTTCACAGCTAAGCCCCCGAGTGTAGAGGTTTCCACGATCACTCAGGGAAGGGTCCACCTTAGGTGAAACGTATTCGCTACCGAGATGATAGTCCTTGCAGACTCGTTGATCGTCCTGTCCATCAAGATATCCGAATGAGGATTGTGATCTCATTCGGAAACATTTTGACTTAGGCAAAAGATGGTCCGCAGCTAAGCCCCAAGCATGGGCTTTCTCCCAACTTAGGGAGGATTTATGTTATTAAGGAATGATTGTCATGTTCATCTTGGTGTCCGAATGAAAGTCTTGCTTGAAGTCGGGACCGCTTTAACTTAGGCGAAATATGGTTCGCAGTTAAGCCACCTAGTGTGGAGGTCTCCACGATCACTCGGGGAAGGGTGTACCTTAGGCGAAACGGGTCCGCTACCAAGAAATGTTTGTTCGGATCATCTTGGCACTCGAACGAATGTATTGCATGTGAGAACGTGGTACCCTAATCTGGGCGACAACTGTGTGTTAAATAGCAGGGGGCGCATGTTTGAATTACATCTTGGAGAACAAGAAATGAGAGAGATAGAGATATTCGGTTTGAATAGATTACAATCATTTAAACTAACTCTATCTATCTATCTATCTATCTACCTTGGATTCCAAGATATCCTTCATGTGCACACTCGATGGTTATCATGTGTTTAACATCCTCCCTTAATGACAACTTTGTCAAGTTGAGATTACGCTTGAGTTTCTCAAGACTTCTTGTTGGCAACGCCTTTGTGAACCCATGTGCAACCTGATCTTGTGAATGCACAAAACGAATTTCCAATTGTCTTCTAGCTACTCTTTCTATGACAAAGTGGAAATCAGTTACAATATGTTTTGCCCTCGGATGAAAAACAAGGTTAGCACGTAAATAGGTAGCACCAAGATTGTCACACCACAAACATGGAACTGGTATATGCTTCACACCAAGCTCTCTTAACATAGACTGCACCCAAATAATCTCAGCTCTGGCATTTGCTAATGCCTTGTATTCACCTTCTGTGCTTGACCTTGATATGTTGGCTTGCTTCTTAGCTCACCATGATATCAAATTCGGGCCAAAGAACATTGCAAAGCCACCATTAGAGAGTCTATCATCTAGACATCCTGCCCAGTCAGAGTCAGAAAAAGCACTAACAAGAGTAGATGAAGATTTGTTGAAGGTGAAACCAAGATTCAGGGTATCCTTCACATATCTTACTATACGTTTAGCAGCAGTCCAATGAGTGTTGGTGGGTGCATGAAAAAACTGACAGACTTTGTTTACAACAAAAGAAATATCATGTCTTATCAAAGTAAAATACTGCAGTGCTCCCACCAAGGTTCTATATCTGGTACTATCCTCTTGATTCAAAGGTTCACCATCAGTGAGGGACAGTTTTTTAGAACTAGAGAGAGGGATTGGAGAGGACGCAACCCCTGCAAACCTGCTCTTCTCACCAGATCAGTAGCATATTTTTCCTGAGAGAGATGAAGGTTATTACCATGTTTCTTGACTTCCACTCCTAGAAAGAAATGCAAGTCTCCCAGATCCTTAAGAGCAAACTCAACACTTAGATCTTTCAATAGTCTTGTTATTGCCTCATCAGATGAACTTGTGACAATAATATCATCCACATAGATAAGAACAAATATAGAGGTATTTGACTTATTGTATATAAACAAGGAAGTATCACATTTTGAAGGAGCAAAACCAAGTGCTTGGAGTTTTTAACTGAGTCTGGAGTGCCATGTCCTGGGAGCCTGTTTCAGTCCATACAAGGCTTTATCAAGCTTGCACACATGAAAAGGCTTACTCTTGCTTTGAAACACAAGAGGTTGTTTTATATATATACTTCCTCTTCCAGAACACAATGGAGAAACGCGTTATGTTGATCTAGCTGTGTGAGACTCCATACCCTGGAAAAAGCAATGTACAATACAAGATGAATAGTTGCAGCTTTTAAAACAGGACTAAACGTATCCTCATAGTCTATGACATACCGCTGTTTGAAGCCTTTTGCAACCACTCTTGCTTTGTATCTGTCTATGGTTCCATCAGATCTTCTTTTGATTCTGAAAACCCACTTACAATCAATCAAGTTTTTACCTCTCGGTGGGGGAACCAGATGCCATGTTTTGTTTTTGTGAAGTGCCATATGTTCCTCTTCCATAGCCTTCTTCCACCGTGTATCACCGGGTGCCTCCTCAAGAGTAGTAGGTTGACCTGTCGAATACGCAAGGCCAAACTTTGTTATGTGCTTATAATCAACATGTTTTGTTACCCCTCTTTGTAAGCGTGTATGCGGTAGAATGGAGGCTGCAACAGGGTTGTTTGGAGTAGAAGATCCTCGGGCTGCACCTCCTGATCCCGAGGTTGATCCTGCCAGCTAGACAACAGGATCTTCTATGGTTTTAGCTAGTCGATCCCGAGCCGGTCGACTGGGCAGGCCCAGCACCGACGTCTGCACCGGTATCCTGTCGGCCCATGTGTGCCGGTTGGCGCCTTGCATACTGGAGGGGCCCATCAGCGCGCTAGCGAGGCGGCGTAGGCTGCGTGTCGCCACTAGATTGGTGAGGGCCAGCCGCGGCATCCACATGATCGGGCGACATTGTTTATGTCGTGCTGACGCCCTGCTGTCGCGTTAATCCCGAGGGAGATCCACTTCTAGACTCCTGCAGCGCCGATACCGAAGAGGATCTGTCCCCAGCTACGGACACATAAAATGTCGCGTTGTTGGGCTATTTTCTTCACCTTTTGTGCTGGTGTGTGCACTGTTTCCTCCAAAGTTTTCATTTGCATGATCACAAGGCTCAAGTAGACAGTTATGAGAATTAGCCACAAATTGATCATCACAATCATTTTCCCCTTGATCAGAACCAGTGAGGCTAGATGGTAAAAGGAGGATTTCTTTATGAAGAAGGGCGCCGACGTTAGGATGAAGATCAGAAAAAGGAAATTTTGTTTCATCAATGACGACATCCCGTGAGATGTAGACACGTCCACTGGAAACTTCAAGGCACTTAACATATTTATGTTGAGCGCTATAGCCAAGGAAAACAGATTGCTTGGAGCGAAAAATAAGCTTGCGATTGTTCTAGGGCGAAGATTTGGCCAACAGGCACATCCAAACACATGCAAAGATGAGTAATTTGGCTTGGTGTGGAGGAGCCTTTCCATGGGAGTTTCATTGTTAATGACACGACTAGGAGGCATGTTGATTATATGAATGGCGGTGAGGAAGCCTCATCCCGAAATTTGAGTGGCATGGAGGCACCAGCAAGAAGTTCTAGGCCTACCTCAACAATGTGTATATGTTTACGCTCAACACACCCATTTTGTTGATGGGCATATGGGCAGGACACATGATGAGAGATTCCAAGATTTTGAAAGGAAGAGTTTAGTTTCTCTTATTCGCCTCCCCAATCTGATTGGAGTGCAATAATCTTGGTATCAAACTTTTGTTCAACACGAGCTTGGAAATTAAGAAACACTTGGAACACATCGAAACGTTTCTTAAGAAGATAAATCCAAACAAACTTGCTATAGTCGTCAACGAAACTCATGTAGTATGTATGTCTACCAATAGAGGAGGGTGCAGGATCCCAAACATCCAAGAATATAAGTTGCAATGGCTTAGTAGAGATGCTAGTAGACAGTGGAAAAAGTAATTGATGGCTTTTGGCCTTTTGGCTGGAATCCCAAATTGTTTCAACATTGCGCTCTCCAACATGTGGGAGTTCATTTTTCTAAGAAAACGCTCGACTAAAGAAAAATATGCATGTCATAGACGATCATGCCATCGTGTTGAAGACACTTTGTGTAACACCCTGGATTTTGCCCATTTCTTTTCCTTTTGATTTTGGTCTAGATTTGCTTTTCTGTGGCTTGGTAGTTTTGAAACCAAAAGTGATCACCCTTGATTCCTCTTCCCTAGTGTCTTGCCAACCTCCAAACCATCCCTAGACCTTGTCATGTCCATCTTGAGCCAATCCCAATAATCTTTTGCCTGGGAATATTCCTTTTTCTATTAAAGGAATAACCCTGTTGCCTCGGGTTGTGAAGCAAACCCACATTTCTATCATTCCAGAAATTCCCAAATAGTTCTCATAAATCTCTTGGGTCATATCTTCCTCAGATATAACAAAATCCTTCCTTGTCATGTTCAAAAATATTCCTCAAATATTCCGTTTCTGATTCTGTTCTATAAGTCAAGTTGTGAAGTAAGTCCTCTTTATATGTGTTTGCTTGCTCTCAAAATTTGTGGGCACTCTTTCCTATCCATATCATTGCCTCATGCCAAAACTCAACCTCATTTGGCTAGTGAATATTTCTTGGCAAATTTCCAAAGTTTCTGATCCAGATGAAGCTTTGTGAAGGAAGTGGTAGCTAGGAGTATGCAAATGAGTTGAAACTTTCACATCATCTCAATATGCTCAAATAACGACTCTGCACCAAATTTGATCATCACCTCATCAACTATGTGACAAGAGCATTAAATCTTTGTCTCTGGTCATTATTTTAGATTGTGAAGCAACTATGCTTTATGTTGCTCCAAAATTTTTGAAATTTTACCAAGACATTCTCCTATCTATAAAACATCTCTCCTCCAAATTTGAGCTCATTTTATCAAGCCATTTCCCCTCAGTAATTTTCCTAGGATTCTGTCCAGTGGGATACTGTGGGAAGGAATTACCACTTTGGTTTATCTAGATGGTATGAAATATATACCGTGTCTTCATAATCATATATAACCCATCTCCTCCAAATTTCAGCTGCATACAAGCAAGTATGTGAGTGCCACATCAAAATCTTTGTTCTAGACCAGATTGGTTAGTTGCAAAGCAACCATATTAGATCTTGATCCCGTGCTTCTCAAACTTCACAGAATTATAGTCATTCCTACCCTAAACCTCCCAGACATCTTACTTGACTCTTATCACCTTCGTGTTTATCATAGTGAGGTGCCCAAGTTTTCTACAGAAATCTGCAACTGAAGCCTCCCATTGTCTCTTGGGTGTCTATTGGTGATCTATCACCTGAGAAGGACTATTCCTTGGAAGGACTCTCGGCTTGACATTGTGAAGCATGCCAGGGTGTACCGAGTGCGCCAGTTCACGCGTGACCACGCCTTTGGCATGCCAAATGCGCGCTCTATGCAATAGGGCCCTCGCGGTTGTCGGTTTCCTCCTCTCCCCCAACATCTAGTCATGTCCAGGGGCTTCCCCTTGTCGTCTCCTCCCTCCTGGACCCCTCTTCCCCTCCGGATTCTTCCTCGCCGCGTCGCGATGAGCTCCACCCTGTTCTTCCTGTGACATCCATTGTTGTCTTCTTCCTCGAGCTCTTCTGCAGCCTCCCCGAGCTCCCTCGTCTGCCCTAGACCCTTCCCGACGCCGGAAGAGGCCAGCCACGTCGCCCTGGAGCACCAGTGCGTGGATAAGGACGCCATTCCGGCCGTGCTGATCTGCTCGCCTCGGTCGGCTATAATTAGCCATGGCCGAGCCCTTCCCGACCACCCACGGCACATCCAACTCCTCCTCTACCTTCCAGCAACCTCCCCAACTTCTTCCCCGAGCTCGAGCCGTCCTCCTCGCCTCAATTTGTTCGCCATGGCCGCCGCCCTTTAAGGCCTAAATTCGAGCAATGCTGAGCCCCTCCCTCCCTCTTGCCTCCACAAGATCACCACCCAGAGCCAGGCGATCCTCTCCCCCATTTTCGTTTGTTGCCGGAACCGTTGTGGCCGCGTCTCCCCTAAGTCCCGCCACCATTGTTCCATGCCTCCGCGGCATGACTCCGTTCCACCCCTCCCTCGCGTCCGTGTCCAACCGGAATGATCCGGCGCTCCTCCCTGAGCCCATCAGTGCCTGTAGCTCCGTTGGAGGTGGCCTGAGCCACTGGAAAGATCATCGGCGCCGGCGGCCCTCCTCGGCTCTTCGTGCAGCAATAGGGGGAAAGTGGAAGGAAATGGAGGAGGAGAGAGACAGGGGGGGTCAACGCGGGCCCCACACGCCGATGACCAGAGACCGACATTGCCGGTGCCCACGTGGATAAGTGGAGGCACTAGGTGCTAAATACGTTTCCCTCTTTGGGAAACGTATTCCATCAAAGACACCATCAGTTATTCCAGCCAGGGGCCTATTTGTAGAGTTTATTTTTTATAGATTGGTCCGTGAACTTCATCTAGTTATATATTTGCACCCGTGACTCCAATTCTGGTGATTCCAAAGCCCACGTCTTCGTCTCGTCGAGCCCGTCATGTTGGTATAATTTTCACTATGTTATCACAAAGTGGAAATGGCCATGTTGCCATTGCCCGTAAACAGCCCCTCCTCCGAGAGAGAACTGTTT
The DNA here is from genome assembly GCF_904849725.1 of Hordeum vulgare subsp. vulgare. NCBI lineage: Eukaryota > Viridiplantae > Streptophyta > Magnoliopsida > Poales > Poaceae > Hordeum > Hordeum vulgare. The sequence continues at coordinate 377,176,604 of NC_058524.1, read as the reverse complement.
CTGGTGATTCCTTCCGCGAGCTTCCCGCACTTCTTCCCGGTGGATCCCTCATCCTAGGCAAGCCACAACCCTCATTTTCATAATTGTATTGCAATATCATAGTTTAACCTATTAATTTAATCACAATTATAATTATTTATAGTATAGATTACAGTATGCAATGTTTAAATAAGTTCTTGAATAGGTGACCACTATGTTGAGTACGGGATTGTTAGTAGCTAGTATTTTACCCACTAATCGATGACATGACGTTGGAGATTATTGTCCATGATTATTTCAGGTTTTGATCGTGCAGTTTATGGATATGAATGAACAGTAGTGGCTTTAGCTTATTGGTTATTGGATTACTATGATATCAGAGTGTCAGCTATGACAGAAATATTATTCGGGGATAAGATCCTTAGTTGGTTGATCGAGAGTCACCTGTCCGGGCATATCCGTGCAACCACATTTGCTGGTACGGACGACCGTGACTTGGGCTGATCGCGTGCTCTTTCACCAGTACCTCCAAAGAGGGAGGGTTATGCACGCGTGCTACCCTAATCAGGTAGGCGGTGATAACCCTGTGGGCCCAGTTGAGTTGATTTGGGCCCATCCCCATTTGTGATAGTTTAGTATGGCCACAACGGTGCCAAGTGTCATGAGGACACAGGGGCCACCCAGGGCAGGACTCTGGGGGAGGATGAATGCCGGTGGTACAATGGGAGACTCACGGATCAGCCAGGTTTCATTGGAGCAACACTGGTCCAAGCGATTGGGATCATGAGGTCAGTGCTCCATGATGTGGGTAAAGTGTGCAACCTCTACAGAGTGTCAAACCTATTCGAATAGCCGTGTCCACGGTATTGGTGTGGGGACCCCAACTTACTGTTCGAGAATCGCCGTCCTTAGTGATCCCATAGATCAATGCTCACCGAACACCGATATGGAATAAAAGAGTCTTACATCCAAGTACCGATTATTACAACATATGACCGAAGGGTCAAGTTCACAAGACAGGGCCTAAAGCCAACTCACTCAGATACACTAATAGCGGAAAGCAAAGGGGCTAAGCGGGTGCCCATGCCATCAAGCGTACACCGACAGGCATTCTGACTTGGAAGCGTCCTAGTTCGTAGGGGCGTCTCTGAAGACGTACTCATCTCCAAACTCCGGTCCTTCCATGTCTGGTCAATAACATAACTACTAGCAAGCTAATGAGTACTTTGAATGTACTCGTAAACAGCCCACAACATAAACAATGAAAGTGAAGGATAGCAATATCATGCATCTTTGGTGCAACTCATCTATGTGGAATGATCATGAATATGCATCAAGTTAAAGAATTACTTTTGAAGAATAGGTCACAGATATCAATATATCTGTCACGGCCTGAACCATCCGGGTTCACCCTATATGCCAAGTCACCGAACTTGGTCATATCACTACTGTCACATCAATACCTTTTTCCAACACCACACACATACTCACACTTGGTTTATGCGGAAATAACTGGACGTAGTTTAAGCAGGATTACCCAACTGTCCTTGACAATGGACACGGCTATTCGAATAGTTTACACTCTACAGAGGTAGTACACTGGACCCACGAGATCTGGGAAACTTCTGTGTCATCCACGACTCGCGGTATATCACATAACCGAGGTAAGTACCCGATCAATGCCTTTCCCCTGGCGATACTAGACAAAGAGGTCCACTCGATTGGTACCCAGCCCACATGTTGTACGTCTTACGAGCACCAACTCTGGACAGTACCAACCATGCGGGGTCCAATAGTGTGAATGGAACTCAAAAAAATGGCATAGTCGTCCTACCCGGCATGACCCCATCACGAGAGTGACCACACATCACTCCCGCCACTAGTAATGTGGCTCTTTGCTAGCACCGACCAGAGTAGTTAACATAGCCCCGTCCCATCAGGGGTAACGTGGTGGTACTGGTAAGGTTGGGACGGTCGACACATCATAAATCTAATCCCATTTCTGAAACCATACTCACACAAATACCGGGTGCATCACTTCACCAAAAGTGATCACCTAACTCATCATCACCCTCAGGCATTAGTGGCACCCGACGGGGTTTTCATAAACTCTTGCTTTGTGTGAACAACATGCTCATGATAATACTACTTCTATCTTTACTTGTCAACATGGTATTGGCATGACCCTCAAGGGGTAGGATCAATCTCAATGAATGAGCTCCGGGGGAGCCTTCGGTAAAATCATATCAAATGATTACCGTCACTTATGATCATATGCAACGGGAATACTTGCTATTATTATACGCAAAGTAACATATGCTTAATTTTGGTCAAAGGGCTGCTTGCCTTGGTCACCTAAGTATCCGGGGTCTTCGAGGTCTTCCATTTCGATTCCCTCGTCACACGGATTTTCTATCGTCGATAAAACAACAAATAAGAAATAGCTCACACAGAAACAGACCACAAAGTCATTTTAAAAATGTTCTTTATTACTGATAAATCTAAGGTGTCATTTTAAAAATATTTGTCTTAATTTTCCTTGAAGGAATATTTTTGAAATCAACCAAACAGAAACAAAACTATTTCATTTTAGTCCTTTTTGTTAATGAAAAATAGAATAGTTGTTGAAGATTTTCATCCAAGCATATCATTAAATACTACATATTTTTAGAAGAATAACAGTGGAAAAATTATATTTTTACACTCGTTAAATATTTTTATAAAAAACTTAGAAACCAGGGTTTAAAAATAAAAGAAAAATCGGCTAAACTCTGGCCTGGCTCGGCCCAAAGCTGGGCTGGCCCATGGCGAGCCGACGGCCTTCCCAGACGCGCGCGCCGTCAGGTTTGAACCTGACGTGTGGGGCCCTGCGGTCAACGGCTGAGGACAGCGTGGGGGAGGCGGCTGGGCCACCGACAGGTGGGGCACACCTGTCGGGGTTGTCTCCTACCTCTGGCCAGAGACGAGGAGGAGGAGGCCGGCGTGGTTGCCGATGCTCTCATGCCCCAACGAGGACTGGAATGGGTTAATCTTACTGTCGCCTACCTGCTGATGGTCGGAACAACAACGAGGAGGCAGGGGTTCACCGGCGACGAGGAGGCCGTGGCGGAGGAGTTTTGGGAGGTTGTCGAGGGGGTGGCTAGAGACACGGAAAAGCTCGGGCGAGTTGGGGGAAAGCTTCCTGGGGTTGAGAGGGTCAGTTTGGTCGGACGAGGGGCGCAGGAGCCGTCGTGTAGCCGGAGATCAACCGGAGCTCCGAGGCAGAGGGGCCTCGGTCGACCTCGAGCACTGGGGCTCTGCTGGTTTGCTGGGGTGGCTAGGGAGGTACTAGTGATCGTGGTGAAGCTATCTGAGGGTTGCTGGAGCGAGGGGGAGGGCTATTTATAGGCCCGTGATGGTGAGTAGATTCGGGAGCACCGGTGACTCACCATGGCGCGCATGGGGGTGCAGAGGGAGGTTGGGGTCGAAACCACGGTCTCAGGACGTGGTTTTGGACTGCCCGAACTATCTGCAACAGAGGGAGCGAGAGAGAAGTCGAGCATTCGTGGCCGCGCAACCTTGGCCGGTTCTGGTGCGCGCGGGCACGTGTCGCGTGAGCTCTAGCGCAGGAGAGGAGGGGCCCTGAGGCTTGCTCGACATAGGAGAGTTGTCGGGGAGGAGGTTGGACATCTCGGGGGAGGCTCTCTTTCATATCTATATCATTGCCTCATGCCAAAATTCAACCTCATTTGGCTAGTGAATATTTCTTGGCAAATTTCCAAAGTTTCTCATCCAGAGGAAGCTTTGTCAAGCAAGTGGTAGCTAAGAGTATGCAAATGAGTTGAAACTTTGCCCTCATCTCATTCAACTAATGACTATCCACCAAATTTGAGCATCACCTGATCAACTATGTGGCCACAACATCAAATCTTTCTCTCTGGTCAATATTTTGGATTGTGAAGCAACTATGCTTTATGTTGCTCCATAATTTCTGAAATTTTACCAGGACATTCTCCTATCTATAAAACATCTCTCCACCAAACTTGAGCTCATTTTATCTAGCCATTTCCCCTCAGTAATTTTCCTAAGATTTTGTCTAGTGGGATAATGTGTGAAGGAAGTAACATTTGGTTTATCCAGATGGTATGAAATTTATATAGTGTCTTCATAATCCTAAATAACTCATCTCCTACAAATTTTAGCTCCATCCAATAAAGTATGTGAGTGCCACATCAATTGTTATGTTCTACACCAGATTGGTTAGTTGCAACGCAACCATATTAAATCTTGGTCCCGTGCTTCTCAAACTTCACAGGATTGTAGCCCTTCCTACCCTAAACCTCCCAGCCATCTTATTTCACTCTTATCACATTCCTGTTGATCACAGTGAGGTGCCCAAGTTTGCTGCAAAAACCTTCCAGTGAAGCCTCCCGTTCTCTCTTGGTGTCTATTGGTGATCTATCACCTCAGAAGGACTATTCCTTGGAACGACTCTCTAGTTGACATTGTGAAGCATGCCAGCGTGTACCGAGTGCGCCAGTTCACGCGGTGACCATGCCTATGGCATGCCATATGCGCGCTTTTTGCATTAGGGCCCTCGGGGTCATCGGTTTCCTCCTCTCCCCCGACATCTAGCCATGTCCAGGGGCTTCCCCTTGTCGTCTCCTCCCTCCTGGACCCCTCTCCCCCTCCAGATTCTATCTCGCCGTGCCACGACAAGCTCCTCCATGTTCCGCTCATGACATCCATTGTCGTCCTCTTCCTCGAGCTCTTCCGCAGCCTCCCCGAGTTCCCTCGTCTGCCCTAGACCCTTCCCGACGCCGCAAGAGGCCAGCCACATCGCCCTGGAGCACTAGTGTGTGTCTAAGGATGCTAAGGCGGTCGTGCTGATCTGCTCGCCTCGACCGACAATAAATATCCATGGACAACCAACTCTATTCATAAACGGACAAGAAAAAAATAATGACCAAGAAGTGATCCTTAAAACCTACTTACGATTCAAACATAACCCCACTATGTTCCCTTCTTGCTTCAAACCACACAATAAGAGACGGTCACATTTACACACACGGTCAGAGGGAGGGAGGGAGGGAGGGAGGGAGGGAGAGAGAGAGATAGAGGGAATGAGGGAGACAAGGAGAGAGAGAGAGGGAGGGAGGCAGGGAGGCACGGAGAGAGGGAGGGATAGAGAGGGAGAGTCAGCGTTGTGGGAATGGGGGTACCCAGACTTGCCTACCTGCGGCCCAGGGCTGACCCACTTCATCGACCAAAACCAACAGGCCCAGCACAACTAAGGGAAAGGCCCTCGCGAGGGGCCAGGCCTCGCGAGAAGGGACAACTTCAAGACCCGCAGGGGGCCTCCTTAGGGCCCCTCCGGAGCGGCGGAGATTGCGAGGCATGACCGAGCCTTGGGGGTCAAGGATGACATGTAGGAAGGACAGGGGAGCAGCGGATTGCAGGACGTTGCAGTTTCCCCTTTCGGGCAAAGGAGGGAAGGACGTACGCGGGTTCCCAAGGCATCTCCCAAAGGTTTCCATTCCGGTGCAACGAGGCCACCACCGCCCGCCAGCAGGACAAATGTCAACCCTGGACCCGTCCCCGCTGCACTAACAACCATTTTGCAGGCGAAGACCACATTTGGACAGGGGGAGCATGTTCCTGTGCGCCCTTTAAAATTGGCCATTGTGGGATCCTTTCCCACCCTTGCGATAAGGGAAGAGGACCCGGGTCGCGGCTATATATAGAGGATAGGTTTCTTCGTAGAGTGGGGATCTATCCATTCGCACACCAATGCCCTGCGAAGGCCACTCAGCCTCCGGAGGCTCTCAAACACTATACTAGTTCATTCATCAACCTCTGCGAGAGGCAATCCATGAAAGCAAGAGCTGGGTATTACGATTCTCAGCGGCCCAAACCTGGGTAAACTACCGTGTTCTGTGTCTTCCTCACCATCGAGTGAGTTCTCAGCCATCCCCTACGAGTGGCGAGCTAAGTGAGGCGAGCCACGAGAGATCTTCATACACGCCCCTGAGTTCGAATCTTAAGGGTTTTGCGGAGCCCGAAATCTGACATTTGGCACGCCAGGTAGGGGGTGTGCCAAGGTCTCTCCCAGGGCTCAGCCCGCTGAAGCTGGTCACACTCATGGTAGGGAGACGGCGAATCCGCACGAAGAGGCGGGCCCGTGCATGTTGCGCGGCCGACCTAGGCAGGCTGGGACGCCCTGCGACGCTCTGCCACCCCGTCGGTCGGCGTCCACACCAGACAGGCTTCCAACGAGCGCTAGGGGGCTGTCGCCCTCACCAACCACGCGGCATTCCCCCATCGCCCGACCCCTCCACGCGTCGAGGCTATCCCTTCCCCCTTTTGAGTCTCTCAGCACCTGACGCACATACATGGCATGCTACTGGTGGCGCATGAGCTCAAGCGTCGACACGCTGTTTGTCGCCGCCGCATCGGCGGGCACATGCGCACTCTCGGGCGTGACGTCGCCAGCGAGACCCAAGCGTGCCCCAGGGGGAACCGCGCTCGTCAGCCAACATTGCCAGGGGATTCAATGGGGGAACAACGTGGGGACGCACCAAACACCTACTCAGGCCCTCCCCCACCGGGGGCTCGGTGGGAGTTGCTAGAGCCACGGGATTTGGCCGCGCTGGGAAGGCGTCGTCCAGTGTTTCCCGGCATGCTTCATGGAACGAGGAGGGAGTACCGGAGGCCTGGCTACATCAACCCCTCGAGGCGCGTGCAGTTTGACGAAGACCCCGCGGGCAGCCCCGGTGCGAATAGGTATGAACAACACCGCGGGGGTGGCCCGCGGGGGTGGCTTCGCCAGGAAGCCCAACGTGAGTGTCCTTGTGAGGCACACCTGCTGGCCGGGAGCTGCTTCTGGTAGACGTCTGTGTCTGGGGACCCGGGACCTCTCGCCTAGGACAGGGTGGACGCACCTTTGTGTCCTAGCCGAGAGGCCCCAACTTGGGAATGAAGGGTGGAGCACACGCCCATGTTCCTGGGCTAGACGATCCTAACCTGGAGACCGGGAATGGTATTGTTGGAATTATGCCCTAGAGGCAATAATAAATATAGTTATTATTATAATTCCTGTATCAATATAATTGTTTATTATCCATGCTATAATTTTATTGAATGAAGACTCATTTACATGTGTGGATACATAGACAAAACACTGTCCCTAGCAAGCCTCTAGTTGGCTAGCCAGTTGATCAAAGATAGTCAGTGTCTTCTGATTATGAACAAGGTGTTGTTGCTCGATAACTGGATCACGTCATTAGGAGAATCACGTGATGGACTAGACCCAAACTAATAGACGTAGCATGTTGATCGTGTCATTTTGTTGCTACTGTTTTCTGCGTGTCAAGTATTTGTTCCTATGACCATGAGATCATATAACTCACTAACACCGGAGGAATACTTTGTGTGTATCAAACGTCGCAACATAACTGGGTGACTATAAAGATGCTCTACAGGTATCTCCGAAGGTGTTCGTTGAGTTAGTATGGATCAAGACTGGGATTTGTCACTCCGTGTGACGGAGAGGTATCTCGGGGCCCACTCGGTAATACAATATCACAAACAAGCCTTGCAAGCAATGTGAATTAGTGTAAGTTGCGGGATCTTGTATTACGGAACGAGTAAAGAGACTTGCCGGTAAATGATATTGAAATAGGTATGCGGATACTGCGATCGAATCTCGGGCAAGTAACATACCGAAGGACAAAGGGAATAACATACGGGATTATACGAATCCTTGGCACTGAGGTTCAAACAATAAGATCTTCATAGAATATGTAGGATCCAATATGGGCATCCAGGTCCCTCTATTGGATATTGACCGAGGAGTCTCTCGGGTCATGTCTACATAGTTCTCAAACCCGCAGGGTATGCGTATTTGACTTATATGGTTGGTTACCGAATGTTGTTCGGAGTCCCGGATGAGATCAAGGACATCACGAGTGTTTCCGGAATGGTCCAGAAACGAAGATTGATATATAGGATGACCTCATTTGATTACCGGAAGGTTTTTGGAGTTACCGGGAATGTACCGGGAATGACGAATGGTTTCCGGGAGTTCACCGGGGGGGGGCAACCCACCCCTGGGAAGCCCATAGGCCTTGGGGGTGGCACACCAGCCCTTAGTGGGATGGTGGGAAAGCTCAAGAAGGCCCTATGCGCCATAGGAAGAAAATCAAAGAGAAAAGAAAAAAAAGGAGGAGGTGGGAAAGGAAAGAAGGACTCCACCCACCAAACCAAGTAGGACTCGGTTTGGGGGGGAGACCTTCCCCCCTTGGCTCGGCCGACCCCCTTGGGGCTCCTTGAGCCCCAAGGCAAGGCTCCCCCTCTCCCACCTATATATACGGAGGTTTTAGGGCGGATTTGAGACGACTTTTCCACGGCAGCCCGACCACATACCTCCACGGTTTTTCCTCTAGATCGCGTTTCTGCGGAGCTCGAGCGGAGCCCTGCGGAGACAAGATCATCACCAACCTCCGGAGCACCGTCACGCTGCCGGAGAACTCTTCTACCTCTTCGTCTCTCTTGCTGGATCAAGAAGGCCGAGATCATCGTCGAGTTGTACATGTGCTGAACGCGGAGGTGCCATCCGTTCGGCACTAGATCGTGGGACTGATCGCGGGACAGTTCGCGGGGCGGATCGAGGGACGTGAGGACGTTCCACTACATCAACCGCGTTCACTAACGCTTCTGCTATACGGTCTACAAGGGTACATAGATCACACATCCCCTCTCGTAGATGGACATCACCATGATAGGTCTTCGTGCGCGTAGGAAATTTTTTGTTTCCCAAGCGATGTTCCCCGATAGTGGCATCATGAGCTAGGTTCATGCGTAGATGTCTTCTCGAGTAGAACACAAAAGTTTTTGTGGGCGCTGATGTGCGTTTTTCTGCCCTCCTTAGTCTTTTCTTGATTCCGCGGTATTGTTGGATTGAAGCGGCTTGGACCGATATTACTCGTACGCTTACGAGAGACTTGTTTCATCGCTACGAGTAACCCCGTTGCTCAAAGATGACTGGCAAGTGTCAGTTTCTCCAACTTTAGTTGAATCGGATTTGACCGAGGAGGTCCTTGGATGAGGTTAAATAGCAACTCATATATCTCCGTTGTGGTGTTTGCGTAAGTAAGATGCGATCCTACTAGATACCCATGGTCACCACGTAAAACATGCAACAACAAAATTAGAGGACGTCTAACTTGTTTTTGCAGGGTATGCTTGTGATGTGATATGGCCAACGATGTGATGTGATATATTGGATGTATGAGATGATCATGTTGTAATAGATAATATCGACTTGCACGTCGATGGTACGGCAACCGGCAGGAGCCATAGGGTTGTCTTTATACTAACGTTTGTGCTTGCAGATGCGTTTACTATTTTGCTAGGATGTAGCTTTAGTAGTAATAGCATGAGTAGCACGACAACCCCGATGGCGAAACGTTGATGGAGATCATGGTGTGGGGCCGGTGACAAGAAGATCGTGTCGGTGCTTTGGTGATGGAGATCAAGGAGCACGTGATGATGGCCATATCATGTCACTTATGAATTGCATGTGATGTTAATCCTTTTATGCACCTTATTTTGCTTAGAATGACGGTAGCATTATGAGGTGATCTCTCACTAAAATTTCAAGACGAAATGGTGTTCTCCCCGACTGTGCACCGTTGCTACAGTTCGTCATTTCGAGACACCACGTAATGATCGGGTGTGATAGACTCCACGTTCACATACAACGGGTGCAAAACAGTTGCGCACGCGGAACACTCGGGTTAAGCTTGACGAGCCTAGCATGTGCAGACATGGCCTCGGAACACATGAGACCGAAAGGTCGATCATGAATCATATAGATGATATGATTAGCATAGGGATGCTTACCACTGAAACTATACTCAACTCACATGATGATCGGACTTGAGCTAGTGTAAGTGGATCATGAACCACTCAAATGACCAGAGAGATGTACTTTTTGAGTGGGAGTTTAGCGAATGATTTGATTAAGTTAAACTCTAATTATCTTGAACATAGTCTAAGTCCACTTTGAATATATTTGTGTTGTAGATCATGGCTCATGTGACGGTCACCCTGAATTTTAATACGTTCCTAGAGAAAGCTAAGTTGAAAGATGATGGAAGCAACTTTGTAGACTGGGCTCGTAATCTTAAGCTAATCTTACAAGCTGGGAAGAAGGATTATGTCCTTAATGCTGCACTAGGAGATGAACCACCCGCTACGGCTGATCAGGATGTTAAGAACGCTTGGTTAGCACGTAAGGAGGACTACTCACTAGTTCAATGTGCAGTCTTGTATGGCTTAGAACCAGGACTTCAACGTCGCTTTGAGCGTCATGGAGCATTTGAGATGTTCCAGGAGTTGAAGTTTATCTTTCAGAAGAACGCCCGGATCGAGAGGTATGAGACCTCCGATAAATTCTATGCTTGCAAGATGGAGAAGAACTCGTCTGTCAGTGAACATGTGCTCAAAATGTCTGGGTACTCAAACCGTCTAGCTGAGCTAGGGATTGAACTCCCGCAAGAGGCTATCACTGACAGAATCCTTCAATCACTGCCAACAAGCTATAAAGGCTTTGTGTTGAACTACAACATGCAAGGGATGAACAAGTCACCCGGCGAGTTGTTTGCGATGCTGAAAGTCGCAGAGTCTAAACTCCGTAAAGAGCATCAAGTGTTGATGGTGAATAAGACCACTAGATTCAAGAGAAACAGCAAAGGCAAGAAGGGTAATTCAAAGAAGAGCGGCAAGCCTGTTGCCGATCCGACGAAGAAACCCAAAGCTGGACCTAAGCCTGAAACAGAGTGTTACTATTGCAAGGGTATGGGTCACTGGAAGCGCAATTGCCCGAAGTATCTGGCAGATAAGAAGGCGGCCAAAGAAAAATCAGGTATATTTGATATACATGTTATTGATGTGTACTTAACCGGCTCTCGTAGTAGTGCCTGGGTATTCGATACCGGTTCTGTTGCTCATATTTGCAACTCGAAACAGGAACTGCGGAATAGACGAAGGCTGGCGAAAGATGAAGTGACGATGCGCGTAGGAAATGGTTCCAAGGTTGATGCAATTGCCGTCACCATAGTTTCACTTCAGTTACCATCAGGATTAGTAACGAACTTGAATCATTGTTATTTAGTGCTTGCGTTGAGCATGAACATTATATCTGGATCGTGTTTATTCTGAGACGGTTACTCTTTTAAGTCAGAGAATAATGGTTGTTCTATTTCTATGAGTAACATCTTTTATGGTCATGCACCCAATGTGAGAGGATTGTTCATATTAAATCTTGATAGCGATACACACATACATAACACTGAGACCAAAAGAGTTAGAGTTAACAATGATAGCGCCATATTTTTGTGGCACTGCCGCTTAGGTCATATTGGTGTAAAGCACAGGAAGAAACTCCATGCCGATGGACTTTTGGAGTCACTTGACTTTGATTCACTTGACACGTGCGAACCATGCCTCATGGGCAAGATGACTAAAACTCCGTTCTCCGAAACAATGGAGCGTGCAAGTGACTTGTTGGAAATCATACATACCGATGTGTGTGGTCCGATGAGCATAGAGGCACGCGGCGGATATCGTTATTTTCTCACCTTCACTGACGATTTGAGTAGATATGGTTATGTTTGCTTAATGAAGCACAAGTCTGAAACATTTGAAAAGTTCAAGCAATTTCAGAGTGAAGTTGAAAATCATCGTAACAAGAAGATCAAGTTCCTACGGTCTGATCGTGGGGGTGAATATCTGAGTTTCGAGTTTGGTGCTCACTTAAGACAATGTGGAATTGTTTCACAGTTGACACCGCCTGGAACACCACAGCGTAATGGTGTGTCCGAACGTCGTAATCGTACATTATTAGAGATGGTGCGATCTTTGATGTCTCTTACCGATTTTCCGTTATCGTTTTGGGGTTATGCATTAGAAACAGCTGCATTCACTTTAAATAGGGCACCATCAAAATCCGTTGAGACGACACCATACGAACTGTGGTATGGCAAACACTACTGGAATCAGAGATTTTGCCGTCTTCCTATTCTTTGCCGTCAGCTAGCAGACGGCAAAGACAATCTTTGCCATCAGCTTCAGCAAAACTGACGGCAAAGAACTGGCTGATGGCAAAGAAGGTCTTTGCCAGCAGTCAGCTCTTTGCCGTCCGCGGCAGACGGCAAAGAAGGCGTCAGTAGACGGCAAAGAAGCTCATCTGGCCGGGGGAACCTTTGGTCAACCTACTCCCTTCTTTGTCGTTTGCTGGTTGACGGCAAAGATGCCAGAGGCAGATGGCAAAGAGTATAGACCCCTTTGCCGTGTGCCAGCAGACGACAAAGGTCTGGAATTAGTAACAGCTGTCCCGCCCCCACCGTGGCCCACTCTCTCTCTCCTCCCCCGACGCCCAACGCCGCCACCACTGTCGCCCGGCCTCCCCCGGCGCCGCCCCGGTGCCCCTGGTGCCGCCCCGAAGCCCCACAACCCCCCGGCGCCCCCTGGTGCCGCCCCTCAAGCCCCACCGCCGGCGCCCCATGGTTCCCCTGTTGCGCCCCGGCTGCCCCACCCCCGGCGCCCCTGGTACCGCCCCCGCAGCCCCACCGCCGGCGCCACTGGCCCCGCCACTGCCCCGCGGGCCTCGGCGCCGCCCCCGCAGCCCCACTGCCGGTAAGCCCATCCACCCCCGCCCCCTTGATTTTTTAGTTTTTGGTATTTAGTTCTTTGGAATTAGATTATAACTACCGACATGATTTTTTATTGTTGTTGTAGTAGTTGTTCTTGTCATTGTAGTTGTTGTCGTTATTCTAGTTGTTGTGGCATATATAGTTTAGTTGGTAGGTTAGTTAATTAGTAGTTTTAGTGGTAGTTTAGTTAGTTGGTAGATTTAGTTAGTTAATTAGTAGATTTAGTAGGTAGTTTAGTGGTAGATTTTGTTTTTTTATTTAGTGGTAGCTAGATTATTTTTTAGTTACTTAGTGGTAGATTATTTTTTAGTTACTTAGTTGGTAGCTTACTAGAAAGAACAGGAAGAAGAAGAAGAGGAGGAGGAGGAGAAGAGGAGAAGAGGAGGAGGAGGAGGAGAAGAAGAAGAAGAAGAATAGGAGGAGGAGAAGAAGAGGAGAAGGAGGAGGAGAAGAGGAGAAGAAGAAGAGGAAGAAGAAGAAGAGGAGGAGGAGGACAAGAGGAGAAGAGGAGGAGGAGGAGGAGAAGAAGAAGAAGAAGAATAGGAAGAAGAAGAAGAAGAATAGGAGGAGGAGAAGACAAAAAGAAGATCACATGTTTGGTATTTAGTTTTTTGGAATTAATTAGCCCATTTAGCTCCAAAATACCATAATAAGCTCAAAATGGCACAAGAACCTTGGTTTGCTCATTAATATTATATACTTAGCTTGTTTTCCTCTAAAATGACATAATTGGAACATTTAGCTCAAAAAAGACATAATTAGATAATTTAGCTCCAACAAGAGGAGAAGAGGAGAATAAATAGGTAAAATGAAAAGATAGAAGAAGAGGAAGAAGAGAAGAAGAAGAAGAGAAGAAGGAGAAGGAGGAGGAGGAGGAGGAGAAGGCCAAGGACCTTCTAGTCCTTCTCCTCCTCCTCCTTCTCCTCCTCCTCCTCCTTGATTTCTTCTTCTTCTCCTCCTCCTCCTCTTTCTTCTCCTCTTTCATATTATCCTTGCAATTGCTTTAGTTTCCCCAACAATGACATAATTAGTCCATTTAGCTCCAAAATACCATAATAAGCTCAAAATGGCATAAGAACCTTGGTTAGCTCATTAATATTTTATACTTAGCTTGTTTTCCTCTAAAATGGGATAATTAGCCCATTTAGCTCAAAAAAGACATAATTAGGTAATTTAGCTCCAACAAGAGGAGAAGAGGAGAAGAAATAGGCAAAATGAAAAGAAAGAAGAAGAAGAAGAAGAAGAAGAAGAGAAGAAGGAGAAGGACGAGGAGGAGGAGGAGGAGGAGGAGAAGGCCAATGACCTTCTATCCTTCTCCTCCTCCTCCTTCTCCTGCTCCTCCTCCTTCTTCTTGATTTCTTCTTCTTCTCCTCCTCCTCCTCCTCTTTCTTCTCCGCTTTCATATTATCCTTGCTTTAATTAACCCAACAATGACATAATTATCCCATTTAGCTCCAAAATACCATAATAAGATCAAAATGGCACAAGAACCTTGGTTAGCTCATGAATATTATATACTTAGCTTGTTTTCCTCTAAAATGACATAATTGGAATATTTGTGTTGATCAAAGGATTTACATGTGATAGTTGTCTCGTCGCTGTGAGGTCTGCTGTGCGAAGACCTGCCCGTGCGTTGTACGAGCTCCGCCCCTACATTCGTGGGTCAGTACAAATTTCATCTCCTCCCCGCCCCCCTTCATTTACCGTGGCTCGGTTTCCGGATGAAACTTTCTAGATTTAGGTAATTCAATTAATTTATCAGTATGCATGACCAGTATGCGTCTCCCGTTTGAAAGGGCGACATCTATAAATATGCATGTCTTTGCATATTTATAACCGCCATCCTTTTGAATTGTCCAACATTATCCATGGAGAACCCGAGTATGTGTAGATTGGGTTCTTTTTCCCGTATGCTGTGCTCTGGATCCGATGCGGAATTTCGTCAGTGCCTCCTTGTTGTTCGCCGGATGCACATCCTCTCTGTTTATTGCGGAGACGTGTATCAGGAGAACAGCGGGGAGGTGCTGCCGAAATTTTGTGTTGGATCCGGAGCAGAGCATGGGAAAACGAACCCAATCTACACATACTCGGGTGGGATTAGGACCTATCTTTACCTATTAGCCTGTAGGTTGCCTAGACGTAATAAAAATGGCGAACCTGATTAACCGATGAATATAAATGCTAAATTATATATAAATATATTTCTTCTGTCTTTAGTAGCTACGCAAGATGAGTGATCGTGCGTGGATGTATACCGGTCACCCTAGTCAGAAAGAGATCACGAAAGAATGGTTTTTAAAAACAAAGGAATTTGTGAAAGCCGCATTCGCAAATGGCCAGGAAAGAAACTATTGCCCCTGTCCTGGATGCGACAACTATAAAAAGACGACAGAGGCTGTAATGATTAAACACCTGCAGAGGAGGGGTTATAAGCCTAATTATACGGTGTGGACATTTCATGGTGAGTCTATACAACGCACAAGAGCTGAGGTGGTCCGTCGTCGCACGGACGAGCATGGTCCTGGGATCGAAGACATGGTGCAAGACTTTGATGATGCTCGGGATTCGGAAGATGAGTGAAGGAATCTGCAAAGGCCTTTTATGAAATGTTGGAGTCTTCAAAACATCCTCTCCATGAGCACACTAAGCTCTGTCAGCTGGATGCGATAGCACAAGTAATGGCTCTGAAGGCTCAGTTCAACTTGGGAACAGAATGCTACGACGCGATGATGACACTATTTGGACGTTTCCTACCCAAAGGCCATGTCATGCCTACAAACCTGTACCAGTCGGACAAAATACTTCGTGTACTTAATATGCCCTATGAGAAGATAGATGCATGTGAGAAAGGATGTGTCTTATTTAGGAAGGAGTATGCAAACTTGGACTGTTGTCCCAATTGCGAGTCTTGCAGGTATCTTCTGGTAGACAACGGTATGGGTGAGAAGAGGCAGACCAAAAACGCAGTTAGTGTTCTTCGGTATATGCCAATCGTACCAAGACTTCAACGTCTTTTCATGGTCTAAGAGACAGCCAGACAGATGACATGGCACAAATTGGGCAAAAGAACCGAACTAGATGCGGATGGGAATAAGATGATGGTACACACATCGGATGGGGAAGCGTGGAAACATTTCGATGGATTGCATCAGGATAAAGCGGCAGATCCAAGGAATCCTCGAGTCTGCGCCGCCACGGATGGTTTTAATCCCTTCGGCATGACGGCAACCCAATACAGTTGTTGGCATGTATTTGTCATTCCAATAAATCTCCCCCCCCCCCCCCGGCAGATTATGCAAAGAAAGAACATATTTCTGACATTGATAATTCTAGGGCCCAATTATCCGGGGAAGAATATGAATGTGTACCTGCAACCGCTTAAGGATGAATTGGAAGAAGCTTGGGAAAATGGGGTCAAGACATACGATGCCGCTAGAAAAGAAAACTTCAAAATGCATGTGTGGTACATGTACTCTATGCATGACTTGCCAGCGTCTGCGCTATTCTCTGGATGGTGTGTGCATGGAATGTACCCGTGCCCCCAATGCAAGGCAGCTCTTCGGTTTCATTGGTTGCAGGAGGGTCGGAAGTATTCTTGCTTTGACTTGCATAGACAGTTCCTAGATTCTGACCATCGGTTCAGAAAAGACAAGAAGAACTTTACCAAAGGTAAAGTTGTCAAAAACTTGGCACCACCTGCGTTCACAGGCCAACAGATCCTGGATCAGTTAAACGCCCTTGAGCCTGATCCAGAGCGTCCAGGGTATTTCAAGGGGTATAATTCAAAACATGCCTGGACTCACAAGCCATGCTTGTGGGATCTGCCTTACTTCAAAGACCTCCTTCTTCCACACAATATCGACATGATGCACACTGAAAAGATTATCAGAGAGGCTATTTTTGCTACATTGTTCAACATAGATGGGAAGACAAAGGATAATATTAAGGCTAGAGTCGATCAAGAGACACTATGTCATAGACCGTTACAAAACATGCGAGAAGGCAAAGGAAAGCAGAAGTGGTCGAAGCCAAAGGCCTGGTTCAATCTTGGAAGGCGAGCTATGAGGGAAATTATCTTGTGGGTCAAAATGCACTTGATGTTCCCCAATGGGTATGCAGCGAATCTAAAGAGGGGAGCGAGTCTTGAAAAATTAAAAATCTTTGGTCTCAAGAGTCATGATTGGCACATATGGCTAGAGCGGGTAATGTCGGTGATGTTACGTGGCTTTATTCCTGAGGATGAATGGCTAGTACTGGATGAGCTGAGCTATTTCTTCCGTGTTCTTTGTGCGAAAGAATTGTCGCCTGGCGTGGTAGAAGACATGGAGGAGTTTGCACCGGAGTTGTTGTGCAAGTTAGAGAAGATCTTTCCATCGGGCTTCTTTAATCCAATGCAGCATTTGATTTAACATCTACCGACCGAGGCAAGATTGGGTGGGCCCGTGCAAGATCGTTGGTGCTATGCAACCGAGAGGATGCAGAAGACCCTTCAAGCTAAATGTAAAAATAAGCGTAGAATTGAAGCATCGATGGCTGAGGCATTCATTACTGAGGAGGTGGCAAACTTTGTGACAGCACACTACGAAGCCAAAAATCATCATTTGCATAATCGGAAGCCTCGGCACAATGATGGAGACCCTAAAAAAGGTGGGTCCAACCTCAGCCTATTCAAAGGGAAGCTTGCACCAGCCGGTGCTTTGAAACCAATAACGTTGGATATCGAAGAATGGCGGAACATTTCGTTGTATATCTTCAACAACCTAACAGAAGTGCGGCCGTACATCGAGTGAGTTCTCGGCACATTTTCCCGTAACTTCTAATTCATTTGAACTGCTCTTATTCCCGGATATTTCAAACAGCCGTTACGTCATCAAATTCTCGGATGGAGCGGTGATCGAAAATGATTCCGTCGAACAGTATGAGCTTCTGTCAAAGACAGGAGACGGCTATCCCGGTTTCATCTCTTGGTTCAAACAAACGGTAATTATCAATAATGGACCATTTCATTCTTGGTCTAACTTGCAGCTAATGCAAAAACCGTTTCGTATTAAACTTGTAGGCTAATTCAGAGTCTATGGATGCCGAATTGAGACAAGTCGCTCATGGTTTTGACTATAAGGATTTGAGAAATACAACATCAACGGGTATCTCTTTCGTACCTTTGACAAAGAGCTATCTATGCCCGACCGGAAATCTACAAATTGTGGTGTCTCTGCTATCGGCGAAGGTGTTATCGAGTATTATGGAAGAGTTGAAGCAATTTATGACTTGAATGCTATGGTGAAAACCCACCGAACGTCGTAGTCTTCAAATGTTATTGGTTCCAGCCGAAAAAGACTAGAAGGACTCATGAACATATAGGACTAGTCGAAATCAATCCAAACACCCATTTAGATGTTCCCGATGTCTATATTACGGCTCAACAGGCGACCCAAGTTTTCTATCTACCGTGGGCATGCCAAACGGATAAGAATCTAGAAGGTTGGTATGTTGTTTATGAAGTGCCGCCACATGTCAGACCACCTCTCCCAAATGAACAGGATTATGAACCTCACATTAACCCAGACACATATGATGGAGAATTCTTCCAAGAAGCACGTCTTTCCAAGAAACGTTTCAAGAACCGCCATGCTTCATCCAAGAACATGGAAGTAGACAGCGACAATGAATCCGACTCCAGCCCTGAGCCGGAACCAGAAGACCTGGAACTCGTAGAGGTTACTAATGCGGATGACCTGTCAATGCTTCAACGATTAAAGGAAGGCCTTTCACAACTTCACGCCGTTGAACCCGATGAGCACGTCATTCATGAACACATGCGTGATAGTGATGATGATGATGCATTTATTGATGATGATTATTAGTTTGTAAGATTCACAACTTAAATTATATATATTTTAATCTTTATTATTCATGTACATATTATTATTCATGTCAGGCATTCAATTTTTTTATGTTGTACTAATTTCTTTTAATCTTTATCATGGCAGGTGTTGAAAGATGGTGGGCGCGGGTCCAGAGCGCTCGACGGGTTCTTCCCAGGCGCCCCGCACGAGGGGTGGTACTTACCTTCCACCCCTATCTCTCCGTAGAGCCTTGGCAGACAGTCTTTCGACACCAGCCGAGGGTTCTTCTTCGTCGGCGGCATTGCCCACTGGGAGAGGTGCTGGTCGGGTAGGGAGGAAGGGGAAGGGTACAGGGAGAGGTGGTGGTCGCGGAAGATCCAGGAGGACTGTTGAGCCATCCTCGCCACCACCACCAGCTCATTCACCTGAGCATAGGACTAGTATGGTCGACTCGTTTGCGGAGGAGGCTACGGGGACTCCGGTCCAGGAGCCTAGTGTTCACGGGCATTCGTCCCATGAGACTCTGGTCTAGGAGCAGCCTCGGGTCGAGGTGCATTCGGCCCAGGAGCAGCCGGAGGAGACTACGGTTCCGGAGGCTTCACCCGACGTGGAGAGGGCCGGATGGGAGCCTTAGCCGGATCGTACCGAGTTGCCGGATTGGACCGAGGGTCCGGGTGGCTCAGGGGGCGGGGATGGCGGGGATGAGCTTACGGATAGTGAGGGCGATGTGCAGGTGGACGGGGCCACCGTGTACAATTGTGGTAGTACACGTCTCCCGGTCGCCCCGGCTACCCGCGAGCAGAGGCCGGTGATTAAACCTGAAGGAGATAGGTAAGTACATTTACCCTTTTTTAGCTTTTGCCTTCAAGTTTGTTCAAATATCTAATGTGCTGACCTTATCATACTGCAGGGGATGGGTACACCCTCTTGGAGTCCGTAGGCCGAACTCCGTCCTTGGTGTGCTTTGCCGGACAAATTTCCGGGGTTTGTCACGTTGCCTGGTGAGGGTCAGGTTCCTACACTAGATTTACCTGGGAGCACTACCAGGCTGCGCAGGCCCCGCCGGAGGAGATTATAGATGGTGTCTTGTGCCACACGAGGGCCGACATGGTGATCAGGAGCTTTTGGGTAAATTATCCTTTTACAGAATCTAAAATTAACAATATGCCTAATTATTGTACTAATCGGTGTTTTCACGTTTGATTGCAGACCTTCTATAGGTGTGAGGATGGATATGAGGAGGAGGCGGCCAGGGTTCTCGAGGTCGAGTGTAGGCGGTTACTACAGAACTTGCGCCACGAGGCTAGGCCGCAGGCCATTCGGGATTACTCCGCCACGCGTGGTATTAAGAAGGAGAAGAAGGATTCCCGCGGAAAGTTTCTGAAGAAGGAGCAATACATGAAGGTAATTACCTATTCTTAAGTCCTTCTACGTAGTTTTCTTGATTTCATTCATAGGCGTAGCACTGAAAATTCTTTCTAATAACTTACAAGTGCCTCCGAGATGGTGTGCGGATAAGATGGATTGTTGGGAGGCGTTGGTTGATGAGTGGTGCACAGGCAGGTGGCGAGCTGTCCATGAGAATGCGAAGGATCGGCGTAGCCAAATGGTTGGTGTGCCACACCATCAAGGCAGCGCCAACTTACTTCAGTTTGGACGAAACTGGGTATGTGATTTGCTTCATGATTCATGCAATTCATTCTTGATGCTAATATTTTGTTCCTCTCTTTTAGGCGCATCACAATAAGACTGAGATGCCACACTTGTACGACCTTTATGGCATGGCCCATACTGACTCGTACAAGAAGGCGAAGGCATTCTCTAAGTCTGACCTGGATGATCCCAGTAACTTCACCAACATATCATCCCACCAGAAGCTCGTGGCATATAGGGACGCGGGGAAGGCTACGAAAGGGGATGACTTTAACCCTAGCCAGGAAGCTTTGGATCCAGAGCTGGTGATGATATCTGGTGACGGGAGGCCCCATGGCTCAATAGCCATTGGAGATGGGATAATACGTTGTCCACTCACTCTTCCGGAGATCAAGGCGCGCCAGTCGAGCAGATGTCCTGAGATAACGCCTCGTCCACGGCCAGTCGAACTTGCCATCGAGGTTAGTTGTACGGACTAAGAACACTTTCATCCATTTCATTATGTGTGTCACCATAGATCATTACTGTGGTAACGAGGAATGGTTTTTCAGGCTGCTCTTGAGAAAGAGAGAGCGGCAAACCAGGCTGCTCTTGAGAAAGAGAGATTTGCAAGCAGGGCTGCTCTTCAGGCTGCTCTTGATGAGAGGGACCAGACCACGACACGATTGCTTGAGGAGGAGAGGGCCCCGAATGAGGCGGGTCAACGGGCCCTGTACGAGCTGTTTGTGGTATGTTTTTTTTCACATTAGCCAAATCACGTGTGTAATGTCTGTTTCAATACTAACTAATACGACCCACTCTTCAGGGTCTGTGCGAGAAGAGCGGTCAAGTCCCTCCGCCAATGCCCGTCTTCTCTTCGATTGGCACGGTGAGAATTATTATAAACTAGTATTAACAATTGAGTGTCATCATGCTAACTGAGACATTGCAAAATATCTTTTCTGCAGAACAACTCCCGAGCGGCATCGCATGACCCTTCTCTAGGGCAACCGTCTCCAAACGAAGCCGGCGCGAGCAACCGTGGTGTTTCTCCTCCTTGATGACCACTACGGTAAGTTTCTCCTCCAAACTTAGCTTGTTTTCCTCTAAAATGAGATAATTAGCCCATTTAGCTCGAAGAAGAAATAATTAGATAATTTAGCTCCAACAAGAGGAGAAGAAATAGGAAAAATGAAAAGAAAGAAGAAGAAGAAGAAGAAGGAGGAGGAGGAGGAGGAGGAGGAGAAGGCCAGAAGGTCCTTGGCCTTCTCCTCCTCCTCCTCCTTCTTCTTGATTTCTTCTTCTTCTCCTCCTCCTCCTCTTTCTTCTCCTCTTTCATATTATCCTTGCTTTAATTAACCCAACAATGACATAATTAGCCCATTTAGCTCCACAATACCATAATAAGCTCAAAATGGCAAAAGAACCTTGGTTAGCTCATTAATATTATATACTTAGCTTGTTTTCCTCTAAAATGACATAATTGGAACATTTAGCTCAAAAAAGACATAATTAGATAATTTAGCTCCAACAAGAGGAGAAGAGGAGAAGAAATAGGCAAAATGAAAAGATAGAAGAAGAAGAAGAAGAAGAGAAGAAGAGGAAGAGAACAAGGAGAAGGAGGAGGAGGAGGAAGAGGAGGAGAAGGCCAAGGACCTTCTAGTCCTTCTCCTCCTCCTGCTTCTCCTCCTCCACCTCCTTGATTTCTTCTTCTTCACCTCCTCCTCCTCTTTCTTCTCCTCTTTCATATTATCCTTGCAATTGCTTTAATTTCCCCAACAATGACATAATTAGTCCATTTAGCTCCAAAATACCATAATAAGCTCAAAATGGCATAAGAACCTTGGTTAGCTCATTAATATTATATACTTAGCTTGTTTTCCTCTAAAATGCGATAATTAGCCCATTTAGCTCAAAAAAGACATAATTAGGTAATTTAGCTCCAACAATAGGAGAAGAGGAGAAGAAATAGGAAAAATGAAAAGAAAGAAGAAGAAGAAGAAGAAGAAGAGAAGAAGGAGAAGGACGAGGAGGAGGAGGAGGAGGAGGAGGAGAAGGAGAAGGACCTTCTATCCTTCTCCTCCTCCTCCTTCTCCTCCTCCTCCTCCTTCTTGATTTCTTCTTCTTCTCCTCCTCCTCCTCCTCTTTCTTCTCCGCTTTCATATTATCCTTGCTTTAATTTCCCCAACAATGACATAATTAGCCCATTTAGCTCCAAAATACCATAATAAGCTCAAAATTGCATAAGAACCTTGGTTAGCTCATTAATATTATATACTTAGCTTGTTTTCCTCTAAAATGGGATAATTAGCCCATTTAGCTCAAAAAAGACATAATTAGGTAATTTAGCTCCAACAAGAGGAGAAGAGGAGAAGAAATAGGCAAAATGAAAAGAAAGAAGAAGAAGAAGAAGAAGAAATGAAGAAGGAGAAGGAGGAGGAGGAGGAGGAAAGGCCAAGGACCCTCTATCCTTCTCCTCCTCCTCCTTCTCCTCATCCTCCTCCTTCTTCTTTATTTCTTCTTCTTCTCCTCCTCCTCCTCCTCTTTCTTCTCCGCTTTCATATTATCCTTGCTTTAATTAACCCAACAATGACATAATTAGCCCATTTAGCTCCAAAATACCATAATAAGCTCAAAATGGCATAAGAACCTTGGTTAGCTCATGAATATTATATACTTAGCTTGTTTTCCTCTAAAATGGGATAATTAGCCCATTTAGCTCAAAAAAGACATAATTAGGTAATTTATCTCCAACAAGAGGAGAAGAGGAGAAGAAATAGGCAAAATGAAAAGAAAGAAGAAGAAGAAGAAGAAGAGAAGAAGGAGAAGGAGGAGGAGGAGGAGGAGAAGGCCAAGGACCTTCTATCCTTCTCCTCCTCCTCCTCCTTCTTCTTGATTTCTTCTTCTTCTCCTCCTCCTCCTCCTCTTTCATCTCCGCTTTCATATTATCCCTGCTTTAATTAACCCAAAAATGACATAATTAGCCCATTTAGCTCCAAAATACCATAATAAGATCAAAATGGCATAAGAACCTTGGTTAGCTCATGAATATTATATACTTAGCTTGTTTTCCTCTAAAATGGGATAATTGGAATATTTTGCTCAAAAAAGACATAATTAGGTAATTTAGCTCCAACAAGAGGAGAAGAGGAGAAGAAATAGGCAAAATGAAAAGAAAGAAGAAGAAGAAGAAGAAGAAGAAGAAGAGAAGAAGGAGAAGGTGGTGGTGGAGGAGGAGGAGGAGGAGAAGGCCAAGGACCTTCTATCCTTCTCCTCCTCCTCCTTCTCCTCCTCCTCCTCCTTCTTCTTCATTTCTTCTTCTTCTCCTCCTCCTCCTCCTCTTTCTTCTCCGCTTTCATATTATCCTTGCTTTAATTAACCCAACAATGACATAATTAGCCCATTTAGCTCCAAAATACCATAATAAGCTCAAAATGGCACAAGAACCTTGGTTAGCTCATGAATATTATATACTTAGCTTGTTTTCCTCTAAAATGACATAATTGGAATATTTAGCTCAAAAAAGACATAATTAGGTAATTTAGCTCCAACAAGAGGAGAAGAGGAGAAGAAATAGGCAAAATGAAAAGATAGAAGAAGAAGAAGAGATGAAGAAGAAGGAGGAGGAGGAGGGGGAGGAGAAGGCCAAGGACCTTCTATCGTTCTCCTCCTCCTCCTTCTCCTCCTCCTCCTCCTCCTTCTTCTTGATTTCTTCTTCTTATGCCATTTTATTTCTTATTCTCTTTCGTATTATCCTTGCTTTAATTAACCCAACAATGACATAATTAGCCCATTTAACTCCAAAATACCATAATAAGCTCAAAATGGCACAAGAACCTTGGTTAGCTCATGAATATTATATACTTAGCTTGTTTTCCTCTAAAATGACATAATTGGAATATTTAGCTCAAAAAAGACATAATTAGGTAATTTAGCTCCAACAAGAGGAGAAGAGGAGAAGAAATAGGCAAAATGAAAAGATAGAAGAAGAAGAAGAGATGAAGAAGGAGGAGGAGGAGGAGGAGAAGGCCAACGACCTTCTATCCTTCTCCTCCTCCTCCTTCTTCTTGATTTCTTCTTCTTATGCCATATTCTTTCTTATCCTCTTTCATATTATCCTTGCTTTAATTAACCCAACAATGACATAATTAGCCCATTTAGCTCCAAAATACCATAATAAGCTCAAAATGGCATAAGAACCTTGGTTAGCTCATGAATATTATATAGTTATCTTGTTTTCCTCTAAAATGACATAATTGGAATATTTAGCTCAAAAAGAAGGAGAAGGAAGAAGAAGAAGAAGAAGAAGAAGAGAAGAAGAAGAGAAGGAGAAGGAGAAGAAGAAGAAGGAGGAGGAGGAGAAGAAGAGAAGAAGAAGGAGAAGGAGGAGAAGAAGAAGGAGAAGGAGCCCTCCTTCTTCTCCTTCTTCTTCTCTCCTTCTTCTCCTCCTCCTTCTCCTTCTTCTTCTCTTCTTTTTTCTTCTTCTCCTCCTCCTTCTCCTTCTCCTTCCCCTTCCCCTCCTCCTCCTCCTCCTTCTTGTTTTTCTTCTCCCTGTTCTCTTCTTGCTTCTTCTCTTTCTTCTTCAATTTAGCTTATTTGTCATATATATGTTGTTGTTCTTCTTCTTCTGACTTTCTTATTCCCATTTTCCAGATTGGATGTACTACATGCATGGAAGCTGGCGTTGGAGTGCTTTAGTTTCCGTTTTTATTTGAGTTGATGAACAATGTGTTGGTTCTTTGTATGTGTTGATGAACAATGTGTTGATGAACAATATATGTGCAACTATATGTATGTATATATGGATGAAACTTTGTATGTGTTGGTTCTTTTGATATATGGGATGTACGTTGATGAACAAATGGCATTGATGAGCTTTATATGTATATCATATATGTGTTGTGATCTATTTATGATATATGTGCTATGAATTATATGTATATGTGCTGTGAAATAGAAAAATAAATAAAAATGTGACAATATAGGCTCTTTGCCGTGTGCCAGCTCATGGCAAAGGCCATTGCCGTCAACCAGCCGACGGCAAAGGTGCCACGTGGCGCCCAGCTGTGCAACCTGGGCAGTAGCAGCTGGCCATATAGTATCTTTGTTGTCTGCTCCCTGGGGGGCAGACGGCAAAGAAGAGGACACAGAGGAGGGGGGAGGAGGAGGCAGACGGCAAAGAGTGGAGAGAGGGGGGGGAAGGACCCGGCAGACGGCAAAGATTGACGCGGAGGCAGACGGCAAAGATCGAGGGGAGGGGAGAGGAGGTGAAGGCAGATGGCAAAGATTGACGGGGAGGCAGACGGCAAAGTTTGACGGGGAGGCAGACGGCAAAGGCTCCGTTAACCCCTAACGGAGGCAACGCCTGTCGGCTGCCGTCTCAAAAGCTTTGCCGACTGCTCCTAATGAAAGCTGACGGCAAAGAACTTTGCCGTCCGCTTTGGGGGGGCAGACGGCAAAGAAGGTCCTATGCCGTCGTAGGCTGACGCAGAAATTTGGCCGGTCATGACAATCTTTGCCGTCTGTGGTATTGTCTTTGCCGTCAGGGATACTGTCTTTGCCGTCTGTGATGGCAGACGGCAAAGAAGGTGATTCCTGTAGTGAAAAGGCCAAAGTTGTCGTTTCTTAAAGTTTGGGGATGTGATGCTTATGTCAAAAAGCTTCAGCCTGAAAAGCTGGAACCTAAAGCGGAAAAGTGCGTCTTCATAGGTTACCCAAAGGAGACAGTTGGGTACACCTTCTATCTCAAATCCGAGGGCAAAGTGTTTGTTGCTAAAAACGGAGCTTTTCTCGAGGAGTTTCTCTCGAGAGAATTGAGTGGGAGGAAGATAGAACTTGACAAGGTTGTCGAACCTCTCATCCCTCTGGATGGTGGCGCAGGGCAAGGGGAAACCTCTGTCGTTGCGACGCCGGTTGAGGAGGAAGTTAATGATGATGATCATGAAACTCCGGTTCAAGTTTCTGTCGAACCACGCAGGTCGACGAGACCACGTGCTGCTCCAGAGTGGTACGGTAATCCCGTCTTATCAATCATGTTGTTGGACAACAATGAACCTGCAAATTATGAAGAAGCAATGGTGGGCCCAGATTCCAACAAATGGCTAGAAGCCATGAAGTCCGAGATAGGATCCATGTATGAGAACAAAGTGTGGACGTTGGAGGTACTGCCTGAGGGCCGCAAGGCTATTCAGAACAAATGGATCTTTAAGAGGAAGACGGACGCTGACGGCAATGTGACCGTTTAGAAAGCTCGACTTGTGGCAAAGGGTTTTTCACAAGTTCAAGGAGTTGACTACGATGAGACATTCTCACCCGTAGCTATGCTTAAGTCCCTCAGAATCATGTTAGCAATAGCTGCATTTTTCGATTGTGAAATCTGGCAGATGGATGTCAAAACGGCGTTCCTTAACGGTTTCCTTAAGGAAGAATTGTATATGATGCAACCCGAAGGTTTTGTCGATCCTAAGAATGCTAACAAGGTGTGCACGCTCCAGCGATCCATTTATGGACTGGTGCAAGCATCTCGGAATTGGAACAAACGCTTTGATGAGGTGATCAAAGCTTTTGGGTTTATACAAGTGGTTGGAGAATCTTGTATTTACAAGAAAGTGAGTGGGAGCTCTGTGGCGTTTCTAATATTATATGTGGATGACATATTGCTGATTGGAAACAACGTAGAGTTTTTGGAGAGCATAAATGATTACTTGAATAAAAGTTTCTCTATGAAGGACCTAGGAGAAGCTGCTTACATTATAGGCATTAAGATCTATAGGGACAGATCAAAACGCCTGATAGGACTTTCACAAAGCACATACCTTGATAAAGTTTTGAAGAGGTTCAAAATGGAACTATCCAAGAAAGGGTTCTTGCCAGTTTTACAAGGTACGAGATTGAGTAAGACTCAGTGCCCAGCAACTGATGAGGATAGAGAGCATATGTGCACCGTCCCCTATGCTTCAACCATAGGTTCTATCATGTATGCAATGCTGTGCACTAGACCGGACGTTAGCCTGGCCGTAAGTATGGCAGGTAGGTTCTAGAGTAATCCAGGAGTGGATCACTGGACGGCGGTCAAGAATATCCTGAAGTACCTAAAAAGGACTAAGGAGATGTTTCTCGTGTATGGAGGTGACGAAGAGCTCGCCGTAAAAGGTTACGTCGATGCAAGCTTTGACACAGATCCGGACGACTCTAAGTCGCAAACCAGATACGTATTTATTCTTAATGGGGGTGCGGTAAGTTGGTGCAGTTCCAAGCAAAGCGTCCTAGCAGATTCTACATGTGAAGCAGAGTACATGGCTGGCTTGGAGGCGGCTAAGGAGGGTGTCTGGATGAAGCAATTCAGGACGGATCTTGGAGTGGTGCCAAGCTCACTGAATCCAATAACCTTGTTCTGTGACAACACGGGTGCCATTGCCTTAGCAAAGGAACCACAGTTTCACAAGAAGTCCAGACACATCAAACGACGCTTCAACCTCCTCCGCGACTATGTCGAAGGGGAGGACGTAAATATATGCAATGTGCACACGGATCTGAATGTAGCAGACCCGCTGACTAAACCTCTTCCACGGGCAAAGCATGATCAACACCAGAACTGTATGGGTGTTAGATTTATTACAATGTAATTCGCATGATGATGTGAGGGCTAGATTATTGACTCTAGTGCAAGTGGGAGACTGTTGGAATTATGCCCTAGAGGCAATAATGAATATAGTTATTATTATAATTCTTGTATCAAGATAATCGTTTATTATCCATGCTATAATTGTATTGAATGAAGACTCATTTACATGTGTGGATACATAGACAAAACACTGTCCCTAGCAAGCCTCTAGTTGGCTAGCGAGTTGATCAAAGGTAGTCAGTGTCTTCTGATTATGAACAAGGTGTTGTTGCTTGATAACTGAACCACGTCATTAGGAGAATCACGTGATGGACTAGACCCAAACTAATAGACGTAGCATGTTGATCGTGTCATTTTGTTGCTACTATTTTCTGCGTGTCAAGTATTTCTTCCTATGACCATGAGATCATATAACTCACTAACACCGGAGGAATACTTTGTGTGTATCAAACGTCGCAACGTAACTGGGTGACTATAAAGATGCTCTACAGGTATCTCCGAAGGTCTTCTTTGAGTTAGTATGGATCAAGACCGAGATTTGTCACTCCGTGTGACGGAGAGGTATCTCGGGGCCCACTCGGTAATACAACATCACACACAAGCCTTGCAAGCAATGTGACTTAGTGTAAGTTGCGGGATCTTGTATTACGGAACGAGTAAAGAGACTTGCCGGTAAACGATATTGAAATAGGTATGCAGATACTGACGATCGAATCTCGGGCAAGTAACATACAGAAGGACAAAGGGAATAACATACGGGATTATATGAATCCTTGGCACTGAGGTTCAAACGATAACATCTTCGTAGAATATGTAGGATCCAATATGGGCATCCAGGTCCCGCTATTGGATATTGACCGAGGAGTCTCTCGGGTCATGTCTACATAGTTCTCGAACCCGTAGGGTCTGCACACTTAAGGTTCGACGTTGTTTTATGCGTATTTGAGTTATATGATTGGTTACCGAATGTTGTTCGGATTCCCGGATGAGATCAAGGACGTCACAAGGGTTTCCGGAATGGTCCGGAAACGAAGATTGATATATAGGATGACCTCATTTGATTACCGGAAGGTTTTCGGAGTTACCGGGAATGTACCGGGAATGACGAATGGGTTCCGGGAGTTCACCGGGGGGGCAACCCACCCTGGGGAAGCCCATAGGCCTTGGGGGTGGCACACCAGCCCTTAGTGGGCTGGTGGGACAGCTCAAGAAGGCCCTATGCACCATAGGAAGAAATTCAAAGAGAAAAGAAAAAAAAGGAGGAGGTGGGAAAGGAAAGAAGGACTCCACCCACCAAACCAAGTAGGACTCGGTTTGGGGGGGGAGACCTTCCCCCCTTGGCTCGGCCGACCCCCTTGGGGCTCCTTGAGCCCCAAGGCAAGGCTCCCCCTCTCCCACCTATATATACGGAGGTTTTAGGGCTGATTTGAGACGACTTTTCCACGGCAGCCCGACCACATACCTCCACGGTTTTTCCTCTAGATCGCGTTTCTGCGGAGCTCGGGCGGAGCCCTGCTGAAACAAGATCATCACCAACCTCCGGAGCGCCGTCACGCTGCCGGAGAACTCTTCTACCTATCCGTCTCTCTTGCTAGATCAAGAAGGCCGAGATCATCGTCGAGCTGTACGTGTGCTGAACGCGGAGGTGCCGTCCGTTCGGCACTAGATCGTGGGACTGATCGCGGGGCGGATCGAGGGACGTGAGGACATTCCACTACATCAACCGCGTTCACTAACGCTTCTGCTGTACGGTCTACAAGGGTACGTAGATCACACATCCCCTCTCGTAGATGGACATCACCATGATAGGTCTTCGTGCGCGTAGGAAATTTTTTGTTTCCCATGCGACGTTCCCCAACAGGTATATCCGCCCCTGCCTCCGGGGCACACGACGCGTGCCTGGGGACTGAGGGTGGAACACACGCCCATGTCACCAGTGCAGGCTTCGTTAGATCGCCAGCAGTTTTTTGGGTACCCGCCGTTGCCCTTAGGATGGTCTAGCCTGACCTGGGGGCATGGCCTAGGGTACCAACGTGGGAACCTGGGGGGCCTCAGCGAGGTGAGTTGGGGCAATGCCCTAGGGACTCAGGACCTACCATTTGGGCGAGCCCTCCAGCCAGCGAGCGCTTGGGGCTCCCCCCATGCTCGAGGGCTCGCTGAGGGCGGGTCACACCATACCGCTACGAGCCTGGGGGACCATGAGCAGAGCACGCGCCTCAGAGGCATGGGGCTCCCGAAGTGTCCCCAGGACCTGCATCGACCTGTAACGCTTCTGCATCATCCTTCAATCCTTCTGGAACCTACTTCATCCCGTGACACTCTCATGTAATAACGAGCCGAGGCTGTATATGCTCAGGGCCCCCCGAGGACGCGGAAGGGGTCCATCCCACGCCTAGTGGCAGCCCTAGGCTCCCCGCTGTGGAGAAGACAAAGGCAATCAACATAGTCCACCAATGACTTCCGGAATCAGGCGCCTATGCCTCGGGGGTAGGGACACTCGTGAGGCCAAAGCGTCCTCGCGACCTCCCAGATACACCCCCACCTTGACACTCTCATGTACTAACGAGCCGAGGCTGTATACGCCCAGGGCCCCCCGAGGACGCGGAGGGGTCCATCCCACGCCTAGGGGAAACCCTATGCTCCGCACTAGGGGGAGACGGAGGCGGTGAATAGCTTAGGTGTCGTACGCGGCCGTTTTGTCGTTCTTTTCTTGTGTTTCAAGTTGCGACCATCAAGGGCCTCCCCTTTTGTATTTTGAGCTATCAAAGGCTTGATGATCTATTTTTTTAAATGTTTTGAAAATAAAATAAGGGCGGGGATTTCCTCTCTATGTGTCTCTCGTTTTACCAAACTCGAGTCCTCTTTCTCCCTTTGTTTTGATTGGTGTTTAGTGGCAACAACGGGAGACCGCCGGGCCTCCCGAGGCAACCGCAAGGGGACTGGAATGGGGAATCGCTCGAGCGCCAAAGGGGACTCCTGAGGCGCGCCTGAGGAGCCTTACCGGTCATAAGCCCACCTGCCGTCCTTGATGCCGTCTTGGAATTCCGGTCGGTATCAAGGGAGGCGGGGCCCCGCCCCTTAGATGCGCCCTTCCTGGCCATACCTAATGGTGGTGGGGAAATGTGCGGGACTGGGACCTGTTGACGTAGAGCGGTTTGAGTGTTAAGGGGGACTCCTGATCAACATGCCTCAGGAGCCTAACTAGTCGCAAGGCCACTCGACCACCCAGGTGCCGGCCACGCCGGCACCCAGGGCTTTGCCACATAAGGGAAAACCTTGGTAACGGGTTGCGCCTCACGGTGGCAGGGAAATGCGCTGGACCGGGACCTGCAGACACAGAGTGCCGAAAGGGTCCTCAAACAGCCCCACAAGCAGGGGGGAATAGTCACAAACGGAGCCATGCTCGCGGGTTAGACCGTTAGCATTGCGACAGCACAGGGCTGCAAGCGACCATGGCCAGAAGGAAAACACCGCACACACCTCGTCCTTAAAGGGCACGTTGAAAGGTACCCTCCAGTTACATCAAAGTTGCTATTAAACCTAGTACGTAACCATATCAGGAGGACAAGGCGGTGGATCAGGAGGACGCATCGTCGCCAGAGCGCATGCCGTAGCCTTTGGGAGCGAGCCTTGTCACCAGGTCTTCCACATGGACCTCGACCAATTCCGTCAGGGCGGCGCATATCGTTTTTGGCACCGGATCCAGCACGGCTGCAAAGTCAATGTCTGGGTCGAGGCGAAGGTGGTGGCTGAAGACGTCGGAGGCCCCTTGTCCCAAGAGGTCACGACTCTCCTCCACCTCAAGACGCTCCATGACACGGAGGAACAAGCCTAGGTACGTACCGTCATCAGGGGCCAGGGGGATTGAGACACCCTCGCTGCAGATGTCGCTCGTAACCTGGGAGGCTCTCCCCTCGAGGGATTGGAACATTCGGGAGCGTTCAAGTTTTAGGCCACGAGCATGGATCGCCTCTGCGGAGGTCTCTCCAACCAGGGAAGCCGCGCCTTTCACCTGTTTGTAAAGAAGAGGCAGTTTACCTTCGACAGTAGCCTGGGCGACCAGCGTGAGTTATCGATGTTTCACTTCCTTATCCAACCTTTTCTGGAGGGCATTGACCTTGTTTTTCATGTGGTCACGACACTCGTAGAAGCGGGACTCCTGGAGCCTCAGCTTCTCACGATAGTCAAGAAGAAGGGAACGCTGAGCCTCTGCCACCCCCTATCGATCTCCTCCTGAAGCTTTGCCTCACGGGAGGCAAGGGATTCCTCAGCAAGCGACACCTGGTGCTCCTTCACCTCCAGACGCTCCCACTCCAGGCTCTGCTCCACCTCTACCAGCGTTAGCGAGTCGGCGGATGCTCGAAAGCCCACGCCGACAGGGAAGAACTCAGTGGGCGGACCCCCTCAGGTGGCCTACAGCCGAGCCTGTACTTCAAGATCGGCTTTGAGGGCGCAAAGCTCCCTGTGGCGATCCTCGGAGGACCTGCGCCGACAATCAGCCTCCTGAGCCTCGGAGAGAGAATGCTCGCGGGCTTCCACTGCTGCAGCAAGAGACCTCAACGCCTCCGCGCGGGCATGCTCACGCTGCAGACGGCTGAGATTCAGGGTGACTTCAAGCTGGCACCACCCCGACCCAAGGTGTCGGCGATCATCCTTCAGGCGGACTTCATTGCTGGCGAGCCCCGCTCCCAGACACTGAAGTGCGTTTGCCGCAGTGCGGAGCAAGCCCCACGACGTAGCATGCACACCTTCAACAGGCCCCAGCGGCCAACAAGAGCTCTCAGTTTATACATGACGAACGGGAGAGCCGCGAGGAGCCTCTTAGCCCGAAACCATATCCGAGGGCTGGTGGCTCACACGCAGGTGCTTTGTCGGAAGGAAGCGCCCCCTCAGGACCCACGTAACCAAGCAGAAGGGGTCCGAAAGGGAGGCATCGCACGGCCTTAGGAGGAACCGTGGGAGGCTCATGCGCGGGGGTCTCGGGAGATTGAACCTCGCGAGGTGCTAGGGGAGAAGCCTCAATGTGCTCGGCCAGCTCAGGGGCCGGCAACACCGATCTGCCTCCCCTGTCGCCTGTGGAGAGCCTACAGAATAAAGGCTGAGAAGGGAGGCGCACAAAGAAAGGACGAAGGAGGGTACGGGCGCTGACTAGTCCACGGCTACCCACTTCATCTTCTACACTAGGGCCCACCGCGAAGAGGGGTGGCCGCCCTCGGGCGACCTCCTCTTCCGACCAACGCGGATGGCTTGGCAAGAAGACACGACGGCCCTCGACTGGAGCTTGAGGGGGGGCGAATTTCAACGCCGACCGGTCGTCACCACCAACCCCGGCTCGACCTGGAGGAAGAACCGGGGGAGCAGGCGATACACCGCCCACCACGGCTGCGGGAGGGGCAGCACGACCAGAGTTCATGTGGGCCTGAACATCGAGGGTCGAGGCCCCGTGGGGGCGCCCATCCCCCTAGGGAGGAACACCAATTCATTGAAGAGCGGCACCCTTGCGATGAGAGCTTCTCGGGCCTTGAAGTTATACAATAGGAGGCCATTCTGGGGAAGCTCGTTAGGATCACCACCAGTCAGCTGACGGAGCAACTCGCACAACATGTTAGGGGAGAGAGGCAAGACCAGGATCCTCATTGGGTCGCGAGGTCCCACGTAGGCCCACATCGGACGGGAATGACGTTGGAGAGGAGTGATCCGCCGATGGATAAAGTCCCGCACCACCATCGCCATCGTCACCCCCGCCCGCTTTAGTTTCTCCAGCTGGATCAGGACCGGCGTGAGCCGGGGGTCATTAATCTCTTCGCGCTTCCACCCCAGGTTTGGCATTGCGGGGGTTGACGGGAGCCGGAATAGGGTTCTGGTCTCGGCAGTTTTGACCTGCACCCACTGCCGCCGGAACCGCTTTGCTTTGGGGAGGAGCTCGGCGTCGAGGGCCTCCGGGGACGAGGCATCGACCGCTCTCAAGGACGCGCACCCGGAGCACTGCTCCTTAGAGATCAATTCGAGTGAGAAGAAGTGGCGAAGTAATGCCACGGAAGGGGTAACACCAACAAATGCCTCACACAAGAACGCGAAGGCCGAGAGGAGAACCAAGGAACTGGGGTCAAGGTGGAGCACGTGGATCTAATAATGCGAAAGCACTACGCTGAGGAAGCTCGAGAACGTTGGAAGTACACAAGAAAGAAAAGCGTGGATATGAAGGGGGACAGCGGGGGTCGCCATCTCGCCCCGAGGCCATGAACCTGGGCAAATCTTGGTGGCTCCCCACTCATTGGAGCCGGTCGCGACTACCAGTCGGATCTTCTCCAATCCCTCGAAGTTCACCATCGTCGAACGACCCAATGCGGGCAGAGGCGCCGTCGGGGCGGTCGGACCTCGCGAGCCTCCGCTTTCCCCCCTTTCGTAGGTATGGCATGGAGGATGAGGGGAAAAGCGACGGAGCGCATGGGGGCTCGGAGGAAGCAGCCGAGATCACACAACAGGAAGAACCGACAGCAAAATCAACGGGATAAAAAGACGGCTCGCGGATGCGGATCCAGCGGATCCAGCGGTTGAGTCCTGCTAAGGCTGGTCTAGCACGGAGAAGACGGGAAGATAAGCTTTTAGTTCGCTGTTCATAGGGCCTGGCCCGTGGGAAATTAGGGCCCGCAACGCCTCGGGCCGCCCCAGGGCTTCGCCCTGAAGCCAACCCGAGTATGTCGTGGGCCTAGGCGCTACTATCAGTGTTCTGGAAATGGGGGTACCCAGACCTACCTGTCTGCGGCCCAGGACTGGCCCACTTCACCGACCAAAACCAACGGGCCCGGCACCACTCAGGGCAAGGCCCACGCGAGGGGCCAAGCCTTATGAGGAGGGGCAGCTTCAGGACCCGCAGGGGGCCTCCTGAGGGCCCCTCCGGAGCGGGAGAGATTCTGCGGCAAGAACCAGCCTCACGGTCAAGGATGACGTGTAGGAAGGACAGGCGAGCAGCGGATTGTAGGATGGTGCAGACCCAGCCTCAAGGCATCTCCCAAAGGTTTCCAGTCCGGTGTAACGAGGCTACCACCGCCTGCCAGCAGGACATACATCATCTCTGGACCCTGCTACCTCTTGAGCTTGCGTTAGTTTTTTCCCTTGAACAGGAAAGGGTGATGCAGCATAGTAGCAGTAAGTATTTCCCTCAGTTTTGAGAACCAAGGTATCAATCCAGTAGGAGTATCAAGATGAAGCACCAATGTACCTGCACAAAAACAGCAAACTCACACCCAACGCTACAAAGGGCTTGTCAATCCCTTCACGAATGATTGCAAGGTGAGATGTGAAGGCAGAAAGTACAACAAAGTAAAAGTGTAGGGCTGGAAATATGATGTGAAGTAGACCCGGGGGTCATAGTGTTCACTAGAGGCTTCTCTCAAGATAACAAATATTACGATGGGTGAACGAATTACTGTCGAGCAATTGATAGAACCACGCAAAGTCATGATGATATCTAAGGCAATGATCATACATATAGGCATCACGTCCGAGACAAGTAGACCGATACTTTCTGCGTCTACTACTATTACTCCACACATCAACCGCTATCCAGCATGCATCTAGTGTAATGAGTTCATGACAAACATAGTAACGCCTTAAGCAATATGACATGATGTAGAGGGATAAATTCATGCAATAGATATAAACCCCGTCTTTTTACCCTTGATGGCACCAACACGATGCGTGCCTCGCTACCCCTTCTGTCACTGGGTGAGGTCACCGCACAGTATGAACCCAAAACCAAGCACTTCTCCCATTGCAAGAATAATAGATCAAGTTGGCCAAACAAAAACCACAACTCAAAGAGAATTACATGGATATGAAATCATGCATATAAGAGATCAGAAGAAACTCAAATAAGACTCATAGATAATCTGATCATAAATCCACAATTCATCGGATCTCGACAAACACACCGCAAAAGAAGATTACATCGGATAGATCTCCATGATGATCATGGAGAACTTTGTATTGAAGATCCAAGAGAGAGAAGAAGCCATCTAGCTACTAGCTATGGACCGCAAGGTCTATGGTGAAATACTCACGCATCATCGGAGAGGCAATGGTGTTGATGAAGAAGCCCTCCGTATCCGAATCCCCCCTCCGGCAGGGCACCAGAATGTGCCCCAGATGGGATCTTGCGGAGACAGAAGCTTGCGGCGGCGGAAAAGTATTTTCGTGGATCTCTCTCGTGGTTTTGGATTTTTCAGGGATTTATAGGCGGAAGAAGTAGGGCAGACGAGCCACAAGGGGCCCACAAGCATGCTAGGCGCGGGCACCCCTGGTCGTGCCTAGGGAGCTTGTGGCCTCCCCTGGTGGGCTCTCCCTTGGTTCTCATGCCCCCTGCGTATCTTCTTTTCCGGAAAAAAAATCTTTTTGAAAGTTTTATTCCGTTTGGACTCCGTTTAATATTTTCTTGTGAAAAGTGTCAAAAACACGGAAAAAACAAGAACTGGCACTTGGCACTAAGTTAATAAGTTAGTCCCAAAAAAGATATAAAAGGCACACAAAACGTCCAAAGTTTGAAAAGATAATAGCATGGAAGCATCAAAAATTATAGATACGTTGGAGACGTATCAAGCATCCCCAAGCTTAACTCCTGCTCGTCCTCGAGTAGGGAAGTGATAAAGACTGAATTTTTGATGTGGAATGCTACCTAGCATATTTGTCCTTTGTAACTTTTTTCATGTGGCATGAATGTTCAGATCCGTAAGATTCAAAACAATAGATTTCTATTGACATGAAAACAATAATACTTCAAGCAAACTAGCAAGGTAATCATGAACTTTCGAAATAACAAGGCCAAAGAAAATTATCCCTACAAAATCATATAGTCTGGCCATGCTCCATCATCCCCACACAACTTATTTAAATCATACACAACCCCGATATTGGCCAAGTAATTGTTTTCGCACTCTTACATTCTCAGACCTTTTTCAACTCTCACGCAATACATGAGGGTGAGCCATGGATATATCACTATAGGTGGAATAGAGTGTGGTGGAGGTTGTGAGACAAAAACGAGGAGATGGTCACATCGACTCGGCGTATCAAAGGGCTATGGAGATGCCCATTAATAGATATCAATGTGAAAGAGTAGGGATTACCATGCAATGGATGCACTTAGAGCTATAAGTATGTGAAAGCTCAAAAGGAGAACTAGTGGGTGTGCATCCAACTTGCTTACTCACGAAGACCTAGGGCAATTTTTGAGGAAGCCCATCATTGGAATATACAAGCCAAGTTATATAATGAAGATTCCCACTAGCATATTGTGGTGACAAAACACAAGTGTGGAAAAGATAGTAGCATTGTCACTTATCTCTTATGAAGAACATGGTGCTATTATGAAGCACAAGTGTGGAAAAGATAGTAGCATTGTCCCTTCTCTCTTTTTCTCTCTTTTTTTATTTTATTTTGTTTGGGATCTTTGGCCTCTTTCCATATCTCTCTTTTTTTGTGTGGGCAACTTTGGCCCCTTTTTTTTATTTCCTCACATGGGACAATGCTCTAATAATGATGATCATCACACTTTAATTTACTCACAGATCAATGCCTAGAACGATGAGGAATCTATAGGAAATGCCTCCGGCAGTGTACCGGGATGTGCAACGATCTAGCTTGGCGTATGACGTTGAAACATCTCGCTAGCTATCTTATGATCATGCAAAGGCAATATGAAAGTGACGGCACATGTCATGAGACGGAACGGTGGGAGTTGCATGGCAATATATCTCGGAATGGCTATGAAAATGCCATAGTAGGTAGGTATGGTGGCTGTTTTGAGGAAGGAATATGGTGGGTTTGTGCACCAGCGAAAGGTGCGCGACACTAGAGAGGTTAGCAATGGTGAAAGGTGAAAGTGCATCTATACCATGGACTCACATTAGTCATGAAGAACTCACATACTTATTACGAAAGTTTTTATTAGTAATCAAAACAAAGTACTAAACGCATACTCCTAGGGGAAGGGTTGGTAGGTGTTAACCATCGCGCGATCCCGACCGCAACACAAAGGATGAGAATAAATAAATCAATCATGCTCCGACTTCCTAACATAGCGGTTCACCATACGTGCATGCTACTGGAATCACTAACTTCAACACAAGTATTTCTAGATTCACAACACCCTACTAACATAACTCTTAATATTACCAAATCCATGTCTCAAAACTATTTGAGAGGAATCAAACTTCTCTTTCTAATCAATGCACATGAAGATGGAAGTTTTATTGTATCCTCTTTGGGTGCCTACCACCTTTGGGACTACTTTCATAGCACAAGCCAACTACCAAGTTACTCAGAGAGATCACTCTCAAAAAGATATAAGTGAAGACCGAGAGTTCTTATTTCTCCAAAATATGACACCGCCGTGCTCTAAAAGATCTAAGTGAAGCACTTAGAGCAAAGTTATCTAGCTCAAAGGATATAAGTGAAGCACATGTTAGCTAAATTGCCTGACTCAAAAGATATAACCGAAGCTCAATGATTATTCTAGCCAATTCACGATGAGTGCATGTATCTCTCAAAAGTTGTGCAGCAAGGATGATTGTGCCTCAACAAAAAGAAAAGACTCCTACATACAAGACGCTCCAAGCAAAACACATATCATGTGGTGAATAAAAATATAGCTCCAAGTAATGTTACCGATGGATTGAAGACGAAAGTGGGGATGCCTTCCCGGGGC
This sequence comes from Hordeum vulgare subsp. vulgare, assembly GCF_904849725.1. NCBI lineage: Eukaryota > Viridiplantae > Streptophyta > Magnoliopsida > Poales > Poaceae > Hordeum > Hordeum vulgare. The sequence continues at coordinate 377,138,123 of NC_058524.1, read as the reverse complement.
ATCCCCAAGCTTAGGCTTTTTGGTGTCCTTGAATTTGGCTGGGGATTCCTTGGGCATACCCAAGCTTGAGCTCTTTCCACTCTTTATCCCTTTGTCCATGAGAACATCGCCCAAAACTTGAAAACTTCACAACACAAAACTTAAATAGAAACTCGTGATATCATTAGCACAAGAAAATAAACTACCACCTATTAGGTACTGTAGAAAACTTGATTTCTATTTATATTGGTGTTAGATTACTGTATTCTCACTTTTCCATGGCTAATACCCCCGATACTATCCATAGTTTCATCAAAATAAGCAATCAACACAAGAAAAACAGAATCTGTCAGAAACAGACTAGTCTGTAGCAATCTGTATACTTCGTATACTTTTGGTATCTCAAAACTTCTCAACAATTACGACAGTATGGTAAATTGGCATATGAACCATCAGAAAAAAGAATCAACTCAAAAGCTCTTTCCGGATAAAAATGAAAAATAATTTCGTGAGCGAAAAGTTTCTGTCTTTTTCCAGCATGATCAAACAACCATCACCAAACTAGTCATAAAGGTTTTACTTGGCTCAAACACAAAAAGAAACACAAAAGACACAATCATAACAGAATTATGATGGTGTGGACGCAACAAAATATAAAGCAAAAAGTAAAGATAAATTCACTGGGTTGCCTCCCAACAAGCGCTATTGTTTAACGCCCTTAGCTAGGTATAAGGTGATAGAATCACGTATCCTCGTCTTTGGTGCTCAAACCATAAGTATCCCTCATCATGGATTCATAAGGCAATCTTATTTTATTTCTAGGAAAATGTTCCATGCCCTTCTTTAAAGGAAATTGAAATCTAATATTCCCTTCCTTCATATCGATGACAGCACCAATAGTCCTTAGGAAAGGTCTACCAAGAATGATAGGACATGTAGGATTGCAATCAATATCAAGCACAATGAAATCCACGGGTGCATAGTTCCTATTTTCAATAATAAGAACATCATTGATCCTTCCCATGGGTTTCTTAACAGTGGAATCTGCAAGATGCAAATTAAGAGAGCACTCATCAATCTCATTAAGGCCTAGAACATCACATAAAGACTTTGGAATCGCGGAAACACTAGCACCCAAATCACACAAAGCATTGCATTCATAGTTTTTGATCTTGATTTTGATAGTAGGTTCCCACTCATCATGAAGCTTTCTTGGAATAGAAACTTCCAACTCAAGTTTCTCTTCAAGAGATTTATCATAGCATCGACGATATGATCGGTAAAGGCCTTGTTTTGGCTATAAGCGTGTGGAGAGTTTAGCATGGATTGCATCAAGGTAATACATTCAATCGAAGAGAAACTATCATAATTGAATTCCTTGAAATCCAAATTAGTAGTTTCATTACTACTCAAAATTTTGATATCCTCTACTCCACGTTCAATGCTTGTAGCATCAAGATAGATAGACTCCGAATCATTGGGGCGTTTTTCAACCAAGGTGGATTCATATCCAGCCCCATCATCATTAGGTTTGACACTAGAAAACAAGGATTCAATGGGAGTCACACCAAGCACTTTAAGATCTTCATGATTCTCATCACGAGAACACGCCTTTTTAAGCCATTCATGCCTAGCATGAATTTGGGCGGTTCTTTCTTTACTCTCATTCATGGAAACACACATAGCTTTCAAAGTTTCATTCATATTGATCTTGGGGGAGCACATCTAACTTTCAAAGCATCAATATCAAGAGACATTCTATCAACGCTCCTAGCCAAATCATCAATTTTGAGTAGTTTTTATTCTATGGACGCATTGAAAATCTTTTGTGAGTTGATAAACTCTTTGATATTACTCTCTAGATCAGAGGGTAATTTATTGTAATTTCCATGAGTATTCTTGTGGGAGTTGCCAATGTTATTAGAGGGATTACTAGGAAAAGGCCTAGGAATATAGTTTCCTCTAAAAGCATTGTTGTTGCCAAAATTATTCCTACCAACAAAATTAACGTCCAATCTCTCGTTGCTACTCTCAATCAAGGAAGACAAGGGCATATCATTCGGATCTAAAGGAGCACCTTTACTAGCAAACAATTTCATTAACTCATCCATCTTACCACTCAACGAGTTAATTTATTCTATAGCATGGAGCTTTTTACTAGTAGGTGACCTTTCAGTGTGCCACTGAGAATAGTTTGTCATGATATTGTCTAGGAGTTTTGTGGCTTCTCCTGATGTGATTTCCATGAAGGTTCCACCGGAAGCGGACTCCAAGATATTTCTAGAAGCAAAATTCAAACCAGCGTAGAAGATTTGTATAATCATCCAAAGACTCAAGCCATGAGCGGGACAATTTCTAATAATCAATTTCATTCTCTCCCAAGAATGTGCAACATTTTCATGATCAAGTTGCTTAAAATTCATGATATCATTACGGAGAGAGATAATCTTAGCCGGCGGAAAATACTTGGATATATAAGCATCTTTGCACTTGTTCCAAGAATCAATACTATTTTTGGGCAAAGATGAAAACCAAGTTTTTTCTCGATCTCGCAATGATAAAGGAAATAGCGTCAATTTAATCACATCATTATCCACATCTTTCTTCTTTCGCATATCGCAAAGCTCAATGAAGGTATTAAGATGGGATGTGACATCTTCACTAGGAAGGCCTGAGAATTGCTCTTTCATAACAAGATTCAACAAAGCAGCATTGATTTCATATGATTCCGCACTAGTGGCGGGAGCAATCGGAGTACTAATAAAATCATTATTATTAGTATTCGAGAAGTCACAAAGTTTGGTGTTTTCAGTCATGGTGACTTCAGCAAGCAGACAAGCACACAAGCGAACACAAAGAAAGCGGAAGAAAAGGGCAAATGAAAAAGGCAAATATTTTTGTAAATTTTTGTTTTTCAGAAGTGGGGGAGAGGAAAACGAGAGGCAAAAAAAAGTAAATGCAAGAGATGAGTTTGTGACACTTACTTGGATAAGCTTCACTTGATGCTCCCCGGCAATGGCGCCAGAAATTCTTCTTGCTACCTCTTGAGCTTGGGTTGGTTTTTTTCCTTGAAGAGGAAAGGGTGATGCAACAGAGTAGAAGTAAGTATTTCCCTCAGTTTTGAGAACCAAGGTATCAATCCAGTAGGAGTATCAAGATGAAGCACCGATGTACCTGCGCAAATACAGCAAACTTGCACCCAACGCTACAAAGGGGTTGTCAATCCCTTCACGATTGATTGCAAGGTGAGTTCTGAAGTTGGAAAGTGCAGCAAAGTAAAAGTGTAGGGCTGAAAATATGATGTGAAGTAGACCCGGGGGCCATAGTGTTCACTAGAGGCTTCTCTCAAGATAGCAAATATTATGGTGGGTGAACAAATTACTGTCAAGCAATTGATAGAACCGCGCAAAGTCATGACGATATCTAAGGCAATGATCATACATATAGGCATCACGTCTGAGACAAGTAGACCGATACTTTCTGCATCTACTACTATTACTCCACACATCGACCGCTATCCAACATGCATCTAGTGTATTGAGTTCATGAAAAACAGAGTAACGCCTTAAGAAAGATGACATGATGTAGAGGGATAAATTCATGCAATAGATATAAACCCCATATTTTTACCCTTGATGGCAACAACACGATGCGTGCCTCGCTACCCGTTCTGTCACTGGGTGAGGTCACCGCACGGTATGAACCCAAAACCAAGCACTTCTCCCATTGCAAGAATCATAGATCAAGTTGGCCAAACAAAACCCACAACTCGAAGAGAATTACAAGGATATGAAATCATGCATATAAGAGATCAGAAGAAACTCAAATAAGACTCATAGATAATCTGATCATAAATCTACAATCCATCGGATCTCGACAAACACACCGCAAAAGAAGATTACATTGGATAGATGTCCATGATGATCATGGATAACTTTGTATTGAAGATCTAAGAGAGAGAAGAAGCCATCTAGCTACTAGCTGTGGACCCGAAGGTCTATGGTGAACTAATCGCGCATCATCGGAGAGGCAATGGTGTAGATGAATAAGCCCTCCGTATCCGAATCCCCCCTCCTGCGGGGCAGAAGAACATGCCCCAGATGGGATCTTGCGGAGACAGAAGCTTGCGGCGGCGAAAAAGTATTTTCGTGGATCTCTCTCGTGGTTTTGGCTTTTTCGGGGATTTATAGGCGGAAGAAGTAGGGCAGACGAGCCACACGGGGCCCACAAGCCTGCTAGGCGCGGGCCCCCTTGCTGCGCCTAGGGGGCTTGTGGCCTCCCCTGGTGGCCTCTGCATTGGTTCTCACGCCCCCTGCGTATCTTCTGTTCCGAAAAAAATCTTTACAGAAGTTTTATTACGTTTGGACTCTGTTTAATATTCTCCTCTAAAAATGGTCAAAAACACGGAAAAAATAGGAACTGGTACTTGGCACTAAGTTAATAAGTTAGTCCCAAAAAATTTATAAAAGGCAAACAAAACATCCAAAGTTTGACAAGATAATAGCATGGAACCATCAAAAATTATAGATACGTTGGAGACGTATCAGACCCGTCCCCGCTGCACTGACAACCACTTTGCAGGCGAAGACCACCTTTGGATGGGGGAGCATGTTCCACCGCCCCCCTTTAAAATTGGCCATTGTGGCATCCATTCCCGCCCTTGTAATAAGGGAAGAGGACCCGGGCCGCGGCTATATATAGAGGATAGGTTGCTCAGTAGAGGGGGGATCCATTCAATCGCACACCCGCACCCCGCGAAGGCCACTCAGCCTTCGGAGGCTCTCAACCACTGTACTAGTTCATCCATCAACCTCCACGAGAGGCAATCCACCAAAGCAGGAGTAGGGTATTATGCTTCTTAGCGGCCCGAACCTGGGTAAATTGTCGTGTTCTGTGTCTTCCTCACCATCAAGTAGGTTCTCTCCCATCCACTGCGAGTGGCGAGCTAAGTGAGGCAAGACATGAGAGATCTTTGTACATGCCCCAAGGTTCAAATCTTAAGGATTTTGCGGAGCCCAAAATCCGACAGACAAAGAGATGGAGGGAAGGAGGAAACGAGGGAGGGAGGGAGGGAGTGAGAGAGAGAGAGAGAGAGGGGAGGGAGGGAGGGAGGGAGAGAGGGAGAGAGGGAGGGAGGGAGAGAGAGGGAGGGAGGGAGTGAGAGCGACAGAGAGAGAGATGGAGGGAGGGAGGGAGAGAGGGAGGGAGGGAGAGAGAGAGCGAGGAAGGGAGGAAGGGAGGGAGGGACACTAGCCGGACACCTACCGCCCTGTTTCCAAACCCCATCATAGACGGCTTCAAAGTAAGCAAAGTACTCATGGACGGGGCGGCGGCCTTAGCCTCATTTATGAGGATACCTTGGAAAAAATGCAATTTGATCAATCTTAGATCAAGCAAGGTTCAACCACCTTCTGAGGCATTGTCCCTGGCAAAGAGGCACATTGCATAGGACGACCCGAGGAGCTTGTGTTCCACATCGTGCCATTCCATAGTGGCTACCACACCCTATTAGGACGGGGGTCCTTCACAAGATTCTAGGCCATACCACACTATGGGTACGTGAAGCTGAAGATGCGAGGGCCAAATGGTATAATCACAATCGAAAGTGATCCCCACATGGTGCTGCAAGCCGAAAATAAGACGACATCCCTAGCCTTGGAGGAACTAGCTGAAACCCTGCCCATAGAAGAACTAACAGCCCTACGGGCCGTGGTGGATAAAGATGATATAGTCCTTGGCAAGCGACCCAAATCCACGTATTTCGAGCCGGCGGATGAAATTATCAAATTCCAGGTACATCAACGGACCCTAATAAAACCGCATCCATTGGTGCCCACTCGGAGCCTGCAGTAGACGAAGCACTATGCGCCTTATTATGAGAAAACTGGGATATATTTGCGTGGCATCCCTCAGATATGCCAGGGATCCCCAAGGGGTTGTCCGAGCATAGCTAGAAAATAATAGCAGTTTTCAAGTCGGTAAAACAAACCCTGCGATGTTTTTCTAAACCAAAGCGTCAAGCCATGGGGGAAGAACTGGCCAAGTTATTTGAGGTCGGGTTCATCAAGGACATCAAACACCCTGTATGGTGAGCAAACTTGGTCATGGTACCGAATAAGGATAAATCATGGCGGCTATGCGTTGATTTCAAAGACCTTAACAAAGCATGCCCTAAGTACCCCTTTCCACTACACCGAAAAGATCAGATCATCGATGCAATAGATGTCACGACTTCATGTGCTTCCTCGACGCCTTATAAAATTGGCTTACACTAACCAAAAGCTAAATCATGATTGTCTTAATACAAAAATCCATATAAATCATCATACATAAAAGTAGGGTCCGACTACAGACGAAATCAAACGATAAAAGTGACATACATCATTGATATATATCCGAGGTTACCGTTGTGAAACCCATCGTATGATTGAGGAAGAAGGATAAGAATAACTCCAAATCAAACAAGCATCATGCTCACGTCAAAGCATCACATTACATGTACCTCTAACTATTTTAGTAGTAATTTGTGAGCCACGGGGACTAAACAATCTCATATCCAAGGGTATCAAAACTAGGAAGCTTAATAGGTGAGGTATGGTTAAGTGGTGAGCCTGCAACAAGCAATAAGCATATATTTGAGTGTCTAGATTATGAGTAGTATAACAAGAAGAGTATATATGCATAAACGGACAAGTAACAATAATGATCAAGAAGTGATCCTTAAGACCTACTTACAAGTTAAACATAACCCCACTGTGTTCCCTTCTAGCTTCAAACCTCACAAGAAGAGACAATCACATTTACACACACAGTCAGAGGGAGGGATGGAGGGAGATAGAGAGAGAGAGGGAGGGAGGGAACGAGGAAGGGAGGGACGGAGAGAGAGCTAGATAGAGAGGGAGGGAGGGAGGGAGGGAGAGAGAGGGAGGGAGGGAGGGAGGCAGGGAGAGAGAGGGAGAGAGCGAGGAAGATAGAGAGCGAGAGAGAGAGAGAGGGAGGGAGGGAGAGAGGGAGGGAGGGAGAGAGAGACCAAGGAGGAGAAAGGGAGGGAGGGAGGGAGGGAGAGATGGAGGGAGGGAGAGAGAGGGAGGGAGGGAGGGAGGAGGGAAAGGAGGGAGGGACACTAGCCGGACACCTCCCGCCCTATTTCCAAACCCCATCATAGATGGCTTCAAACTAAGCAAAGTACTCATGGATGGGGCGGGGGCCTTAACCTCATTTATGAGGATACCTTGGGAAAATGGAATTTGATCAATCTTAGATCAAGCAAGTTTCAACCACCTTCCAAGGCCTTGCCCCTGGCAAAGAGGCACGCTGCATAGGACAATCCGAGGAGCTCGTGTTCCACATCGTGCCATTCCATAGTGGCTACCACACCCTATTAGGATGGGAGGCATTCACAAGATTCTAGGCCATACCACACTATGGGTACGTGAAGCTGAAGATCCCAGGGCCAAATGGTATAATCACAATCGAAAGTGATCCCCACATGGCGCTGCAAGCCGAAAATAAGATGACATCCCTAGCCTTGGAGGAACTAGCTGAAACCCTATCTGCACAAGAACTAAAAGCCCTACGGGCCGTGGTGGATAAAGATGATGGAGTCCTCGACAAGCGAACCAAATCCACATCTTTCAAGCTGGCGGATGAAATTATCAAATTCAAAGTACATCCAACGTGCCCTAAGAAAACCGCATCCATTGGTGCCCACCTGGAGCGTGTAGTAGATGAAGCACTATGCGCCTTCCTATGAGAAAACTGGAATATATTAGCCTGGCATCCCTCAGATATGCCAGGGATCCCCAAGGGGTTGTCCGAGCACAGCTTGAACATAATAGCAGTTTTCAAGCCGGTAAAACAAACCGTGCGATGTTTTTTCTAAACCTAAGCGTCAAGCCATGGCGGAAGAACTGGCCAAGTTATTGGAGCCCGGGTTCATCAGGGACATCAAACACCCTGACTGGCTAGCAAACTTGGTCATGGTACCAAATAAGGATAAAATCCTAGCGGCTATGCGTCGATTTCAAAGACCTCAACAAAGCATGCCCAAAGGACCCCTTTCCCTTACCCCGAAAAATCAGATCATCGATGCAATAGATGTACACGACTTCCTGTGCTTCCTCGACGCCTTATAAAATTGGATTACACTAACGAAAAGCTAAATCATGATTGTCTTAATACAAACATCCATAGAAATATTCATACATAAAAGTAGGGTCCAACTACAGACGAAATCAAACGATAAAAGTGACATACATCCTTGCTATATATCCCAGGTTACCATCGTGAAACCCATCCTATGATTGAGGAAGAAGTATAAGAATAATTCCAAATCAAACAAGCATCATGCTCACGTCAAAGCATCACATTACATGTACCTCTAACAATTCTGTAGTAATTTGTGAGCCCAGGGGACTCAACAATCTCATATCCAAGGGTATCAAAACTAGGAAAGCTTAATAGGTGAGGTATGGTTAAGTGGTGAGCCTGCAACAAGCACTAAGCATATATTTGAGTGTCTAGCTTACGAGTACTAGAATAAGAAGAGTATATATGCATAAACGGACAAGTAACAATAATGATCAAGAAGTGATCCTTAAAACCTACTTATGAGTCAAACATAACCCCACTATGTTCCCTTCTTGCTTCAAACCTCACAAGAAGAGACAGTCACATTTACAGACACGATCACAGGGAGGGAGGGAGGGGGGAGGGAGATGTGGCATCCCGATTCAACGAATTGGATTACCAGTGTTTCCAACCCAGAGATCATGTATTATGGAAACACTCAACAACTTGGCACAAAACTGAACTGACTTTATAGATAGCATAAGGTTATAGATACATATGTTACACTGATAGCGAGGCCAAATGCACCCTTGGTGTTGCACAGTATCTGCATTATTTATGAGACATAGAGGGACCTCGAAACTACTAAGTACCTCTATGGCGTACTGGAACATAGTGGCAACTCCATACACAGGGACACTGCTGTGGACACTTCCTAGTACGCATCATGAGGATCTCCGTCCTCGGCTTCTCCTGCATCTGGCATGATACACCAGGTAAGTACTTGGAATGTGCTCGCAAGCTCATGATAACCAAGAAATGCAGCAAAAAATAGCATGGCAAAAAAGTAGGAATAAAACCACTTAGCTTTATAACATCCACTTACTCATGTCCGGGGTTGTCTCACAACCATCAGAATGCTTATTAGCATCTCCCCTCAACTGGAGGGTCCTTCCATCATTACTAACATCCACGCGGTTGACCATCTATTGAGGTCTGGTCGGGCTGTCCATTACCGTGGAGACGGCTATTCGAATAGGTTTTGACACTCTGCAGAGGTTGCACACTTTACCCACACTTTGGAGCACTAACCTCGTGATCCCATTCGGGTGGACCAACATTGCTCCAACGCAACTTGCCTGACCCGTCTCTCATCAAATCCCCGGAACCACTCCCTTCCGGAGTCCTTCCCTGGGTGGCCCTGTGTCCTCATGACACCTCCCACCGTCGTGGCCAAAAAAAAACTGTCCCAACCGGGGACGGGCCCAACTCAAATTAACTGGGCTAACAGGGTTATCACCGCCCACCGGGCCAAGGTGGCACGCGTGCATAACCCTCCCTCTTTGGGGCATATCGGCGAGAGATCACGCAGAAAGCCCAAGTCACGGCCTTCCCATACCGGCAAGAGGTGGTTGTACGATTATGCCCGACCAGGTGACTCATGATTATCCATCATGCCATAGTAACCATAGTGATTCATAAGCATATATCTCTATATGATGGTTTATTAAATAATTATTCCTTAGCAAGTTAAGCAAATATAATGCATGAAGATGTGAGCTATGCTATTGAAAACTACATCACATGGATATGATGGCTTGCCTTGATCAGTGGGGTTGTTCAAACACTCCTGGTCTTCAAAGTTTCCCTCTTAAAATGTGTTTGAAATAGCAAAAGAAAATGAAAAGCATTAAATACCTTTTTATTAACCAGAATTTCTATAAGTGTCAGAAAATACCAAAATTTACAAGATTTGGACTTGTAAATAAAAAGATTTAACTTTATAAGTGTCACAATTCCAATACCAACTCAATGCAAAAAGAATCACGTGATTTGGACTTGTAAATAAAAAGATTTAAATGGTCAAAGTTTCTGTTTAAATCTGGAATAAATAAAAGAAATAGAATTCCTGGGAGGGCCCACGTCGAAGGCGCGAAGTGGAGGGGCGCCTCCACTTAACGCTTTGGCCGCAGGCCGCAGCCACTGGTAGGTGGAACCTGCCCTTTTAAAACAGAGAGAGAGGAGGGGGAACAGAGGAGGGCGGCTCATCGGCGACGCTCAACGGCGATAGAGACGGCGGCGAGGCTGGGAGATGACGGGAATGGATCGGGAGCTCGACGGCGGTCCTCCCTGTACCCGCCCCTTCTTCTCCACCGGGTGGAGGCTACGGTGGTCGTCGACGGCGACGGTTCCGGCAGGGATTCGACTCACCGATGGCTCGAGGAGCACCAGAGGGACCAAGGGAACTTGATGACGGCCTTGGATTAGATTGGGGAAGGGCGGAGGAGGCTGGCGACAGAGGGGATTTGGCGGCGGAGCTTGTCGCCGGAGCTGAGGGAGACGAGCTCCCGGCTCTTGTTGGGAGTCTCTGGGGCTAATCCAGGGGTGGAGGAGAGGGGTGAGAGCTAGGAGGGGTTCGGGAGCGCCTTATATAGGCCAGCGAGGAGCGCTGCCGAGCTCTCCCCAAGCGGCGAGGCTCGGTCTTGCCACTGGGGCAAGGATGGCGATCTGGCTGTCGCGACGTGGGGTGAGGTGATGGAGGAGGTCAGGGGAGCAACGGGACGGGTCCGGAGCCATTAATGGCTTGCGGACGACCACAGTGGCCGAAGCCCACTGTGTTGCCCATGGCGAAGCTTGGCCGGGATCGATGACGGCCTTCTCCGCTGACCCAGAGGGTAGGGAGGTGCCACACGGCTACCTCGGACCTTGTCGGCGCTTAGGACAAGGGGGGCAGCGATTGACGGCTCGGGGCAGCTCGCTGTCACTGGAGCTGCGCAGAGCGCGCTTTGTGGCATGCCAGGACCGTGATCACCATAGTTGCAGCCATCGTGATGCCATGCAAGCCTTGAAACCCTGTTTATTGAGTCGACCAGCCTTCCAGAAGTCACCATCCACTGCTTGCCTGAACATACAAGCTCTGGTGTGACTAGGAACATCAACAACAGGTTCTGCCAGCACACTTTGGGAAGTTCTAGAGCTCAACAGGGTTGGGATTAGAGCAAGATGAGATGTCTAGAAGAATCAGCATAGAAAAGACTCTAAACTGGCAAGGATTGGCAAGGTTTGAAGATCAAATGAATATAGTTCCTTTGAAAACCATCTTTCTGGTCCAGAACACCAATGAGCTCCTAGCACCCAATTCCAAGCTTTGCTACCAGTGTCATTTGGTGGGGAAGTGTCATTTGGTAGTGCACACATGCCCAAAACTTTGTAGCTCCATTGTACTCTCCTAGCTGGCACTTCCTTCACAAAGGTCTTGTTTTAGCAGAAACTTAAGGAGTGTTTTTGCTCAAAATTTGTATTGAACCATGGGATGTTATTACATATTGGAACCATATATGATCCCTAGTAACTACAGGAGTTTATTTGAAATTTTTCAAAACAGGAATCATAGGGTTGCGTCACAAAGGGATAATTCTGGTGAGAAAATAAATAATTATTCCGGCCATAATTATCCAATGGACAAAGAAATATTTTTGAATATTTTGAAATCATATGGCATGGAGAAGATGTTGCAAAACTTTTGGGTCTTAAAGCTCATCCAATCTATAGGTTGCTTCACAACCCATAGTGATGGCATAATTCCCAAAATAGAAAAAGATAATTATTTGATGAAATAAAATATTGCAAATAAATCTCAGAAAGGTTTTAGCAAGAAGCAAATGGTTTTGGGTTGTTTGAGACAAGAAAACAGAGATTTCATAATCCAACTTGCTTTGAGAATTTGAAAATCCACCAAATTGCAAGTGATCTTCAAAAATATTTTAAAAATAAAAGGTTTGAAAATATTTTAAAATAATATTATTAGGATGCCCCGGGCGCATGCGTGTGTATTTGGTCACAAAATGGTCAATGACGAGAACAGAGAGAACTAACAACTATGAAGGGATGCACGTTCTGAAAAATGACGTCAATGAAGTGCCAACATCATGCGCATGATGCGATGATGAATGCAGAAACAAATAGATCACATTGTGATAATTAAATAATCTGGAATCATTTGGAGCGTCGGTCTCGGGCAGTTACAACTCTTCTATACAAACACGAGATCTCAACCCAAGATCTTAGAATGATAAGAGGAAGAGGAAGAGGAAGAGGAAAGGAATATGTAAAACTTAGTTTCTTCTTTGGTAGATGAGTGAAACCAACAAAGCTTGGAGGTTGCAAAGAGATAAAGAATGACACGAAGAACAAGAGCGAATTTAAAAAAATGGGCAACACTTCTTTTGAAATCGAAGCGAAACTTGATAAGATGGAAATAACTCGAAAAGATTTTGCCACACTCCGGCTAAATGGATAAGCAAGTAAATAAACTTGATCTTGAAAAAATAAGATGATGGGTTCACGAGAGCAACATCACAATGGCTCTGAAACAAAAGAACAAAAGCTAGATCGATGGGAAGAAAAGAACTGAGAAGGTAATGCGAACTCAAACCACAAATGAATTCGAAACACATCCTTAAATGAAGAGATTGAATGAAGGTTTTTTAAAATCAACAAAGAAAAGAATGTGTTTGTTGTGGGCTTATAGAAATCATCTCAAAATTATGAGGTGAAAACTAGCTACTAACAGAATCAAAGATTGCTTGGGAGCAATGAGTTAACCAAAATTTCTTTCACTAAGAGGATACATTGAGAAGTTGGATCATTGACAAGGACCGCGAATGCAGCAATCCTTAGGAAATGATTTAGGTGAAATCTAAACCAAGAAATCTCAAAGGAAGACAAATGGGTTTAAATATATTATTCTTCACTAATTCTATTCGACACTCCTCGTGAATCAAGAATGGTATAAAATTATCTCAAGGGAGGAAGACTTGCAATTTGAAAAGCAAGATAAAGTATACTTAAGGTACTACCACAAGAATCTTGAAGCACACCTCGAGAAAGAATTACATCCTTAATGATACACTATTAAGAACCTCCGTATACAAAAGATTGTTCAAAAGAAATGAAGGTTGAAAAGAATAATATTGTGACCTTGCAAAGTTTTAGATGAAGCTTCCCGACAAAATAATTGAGAAAAAATTGGAACTCCAAAAAGAAAAGATAAACAACTTAGAAACGTGGATTTGATATCATGAACAACTTCAGACAAAGGATTGAAATCATCACTAGAAAACAAGAATAAGAATTGTATTATGCTTATCCTTCATCAAGTTGAATAGATGACAAGCAAAGGATTTGGCATACTACTTATTCTTCTTGAAAAGTTTGAAGAATATGATGAACTTGAAAAACTCTCGAACAAACCACCAGTAAAAGTTTGGAAGGAATTGGAACATTATGAAGGAATGGAATTATATGAAAACAAAGAGATCACGATCCTATAATAGAAGTCTGAACAAGCCAACGGAATAATTGAGATATGAACAAAGAGACAACATTTGAGAAGAATTGGAGAACGAAAGCTCAAAGTTGAGAACAAAAAAATCTTCTAAATTGATGCTCTTCGGAGGCTCAATGAATGAAAATAACTCTCAAATGTTCCATATAGATATGGGAGCAATTACTCATGAGTTAAAACAATTTGAGAAGAATAGGATCATGCCTGAAACACGAATTCCATGAGGACGGGCAAAGATTTAAGAGTTTATTTAAGAGAAACTCTCCTTCGGTATTCAAGATGAGAATGTTGACAAAAAACGTGAGAGTGTGGATTAATAGGAATGATAGAATACTCATATCAACAATGAATTCTTTTTTACGGGAGCCCATTCAAAAAGAACTCCAAAGTTAAGCATGCTTTGCTTGGAGCAATTGTAGGATGGGTAATGTTTCGGGAAGTTGCGTAACAACCCAAGAGCGACTCTCTAGAAGAATTCCTTTTGATTTCATTATGGCCGTGTGATTTACTTGGTTGTCGCATTCATCATCGCATCATGCACATCATCTGCATTGCATCGGCACTCTGTTGCCGTCATTTTTCAAAAAACTTACATATGTCGTAGTTATCGGTTCATCCCGTTCGCGTCGTTGACCGTTTCGAGACCAACCACACAAGTACGCGCCCGCGGAATCATAAGTTATTGTTTTTAAAACTGCATATAAAACTTTCACAGAATGCGCCAGAAGTTGGATGAGCTCTTAATATAGTGTAGGTAGACCGCCTGCCAAATTTCGTCGCATTGATAGGTCATTTGATACCCCAACACACAACTATTGCACCACCATCATCGGTTTAATCATCAAACGTTTTCATAGTTTAAAATTTACATCGGGCCGCAATATTCCCTCTTTTCTAAGCCCGCAAACCCCCTACACAGCTCACAAATCTACCTAGCTACCCCTACACTTTCAAACCGTCCGTTCGAGATCGAATGGTCCGAAAATGGACTAAAAATCCCTACCCTAGCCCCTTTTCCTATTTAAGAAACCCCTTGTCTCCTTTGGGGATAAACCCTAGCCTCGCCTCGAAAACCATGCCACCCAACCTCCACCACGCCTCCTCTCTCCTCCGAGCACCATCAGCTCGCCAAGACCATCGCAGGACCGCCCCGAGCCCGAACCTGGCCGCGCCGCCACTGCTCGCCCGAGCTCCCCTCGCTCGTTCCTATGGGCCCGACCCTGCTGCTGGACTTTGCACCGCCCATCGCGAGCGACCCCGGCTAGCCTCGTTTGGGCTCCTGCTATAGCGTCCCCATCGTCGTGCCGCTATGCTCTACATCACAGTCTCACTTGAAATCATATTAGGAATCATCTACATGATCAAATTTGCGATACAAAAGTGCATCCCGTCGTATTCTGCAAGACTGATAATTTATTCAAACTTGTGTGGATGATTACATCTAATCTGAAGGTCTTTTGCATATGGTTTCTTTATGATAATGGCTCTATAAGATTTGTACTTTGATGACATGCCTTTGGTTCCATGACAATCATATTTATCATGACAATATGTTGCTATAAGTTAGCTATCATGTTAAAACTGCTAATCAGTTAACGATAAGTTCCATTTTGTGAAGCTCGTTTTAAGCAATCCATGTCTCTTTGGAACTTGTGTCAATGGAGTAAGTTGTAGTATGCCATGTCTACTTGCTCTTAGTATGTTTTTCGTGCCATGACTTTCATGTTTATCTGTAGTTTTCATTATGTGAACATGCTTAGTCAATGATGCTGTTTTGTGATGCTAAAATAATTCTAAGTCCGAAATTGTTGTATTTTGTTGTTGTTTTTCCATGTCAATTGCCATTGATCTACAACTCCTTTGGTGTTTCCCCCCATGGAGTGTTTTGTTAACCATGTTATGGTCTAGCATATTGTGCTATTAGTTTTCAGATATAGGATTTGCATCATAGATATTTCTGCTGTCAAACATGCGAATCTGTTAAAAACTGTTGCTTTTGCACCCTGTTATTTTCACTAAGTCCAAGAATCTGTTTTCTTGAGATTGCCATGTTGTGTTGATGCTAGCCATATTTCTGTGCATATTTTGATGATGCTCATGTGGAGTTATTTGTAGTGCAACACACCGACTATCATGATGTACATTTTCTTGGCATAATATGTCTTGTAAAATATGTTTGTCTTGCTGCCCGTATGCCTTCAGAATAAAACTACTCTATTTAAACATGTTATTTTCAGTGAGTCATTAAATATGTTCAAGTAGCCATCTTGTGAGCTCATTTCCTATTGATCCATGCTTCTAATTCTTTTCTCATGTGAGATGAATATTGTGCATCATGTCATATACTGCCCCATGTCTTGTTCGTGCATTTTATATTCATGTAGCTTGTTGTTTCGATGTGTGCTAAATGCCATGTTGCTGTTTTGGGCAGATTATCACTATAACATGTGTTGGTTCTATTTGTTGGAACGTTGCTCCATTTTGAACAAGCCATATATGAAAATTGCCTAAAATTTCATGTAGTTTCATAATATCTTATTGCACCCATGATTTAACATGTTTATGTTTATTGTTTGCATGCATTTTGCATTCATGACATATTTAGACTGTAGCTTCGTTTTAAATTATCTATCTATGTAAACCGCCTGGAATAACGAATAAAATAACTTGGTGCATTTTGCTTTTCTGTTTAACAAATATAAAATATGTTTTAGGCAGGTTTGAAATACTCAAAGTTGTTTCTAGATAGTGTAGCTTCATTATACTCCACCTCTTGCCCTGTTTAAGAACATTTAAACATGTTAAGTAAATAAACAGGAGTGAACTAAATATTCAAATAGGGAGTTTCATCAATTTGCAACTTGCTGCATATTTAACTTCACTTAGTGTGTAGAAGTTGATTGTTGTTCTTTGCTATGCATGCATAATTAAGTGGACATGCATCATATTTGTTGTGCATCATGTCATGAATATGTTGTGATGTTTATCATGTGTTGATTGTTTGTTTCCGGATTGTTTCTTCTTGATAGAGTTCTGAAACCACTTCGGACAAGGAGGATTCGTTTGACTACATGCGTTCATCTACTTCACAGATTCATTCTCCTTCCAAGAGGGATCTCAGACGAGATGACCATTTACCAGGATACCACTATTATTATTTCTATGCTAGTTGTCTCGCTTCTATCGTTATGTCTCGTTACCTACCACTTGAATGTCAAGCCTCCAAACATTGCCACGAAAATCCTCTAACCCATCCACACCCTAGCAAACTATTGTTTGGCTAAGTTACTGCTTGCTCAACCCTTCTTATAGCATTGCTAGTTGCAGGAGCAGGTTGTTTCCATGTGACAACATGGATATCCTAGGATATCACAATATTATTGCTATTTATGCATATATATATATACCTGGTAAAAGGTGGAATGATTGGCCTTTTGCTCATGGTTTTGTACCACCTTTACCGTCCTAGTTACTTGTGTATCGGTGTTATGTTCCATATTGAGCGCTTCTTACTTCGGGTTGTTACAGGGTCTCCCTTGATTTTTGGTTTGGTATAAAACTCTTCTCGCAAGGCCCAACATTGGTACTATTTGCTTAATAACAACTAATAAAAATCTTCATAGGGCATGATCAACCCGTGGATATTTAATCAACCCCCCGGGCAAGTGCTCCTCATGAGTGTTAGTCCAAACTAGAGCACTGTGTGGGGACAACCTGGGTAACTCGGGACATTTCTATTAGGCCATCATACACTTAGCAAATCTTCCGTGTCCTAAGAACAAGATACGCTACTCCAATCGGGTTCATCGAGACGTCAGGCGGTCTTGCTGGATTTGTTTTACCCTTCTCTAACGTCTTGTGTACTTGGACTTCGAAGATACCTTGGGTTGCCTTGAGGTTGAGGTTTTCCAGCGCAACTTGTGGCTAGTTTGTGATGGATGACTTGGAGCACCCCAGCAGGGTTAAATCTTTCTGACAGTCGTGCCTGATGTTATGTGGCAACTTGCAATTTTTTAACACCCGGCCATAGAAAACTTGAAGTAAACTGAATTAAAATACACCAACCACATGCTTAATCGTGACCGTCTCTTCTTGTGAGGTTGAACTAAGAAGCGAACACGGTGTGGTTATGATTGACTCGTAAGTAGGTGTTCAGGATCACTTATTGATAACTACTAGATCACATCCGTTTATGCGTAGATCACACTTATTTTTCTTGTAGTCGTAAGTTAGACACTCAAATAAATGTTAGTGCTTGTTGCAGCCTCACCACTTAACCATACCTAACCCATTAAGCTTTCCTAGTATTGATACCCTTGGAAATGATATTGGTGAGTCCTTGTGGCTCACAGATTACTATCAGAATAGTTGCACATACAGGTAATGCGATGCTTTGACTTGAGAGACTTGCTTGTTTGATTTTGAGTTCTTCTTCTTCTTCTTCGTCAATCTAGGATGCGTTCCAAGCCAACGGCGTGGGATTAGCAAGGAGGAATGTCACTTTTTTCGTTTGATTTTGTACGTAGTCGGACCCTGATCTTCTATATGATGATTGAATGTATTGTTGTATTGAGATGATCATGATGTAGGTTGTGGAGAGTTTAAGACAATTCCATATACTCATCCCCTCTTTACATGTACTTATAACAATATACATTCTTGGGAAACGACGAGATGCGCTTCTATCCATATCGAGACCCTGGTGCCAAAATAAGTTTAGGACCGCATCTTGGGTATTACAAGTTGGTATCAGAGCCGTACCAATCTAGGAGCCCCTTGAATGATCAAAACTTGGATGAGTTGAGTCTAGTAAAAAGCTATTTTGAGTCTAGTTATATATCAGAGAGTAGGATTCTTTTTACTCCTCTTCTATGCTATGGTGAGGTATCGTGACATAAGAATTTGAATTCTACCGCTCTTCTCACTCAATTTTTTAGGATCATGGGGGTATTTCGGAACCTCTATGAGGTCGTTGTGATGGAATTTTGTACTTGGTGCCTCGTGTTTCCGGGGAGTAGAGCCCTAGGGGGTTCTCGACACATCTTTATCGTTCAGTTGCCTTAGTATCTCGGAACGAGGATGTGTGTGTCCTAAGAAACGGGGTCCTTAGTCCCCCTGACTTAGGCTGGGTAGCCGCGGCCCCAGGCCGACAGATCCTTGTCGGGCTCACTCCGAGCCCCAATGCAAAGCAAGATCAAAAGTGAGGCAGGGCAGCTAGACTCCCACCAGCCTTTGTAGACATACACTCACGGTGCCCGGCAAGATCCTAGACCGGTAAGTCGCTGCTCCACCTCACTAGAGGGCTGATTATCTACATCAGCCGAGGTGTCGAGCGGGCAGGCAGGTAGGCAAAGCTGGCAGTGGCAGAAGGTCATGGCAGCGGGCATGTCCTAGCCGCGATTACACAGGCCACGCAACATGGCAGCAGAATAAGAGGTAGATGGGCGTACGACACAGAAAGAGAGGCCATCCTTGCTGAGAGAGGTCGTCCGCGCGCCACCTCACATCACATTCAATGCACCTGTCCCAGTCCATTGGAGTTAGGTATTTCCCACTACCTGTTCTAGCAAGGAGTCCCATCACTGCAGTACGCACTATACATCCAGGAAAAAGACGGTTTGGCCAGTGTGGTAAACCCTTTACCCTAAAAAAGAATGTCCATGCGCACTAGAAAAAGGGTCAACAGCCTATTCAATCACACGCATAGCTGAGCCCCTCAAGCATCCTTGCCGGGTAGCTGCGCTCCTATACTCAACCCACCTAATCAACTACCACCAACTACCACCTAATCAACTACCTCTCAACGGCCCGAACCGGTCTAAACCCTCACGTGTGATGTGCACTATTGATGATTTGTGCTCACTTAAGCCCCCTTGCAAAACCATAAAGGGGCCTCACAGGTCCCATAGATCGTCGCTGGTCCATTCCCCCAACATCTTTTGCGTGCGAGGTAGGGGGATCTTCTCTGCGCGTATCTTCACCGGTATTTCTGCGTGCCTTCATGGATGCCCATGGCACCCAAGAAACAAGAGGTGGCACGGTGGCCTTCCCTTCGATGTCCAAGCTACCCACGTCGACAGCAACGGGCAACAAGGTCGAGGGCGGTCACCATGCGCATCGCATTAGTGGACATAGCCGCAACACCGCGTGGAGCTCAGTGAGCCACGACATGGATCCCGTCGTCGTGCTAGAGCAAACCGCTCTGGCGGCGGCAGGGGGCGACACCACGGTCGCAGCGACATCTGAAGCGACGGCGACGGCGACTGGACTTCCTCTATGCTCCTCACTAGACAACTGTGACCTGTACCCACGGGATAATGACCCAGGGCGTCGTGTGGGTAAGACCCTTGTGCAAGGAGCGCATGACCATGCTCATCCACCTCCCCCACTTGAGGGCCACCAGTGGGCGATGGCAAGGGAGAGTGCTCCTTCTCG
This sequence comes from Hordeum vulgare subsp. vulgare, assembly GCF_904849725.1. Lineage (NCBI taxonomy): Eukaryota > Viridiplantae > Streptophyta > Magnoliopsida > Poales > Poaceae > Hordeum > Hordeum vulgare. The sequence continues at coordinate 377,118,073 of NC_058524.1, read as the reverse complement.
CTCTGCTAGGAGTAAGAGCGCTACCCGCGCCTCGGCCCGCCTCGTCCCTAAGACCGCGACAAAAGCTTTAGTGCAGGCTCAGCTGTTGCTGAACTTTTCGCCTGCGCCGGAGATGATGGAGGAGTGGAGGGCGACTATCCAGAGCCTACTGAGATTTGCAAACAAGGACAAGCCAGACGCGGTGGGCTCCTCTCGTGCGCAGTGTGCAACCCCTCCACGGCCCATTGTCGGGCCCGACGTTGGTATAGGACACACGGTGTAATCGCTCCCATGACATCTGCAGGTCACCCGCCGGGCCGACGTGCAAGACGTGGTGTCTCAAGATCAATGTCAAGTCTTGGAGGACTAGCGCAAGGAGGATGCGCGTACCACAACCGAGAGGCAGCGTGAGACATGCCACCAGCCCGATGGTCGCATGGATCCAGTCGTCGACGAGCCCATAACCCGGTCTCCCGGTAGCCTACCTTACGTGGTGGGATGCCCGGCATTCACCCGTGAGATGCGGCAAGTCCGCTGGCCTTCCAGAAGGGTCTTCAAGCCAGAGTCGTCGTACATGTACAATGGCAACATCAATCAATGAGAGTACCTAGGTATCCACACCATCACGATGTAGGCTGTCGGGGGCTGAGACGAGAAGGTTCTCGCCAACTACTTTCCGTTAGTGCTCAAACCCAATGTGAGGAGTTGTCCGATGAACTTACCTCGATGGTCTATCTCCTGCTGGGCGGGCCTTTGCAACCGGTTCATTGGGGCCTACCATGAAGGCTGTTGGGGATACACATAATGCGTAGGCCCATCAAGGATGGAAATACCATAATAGCATGGGGTCCACACATGAGGTGGGCCCAGACAAATACATACATACTGTTCACTCGGACAAGTACAGTCTATCCACTCGTACAAGTATAGTCTATCCACTCGGACGATAGTCAACCACTCAGTCATACGACTCACTCGGATATGCAAGGTTCGACAGTCAACAAGGCAGTCGGAGCATCGTTCTCACAGTGCAGTTTCCGCAGTGGGCTGACATCATGGCATTAAGGCCCCACATTGTACCTTAAGAGGTGAGGGGGTGGCGCACTCTATTTAGGCCACCCCCAACACATAGCTCAGGGATGGCTCATTCTTTTCCCTTAGCTTCCGCGCCATTAGTGTCAGGACTTAGCTCAGGCATGAAGATCCGTTCTTCCCTCTCTCCATCAAATACACCATGTAACTCTGTGTTCATGTTAGATATGCAAAGCCTCTCAAGAGCACGAGACGTAGGGTTGTTATATCCACTTCGAGAGGCCCGAACTCGCTAAAATTATTGTGTCACCCATTTGCATCTCAATAGATCATGCTCCTTTATCCTACCCCATTTTATTGTCGAAATGGTTAACATGATAGTTGGCGCCCATCTTGGAGCATGGCGTCTATCCAACCATGATGCAGATGGTTTTTTATTCATCTATATTTAATCTCCCGTTCATGCACTTCTTCGTTCATATCCGCAACGAGTAATGAAGCATCACAAAAAAAGATAAAATATACATCTATTCGACGCTGTGGAAACACTGGCCTGGCCGGTAGCACATGGCTCCACCGCCTAGTCACTTGCTCGAAACGGCTTCTATGCCACATAAGCAATAGCCTATCCGACAATGCAGGGCTCCTCTGTCTGGTTGCTTGCCCGACGGTAGGCTCCGCACCGTGGGGCTTCCCCGGTCGATCGGCTGCTCGATGGCCAAGTCCCTGACCGTGGAACTTCTCCACCCACTTGACCGCTCGGTGATGAGGACCATGGCGGTGGCGGAGGTCCAACGCGGGCTGGGCGCGCAACGGTTCCTTCCTCCGGCATCAACGTCTCAACGGCAAACTCCGTGAGGGAGGCGCAGGGAAAGCGCACACCCGCGTGTGGCGGCTCCTCCCTCTAGCTCGACGACGGGCTGGCAGAGCTCTCGTCGCTGGAACTGCAGTACATGATCGAGGGAATCAAGCATGTCGAGCTCACCAACCGCCTGTCCCTCTCGCGAGTGCATCCTCCAATCGTGCAACGTGGGTGGGCCACCTCCCCGTTGATTTAGTGCATGCAGGAGAGAAACGGAAGGGAGTAAATCCCATAACTCTACGAGGAGTTATTTGGCTACCTCAGTAAGCGCCTCATCAGGTGAGCAAAAAATACTTCAAGTAACCATCCGTGGTCTTTACTCCTTGCAAATAAGCATCACTACATGACATTTACTCTGTTGAGTAAATAGGCAATTTTCCGAGTAGATTAATCCACAAAATAATAACTAGCATGGCATTGACTAGACTGATGACATACTGATCTTGAGCTAACCTAGCACATACTACGCATATAGTGGATACATCTATGCAAACAAGTAGTACTGCTAGAATAAATACGAACAAGAGGATAAACGAGTCATACCCTCCAATCGGCCAGTTGGCCGTAGCAGCAGCAGCGGCGGCGGAGGCAGTATCCTCTGCCGTCTTCTTCTCGGCTTCCTCGCGGAGACGATCAGCTTCGCTTGGTGAAGACATGGCGATGACGAGGGCGACGCGGACGTAGACGAAGCAGACGAACGGAGGCGAGCAGTCGCGTGATCGCTCCCCAAAAACCTAATCGCCCCTCTCCCGTACAGGAACCGAAGAGGCGAGGTTTCGGAGGCCTGCTCTCCCGTCGACCGTGTACGCGGTAAACGGGACGGAGTCGCCGGCGGCAGCAGTAGTTCAAGGAACGAACGCGTGAGGCAGATGTGATCTGATTTCGTGTCGGCTAGGGTAGGCGATCGCGTGTTTATAAAGGCGGCTGGGTGGAGAGTCCGAGTCGGTAACGATCACGATCCGACGTCTCGGATCGTTTCCTTGTCCGTTACGTATTCTCCGTTCCTGACCGGCAAAAATAAGCGCGTAGGTATGAGCTCGGCTCGGCTCATTCTCGCAACCCGCAACCCGCGGCGCGTCGTGACGAGGCGTGGCGTGGCGTGGCGAGGCGGGCGGCGGAGGAGGAGTGCGCGAGGGCACCTTCTCTTCTCACTCTCCAATAGCATGTGGAAGAGAGACCCTTATAAAGGGGTCCAAACTCTCCTCCACTAGCGGGGTGGGACTAAACTCCCACCACCTTGCCATGCCACCACCTACATGGGCCCTTGTAGATTTTCTGAAATTCTCTAGTGGGCCTAAGGCCCACCTCCAAATTTCAACAATCCCCCACCAGATCTCAAGGGCACATCGTGTTCCCTCGTTCCAATCACTGTTTTAATATACCAGCATTTCAGTGAAGACCTGTTAAGGTTGAGCTTCACCTAGAACAAGTAGCTACACCCCTTCACAACTGAACAATGGACTATGCCTTGAATTGTCAGTTTGGCGTAAAGGAGCTTCACCACAAGTCTTACTAGTACAAGGCTGCCGAAGGTGACCCCTCGGGTGGAGCATATTAGTCACACTCCTGGCCTATTCATGAGTTTACTAGAGATCACCCAAATCTCATAGACTGTGACCAGCAGTCAAGCTCATATAGGTGTGTTCCTCCAAAGATCGCTCTGTAGGACAGCATCTTGCTTACATATAAGCTTTAGAACACATTAAGACAGTAGTCATCCTACCATACAGTATCCGAGAGTATTGCATCTCCAACGGAGTGGGTTAGTAAAGTTACTCTCCTCAGTTCACCACTGGCTTGTTTTCCCAAGTCCTACTTCACGGGATCTCCGATCATATAGGTTAGGTTACTACCATGGCAACTCATGTGGGTCTCATACCCATCTCCCTCGATGCACTATCTATCACAACACGTGATAGCCCTTTAGTAAAGGGATCTGCCAGATTCTTAGCCGTTTGGATATAATCCAACGCTATCACTCCGGAGTTTCTCAAACGTCTGACAGACTTCAATCTCATTCTTATATGTTTGTTGGACTTCATATTTTCCTTTGAACTCTTCACTTTAACAATAACCGTCTGATTATCGCAGTTCATAAGGATAGCCGGAACCGGCTTCTCAACCACAGGTAAGTCCATTAAAAGATCTCGAAAAATTCTGCTTCGACACCAGATGTGTCTAATGCTGTTAATTCTGCTTCCATTGTCGATCTTGTTAAGATCGTTTGCTTGCAAGACTTCCAGGAAACAGCACCACCCCCAAGAGTAAACATATACCCAGTAGTGGCCTTCATCTCATCAGCATCAGAGATCCAATTCGCATCACTATACCCTTCAAGTACCGATGGGAATCCCGTATAGTGAAGCCCGTGGTTGACAGTACCTTTCAAGTAGCGCATAATTCTTTCAACAGCACGCCAATGAACATCGCCCGGGTTTGCAACAAACCGGCTAAGTTTGCTCACAGCAAACGCGATGTCAGGCCTCGTTGCGCTAGCTAGGTACATAAGTGAACCGATAATTTGAGAGAATCTCAATTGATCTATAGCTGTGCCTTTAAACTTTCGAATAAGCACACTAGGATCATATGGGGTTTGACAAATTTTGCAGTCTGAATATCCAAAGCGACTCAAAATCTTATCAACATAGTGGGATTGCAGGAGTGTAATCCCACCCTCATCATCTCTCAACAGCTTGATGTTCAAGATAACATCAGCCACCCCAAGGTCCTTCATCTCAAAGTTTTGAGACAGAAAAGACTTAGCCTCCTCAATTACTTTGAGGTTGGTTCCAAATATCAGTATGTCATCAACATACAAGCACAATATAACTCCTTCGCCCCCACCATGGCGATAGTATACACATTTGTCAGCTTCATTAACAACGAAGCCAACAGATGTCAGAGTTGTATTAAACTTCTCATGCCATTGCTTAGGTGCTTGTCTCAGACCATATAAAGATTTCAGCAACTTACACACCTTTCCTTCCTGACCTTCTATCACAAAGCCATCTGGTTGTTGCATATAGATTTCCTCATTTAGCTCTCCATTCAGGAAAGCCGTCTTAACGTCCATTTGATGAACGAGAAGACCATGAGAGGCCGCCAATGAGAGTAGTACTCTAATGGTGGTCAGTCTAGCCACAGGTGAATAAGTATCGAAGAAATCTTCCTCTTCTTTCTGGGCATAGCCCTTGGCCACAAGCCTAGCCTTGTACTTTTCAATCGTACCATCGGGCCTAAGCTTCTTTTTGAACACCCACTTGCATCCCAATGGTTTGCAACCATAGGGACGATCAGTGATTTCCCATGTCCCGTTAGCCATGATGGAGTCCATCTCGCTACGGACAGCAGCTTTCCAGTAATCAGCATCTGGAGAAGCATACGCTTCTGAAATAGAAGTGGGATTATCATCCACGAGGTATACGAAGAAATCATCACCAAAGGTCTTTGCAGTCCTTTGTCTCTTGCCCCTACCACGGGCTTCCTCGTCATCCTCCTCAGGATTTTCATCATGTGTTTGTTCATAATATTCCATAGGAATGGCAGGTTCAGGAGTTATCTCAGATTCCTGTCTAGAAGTGCTTTGCATATCTCTCATGGGAAATATATCCTCAAAGAATGTAGCATCCCTCGACTCCATTATTGTACCGACCTTCACGTCAGGTACCTCAGATTTCACTACTAGAAATCTATAGCCTACGCTATTCTTAGCGTATCCCAAATTAACGCAATCCACAGTCTTTGGTCCAAGCTTACGCTTCTTGGGGATCGGCACATTGACTTTCGCCAAGCAGCCCCAAGTGCGTAAGTACGAGAGTGTCGTCCTTCTCTTCGACCACTCCTCGTAGGGAGTGACCTCATTATCTTTTGTAGGAACTTTATTCAGGACATGACACGCGGTCAATATAGCCTCCCCCCACCATGCCTTGGATAAACCCGATGTATCTAACATGGCGTTAACCAAATCAGTTAGAGTACGGTTTTTCCGCTCGCCAACCCCGTTTGACTGGGGTGAATAGGGAGGCGTCCTCTCATGAATAATGCCGTGTTCCGCACAAAATGAATCAAATTCGTTTGAGAAGTACTCTCCACCACGATCAGACCGGACTCGTTTAATTTTCTTTTCAAGTTGATTCTCAACTTCTGCCTTATAGATTTTAAAGTAGTGTAGAGCCTCATCTTTAGTATTTAACAGATACACATAGCAAAATCTAGTGGAATCATCTATCAATGTCATGAAGTATTTCTTTCCACCTTTAGTCAACACACCATTCATCTCACAAAGATCAGAATGTATGAGTTCTAATGGTGCCAAGTGTCTCTCCTCTGCAGCCTTGTGAGGCTTGCGAGGTTGCTTTGCTTGCACACACGAGTGGCACTTAGAACCTTTGGCTAAAGTGAAAGTTGGAATTAAATTCAGTTTTGCTAGCCGCGACATAACACCGAAACTTATGTGACAAAGACGTGAATGCCAAACTTCAGATTCATTAACACTCGAATAAATATTGTTCACGACTTTATTACAAAAATCTGCTAGAGAAAGGCGGAACAGACCTCCGCATTCATAACCTTTTCCAACAAAAAGTCCATATTTCGTAACTACTACTTTATTAGACTCGAACACCAACTTAAACCCTTCTCTACACAGAAGGGAGCCACTAACGAGATTCTTCTTGATGGCGGGGACATGCTGCACGTTCTTCAGCTGCACGATCCTTCCCGAAGTAAACTTCAGATCGACCGTGCCAACACCAAGAACAGAAGCACTCGCGCCATTCCCCATCAATACGGACCCGCGACCGGTGGCCTGATAAGAGGAGAACAAGGATAAGTCAGCACACACATGAATATTTGCACCCGTGTCCACCCACCAATCGGTGGACTGACAAACTGTAAATACAATAAGTAAATTACCGTACCCAGATGCACCACTTTCATTGTTGCCCACAATCATGTTTGCAGACTTGGAGTCCTGCGCCGGCTTCTTGTACTTGTTTGGGCATTTGTTCGCCCAATGTTCCTCTGAACCACAAGTATAGCAGCCATCTCCCTTCTTATTCTTCTTGAAGGGCTTCTTCCCCTTCTTCTTGAAGTCGGTATTCTGTTGGACAGAGTTCTTTCCCTTGGGCTTGTGAGAATTGAAGTTCCTCTGATGTACCATATTGGCAGCAGAAGAGCTTTCCACCGCTTTTCCATTGGAGTCCTTTGCTCTCGAGTTCTGCTCAACACTCAGATGGCCGATGATGTCCTCTACTGAGAACTCACGCCTCTGATGTTTCAGAGTAGTAGCAAAGTTCCTCCAGGAATTAGGGAGCTTAGCAATTATACAGCCCGCGACAAACTTGCCCGGCAAATTGCACTTAAGAACCTCAAGTTCCTTAGCTATGCATATTATCTCATGAGCTTGTTCCAATACAGAACGGTTGTCAACCATCTTGTAATCGTGGAACTGGTCCATAACATACATCTCACTCCCAGCATCGGTGGCCCCGAATTTAGATTCGAGCGCCTCCCACAAGTCCTTGGCAACATGCATATGTAAATATGCATCAACCAGCTTATCTCTGATCACGCTAATGACTGCTCCAAGGAATAGGACGGTGGCCTCCTTAAACATCTTCTCCTGTTCAGGAGTGATAGTTTCCGTAGGAGTGACACCGGCTACCCAGAACACGTTCATAGCCGTGAGCCATAAGGTGGTTCTCGTTTGCCAACGCTTGAAAAAGGTACCGGTAAACTTATCCGGTTTCAGTGCAGCAGCAAAACAATTACTTGAAAAATTCCTACAGACATTAGGTTTTTGGATTGTTGAGTAAATAGGCAATTTTCCGAGTAGATTAATCCACAAAATAATAACTAGCATGGCATTGACTAGACTGATGACATACTGATCTTGAGCTAACCTAGCACATACTACGCATATAGTGGATACATCTATGCAAACAAGTAGTACTGCTAGAATAAATACGAACAAGAGGATAAACGAGTCATACCCTCCAATCGGCCAGTTGGCCGTAGCAGCAGCAGCGGCGGCGGAGGCAGTATCCTCTGCCGTCTTCTTCTCGGCTTCCTCGCGGAGACGATCAGCTTCGCTTGGTGAAGACATGGCGATGACGAGGGCGACGCGGACGTAGACGAAGCAGACGAACGGAGGCGAGCAGTCGCGTGATCGCTCCCCAAAAACCTAATCGCCCCTCTCCCGTACAGGAACCGAAGAGGCGAGGTTTCGGAGGCCTGCTCTCCCGTCGACCGTGTACGCGGTAAACGGGACGGAGTCGCCGGCGGCAGCAGTAGTTCAAGGAACGAACGCGTGAGGCAGATGTGATCTGATTTCGTGTCGGCTAGGGTAGGCGATCGCGTGTTTATAAAGGCGGCTGGGTGGAGAGTCCGAGTCGGTAACGATCACGATCCGACGTCTCGGATCGTTTCCTTGTCCGTTACGTATTCTCCGTTCCTGACCGGCAAAAATAAGCGCGTAGGTATGAGCTCGGCTCGGCTCATTCCCGCAACCCGCAACCCGCGGCGCGTCATGACGAGGCGTGGCGTGGCGAGGCGGGCGGCGGAGGAGGAGTGCGCGAGGGCACCTTCTCTTCTCACTCTCCAATAGCATGTGGAAGAGAGACCCTTATAAAGGGGTCCAAACTCTCCTCCACTAGCGGGGTGGGACTAAACTCCCACCACCTTGCCATGCCACCACCTACATGGGCCCTTGTAGATTTTCTGAAATTCTCTAGTGGGCCTAAGGCCCACCTCCAAATTTCAACATACTCCACCCAAAAATATTCACAGCTACGCTTTATATTAACTTGAAGGATCACTCACTCGTTATCTTCTTCAGACAACAGTTACTCGAACGGACGTTCCGTTGGAGCCGCAAACACGAGGACATGCAAAAGGAATTTGCGTACACACGACCAACATGTAGTCAGTCGGTCGCCCCGCGCGTCCTCACTTTGTCGAACACGTTTATATCACCCTGCCGCCATGGGCGTCATGCCGTCGTCATTTTGTCGGACACGTTTGCAGCAGTCGGTCATCCCACGCGTCGCCACTCTGCCGGACACGTCTGCATCAGTCCTCCGCCTCGCGCGTCGTCACTATGCTGGACACGTATGTATCAGTCAGCCGCCCCATGTGTCGCCACTCCGCTGGACTCATCCGCACCAGTCGGCCACTAGTACGTCGTTGCTCAACCGGATGCGCCTTCATCAATCAACCGCCTCGTGCCCCGTCGCTCAACCAGATGCGTCTTGACCATTTGTCCGCCCCATGCGCCGTTGCTCAACTTGATGCGTCTTGATCATTCGACCGCCCCGTGCGTCCTCCTCGGTGTCACTACCACCGTGTTCTGGCGCATAAGTGATGGCACCGTCCACCGTCTCCAGCCTCGTCCGTGTCACCTACAACCAATACATGACACTCCGACCAATCAGGTCCATGCATTATACCTAATGTTTCCAGTTTTGCATGCGCAGAATAAGCAGCTATACCCCATGTCATTCATGGACTTAATTCCTTCATTGTTGCATGCATAAAGTAACTAGCTCTTAACACCTTTAGTTTTGCATGCATGGACTAAATAGCTCTATCCCTCGTCAAGCATAGATTTAATTCCTTCAGTTTTGCATGCACGGAGTAACTAGTTATTAAAACCTTCAGTTTTACATGCATGGACAACCTAGCTATGCCCCACGCCATGTGTGGAGTAAACACGATCGGTTTCACATGTATGGAGTAACCTCCGCACGGGAGACGCATGTCTAGTGCGCATGGACACCCCCGGCGGTTCCACCCACCGGCAGCGTGGCTTGGCTACGGTCGTATCCCCTATACGACAGTAGAGGATCTGCTCGTCCTGTCGTGGGATGTATGCACCGACAGTAGAGGATCACTTCACCTACGTTCACTTGGACAACTAAACGTCCACAATGACAATTAAAGCGTCCATGTTTATTTTAGCGGCATTCCCATCCAAAACACTAACGTGCAGGCATTCGGCTGCGTGGCGCGTCGTCTATCCGCTGAGCGTGTATTTGTCACTTGGCCGCCCAACTCGTCGCCACTCGGTTGGACGTGTCTCCATCACTCAGCCGCCTCGTGCACCGCCACTCCCCCGAGCGCGTCTCCATCACGTGGCCGCCCCACACGTCGCCACTCAGCTGAACGCGTCTTCATCACTCAAATGCCTAGCGTGTAACCACTCGTCTGGACTCGTCTCCATCACATGGCCACCCAACCCGTCACCACTTGGTTGGACGCATTTTCAGCACTTGGACACCTCGCGTGCCATCACTCTGCCGAGCGCATCTTCATCACATGTCCGCCCTGCGCATCGCCACTCTGCTGCACGCGCCAACATCACTTGGCCACCCAGCGCGTCGCCACTCGGCTAAACGTGTCTCCATCACTCGGCCGCCATGCACGTCATCACTCCGCCAAGCGCGTCTTCATCACATGGTTATTCCGCGCGTGGCCACTCTGTCGGACATGCTTACATCACTCAGCCACCCTACATGTCACCACTCCACTAGACACGTGTGCATTAGTCGACTGTTCCATGCTTCGACCGCCCCGCGCATTGCCACTCTTTTGTACGCGCCTACATCAAATGGTTGCCCCGTGCGTCACCACTTAGCTGGACACGTCTTCATCAGTCAGTTTCCTCGCACATCGCGACTCCGTGCGGCACGTCTTCATCACATGGCTTCCTCGTGAGTCGCCACTCTGCTCGACGCGCCTACATCTCTTGGTTGCCTAGCACGTCGCCACTTGGTTGGTCGCGTCTCCATCACGTGGCCGCCTTGAGCGACGTCAATCCGTCGAGAGCGTCTTCATCACAAGGCCGCCCCGCGCATCAGCACTTAGCTGGAAGCATTTTCATCACTCAGATGCCTCGCACATCGCGACTCCATGTGGCACGACTTGATCACACGGCCGCCCTGCGTGTCGCCACTCTGCTGGACACGCCTACTGTCGGTGTTCTGTGAATGGGGCTACCCAGACCTGCCTGCCTATGGCCTAGGGCTAGCCCACTTCATCAAGCAAACTAACGGGCGCGACATCACTCAAGGAAAGGCTCTCGTGAGGGGCAAGCCTCAAGACCCGCAGGGGACCTCCCCAGGACCCCTCCGGAGCGGCGGATATTCCGAGGTGAGGCCCGGCCTCAGGAGTCAAGGATGACGCAAGGGAAGGACAGGGGAGCAGCAAACAACGGGGTGGCGCAGTTTCCACTTTAGTGCAAAGGAGACAAGGACGTACCAGACGTTCCCAACGCATGTCCAAAAGATTTCCATGCTGGTGCACCAAGACCATGGCCGCCCGCCGGCAGGACGAATGTCATCCCTGAACCCGCCCCTGAAGTGATGGCAACCACTTTGCAGGCGAAGACCACTTTTGGACAGGGGAAGCATGATCCCGTGTCCCACTTCGAAATTGTCCGTTATGGGATCCATTCCCGCCGAAACAATAAGAGAAGAGGACCCGGGCCGCCACTACGTACAGAGGATAGGTTCCTTCGTAGAGGGGGATCCCTATTCATTCGTTCACCCACTAGCTCCGCACAAAGCCACCAAGCCTCCGGAGGCCCTCAAGAACATTGTACTAGTTCATCCATCCACCTCAAGAGAGGCAATCCACCAAAGCAGGAGTAGGGTATTACGCTTATCAGCGGCCCGAACCTGGGTAAACTGCCGTGTTCTGTGTCTTCCTCACCATCGAGTGAGTTCCTTGTGATGTCCATCGAGTAGCGAGCTAGGCGAGGTTAGGCCGGGAGAGATCTTTGTACACACCCCTGAGTTTGAATATTTAGGGTTTTGCAGATCCCAAAATCCAACATTTGGCGCGCCAGGTAGGGGGCGTGTTGAGGTCTTTTCCGAGCTTCATCTCCCCTAAGCCCACTGCCACGACGGCCGGTGCCTAGCAAGCTTCTTCGAGCCTTGTCGAGCTGGCCTCCAACCGTCATACCACAACAGCCACAAACATCTACCGGGGTTGTGGTACCAGGTGGTTCGTACCAGATTGTCAACATGACCTCCACCGTCGAGACCACCCGCGCCACCCAGGCGCCCGGTGGCTGGACGACACCACCGGCATCCCTGACGCACCGCATCTACTTGGCGGACCTCGGCGTGCACGACACGTTGCAAATGGTGAGCGAGATGCTCCTCCAACGACCCATGCAAGGGGGCTGGCACGCCTGAGCAGGCCACATCATGGAGTTGATCGCCATCGCCCAGAAGGCCATCCGACCCCACTCTCCTTCAAGGCCGCAGGCTCCGGTTGCCGGGGGCTCGCACGTCGTGCCGGTCCCTGGGCCTGCAAGCGATAGAGCCCCTCCTGCATGGGGCGGGCACCAAAGAGACGTGTTGCATGCTACCCTTCTCCTCCTCCAGATTCCGGCGACCGGCCTCGGGGCGCAGCATGCAGCAACCACCAGAGGCGCGACGAGAACGGCAGGACGTTAGATGCACACACCCGAACACATCACCAAGACCAGGTCGGCCCCCGACAACCCGGAGCGGCCAGACAGGAGCGCTCCCTCAGGCGCAGCCAACAGTGGTCGGTGGAGGCGCCGTCGCGGGCGACTTACAATTATGGACACATGCCAGGGCACCAAGGGGGGAGTCTGCACATAGAAACACCGGGACCAACCAACGGCGGAAACAGTAACAAGAGGTTTTGCACGGAAGCCCATTGCAGGAAGATCTTTGAGCAACACGACCGGGGGACCCCCCCTCCATCGCAGAGGGGGACCGCCACCGTCGCATTGTTGAACGGCTTTGGAGGTCAACCAAAAGCCTACAAGGAGGCCTACGTACCGGAGTATGCGATGCCGCCTGACCCTCCCGATGAAGAAGAGCCCCAAGCGCCCCCACCGAGCGCCTACTCCCCTCAGGAGTAAGGAGCGCCCTGGAGGCCCCCAGTGGCCCCAGGCCGCGGGGCGTGACGCCAGCCGTCGCCCCCACGAAGAAACTGCGAAGAATCGGACCCCAGACCTCAAGAGGGCAAGTCATATGAAGCAACATGACGGAAGTGGTGCGGGCCACTCGCGGAAACCACGGAGCTGGAGCAGGCATCGAGGGTCGGGCCTCACGAGGCGCCCCTCATACGTGAAGAAGCTATGCGAGGTAATTTTTTGGTTCACTCCTCAAGGGGATGCCTGCTGACCGTGGGTACTTCAGCTGTTTACGACATGCCCCTACCTATCATTTGATAAGTCCTGCTGGATCCATTTGGTGACCTGACATCTTGCCTTGTTTGCATCTTCGGGCGATCTATCCCCCCTGCTGAGGGGCTCCAGGCGGGGCGCCTCGACCTGACGCGGGGACTGGAGAGGCCCCGCGGCTCCCCAGGGCCACAATCAACAAGATGAAATGAGGGCCACTTTAGCGTCAAAGGCGGGCTCCTCAGCATCGCGCCTCATGGGCCTTACCGGTCACAAGGCCACCTGTTGCCCTTGATATCGTCCATGGACATTCGATCGTTATCGGGGGTGGCAGGGTTTGACCTCGTAGTTGAGATCATCCATTCGGTCGCAAGCAACTACGGTTGGGAAATGTGTGGGACAGGGTCCTGGCGATGCAGAGTCGCTTTAGCGTCAAATAGGGGCTCCTGAGCATCGAGCCTCAGGGGCCTTAGCAGTCATAAGGTCACCTGCTGCCCTTGATATCGTCCACGGACATTCGGTGGTTATCAGGGGTGGCAGGGTTTGACCCCGTATCTAGAACCGTTCATTTGGTCACACGCAACGGCAGTTGGGAAATGTGTGAGACTGGATCTTAGCGACGCAGAGCCGCTCGAACGTTAAAGGGGGCTTCTGACCATCGCACCTCAGGAGCCTTACCGGTCACAGAGCCACTTCACCACCTTGGTGCCGTTGTGGCATTTTCGGTTGGCATCAGGGGAGCCAGGGCCTTGCCCAGTGAGGCGCCTCACGGCAGTAGGGAAATGCGCGGGACTGGGACCTGTCGACCTAGAGCAATAGAAAAGCCCTCAACCGGCCTGAAGAGAAGAAGCGCGCAGGACCTGCATCAACCCGTCGAACCTGTGCATCGTCTTACAATCCTTCTGAAACCTACTTCATCCCGTGACACTCTCACATAATAATGAGCCGAGGTTGTATATGCCCAGGGCCCCTCGAGGACGCAGAAGGGGCCCACCCCACGCCTACTAGAAGACCTATGCTCTGCGCTAGGTGTAGATGGAGGAAATGAACACAGTCCGCCAATGACTTCCGGAATCAGGCGCCTATGCCTCGGGGGTAGTGACACTCGCAGGGCCAAAGCGTCCTCGCGACCTCCCATATACACCCCCACCGTGACACTCTCACGTAATAATGAGCCGAGGCTGTATACGCCCAGGGACCCCCGAGGACGCGGAAGGGGTCCACCCCATGCCTAGTGGAAGACCTCTGCTCCGCAATGGGTGCAGACAGAGGCAATCAACTTAGTCCATCAATGACTATGCCCGCAGCTGGCAAGGAAACCCATATAGTCCACCAATGACAATGCCAGCCTAAGTGTCGGACGCGGCGTTTTCTTGCTTTTCCTAGATTTTGAACTATCTTCTGCCGGACTTACATCTGCCAATTTTAAAAGTTGATGTTTGAAAAACAAAAAGGAGGTGAAACTTTCTCTTGTTGTTTCTCGTATTTGCCTGTTTTGAAGCCTCTTTTTCTGGATAACGTTCTCTGAGGGGCTAAACGCTCTGCACCGCGCCTACGGGCCAAGGAGCGAAAGCAATGAATGCCATCCCAGGAACAAACATTTTCAGCGACCAACCCCGCTCGATGGTCCGGATCAAAGCACAATATCAGCACAAAGAGTCTAAGGAGGCCTCAGGGCGTCCTGAGGCAATGACCAAAGAAATGGGAAGAGGAATCGCTCAAGTGCCAAAGGGGGCTCGTGAGAATCAAGCCTCCGGAGCCTCGTCGGTCGTAAGGAGCGGGACCAGGGCCCGCAAACATAGAGGGCCAAAAGGGTCTCCACCCAATTCCACCTACACAGCAGGAGCTACTCAGGAGGAGCGACGGAAAGGACCAGCGCAAACCCCACGAGCTAAGTACCCCGCAGGCCCGGAGGGGGGTCATTAGGTTTTACGCCAAACTAACAACAAATTAAAAACATGCGTACTACTGAAGGGATGCAGGGCCTAAGGATTCAGCTGCGGTGAGGAATGAGGCCATCGACCAAGCATGCAGCGGCATGAGCGGAGCCTCGGGAGGACGGGGCCTCCTGAGGGCCCTGGCCGCCGTTGCCCACGAGCACTGGCTGGTGCAGCGACGGGCCCTAAGCTTCGAAGCCAAGCCACAACAACCACCAGCAAGCAACCCATCAATTCAAGGGCGAAAGGGAAAACGGAGAAGACGAAGGTAACGAACAAAACTTTAACGCCCAACAGGGCAAAGTTCTTGATTCACTATTACAGCAGAAGGAAACAGAAGTTGGAGGGCGCCTAGGGGGAGGACTCGTCGACATCGCCCATGGTGCCTGCAGGCTCGGCGTCGGAGCCTTCCTCCTCGCTGGACGCAGGCACCTGGACATACCGCTCCACCAGGGCATCCACATGCGGGCGGACTTCGCCCCGGAGAGAATGCTGGGACGCAGCAGGCACCGGCTCGACGATGCACTGGAGATCGAGCTCCGGGATGAGGCGACGCGGGTTGGAGCAGACGAGCGTCAAGGCAAGGCCCAGAACCTCGCGCGCGCCGGTCGCGCTGTCCTTCTCCACGCGAGCGACGCAGGCCTCCATCGACTCCACTACATTCTGGAAGAAGGCGAGGTAAACCCCGTCGCACCTCACGTTTGGCATTTTCGGGGCCTCCACTGCAAATCAACGTGTCGCGTCGGCCGCCCAGCCGACGATGCCCTCAAATTGTTTGGTGCGCTCAGACGCCATTATCCGGGCATACGACGCCTCATCCTGGGTGGCCTGGACGGCACCGGTCGCCTCCCAGACTTGCTGCTGCAGCTACGCCAGCTCAGCCTTGGCCTCTGCTTTGCCCTCGCGGTCGGCCAGGAGGGCGGCCTCGGTGCTCTCAAGTCGGGCTCGTAGCCCCTCCACCTCCTCCTGAAGCTCGCCGAGCTTGGGGTTCTTGGCGCAGGGCGCGCTGGAGAAGAGGAGAGATCAACCACCAAGCAACTCATGGGACAATCAGGAAAAGAGGCGCAGGCGAGGAACATCGTCGGCTAGAGCCCAACAGTGACGGACGCGCGGAGGCCCCTAGGGCCCTCCTCCGCTTCTTCTAGAGGCAGACGGGGGCGCAGACGATGACGCGCGCTTCCCCCTGCCAAGTTCGCCTCTAGGAGACGGCATGGAAGACAGGGAAACGGAGAGGAGAGGAGGTTTCCTCGATCGAGCAAAGGGAAGCGGAGAGGAAGCTCAAGATTGTAGTGCCCCCCTTGACGGGGGTGGGGAAGATTTACAAACGGACCACGACCACCAACCTTCAAGGGAGCGCAAGCGTCGCGTGCCCCACGTGGGTCGCGAGGTGGGCCAAAGGGAGCGTTGCTGCTCACGTCACTTCACCTGTCCACCGTGCGGTCACGTCCGCGCGGGTCATTGGATGTGGTCACGCTGCACCGACACCATTCAATGGGATCAATGATGGCCTGCGCGGTTCTTGGAGATCATACCATCGTGGCCTGGCGCACCCCAGACGCCTCGAGGAGCAAGAGCGTCACCAGAAAGTCGCTAGACACGTGTGCCGCCAGGCCCGCAGGCAATTAGGGCCCGCGAAACTTCGGGCCACCCTCAAGGCTTCGCCGAGAAGCCAACCTAGGTGCGCCTTGGGCCTGGGGCTAGTGTCGGCGTTCTGGGAATGGGGGTACCCAGACCTTCCTGCCTACGGCCTAGGGCTGGCGAACTTCATCAAGGAAACTAACGGATGCGGCATCACTCAAGGTAAGGCCCTCGTGAGGGGGCAAGCGTCACGAAGAGGAACGCCATCAAGACCCGCAGGGGACCTCCCCAGGACCCCTCCGGAGCGACTGATATTCCGAGATGAGGCCCGACCTCAGGAGTCAAGGATAACGCAAGGGAAGCACAGGAGAGCAACAGACAGCAGTGTGGCGTAGTTTCCCCTTTAGTGGAAAGGAGGCAAGGACGTACCAGAGGTTCCCAAGGCATCTCCAAAAGATTTTCATTCTGGTGCAACAAGATCATGGCCTCCTACTGGCACGACAGACGTAATCCCTGAACCCGCTCCTGTAGTGCTGGCAGCCACTTTGCAGGCAAAGGCCACTTTTGGACAGGGGAAGCATGTTCCCCTGTCCCCCTTCGAAATTGGCCGTTGTGGGATCCATTCCTGCCGAAACGTAAGGGAAGAGGACCCGGGCCACCACTACATATAGAGGATAGGTTGCTTCATAGAGGGGGATCCCGATTCATTCGTTCACCCACTAGCTCCGCACAAAGCCACCAAGCCTCCAGAGGCCCTCGAGAACACTGTACTAGTTCATCCATCCACCTCCAAGAGAGGCAATCCACCAAAGTAGCAGTAGGGTATTAAGCTTCTCAGCGGCCCGAACCTGGGTAAACTATCGTGTTATGTGTCTTCCTCACCATCGAGTGAGTTCCTTGTGATGTCCATCGAGTAGCGAGCTAGGAGAGGTTAGGCCGGGAGAGATCTGCGTACGCGCCCCTGAGTTCGAATCTTTAGGGTTTTGCGGAACCCAAAATCCGACACCTACATCAGTTGGCATCCCAGCGCGTCGCCACTTGGTTGGACGCGTCTCCATCACTCGACCGCCTCGCGTGCCATCACTCCACCAAGCGTGTCTTAATCACATGGCCACCCCGCACGTCGTCACTCAGCTGGATGCATCTTCATCACTCAGATGCCTCACGCATCACCACTCCGTGCAACACGTCTTCATCACATGACCGCCCCACGCGTTTCCACTCTACTAGACGCACCTACATCAATTGGCCACCTAGCGTGTCGCCACTCGGTTGGACACGTCTCCATCACTCGTCCGCCTCGCGCGCTGTTACTTTGCCGAGCGCGTCTTCATCACATGGCCGCCCGCATGTCGCCACTATGGTGGACGCGCCTACATCACTTTGCTGCCCAATGCGTCGCCACTCGGTTGGACTCGTCTCCATTACTCGCTCGTGTCTTGCGCCGTCACTCCGCCGAGCACCTCTTCATCACATGTCCGCCACGCGCGTCACCGCTCAGCTGGAGGCGTCTTCATCACTCAGATGCCTCGCGCATCGCCACTCTGTGCAACACGTCTTCCTCACATGGTCGCCCTACGCGTCGCCAGTCTGCTGGACGCGCCTACATCACACGGCCGCCACAATCGTCGCCACTTAGCTGGATGCGTCTTCATCACTCACATGCCTCGCGCATCACCACTCTGTGTAGCACGTCTTCATCACATGGTCGCTCCGCACATTGCCACTCCACTGGACGCGCCTACATCACTTGGTCGCCCAACGCATCGCCTCTCGGTTGGACGCATTTCCATCACTCGGACGCCTCGCGTGCCGTCACTCCGCCGAGCGTCTCTTCATCACATGGACGCCCCGCACGTCGCCACTCAGCTAGACACGTCTGCATTACTCAGATGCCTCGCACATCGCCACTCCATGAGGCACGTTTTCATCACTCAGTCGGCCCGTGCGCCATAGCTCAGCCCAACACATATACACCACAACCCCGAGTGGGTGACCGGCTTAGCTGCTAAACAGACTTCGCCTAAGTTAAAAACTACTCCAAGTACAAACATCCTCCATACTCGGGGGCTTAGATGCGAACTAGACTTCACCTAAGTTAAAAACTACTCCGAGTGCAGACATCCTCCACACTCGCTGCATAGCTGCGAACCTGACTTCGCCTAAGTTAAAAACTACTCCGAGTACGGACATGCTCCACACTCGGGTACTTAGCTGCAAACCTGATTTCACCTATGTTAAAAACTACTCTGAGTACGCACATGCTCCACACTCGGGAACTTAGATGCGACTCCATATCGCCCAAGTTAAAAACAACACTGACTACGAACATGCTCCACTCTTAGGAACTTAGTTGCGAAGCTGACTTTGCCTAAGTTGGAAATTACTCCAAGTACGGACATGCTCCACACTCTGGAACTTAGGTGTGACTTTGTATCGCCTAAGTTAAAAACAACTATGAGTGTGGACATCCTCCACTCTGAGGGGCTTAGCTCTGAACCTTACTTTGCCTAAGTTAAAAACTACTCCGAGTACGGAAATGCTCCACACTCGGGAACTTAGCTGCGACTCCATATCGCCTAAGTTAAAAACAACTGTGAGTACGGACATCCTCCACACTCGAGAACTTAGTTGCGACCCCGTCTCGCCTAAGTTAAAAACTAATCTGAGTGTGGACATCCTCCACACTCAGGGACTTAGCTGCAAACCTGACTTTGCCTACGTTAAAAACTACTCCGAGTACAAACATCATCCATACTCGGGGACTTAGTCGCAACCCCGTATCACCTAAGTTAAAACATACACCCGGGGACTCGACCTTGATCCAGAAATCATATAAGGCAGACTCAACAAGCATTCAACCTGACGAGCACTAGAACACTTAAACCCTCTGCCAGACTCGTCTAGTCCGACAGAGGCTTAGGGACTACACCAAGTGGATGCACTCAGCATGCCCCCACTGGAAGAGAAATACAAAAGTGAAACATTTTTCTTGGTCAGCTCCAGCAACAACATTCAAGTTCAATAGATTCCAACTGACTACGAGCAATCAGTTAGAGTCTCAGGGGCTACTGTTGGGGATACACATAACGGGTAGGCCCATGAAGGGTCAAAATACAATAATAGCATGGGGTCCACACATGAGGTGGGCCTAGAAAAATACAGACATACTATCCACTCGGACAAGTATAGTCTATCCACTCGGACAAGTACAGTCTATCCACTCGGACAAAACAGTCAACTACTTAGTCGTACGACTCACTCGGATAGGCAAGATTCAACACTTAGCAAGGCAGTCGGAGCATCGCCCACATAGTGCAGTTTTCGTAGTGGGCTCACATCATGGCATTAATGCCCCACATTGTAACATGAGCGATGAGGGAGTGGCACACTCTATATAAGCCACCCCTAGCACATAGCTCAGCTCTGGCTTATTCTTCCCCCTTGGCTTCCACGCCATTAGTTTGAGGACTTAGCTCAGGCATGAAGATCTGTTCTTCCCTCTCTCCCTCAAATACACCATGTAACTTCGTGTTCATGATAGATATGCAAAGCCTCTCCAGAGCACGAGACGTAGGGTTGTTACTTCCACCGCGAGAGGCACAAACTCGCTAAAATCACCATGTGACCCATTTGCATCTCGACAAATCATGCTCCTTTATCATACCCCCATTCTATTGTCGTAATCGTTACCACAACAGGGGCCACAAGCTTCCATGGCAGTCTAGCGGTTTGCACGTTCTACCCCAGCAAAACATCTAGACCCGCCGCATGTACATCCAGAGTTTGAGCTGCGTGCAACACAACATCCTAGAGATCCACCCTGCTACGATAATCGCTCTGTTCCTCACGAACGTATGCAATCGCCGCATGCGTGAGGAGATGAGCATCAACAAGGCGCGGGATGTCGTCGAGCTTTAAGCTCTGGCCGACAAGTGCACAGGATGAAGAGGGAAGAAGGCTCCCGGGGGAGGACGCTGGTGCAGAAGTCGACTCCGACGACAATGAGGGTGCGCCTGCCTCCTCGAACATAGGGCACAAGCGCAACAAGAAGCGCAAGGGAAAAGCAGTGTTAGCTATCGAGAGCACCGGCAATCCTAATGCTGACAAGAAGGCCAATCCCGAGGAGCCCGGCAAGGATGTTAACACGTGCTCCAAAGGCGACGTGACCATGGTAGGCGACAAGACCGGCAAGCCATACTGCAAGATCCACCTCACCAAAGGCCACGACATCAACGAGTGCCACCAAGTAGACCAGCTTGCTGAGAATCAGAATCAAGAGTACGAAAGGCATGACCAGGAGAAGGGCCGAACTTGTGCTGGCGGGTCTGACAAGAAGAACATCGACGACCGAGGTGGCCACCGCGGCAAGGCCAAGTAGCAGAAAGAGAAGCCTCCCAGAGGCCGAGACAACCAATCTGGCAGTGATGATGGCAAGGATGGAGAGGAATCAGACAGGGAGGAGTTCCAGAAGGCTATAGATTCTATGTGTGTCGACGAAGGCGCGTCCTTGCAGTCCTCCCACATGCAACTTAAGTAGTGGGTCTGCGAAGTTAATGTGACAAAGACAACAGCAAAAGCAAGGAAACCTCTGGTGGTCCAACACTCCCATCATCTTCCACGCCGAGGACCACCCTTATCACATCCCCGCGGTCGGGTGTGTGCTGCTATTGGTTTCGCCAACGGTCCGCAACCTCGGGGTCATGAAGATGTTGGTCGGCAGTGGGGCTATCATGAACTTGATATTTCCCGACGTGATCAAGAGGCTGCAAATGCCCGATTCAGATGTTAAACCCAAGTGCTCCTTCAAAGGAGTGGATGGTGGGGGAGATTTCAGCCAAAGGGCAAGATAACCCTTCTCATCACATTCGGTAGCAAGCTCAATTTCGTGACACAGAAGGTCAACTTCAACATCGCCAAGATATCGCTATTGTACAATGAAATCCTAGGCCATCACGCACTGGCTAAGTTCATGGCGGCGTCCCACCATGCCTACAACACGCTCAAGATGATAGGGCCAATGAGCATCATCACCATCCATATAGACAAGAAAGATGTAGTCCTTTGTGTCGACAAGATCTATCCAGGGGCAGTCGCAGCATCCCCCGACAAGGCACCTGCTCCTGCCAGAATAAAGCTGAAGAACTCCGGCAAGACTCGCGACAAATCCAAGAAGCACACCATTGAGCTGAGAGCGCCCGTTGACGAATCACCCGGGACTTCTTCCGCCAGGGGCAACAGAAATAGAGTGACCATACCCGAGACGAAGCAAGTGGATGTGCGAGCGGATGGTGTGTGTGTGGGGGGGGGGGGGGGCGGGTTACTATAAGTGCGACCCTCGATAGCAAATAGGAAATCATGCTCGTCATCTTCCTGCGGGCAAATGTCGATGTGTTTGCATGGCAACCATCTGACATCCCTGGTGTTCCTAGGGAGGTGATCGAGCACCACCTTCTTGTCTATCCTCACGCGGGGCCCATCAAGCAGAAGGTATAAAAGCAAGCTCTAGAGCGGCAAGAGTTTATTGCCGACAAAACCAAGAAGTTGGAAGCAGCAGGGATAGTGAGGGGTGTACTCCACCCGACATGGCTGGCGCATCCCGTGGTGGTGTACAAGGCAAGCTGGAAATGGAGGCTTTGCATCGACTTCACAGATGTCAAGAAGGCTTGCCCGAAGGACCCCTTCACCTTGCCGCGCATCGACCAGATCGTGGATTCGACCGCCGGCTGCGACCTGTTGTCGTTCCTTCATGCCTACTTAGGTTATCATCAGAACTTCATGGCCGAGGAAGACAAAGAGAACACAACCTTCATCACCCCTTGCGGCACGTACTGTTTCAAGCACATGCCATTTGGCTTGAAGAGTGTGGGATCCATGTTCGCGAGGGCCGTCCAGATTGTCCTTGGTCCGCAGTCGCATAGAAATTTCGAAGCCTACATGGACGACATCATAGTCAAGACCAAGAACAAGGCCACTTTGGTCCAAGGCTTGGAGGAGAGCTTTGCGAACCTGCGCAAGATCAACTTGAAGCTTAACCCCGAGAACTGCGGGTTCAGGGTCCCGTATGGTAAGCTCCTCGATTTCTTCATATCTCAGCACGGGATAGAAGCCAACCCCGCCAAGATTGAAGCGGTCAAGCAACTGGCGGCCCCAAAGCATATCAAGGGCTTCTGTCATTTGGCGGGCTGTATCGGTGCTCTTAGCAGGTTCATTTCCAAGTTCGCAGAGCGGTCCATGCCATTTTTCAAGATCTTGAAGAAAGCAGGACCAATGACATGGACCCTGGAAGCAAAAAAAGTGTTGCAAGACCTGA
The DNA here is from genome assembly GCF_904849725.1 of Hordeum vulgare subsp. vulgare. NCBI lineage: Eukaryota > Viridiplantae > Streptophyta > Magnoliopsida > Poales > Poaceae > Hordeum > Hordeum vulgare. Next base: position 377,095,208 of record NC_058524.1, on the reverse strand, counting down.
AGAAGTGCCTATCCTCAGCCCCAATCCTAGTTGTGCCACGACCTGAGGAACCGTTGTTGTTTTTGGCAGCGGAAAATTAGGAGGTCAGCACCGCACTAGTGGCAGAAAGGGAGGCCGAGGATGGGAAAAAGGTGGCCTCTGGGCCAACAGACGATAACCCTAAGTCAACTCCAATGAGCCAAGAGCCCTACTCAGAAGCAACATGGGAAGCGGAACAATGGGCAACACAGAAGAAGAAGATGGTACAATAGCCAGTGTATTTTGTGAGCTCCCTCCTACAAGGGGTCCGAACGAGATATTCTGGGATCCAGAAACTGCTCTTTGGCCTCCTCATGGCCTCCCGCAAGCTGCATCACTACTTCTAAGCGCACTGCATCGCAGTTATCACTCACTTCCCATTGAGATGGATCCTGAGGAACCCGGAGGCAACCAGCCGGATCGTAGAGCGGGCCCTAGAATAGGCCAGCTTCATCATGAACTTTGAGAGAACATCGACCATCAAGACCAAGCACTACTAGAATTCATTGCCGACTGGACGCCAACAGCAAATGAAGAAGTCCTAGAGACAGCCCTTCATGGCAATGAAACCCCCGAGGCTTTTGTGAGATTTCGGGCTCCGCAAAACCCAAAAGATTTGAACTCAGGGGCATGTACGAAGATCTCTCGTGGGCTCGCCCCACCTAACTCGCTACTCGATGGGGATGACAGAGAAATTACTCGACGGTGAGGAAGACACATAACACGACAGTTAACCCAGGTTCGGGCCGCTGATAAGCGTAATACCCGACTCCTGCTTCGGTGGATTGCCTCTCGTGGCGGTTGGTGGATGAACTAGTATAGTGTTTGAGGGCCTTTGGAGGCTGGGTTGCCTTTGTGTGGTGCCAGTGGGCGAATGAATGGATCTCGCGTCCATGAAGTAACCTACTCTCTCTATATATAGTGGCGGCCCTGGTCCTCTTCCCTTATCGTTTCGGCGGGAAGGGATCCCACAACGGCCTATTTTAAAAGGGGGGCAGGGGAACATGCTTCCCCTGTCCAAAAGTAGTCTTCGCCTGCAAAGTGGCTGCCAGCACTGTAGGGACGAGTCCACGGATAACGTTTGTCCTCCTGGCGAGTGGTCATGGCCTTGTTGCACCAGAAAGGAAACCTTTGAATGATGCCTTAGGAACCTCGGTTCGTCCTTGCTCCCTTTGCACTAAAGGGGAAAGTGCTCCCTCTTGTTGTCTGTTGCTCGCGTGTCCTTCCTCCGTGTCATCCTTGACTCCTCAGGCCGGGTCTCGCCTCAGAATATCTGCCGCTCCGGAGGGATCCTGTTAAGGCCCCCTGCGGGTCTTGATGTTGTTCCTCCTCGCGAGGCTTGGCCCCTCGCGAGGACCTTGCCTTGAATGATGCCACGCCCGATTGTGCTTGATTGATGAAGTGGGCCGGCCCTCGGCGGTAGGCAGGCAAGTCTGGGTACCCCCATTCCCAGAACACCAACAGTAGCCCCTGGGACGAAGGCGCACCTGGCCTGGCTTCTCGGGGAAGCCTTGAGGGCGGCCTGAAGTGTCGCGCCCCCAAATGCCTGCGGGCCAGGCCTTTTAAACGGCGGACGTGTCTTCTCCGTGCAGAACCTCCTGACCCCTGTGTGCAAGCCGCCTCCGCCTCCTGTCGATTTCGCCGCCGGTTCTTCCTCCTGTTCGGTCCCGGTTCGCCTTTCCGATCCTCGCATCGTGTCGTTTGTTTCCCCTTCGTCCTCCTCGCCATGCCTCCGAAGGGGGGGAAGGTGGGGGGGGGGTCCGCGGGATCTGATCAATCCGACGGTGCCTCAGCCCGCGCTGGGGCAGGCGACGATATTGAACTCCAAGGGGTTGGAGAAGGTTCACCTGGTAGTCACTACTGCCTCCAACGAGTGGGGGGCTACCAGGATCTGGCCAGGCTCGTGTCCTCGAGGCAAGATGGTGGCCCCGGCGGTTCCCCTTCATGTCAATGCTCTTCTTGCTGGGGTACTACCGCCATTCTGAGCTTCCTGGTTGCAGTGCTGTCGCATTACCAGATCCATGCGCTCGACCTTGACCCCAGGTCTTTTGTTCTTCTCTCGGCCTTCACGTTTTTGTGATAGGCTTTTGTTGGCGTTACCCCTTCCGTGGCATTGCTTTGCCACTTCTTTTCTCTCGAACTGGTTTCTAAACAGCAAGGCTCCAGGTGCATGTCGTGGAAGGCCGCCGACGCATTAGCACGAGGGGCTCTCGATGTCGTACTCCTTCCTGAGGCGGAAGGGTTCCGGCGGCATTGGGTACTGGTAGAAGCGGCCGAGGCGGGAGTTCTGTTCCGACCTCCATCGACCCCCACAATGCCGAATCAGGAGTGGACGCGCTGGAAGCTCAGTGATTCTCGATTCACGCCGATCATGACTCAGCTGGAGGAGCTAAAGTGGGCGGGGGTGACGATGGCGATGGTGGTGCGGGAGTTCATCTGTCGGCGGATTGCTCCCCTCCAGCGCCACTCCCGCCCGATGCGGACCTTCAGGGGGCCTCGGGACCCAATGAGGATCTAGGTTCTGCCGCATCCTCCTGACGTCTTGCGTGAGCTGCTCCGCCGGCTAATGGGCTGAGATCCCAACGAGCTTCCCCTGAACGGTCTTCATCTCTACAAGTTCAAGGCCCCGGAAGCCCTCGTCACGGAGATGCCGCTCTTTGATGAATGGGGGTTCCTCCCTCGGAGGGAAGCGCGCCCCCGAGGGGCCCCGACATTTGGGGTTCATGCCCCGACATTTGGGGTTCATGCCTTCGTGAGCTCCAGTTACGCTGCCCCTTCCACGGCCAGGCCGAGTGGTGCTTCGCCGCCTGCCTCCCGGGCTCTTGCTCTAGGTCAAGCCAGGGCCTGCGGTGGCGATCTGCTGATGGCGGAAGTTGCCATCCCCATCTCCAAGCTTCGGTCGCGAGTTGTTGGGCATCCGCACCGGGTCCCCCACGTCGGCCGAAAGAGGAGTTCGCCGGAGGACGGCCGTCCTTCGACGCGATGGGCCCTGGTGAAGAGGAAATGGGTCGCCGTGGATGAGTAAGCGCTCGAGCCCATTTTTCGTCTTTCTTTCAGCACCTCCCTCTTGAGCCTTTGTTCTGCAGGCTCCCTACTAGCGACAGGAGAGGTAAGTGAGCACTAACCGCCCCTATGTTTGTCGAGCGTCCCGTGGTTTCTTCTTTCGTACTCCGCGGGGTCCTTCCTCCTAAGCCCCCGGCTCGTGAGCCTGTTGCGGTCTTCTTCTCCCCCGGCCTTAGGCTCCCCGGGAAGGGGACGTTCCCCTCGCATGAGGCCCCTCCTAGAGCCATGTTGCGGCCCCCTTCCTGCCACCTCCAGCCTGGTGATGTGGGGCCTCAGGGGGCGCTTCCCTCCGACGCAGCGCCAGCACGAGTGCCCCAGCCCCTGAGCATAGGGCTGGGCTGTGGGGCCCATCATGCCCTTGTCCAATCCGCCATGAGGAAGGAGAGAGCTCTCACTAGCCGCTGGAACCTGTCGAAGGTTCGCGTGCCACACCGTGGGGCTTGCTCAGAACCGTGGCGGACGCGCTTCAATGTCTGGGGGCGGGGCTTGCCGGCAATGAAGCCCGCCTGGAGGGTGCGCGCTGGCACCTTGTGTCAGGGTGGCGCCAGCTTGAAGTTGCCCTGAACCTTGGCCATTTGCAGCGTGAGTGCGCCTGCGTGGAGGCAGTAGAATCCCTTGCCGCGGTGGCGGAGGCCTGTGAGCGTGCTCTCTCCGAGGCTCAGGAGGCTGATTGTCGACGCAGGGCATCCGAGGATCGCCACATGGAGCTTTGCACGCTCAACGCCTATCTTGAAGAGCAGGCTCAGCTGAAGGCCATCCTAGGGCGTCCGCTTGCTGCGTTCTTCCCTGTCAGCTTGGGCTTTCAGGCGTCCGCCGATTTTATCGCGCTTGTAGAGGTGGAGCAGAGCTTGGAGGAGGAGCGTCTGGAGGTGAGGGAGCGCCAGGTGTCGCTTGGTAAGGAATCCCTTGCCTCTCGTGAGGTGAAGCTTCAGGAGGAAATCGACAGGGAGCTGGCGGAGGCTCAGCGTTCCCTTCTTCTTGACTATCATGCGAAGCTGATGATCCAGGAGTCCCGCTTCCGCGAGCGCCGCGGCCACCTGAAAAACAAGGTCGATGCCCTCCAGAAAAGGTTGGATCAGGAAGTGAAACGTCGGCAGGTCGCACTCGACACCCTGGCTACTGCCAAAGGTAAACTGCCTCTTCTTTACAAACAGGTGAAAGGTGTGGCTTCCCTGGTTGGAGAGGCCTCCGAAGAGGCGATCCATGCTCGCGGCCTCCAGCTTGAATGCTCTTGGATGTTCCAATCCCTCGAGAGGAGAGCCTCCCGGGCTTTGAGCGACATCTGTGGCGAGGGTGTCTCAAGCCCCCTGGTCCCCGATGACGCTGGGTACTTGGGCTTCTTCTTTCGTGTTGTGCAATGTCTTGAGGCAGGTGCTGAGAAGGCCCATGCGCTCGCAGAGGAGAAGAGCCATGACCTCTTCGGTTAAGCGGCCTCGGAAGTCTTCAACCACCTCCTTCGCCTCGACCCAGACTTTGGCTTCACCGCAGTGTTGGATCCGGTGCCGGAGACGATCCTCGCTGCCCTAGCCGAATGGGTCGGGGCCCACGTGGAAGACCTGGTGACAAGGCTATCTCCCGAAGGTTGCGGCGTGAGCTCTGGCGATGATGCGTCCTCCTGATCCACCGCCTTGTTCTCCTGATAGGGTTATGTACTAGGCTTAACAACAACTTTGATGTATCTGGAGTGTACCTTTCAATGCGTTCTCTGAAGACGACGTGTGCACAATACTTTCCTCCTGGCCGCGGCCGCTGCGAGCCCCGTGTTTTCGCGACACTGATGTTCTAACCCGCGATCATGGCCCCGTTCATGGCGCTTCCTCCCTGATTGTGGGGCGGTTTGAGGACCATTTTGGAACTCTATGTCCGCAGGTCCCGGTCCTGCACATTTCCCTGCTGCCGTGAGGCGCAACCCATTACCAAGGTTGTTCCTCACGGGGCAAAGCCCCGACGCCCTGGGTGCTGACATGGGCGGCACCTGGGTGGCTGAGTGGGCTTGCGACTAGTTAGGCTCTTGAGGCAGGTTGCTCAGGAGTCCCCCTTGACACTCAAACCGCTCTACCTCGACAGGTCCCAGTCCCACACATTTCCTCGCAACCATTCGGTACGGCCACGAACGGCACATCTAAGGGGCAGGGCCCCGCCTCCCCTGATACCGACCGGAATTCTAGGACGGCATCAAAGAGGGCAAGTGGCCTTATGACCGGTAAGCTTCCTGAGGCGTGCCTCAAGAGTCCCCTTTGGCGCTCGAGTGATTCCCCATTCCACCCCTCTTGTGGTTGCCACGGGAGTCCCGGCGGTCTCCCGAGGTTTCCGCGAAACACCAATCAAAGCAAAGGGAGAAAGAGAACTCGAGTTGGTATAATGAGAGAACATAGAGAAGAAATCCCCGCCCTTCTTTTCTTTTCAAAACATTAAGCACAGAGATCTTCGAGCCTTTGATAGCTCAAAATACAAGAAGGGAGGCCCTTTAGGGTCACAACTTGAAACACAAGAAAGGAACGAGAAAACAGCCGCGTCCGGCACCTAAGATATTCTTCGCCTCCGCCTCCCCCCAGCGTGGAGCATAGGGCTTCCACTCAGCATGGGAGGGACCCCTCCGCGTCCCCGAGGGGCCCTGGGCGTATACACCCGCAACTCATTATTACGTGAGAGTGCCACGGGGGGGGTGTATGGGAGGTCTTTAGTGCCTGGAGCATTGCCCCAACGTGCCTCGCTGCCCCCCAGGTTCCCATGTTGGTACCTTGGCCATGCCCCCAGGTCGGGCTAGCCCAACCTGAGGGCAACGGCGAGTACGCGAACACCCGCTGTCAGATTTCGGGCTCCACAAAACCCTAAAGGTTCGTAACTGCGGGTGCACACGGAGACCACTTGGAAGCTTCGGTTCACCTGATTCTGGACTCGACGGACAAGGCAAAGAACTCACTCGATGGTGAGGAAGACACAGAACACATCAGTTTACCCAGGTTCGGGCCAGTGTGAAGCGTAATACCCTACTCCTGCTTTGGTGGATTGCCTCTCTTGGAGGATGGTGGATGGAATAGTACAATGCTCGTGCGCCTCCGATGGCTGGGTGGTGATGCATGATGCTAGTGGATAAATGATTGGATCGCGACCCCCCTCTATGAAGGAACCTATCCTCTATACATAGTGGTGGCCCGGGTCCTCTTCCCTTATCATTTCGGCGGGAAGGTATCCCACAATGGCCAATTTTAAAGGGGAACAGGGGAACGTGCTCCCCCTGCCCAAAGGTGCTCTTCCTGTGGAAAGTAACTGTCAACGCTGCAGGGACGGGTCAAGGGGTGACGTCCGTCCTGCCGACGGGGGACGGTGGCATTGTTGCACCAAAATGGAAACCTTTCAGAGATGCCTTGTGACCCCGCGTACGTCCCTCCCTCCTTGGCAAGAAAGGGGAAACTACACCGTCCTGCCATCCGTTGCTCGCTTGTCCCTTCTCTGTATCGTCCTTGGCACGTGAGGGTGGGACTTGCCTCGGTATCTCTGCCGCTCCGGAGGGGTCCTGAGGAGGCCCCATGTGGGTCTTGATGTTGGTCCTTCTCGCGAGGCTTGGCCCCTCGCGAGGGCCTTGTCTTGAGCGATGTCGGGTCGCTTGTTTGTGGTCGATGAAGTGGGCCAGCCTTGGGCCGCAGGCAAGTAGGTCTGGGTACCCCCATTCCAAGAACGCCGACAGTAGCCCCCAGGCCCAAGGCGCGCCTAGGTTGGTTTCTCGGCGAAGCCTTGAGGGAAACCTGAAGCGTCACGGGCTCTACTTTCCTGTGGGCAAGGCACCTCACATGTCCTGCAGCCATTTGGTGACACTTCTAGTTCCCGAGGCATTCGGAGACGCGCCTTGTCAAACTGACGCGACGTCCGGGTGATGCGCTAGCCATCATTGCTCCTTGAAGGTACCTCTTCTTCAAACGCCAAGTGGGTGTGCTCCCTCATGAACTACGTGGGCTCTAGACCACGGAGGGGCACTGGTCTGCCTTTGGCTGTGTATTTAACCTGACAAGGGTGATAGGTCCTCATTGCCTTCGTCTTCTGCCTCGAGCCCTCCACCCTCTCAGCATGGCGCCGGTGAGAACGTTCTCCGCTGCAGAGAAGGGGAAGTGTTCCAGGGAAGGTCTCACCGCTCATCCATCCAAGAGGGGCCGCGGTAGCCCGCAGAAGTACACGGCGGTGTCGGTGGAGGCCTCCAGCGGGCGCGGCTATGGTTTCGCCCTTCTCGGAATCACCATCAGCGATGCCGGTGGTGCGTCGGTGAGCGCGAGCGTGTGCGGTGGCCGAGGTGGGAGGTCGGCGCTGGCCACCCGGCCACCGTATCCGCGACTCCATTCAGCTGACACGATGATGGAGTTCGTGATGTGGGTGGATATGCCGGAGATTGCCCGGTTCGAGCTCCCAAGCTTCTTCGCAAAGGCGCTGCCGACTGGCGGGCTCACAGGCCTCTCGCGGCTGGCCGATGGCTGCTGCGGCGGGGCGTCCTGGGTGGAGTTCGAGGTCACCCCCACGGCTACATGTATCTGAACCGCGGGTGGCAGGCGTTCGGCCATGCTCGAGGCTTGAAGGGGAGGCGCTACCTCCACTTCTAGTATGACGTGCAGGCGACGCTCTTCGCCAAGATCTTCGGGGATGAGGGCGAGCGTCTGAGTTGCTGCCCAGAGGACGCCGACCGCGGCGGTCCTATAGACGATCCCATCTCTGGCGGCATGTGCCGTGCCTCTAGCAGCAGCGACACACCTCCGGAGGAAGCCCAAGGGACAGCAGCTACGACGAGCCGCCTCGCCTCCGCGCCCGAGCCACGGCGGGGAGCCCCCAAGTGCGGCACTGCTCGTCTGCTCCTGTGGCGCCTGTGATGAAGGAGGAGGACACACACTGAGTGCCAGCACGCAGGTGTCGGGCGTCCGCGGTGGCAGCCCTCCCCCCTTGGGACCTCCATCGCTAGCTGTCTCCTCCTTACTCCTGATCATGCATCCATGAAAACAAGGATAGGCCCTTTGGGCATGTAATGGATTTAGGCGACCGCCCCTTTTGTTAGTACTGTTGCATCTGGTCGGTTTGGATACTTAGCTTGGTGTACTTGTGATGGATCACTTCGGTTGTGATGCGTTATTGTGGAACATGAGGAGCTTGTTGCTCGGTTGGCTCCTCCTCGTTGCGGGTCGATGTTCTATGTCAGCAGGTCCTAGTACCGCACATTTTCCAGCAGCCACGAGGCATGACCCGTTGCCAAGGTCGCTCCTCACAGGGCAAGACCCTGACCCCCCTGGTACCGACCGGATGTGCCTGGACGGCACCAGAGTGACCAAGTGGTTTTGTGACCGGTGAGGCTCCTAAGGCGCAATGCTCAGGAGCCCCCTTAGACATTCAAGCGGCTCTACGTCGACATGTCCCAGTCCGGCACATTACCCTGCCGTGAGGCACGGCCTGTTAAAGTCACCCCTCACGGGACAAGGCCGTGGCACCCGGGTGCCAAGTGGCTTTGTGACCGGTAAGGTTCCTGAGGCGTGATACGTCTCCATCGTATCTACTTTTCCAAACTCTTTTGCCCTTGTTTTGGACTCTAATTTGCATGATTTGAATGGAACTAACCTGGATTGACGCTGTTTTCAGGAGAATTGCCTTGGTGTTATTTTTGTGCAGAAATCAAAGTTCTCCAAATGTCCTGAAAATTTACGGGGAGCAGTTTTGGAAAATAAGAAAAATATCTGCGCCAAGTTCCACCTCAGGGGGTGGGCCAGTGGGCCACAAGCCCTGGCTCTGCCACCACCCCCCTGGTGGCGGTGGGCAGGCTTGTGGGGCCCACACGGCTCTGCCGCCCCCAATCTCAGCTCTATAAGATCACTTTCGTTCCAGAAAAAATAAAAAAGAGAAGTTTTCGTCGCGTTTTCGATACGGAGGCGCCGCCACCACCTGTTCTTCATCTAGAGGGCAGATCTGGAGTCCGTCTTGGGCTCCGGAGAGGGGAAATCGTCGCCATCGTCATCATCAACCTTCTTCCCTCTCCAATTCCATGAAGCACTTCGTCGTTCGTGAGCAATCTATTCGTAGGCTCGTTGGGCGGTGATGAGTAGGATGAGATCTATCATGTAATCAAGTTAGTTTTGATGGGGATTGATCCCTAGTATCCACTATGTTTTGAGATTGATGTTGCTACTACTTTGGCATGCTTAATGCTTGTCACTATGGCCCGAGTGCCATGATTTCAGATCTGAATTTATTATCCAGGCAAAGCCATGCAGTTGGCAGCTAGATGTCCCCGAGCGTTACAAATCGAGCAAGAAAAGATTTCTCAACCATGCCATTAATAAATTCATCAAAGGCTAGATGGGCTTCTTGTGAGGAGGGAATATCCATCCTAGGATTAGGTTCGGGCCGAGAGAAGGAGGTAACCTCAGCAGGCTCATTAATGAGCGTGGAAATCGGCCCAGAGTCCAAACTTTCCACCGAAAATTGATTCTCATAACTCAAAACACTAGGAATCTCGGCGGGATCAGCTGCAGCACCTTGTTGCACTGGAGAAGTTATGTTAATTTTGGCAATTTGAAAATCAGCTCCGGGAGATCCGGGGGGTGACTGTTGGCGAGAAACCGTGCCGAACGTGATATGCGGCTTGGCCGTCGTCCACCGGAGTTCTGCCGGTGGTGGCGGAGAGATGATGACATGTTCAGGAGAAGGCACCGTATAACTAGCCTGTTCAAGCGTGAGTAGCTCATCGTGGGAAACAGGACATCTATAACCCTTGCAAACCTCATATTGTTGGAGGGATGCGAATGTGAGCTTCTTACGAACAAATGATCCAGATTTAAGAGAAGATTTTAGAGGTCTGGAATGCATTGCCATCAGACCTAGTGAAGCTCTCCTCTTAGATGGACTCACAATAATCCATTCAGCATCACATTGCTTCTTCCACAGAGAGAATTCCCGACGCCAATTTGGACCACCATGGCCCCATAGATGGAAAAAGCACTTAAAACTTGAGCATTTGACCGAGCGTAGATCCAAAATATGAAAACCAACTTGCATGCAGGACACTTTGAAGGAGAAAACCGAATCTGTCAATTGAGAGACGCGAAACTCAATGGCAGAGCCCCCAATCACATATTCCAGAGCTGCGGCGACTGTGTCCTTAGAGAGACGGAACACATGGCGACCAAAAGAAACCACCATGATGAAGGAGCGGCGGTGTTTCATAGGGTGGACCGTAATCCCAGAATGGCGATAAACCTCCTCGGCGAAAGCCAAACCATGAGAAAAATCCAGATCCAACGTGGAACCACCCATGCAAGCCATGCACGACCACGTGAGGGGGTTCGGGAGGGTTCACCTGAGAAGTAGAGCGACGATAAGGGTAGATGCACCGTCTAGAGCATCAGATCGCCATGGAGTCGCCGAGGTGGGAGGTGGGAGGTGGGAGTCGCCATGGGAGGGGGGGCATATGATGGGTGACCCTTCACACAATGCATTTTCCGAAGAAACAATATCCAGTACATTGCATCAATGCTACCGAAAAGACTTCATCAATTCTCATTGGGAGCTTTGAATGCCCTATTCCTCGTGTCAAGATGAAGTATGATTTGCTTGTTGGGGAGATACATATCCCCATTGAGGTGACTTAGTGGCTATTCGAAAATTCTCCGTTCTCTTTTGCGATTCGAGAAGGTTTTTTCATAAGGACTTGATCAATCCCATTGACGGATTTCTTTCGATGACCATGAAACGGATGAATCAAGGAGTCACATACCTCTGTTTTGAGTTTTCTTTTCTGTTGCTTAGAAGAAAAATGATAGAATTAGTTTAATTTTTCCTGATTTCTGTTTTAGCGTCCCGGAGAAAAATACCTCGAAAATAAAAGTTCTTCGATGGTCCTGAAAATATAGTATGATTTTTTCTAGAATTTTTGAAAATTTCTGGGCCTGAGAGCTGGCTTGGGGGCCAGACCAGTGGGCCACAAGCCCTGCCACCGCCACCTACCCCCCTGGTGGCGGGGTGCAAGCTTGTGGGGCCCACAGGCACCCCCTCCACTCATTCCAGCTCCCAACCTCTTCTTCCACCTCCTGAAAAAAATTGTCTCGCAGCTCAAACCCGTGTTCTTGCTCATTTGGTTGTGATTTTAGATCTCCTTGCTCAAAGCACCATTCTCCGAACTGTTTTGGGGAAATTACTCCTTGGTAAGTGACTCCTCCATTGGTCCAATTAGTTTTTGCTCTAATGCTTTATCCTTCGCGTATTCTTGCGAACTTGGTGACCCTGTTCTTGAGCTAGAAATGTTGATTTTAGCTGGTCCCAAGTAGTTTTAGCACGTTATACGGTCTCTAGGCACTAGTAGGAGTAGTTTCTACAAAGTTGGGTTAATCTTTATTCGCTTTTCTTTCGAAGTCTCTAAAAATTTCAGAATTTTTCACAGCTAGAAAAAGGAAAAGATGAGGAGGTTCTTGAGAGGCTCTTCAAGCAGTAACCCCAAGGAGGACGAGAAGAACCACCCCAAGTACGTAGTCCCTCGAGTCACAGAAGTTCGAGCGTGCGAGTGGCCAAGTGATGAATTTTTGCGCGCCGCCAGACTTTATGAAGACTTTTATTACTTGGTGTAGAACGCAGGTCTTACTGCGTTTGTTGAATATAACTGCCCACAGTATCTCCTCCTCACCAATATTTTTGTTCAAAGCTTCAACTTTTATCCGAGGAAGAATCCTCCCATGGTTGAGTTCATGATATACGATGTTCCCCGATGTTCCCCAGTGCATGACGCTGCAGGATTTTTGCAATGTATGCAAATTACCTTATGTTGGGGATATCCGTGACCCTCGTCCACGGGACTTGGAGGATTCCATTGGTTCTATTGCTGTTGGAGAGGAGAGAGGAGTGTCTCGCGCTAGAATTGCTAGCATACATTTTCCTCTACTTCGGTACTTCTCATTATTTGTGGGAAAATGTTTGATTGGCCGTGGGGAGGCTGGATCACTTAGTTCTCCACATCTTGCGGTTTTGCGCGAAGGCCTTTATAATGATAAGACTTATAACATGGGCGCTATAGTAGCTCAACGGTTGAACCTGAACCGTTCTAATGGTGTTGTTTATGGAGGTATCTATGCTACCCGTCTTGCCAGACACTTTGAGATACCCATTAGACTGGGAGAGGAAGGAGAGATGCTTCTCCCTAAGAGATATCTGGATTATGACAGCATGGTTCGCCATGATTTTCCGGATAGAGATGCTAGTAGACGGATGATTTATAACCTTGTGTTTAGTCAGGGTACTCGAGAGACTATTACTTTGCCTGCTCCTTCTTTGTTTGATCTTCATACAGGCAGGTATACTATTATGCCCGTGGACATCTACGCATATTGGGGCTTGGCCCAACCACAGGCGCCCGTGCCCGAGCCGCCAGTCGAGTACCAAACGCTAGTTTATCAGTGGGAGCCAGAGGAGCTCACACAGCAGTGGCATCCACAGTCTTCTCCGGAGTATCCTGGAGCTGGTTATTTCCCACCTTGGGAGTAGACCAAGCTAGGCCAAAAGCCTAAGCTTGGGGGAGTACGTGTTCTCACCGACTTTACATTCATGCTTGTGCTTTCACTCTGTTAGCCGGTGTTTACAGTTTGCCACTGTATTATCCATGCTAGTTTCTTTTCGTTTTCTTGTTTTCTTGTTTTGTGTCCTTTTGAGAAAACCCAAAAAGATGTTTCTTTCTTCTTTTGCTTGTTGGGAGCTTTCCCGTGTAAATAGTCTTCTTTTTCTTTGTGTCAAGTTAGAAGATATTGGATACAATGTTTAGTGGTTCTTACATGCTTACGTGTTTAGCTTTCAAAGAACCATATTATTTTGCCTTCTCCTTTGTGTTTGCCTGCAGATTCAGCTTAGTCCAATGCGCTTATTATCGTTCACATTGTTCGATCGTGCAAATGAAAGGCAACAATGATGATATATGATGAAGTGACTGAGACTGAAAAGCTGGTATGAACTCTATCTATTTTGTTTTTGTAAATATGACTAGCTTGTCGACCCAGATTTAGCTTTGTTGTGAGAGAACCATGTTTGGAATGACAACTTAGAGATCATAGTTTTCGATGCCATGCTTATTTAGTTGAGAGCTTATAATGGTTTGTCTTGAATGCCAACATAGATTTTGAGATGACTATGATGTAGTATGATAGGATGGTATTCTCCTTTGAATGTTTCAAGTGGCTTGACTTGGCGCATGTTCATGCATGTAGTTGAAACAAAATCAACATAGCCTCTATGATGTTCGTGTTCACGGTGATTTATATCATGTTCATGCTTGCATTCAATGTTAGTCAAACTCATTGCATCTTGATGACTGTTGTCGCTCTCTAGTTGGTCGCTTCTCAGTCTTTTGCTAGCCTTCACTTGAACTAAGCGGAATACTGCTTGTGCATCCACTTCCATAAACCCAAAAGTTTTTCCATGAGAGTCCACCATACCTACCTATTTGCGGTATCTACCTGCCGTTCCAAGTAAATTTGCATGTGCCATTCTCTAAACCTTAAATAAATAATCTGTTTTGCATGCCCGAACCGCTCATGTGGTGACAGGAGGCTATTGGTATCTTCCATGCTAGGAGTGTTATCCTCGACATGTGTTTATTCACAGTCATTCATGAGAAAGGGGCCGGTAATTGGAATGCCAAGTGCCACGCTTAAATCGAAAACATAACTGTAAAACAAGACTCCCCCCGGATTGGTGTTAGTATGGACAGTACCCGAGGATTCGGCTTGCCGTGGAGTGTGATTGATTGGTGGTGGGGGAGTTAAAACTTTACATGTCTGTTTGGGAACCGCCTATAGCATGAGTAGCATGGAAGATATTTAGAACTCTTGTTCATTGCGTTGGCAATGAAATCATGCCACCCAAAATTATTATCTCTGTTTTCAAAGCTTGAGCTCTGGCACCTCTGCAAATCAATGCTTCCCTCTGCGAAGGGCCTGTCTATTTATTTTCTTGTTGAGTCATCCTCCTCTTATATAAGCACCAATTAGAGATCACCTCTGTCATTTTTATGCTTTGCTTTTGATTGATATTGAGTATGACTATGACTGGATCTTCGTTGCTATGAATTACAATGTTTAGTCAACCCTTGATCTTTGAAAGTGCTCTGCATTTATGTTTTGCGGTCTCAGAAAGAGCTAGCAAGATACCACCTATTCATGTTGCTTCATGCTTGTTTTGATTGAAGTGTTGGTATTTGAAACTCGTTATTATTTGCTCGTTAGCTGATTATGCCATTGACATTAGTTTACAGTGAGACCTTTGTGTCATTTGCTTATGTGGTTAACTTGTGCTCTTGCTGAAATTATGGTTATGAGTTAGACATAGTTGCAACAACAAGATCAAACACAGTTTGTCAAAGTTTTTCTTTCTCTCTCAGTTTGTGAACTGAGTTGCTTGAGGACAAGCAATGTTTTAAGCTTGGGGGAGTTGATACGTCTCCATCGTATCTACTTTTCCAAACTCTTTTGCCCTTGTTTTGGACTCTAATTTGCATGATTTGAATGGAACTAACCTGGACTGACGCTGTTTTCAGCAGAATTGCCTTGGTGTTATATTTGTGCACAAATCAAAGTTCTCCAAATGTCCTGAAAATTTACGGGGAGGAGTTTTGGAAAATAAGAATAATATGTGCGCCAAGTTCCACCTCAGGGGGTGGGCCAGTGGGCCACAAGCCCTGGCTCCGCCACCACCCCCTGGTGGCGGTGGGCAGGCTTGTGGGGCCCACACGGCTCTGCCGCCCCCAATCTCAGCTCTATAAGATCCCTTTCGTCCCAGAAAAAATAAAAAGAGAAGTTTCCGTCGTGTTTTCGATACGGAGGAGCCGCCACCACCTGTTCTTGATCTGGTGGGCAGATCTGGAGTCCGTCTGGTGCTCCGGAGAGGGGAAATCGTCGCCATCGTCATCATCAACCTTCTTCCCTCTCCAATTCCATGAAGCTCTTCGTCGTTCGTGAGTAATCTATTCGTAGGCTCGCTGGGCGGTGATGAGTAGGATGAGATCTATCATGTAATCGAGTTAGTTTTGATGGGGATTGATCCCTAGTATCCACTGTGTTCTGAGATTGATGTTGCTACTACTTTGCCATGCTTAATGCTTGTCACTAGGGCCCGAGTGCCATGATTTCAGATCTGAATTTGTTATGTTGTCACCAATATATGTGTGTTTTAGATCCGAGATTGCAACTTGTAGTTACCTACTATGTGTTATGATCCGGAAACCCCAGAGTGACAATAACCGGAACCACTCCCGGTGATGACCATAATTTGAGGAGTTCATGTGTTCACCAAGTGCTAATGCGTTGGTCCGGTTCTTTATTAAAAGGAGAACCTTAATATCCCGTAGTTTCGTTTTAGACCCCGCTGCCACGGGAGGGATGGACAATAGATGTCATGCAAGTTCTTTTCCCTAAGCACGTATGACGACACACGGAATGCATGCCTACGTCACATTGACGAACGGGAGCTAGCCACATATCTCTCCGTGTTATTGTTGTTGCATGATGAATATCATCCAAACAAATCACCGACCCATTGCCTACGAGTTTGTCCTACTGATGTTACTTGTTTTGCTCTGCTCCTGCTACTACTGTTGCTACTGCTGTTACTTGTCTTGCTCTGCTGCTGCTGCTACTACTGTTGCTACTGCTGTTACTTGTTTTGCTCTGCTGCTACTGCTACTGTTGCTATTACTGTCGCTTGCTATTGTTGCTACTTGCTACTGCTGTCACTACTGCTGTTCCTTGCCGCTGCTATTGCTCGTTACACTGTCGTTACTCGCTACTTTGCTGTTACTACTGTGCTTGCAGATACTAATCTTTCAGGTGTGGTTGAATCTGACAAATTCAGCTGCTAATACTCGAGAGTATTCTCTCACCTCCTGTCTGGTAAACCAACAAATTTGGGTCAAATACTCTACCCTCGAAAACTACTGCGAACCCACGCGCTGGTGGTCCATCAACAACATTCTTCTAGTTTTGTTGCCGGGGAGTGCTAGCAGCATTCTTCTGGTGCCGTTTAAGGGGAATGTTTGTTGTCATCGGCATTCGTCTAGCCATCGCCAGAGATTACAATCAAGGCGCGGTGCTCAAGAGCCCCCTTAGACGTTCAAGAGGCCCTCGTGGATTTTGCTTTCTGGAGATCCCTAGTCTGGATTCAGGAAGGTCTGCGTCAGCAGGTCCCAGTCCCACACATCTCCCTGCCGTCGTGAGGCGCGACCCATTACCAAGATCATTCCTCATGGGGCAAGGTCCTGGCACCAAGGTGCCAAGTGGCTTTCTGACCGGTAAGGCTCCTGAGGCGCGATGCTCAAGAGCTCCCCTTAGGCGCTCAAGCTGTCCCAAGAGAAACAATTGTCGTAAGAAAATACCAAATCTCGTTCCCTCTCCAGGATGGTGCGCCGAGCCGTGAATGGGACTCCGGAGAGAGTATCAGATGGCATGAGTCTGCCGATTCACCCGTGAGTACGAGACGAGGGTCCGGGCCCCGAGGCCTTGGCGAGGTGGCGGCACCGTGCCCCCAGCCCACGCTTGCGGGGTACGAGCGGGTTGGGACAGGCAAATGCCCGACTCAGAGGAAGAGAACGTGTTTGATGAACGACCAAGAAAACAAGTTTTCATAAAGACTTCATTTGGAAAGGCCCCGAGTTTGATTTCATAAACATCAACAAATCCAAGCCAGAAAAAGCAAATTCAAGCCACGTCCAGCGCCTAATCCATTCACCGCCTCCGTCTCCCCCAACGCTGAGCATAGGGATTCCACTAGGCGTGGGGTGGACCCCTTCCGCGTCCTCAGGGGGCCCTTGGCGTATACAGCCTCAGCTCGTTATTACATGAGAGTGTCACGGTGCGGGTGTATCTGGGAGGTTGCAAGGATGCTTTGGCTTCGCGAGTGTCCCTACCCCCGAGGCATTGGGGCCTGAGCTTCTAGGGTGATTGGTGGACTTTGTTGGTTTCCTCCATCTGTCTTCCACTAGGCATGGGGTGGACCCCTTCCGGGTCCTCGGGGGGGCCTGGGCGTATACAGCCTCGGCTCGTTATTACGTGAGAGTGTCACGGGATGAAGTAGGTTTCGGAAGAATTGAAGGACGATGTAGAGTCAGTGCAGAATCGATGCAGAGTCGATGCAGAGGCGTTACGGATAGAACTTCCAGAGATGCTTTATGTTCTAGGCGTTCTGGATGGGAACTCTGTCCTGAGTCTCCAGGCGCACAACGCCAGGCCTGGAGACATGGGCGACCATGAATGGGCCCTCCCACATGGGTGAGAGCTCATGCAAGCCCTCCCTGGAATGTACTCGCCTTAGGAAGAGGTCGCTGACCTCAAGGGTCCTGGAGCGGATGTTGCGGCAGTGATAGCGCCGCAAGGCCTGTTGGTACCTTGCGGCTCGGAGTGAGGCCCGGTGGCGCGCCTCCTCTCCAAGCACGATGTTCGTCCCCCGCGCAGTCTCCTGACGCTCCTCATCTATCGCCATGACTCGCGGGGATCGATGCTTGATCCTGAGGGGAAAGACCGCCTCGGCTCCGTAGATGAGAAATAAAGGGGTTTTGCTGGTGGGCTTAGTTGGGGTAGTGCAGATGGACCACAACACCGACGAGAGCTCGTCGACCCAGCCCTGGCCGCAAGCTTTGAGCTTCTTCTTGAAACTCCTCTCCTTGAGGCCTCGCAGGACCTCTATGTTGGCGCGCTCCGCCTGGCCGTTCCTCTGCTGGTGGGCCACCGATGCGTAGCATATCTATGTTCCCAGGTTAGCACAGTAAATCATGAAGAGTTGATTGGTGAACTTTGAACTGTTGTCGGTGATGATGCGGTTGGGAACGCCGAAGTGGCTCACGAGGCCCTAGATGAATTTGATGGCCGACCCGGTGGGGTTGGTGCGCACGGGCTCCACCTTTGTCCACTTGGTGAATTTGTCGATGGCGATGTAGAGGTAGCGGAAGCCACCCGCTGCCTGCGGGAAGGGACCCAGTATGTCCAGTCCCCAGACCGCGAAGGGCCAGGAGAGCGGGATGGTCTGGAGGCCCTGCGTAGGCTGGTGAATCTGCTTGGCGTGGAACTGGTAGGGCTAGCAAGACCGAACCAGCTCGGTGGCGTCGTCCAATGCCGTAGGCTAGTAGAAGCCTGACCTGAATGCCTTACGTGCGAGCGTGCGCAAAGAGGGGTCCTGCCCGCAGTCCCCTCCGTGGATGTCGACCAGTAGTTCGCGCCCTTGCTCCCTGGAAATGCACCGCAGCGCGATGTCGTTCGCGCGCCTAAGGTACAGGGTGTCGTCCCGTATGCAGTAGGTTGAGGCTTGTCGTGCTACGCGCTCTACGTCTTCCTCCTTCTCCGGCAATGTGTCGTGGAGAAGGTACGCCCCAAGTTCATGCATCCAATCATCGGCCTGAACCTCCAAGGCCAGGAGCAGTCGAGACCTCGAGGCCTAGCCGCAATCCGGAGCCCCCAAGGTCGATGCTGGGGGGAGCTCCTCTCCGTGTGGCGCCGAGTCCTCAGGTGACGGTGTTGTGGAAGGCTTGAAGATTTGCTCCTCGAAGACGCCTGGCTCTTGAGCCTCGCGAAGGCTCTCTTGGCGATGTTGTCTGCCTCCTTGTTTTCGCCATGCGGGACGTGTTGCAGCTCCACGCCCTGAAAATGTTCCTCAATCTTACGTACCTCTTGCGCATATGCCTCCATGTGGTCGTCCTTGGGCATGTACTCTTTGTTGAATAAGTTGATGAGAAGCTAGGAGTCGCCCATCACGGTGAGGCACCGGACCCCCAAGGCCGCCGCAGCCTTGAGGCCGGCATTGAGGCCCTCGTACTCCGCTATGTTGTTGGAGACCTTCTCCCCACACTGGAAGCAGAGCTGTACGCCGTAGCGGAGCTTGTCTCCCATCGAGGAAGTGAGGAGGACACCAGCCCCTACTCCCCTTCGCATGAAGGCTCCGTCGAAGTGCATGGTCCATCCCCCGGGTGCCTCCACACTGGGGGCAAGTGATTGGCTCCCTTCCAGCCCCCGGTCCGGTGCTTTCGTCCACTTCGTCACGAATTCAGCCAAGGCCGCTCCCTTGATGACCCTGGTCGTGCTGAATTTGATGTTGAAGGCCTGAAGCTCGATGTTCTATTCAGCGACCCTTCCCACCACGTTTGGGTTGTACAGGATCTTCTCTAAGGGATAGGTGGAGACGACCTTGATCGGGTGTCCCTGAAAGTAGTGACGAAGCTCGCGCGAGGCAACAAGGAGCGCTAGAAGGTGTTTCTGCTGCATGGGGTAGCGCGAGCGCGTGTCCCGCAGTACGGTGCTGACGAAGTACACTGGGTGCTCGACGAGGGTGCGCACACCCGTGGCATCATGCTCCTTGGCGGCTTTAGGAGGTTGGGGCGTCTCGTCGTCCGAAGGAAGGACCGGGGCCACAAGAGGGCTAGGCCTCTCAGGATGCGATCATGTAGTCTGGACCCCGGGTTCCTTTGTCTCCGGGGGAGTTGGAGCTCGTGAGTCGCGCGAGCCCCCAGACTCTGTGGGTGGGGGCCTGCCAGGACCCCCGAAGTGGCACCCTTGCTGGTTTGCTCCTCCCTTACTGCCACCAATGCAGCGCTGTTGGAGTGGGGGGTGGCAGCAAGGTACAGAAGCAAGGACTCGTGAGGGCGAGGCGCCACCATGATCGGCGGGCTCGTGAGCTATTGCTCGAGTTCATCAAAGGTGGCGTCGGCCTCTAGGGTCCACTCGAAGGGCCCCTTTCTTGTCATGATCTTGAAGAAAGGGAGGGCCCGCTCGCTTAGCTTGGAAATGAAACGCCCTAAGGAGGTAACATACCCCGCCAACTTCTGCATCTCGTTGAGGGTTGGGGGTGCGCTCATCTTGTTTATGGAATTGACCTTCACTGGGTTCTCCTCGATCCCCCGATGTGACACCAGGAAGCCAGATGGGACCCGGAAGACGCACTTCTCTAGGTTGAGCTTTAGGTTCACCTCTCGAAGGTTGGCGAAGGTCTCCTCCAGGTCCTCCACCAAGGATTTTGTGTGTCTTGACTTGACCACGATGTCATCAACGTAAGCCTCTGCGTTCCTCTCGAACTGCGGTCCCAGGGCGATATGCATCAACCGCTGGAAGGTTGCCCCGGCGTTCTGCATCCTGCAGGGCATGCACTCGTAGCAGTATACCCCACACGAAGAGAGTAAAGCTGTCTTCTCGACGTCCTCCACCGCCATCTTGATCTGGTGGTAGCCCGAGAATGCATCAAGGAAACACAGGAGATTGCACTCCTGGTGGAGTCCACGATCTGGTCGATGCGTGGTAGCGTGAACAGGTCTTGAGGGAAAGCCTTGTTGAGGTTCGTGAAGTTGACGCACATGCGCTCCTTACCGCACTTCTTTGGGATAAGCACTAGGTTGGTGATGTCTACGCACGCTTCTATTCTTGTAAACTATGTTGTGCCTCCAAGCGCAGAGGTTTGTAGGATAGCAGCAATTTCCCTCAAGTGGATGACCTAAGGTTTATCGAACTTAGGGAAGTAGAGATTGAAGATGGTCTCTCTCAAGCAACCCCACAATTAAGAAACGAGAAGTCTCTTGTGTCCCCAACACACCTAATACAATGTTAAATTCTATAGGTGCACTAGTTCGGAGAAGAGATGTTAAAATATGGGTGATAGGTGTGGCAAAGCAAGGTAATATAAATCTGAAATAAAAATGGCATCAAGGTAGAAAGTGACAAAAGTGAGCATAAACGGCGTAACAATGGTGATAAACAAGACCGAGGCTTCATACTTTCACTAGTGGCAACTCCCAACAACATTAACATAGTCTAGTCACATGATATTTGCACTAAATCATGCAGTGGTGACGTACTCGGAGATCATTCCTTTGTGATCAAGAGAGGACAAGAATTATGTAGGGCTACAAAAGCACACCGCAGAGTTTGTAGTTCTCTCTATTGATTTCCCAATGTCATCGCGGGCATCCAAAGAGAGTACCACAATCACCACAACATATCTCAAGGATAGTCAAAGACAAGCACCAAGAGACTCTCAATCTTCAATCAATTCACAAAAGAGGAAATCACTCATTAAAATATTCTTGTAATCCATGTCCAATGGACCGCTCTCACCATGGTCTCGGGGATTACAATAGATAGGATCAAGTAAGTACATCAATTCAATACAAAGAAGAAGGGGAAACATCATGGGATCATACTAGATTAACATAGCCCATGATCACAATCAAGATCACATCATGAGAGAGAGAATTAACCACATAGCTATTGTAGAAGACCTCAGCCCCGAGGAGGAACTACTCCTGCTTCCTGGAAGGAGGAAGAAACGTCGATGTAGATGAATCCGGGGGCACTTCCCCCTACCGGCAGGGTGCTGGCACACGGATTCTGGTCCCCCGAAACTTGTTGGCGATGGAGGCGGAGATCGGAATTGCTTCTGGAGAAAAGGTTTCCAGAATCAGCGTTTTCTCCAAGGGTAAAAATAGGAGCCAAAGTAGGGCACCAGAGGAGGTGGGGCCCGCCTAGGCGCCCTACTGGCACGACCAGGGGGTAGGTCGCGCCAGGAGGTCGTCTGGACGACCCCTGGCCCCCCTCTGGCCCATCTTCGGTGATCTGGAAGCTTCCGGTACGTTGATTTTTACATATTTTTCTCGGTATTTTTGGGGCTTCGGAAAATTGGGTAAAAGCCCCTGCAAAAAAGACATCAGTAGGCAAAAACTGGCATTGGGTGCACTTAGTTAGTAGGTTAGTACAAATATGTGTAAAATGATATAAAAGTGTAGCGAAACATATAACAATGTCACCCAAAAGATCATGGAACATGCAGAAATTATAGATACGTTTCGGACGTATCAACATCCCCAAGCTTAATTTCTGCTCGTCCTCAAGTAGATAAATGATAACACAATGATTTATGTGGTGACATGCTAACACACATATAAGAACTTCAAATTAAAGCAAGTAAGATATGCAATTCAAGTCAAGACAATAACAAGCAAGAGTTTGTATCTAGTATTGAGTTTAGCAAAGTAAGAACATAAAGGTGCAAGAGCTCTCGCTGTCCGTGACTCGAATGTCTCCAAATGGTGTTTGCGTGAAAGAAGTGGTAGATGGGTTGAGATCATAAAATATTTTTTAATTGAGAACTCAATCTACTAAATCTCACACTTAGTCTCCTTCGGAATCTTATTTTGACTCATTCCCAGACCACTTGTCAGGCACAAGTCAAAATGATCCTCTCCCTTTGAATTTTGAGCACTCATGCAATGGATGAGCATAAGCAAGATATTTTGGCACTTAGGATGGCTAATAGCATAATGATGGGAAAGGAAGACAAAAAGGTCTGAAAGGGTCACATCAATGAGGACAACCATAGGCGGGAGAAAGCCAAATGATAGATATGATGTGAGGAGTAGGGATTGCCATGTAACGGATGCACATATGAGTAACGCAAGCTCTCCAATGGAACCAGTGGGGGTGCATCCAACTTGTTTGCTCACTAAGACCTAGAGCTCATTTGAGGAGAATCATCATTGGAATACGCAAACCAAGTTCTATAGTGTAAGGGTCCCCCGATAGTTATGCATGAATGATAATCTCTATGTAGTACCAATATAGCAATGGAGTACGAGTGTGGATCTTTCAAAAGGAATACTAGTGTTGCCCCCCTTCTCTCTTTTCATTTCCTTTGTTTTTTCTTTTTTTCTTTTTTATTTTATTATGTGGCATCTTTGGCTCTTTCTTTTATCTATCAGTTGTCCTCTTTGGGATCTTTTGTTTGTCCACTTCGGGATCTTTTCCTCTCTTAAGGGAAACACTATATGTTTTACATGAATAGAAAGAAAAATCATCACACTTTATAAGAGGTACTCAACATAAAGACTACTGAAAACTATCATGATGTATGCAAATGTATGCCTCTGCCAGTGTAGCACGATATGCAATGATACTAGCGCGTCATGTAGAAGTAATGAGGGCAAGGACAAACTAGCATGCAGCTCTATGACCAAGCAAAAGCATGTATGACATGAAGATCAAGTCATGAGATGGTGGATGTTGCATGGCAATGTATCTCGCAAAGGTATGGTGGCTGTTTTGAGGAAAGATATAATGAGGCTTATGTATGACAAAGCGTATCGTGTCATGGGTTTGGATGCAACGGCGGAGTTTGCACCAACTCTCATTGTGAGAAAGGAAAATGCACGGTACCGAAGAGGCTAGCAAAATATGGATGGTGGAAGTTCCAACAATCAAATACTCACATTAGTCCTTGCGCATCCTCGACTCATGGTAACGTGAGGGTACTCTATATATTCCAACCCGTCCAGAGGCTAGCGATCAATTTAGTAGCTAGAGTTCTCAACTAATTTTTAGTTTTTGAAAAACACACGGATTTCCCAAAATACGACACCTATCACTAATAGGCTCAAGTCTTGGCACCAATAGTCCAAATATTACTCCAATCAATACCTCAAAACTATTGCAAGTTACTACTATACTCAAATAGCAACCTCAATTACCTACTCATGCAAGACACACAACTCAGTGCAACAAGCCAACTCTCTAAACAATATAAGCATCATAACTCAAGAGAGTTCCAGAAGCAACCTAAATAATAGCTCTTAATAAGATTAGCATGAAAACTAAGAGCTAAGCATGACAGTAGCTACGAAAAGATGAAGAACACACAAAGATGATAAGCATGAAAACATATGTTGTGTTCTAGAGTGGAATGGAGCGTGTGTCTCTCCCAAACAAGGTACTCTAGGCTCTAACTTGTTATGAACAACAAGCAAAGCTAAAACAAACTAGAAAGTAAAGAGTGGGACGCTCCAAGCATAGCACATAACATAGGAAGTGATAAAAATATAGCATTGAGATGGACGAACTGATGATTGTTGCTAGAGAAGGGGGTGCACGGGGGAATACCCAAGCTTATACGCTTAGTCTCCTTGAATATTTCTTGGGGTTGCATGGGGGAATCCCCAAGCTTGAGGCTTGACACTCCTGCATTTTCTTTCATCATCTCTCCCATCGCATACTTGAAAACTCCATACGAAACTCATCATAAGCAGATTAGAGTGGTTAGAACCCTTAATAAAATAATTCATTACCTGCTGGAAAAAAATATTTTCATGAAAATCTACTACTTCTCATGATTGAAAAAAGGTTTTTGCAAATAAAAAGCAAGCTTAGGATTCACAAAACAATGGAAACACAAAACATGGCAGAATCTATGAAAAACAAAACAACCGGTAGTAAATAATTTATTCGAGGCACTTATGTAACTCAAATAAAAAAACTCAGAACATATGCCAGAACGGCAATTATATAGATCATGCTGTCAAACAAAATCATATCAAAAAGATGATCTTGTGATTTTTGGCAAAAAAATTCGTCAAGCATACATAATCTGTTTCTGGACAGCATGTCACAATTTTAGAACTTTCTTGCAATCGGAGGCTATAACTTGCCACAAAGCTTTAAAATAAAGATATAATGATGTTGCTACAGTAGCAACACACATCAATACCACTAAAAACTAAAAGTAAAAAAACTCAAAGTAAAGATAACAAGGGTTGTCTCCCTAGAGCTCTTTCTTTATAGCCATAAAGATAGGCTGAAGATTTTAATGATGCTCTCGTAGGAATAAGAGTCGTAGAACAAAAGAGAGCATCAAGAAGCAAATATCAAACTCATTTAAGTCTAACATGCTTCCTATGCATAGGAATATTGCAATATAATAATTCATTGAAGCACAAAGCAACAAACATAGGAAGGCAAAGCAAGTGCAGCTTCAAGACCCTCAACATAAAGAGAGGGAACTTGATATTATTAAAATATCTATAAGCATATCTTCCCTTCTCATAATAATTTTCAGTGGGATCATGAATAAACTGAACATAATAAGTATCACATAAAGAATTGTTACCATGATCCATATGCAAAAAGGTACTCTTACTCTCCACATAAGCGTAATGTTTCTCATTGGTAAGAGTGGGAGTAGGACTATCATAAACAACTTGAACACTATAGATTAATTGTGTATTAGGGAGATGGTGTTAAGCAATGGAGTAATCCCCTCCATGATTATGAAAAGTTTCATAAGGATAATTTCTCCTTATGTCATAGGTATCTTTACAATCACTATAGATAGGAGTTATAACATCATCATGGTAGAGAAGAGCATTATTATTGCTAGCAACTATATTCGTAAACGTCTTGTCTTTATTCTTAGTAGCAAAAGAATTATCAATAATCACATCACTAATGGGTAAAGTACTGGCAATCCTATCATCCCCAAGCTTAGAGATTTCCATATCATCATTTCAAAGTTGGTACCAAAAAGATTTTCAAGATCATAAGTAGCATTATCATCATCTTCCCAATCACAATAAGTAACATGCATATCATAATCAAAATCATCTTCAATAGTACCTACAGACTTATCATCAAGAAAATAACAATCAAGCTCACCATCCTCCATAATTGTTTGTGTGTTAGGATAAAAGTTGATGCGAGAAATATGCTCAGGCCAGGTTGATACCCATTCTTCTTCCTTCTTGTTCCTCTTCCTCCTCTTCTTTTCTTCTTGTTCACCTTAGGAGGGAGTGGTTAGAGAGGAAGCTTCTCCAAATATTCTGGTTTATCGTTAGAAACAATAGGGGAAACTTGGGAGAAACTCTCCTTTTTATAAGTGGAAACATGATAGACTTTTTTATGCTTTGGTAAAGTTCCCTCCTTTCTAATCTTACTTATGTAATCATTTTCATGGCAATTAACAAGACAACAGAGATGGAATTTTTGCAAAGTTTTGTTTATTCCTAAGGCATTATCATCTAGCCAAGAAGTTTTTTCTGATAACTCTTCACACATCAAAAATAACATAAGTTCATCACAAAGATGAGAAGTGATCATGTTATCACACAATTGGTTAACAGTTATGTTTTGAAAGTTCATCCATTGAAAATTAAAGTGACCCTCTATACCACAAAGTTCACAAGTAAAAGGATAAAGGTCACACAATTCTCTAGCAATTTCATTTAAATCTCTAACCCAAGTGATGTTGGAATTATGCCCTAGAGGCAATAATAAATGTATAGTTATTATTATAATTCCTGTATCAAGATAATAGTTTATTATCCATGCTATAATTGTATTGAATGAAGACTCATTTACATGTGTGGATACATAGACAAAACACCGTCCCTAGCATGCCTCTAGTTGGCTAGCCAGTTGATCTATGATAGTCAGTGTCTTCTGATTATGAACAAGGTGTTGTTGCTTGATAACTGGATCACGTCATTGGGAGAATCACGTGATGGACTAGACCCAAACTAATAGACGTAGCATGTTGATCGTGTCATTTTGTTGCTACTGTTTTCTGCGTGTCAAGTATTTATTCCTATGACCATGAGATCATATAACTCACTGACACCGGAGGAATGCTTTATGTGTATCGAACTTCGCAACGTAACTGGGTGACTATAAAGATGCTCTACAGGTATCTCCGGAGGTGTTAGTTGAGTTAGTATGGATCAAGACTGGGATTTGTCACTCCGTGTGACGGAGAGGTATCTCGGGGCCCACTCGGTAATACAACATCACACACAAGCCTTGCAAGCAATGTAACTTAGTGTAAGTTGCGGGATCTTGTATTACGGAACGAGTAAAGAGACTTGCCGGTAAACGAGGTTGAAATAGGTATACGGATACTGACGATCGAATCTCGGGCAAGTAACATATCGAAGGACAAAGGGAATGACATACGGGATTATACGAATCCTTGGCACTGAGGTTCAAACGATAAGATCCTCGTAGAATATGTAGGATCCAATATGGGCATCCAGGTCCCGCTGTTGGATATTGACCGAGGAGTCTCTCGGGTCATGTCTACATAGTTCTCGAACCCGCAGGGTCTGCACACTTAAGGTTCGACGTTGTTTTATGCGTATTTGAGTTATATGGTTGGTTACCGAATGTTGTTCGGAGTCCCGGATGAGATCACGGACGTCACGAGGGTTTCTGGAATAGTCCGGAAATGAAGATTGATATATAGGATGACCTCATTTGATTACCGGAAGGTTTTCGGAGTTACCGGGAATGTACCGGGAATGACGAATGGGTTCCGGGAGTTCACCGGAGGGGGGCAACCCACTCCAGGGAAGCCCATAGGCATTTGGGGGGTCACACCAGCCCTTAGTGGGCTGGTGGGACAGCCCACCAATCCCCTATGCGCCAAGAAAGAAAAAATCAAAGGAAAGAAAAAAGAAGGAAGAAGTGGGAAGGGGGAAGGACTCCCTCCCACCAAACCAAGTAGGACTCGGTTTGGGGGGGGGGGGAGAGTCCTCCCCCCTGGCTCGGCCGACCCCTTGGGGATCCCTTGGACCCCAAGGCAAGGTCCCCCTCCCTCCTCCTATATATATGGAGCTTTTAGGGCAGATTTGAGACGACTTTCTCACGGCTGCCCGACCACATACCTCCATAGTTTTTCCTCTAGATCGTGTTTCTGCGGAGCTCGGGCGGAGCCCTGCTGAGACAAGATCATCACCAACCTCCGGAGCGCCGTCACGCTGCCGGAGAACTCTTCTACCTCTCCGTCTCTCTTTCTGGATCAAGAAGGCCGAGATCATCGTCGAGCTGTACGTGTGCTGAACGCGGAGGTGCCGTCCGTTTGGTATTAGATCGTGGGACTGATCGCGGGATTGTTCGCGGGGCGGATCGAGGGACGTTTGGACGTTCCACTACATCAACCGCGTTCTATAACGCTTCTGCTGTACGATCTACAAGGGTACGTAGATCACTCATCCCCTCTCGTAGATGGACATCACCATGATAGGTCTTCGTGCGCGTAGGAAATTTTTTGTTTCCCATGCGACGTTCCCCAACAGTGGCATCATGAGCTAGGTTCATGCGTAGATGTCTTCTCGAGTAGAACACAAAAGGTTTTGTGGGCGGTGATGTGCGTTTTGATGCCCTCCTTAGTATTTTCTTGATTCCGCGGTATTGTTGGATTGAAGCGGCTTGGACCGACATTACTCGTACGCTTACGAGAGACTGGTTTCATCGTTACGAGTAACCCCCTTTGCTCAAAGATGACTGGCAAGTGACGGTTTCTCCAACTTTAGTTGAATCGGATTTGACCGAGGAGGTCCTTGGATGAGGTTAAATAGCAACTCATATATCTCCGTTGTGGTGTTTGCGTAAGTAAGATGCGATCCTACTAGATACCCTTGGTCACCACGTAAAACATGCAACAACAAAATTAGAGGACGTCTAACTTGTTTTTGCAGGGTATGATTGTGATGTGATATGGCCAATGATGTGATGTGATATATTGGATGTATGAGATGATCATGTTGTAATAGAAATATCGACTTGCACGTCGATGGTACGGCAACCGGCAGGAGCCATAGGGTTGTCTTTATACTAACATATGTGCTTGCAGATGCGTTTACTATTTTGCTAGGATGTAGCTTTAGTAGTAATAGCATAAGTAGCACGACAACCCCGATGGCAACACGTTGATGGATGATCATGGTGTGGCGCCGGTGACAAGAAGATCGTGCCGGTGCTTTGGTGATGGAGATCAAGAAGCACGTGATGATGGCTATATCATGTCACTTATGAATTGCATGTGATGTTAATCCTTTTATGCACCTTATTTTGCTTAGAACGACGGTAGCATTATAAGGTGATCTCTCACTAAAATTTCAAGACGAAATTGTGTTCTCCCCGACTGTGCACCGTTGCTACAGTTCGTCGTTTCGAGACACCACGTGATGATCGGGTGTGATAGACTCAACGTTCACATACAACGGGTGCAAAAAAGTTGCGCACGCGGAACACTCGGGTTAAGCTTGACGAGCCTAGCATGTGCAGACATGGCCTCGGAACACACGAGACCGAAAGGTCGATCATGAATCATATAGCTGATATGATTAGCATAGGGATGCTTACCACTGAAACTACTCTCGACTCACGTGATGATCGGACTTGGGATAGTGTAAGTGGATCATGAACCACTCAAATGACTAGAGAGATGTACTTTTTGAGTGGGAGTTTAGCATATAATTTGATTAAGTTGAACTCTAATTATCTTGAACATAGTCTAAGTCCACTTTGAATGTATTTGTGTTGTAGATCATGGCTCACGCAAGTGTCATCCTGAATTTTAATACGTTCCTAGAGAAAGCTAAGTTGAAAGATGATGGAAGCAACTTTGTAGACTGGGCTCGTAATCTTAAGCTAATCTTACAAGCTGGAAAGAAGGATTATGTCCTTAATGCTGCGCTAGGAGATGAACCACCCACTACGGCTGATCAGGATGTTAAGAACGCTTGGTTAGCACGTAAGGAGGACTACTCAATAGTTCAATGTGCAGTCTTGTATGGCTTAGAACTGGGACTTCAACGTCGCTTTGAGCGTCATGGAGCATTTGAGATGTTCCAGGAGTTGAAGTTTATCTTTTAGAAGAACGCCCGGATCGAGAGGTATGAGACCTCCGATAAATTCTATGCTTGCAAGATGGAGGAAAACTCGTCTGTCAGTGAACATGTGCTCAAAATGTCTGGGTACTCAAACCGTCTAGCTGAACTGGGGATTGAACTCCCGCAAGAAGCTATCACTGACAGAATCCTTCAATCACTGCCGCCAAGCTATAAAGGCTTTGTGTTGAACTACAACATGCAAGGGATGAACAAGTCTCCCGGCGAGTTGTTTGCGATGCTGAAAGTCGCAGAGTCTGAACTCCGTAAAGAGCATCAAGTGTTGATGGTGAGCAAGACCACTAGTTTCAAGAGAAACGGCAAAGGCAAGAAGGGCAATTCGAAGAAGAGCGGCAAGCCTGTTGCCAATCCGCCGAAGAAACCCAAGGCTGGGCCTAAGCCTGAAACAGAGTGCTTCTATTGCAAGGGTATGGGTCACTGGAAGCGCAATTGCCCCAAGTATCTGGCAGATAAGAAGGCCGGCAAAGAAAAATCAGGTATATTTGATATACATGTTATTGATGTGTACTTAACCGGCTCTCGTAGTAGTGCCTGGGTATTCGATACCGGTTCTGTTGCTCACATTTGCAACTCGAAGCAGGAACTGCGGAATAGACGAAGGCTGGCGAAAGACGAAGTGACGATGCGCGTAGGAAACGGTTCCAAGGTTGATGCAATCACCGTCGGCACAGTGTCACTTCAACTACCATCGGGATTAGTGATGAACTTAAATCATTGTTATTTAGTGCCTGCGTTGAGCATGAACATTATATCTGGATCTTGTTTATTGCGAGACGGTTACTCTTTTAAGTCTGAGAATAATGGTTGTTCTATTTCTATGAGTAACATCTTTTATGGTCATGCACCGAATGTGAGAGGATTGTTCATATTGAATCTTGATAGAGATACGCATATACATAACATTGAGACCAAAAGAGTTAGAGTAAACAATGATAGCGCCATATTTTTGTGGCACTGCCGCTTGGGTCATATTGGTGTAAAGCGCATGAAGAAACTCCATGCTGATGGACTTTTGGAGTCACTTGACTTTGATTCACTTGACACGTGCGAACCATGCCTCATGGGCAAGATGACTAAGACTCCGTCCTCCGGAACAATGGAGCGTGCAAGTGACTTGTTGGAAATCATACATACCGATGTGTGTGGTCCAATGAGCGTGGAGGCACGCGGCGGATATCGTTATTTTCTCACCTTCACTGAAGATCTAAGTAGATATGGTTATGTCTACTTGATGAAGCACAAGTCTGAAACATTTGAAAAGTTCAAGCAATTTCAGAGTGAAGTGGAAAATCATCGTAACAAGAAGATCAAGTTCCTGCGGTCTGATCGTGGGGGTGAATATCTGAGTTTCGAGTTTGGTACTCACTTAAGACAATGTGGAATTGTTTCGCAGTTAACACCGCCTGGAACACCACAGCGTAATGGTGTGTCCGAACGTCGTAATCGTACTTTATGAGAAATGGTGCGATCTATGATGTCTCTTACTGATTTGCCGTTATCGTTTTGGGGTTATGCATTAGAAACAGCTGCATTCACTTTAAATAGGGCACCATCGAAATCCGTTGAGACGACACCATACGAACTATGGTATGGCAAAAGGCCAAAGTTGTCGTTTCTTAAAGTTTGGGGATGTGATGCTTATGTCAAAAAGCTTCAGCCTGAAAAGCTGGAACCCAAAGCGGAAAAGTGCGTCTTCATAGGTTACCCAAAAGAGACAGTTGGGTACACCTTCTATCTCAAATCCGAGGGCAAAGTGTTTGTTGCTAAGAACGGAACTTTTCTCGAGAAGGAGTTTCTCTCGAGAGAATTGAGTGGGAGGAAGATGGAACTTGACGAGGTTGTCGAACCTCTCATCCCTCTGGATGGTGGCGCAGGGCAAGGGGAAACCTCTGTCATTGCGACGCCGGTTGAGGAGGAAGTTAATGATGATGATCATGAAACTCCAGTTCAAGTTTCTGTTGAACCACGCAGGTCGACGAGATCACGCGCTGCTCCAGAGTGGTACGGTAATCCCGTCTTATCAATCATGTTGTTAGACAACAATGAACCTGCAAATTATGAAGAAGCAATGGTGGGCCCAGATTCCAACAAATGGCTAGAAGCCATGAAATCCGAGATAGGATCCATGTATGAGAACAAAGTGTGGACTTTGGAGATGCTGCCTGAGGGCCGCAAGGCTATTCAGAACAAATGGATCTTTAAGAAGAAGACGGACGCTGACGGTAATGTGACCGTTTGTAAAGCTCGACTTGTGGCAAAGGGTTTTTCACAAGTTCCAGGAATTGACTACGATGAGACTTTCTCTCCCGTAGCAATGCTTAAGTCCGTCAGAATCATGTTAGCAATAGCTGCATTTTTTGATTATGAAATCTGGCAGATGGATGTCAAAACGGCGTTCCTTAACGGTTTCCTTAAGGAAGAGTTGTATATGATGCAACCCGAAGGTTTTGTCGATCCTAAAAATGCTGACAAGGTGTGCAAGCTCCAGCGATCCATTTATGGACTGGTGCAAGCATCTCGGAGTTGGAACAAACGCTTTGATGAGGTGATCAAAGCATTTAGGTTTATACAAGTGGTTGGAGAATCTTGTATTTACAAGAAAGTGAGTGGGAGCTCTGTGGTGTTTCTAATATTATATGTGGATGACATATTACTGATTGGAAACAACGTAGAGCTTTTGGAGAGCATAAAAGGTTACTTGAATAAAAGTTTCTCTATGAAGGACCTAGGAGAAGCTGCTTACATTCTAGGCATTAAGATCTATAGGGATAGATCAAAACGCCTGATAGTACTTTCACAAAGCACATACCTTGATAAAGTTTTGAAGAGGTTCAAAATGGAACAGTCCAAGAAAGGGTTCTTGCCAGTGTTACAAGGTACGAGATTGAGTAAGACTCAGTGCCCAGCAACTGATGAAGATAGAGAGCATATGCGCTCCGTCCCCTATGCTTCAGCCATAGGCTCTATCATGTATGCAATGCTGTGCACTAGACCGGATGTTAGCCTGGCCATAAGTATGGCAGGTAGGTTCCAGAGTAATCCAGGAGTGGATCACTGGACGGCGGTCAAGAATATCCTGAAGTACCTGAAAAGGACTAAGGAGATGTTTCTCGTGTATGGAGGTGACGAAGAGCTCGCCGTAAAAGGTTACGTCGATGCAAGCTTTGACACAGATCCGGACGACTCTAAGTCGCAAACCGGATACGTATTTATTCTTAATGGGGGTGCAGTAAGCTGGTGCAGTTCCAAGCAAAGCGTCGTAGCAGATTCTACATGTGAAGCGGAGTACATGGCTGCCTCGGAGGCGGCTAAGGAGGGTGTCTGGATGAAGAAGTTCATGACGGATCTTGGAGTGGTGCCAAGTGCACTGGATCCAATAACCTTGTTCTGTGACAACACTGGTGCCATTGCCTTAGCAAAGGAACCAAGGTTTCACAAGAAGACCAGACACATCAAACGACGCTTCAACCTCATCCGCGACTACGTCGAGGAGGAGGACGTAAATATATGCAAAGTGCACACGGATCTGAATGTAGCAGACCCGCTGACTAAGCCTCTTCCACGGCCAAAACATGATCGACACCAGAACTGTATGGGTGTTAGATTTATTACAATGTAATTCACATGGTGATGTGAGGGCTAGATTATTGACTCTAGTGCAAGTGGGAGACTGTTGGAATTATGCCCTAGAGGCAATAATAAATGTATAGTTATTATTATAATTCTTGTATCAAGATAATAGTTTATTATCCATGCTATAATTGTATTGAATGAAGACTCATTTACATGTGTGGATACATAGACAAAACACCGTCCCTAGCATGCCTCTAGTTGGCTAGCCAGTTGATCGATGATAGTCAGTGTCTTCTGATTATGAACAAGGTGTTGTTGCTTGATAACTGGATCACGTCATTGGGAGAATCACGTGATGGACTAGACCCAAACTAATAGACGTAGCATGTTGATCGTGTCATTTTGTTGCTACTGTTTTCTGCGTGTCAAGTATTTATTCCTATGACCATGAGATCATATAACTCACTGACACCGGAGGAATGCTTTGTGTGTATCAAACGTCGCAACGTAACTGGGTGACTATAAAGATGCTCTACAGGTATCTCCGAAGGTGTTAGTTGAGTTAGTATGGATCAAGACTGGGATTTGTCACTCCGTGTGACGGAGAGGTATCTCAGGGCCCACTCGGTAATACAACATCACACACAAGCCTTGCAAGCAATGTAACTTAGTGTAAGTTGCGGGATCTTGTATTAAGGAACGAGTAAAGAGACTTGCCGGTAAACGAGGTTGAAATAGGTATACGGATACTGACGATCGAATCTCGGGCAAGTAACATACCGAAGGACAACGGGAATGACATACGGGATTATGAGAATCCTTGGCACTGAGGTTCAAACGATAAGATCTTCGTAGAATATGTAGGATCCAATATGGGCATCCAGGTCCCGCTGTTGGATATTGACCGAGGAGTCTCTCGGGTCATTTCTACATAGTTCTCGAACCCGCAGGGTCTGCACACTTAAGGTTCGACGTTGTTTTATGCGTATTTGAGTTATATGGTTGGTTACCGAATGTTGTTCGGAGTCCCGGATGAGATCACGGACGTCACGAGGGTTTCCGGAATAGTCCGGAAACGAAGATTGATATATAGAATGACCTCATTTGATTACCGGAAGGTTTTCGGAGTTACCGGGAATGTACCGGGAATGACGAATGGGTTCCGGGAGTTCACCGGAGGGGGGCAACCCACTCCGGGGAAGCCCATAGGCATTTGGGGGGGTCACACCAGCCCTTAGTGGGCTGGTGGGACAGCCCACCAATCCCCTATGCGCCAAGCAAAAAAAAATCAAAGGAAAGAAAAAAAAAGGAAGAAGTGGGAAGGGGGAAGGACTCCCTCCCACCAAACCAAGTAGGACTCGGTTTGGGGGGGGAGAGTCCTCCCCCCTGGCTCGGCCGACCCCTTGGGGATCCCTTGGACCCCAAGGCAAGGTCCCCCTCCCTCCTCCTATATATATGGGGCTTTTAGGGCAGATTTGAGACGACTTTCTCACGGCTGCCCGACCACATACCTCCATAGTTTTTCCTCTACATCGTGTTTCTGCGGAGCTCGGGCGGAGCCCTGCTGAGATAAGATCATCACCAACCTCTGGAGCGCCGTCACGCTGCCGGAGAACTCTTCTACCTATTCGTCTCTCTTGCTGGATCAAGAAGGCCGAGATCATCGTCGAGCTGTACGTATGCTGAACGCGGAGGTGCCGTCTGTTCGGTACTAGATCGTGGGACTGATCGCGGGATTGTTCGCGGGGCGGATCGAGGGACGTGAGGACGTTCCACTACATCAACCGCGTTCTCTAACGCTTCTGCTGTACGATCTACAAGGGTACGTAGATCACTCATCCCCTCTCGTAGATGGACATCACCATGATAGGTCTTCGTGCGCGTAGGAAATTTTTTGTTTCCCATGCGACGTTCCCCAACAAGTGATTCTTCTTT
Source organism: Hordeum vulgare subsp. vulgare (assembly GCF_904849725.1). NCBI lineage: Eukaryota > Viridiplantae > Streptophyta > Magnoliopsida > Poales > Poaceae > Hordeum > Hordeum vulgare. The sequence continues at coordinate 377,060,140 of NC_058524.1, read as the reverse complement.
CATGCTTATTTTGCTTACAATACTTTTCTTCTTCAATCATACGCCTTTCACAAGGTCTATCCACTCCACAAAAAATTAACATGCTTATATAAAACTTCATTCTCTGGAATTGCATCATGCATGTTGCAATCATCATTAACAATTGCATCTTCTTTGCAAATCTCTTTAAAAGGTTCATGATGCTTGATCCAACTCTCCTTAGGCATATTAAGATGTGAAGCAAAAGATTTGAGGAAATCAACAAGGAGTTGAAAATCAAGCCCAGATTAGCACTAAACTTATTAAAACTTGCAGTTTCAACAAATGTCTTAATGCAATCATACTCATAATTTATATCTGACTCTTTACCTTTGTCGATCTCCCAATCTTCAGTATTGCGTTGAATTATTTCAAGGAGTTCCCATTTAGCATCAATCCTTTCGTTTCTGAAAGAACCCATAGAGGAAGCATCGAGAAAGTCTTGATCTTGTCGAGAGAGCCTAGCATAGAAATTAGTAATAATCATATCTTTGGGGAGCCCATGGTTAGGAAATTTTAGCATTAAAGTTTTCTGTCTCCCCCAAGCTTGAGCTATGCTCTCTCCGTCATGAGTATAGAAATTATAAACATAATTCCTATTCTCATGGACTTCATGAAGGGGATAAAACTTGGAGTAAAAGAGAGACTGGATCTCTTCCCAATCCCGTAGGTGAGAATCATCTAGTAGCCTATACCATTCCAATGCTTTTCCTTTCAGTGACAAGTCAAACAATTTCCTAATGACTCCATCTCTTGTCAAACCTGAAATCTTAAACAACTCACAAAGTTCTGTAAGTTTCAACAAATGATCACTAGGATGGACTGTTCCATCATAACAATCCTTCCTAATTATTTCAATTATCCCAAGTGGTATTTTGAACGGGATACATTTAGTAGGTGGAGGAGACTTCTCTACCACGGGTGTGGTAAAGCGGCCTTCCCCAAGCAGCGAACTAAGAGTACAGTTTTCCATAAGCCAAACTAGTGAAAATAAAAAACAAGAAACGAAAAGATTTAATTGCAAGATCTAAATATATACTTTCAAGCACTCACCTCCCCGGCAACGGCGATAGAAATAGCTTGATGTCTACTCATGCTTCTATTCTTGTAGACTATGTTGGGCCTCCAAGCGCACAGGTTTGTCGGACAACAACAATTTCTCTCAAGTGGATGACCTAAGATTTATCGAACTCGGGGAAGTAGAGGTTGAAGATGGTCTCTCTCAAGCAACCCTGCAATTAAGAAACGAGAAGTATCTTGTTTCCCCAATACATCTAATACTAAATTGTATAGGTGCACTAGTTCGGCGAAGAGATGGTAAAATATGGGTGATAGGTATGGAAAAGCAAGGTAATATAAATCTGAAATAAAAATGGCAGCAAGGTAGGAAGTGACAAAAGTGAGCATAAACGGCATAACAATGGTGAGAAACAAGACCAAGGCTTCGTACATTCACTAGTGGCAACTCCAAACAACATTAACATAGTCTAATCACATGATATTTCCACTAAAACATGCAATGGTGACGTACTCGGAGGTCATTCTTTTGTGATCAAGAGAGGACGAGAATTATGTAGGGCTACAAAAGCACACCTCAGAGTTTGTAGGTCTCTCTATGGATTTCCCAATGCCATCGCGGCCATCCAAATAGAGTACCACAATCACCACAACATATCTAAAGGATAGTCAAAGACAAGCACTAAGAGACTCTCAATCTTCAATCTATTCACAAAAGAGGAAATCACTGATGAAAATATTCTTATAGACCGTTGTCACCATGGTCTCAGGGATTATACTAGATAGGATCAAGTAAGTACACCAATCAAATACATAGAAGAAGTTGAAACATCATGGGATCATCCTAGATTAACATAGCCCATGATCACAATCAAGATCACATCATGAGAGAGAGAATTAACCACATAGCTACTGTAAAAGACCTCAGCCCCGAGGAGGAACTGCTCCCATTTCATGGAAGGAGGAAGCAACGTAGATGGAGATGAATCCCGGGGCACTTCCCCGTGCTAGTAGGGTTCCGGCACACAGATTCTGGTCCCCCGAAACATGTTGGCGATGGCGGCGGAGATCGGAATTGCTTCTAGAGAAAAGGGTTCCTGAATCAGCGTTTTCTCCACGGGGGTAAAAATAGGAGCCAAAGTAGGGCACCAGAGGAGGTGGGGCCTGCCCATGTGGCCTGCTGGCGCGCGAGGGAGTAGGTCGCTCCAGGAGGTTGCCTGGACGACCCCTAGCTCCCCTCTGGTCCATCTTCGGTGATCTGGAAGCTTCCAGTACGCTGATTTTTATATATTTTTCTCGGGATTTTTGGGGCTTCAGAAAATTGGGTAAAAGCCCCTACAAAAAAGACATCAGCAGACACAAACTGGCACTGGGTGCACTGAGTTAGTAGGTTAGTTCAAATATGTGTAAAATGATATAAATGTGTAGCAAAACATATAACAATGTCACCCAAAACATCATGGAACAAGCAGAAATTATGAATACATTTGGGATGTATCAGTTGGCCACCCATTCTCGGTAGCGCACCTCTCGAATGACCCCTGCCACCTTCGGTTTGTGCACCTCCTGAGCGATGAACGCCTGATTTTCCGGGGCTTGCCTCCTTGCCTTGTGCTTCACTGGGCGTGCGTTCGGTCACAACATGAGGTGGTGCTCAATGACATCCCTCGGGACGCCCACCAGGTCGGAGGTGCTCGAGGCAAACGCGTCCTTGTTCGCCCTAAGGAAATCCACCAGTGTCGTCTCTGCGTCTTGAGGGAGGTTTGCGCCAATGGTGAAGGTGGGAGACGAGCTTCCTTCATTCACACGAACTTGCTTCGTCTCCACCCGGTCCTGGGAGAACAACTGCTTCTTCTTCACGGGCGCGATGTCGTGGGCGTCACCTGGGTCCTCTGCGGCACGTGCCTCGCCTCTGAGGTTGGTACACGCCACGGTCGCGGCTTTGTGGCAGAGCATGAGCACCCGTGAGGCGTCTTTGATGTCCCCCACGACGGTGAGCACGCCGCCGCTCCCGGGCATCATGACGACGTTGTAGCCTAGGTGCGTCGCCGCCATGAACTACGCGAGGGCGGGGTAGCTGAGTATTGCGTTGTATGGGAGGTGGGTGCGGGCGACATCGAAGTCGATCTGCTCGATACAGAAGTTGAAGCAGGTGCCGAAGGTGACGGGGAGGTGGATTCGTCCCACAGGGGCGAGATATCCTGCCACCACCCCAGATAAAGGCTTTGAGGGTGCAAGTCGCTCCCGGGGCAACCGCAGCGCGTTGAATTCCTCCACTAAGATGACGTTGAGGCCCGTGCCGCCGTCGATGAGGGTCTTGGAGATTGCCACGCCATATATGGTCGGCGTGCACAACATGGGAAGAGTCTCGGTGGCCGTCCTGGAGTTGGGGTGATAGTTGGGGCCGAAGGTGATGCTGACCTCCGGCCATACGGGGTGTTCTGCGGGCTCGGGCCTTGGATGAGTCGCCCTTCCGCCTTGCAGGTAACTCTTGACGTGACGGCCGAAAGATGGCGCCTCTGATCCGCCGACGATGCAGGCGACAGTGGGGCGGCCCTACTCGCCAGGGCGCCGCCCACCATCGAGGACCGGCAGCTGACGGTAGTCATGCTTGCCATGGAGTTGCCGAGTCGAGATCTGGGTCTTGTTGTTGGTGTGGAGGCTCCTACGCGCACCCCCTACCTCGCGTGCCAAATCTCAGATTTCGGGCTCCGCAAAACCCTAAAGATTTGTAACCGTGGGTGCGCACGGAGACCACTTGCCATCTTCGGTTCACCCGACTCGATGGTGAGGAAGACACAAAACACATCAGTTTACCCAGGTTCGGCCCGCTGTGAAGCGTAATACCCTACTCCTTCTTTGTTGAATTGCCTCTCGTGGAGGTTGGTGGATAAACTAATACAGTATTCGAGGGCCTGCGGAGGCTGGGTTGCCTTTGTGTGGTGCCAGTGGGCGAATGAATGGATCCCCCCTCCATGAAGTATCATACTCTCTATATATAGTGGCGGACGTGGTCCTCTTCCCTGATTGTTTCGGCGGGAAGGGATCCCACGACAGCCAATTTTCAAAGGGGGATAGGGGAACATGCTTCCCATGTTCAAAAGTAGTCTTCGCCTGCAAAGTGGTTGCCAGCACTGCAGGGACGGGTCTGGGGATGACGTCTGTCCTGCTGGTGGGCGGCGATGACCTTGTTGCACCAGAAAGGAAACCTTCGTAAGATGCCTTGGGAACCCCGGTTCGTCCTTGCCCCCTTTGCACTAAAGGGGAAACTGCTCCGTCTTGTTGTCTGCTGCTCGCATGTCCTTCCTCCGCGTCATCCTTGACTCCTGAGGCTGGGTCTCGGCTAGGAATATCCGTTGCTCCGGAGGGATCCTGTTGAGGCCCCCTGCGGGTCTTGATGTTGTTCCTCCTCGCGAGGCTTGGCCCCTCGCGAGGACCTTGCCTTGAGTGGTGCCGCGCTCGATTGTGCTTGCTTGATGAAGTGGGTCGGCCCTGGGCCGCAGGCAGGCAGGTCTGGGTAGCCCCATTCCTAGAAGGCCGGCAGCATGGAACATGTACTTTGATGGAGCTTTCTCGCTGCAAGGCACCGGTGCCGGAGTGCTTCTCATAGCACCCACCGGAGAGCACCTCAAGTATGTGATCCAGATGCACTTACCACGGGAAGTGCCATCCAAAAATACAACAGAATACAAGGGTCTTCTTGCCGGGTTGCGAATAGCGGTAGAACTGAGGATCAAAAAGATCATAGTCCAAGGGGGCTCACAGCTGATAGTGTGTCAAGTCAATAAGGAATACCAATGCCTCCTTGTGAAAGCATATGTTGAGGAAGTGAGGAAGTTGGAGAAATGCTTCGGCGTTCTATAGATGGAACACGTCCCCAGGATGGAGAAAAACATCGCTGATGACCTCTCGAAGCAAGCAGCTCAGAAGTCGCCTGTGGAACCAGGCACCTTCTTGCTCGGACTCACTCAACCATCATTTACACTGTCACGATGGCAAGCCAAGAAGAGGAAGATCAAGTCCGTAGGCTTTCCCAGAAGAGCCACCCGTGGCTGCCAAGAAGGTTGCCAGAGTGACAAAGCGCCCGACGATGAGCGCCAAGCTCTGGTAGGACGAGAAATCCTTACCACTAAAGGTAGCGTTCCCGCAGCAGAAGAGGCGCCTTTAGTCCTTGTCGTCGAGCCCCGGGCTTCGGCAAGGGCGCAACATATTGTTCGATACCTCCAGATAGGAGACCTCCCCGAAGAGCAAGAGCAAGCTGAAAGTGTAGCCCGGTGGTCCGGCATGTACCAGTTTGTGGACAACGATTTGTACAGGCGGAGACCCAATGGGGTGAAATTGAAGTGCATCACTTGGGAGGAAGGACATCACCTGTTGGTAGAGATACACAAAGGAATTTGTGGCTCCCACGTAGGATCACGAGCTATTGTCAGGAAGGTGTTCTCGCAAGGCTTCTACTGGCCCACAGCCCTTGAAGACGCCTTGGAGGTGGTGACAACGTTTGATGCATGCCAATACCAAGCCAAGCAGATACACCAACTAGCACAAGCCCTTCAAATCATACCACTCTCCTGGCCATTCTTAGTCTAGGGGCTCGACATCGTCGGCACCCTCCCCTGTGCTACCGGGGGCTTCGAGTTCTTGTTTGTTGCCATCGACAAGTTCACAAAGTGGACCGAGGTCGAGCTAGTGAGAAAGGTGATGGTGGTGGCAGCAGACAAGTTCCTCAAAGGGATTGTTTGCTGCTTTGGGGTCCCAAACAGGATCATCACCGATAACGATACAGAGTTCACTAGTAGCACTTTCATGCAATATTGTCAATATATTGGCGCCAAGGTCTGGTTCGCCTCCGTTCCCCGCCCGAGGAGCAACGGTCAAGTAGATAGGGGAAATGCTGAAGTGCTGAGGGCCTCAAGACTAGGACTTTCGACAAGCTGCGCAAGCATGGAAGGCGCTCGATTATGAACTCCCGGCGGTTCTTTGTCGCTTAGAATGACACCAAATCGAGCCACCAGTGAGACACCCAAATCTCTGGACAATTGGGCAGAGGCGATTCTCCCCACGGAACTCACGTCCAAGTCATCGAGAGTGCATGCCTTTTACGGGGACCAACAAGAGAGGTTACGGCATGATGATGCCACGCTCCTCGAGGAAGATCATCTCCATGTTGCACTACATGCAGCTAGGTATCAGCAGGCCTTGTGATGCTACCATAGCCGCAAAGTGCACGCAATTATTGTTGACAAAGGCGACCATGTGCTCTGACGGATTTAGTCCGCGAACGTATCAAACAAGTTGACGCTGAAGTGGGAAGGCCCTTACCGTGTGGTACGAGTCACCAGGCCTGGTGCAGTCTGCCTGGACACTGAGGATGGCACTCCGATGGAGAACTCATGGAATATCGAGCATCCTCGCAAGTTCTACCCCGTGAGGTGCGTTTATTGGTCCCCCTGGCAACCACTTTTTTACAAGTCTTCCAGAAGTGTGTGTAATCCTTTGTACAAAGCGAGGTGATGACCCTGTGCGCAGTTAATAAGACTAGAAATCCTGCAACCCTTTTCTGCCTAATTGCATATTTACATTATGCCCATCATGCAGATCATTGGCCCCCTAGTGCATCCTATTTTCTCTTCTTTCCTTTTCTCAAAGGAAAGCTGGGTATCCCAGAATAGCGCTCCCCGCGCACAAGTCATACCGGGGGAAAGGAGGAGTGGCGTGGACAAATGCATCGAAGGCAACCACCTCACGTCAAGCAAGTCGGTGGAGGAAGGAAAAGATAAGTAAAACACTTCCCTGCGATTTAAATCACCGCCTGTATGAGAAGACATGCACGTGGTTGAGCCCTTGCCAAAATTGATGCATGCCGGGGAGAACTGAGAAGCATGCTCGGTCCCTTGGGTGATTGGGGTGAGGATGACAAGTCAGCCTTGACGGGCATAGTGCCGCCAAGCGAGTGCTCAAGATCCATCCTTAGAAGCACCCCACCGCAAGATGGCACTCACTGGCAAGCATTCTCGTCACGCATGAAAGTCAGAAGGGCGCCTGGGCGCAACCTTTGCATTCGGAAGGAAGCTAACATAAAAAATAGACACAGTAGTAGTACCCAAAGTTTTTCTTCGATTCTCTTTCACGCTTACATTGAGTGCTATTTAAAGAAAAGAAAAAGTAGCCACTCTGAGGTTAGCGGCGGCAGTGACGAGGTTCAGTCAGAGTACGACTTCCTCTAATACCACCACCGGCATCAGGGAGGGGATCTGCCAATATGATGTGGCGATCGATCCAGAAACGGCCCCATAGAACATGGCCATGTTTTCTGAATCCCTCCATGGCATGTGCCATGCTATTTGGAGTCTTCACCCTCCTGCTTGACGCCTAAGACGCTGCTACCATCGCCATTGTCCCTGGAGGTGTCAACGTCGTTGTTCCTTGAAATTTCTGGGCAACACTCCAAGCAAACGCCACTTGCTCCGAAGATATTCACGAAGAGGATGGTAGAGCCGTCGAACCGGAAATAGAGGAGATGTCGGGGCCAATCACCCGGGAACGACTGAATGACTTGCACCCTCGCGTCAAGAACATGGCGCTTCCGGGGGTGAGGTCGACTGCCACCCACATAGGTTCATTGCAGCAATCGTCCACCCGGAGCCACAAACCGCGCAACCGGCAGCCCTCCATGGCCCTCACGAAAAGTTTTGGGAGTCGCAGCCAGCTCCGGTGTCCCCGGAGAGTCACCACAACAAACACATGGACCCCCTCCTCCACATGGGGCTGTGGCGGAGGAGCGCCACCGCGACCATGGCGGATTGACGGGGCCGCTCTCGCACAATCCCTGGACGTCGCCCGACCACGGGAGCTGGAGGGCCCCCCGCTGCCATCACCATGATACACATCGGACTCTCGGGGCTGCCCATTCCAGCACACCTGGTGCATCTGGCCCATTCGCGAATCCTCGCCATCACGGAGGGGGCACGCTGGAGGTATGAAGGTGGAAGAATATGATGATGCTAGATAGTGGAGAGGAGCAAGATACCATGACTGGGTTGTGCCCTCCATTCAATCCTCCCCCCTATTTACAGGGACGAGTGCGAGGAGAAGGGGAGAGGGTTGGCTCCTTACGGTCTAATGCGAGCGCGCAACCACACACACATGGCCCAACGGCCCCCTTCCTCGACCAATGATGAAGCGTGTGTTGTCCAAGGCACAATCAAGACACGAGGGGGAGCAACACTACTTAATGATGGGAGGCGAGTAGGCGTCGTGTCTTGTCCCACCAACAAGCCTGAAGGAAAGCCAGGGGGTTGGTCGGCCGTGTATCAATGTGGTCGCACGCTGCGGAGCATGCTGCTTATGCAACCACCCCTCTCCACCAATGCCGTCCTTCGCATGGTTGCGCTTGGTTGGGATGATCAGCAAAATCATCATTATAGGTAAGCGCGGCCACGCATGGCCGCACACTATTTTGGGCGTAGCCTAACAACTCTGCACATGCAAGTGTATGGCCCAGGTCCGGGGGCTACTATCGGTGTCGTAAGAAACAGGGTCCTTCGTCCCTTTGACTTAGGCACAGGCAGCCATGGCCCTAGGCCGGCAAATCCTTGTCGGACTCAATAGCGAGCCCTGAGGTGAACCAGGACCAAGAGTGAGGGGGGCAGTAAGACTCCCACCAGCCTATGAAGACATCCACTAGTGGTGCCCGGAAAGATCCCTGCCCGCCAAGTCGCCCGCTACACCTCACCAGGGCGCTGATTGTCTACATCAGCCGAGGTGTCGAGTGGGCAGGCAGAGCTGGCAGGTGCACGTGGCCGTGATAGCTGGCATGTCCTAGCCGCGATGACACCCGTCCCGCATCGTGGCAGCAGAATAAGAGGTAGTTGGGCGAACGACACAAAGAGAGAAGCAATCCTTGCCGGTAGCCATCCCCCGTGCGTCACCTCATGGTGCATTCAATGTGCATGTCCCAGTCCATCAGAGTTAGTTATTTCCCATTGTCTTTTTTGGAAAGCAGTCCCGTCATTGAAGTACGCATTGTACATCTAGTAAAAAGACCGTTTTGGCCACTGTGGCAACCCCTTTACGCTATAAAAGGAGGTCCATGGCCACCGGAAAAAGTGTCGAGACACTGTTCAATTGCACGCGTAGCTGAGCCCCTCGAGCATCTTTGTCGGGTAGCTATGCTCCTATACTCAACACACCTAATCAACTTCCACCAAGAACATGACGTAGGGTTTTACGCTCCCGAGCGGCCTGAACCTATATAAACCCTCGTGTGTAATCTAGCCGATTGATGCTCTACAAACACCAAAGCCCCCCTTCAGAACTGTAAAGGGGCATCCCAGGTCCCATAGAACGTCGTTGGTCCATTCCCCAGTAGAGGATGTTCGAAATTGCTTTAATACTCTTTGTGGCAGGAGGAGTTCGGCGTCACCCTGTACTTGGGAGAGCGTCCAGATGTACTGCCATGTTTAGTATCGTTGTGATTACGAGGGTCCGAGGTAGAAGAGTTTTCGAGACCTCTGGTTATGTGTTGACGGATGTCATATATTGGAGCGTAGTATCATGTTAGGAGTTGTGTGAGGTTTTTCCCCTTGTATCCGTGGACCCGATTTCATAAACAGAAGATTTCGGGAGTTCTGAGGCGCGAATTCAAGTAGTTACATAGGATTATCTTTCCATCAAATGCATCATGGGTTATGTATTTTTTTTGGCTTAATTTGCAAGCCTCATCATTTATTTTGTTGGATTATGTAATTCGAGTTGCTTTGATGTCAAGTGTTGATTTCATCTCTTTCCTAAGTGGTGTTCTCATATTTCTATGGGAAGTGCTAATCCTTTTGTTCAACCAGAGTTGCCATGAAATTCTTTTCAACTAGTGTGCTTCTCTTCAAGATAATTCAATCTTCTTCAATATTTATAAATCCAATCCTTATATTTCTTTCCGGAGTTCTTTTCATCCGTTTGAAGTTCTCCTTTATTTTCCCTACAATACCACCCTTTTTCTTCAACAATTAAATTATCATCCAAGTGCCTTTCTTTTCATTGATGCTTCCGCTATATTTTCTTCCGTATTGTATCCGTTGATTCATTGTGAAGATGTTCAAGTGCCGTGAATTTATCATTCTTCGTTCTTGTTTTCTTTCCTGGTGTATTCGATTCAACCTCTCAATGTTCTTATTATACGTTTTCATCCGTTCAATGCTTTCCCATGTTTTCTCATCCAAGCCTCTCTTAATTATTCACCTCTATATTTCTATCTGGAAGATCTATTCCAATTAATTTTCATCATTGGATCGACTTTTCTTCATTTATCATTTCTAAGTATCTCAGTAACTGTCTATGGTGTTCCTCATGATCATCCTCATCCTTGAAGACCGAAGGAGAGTTTATCTTAAATCTTATCCGTTCTCTTGAGGATTCATGGCTTCAGCTTCATGATGTCCTCTCAAATTGTTTTCGGTCATGAGTAATTCCTTTCATATCTATCAAGAGCATTTCAGAGATATTTTCATTTCTCAATCCTCCAAAGGCCATCATTTAAGAATATTTCTTTGTTCTCAGCTTCAACTTTCGTTCTCAAATTCTTCACAATTTTTTCTCTTTGTTCGTATCTCAATTATTTTGGTGCCTTGTTGAAGTTTATGCTAGATGGATCATGATCACTTTGTTCTCATGAATTCCATTCATTTTTATATCCTCATTCTTTCCAAATTCTTATGAGTGTTTCATTAAAAACTTCTTCATGTTTGTGCCCTATCACTCTCTTCAATCTTTTTCAAGAAGAATAAGTTTTATGCTAAATCCGTTGCTTGTCATAAATTTAACTAGATGAAGGATAAGCATAACATAATTCTTATTCTTGTTCCCTTGAGGTGATTGCAGTCTTTCTTTCGGAGGTGTTCTTGATATCAAATTCTTGATTCTAAGTTGTTCATCTTTTCTTGTCCGAAGTTACAAGTTTTTCTCAAGTATCTCATCACGAAGCTTCATCCAAATATTGGAAGGTCATAATCTTATTCTTTTCAACCTCTATTTATTTATCTTTCTTTTGTTCGAGAGGTTGCTCTCTTCGATCCATCATCTCATTTTCTTAAGATCGTCTTCTTCCCTTTCTTGTCCATTTAACCGATGTGTTGAGCCCTCTTTCCATGTTTTCCTATCTTATTAGGTTTTGCCTCTCTTTTCTGCCGAAGTGCTGACAAAATTTCTTTTGAATTCTTGATGGTTCCTTGTGTCATTCGTCATCGCTTTTGAACCTTGAAGGATTGTTGGTTGCACTCCCTCGTAAAAGAAGCAACTAAATTTTACTTGTTCGTTTCATCTTCCTCCCCCTTTCATTCTAAGATCTCGAGTCGAGATCTCTTGTTAGTGGAGGAGAGTTGTAACAGCCCAAGACCAATGCTCCAAATGATTCCCTTTTTATTTCATCGCCATGTAATTCAATTGGTTGTCGCATTGATCATCACATCATGCGCATCATCCATAGTGGATGGGCACTCATTTGCCGTCATGTTTCAAAAAACTTGCATCTGTCTTAGTTGTGAGTTCTTCCCATTCGTGGCGTTGACTGTTTTGAGACCACCCACAAATGCACGCGCCCGCGGCATCGTAAAGTATTGTTTTTAAAATTGCATTTAAAACTTTGTCGGAATGGGTCGAAAGTTGGTGTGTGGTCTTAAATGTAGTGTAGGTAGACCGTGTGCCAAATTTTGACATATTCGGAGGTAGTTTGATACCCCAACGGATACGTGTAGCGACACCTTCATCGTTTAATCATCACACATTTTCACAGTTTAAAAACTGTCATCGGGCCATAATCTTCCCTCTTTCCTTAGCCCACAACCCTCCTACATAGCCCTCAAAACCACCTAGCAACCCCTCCGCTTCCGGACCGTCTCAAAGAGATCGAATGGTCCGAAAACGGACTAAAAATCCCCACCCTAGCCCCTTTTCCTATTTAAGCAACCCTCCCTACCTATTTTTGGACTAAGTCTAGCCAGGCCCCAGAAACCATGCCACCCTACCGTCACCACGCCTCATCTATCCTCCCAGCACTGCTAGCCCACCAGGCCCATCATAGGCCCGCCCTAGGACCGAACCAGGCCACACTGCCATCGGGGCGCCCGCACTCGCCACTACTCACCAGAGCTCCCCTCGATCATGCCTTTGGGCCTGATCCCACCGCCGGATTCGTGCCAATCGTTGATGGTGACCCCGGCTCTCCTGGTTGGGGCTCCCGTTGTTGCGTCCCCATCGTCGTGCTGTCATATCTCGTGCTGCCCTGTCGCCAAGCCCGCACGCCTCCTTGTCGGGACCTGAGGTAACCTCGACCCTGTGCCAATGACCTCAGCCGTTGTCGGCCCTCCTAACCTCGCCATCGTTGGATCGTGCGCCTCCGACCCCCACCTCATTGGATCTAGAGCCCCACCGACCGTTCCCGACCATCCCCGGCCCAGTTGCCATTCGTCATCGCGTCCCCGCCGCCATGGCATCTTCCCTCGTGCACGCGCACGTGGGAGGATGACGAGCAGCCATCGCCCGCTCACCCCGCCTAGGCTAGGTCCCAGTACAGCCCAGCCAGCCGTAAGGCCTAGTCACCTCCCTCGCCCATGCCCCGCGTGGGCCATTGAGATGTGCCGACCCATCCAGTCCCTCAAGCTAGCCTGTTAGGCCCGAGGTGAGCTCCAGCCTTGCTATTCCCTGCCCCGTGCACCCTTTGCTATGCTGTGTTCAGTTAGTGCAGGTCCAAAATCAGATTCGGCCCGTTGTAGTTTTTATATGTTCTACGATTTTAACCAATATCGAGGGATTTGCACAACTACAAAACTGCCCACATTTTGCATTGCTCGTAATTAAATAATCGTGCATCGTATTAAAATTGATTATATATGTAAAATATTCAGATTTTTGTGTAGGTTAATATCAAAGTCTCACATCATGTTAAAAATGTTAAACTTGTTGTTTTCATCAATTTGCATTAAATGCCATGTTAAGATGATTTATTTCATAACTAAATAACAGTAACTCCGAATTAAATAAACTTTATATGAAAAATGTTCTGCTTGATGTTCTATACATGATAGTTTCACTTGCAAGCATATTGGGAATCATCTAGATGTTCATATATGTGATATAGAAGTGCATCATGTCGTAGTCTGCGAAAATAATATTTTATTGAAACTTCTGTGGATGATTGCATCTAATCCGAAGGTCTTTTGCATATGGTTCCTTCATGATAATTGCTCTATGAGATGTGTACTTTGATGCCATGACCTTGGCTACCATTAAAATCATCTCTATCATTTCAATATGTTTCTCTATAATAGCTATCGTGTTAAAACTACTAATATGTTAAGGATAAGTTCCATTTTGCAAAGCTCGTTTTAAGAAATCCATGCCTCTTTTGAACTTGTGCCAATGGAGTAAGTTGTATTATGGCATGTCTACTTGTTGCTAGTATGTTTTCTGTGCCATGAATTTCATGTTTAGCTGTAGTTTTGATCATGTGAACATGCTTACCTAATGCTGATGTTTTGAGATGCTAAAATAATTCGAAGTTTGAAACTGTTGTATGTTGTTGCAGTTTTTCCATGTGATTTTTCGTTGATCTACAAATCCTTCGATGTTGCCCCCATGGAGTGTTTTGTTAAGCATGTTATGGTCTACCATGTTGTTCCATTAGTTTCCATATATAGGATTTGCATTGTAGATATTTCTGTTGTCAAACATGCCAATCTGTTAAAAACTATTGCGCTTGCATCCTGTTATTTCTGCTAAGTCAAAGAATATGTTTTCTTTAGATTGCCATGTTGTGTTAATGGTAGCCATGTTTCCGTGCATATCTTGATGATGCTCAGGTGGTGTTATTTGTAGTGTGCGCATCACACACACTATCATGTTGTAGATTTTCATGCCATAACGTGCCATGTATCATATGTTTGTCTTGCTTCCCATATGCCTTTAGATTAAAACTGCTGTCTTAAAACCTATTATTTTCACTAAGTCTTAAACTGTGTTCAAGTAGCCATCTTGTGAGCTCATTTCCTGTTGGTACATGCTTCCAATTTTTTGCTCATGTCAGATTAATTATTGTGCATCATGTCAACTATTGCCCCATGTCTTGTTTGTGCATTTCAGATTCATGTAGCTTGTTTGTTAATGTGTGCAAAATGCCATGTTGCTCTTTTGGACATATTATCACTATAACTTGTGTTGGTTATAATTGTTGAACCGTTGCTGCATTTTGAACATGCCATATATAAAACTTGGCTAGAATTTCATGTAGTTTCATAATATCTTGTTGAATCCATGATTTAACTTGTTTGTGTTCATTGTTTGCATGCATTTTGCATTCATGACATATTTATCTTGTGTTGATCATCTCTTTTAGAACATGGCTCTGGTTTTAATGATCTATATATGTAAACCTTCTAGAATGATTAGTAGAATAACTTGGCACATTTTGTTTTTCCTATTGAACAAATATATAATATGTTTTAGGCAGGTCTAGACCAATTTCTGAATTAAGATGTGTGGTCATTTCAGAAGTACTATAAGTTGTTTCCGACCTCATTGAAAATGCCTAGATAGCGTAGTTTCATTATCCTTCACCTCTGGACATGTTTAACAACACTCACACTTGTTGAGTAAATAAACAGGACTGAACTAAATATTCAAATACGTAGTTTAGTCAATATGCAACTTGTTGCATATTGAACTTCACCTAATGTGTAGAAGTTGACTGTTGTGCGTTGCCATGTTGTGCATAATTAAGTGGGCATACATCATATTTGATTATGCATCATGTAATGAACATGTTGTGGTGTTTATCGTGTGTTGATTGTTTGTTTTCAGATTGTTTCTTCTTGATAGAGTTTTGAAATCGCTTCATAGTGCGAGGATTCGTTCGACTATGCGCATTCATATACTTCACGAATTCGTTCTTCTTCCAAGTGGGATCCCACGAAAGAAGACCTTTTCCTTGGATACCACTACTATCATTGCTATGCTAGTCGTCTCGCTTCTGTCTTTATGTCTCGTTACCTACCACTTGAATGTCAAGCCTCCCAACATTGCCACAAAAATCCTCTAACCCCTCCACATCCGAGGAAACCACTATTTGGCTAAGTTACTGCTTGCTCAGCCCTTCTTATAGTGTGGCTAGTTGCAGGTGCAGGTTGCTTCCATGTGACAACATGGATATCTTGGGATATCACAATATTATTGCTATTTTATTTAATGCACATGTATACTTGGTAAAAGGTGGAAGGCTTGGTCTTTTACTCGGTGTTTTGTTCCACCTTTCCCACCCTAGTTATTTGTGTACTATTGTTATGTTCCATATTGAGCGCTCCTAACATACTTGGGGTTGTTACGGGGACACCCTTGATTTTTGTTTTGAGATAAAACTCTTCCGACAAGGCCCAACATTTGTATTATTTTCTTAGTAAGAACAAATAAAATTTGAATAGGGCATTGATCACCCCGTGGATGATTAATCAACCCCTCGGGCTAGTGCTCCTCGTGAGTGTTGGTCCAAACTAGAGAACGTGTGGGGCCAACCCGGGTTAACTCGGGAGATTTCTATCAGGCCACCGCATGCTTCGTTTATCTGTCGTGTCCTGCAAACGAGATACGCGACTCCTATCGGGTTTGTCAACATGTCCGGCGGACTTGCTGAATTTCTTTTACCCTTCTCAAACGTCTTGTGTACTAGGACTCTGAGGCTTGTGGCCAGTTTGTGATGGATGTGTTGGAGCACCTCTCTAGGGTTAAAACTTTCCGAGAGCCGTGACCACGGTTATGTGGCAACTTGGAAATTTTCGTAACACCTAGTCATGGAAAACTTGAAGTAAACTCAATTAAAATACACCAACCGTGTGCGTAACCGTGACCAGATCTTCCCGTGAGGTTTGAACCAAGAAGGGAACATGATGGGGTTATGGTTGACTCATAAGTAGGTGTTCAGGATCACTTCTTGATCATTACTAGATCACATCCGTTTATGCATAGATCACTCTTATGATTCTTGTACTCGTAAGTTACCCACTCAAATAAATGCTTGTTGCAGCGTCACCACTAAACCATAACTCACTCATTGAGCTTTGCTACTCTTGGTACCCTTGGAAATGAGATTGCTTAATCCATGTGGCTCAAACATTACAACAACAACTATTGCAAGTACATGTAATGTGATGCTTTGACGTGAGAGCGATGCTTTTTTGATTTGGATTTCTTATTCATTATCATCATTGATCTAGGATGGGTGCAAGGCCGCCAGCCTATGATTAGCAAGGATGGATGTCGCTTTTGTCGTTTGATTTCATACCTATCGGACCCTGCTCTTCTATATGATGATTGAATGTATTGTTTTATTGAGATGATCATGATGTTTCTTGTGGCGAGTTTAAGACAATTCCATAGACTCATCTCCTCTTTACATGTAATTGTTACAATATCCATTCTTGCGAAACGACAAGATGCGCTTCGATTCCTATCAAGGCCCTCGTGCAAAAATAAGGATAGGACCGCATCTTGGGTGTTACAAGTTGGTCTCGGGTGCGCACGAGTGAGGACAAAGTGCACAGGAAAGACTAGTGTTGGTCTGTGGGGCGTGTCTAGATCCCACCAACTGTAACAGGGTGTTATAGTTGGTATCACAGGCAACCCACGCGGTTACATCGGAATGCACGTGTCAGGTGCACGGTCATGTGCCACATGGCATTTGTGGCCCTTTGTGGTACATGACATGGCACATGTGTCGGAATGGACGCACATAAGTGTGCCTAGAGGGAACGTTCCTGTTTGCCATCAAGGACGTTAGTTCCTTTGAGTGGGGTGTATGTTAGAGATTGGTTTAATAGGAATGATATACTACTCATATCAACAAGAAATTACTTCTTTTCCGGGAGCCCACTACAAAAGAATTCAAAAGTTAAGCATGCCTGACTTGGAGCAATTCTAGGATGGCTGACAGACCGGGAAGTTGCTCCCGAGTCCGCATGAGTGAGGATAAATTGCGGAGGAAAGACTAGTGTTGGTCTGTGGGGCCAGTCGAGATCCCTCCACGCATAACATGGTTGTTACGAAAAACAACACCAAGAAGTACTAAGACACTCTAGAACAATGAATGACAAAAGGTTGAGCCAATGATGAAAACATTGTGAAGCAATCTCAAAAATGGAATATGACTGATGAAAATCATTCTTATGTCATATTTGAAAAGAATTTGAGATCTCCGGAAAAGATTAAAAGAACGTGTAAAGATCCTAGGAAAAACCTGTTGGTTATGAGCCAACTAAAAGAGGAAACCGGTAAACATATTGCTTGGAAAAAAGAGATTGCACTAGTACAAATTAAAGACTTGATGAGGTTAGAACCTCGAAATAATTTGAAAAGTTTTGAACGGAATCAAGAATCTTTCGAGCTATCTTCTGCATGCTCGAAATGAATAGAAAGAGATGAATAAACAAGAGATTTTTGGATAAGAATTTCCAACACAGGAAATCATCTAACGAATGAAAAGGATATGATGAATACCAAAACCTTGAACTCTATCCACCAGAAAATAAAAAGGACAATGAAGAATGTTGAAATTAGAAGTCTTGAGAGTCTCCGTAGTGAATAACCGGATACCATATGAAATAAAAGATATTGTAAGCATCAATGAAAATAAATGCACTTGGATGATAATTTAGTCGTTGAAAAAAGGGCAGGAGGGTGGGGAAAAACAAAGAAAACTTCTATAAATATAAACAAATGCGAAAAGAAATAAGAGGATTGATGTTGCAAATATTGAAGGGGATTTAATTAACTTGATGAAAAGCACTCCGGATGGAAAAGACTCAACATGACAATTCCGGTTGATCAAAAGAATTAGCACTCCCATAGAAATACGAGAACACCGCTTAGAAATATATGAAATCACCACTTGACATCGGAGAAACTTCAGTTATCATACATCAACAAAATAGAGGATGAGGATTCCAAATTTAGCTAGAGAAAAATACATAACTCATTACGTATTTGTTGGAAAGATAATCATAGGTAACAACTTAAATTCACACCTGAGAACTTCCGACAGTTCTAGTTATGCCATCGGGTCCATGGATACAAGGAGCAAAACCTCACACAACTCCTAACATGATACTACTCTTCAATGTATCACATTCTAAACACATAATTAGAGGTCTCGAAAACTCATCTACCTCATACCCTTGTAATCACAATGATACAAATTATGGCAGTACATATGGACGCTCTCCTAGGTACTGGGTGACGCCAAAATTATCTTGCCACAAATAGTATTGAATAAATTTCAAACATCCTCGTCCTGAGATACTAAAGAAACTAAAGATCACGATGTGTTGAGAACCCCTTGGAGCTATATTCTCCGAAATAAAGTCAATCCAAACAGGAGGCACCAAGTACATAGTTCTGTCACATTGACATCATAGAGATTCCAAAATACTCGCATGATCCTAAACAAAATTAAGGGAGAAAAGGGTACAACTAAAATTCCTACATCAGGATTCCTCACCAGAGCAATGAAGAGAAACAAAAAAGAATCCTACTCTCTGACATATGATTAGACTCAAAATAGTGTTTTCACTAGAATCAACTCAGCCAAGTTCGATCAATCAAGGGGGCTCTTAGGTCGGTACTGCTCTGATACCAACTTATAACGCTCAAGATGTGGTACTATCCTCATTCGGGCTCGAGGGCCTTGACAGGGATAGAAGTGCATCTTGTTATTTTGTAAGAATGGATATCATTACAAGTACATGTAAGGAGGAAATGAGTATATGGAATTGGCTTACACTCGCCACAAGCTAAATCATGATCATCGCAATACAAACATCCATAGAAATCATCATACATGAAAGCAGGGTCCAACTACGGACGGAATCAAATGATTAAAGCGACATCCATCCTTGGAATCCCAGGTTGTCATCCTGAAACCCATCCTATGATCGATGATGATGAAGAAGCAGAACTCTAAATCAAACAAGCATGACGCCCACGTCAAAGCATTGCATTACCTGTATGTGCACCTATTGTTATAGTAATATATGAGACACGGGGACTCATCAATCTCATTTTCAAAGGTATCAAAACAAGGAAAGCTTAATTGGCAAGGTATGGTTAAGTGCTGAGGCTGCAGCAAGCACTAAGCATTTACTTGAGTGGCTAACTTATGAGTACAAGAATAAGAAGAGTATCAATCCATAAACTGATGATGTTAGAGCATATATCTCCATATGTGGTTTTGGTAATTGATGACAATTCCTATGGACTAATGGTTGCCTTAAGTTATATTTATAGTATTTGTCCATAGGCACTTCTTGAAGTCCATCTGTTGGGTTCAAGGAGTTTATATGATGACCAAGATGGTATTCAAGGTATTATCCAAAGAATGGTCATAGAGACAC
The DNA here is from genome assembly GCF_904849725.1 of Hordeum vulgare subsp. vulgare. Taxonomy (NCBI): domain Eukaryota; kingdom Viridiplantae; phylum Streptophyta; class Magnoliopsida; order Poales; family Poaceae; genus Hordeum; species Hordeum vulgare. Next base: position 377,040,680 of record NC_058524.1, on the reverse strand, counting down.
TAGGTTGATCAAGATCTCAGACAAAGAGTAAATCAAGATGATCAACACACAAAGTGTATAAGATGTACCGAGAGGGATCAAGTGATCCCATGGTATGGTAACCATTGTCCATTACGTGTTTGTGTACTAACCCATGGTCTTTGTGAGACTCCTATGTGGGGGTTAGGTGTGCTTCCATGGGCTTGCATCAAAAGGAAGATCTCATACAACTCATGAAGGATGACGTCAAGTGGTGATCGTCATCAAGATTGTGGTGTGCAAGTTCAGGTGGATCAGCACGAATATACCATTGAAACTATTGTTAATGATCATGTGTTGATAAGGACAAGCTCATGTGCTAACAAGGACAAGATCAAGAGAAGCATTCCTGAGCACTACATGCTTGATTCTTGTGGATGTTCACATGGTGGACAAATGAAGATGAATACATAAGCTAGGCTTTCCACATTGTGTATGGGAGAGCTGCTTGAAGACTTCATCATGTCTTGCTTTCAACTTGAGCCAAGAAGGAACAACAACATCAAGCTCAAGTGAAAGGGCTAACTCAAAGGTATCAGTTCCTTTGACGTAGTGGTGCGGAGTGATGATCAGCGAATAAAAGTATACACTCAAGTATGGATCATCGGTACCCCTTTTATAATTCTTGAGTCTTTAGGGATCCCGCACTATTAAGAGGGGATCACAGGTTTTGTGATGAACTTGCTCAAACTAGATATCCACTGTTCTGCTCTTACCACATCTCCACTGCTCTGCTGTTATCAGAAAACAGGACCAGTGCCTCAGACATCCGGCCTTCTCCGGACGTCTGAGGCCCAGACATCCGGCCTCCTCCGGACGTCCGACCAGCTTCGGAAATCCGGAATTATGCACCAGAGAAACTTGAGCCATATAACTCGGACTTCCGGCTCCCTCCGGACGTCCGAGGGCCGGACGTCCGACCCCTTTCGGAAATCCGGAATCCTGCACCAGAGAAGTTTGAGTCGAATAACTCGGACTTCCGGCCTTCTCCGGACGTCCGGTCCCTGTTCAACTCCACAGTGGTTCCAGATATATTTACAGCCCTCGAACGTCCGACCCCTGTCGGACGTCCGACCCCTTGTCGACGCCCGGACATCCGTGAACTGCCGGATGTCCGAACCCTATGTGACTTAAAGTGTCCCCAACGGCTGTTTTTCTCTCCCCACTATAAATACCCCCCTCCCACTTAGTGAGAGGGTGCCCCAACACAGCCTTATCCTCATAAGAACTCATTTCTACCTCACACACATTTGCTCACACCAAATCTAGATCCCAAGAGCATTTGTGAGCCCCTTTGAGAGTTGTTCCAATCAAAAGATAGATCGACTCCCTCTCCTTCTCTCAACCCAAGCTATTTGAGATTTGAGAAAGTTTTGAGCATTCCCCGTGATCTTGTTACTCTTGGAGGTTGGAGACTCCTAGGCGGTAGGAGTTCTTCGGAGAGGAATCAATCCGTGTGATTACCCCCCGGAAAAGTGTGTGAGGGTTTGGAAGCCACATCGAAGGCTTACCACTAGTGGTTGAGAAACGCCTTCGTGGTGTTATCTCAAAGGGAGAATAGGGTGAGCCTTCGTGGCGTTGGTGTGCCTTCGTGGTAACATCCACCTCTCTAACGGTGACTAGCTTCCCTCCAAGGAAGTGAACATCGGGATACATCTTCGTCTGAGTAACCTTGGTTATCCTTAACCCTAACTCCTTACTTGTGGTTTACTTGTGTTACTTGAGCATATATACATTGCATATTGTTTGTGCTCATTATATTGTGTTGGCTATTTCTTGTACAAGATTAATCATTCAAGCATACCTTCTATATCCACACGTTCACACTTGCAGCTTTTGATATATCGTGTGCTAGTGTGATCTAGTATCTTGTGTCGTTCACCTACTTGTCGTGTGATATAGCTCAAGTAAGTTTGGGTAACTTACTTGTGCTTGTTAGTAACTATATTGTGTCCATCTTGGTAGATCGTGTTGTTGATACACATTGCAGTGCCTAGTGCATTTAGGATTTGTGCTTGACAAGTATCCTCTTAGTTTATTTCCGCATTAGGTTTAAATAGCCTATTCACCCCCCCCCCTCTAGGCGTCATCGAGTTCTTTTCAATTGGTATCAGAGCTAGGTCTCTCTTTAATTAGGTTTCACGACCTAGAGAGTATCGATGTCGACTATTGGATTAGTGCACGATGGCACCTTTGACTTTGATGGCACAAATTATACCATATAGAGAATCCGTATGCTTCATCACTTTCGGGCCATGGGCCCAAATACTTTACGAATTTTTCTTGTAGGGATTGCCGACAAAAAGGATGATGCATCTTCATCTACTAATAAAATGTATCTTGATTGTGAGGCTTTTCTTGCCATTCATCGAACCATAAGTCCTGAAGTGCTTAAGTCTATCTCGACTTGCAAGTCAGCTCATGAAGTTTGGACTAAACTGGAAGATATATATGGTGGGTCCAATCTTGATGAAGACGATATTATGATGAAGGAGTTGGTGCATGAGCTCTTCACTCTTTTCGATCATAAAGAGTCCACCACTACTTCCATATCCGATTTCTTGCACACCTCAGCATATGCAATCTCACAAGGAGAAATCAAAAAGTATGAAGTACTTTTGACTAATGAAGAATCTGATTCACCAAAAGAATCATCATCAACTCCTCCAGTTCACATGTGCCTCATGGAAAGAGGTAATATTGAGGTATCATCTTCCCTGTGCAATAACGATGATATTTGCGATGAGGATGATGATGATGACTTGACTGAAAATATCTATGTGATCAGTAAAATTCTTCATAAAGCTAAAAATAACGCTCTTCAAAGGTTCCAAGATGTTCTTGCTTACTTTGAAAATTGTAATGATTCACTTAATCATGAACAAGCTAAAAGTGAACAACTTGAACATGAACTTGAGAAGAGTCATCAAGCATGTAGAGACTTAAGATCTTAAAAAGGAGAGATTGAAGTTTCTCATGATAAACTTAAAAGGGATTTTGAGGTCCTTATCCTTGAATGCAAGAATGTCAAGGGAGAGCTCGTCAAAACCTCTAAGATATATGAGGAGCTTCAATCTACTCATGAGAAGTCTCTAATCGCTACTTACTCCTCTCATATTGTTGATGACACTTGTACATCTAACCCTATCTCTTTTGAAATATCAACATTTAAGGAGAATGTTGAGCTACGTGCTCAACTTGATTTACTAACTAGCAATTATGGGAAGTTGGAAGAAAACCATGTAATGCTCACAAGCTCTCATGCCGATCGTCTAACATCCCATAATGTGCAAAAGTTAGCTCATGAGGCTATCATCACCAAGGTAACATCAAGTGAGCCTCATGTGGACAATGGCACTACTTCTAGTCAAAGTACTATATTTCCATGTGCTAGTCCTCGTAATTCGTCTACTCATAATGTTGCTAGCTCGTGTGATGAATTACTTTCCTTGCCTTATTGCTCTAACATTGAAGCTTACACTTCCTCTAGTACTTGCATTGATACTAACCGTGTAGAGGAAATCGAAGAGCTCAAGGCCCAAGTCACTTCTTTGAAGAAACACTTGGAACATTGTCATGAAGGGATGTCCACACTCAACAACGTCCTGTGTGAGCAAACATCTCCGAATGACAAAAATTATGTTGGAGTAAACTCAAACAAGAACAAGAGGGTCCTAGAACAAGTCAATAATTCGGCCAAAATTATTTGCTTCAAGTGCAAAGTTAAAGGGCACCATGTTAGATCTTGCCCTCTGAAGACGAAGTCTCAAAGTCACAAGCAACAAGGGAAGCGGCCACAAACTCAATCACATATTCAGCTACAAGTTGAAGGAAGGCCTCTTCCCAATAAGACCCAAGCCAACACTCCCCGAGGTGAGAAATCAACTTGGAAGAAAGCAAAGGGTAGATGTTGCTACTTATGTCGTGAGAAGGGTCATGTCGCTTCGTCTTGCACAAGAGGTAACTTATCCAACCCAATCACTATTGATGATATCTATTCCCTTGGGAAGGATAAGGTTGGCAATGTGTTTGCCAAGTTTGTTGGTACTCAAAATGGTGTCAAGAAAATAACCATTTGGGTTGCCAAGCCTATTGTGATTAACCTCTTAGGACCCAGCGTAGTTGGGGACCAACAAGATCAAACTTGATCAATAGGTGACTATGGAGGACATTAGAGACTTGGATACATAATAAAGAATTAAGGGGTCTTCATCATTCATATTATCTCAAGCCAAGTCATTTGAATTATTGAGTTTCTATCTTATATCCAATGTGCCTCCTTAAGGTAACTTATACTTAAATTGTTTACATTGTTAGGTGCTTGCCCCTTTGCATGTTGTGGTTTTGTACCTTGCATGCGTTTGTATATGTTGTGCTTCCAACTTGCTTATCTTGAGTAATCGAGTATGTGTATGTTGGTTTGCATATCATGTACATGTGAGTCTTGTATTGAGCCTTTTTGCATCTTGTTTGTATTTTTGTTGGCTCTTGTGAGAGATTAATGGATTATCCCATTGTGGGGGAGTGATGTGCTTTGCACACCTCACAATCCTATAAATGTGTATACATGGGGAATACCACTTAGTTTTGATATTTCAAGATTATCTAGTTTCTATGTGGTAAGTCTTACTCATGATAAATTCAAATTCTATATGGTCCATTAAGTATCTCTTGTTGGTTTTAATTTGCCACTTGTTAATATTGTTGGTTTATCACATTATGGGGGAATAATATGCTATGTGCATATTACAAAACTAGAAAATGTGTACATTTGAGGTATTGCCACTTAGTATTGATATTGTAAATTATCTTGTTCCTAGGTGGCATGTTAGCTCTACAAGTGTCATTTGCTTGCGTTTTATGGGTAAAGATGATCTTGGATATATTTGCGATCTACCAATGAGTATCACTTCCAAAATACTTCTTGTCCTTGACAATTGGTATTCCCATCATGTGATAGGAATTGCTAATCGTCTTTACATTGGATTTTGTGTTTCGTTTGTCTTCCTTGCCTCTTATGGATCTATTTTAACATGTCTAGTGTTTTTATAGATATAGAGAAAGTGATGATCCCATCGTGTGCATTTTGTATTTAAATGCAAATTCTATATAATGCACGTCCCTTGGGGGAGCTATCCTATTTTCTTTAGAACACTCTCTTTATTCACCCATCATAAAATCTTTTGATCCCCATCAAGTGTGTGTTGATGGGAGGCAAGTCTTGCTCTTTATGATGCTTTGTGCCATCATGAAAATTTGTCGAGGGCTTGGTTTGTTGGAACCTAGCTCTCTTTTGGAAATTAGATACCTCGTGTTTGTTTTCCTTCAATTGGTTTCTTGTTTCCTTTTATTTGGCATGTGTCAACGAATATCTCATTCCTTGAGGTATCTTTTAGTTGATATCCTTCAAGTGATATTTCTTTTTGTTTAGGATCTTATTATCACCTGATACCTTGTCTTTTGATGACTTATCAACTTTGTGTTGAATTGATTCTTGAGAGTCTTGAGCATACATATCTACTATATACAACTTCTTTTGCTTGCTTTCCTTCTTTGACCCAATATATAAGGAAAACTCCACCTTGTCATAAATTGGGTAAAGTGTGCATGAAATTCAAATTCATATCTATATGCACATATGTATGTGGAGTTTGTCCTATGTATTGCTGGTTTTCTAACTCTTTGGTCCCAATGAGTTTGGGCACCATTTTGTTTGTTTTGTTGTTCCAGGAACAATTGGAGATGCATTGGATGCTCGGCTCACCTATAAGGAAGGTGTTGAGACCATGTGATTACTGGAGCCAAGTTAGGATGATCAAAGAATAACTATCTACTACATCAATCCAATTTTGTCTCGGTAACAAGTATCCACTTCATGCATTCTTTTCTTGCAAAGGCCCCAACCTGTCTTTTCTTTTCCAGGTTGCATCATGGCATGAATCTCTTGATTCGTTCTTGTAGTACTTGTTTGCTTTCTCAAAGCATCCGAACGATGATGTCTTACTACTAGTTGGGATGTCTTTGATGTTCGTATGTTGGAAGTTCATATTGTACAATAAGAAAATATTAGGCCATGTGCTATGCTTCCAAGCAAAAGATCTCATTGATATATTTATGACTTCCTTTTGGATATCTAGTTTGTTCCTTCTTGTAACCATTTCGTGTGTATATCCTTCTTTGTGGATATATATCATCATGATTGTCTTCTACTTAGAAACTTTTACACATGGGAGAAGTTACATCTCTAATTGATATCCTCTTTTCTTTCACGTCCATCGTTACATTTCCTTTTTCAGTTTTTGGTGGCTTCGTGAAAGGATTTGTTTTGAGTGTGTATCTTATTTTCCTACATCTTGATGCACTCTTTGGCCGTGAAGATCATTTTTCCTCATGCTTGTCTTGATGAGGGTTTTGCCATTTCAATTAGTATCCCTCCTCTTGATAAGGTTCTTACTTCCTATCTTCACAATGGGTTGTCACAAGCGTTGGTTCTTATTTTGTTTATTAGTAAGCTTGTGAACCCATTTTCTAGTATGTGTGTGTGGGAATGATATGTCTTGCACTTTGTATCTCATTGCATCAAGACTATGTGATGAGTAATGCTCATCCTTATCTTAGTCTTCTCAAGTGCTTTGCCATGACTCACACACATTACTTTGGTTGAGCTTATTCTTAAGTTGCTTCCTTTACATGTTTCTCAACCATTTGTTTTGTGCAATTGATATGCTTATTGTATCATCTATCTTCTTGCACTCGCTGTGTGTTTTTATTAATTTTGGGGAGCAACGATCCTATTTTGTGCACCTGTATCAAATACAAAAATCTCGTATTAGTGCACAAATCATGGGGAGCTTCTCTAGTTTTTGATAAAACACTCTATTGCCTTTATCATAATATCTTCTATTCATGTGGTTCGAAGGACCATATGATTTTTTGTTCCATCTGGAATCTTTTGATTGCTTGCCTCTATCTTTGTATGTCTTTGTGGCATACGATCCTTTTATTTGCAATCTTTGGGTCCTCAATATAGTTTGTTTTCCTCCAACTACTTATCATTGTATTTGTGTATTTTTCTGCACTCATTTGCTGAGAAGTACACACTTTTTGGAGGACCACCTACTCTATTGGCTTTCTAAACTTTTCGTCCATTTTGGCAATCGATGCCAATGGGGGAGAAGTTTAGAGAGTTTACTTTGGATATGTTTACAGGGTTTTGCTTTTATTTCGTAAGCATTTACATCTTGCACACATGCATTATTACCTTGTATGTGTGCGCTTGGTTATGCTTATTTCCTTATATAAACTCTCTTGAAGTGGTTTTCTTCAATTACCAAAATGGGAGAGATTGTTAGACCATATATCTCCATATGTGGTTTTGGTAATTAATGACAATTCCTATGGACTAATGGTTGCCTTAAGTTATATTTATAGGATTTGTCCATAGGCACTTCTTGAAGTCCATCTGTTGGGTTCAAGGAGTTTATATGATGACCAAGGTGGTATTCAAGGTATTATCCAAAGAATGGTCATAGAAACACTAGGTTGATCAAGATCTCAGACAAAGAGTAAATCAAGATGATAAACACACAAAGCGTATAAGATGTACCGAGAGGGATCAAGTGATCCCATGGTATGGTAAGCATTGTCCATTACGTGTTTGTGTACTAACCCATGGTCTTTGTGAAACTCCTATGTGGGGCTTAGGTGTGCTTCCATGGGCTTGCGTCAAAAGGAAGATCTCATACAACTCATGAAGGATGACGTCAAGTGGTGATCGTCATCAAGATTGTGGTGTGCAAGTTCAAGTGGATCATCACGAATATATCATTGAAACTATTGTTAATGATCATGTGTTGATAAGGACAAGCTCATGTGCTAACAAGGACAAGATCAAGATAAGCATTCCCGAGCACTACATGCTTGATTCTTGTGGATGTTCACATGGTGCACAAATGAAGATGAATACATAAGCTAGGCTTTCCACATTGTGTATGGGAGAGTTGCTTGAAGACTTCACCATGTCTTGCTTTCAACTTGAGCCAAGAAGGAACAACAACATCAAACTCAAGTGAAAGTGCTAACTCAAAGGTATCAGTTCCTTTGACGTTAGTCGTGTGGAGTGATGATCAGCGAATAAAAGTATACACTCAAGTATGGATCATCGGTACCCCTTTTATAATTCTTGAGTCTTTAGGGATCCCGCACTATTAAGAGGGGATCACAGGTTTTGTGATGAACTTGCTCAAACTAGATATCCACTGTTCTGCTCTTACCACATCTCCACTGCTCTGCTGTTATCAGAAAACAGGACCAGTGCCTCGGACATCCGGCCTCCTCCGGACGTCCGAGGCCCGGACATCCGGCCTCCTCCGAACGTCCGAGGCCTGGACGTCCGACCAGCTTCGGAAATCCGGAACTATGCACCAGAGAATCTTGAGCTATATAACTCGGACTTCCGGCTCCCTCCGCACATCCGAGGGACGGACGTCTGACCCCTTTCGGAAATCCGTAATCCTGCACCAGAGAAGTTTGAGTCGAATAACTCGGACTTCCGGCCTTCTCCGGACGTCCGGTCCCTGTTCAACTCCACAGTGGTTCCAGATATATTTACAACCCTCGGACGTCCGACCCCTATTGGACGTCCGACCCCTTGTGGACGCCCGGACATCCGTGAACTGCCGGATGTCCGACCCCTATGTGACTTAAAGTGTCCCCAACGGCTGTTTTTCTCTCCCCACTATAAATATCCCCCTCCCACTTCGTGAGAGGGTGCCCCAACACGGCCTTATCCTCATAAGAACTCATTTCTACCTCACACACATTTGCTCACACCAAATCTAGATCCCAAGAGCATTTGTGAGCCCCATTGAGAGTTGTTCCAATCAAAAGATAGATCGTCTCCCTCTCCTTCTCTCAACCCAAGCTATTTGAGATTTGAGAAAGTTTTGAGCATTCCCCGTTATCTTGTTACTCTTGGAGGTTGGAGACTCCTAGGCGGTAGGAGTTCTTCCGAGAGGAATCAATCCGTGTGATTACCCCCCAGAAAAGTTTGTGAGGGTTTGGAAGCCACCTCGAAGACTTACCACTAGTGGTTGAGAAACGCCTTCGTGGTGTTATCTCAAAGGGGGAATAGGGTAAGCCTTCGTGGCGTTGGTGTGCCTTCGTGGTAACATCCACCTCTCTAACGGTGACTAGCTTCCCTCCAAGGAAGTGAACATCGGGATACATCTTCGTCTGAGTGACCTTGGTTATCCTTAACCCTAACTCCTTACTTGTGGTTTACTTGTGTTACTTGAGCATATATACATTGCATATTGTTTCTGCTCATTATATTGTGTTGGCTATTTCTTGTACAAGATTAATCATTCAAGCATACCTTCTATATCCACACGTTCACACTTGCAGCTTTTGATATATCGTGTGCTAGTGTGATCTAGTATCTTGTGTCGTTCACCTACTTGTCGTGTGATATAGCTCAAGTAAGTTTGGTAACTTACTTGTGCTTGTTAGTAACTATATTGTGTCCATCTTGGTAGATCGTGTTGTTGATACACGTTGCAGTGCCTAGTGCATTTAGGATTTGTGCTTGACAAGTATCCTCTTAGTTTATTTCTGCATTAGGTTTAAGCCAAATCCGAAGAAGTTTTTTAAATAGCCTATTCACCCCCCCTCTAGGCGTCATCGAGGTCTTTTCAATTGGTATCAGAGCTAGGTCTCTCTTTAATTAGGTTTCACGACCTAGAGAGTATCGATGTCGACTATTGGATTAGTGCACGATGGCACCTTTGACTTTGATGGCACAAATTATACCCTATGGAGAATCCGTATGCTTCATCACTTTCGGGACATGGGCCCAAATACTTTACAAATTATTCTTGTAGAGATTGCCGACAAAAAGGATGATGCATCTTCATCTACTAATGAAATCTATCTTGATTGTGAGGCTTTTCTTGCCATTCATCGAACCATAAGTCCTGAAGTGTTTAAGTCTATCTCGACTTGCAAGTCAGCTCATGAAGTTTGGACTAAACTTGAAGATATATATGGTGGGTCCAATCTTGATGAAGACGATATTATGATGAAGGAGTTGGTGCATGAGCTCTTCACTCTTTTCGATCATAAAGAGTCCACCACTACTTCCATATCCGATTGCTTGCACACCTCAGCATATGCAATCTCACAAGGAGAAATCAAGAAATATGAAGTACTTTTGAGTAATGAAGAATCTGATTCACCAAAAGAATCATCATCAACTCCTCCAGTGCACATGTGCCTCATGGCAAGAGGTAATATTGAGGTATTATCTTCCCTGTGCAATAACGATGATATTTGCGATGAGGATGATGATGATGACTTGACTGAAAATATCTATGTGATCAGTAAAATTCTTCATAAAGCTAAAAATAACGCTCTTCAAAGGTTCCAAGATGGTCTTGCTTACTTTGAAAATTGTAATGATTCACTTAATCATGAACAAGCTAAAAGTGAACAACTTGAACATGAACTTGAGAAGAGTCATCAAGCATGTAGAGACTTAAGATCTTCAAAAGGAGAGATTGAAGTTGCTCATGATAAACTTAAAAGGGATTTTGAGGTCCTTCTCCTTGAATGCAAGAATGTCAAGGGAGAGCTCGTCAAAACCTCTAAGATATACGAGGAGCTTCAATCTACTCATGAGAAGTCTCTAATCGCTACTTACTCCTCTCATATTGTTGATGATACTTGTACATCTAACCCTATCTCTTTTGAAGTATCCTCTTAGTTTATTTCCGCATTAGGTTTAAACCAAATCCGAAGAAGTTTTTTAAATAGCCTATTCACCCCCCCCCCTCTAGGCGTCATCGAGGTCTTTTCAGATGAGAACTAGTAATGATCAAGAAGTCATCCTGAACACCTACTTACGTGCCAAACATAACCCCACCGTGTTCCCTTCTTGGTTCAAACCTCACAAGAAGAGACAGTCATGGTTACACATACGGTTGGTGTATTTGATTTGAGTTTACTTCAAGTTTGATATAACTGAGTGTTAAACAAATTTCCAAATTGTTACATAACAACGGGAATGGATCTAAAAAAGATTTAACCCTGGAGGGGTTCTCCAACTCATCCATCACAAACTAACCACAAGTTGCTTGGAAAACTCAACCTTGAGATAGCCCAAAGTATCCTCGGAAACCCGGTGCACAAGACATTTGCGAAAGGTAAACCAAATTCAACAAGACCGCTTGACGTGTTAACAAACCTCATTGGACTCACGTATCTCATTCTCAAGACACGGCGAATGAGCTATGGTTACCACGCCAATGACCGAGTTGTCCCGGGCGGTGTTAATAAGCTGATGTGGGTTCGACCAACACTCGTAATGAGCACTCGCCGAGATTGTTGATTAATCCACAGGGTCTAGAATGTCCCTATGCAAGTTCATTAGTTATTAGGCAAATGTAGTACCTGTGTTGGGCCTTGCCAGAAGAGTTTTATCCCAAAACAAAATCAAGAGGGTCCCCATAACAACCCCAATCATGTTAGGAGCATTCAATGGAACATAACATTGGTGCACAAGCAACTAGGATGGCAAAGGTGGAACAAAAGACCGAGGAAAAGGGCAAGCCTTCCAAGTTTTACCAAGTATATATGTGCACTAAACTAAATAGCAATAATATTGTGATATCCCAAGATATCTATGTCCAACATGGAACAAACTGCACCTATAACTAGCAACGCTATAAGAAGGGTTGAACAAGCGGTAACATAGCCAAACAATGGTTTGCTCGGATGTGGAGGTCTAGGGACTTATCATGACATTTGGGAGGCTTGGCATTCAATTGGTAGGTGATGAGACATAAGATAGAAGCGAGACAACTAGCATAGCAATGATAGTAGTGGTATCCAGGGAAATGATCATCTTGCATGAGATCCCGCTTGGAAGAAGAATGGATACGTGAAGTAGTCAAACCAATGTAGACAAACGAATCCTCACACTCCACAACACTTTTGGAACTCTAGCAAGGAGAAGAAAATCCGGAAACAAGCAAACAAACAACATGGTAAACACAACAATATATTAAAGGCAAGGTGCACAAGCAAATATGATGCATGTCCTTCTTAAATGGGCATGGCATGGCACGACGCAACAATCAAATACTACAAATTAAGTGGAGCTCAATATGTAACAATTGCATATTGACGAAACTCCATAATCAATTTACTTAGTTCATTCTTGTTTATTTATCCAATTAGTTTAAATGTTGTTAAACATGGCAAGAGTTGAAGCAAAACAACTACATCATGTAGGCATTTTAAATGAGGCTGGAAGCAACATATAACATTTCTGAAATGACCTCATATTTAAAATATGAACTTTGTCATGTTTTAAATTAACATATTTTATAGTTATTAAATTGGAAAATAAAGTGCACCAGGCTATGCTAGACGTTTTTCTAGAAAGGAGAAGAATGGATCCGTGAAGTAGTCGAACCAATGTAGACAAACGAATCCTCACACTCCACAACACTTTTGGAACTCTAGCAAGGAGAAGAAAATCCGGAAACAAGCAAACAAACAACATGGTAAACACAACAATATATTAAAGGCAAGTTGCACAAGCAAATATGATGCATGTCCTTCTTAAATGGGCATGGCATGGCACGACGCAACAATCAAATACTACAATTAAGTGGAGCTCAATATGTAACAATTGCATATTGACGAAACTCCATAATCAATTTACTTAGTTCATTCTTGTTTATTTATCCAATTAGTTTAAATGTTGTTAAACATGGCAAGAGTTGAAGCAAAACAACTACATCATGTAGGCATTTTAAATGAGGCTGGAAGCAACATATAACATTTCTGAAATGACCTCATATTTAAAATATGAACTTTGTCATGTTTTAAATTAACATATTTTATAGTTATTAAATTGGAAAATAAAGTGCACCAGGCTATGCTAGACGTTTTTCTAGAAAAGTTATATATATAACATTTTAATGAGAGTTACAGTTATTTAGTCATGCAATAAGTCATTTTAACATGGCATTTACAAAAATTATTGAAAATAGCAAATTTAAACATTTTTATCATGGATGAAGATTCGATATTGTGAATCTACATGAAATTGTACTCATTTTACATATATAGATCATTTTAATTCGATGCATGGTTAAATATTTATGAGCAATGCAAAAGCATGGCATTTTGTACATATAGATAATCTTGGATAATTGCAAAAACATGGCATTTTGTACATATAGATAATCTTGGATAATTGGATTAATTGCAGTGGACCAAAAAAATAAATACGAACCGAATGTAGAGTGTGCGTGTGTGCAAAATAAAAGGTAAAACGTGGCAAAAATTGGGGTATGTGGAAATCGAACACAGGACCTGTGATATGCAAACGTAGTAGGCTAGGGGCACCTGGGATTCGAACCCAGAGCCATCAGATAGACACAACCAGCACTAACCACTGCGGTAAGTCATATACATGCAGGAACACAACGACAATACTAAATGACATCTACATGGCACATGGATCTAAGAAAAGAATAGAGCTTGAGACATGATTGAACTTGCTTACAGCGGAGAAACAAAGACGCTGATAGCCATGGCGATGGTGGCCTTCGGCTGGATAGGGGAGGAGGGATTTGAGCCAGCTCCTGGGAGTGAAGCCGAGGAGCCAGGAACTCGCTTGCTCGATGTAGGGGAGGACGGGTCGAGGCAGGGGCAAAGCACGCAACAGCGACAATGCTTAGGGAGGCAGTCTGACGACGTGTGAACGATGAGGACGAAGGTGAGGCAGGCGGAGGTCGGAGGTGGGGCCCCACTCGCGGTCGCCGAACCTGGCCGGAGGTGGAGTTTCATGGGTGGAACCATGGTCGTCTCCCTGGTGAAATAAGAAAGAGAGAGAGAGAGCTTGAGAGGATCCAGGAAAGGAGAGAGCATCGGAGGGAGATGGATAGGAAGGAGAAGGATAAGCAAACAGGGGACAGTGTGGCAGAGCTGTGCGACCGCGTTGCCCGACCGGTGCAAGGGGTCGGTGTGGGCACGCTCGGGTGCTCCTCTAGGGCAGGCCTTGGGCGTGGCTCCTACGGAGGGATGGACGTGGTTTCACCATGGTGCTCCGGTCGCGTGGACACGTCCAATCTGAGGGGGAGGAGGCTTGGGCTCCCACACGATTGGATGGAGAGGTTGTCTTGGTGGAGCTGGTGGGTTTGCCGCCGATAAAAATGAGGAAGGTGATCGGGTGGGATGGGTGAAGTGGATGGATTGGAATGGGGAATACCAAGGAAGAAGAGAGTGTGTGGTGGCGGCGACAATGTCAATTGGATTGGGTGGGATGGGACACCTCCTAGGGTTTGACAGGATATACTCCCTCCGTTCCTAAATATAAGACCTTTTAGAGATTACACTATGAACTACATACAGATGTACATAGACATATTTTAGAGTATAGATTCACTCATTTTGCTTTGTATGTAGCCTCCTAGTGGAATCTCTAAAAGGTCTTATATTTTGGAACGAAGGGAGTATATAATAGGTGGTCAAATGTAGGACTATTTTATCCGCCCAATTAGATTGGACGATCAAGATAAATAGGTTGGGGAGTCCAATTGAAAAACGAAAGATGGTTTGGGGTTTTGGGGGTTGATGTGGACCGAACGGTCATGACAGTGATTTGGGTTCGGGGAAATTATCGAGTGCGCAAGGGTGTTCGGTGGATTGTGTAGACGGGCTAGGCATAGCAGAGAGTGAAAATGCTCGCGTCCCGGCAAAAGGTTTTTAAATACCAAAACGCTTGTGATTTGAGCAGCTATAGCACCGCTTTAGTTTTAACATTTCGCCTATCAAACGACCTGTGAATGCGACAAAATTTGGCTCTTGGTCCACCTACAGTAAAACAAGACCGCATGCAAAATTCTGCCCCATTTCGAGAAAGTTCTATATGCAACTCTAATAATAATAATTTTACAATGTCGTGGGCCTGTCTGTATGTGTTTTCTCACGAAACTGTCAATGACGAGAATAGAGAGAACCGACAACTACAAAGGGATGCAAGTTTTAAAAATGAGTGCAATGAAGAGTCGATGCCATGCGCATGATGTGAATAGTACGATGATGAATGCTCCAAAAGAATAAACCACACAGCGGTAACGAAATAAACGGGAATCATGTGGAGCATCGATCTTGGGCTGTTACACCATCGGCGTCGACTTTATCGACACTGGTAGATTGGGGATTTCTGTGGGATTTTCTACGGGATTGGGGCGGGTTTTTCTAATGGATAACTAGGTAATTAATTTCATGAAATATTTGAGCATCCCTTATCATAATTCTTATGTCCCTATCAATCACCCGGGGTAATAGTCGTCGATGAATTTTTCTTGTAGCTGATTCAAGGGTTTTCATTCATGATGTCCATAATGCAAGCACAAATCAGGCAAGTGTGGTTGTGGCGTCTAGACAGACAAGAAATTCTATCTCACCATAGTAGATGACTTCAGGGGCGCACGGTACGTTCAATCTCACCCTACCATGGTTGGCATGGCCTAATATTATGAGCATGTACCATACATTGCCAAATTTGGATAAAAGGTATCACATGCAACATACACGCTAAAAAGGTTCTTTTTGTTCTAAATTAGGGACATTTATGTTGTACTATTCTTTCAATTACCCACATATTTCCATGTCATCTTGCTTACATTATCTGTTTAGTTACATATTTTTGTAAAATGATTTCATCTATTGATATGTTATGTTGTCTTGGTTTCTCCCATATTTGCTTTCTTGCTTCATTATATGTAATGATTTTATCATTTCTCATAGTACATCCCTTGCTTTGCAAGAACACGCGTACACAAAAATCATGACCTTTACTTTGGTGAGGATTCCATTGATCTCATATTGACCATGAACCATGGATGTGCAATGCAAGTACAAGTAAAAATGGTAATGTTGTCCGCCCCTATTTAATGCATGCCTCTCGAGGAAATTATCTCTGTTTTATGAAGTTAAAGATGACAGTAAAATTCTAGTGAGTACACCAAAGTCTGGTTTTAACATGGATGTTTACTTCCCCAATGGCATCATCCGACCAGATTCTGATCCACATTAGTGTTATTCCTACCATGTTTCCTAGCCAGCAACAAACTGGGATTTCCTTTTCTGACTCGGTTTCCTAACCAGTAGCACCTTCTAGTTACAAATGTATGACCGCTATTCTTCTGCTCTGTCCTGAATAAATAAGCACTTCCAACTTTTTACCGAGGATATGTTCGAAACATAGCTAAAAATGTATGTTACTCACCGTACCAAATTTCATCGGGAAGACTTCGAGCATGTCATAAATTTTATTCATATACTACGAGTAGAATGTTTGAATGCTGGATTTCAGATGTGAACTAATCTGCCACTGGTGGACACATTAAACAACACCAATTGTGTCAACAAAATGCTGGTACAAAAATATTATTTTTGTGTTCTTGTTCATAAACTATAGATAGCTTCAATGGTAGGTTATAATTGGTCTTTGTTCTTCATTGCAACAGAAATTGCTTGTTGTAGCTGTTCCTGAACGTATTCACTGGCCTGGTCCTATCACACTTGTGCCTACTAGCATACTAGGAGAAAGCTTATAAATATGATTTTAGCAGTAGCACGGTATAATCTAGACGCGCTACTGCCAATTAGTAGTAGCACGGGGCAGCCATAGGCACTACAGGTATCCAAGTAGAAGTAGCATGGTCTGTTCAGATGGCGCTACTACTAAGTGGTCCTATCACCACCGACAGGGGCTGCATGTAGTAGTAGCGGTGGGCGATAACCAACACTACTACTAATTCCGTAGTAGTAGCGCGTGTTGGCGGCCCACCGCTACCGCTATGTGTGTATGGTGCCAGCAGGTGGGCCTTGATTAGGAGCAGTGCTAGGGCACTAACACGCGCTACTGCTACGGCTCTTAGTAGTAGCGCTGGCAGGCTACCATCGATACTGCTACACGTAGCAGCCACCTTTTCTCCCCCTCCCCTTCACCCTTTCTCCTCTCCTTCCTCTACCTCCCTCACTTAGTTCTTCCTTCTTCTACCTCTCTTATCTCCCCATTCATGCCCCCATCCACCATCTCCTCCATTAATGAGCTCCATTAGTGCATTGATTCTTTCTCACTTGAATTTATTTGTCTCCCCCTCCTTCTCTCTTCCGGTCCCACTCATGCATTTGTCTCACTAGCTAGCTTTCCCTCCCTCTCCACTAGTTAGGTAGAGCATCTCCTTCCAACTAGAACTACCATGCATCTTTGTCCTGCTACTTTAGATCCCTAGCTAGATAGATAGCGGCACTAGCCATCTATACCGTACGTTTGCTCGATCGATCCCTCTCTCAAGATGAAAGGTGAGCAAAAAGTTGTGTTGTGCAAGAATTAATGGAAATATGTGTGTTTGCACTATGAAGGTGGGAATATGTGTGTGTCGCATGACTTGCCGCCTATGTGTATTTGTAGTATCGTGCGTGACATGACTTGCTTATGTTTTGCCGAAATGTTGATTTATTTCCATTTCGGCGAATTTCGAGCAACCTCTATATGGCCTATTTCTAGGAAAGGTCATGCCGAAATTTTGTC
Source organism: Hordeum vulgare subsp. vulgare (assembly GCF_904849725.1). NCBI lineage: Eukaryota > Viridiplantae > Streptophyta > Magnoliopsida > Poales > Poaceae > Hordeum > Hordeum vulgare. The sequence continues at coordinate 377,023,045 of NC_058524.1, read as the reverse complement.
TGGCTTTGATATATGCATGCATGGTTAACATTCTTTTGCTTATTATATTGTGCAAGCAAACATGATGGTCAATGGAAGGGAGGTGGAAAGATGGTTGCGATCCATGGTGCATGACATGTATTTAAATAACCGGACTGGGGTTATATGTCCATGTAGAAGATGCAAAGTAATCTTCATCTTGGACCCCTTTGACGGTGGCAGTTTGAAGGCGCACCTGCTCATGCATGGTTTTATGGATGGCTATACTCGATGGATAGTTGAAGAATATGATGATGATGTCCACATGGAAAACAATAATGACATGGGGGTAGACAAAGAGATGCCTAACGATGATGGACCCGAAGAAGAGTTTGAGGGCGCAGGACATGGCGAAGGAGAAGAGGTCATACACAACGGAGAAGAGGCCGTACATGGGAGAGAAGAGGCATATACACCGCTGTCTTCGAAGCCACTAAGTTCAGTCGTGCAGGACCTTCATGTCCAAGACCTGGTTTGCAAGAGTATGACTAGCGACAAAGCCACTTCAAGAGAGGAGGTCAAGAAGCCACAACTGGAGGTAAACTCGAATACTCCATTGTATTACGGTTGCGAATCTGAGGTTACCCGCTTGATTTTCACGCTTGAACTTGTAAAGACTAAGCATGAAATGAAATGGACATACACAAGCCTCGACGAGAATTTGAAGTATCTACATAATAAAGTTATTCCCTCGGGGAACCTGTGTCATACTAGTGTTGATCAGGCCAAGAAGATCGTGTGACTTCTTGATCTGCCCCACATTAGATACATGCATGCATCAACGATTGCATCATTTATCGTCAGAAGCACGTGAAAAAACCCATCTATCCGGTGTGTAATGATTCTCGATACAAGAAGGCCAGGAAGAAATCTCCTTTCAAAGTTGTATGGTACTTACCAATCACTCCCCATCTACGACGTTATTTCGTAGATCCTAAGGAAGCAAAGCTCATGTGTTGGCACGCGGAGAGGGTGATGCACGATGACAGAGATGATTCGAAGCTGAGACACCTCGCGGATGCTAGCCAGTGGCTAGCGTTCAACATGGAATATAGATATTTCGCAGATGATGCAAGGAACATCGTGCTTGGTGCGAGTACCGATGGAATGAATCCGTTTGGCAAGCAGAGCACCGACCATAACACATGACCCGTGTTTGTGTGGATGTACAACCCCCCATGGTTGTGCATGAAGTCAAAGTACATACACACGAGCACTCTGATTCAAGGGATGAAACAACCGGGAAACAATATTAATCTATATCTGGGGCTACTAAAAGAGGAGTTAGACACGTTATGGAAAACACCGGCCAAGACAGGGGACACTAGCAAAGGCGGGTATTTCTATATGAGAAGCGTGTTGATAATAATTGTACATGAGTTTCTCGATTACGGATACATCGCAGGTCACGTGCGCCACAGATATTGTGGATGCACCCGGTGCATGGATGATACAATGTCTCAGCAGTTAACGTCAACAAAAGATAGGGGGTCTGGGAAAATTGTGCACATGGGGCATCGAAGATGGCTTGAGAAGGATGACCCATGGAGAAAGCATGGAGATCTATTCAATGGTGAGGCTGAGCATCGAGGACCTCCACGTAAGAGGAGTGATGACCCACAAGTATAGGGGATCAATCGTAGTCCTTTCTATAAGTAAGAGTGTCGAACCCAACGAGGAGCAGAAGGCTGTGATAAACGGATTTTAGCAAGGTAATAACTGCAAGCACTGAAAGTAGCAGTAACAAGTGATTGTGTAGCGAGGTGAAACGTAGCGAGCAAAGAGTAACAAGTAACAAGTAGTAGCAACGGTTCAGCAAGTGGCCCAATCCCTTTTGTAGCAAGGGACAAGCCTGAACAAAGTCTTATAGGAGGAAAAACGCTCCCGAGGACACACGGGAATTTCTGTCATGCTAGTTTCATCATGTTCATATGATTCGCGTTCATTACTTTGATAGTTTGATATGTGGGTGGACCAGCGCTTGGGTACTGCCCTTACTTCGACAAGCATCCCACTTATGATTAACCTCTCCCGCAAGCATCCACAACTTAAAAAGAAGAATTAAGACAAAGTCTAACCATAGCATTAAACTACTGGATCCAAATCAGCCCCTCACGAAGCAACACATAGACTCGGGTTTAAGCTTCTGTCACTGCAACAACCCATCATCTACTTACTACTTCCCCAATGCCTTCCTCTAGGCCCAAATATGGTGAAGTGTTATGTAGTCGACGTTCACACAACACCACTAGAGGAAAAGACAACATACATCATATCAAAATACCGAACGAATATCAAATTCACATGACTATTATTAACATGACTTATCCCATGTCCTCAGGAACAAAAGTAACTACTCACAAAACATAATCATAATCATGATCAGAGGTGTAATGAATAGCATCAAGGATCTGAACATAAACTCTTCCACCAAGTAATCCAACTAGCATCAACTACAAAGAGTAATCAACACTACTAGCAACCTTACAAGTACCAATCGGAGTTGCGAGACAAAGATTGGTTACAAGAGATGAACTAGGGATTGGAGAGGAGATGGTGCTAATGAAGATGTTGATGAAGATGCCTCCCCTCCGACGAGAGGAGTGTTGGTGATGACGATGGCGACAATTTCCCCCTCCGAGAGGGAAGTTTCCCACGCAGGATCGTCCTGCCGGAGCTCTAGATTGGATCTGCTCAAGCTCCGGCTCGTGGCGGCGGCGAACCCATGAAAAAGCTCCCCTCTGATTTTTTATGGACCAAGACGCTTCATATAGCAAAAGAGGGGGGCTAGTGGGCCCTCAGGGAGCCCACAAGCCCCCACTCCGCCACCAGGGGGTGGCGGTGTCACGGCTTGTGGCGCCCTGGCAGCCCCCCTCCGGTAGTTCTTTCGCCTAGTATTTTTTATAGAATCCCAAAAAATCCACGTAACTTTTCAGGGCATTTGGAGATGTACAGAATAGTGGACTAGGATTTTCTCCTTTTCCAGTCCAGAATTCGAGCTGCCTGAATTCTCCCTCTTCAAATAAACCTTGCAAAATAAGAGAGAAAAGGCATAAATATGGTACCACAAGTAATATAACAGCCCAAAAAGCAATAAATATCAACATGAAAGCATGATGCAAAATGGACGTATCAACTCCCCCAAGCTTAGACCTCACTTGTCCTCAAGCGAAAACCAAGTTCCATAAACATGTCCACATGTTGAGGGACGAAGGTGTCGATAAAACATAATACGGACATGAGGGCATCATGATCACACATAGGACAGCAATACATCATAAAGATTCTTATGGGAAAGTAACAATTCCTTCACAAAGCAAAGCATGAAGCAAAAACCTTACCAAGAAGTAACCAACAATAGTCCATAGTCATTGAAGAATTGCAATTTATCACAACATCAGAAAGAGTCAAATAAGAGCTTGTAAGGCAAACCCACATACTCAATCATCTCTTTTGTTTTCCACAATTGTTACAACTCACGTGGTACTCATGGTGTCAAAGTTTCAGCTGGACACAGAGGAAGATAGGGGCTTATAGTTTTGCCTCCCAACCATTTACCTCAAGGGTAAAGTCAACAACAATAAAGCATAAGTACTCAACTCCAAGTTGATATATGAATATAGATCTTTCCCAAGCATGTTATGGTAGCCAAGACAAAGGCAAAAATAGGGAATTGGTGATGATCAAGGGCAAAAAGTAAAGGTACAAGATAGGCGCTTCGCAGAGGGAAGCAGAGGTTGTCATGCGCTTTTGAGGTTTGAATGTGTGTCCTCTTAGTGTGGAGGAACGTCACTTTATATTGCCTGCTGTGATAAAGAACTTTATTATGCAGTTTGTTGCTTTTATGTCTTCCTCATCACAGGTTCGCACAAAGCTTATTTTCCACACACTAATAGATCATACATATTAGAGAGCAATTTTTATTGCTTGCACCGATGACAACTTACTTGAAGGATCTTATTCAGTCCATAGGTAGGTATGGTGGACTCTCATGGCAAAACTGGGTTGGAGGTTTATGGATGCACAAGTAGTATCTCTACTTGATGCGGGAGTTTTGGCTAATATGAGGTGGAAGCAATCGTCACATGCTAAGGGATCTCTAATCATATAACATTGTTTGGAACCAGGCAAACACAATTTATTATGTTGTCTTCCTTGTCCAACATCTACTCCTAGGCATGTAATAGTTTGGTGAGTGTTCACAATTGTAAAAAGTGCCTAAGATGATATATTTATATGTTTACCTCTCTTTCCTTATTACTTCTTATTAATTGCAACAATGACTGAGGTCTATGTTGATTTATTGTCAACAAGTTTCAATCATCATACGTGTCATATGTGGAGTTATCACTTTTCATAAGATCGTCTCATGATCTTTCATGCTATCGTTCTTTTCATACTATTGATCATGGCACAAAGCAAAGCCCTTGACTAAGATACTCTTCATTATATAGCTCGTAAGCTCGAATACACCGGGAGAGAGACAAAAGCAAAAGACTCAAACTAAACACTAAAGACTTATTCCTCTAAGAGAAGAAATAAAAGCTGAAAAGGAAATAACTAAAACAAAGGTAAAAGCAAAAGATATAAAGGTGATACGATACCCGGGCAACTCCCCCAAGCTTGGCAGAAGCCAAGGGGATTGCCCATACCAATGCTTAGTTGTCTTCCTTTGCTGGTGATGGTGGTGTTGTTGTCGGAGTAGTCTGATCCTCCGTCTTCCAAGGCATAGGTGCTCCATCATGGCAGGATGAACGAGTCGCCGAAATCCTCAAATCTGCAGCCAGCCTTATTGATTTAAATATGTACTCATACTCACAATTTTGGTTCTGCAGGTCATAGATCTGGCCCTGAAGTTGATCAACCTTGTCATAGAGCCTCGAGAGGTGTTTCCCAATATCAATGGCATCCATCTTGTGATTGCTAGTGAACTCCGTGATCATCGTGTGGTTGGCGTTAAGTCCACGCTCCACCATCCCTTGGCACTTGAAGACTTGTTGCTCCATTGCTTCGAGCCTCGTCTCCATGCTTCCGGTCTTCTTAGGCCCCTCAACATCACGGATGTGCAACATCCCCTCGCTCATCTTGATAGATTGAGGGTGTTTCAGCACTTCCGTGAGGTAGGGATTGATGACCTTCTCGAAGATCTTGTCCTTAGGAGCGTTCGGGGAAGTCACGATGATCTAGATCTGTCACACAAACAGGCTCGAAACGAAAGCAGAGGAAAACTACGCGATACGGAGATCAAAACCTTTGGGCGACTATATATTGATTTTTTCTAGGCCAGAAGGAGTCCTCCGCAAGAAAAAGGAGTCCGGGAGGCACACGAGGTGCCCACAAGCTTGCCCTCCGCCACCACGGGGTAGGGGGCGGTGGCAGGGCTTGTGGCCGCTTCGTTCGCTCTCCGGACTGCTTTTTATTTTTCTAATTTTCCAAAAATTCCAAAACGGAGGAAATTTCCTATTGGAAAAGCATCGGAGTCCAGTTTCTTACCGAAACGGATACATCTTCCTTTTCAGGGTCTGGAACAGGCTGGTAAACATCCCTTATGTACTCCTCTGGAGTTATGACATTGATGATATTGGTCTCAACATTTATGGGAGTTCCGGAGATGTAATGCTTGATTCTTTGCCCATTTACCACTCTAGGAAAATTTCCTTCTGTGTTATTGATTTGGATGGCACCAGAACGATATACTTCCTCGATAACATAGGGACGTTCCCATTTAGAGAGAAGCTTGCCTGCAAAGAATCTCAAACGAGAATTGTATAGCAGGACATAATCACCTACATTGAACTCTCGTTTCTGTATTCGTTTGTCGTGCCATCTCTTAACCTTATCCTTGAACAACTTGGCATTCTCGTATGCCTCGGTTCTCCATTCATCTAACGAGCTGATATCAAACAACCGCTTCTCACCGGCAAGTTTGAAATCAAAGTTGAGCTCTTTGATTTCCCAATAAGCTTTGTGTTCCAGCTCAAGAGGTAAATGACATGCTTTACCGTAAACCATTTTATACAGTGACATGCCCATGGGATTCTTATAAGCAGTCCTATAAGCCCATAGTGCATCGTCAAGTTTGCTAGACCAGTTCTTTCGAGATCTATTGACGGTCTTTTGTAGGATCAACTTAATCTCCCTATTACTCAACTCAACTTGACCACTAGACTGAGGATGATAAGGAGATGCAACTCTATGGTTGAAATCATACTTAGCTAGCATCTTGCGGAAAACACCATGAATGAAGTGTGAACCGCCATCAGTCATCAAATATCTAGGGACTCCAAATCTTGGGAATATGACTTCTTTAAGCATCTTGATAGAGGTGTGGTGATCAGCATTTTTAGTGGGGATAGCCTCTACCCACTTAGTAATGTAATCCACAGTAACTAAGATGTGAGTGTACCCATTGGAACTCTGGAAGGGTCCCATATAATCAAAGCCCCGGACATCAAATGGTTCAATGACAAGTGAATAGTTCATAGGCATTTCCTGACGCTTACTGATATTCCCTATTCTTTGGCATTCGTCACAAGACAAGACAAACTTACGGGCATCCTTGAAGAGAGTGGGCCAATAGAAACCTGATTTCAATGCCTTATGGGCAGTTCTATCTCCAGCGTGGTGTCCTCCGTAGGCTTCAGAATGACACTTCTGCAAGATCTGTCCCTGTTCATGTTCAGGCACACAACGTCTAATAACACCATCTACTCCTTCCTTATAAAGGTGAGGATCATCCCAAAAGTAGTGTCTCAAATCAAAGAAGAATTTCTTCTTTTGCTGATAGGTGAAACTGGGTGGTATGTATTTGGCTACGATATAGTTTGCATAATCAGCATACCACGATGCACTATGCGAAGTGCGGATGACATTCAATTGCTCATCAGGAAAGCTATCATCAATAGGTAGTGGGTCATCAAGGACATTCTCTAGCCTAGACAAGTTATCTGCTACAGGGTTATCAGCACCCTTTCGGTCAACGACGTGCAAATCAAATTCCTGTAGCAGGAGAACCCATCTGATCAGCCTAGGCTTAGCGTCCTTCTTCTCCATGAGGTACTTAATAGCAGCATGATCAGAGTGAATAGTGACTTTGGAGTCAACTATGTAAGATCTGAACTTTTCACATGCAAACACGACTGCTAAAAATTCCTTCTCCGTAGTGGCGTAGTTTCTTTGAGCACTGTCTAGAGTTTTACTAGCGTAGTGAATAACATTCAACTTCTTGTCAACTCTCTGTCCTAGAACAGCACCAACAACATAATCACTAGCGTCGCACATGATTTCAAAGGGCAAGTTCTAGTCAGGTGGTTGAACAATAGGTGCGGTTATGAAAGCCTTCTTAAGTATTTCGAAGGCTTCCTCACAATCCTCATCAAAAACAAAAGGGAACATCCTTCTGCAAGAGGTTGGTAAGAGGCCTATAAATCTTAGAGAAGTCTTTAATGAACCTTCTATAGAAACCAGCATGACCTAGGAAACTTCGTATACCTCTGATATCTGTGGGGCAAGGCATTTTCTAAATTGCATCAACCTTAGCCTTATCAACTTCAATGCCTCTTTCAGAGATTTTGTGTCCTAAGACGATACCTTCATTAACCATAAAGTGGCACTTCTCCCAATTCAAGACGAGGTTGGTTTCTTCGCATCTCTGTAAGACTCGATCAAGGTTGCTGAGGCAATCATCAAAGGAAGACCCGTAAGCAGAGAAGTCATCCATGAAAACCTCGACAATCTTTTCACAAAAGTCAGAGAATATAGCCATCATACATCTTTGGAAGGTGGCAGGTGCATTGCATAAGCCAAAAGGCATATGTCTATAGGAAAAGGTACCGAAAGGGCAGGTGAAAGTGGTTTTCTCTTGATCAGATTGTGCAACACGTATTTGCGAGAAACCTGAATAACCGTCTAGAAAGTAGAAGTGTGTGTGTTTTGATAGCCTTTCTAGAATTTGGTCGATAAACGACAAAGGATAATGATCTTTCCTGGTTGCCTTGTTCAGTTTCCGGAAGTCTGTCACCATCCTATAGCCGGTAACAATCCTTTGTGGGATTAGTTCATCCTTATCATTAGGAACGATGGTGATACCTCCCTTCTTAGGTACACAATGTACTGGACTTACCCAATCACTATGAGCAACAAGATAAATGATTCCTGCTTCCAGAAGCTTTAATATTTCTTTTCTAACGACCTCTTTCATCTTAGGATTTAATCTTGTGCTCACATAGAGTAGGACTAATACCCTTAAGATCATCAAGAGTATATCCAATAGCAGCGCGGTGCTTCCTCAGAGTCCTTAGTAACTTCTTCTCTTCGTGCTCTGAGAGGAGAACACTAATAATGACAGGATATATCTCCTTCTCATCAAGATAGGCATACGTAAGAGTATCCGGCAACTGTTTAAGCTCGAACACAGGATCATCCTTTGGTGGGGGAGGATCCCCAAGCAGTTCAACAGGCAGATTATTCTTGAGAATAGGATATTGTTCTAAGACAATTTTATCTATCTCATCTCTCTCCTCCATATGCATATCATTTTCATGCTCAATAAGATATTGCACTAAAGAATCCGTAGGAGGTACGGCAATAGAGGTAAGAGCAATGATTTCATCCCTACCAAACGACTCTCTTTCATGGGGTTGTCTTCCAAACTTGGAGAAGTTAAATTCATGAGACACACCCTCGAAACATACTGTGACAGTCAGCTTAATGCAATCAATGTGAGCATTGACACTGTTGAGAAAGGGTCTACCGAATATGATGGGACAAAAGCTATCTTGTGTAGTACCAAGGACGAGGAAATCAGTAGGATACTTCGTGTTACCACACAGGACTTCTACGTCTCTCACAATTACCAGAGGGCAGATAGTGTCTCTATTAGCTAGCATCATAGTGACATCAATGGGTTCTAACTCAGCAGGTGCAATCTCATCTTTGATTTCATCATATAGAGAACGGGGTATTGCACTAACATTAGCTCCCATATCACATAAACCATGGTAAAAGTGATCTCCTATCTTAACAGAAACAACGGGCAGGCCAACTACAGGTCCGTGTTTGTCTTTCGCGTGAGTTTTAGCAATTCTAGCGGAGTCCTCACAGAATTTGATAACATGCCCATCTATGTCTTCGGCTAAGAGATCTTCGATAATAGCAACACTAGGTTCAACTCTAATATCTTCAGGGGGTGCAAGTGGTCTAATGTAACCCCTACGTATAACAGTTGGAGCTTTAGAATAATCCTTTATCCTAGCAGGGTATGGTGGTTTCTCAATGTAAGCACAAGGAACAACAGGATCACTAAAAGCAATGACTTTCTCCTCAACTAGATTGGTTTTGGCTATGTTGCTTTCTACAAGAGGATGATATTTAAACTAGTTCTCTTTGGGAAGATCAACATGAGCAGCAAAAGATTCACATAGAGAAGCTACTATCTGAGAGTCAAGTCCATACTTAGCGCTAAAATCTCTAGAAGTGTTTGTCTCAACAAAAGATTTAACGCAATCAAACTGGAAATTCATACCTGACTTCTTACCTTCCTCCAGCTCCCAATCTTCAGAATTGCGTTTGATTATCTCCAATAAATTCCACTTGTGATCAATATCCTTCTTCATAAAAGAACCGGTACAGGAAGTGTCAAGCATGGTACGATCTTCATGAGAAAGCCGAGCATAAAAGTTTTGAGTGATGATTTCTCTCGAGAGCTCATGATTGGGGCATGAATATAGCATTGATTTAAGCCTCCCCCAAGCTTTAGCTATGCTTTCCCTGTCACGAGGCCAAAAGTTATAAATAAAGTTCCGATCACGATGTACTAAATGCATAGGATACAACTTTTGTGAAATTCCAATTTCAACCGATTGTAGCCCCATGATCCAGTATTATCACATAGCCTATACCATGTCAACGCCATATCCTTCAAAGATAAAGGAAAGACTTTCTTCTTTACCTCATCCTTGAGCAAACCTGCAAGCTTAAATAAACCACAAACTTCATCTACATAGATCAGATGCAAGTCTGGATGTGAAGATCCATCTCCTATGAAAGGATTAGCCAGCAGTTTCTCAAGTATACCCAAAGGAATTTCATAAAACATATTTTCAGTAGGTACCTCAGGTTGAGGAACAACTCCTCGTGCTTCCGTTCGTGGTGAAGATACCCCGAACAAACTCCTCAAAGGAACAGTTTCCATAGTGACAAGTGACAATAAATTTCAGCACAGTATATAGATGTTTCCTTACCAATTTCCACTTAACAGAGGCGCTTCACTCCCCGGCAACGGCGCCAGAAAAGAGTCTTGATGACCCACAAGTATAGGGGATCAATCGTAGTCCTTTCGATAAGTAAGAGTGTTGAACCCAACAAGGAGCAGAAGGCTGTGATAAACGGATTTCAGCAAGGTAATAACTGCAAGCACTGAAAGTAGCAGTAACAAGTGATTGTGTAGCGAGGTGAAAGGTAGCGAGCAAAGAGTAACAAGTAACAAGTAGTAGCAACGGTGCAGCAAGTGGCCCAATCCCTTTTGTAGCAAGGGACAAGCCTGAACAAAGTCTTATAGGAGGAAAAACGCTCCCGAGGACACACGGGAATTTCTGTCATGCTAGTTTCATCATGTTCATATGATTCGCGTTCGTTACTTTGATAGTTTGATATGTGGGTGGACCGGCGCTTGGGTACTGCCCTAACTTGGACAAGCATCCCACTTATGATTAACCTCTCTCGCAAGCATCCGCAACTACAAAAGAGGAATTAAGACAAAGTCTAACCATTGGATTAAACTAGTGGATCCAAATCAGCCCCTCACGAAGCAACACATAGACTCGGGTTTAAGCTTCTGTCACTCCAGCAACCCATCATCTACTTACTACTTCCCAATGCCTTCCTCTAGGCCCAAATATGGTGAATTGTTATGTAGTCGAAGTTCACATAACACCACTAGAGGAAAAGACAACTTACAGCATATCAAAATACCGAACGAATATCAAATTCACATGCTTATTATTAACATGACTTATCCCATGTCCTCAGGAACAAAAGTAACTACTCACAAAACATAATCATAATCATGATCAGAGGTGTAATGAATAGCATCAAGGATCTGAACATAAACTCTTCCACCAAGTAATCCAACTAGCATCAACTACAAAGAGTAATCAACACTACTAGCAACCTTACAAGTACCAATCGGAGTTGCGAGACGAAGATTGGTTACAAGATATGAACTAGGGATTGGAGAGGAGATGGTGCTGATAAAGATGTTGATGCAGATCCCTCCCCTGCGACGACAGGAGTGTTGGTGATGACGATGGCGACGATTTCCCTCTCCCAGAGGGAAATTTCCCCGACAGGATCATCCTGCCGGAGCTCTAGATTGGATCTGCTCAAGTTCCGCCTCGTGGTGGCGGCGAAACCACGAAAAAGCTCCCCTCTGATTTCTTCCTCGACCAAGACACTTCATATGGCAAAAGAGGGGGCCTAGTGGGCCATCAGGGAGCCCACAAGCCCCCACTCCGCCACCAAGGGGGTGGTGGTGTCAGGGCTTGTGGCGCCCTGGCAGCCCCCCTCCGGTAGTTCTTTCACCCAGTATTTTTTATATAATCCCAAAAAAATCCACGTAACTTTTTAGGGCATTTGGAGATGTGCAGAATAGTGGACTAGGATTTGCTCCTTTTCCAGTCCAGAATTCCAGCTGCTTGAATTCTCCCTCTTCAAATAAACCTTGCAAAATAAGAGAGAAAAGGCATAAATATGGTACCACAAGTAATATAACATCCCAAAAAGCAATAAATATCAAGATGAAAGCATGATGCAAAATGGACATATCAAGGAGGGGCGCCGAAATAGATGAGCTGTTGAAAAATTGGGAATAATGCCCCGCGCCGGGAAAGATGAAATGTATGGAAGATGAGGTCTATTTGTTGGGACTTGGAGTACTGGCCTAACCTCGACAAGCCTCATTGCCTTGATCAAATGCATATCACAAGGAATGTCCTTGAGAGCTTGGTTGCAAGAGTGATGAACATGCCAGATAAGACCAAGGATGGGTCGAAGGCAAGAATAGACTTGGAAGATTAGAAGATTAGGGTAGATCTCCACATGTCATCCCGTAAAAAGTCCAAGAAGACGGAGACAGAGATGGAGGCGGGGGACAGGGGTAGAAAAGTCAACAACAGGGAAGATAATTATTGACCCCCTTCTTGCTTCACCATAAGTCCGAAGGAGATCGATCAATTATTCAAGTGCCTTACCGGAATCGAAGTTAGTTCCGGTTACTATGGGAAGATAAGAAGATTTCTAGACACCAAGGAGAAAAGGTTCACCGAGATGAAGTCTCATAACTGTCACGTGATGATGACGCAGATCCTTCGTGGTAGATCCTTCATGGAGATATCAAAATTAGTAGTTCTACAACACCTAGACGTGGTAGATCCTTTCATGGAACTGCACAAAGAAACCATCATGAAGAAGTATCGTGACTAGCGGCTACACAAGACGGACACCGAAGTTGAGCACAACTCCACTTTCTTGTCTTGGTTCAAAGAGCATGTTCTTGCTAATCCCTCGGAAGAGGGCAGTGAAGACAGACTGCTCGTACACGCCTTGGCACATGGCCCCGCAGCCAACCATGCGACCTATTAGGCATATGATATGAACAGGTACACGTTTTACATGAAGGAAAAGACAGTGATTACCAGAACTCAGGGGTGACGATGCAATGCATGAACGGCGACAACGGTGCAACTAAATGATTCTATGGAAGGGTCAAAGATATCTAGGAGCTTGACTAATCTGGACTGCATAGTTCAACGATTTTCCGTGTCAGATGGGCTAAGGCACTCGAAAGAGAGAGCGTGTACTTCACTAACATGTCTATACCCAACGCGAAGAGCATAGCTACCGTGAAAGTCATTGCGTAAACTGAGCCATGTTTACATGATAAGCACTTGACACAATGCATCTTCATAACTGACCCGGGGAATCCGAGCTGTGTTGTCGTGAGGAGAGCCAAAAGGAGCATCGTCGGAATGGCTGAAGTCGCAGACGAGGAAGACTACGACCAGTATGGCGACCTAATGAGGGAAGATGATGATGATGATGAAGTATACGCCAAAAGAAGAAGCAAGACTACATTACCAAAGAAAAATCTTATTCCATGGAAAAGGAGAAGTCACAATGAGGGGCTCAATTATTCGGCAGCGAACAAGAAAGGAAAGGAGCTCACTCGGGAACGTAAACATCGACGCCAAGAAACCATCATATATATTTGTATACGCACTAAACCTTTGCTAGTCCAATTATGTAATATATATATATATATCACCTTCCCAGCATGCATATAAATTGTATTCCCTTCCCACCATGCATATAGATTGCCTTCGGGAAGAGAAAAATATAAAGAAAAGGAATAAGGAAAATTAAAAGAAAAAGAAGAAGAAAAAGAAAAAGAAAAGAAGAAGCAAAATGAAAGGAAAAAGAAAACAAAAAGAAAAAGAAAATAAAAAAAGAATAGCAGTAATGCGTGTTCCATGCCCGCGCTATAGCTAAGGATAGCAGTAGCGCATTTTTCCTGCCCGCGCTATAGCTAAGTTAGCTATAGCATGGGTTACTACCCGCGCTAGTGCTAACGTAAGTCAAAACACATGCATGCGGGGGCCTCCCTCTTCTTCCCACAACCCCCTCTCTTCGATCTCCCCAGCTGATTCCTCATGTCGCCGCCATCACGCCCATGACGTCGTTGACCTCATGACCCCATCGTTGTCGCCGGACCACTCCCAACGCCATTGTCGCTGCACCCTCCCCCGAGCCTCCTCATCATCACTGTGGTCTACCCCGCCACCTGAGGTCGCCGGAGCACGGGCCGCCGCCACCCGAGGATGCTTCTCCTCCTCATCGCTTCCTCCCCCTCTGCCCTCTGTAGCCCTCCGATGAGCCAACTCTCCATGCTCCGCCCTCTCTTCTCTGTAGCTAGGTTGGGTTCAACAGTACTCACAAAAAAAAGCTAGGGTTCAACTATAGATACGAAGTAAGCAATGCACACTAGTAGACTATAGATAACTGACACCATATTTTACGGGCATAATAGCAAGGGACATTTCCATTTCCCCCCTAACTTTGTCCTGACCTCATCTTTACCCCTAAATGAAAATGGTGCGCAACTATACCCCTCTTTCGTCCGGTGCCCTTATGGAAATACTCCTCTATGCCATTTCCGTCCGGTCAAAGGGGTTTGACTGTCAAATAGACATTTTCAGTACATAGTTGCCCTTGTGTGCATATGTGATACGTCTCCATCGTATCTACTTTTCCAAACTCTTTTGCCCTTGTTTTGGACTCTAATTTGCATGATTTGAATGGAACTAACCCAGACTGACGCTGTTTTCAGCAGAATTGCCATGGTGTTGTTTTTGTGCAGAAATGAAAGTTCTCAGAACGTCCTAAAAATTTATGGAGAATATTTCTGCAAAATATGAAAAATACTTGCGCAAAGATCCACCGGAGGGGGTGAGCCAGTGGCCACAAGCCCTGTGGCCACGGCCTCCCCCTTGGCCACGGCCACCAGGCTTGTGGGGCCCACGTGGCTCTGCCGTCCCCAATTCCAGCGCTATTTATTCCTTTTCGTCCCGAAAAAATCAAGAGAGAAGATTTCATCGCGTTTCACGATCCAGAGGCGTCGCCACATCCCGGTCTTGCCCTCGAGGGCAGAGCTGGGGTCCGTTTTGGGCTCCAGATCAAGGAGATCTTCGTCATCGTCATCATCAACCTTCTTCCCTCTCCAATTCCATGAAGCTCTTCATCGTTCGTGAGTAATCTATTCGTAGGCTCGCTGGGCGGTGATGAGTAGGATGAGATCTATCTTGTAATCGAGTTAGTTCTTGACGGGGATTGATCCCTAGTATCCACTATGTTCTAGATTGATGTTGCTACTACTTGGCTATGCTTAATGCTTGTCACTAGGGCCCGAGTGCCATGAATTCAGATCTGAAATTATTATGTTGTCGCCAATATATGTGTGTTTTAGATATGATCATGCAACTTGTAGTTACCTACTATGTGTTATGATCCGGCAACCCCGGAGTGACAATAACCGGAACCACTCCCGGTGATGACCATAGTTTGAGGAGTTCATGTGTTCACCAGGTGCTAATGGGTTGGTCCGGTTCTTTATTATAAGGAGAACCTTAATATCCCATAGTATCCATTTGGACCCCGCTGCCACGGGAGGGATGGACAATAGATGTCATACAAGTTCTTTTCCCTAAGCATGTATGACTACACACGGAATGCATGCCTACATCACATTGATGAACGGGAGCTAGCCACATATCTCTCCGTGTTATAACTGTTGCATGATGAATGTCATCCAACAAATCACCAATCCATTGCCTACGAGTTTGTCCCACTGCCACTGTTACTTGCTCTGCCGTTACTACTGTTGCTGCTACTGCTACTTGCTGCTACTCTTACTTGCTTTGCTCTGCTGCTGTTACTACTGTTGCTACTACTGTTACTTGTTGCTGCTGTTACTTGCTACTGTTGCTATTTCCTACTGCTGTCACTACTGCCGTTCCTTGCCACTGTTGTTACTCGTTACTCTGCTGCTACCTGCTACAATACTTTTGTGGCGCCATTGATACTTCAGTTAGGAATAATCTGTCGTCAACAGATTCTTTCCTAGCACCGTTGCTATCATACTACCTTTGCTACTTATATCCTGCTTGCAGATACTAATATTTCAGGTGTGGTTGAGCCGACAACTCAACTGCTAAAACCGGAGAATATCCTTTCACTCCCATCGTGTCGAACCAACAAATTTGAGTTGAATACTCTACCCTCGAAAACTGTCGCGATCCCACACGCTGGTGGGCCATTGCAAGATAATTGCTAATTGTTGAGCAACTGGGAGCAGCTCTTTTCTGGCTCCGTTGCCGGGGAGGCATCAAGTCAGGAATAGTTGCACGTCAACAACTCTTTTCTGACGCCGTTGCCGGGGAAGGATAGCTATATTCTCTGAGTCACTTGAGATTTATGTCTGCTGATCACTATGAAGAATACGAAAGATACAAGAACCAAAGTCTTGCCCTCAACTACGAGGGGAGGTAAGGAACTGCCATCTAGCTCTGCACTTGATTCACCCTTAGTTATGCATAAGTTTGCGACACCACCTCCTGCTAGAAATCTTGATATGTTGCCTGTGCTTGATGATGCTTATGATGCTACTATGCCTGATACTGCTAGAGATGCTATGCCTGATACTGCTAGAGATGCTATGCCTGATACTGCTATCCATGATGCTATGCTTGATACTGCTTTGCCTGATGATGCTAGAGATGCTATTTTGCCTGATGATGATATGCTTGATACTGCTATAGATACTACTTTGCCTGATATGCCACTAGGGGTATTCCTTGATGCTCATATTGCTAGAGTTACCGCCAATGCTCGTGATGCTTCCGAAACTGCCGATACTATTGAGATAGAACTTGCTTTTGCTCCTGCTAGATCAAGATCTCCTAGATATGAATTGCCTGATATACCTGAGGGTTATGTTATGGAGGCAGAGATAGATAAGGTTTTTCTTGCGTGTAAGGATGCGTATGACGCTGAGAAATTAATTCTCAAGTGGAAGGAAAAATCTCTGAAAGCTAGGATGAAATACGACCCGAAGTTTGCCACTTCACCTATCTTTATCACCGATGTGGATTATGAATTCTCTGTCGACCCTGAGATAATCTCTCTAGTCGAATCCAATCCTTTCCACGGTTATGAGTCAGAGACAGTCGTAGCCCATCTTACCAAACTACACGATATAGCCACCCTTTTCACTAGTGAGGAGAAGATCCGCTACTACTATATCCTTAAGCTGTTTCCTTTCTCTCTAAAGGATGATGCTAAAGCCTGGTTCACTTCTCTTGCTCCTGGATGTGTGAGTAGTCCCCATGATATGGTCTATTACTTCTGTGATAAATATTTTCCTGCCCATAAGAAGCAAGCTTCCTTGCAGGAAATATACAACTTTGCTCAACTCAAAGAAGAGAGTCTCCCACAAGCTTGGGGGAGGCTCATCCAGCTACAAAATGCTTTGCCTGATCACCCTCTTGAGAAGAATGAGATACTTGATATCTTCTATAATGGACTTACCAAAGCTTCCAAAGACCATCTAGATAGTTGTGCCGGTAGTGGTTTTAGGGAACGAACTGTAGAAGAAGCTGAGATTCTGTTGAACAACATCTTGTGCAACGAGAATGCTTGGACTATTCCCGAACCACCACCTAAGCCAACTCCGAAGAAAAGAGGTACTCTATTCCTCAGTCCTGAAGATATGCAAGAAGCCAAGAAATCTATGTGAGAGAAAGGCATTAAATCTGAAGATGTCAAAAATCTACCACCTATCGAAGAGATCCATGGTCTCGATAACCCGATACAGGTAGTAGAAGTAAATTCTCTGCGTAGGTTTGACGAGAGTGATATTCCTTTTGATAAACCTGCTAGCCTATGCATGGACGAATTTGATAACTTTGTTGCCAAACAACAAAGTTTCAATGATTATGTTAGCAGACAATTGGAAAAGAATGCTTGTATGCTTAGTCATTTAAATGCTTGTGTGGACAGAAATGTCAATGATCTTAAGCTTCTGAGTAAACATGCCTCTATGGTTACTACTGAGGTAGAACAAGTACTTAAAGCTCAAAATGACTTGCTTAACGAGTTGAATGACAATGCCGTCAGAGTCGTTACTAGAGGCGGTAGAATGACCCAGGAACCTCTGTATCCTGAAGGCCATCCAAAGAGAATTGATCAAGATTCTCAAGGAATTAATGCTGATACACCTAGTCATCCGAAGAATAAGAAGAAGGATGATAGAAACCTACATGTCAGTTCACCAAATACTGTCACACCTGAAGAACCAAATGATATTTCTGCGTCTGATGCAGAAACACAATCTGGTGATGAACATGAACCTGGTGACAATATGGACAGCGATGTTCACAATAATGCTCAAACTAGCAATGATAAGGATGTGGAGATTGAACCTACGGTTAATCCTGATAACCCACAACCTAAGAGATACGATAAGAATGATTCACTGCGAGGAAGCATGGTAAAGAAAGGGAGCCATGGGTTCAGAGACCTATGCCCTTTCCTCCTAAGCCATCCAAGAAAAAGGATGATGAGGATTTTAAGCGCTTTATTGAAATGTTGAGACCCGTCTTTCTGCACATGCGGTTAATTGATATGCTCAAAATGTCTCCATATGCCAAGTACATGAAAGATATCGTAACTAATAAACGGAAGATACCAGATCTTGAGATCTCCACCATGCTCGCCAATTACACTTTCAAAGGTGGAACTCCGAAGAAACTTGGTGATCCTGAAGTGCCCAGAATACCTTGCTCCATTAAAGGAAACTATGTAAGAACTGCCTTATGTGACCTTGTTGCCGGTGTTAGTGTTATGCCTCTCTCTCTTTATCGTAGACTAGAACTGGATAAGT
Organism: Hordeum vulgare subsp. vulgare; assembly: GCF_904849725.1. Classification (NCBI taxonomy): domain Eukaryota; kingdom Viridiplantae; phylum Streptophyta; class Magnoliopsida; order Poales; family Poaceae; genus Hordeum; species Hordeum vulgare. The sequence goes on along the minus strand of NC_058524.1, from coordinate 377,004,534 downwards.
TGACACCCACTGAAATTTCTCTGCAAATGGCCGACAATTCAAGTGCTTTCCCTATCGGCATTTGCGAGGATGTGCCTGTTGTGGTTGCTAACACCACTATCTTAACATACTTTGTTATCTTGGATATTCCTGAGGACGATGCCATGGTTTTCATCCTCACAAGACCCTTTTTAAACACTACAGGGGCTGTTATAGATTGCAACAAAGGCAATGTCACTTTCCATGTCAACGGTAATGAGCATACAATGCACTTTCTGAAGAAACGATATCAAGTACATTGCATCAATGCTATCGAAGAAACTTCATCAATTCTTATTGGGAGCTTTGAATGCCCTATACCTCGTGTTAAGATGAAGTATGATTTGCTTGTTGGGGGTATTCATATCCCCATTGAGGTGACTTAGTGGCTATTCGACAATTCTACGTTTCCTTTTGCGATTCGAAAAAGTTTTGGCATGAGGATTTGATCAACCCCATTGACGGATTTCCTTCGATGACCATGAAATGGATGAATCAAGGAGTCACATACCTCTGTTTTGAGCTTTCACTTTTGGTTGCTTAGAAGAAAAATGATAGATTTAGTTTAGTTTTCCCTGTTTCCTATTTTAGCGTCCCGGAGAAAAGTACCCCAAAAATAAAAGTTCTCCGATGGTCCTGAAAATCAGATATAATTTTTCTGGATTTTTTAAAAAATACTGGGACTCAGAGATGGCCTGGGGGCCGCACCAGTGGGCCACAAGCCCTGTAGCCGCGGCTACCAAGCTTGTGGGGCCCACAGGGACCCCCTCCACTCATTCCAGCTCCCATCCTCTTCTTCTACCTCCAGAAAAAAATCGTTTCATAGCTCAAACTCGTGTTCTTGCTCATTTGGCTGTGATTTTGGATCTCCTTGCTCAAAGCACCATTCTCCGAACTGTTTTGGGGAAATTACTCCTTGGTAAGTGACTCCTCCATTGGTCCAATTAGTTTCTACTCTAGTGCTTTATCCTTCACGTATTCTTGCTACCTTGGTGACCCTGTTCTTGAGCTTGAAATGTTGATTTTAGCTGGTCCCAAGTAGTTTTAGCGGGTGATACAGTCTCTAGGCACTAGTAGGAGTAGTTGCTACAAGGTGTGGTTGGTCTTTATTCACTTTTCTCTTGAACTTCAAAAATTTCAGCAAAAAGAAATTATGTTCAGGAAGAAGTTTCATGGTGGTTCCTCATGTAAGAAGGGTCCCCGTCTTTCTATTCGGGAGCCCGATCCTTATCGACTAAGGGACGCACCGGTACAACCATGTGAATGGCCTTCCAATGAGTTCATGATCGAAGCAGGCTTCAAGGATGAGTTTGACACACTTGTCCGCAATGCCAGGTTAGAAGAATTCCTCTCAGATAAATGTGATTAGTATGCTATGCTCACTGCCTCTTTCGTGCGTAGATTTAAATTTTCAGTTGGCCGTGACTCATCCACAGTGTTTGATCTGTATGATAAATCCTACACCATGGATTTGGAGGATTTCAATAGGATTTGCAAGATACCCGATAGGGGTAGTCTTAATGATCCTGCTAAGTCTTCGGTTAGAAATTTTGTCTCTAGTATAACTGTTGGAGAAACTCGAGACATCACGCAAGCTACCATAGGAAGCATTCATTTCACTGCCTTGCACTACTTTGCCCTCTTCATAGGTAGATGCATGAACGACAAGCTTGAACATTGTCACCTATGCGCATCCGACCTTAGTATCCTCAATAGCGCAGTGACGGGTGACAAAAGCTTCAACATGGGAGCTATTATAGCAAGGAGGCTGAATAAGAATGCTATTGATGGGGATTTCTTTGGCGGGATCTATGCCACTCGCATAGCAAATTTTCTTGGAGTACCCATCCGCGCAGGAGATCCCCCGCTCCATACAGCTTTCCTTGACCGCGTCGCTATGACACCCTACTAGTTCCTTGAGAGGGGTGATGAATCCCTCCTATACCGATTGATATTTAATGGGCAGCGTGTTTTCCATATTACCCTTCCTGCTCCTGCTTTCTTTGACTTTCAGGTAAAACAGAGATATTATGTAACCAGAGAAGAGGCAGAGGAGTATGAGAGGGAGGCGAAGGCTGCTCGTCTCCGTGAGGCAGCTATTCAGGCAGTGGCTGCAGCACTCCCGTATAACCCCGATTATGATTTTGGGCTTCGCCAGGACCGTCCTTGGGAGTATACCAAGTTAGGCAAAAGCCTAAGATTGGGGAAGTACATGTTTGCACCAACTTTACATTCATGCTTATGCTTTCACTTTGTTAGTCGGTGTTTACACTTTGCCACTGTATTATCCATGCTAGTTTATTTTCGTTTTCTTGTTTTCTTGTTTTGTGTCCTTTTGAGAAAACCCAAAAAGATTTTATTTTCTTCTTGTGTTTGTTGGGAGCTTTCCCGTGTAGATAATTTTCTTTTTCTTTGGGTCGAGGTAGAAGACCATGGTTACAATGTTTAGTGGCTCTCGCATGCATACATGTTCATTTGTTAAAGAGCGAGATTACTTTGTCTTCTCCTTCGTGTTTGCCTGCAGATTCAGCTTAGTCCAATGCACGAGCACTCTTATTATTTTTACATTGTTCGATCGTGCATGTGAAAGGCAATAATGATGATATATGATGAAGTGACTGACACTGGAAAAGCTGGTATGAACTCTATCTATTTTGTTTTTGTAAAGATGACTAGCTTGTCGTCCTAGATTCAGCTTTGTTGAGAGAGAACCATGTTTGCAATGAAAACTTAGAGATCATAGTTTCTGATGCCATGCTTAATTAGCTAGGAGCTTATAATGGTTTTTCTTGAATGCCATCATAGATTTTGAGATGACTATGATGTAGTATGATAGGATGGTATTCTCCTTTGAATGATTCAAGTGGCTTGACTTGGCGCATGTTCATGCATGTAGTTGAAACAAAATCAACATAGCCTCTATGATGTTCGTGTTCATGGTGATTTATATCATGTTCATGCTTGCACTCAATGTTAGTCAAACTCATTGCATCTTGATGGCTGTTGTCGCTCTCTAGTTGGTCGCTTCCCAGTCTTTTGCTGGCCTTCACTTGTACTAAGCGGAATATTGCTTGTGCATTCACTTCCATAAACCCAAAAGTTTTTCCATGAGAGTCCACCATACCTACCTATTTTCGGTATCTACCTGCCGTTCCAAGTAAATTTGCATGTGCCATTCTCTAAACCTTCAAGAAATAATCTGTTTTGCATGCCCGAACCGCTCATGTGGTGACAGGGGGCTACTGGTATCTTCCATGTTAGGCGAGTTATCCTCGACATGTGTTTATTCACTGTCATTCACGAGAAAGGGGACGATAATTGGAATGCCCAGTTCCACGCTTAAATAAAAAATATAACTGTAAAACAAGACTCCCCCCGGATTGATGTTAGTACGGACGGTACCCGAGGATTCGACTAGCCGTGGAGTGTGATTGATTGGTGGTGGGGGAGTTAAAACTTTACTTTTATGTTTGGGAACCGCCTATAGCATGAGTATCATGGAAGATATTGAGAACTCTTGGTCATTGCGTTGACAATGAAAGCATGCCACCCAAAATTATTATCTCTGTTTTCAAAGCTTGAGCTCTGGCACCTCTGCAAATCAATGCTTCCCTCTGCGAAGGGTCTGTCTATTTATTTTCCTGTTGAGTCATCCTCTTCTTATATAAGCACCAATTAGAGAGCACCTATGTAATTTTTATGCTTTGCTTTTGATTGATATTGAGTATGACTATGACTGGATCTTCATTACTATGAATTACAATGTTTAGTCAGCCCTTGATCTTTGAAAGTGCTCTGCATTTATGTTTTGCGGTCTCAGAAAGAGCTAGCGAGATACCACCTACTCATATTGCTTCGTGCTTGTTTTGATTGAATTATTGGTATCTGAAACTCATTATTATTTGTTCGCTAGCTGATTATGCCATTGATATTAGCTTACCGTGAGACCTTTGTGTCACTTGCTTATGTGGTTAACTTGTGATCTTGCTGAAATTCTGGTTATGAGTTAGACATAGTTGCAATAACAAGATCAAACAGAGTTTGTCAAAGTTTTTCTTTCTCTTTCCGTTTGTCAACTGAGTTGCTTGAGGACAAGCAAGGTTTTAAGCTTGGGGGAGTTGATACGTCTCCATCGTATCTATTTTTCCAAACTCTTTTGCCCTTGCTTTGGACTCTAATTTGCATGATTTGAATGGAACTAACCCGGGCTGACGCTGTTTTCAGCAGAATTGCCATGGTGTTGTTTTTGTGCAGAAATGAAAGTTCTCGGAACGTCCAGAAAATTTACGGAGAATATTTCTGGAAAATATGAAAAATACCTGCGCAAAGATCCACCGGAGGGGCTGAGCCAGTGGGCCACAAGCCGTGTAGCCGCGGCCTCCCCTGGCCCCGGCCACCAGGCTTATAGGGCCCACGTGGCTCTTCCGCCCCCAATTCCAGCGCTATTTATTCCCTTTCGTCCCGAAAAAATCAAGAGAGAAGATTTCATCGTGTTTCATGATCCAGAGGCACCGCCACATCCCATTCTTGCCCTGGAGGGCAGATCTGGAGTCCGTTTTGGGCTCCGGATCAAGGACATCATCGCCATCGTCGTCATCAACCTTCTTCCCTCTCCAATTCCATGAAGCTCTTCATCGTTCGTGAGTAATCTATTCGTAGGCTCGCTGGGCGGTGATGAGTAGGATGAGATCTATCATGTAACCGAGTTAGTTCTTGACAGGGATTGATCCCTAGTGTCCACTATGTTCTAGATTGATGTTGCTACTACTTGGCTATGCTTAATGCTTGTCACTAGGGCCCGAGTGCCATGAATTCAGATCTGAAATTATTATGTTGTCGCCAATATATGTGTGTTTTACATCCGATCTTGCAAGTTGTAGTTACCTACTATGTGTTATGATCCGGCAACCCCGGAGTGACAATAACTGGAACCACTCCCGGTGATGACCATAGTTTGAGGAGTTCATGTGTTCACCAAGTGCTAATGCGTTGGTCCGGTTCTTTAATAAAAGTAGAAACCTTAATATCCCGTAGTATCCATTTGGACCCCGCTCGCACGGGAGGGATGGACAATAGATGTCATACAAGTTCTTTTCCCTAAGCACGTATGACTACACACGGAATGCATGCCTACATCACATTGATGAACGGGAGCTAGCCACATATCTCTACGTGTTATAACCGTTGCATGATGAATGTCATCCAACAAATCACCGATCCATTGCCTACGAGTTTGCCCCACTGCCACTATTACTTGCTGTGTCGTTACTACTGTTGCTGCTACTGTTACTTGCTTTGCTTTGTTGTTGTTACTATTGTTGCTACTACTGTTACTTGTTGCTGTTGCTACTTGCTACTGTTGCTACTTGCTACTGCTGTCACTACTGCTGTTCCTTGCCACTGCTGTTACTCGTTACTCTGCTGCTACCTGCTACAATACTTTTCTGGCGCCATTGATATTTCAGTTAGGAATAATCTGCCGTCAAGAGATTCTTTCCTAGCACCGTTGCTATCATACTACCTTTGCTCTTATATCCTGCTTGCATATACTAATCTTTCGGGTGTGGTTGAGCCGACAACTCAACTGCTAATACTGGAGAATATCCTTTCACTCCCATCGTGTCGAACCAACAAATTTGGGTTGAATACTCTACCCTCGAAAACTGCCGCGATCCCACACGCTGGTGGGCCATTGCAAGACAATTGCTAATTGTTGAGCAACTGGGAGCAGCTCTTTTCTGGCTCCGTTGCCGGGGAGTCATCAAGTCATGAATAGTTGCACGTCAATATGCCACTCACATGTGGGATCTACCCTTGAGAAAAAAACAGTCTCTCTTATTAGTGGACCCCACCATGGAAAATCACTCTCACACACACAACAGAAAATAAAACCGTTTAATTAATAGGATCGGGCCACTATCATAGAATCAAGGCTTAACTAAACATAGATTAGCCTAAGCTAATCCCTGCCATATGAGTAAACTTAAGGTTAAGCTGCCGGCGGGCAAAAATCGCAGCGAAGGGCCTCGAGCCACCTCCTCCTGCAGCAAAATGGATGATGGCGCAGCGTGCTGGGTAGTCAGAGATGACACACATTTATCGGAGGTCCTGGGCTACTGGGGGTGGACTGAATCATAGCCGACGGTGAGGGTTTGTTGTTGTGCATGCATGGGCTCGACGGAGAAGTCGCAATGGGTCATGGGCGAGCAGGTTGATTGGCTTGGAGGCATCTTGGGAGCTCCACGAGCATTTCGGAAAGCAAAATGGGGCAAGTCAAGCTCGAGGTTCTCGGATTCTTAGTCAATGGTCGACTACCTCTTCGGATCTTGCGGGGAACAACGCTATGGCAGAGGAACAAGAAATGTAAAATGGGTGAACATGCAGTGGATCACAACGGTTGTGATGGTAAGGTCAAATAGGTTGGGTGAGCTATCATGATGACAAACCAGCGATGGAAATCTTCGGAGGCCGACGGTGAAGATCACGATGAAGGCAACGATGCGGTTCCCCCGGCTCATGGGCTTCGTTGTGAAGACTTGGCAAAGCTCGGCGGGGCTTCTGGACATGGTTAGACAGCATGGGGAGTGTGGTGGCTATCCATGTGGCAGATGTGCACACGACCTCCACATGCCCTTGTGCTTCCGGGCGCGAGCTTGAAGATGCGACACGCAATGGTGGTGGGTTGGGCTGGCTACATGGGATGGGACGGCTACAAGTAAGATTATCTCAACCTTTTTTGTTTTTTTCACTTTTTTTTCTTTGTGAGGGGTAAAAATGTCGACAAAATGTCTAGTTGATGGTCAAACCCCTTTGACCAGATAGAAATGTCACACATGGCTATTTCCACAAGGGCATCACACGGAAGAGGGGTATAGTTGAGCACTATTTTTATTTGGGGGTAAAGATGAGGTCGGGACAAACTTAGTGGAAAAATAGAAATGTCCCTAACAGCAAAGGTACGATGCAACTTAAAAGGACATACGAAATTGAAAGGCAATATACAAGAGTGTAGATTTTAGGTGCATATAAACATTTAGCCATGAGATGAGTAAAATGAGCAAGAAAAAAACAAACCAATTCATGGTATTTTAGGCAAAACATAATCAAGCGCTGGCAAGTAGGCTTGCAAAACTTCATTTGACAAACTTATACAAGCGGTTGGGTTCCATACCACAACATTATTGTTTTTTGACAACCACTAGAGATGTAGTAAATTGGCAGCACTTGTAACAAAACTTTAGGGCCAGTTATTGGGAAACATAGCGCATCTTTGAAGAGTCAAGCTATGGAAGAACCAATTCAATGTTTTTGTTTTTGAGAAGATTGAGATTCTGTTGTTGAATGAGAACTCTCGTTTTTCCCTAAAAAGAAGGTATCGACAGTACATCAATTAAAACTAGTACACCCCTTTTCAGATCAATATATGTCCAACCCACAAGTATATACGAGACTTAATGAGTAGATTGTAATAAAACATAAACGGAGAGCAAATTATACAAACAACTCCATTGTAATACAATGTGTAGATTATGCACTAGAAATCAACATACCAAAAAAATTAATCAATACAAATCAAATTGTTGGCCTCATCCCCAAATGTAAATACCCAAAGCGCTCCAAGTGGGTTAACCAAGTATTAAAATCTTATGTCAGAAGTATTAAAATCTTATGTCATTGATCCAACACCTCAATTTCTGTCAGAACAACCTGTTGTTCATAGCTCAGATAAAAATGATTTTTCTTGCATTAGGCTGCTATAGGCTACTCACAGCGATGAGTTTCTTGCCCTCGCCTATGAATTGCTCGATTGTGCCCAAGTGGCATTTTGTTCTTTGCGGGGATATTATGCGAACAGCCTATGTTTGGCAAATTTTGATTCATTTTTGTTTGGCAAATTTTAGGCCCTCGATTTTTCCACTTTTTAGCAAAGGTCATGCCGAAATTTTCCGTGGATTTCAGCGTCACTTGTGCTAGAAACTAGGACATATCGAGTGCCCGGGATTTGCCGCAACGGGAACGAATCAACATTCCGGAAAAACATATGCCTTTTGTGTCATTATTAATTTTTATAGGTTTAGAATTAATTGACTAGACTTAATCGTAGAAAACATGGCTAAGCATGATGAAGGAGGGGGTTCTGATAATTGCAACGTCTACAAGGCGACAAACAACTATTTGAGCTATCTCGATGAGCAACAGTTGCAGTTCCCCCTATCACATCCGAGGGTTGCACCGAGACCGTCACCGGCATGATACCGGCACTGGCACCGGTGCTAAGACCGGCGTTGGTGCTGGTGAATTATCCGGTAGAGAACCAAAAGCGAAGAGGACACGGTGCCCAAGCCAACTCAACACTACTAGACTGGTGGTCACGGTGGTGGACCCCGGCAATTTCGAGCCAAAAGAGCCCGAGGAAGCGCGCTTGTGCTACGACAACCAAGTAGGCTGCATACTATGGGAAACCGCCACCATCAATGACGAAAAATTAAGGAAGATACCAAATATGGAACAATTCTTCCTAATGAAGTTGTACCAGAGTTTCTTGTTCACTGGCCGGGATGAAACCAAATATCCACAACTGTGGCCATACCCGGCAATGAAGAAGATAAAAAACAAAGGCATCGCTAAGTTTATCAACGCATTGTCCACCTGGAAAGTAAGGGTGAAACATTTGATCATCGTCAAAAAGGAACCATACTCCGAGATTGTAAAGGATAATCCGACAATTACGGAAGAGTAGTTCAAAATATACGAGGCGACTTCCATTGCCGAAGCCGCCAAAGAAAAGTCGGAGTAAATGAAGGGGCTTCAAGAAAGGAATATGGGGTACCACCGCCTCGGAAGCCATGGTTACTTGGGGAAGAGGCGCATATGGGCCAAGGAGGATGCGGAACACGAAAGTGTGGGGATCCCAGACCCCTTGGCGGATTTCACCATCCCATAGAAGCGTGACATCAGCAAGGCTAGGTACCATTGGGACTGAGTCAACAAGGTTTTCAAAATGGATGTGGTCACTAGGGAGTTCATGAGACTGATGGTAATTATGAATTTACCCCCTAATTTTAGCTTCTGTTCAATTCGACTACACGTTTAGTCACATTTGTAAATGATCAACATTACTTTTGCAGAAAGAGCTGCACACGAATGCGGTCAAAAGCGACTCGCCGTCCGAGGCATCAGGGAGGCCCAAGTGGGACACCCCTTTCAACTGGGCTTGAACGTATTGAAAAGACTCCCGGTGCACACTCGGCCATCGTATGGACACATGCACGACGTCGGAGACGACGCCATGTGGAAGCACTACTACCGTGAGGACGTCGAGGAGAGAAAGCAAAGATGGAGGTTAAACGAAATAAACATTGACAAGAAGGTTGAGATTGCGGCCGATAAGAAATCAGCTGAGACCAATGAAGTGAAATGATCTAAGTTGCCGAGATAGGCACTCAAAGAAGTGGTAGCAACCGCAAGAGAGGAAATGGTATCTTCTTTTGGTGCCTTGATTCCGGTTGTTGTCAATTGGACCAAGCAAAATCCAAATAAAGAGGCAAAAGAACTTCCCCTTATCAGCTTTGTCGGGAGCACCTCATTTAGCGTTGCACCAGCACTTGTTCACGCAACTGCACGTGCTCCCCGCACCCGCTCCTCCCACACCAGCTCCCCCAACTGCTCATAGCAGCCCGTCCTCCGTCTCTGGTGTGCTTGATGCCCTCATGGTAACTACCTCTCACACCGCCCCTCTTCAATATATATGTATAATCTCCTATTCTCGTTGCCTTTCGGATGTCTCACATCACATACATGCATGTCTTCGTAGGCCAACGAAACCCCGTGCACCATATTGTACATCATCAACGGCCAAAAGGTGGATGTGGGAAAGGCTATGATAATGAAGTCAAAGGAAAAAATGTTCCACAACTAGCCAATGCCCCCTGGCATCTTCAAGGTTTCTGTGGCCAGTGTCAAAGCGGCCTACATGAATTTGGCTCCTTCGGTACTACAAGGCGGAGATGATGACGAGACCCCGCCACGGCTTGGCAATTGCAAGAGTTGGGTCCAATTGTGGCCGAAGAGTCTCCTTCGTCTGTAGGCAGCCGGGATCACACCAACGACCAAGTAGCACCCTCGGAAAGGTATGAACACCACAACCCCACCCACCCATTTAGTAGCGCATGTCGTGCCGGGTGATAGTGGACTGTGTAAGGAAGAGGCTCCATTACTGGCTGATGACATCGCGTTGTGGAAGAAGCAATGGATGATGCCATGGACAAGGATGATTACCATCTTCAGTATCTCAATACCGACGACTATGACAATGGAGTATTGATGGCTCGGTAGTATGACTCAGGGTTTGAGCGTGATGAGTTGATGCATGAATTGTCGGAGCATGGTCGTCTTAAGGCTGATTGCAAGAAGTCTCTCTTCCTATAATCCTTCCAGGACACGCCTAGAGATGTCGTATAAACCAAGCAACAACGATGTGACGCTCATGCATTAATGTTGAGCCTGACAACATTGGGGGCGGTGGTTAGGGATGGAATTATAGGCCCACTTCCGGTAGCAAAGAAGCATAGGAAGAAGCCAACAAAGGCCCTGATGCCACAAAAGCTGCTTCTATGAGCTAGCCACCTCCACAGCCTCAGGTGCGGTGAAATGCCATATCCTCGGTGATCCGATCCTACCTAAGGCTGCATTAGCAGCCATAGACGACGATCTAAGGAGACTTCATGATGATGTGCTGCTGAAGGAGAAAAGTCTAATCGCCTCGAAAAATCCAGGATACCCGCTCTACATGGTTAACATGCCGCATCAGAGGTTTTACGTCAAGAAATTCCTCGCAGATAAGTTATTCCTTTGATTTGATTACATCTTCGACATGTTTCACATGGAAAAGCTGGATTTTACGTTCGTCCAACTTTATGCCTTGTACATGAACTACATCATCAAGCGTGAGCAAATATCTTATATCTATGTCGCTGACCCGTACTATATGCATGAGGGTGCCTACAGAATCGTAAATATGCGAGGAACAATGATACGTCCATTTTGCATCATGCTTTCATGTTGATATTTATTGCTTTTTGGGTTGTTATATTACTTGTGGTACCATATTTATGCCTTTTCTCTCTTATTTTCCAAGGTTTATTTGAAGAGGGAGAATTCAGGCAGCTGGAATTCTGGACTGGAAAATGAGCAAATCCTAGTCCACTATTCTCCACATCTCCAAATGCCCCGAAAAATTATGGTGATTTTTTCTGGAATATATTAAAAATACTGGGCGAAAGATCTACCGGAGGGGGGCCACCAGGGCCCCACAAGCCCCCACTCCGCCACCACCCCCCTTGGTGGCGGTGGGCAGGCTTGTGGGCTGCCTGAAGGCCCACTAGCCCCCCTCTTTGGCTATATGAAGCGTCCTGGTCTAGAAAAAATCAATAGGGAGCTTTTTCGTGGTTTCGCCGCTGCCACGGGGCGAAACTTGAGCAGATCCAATCTAGAGCTCCGGCAGGACGATCCTGCCGGGGAAATTTCCCTCCCGAAGGGGGGAATCGTCGCCATCGTCATCACCAACACTCCTCTCGTAGGAGGGGAGGCATCTTCATCAACATCTTCGTCAGCACCATCTCCTCTCCAATCCCTAGTTCATCTCTTGTAACCAACCTTCGTCTCGCGACTCCGATTGGTACTTGTAAGGTTGCTAGTAATTTTGATTACTCTTTGTAGTTGATGCTAGTTGGATTATTTGGTGGAAGAGTTAATGTTCAGATCCTTGATGCTATTCATTACACCTCTGGTCATGATTATGATTATGTCTTGTGAGTAGTTACTTTTGTTCCTGAGGACATGGGATAAGTCATGCTGATAATAGTCATGTGAATTTGATATTCGTTCGGTGTTTTGATATGTTGTATGTTGTTTTTCCTCTAGTGGTGTAATGTGAATGTCGACTACATAACACTTCACCATATTTGGGCCTAGAGGAAGGCATTGGGAAGTAGTAAGTAGATGATGGGTTGCTGGAGTGACAGAAGCTTAAACCCCAGTCTATGCGTTGCTTCGTGAGGGGCTGATTGCTATGGTTAGACTTTGTCTTAATTCTTCTTTTGTAGTTGCGGATGCTTGCGAGAGAGGTTAATCATAAGTGGGATGCTTGTCCAAGTAAGGGCAGTACCCGATCGCCGGTCCACCCACATATCAAACTATCAAAGTAACGAACGTGAATCATATGAACATGATGAAACTAGCATGACAGAAATTCCCGTGTGTCCTCAGGAGCGTTTTTTCCTCCTATAAGACTTTGTTCAGGCATGTCCCTTGCTACAAAAGGGATTGGGCCACTTGCTGCACCGTTTCTACTACTTGTTACTTGTTACTTTTTGCTCGCTACGTTTCACCTGCTACACAATCACCTGTTACTGCTACTTTCAGTGCTTGCAGTTATTACCTTGCTGAAATCCGTTTATCAGAGCCTTGTGATCCTCGTTGGGTTCGACACTCTTACTTATCAAAAGGACTAAGATTGATCCGCTATACTTGTGGGTCATCAAGACTCTTTTCTGGCGCCGTTGCCGGGGAGTGAAGCGCCTTTGGTAAGTGGAAATTGGTAAGGAAACATTTTTATACTGTGCTGAAATTTATTGTCACTTGTCACTATGGAAACTCTTCCTTTGAGGAGTTTGTTCGGGGTATCTTCACCACTAATGGAAGCACGAGGAGTTGCTCCTCAACCTGAGGTACCTACTGAAAATATCTTTTATGAAATTCCTTTGGGTATGCTTGAGAAACTGCTGGCTAATCCTTTCACACGAGTTGGATCTTCACATCCAGACTTGCATCTAATCTATGTAGATGAAGTTTGTGGTTTATTTCAGCTTGTAGGTTTGCCCGAGGATGAGGTAAATAAGAAAGTCTTTCCTTTATCTTTGAAGGATAAGGCGTTGACATGGTATAGGCTATGTGATGATACTGGATCATGGGGCTACAATCGGTTGAATTGGAATTTCATCAAAAGTTCTACACTATGCATTTAGTACATCGTGATCGGAACTTTATTTATAACTTTTGGCCTCGTGACAGGGAAATCATAGCTCAAGATTGGGGGAATCTCAAATCAATGCTATATTCATTCCCCAATCATGAGCTCTCGAGAGAAATCATCACTCAAAACTTTTATGCTCGGCTTTCTCATGAAGATCGTACCATGCTTGACACTTCTTGTGCCGGTTCTTTTATGAAGAAGGATATTGATCACAAGTGGAATTTATTGGAGAGAATCAAACGCAACTCTGAAGATTGGGAGCTGGAGGAAGGTAAGGAGGCAGGTATGAATTTCCAGTTTGATTGCGTTAAATCTTTTGTTGAGACAAACACTTCTAGAGATTTTAGCGCTATGTATGGACTTGACTCTGAGATAGTAGATTCTCTTTGTGAATCTTCTGCTGCTCATGTTGATCTTCCCAAAGACAAGTGGTTTAAATATCATCCTCCTGTAGAAAGCAACATAGCAAAAACTAATCTAGTTGAGGAGAAAATCATAGCTTTTAGTGATCCTGTTGTTCCTTGTGCTTACACTGAGAAACCACCATACCCTGCTAGGATGAAGGATTATTCTAAAGCTCCAACTGTGATACGTAGGGGTTACATTAGACCACTTGCACCCCCTGAGGAGATTAGAGTTGAACCTAGTGTTGCTATTATCAAAGATCTCTTAGCCGAAGACATAGATGGGCATGTTATCAAATTCTGTGAGGACTCCGCTAGAATTGCTAAACCTCACGTGAAAGACAAGCACGGACATGTAGTTGGCCTGCCCGTTGTTTTTGTTAAGATAGGAGATCACTGTTACCATGGTTTATGTGATATGGGAGCTAGTGTTAGTGCAATACCCCGTTGTCTCTATGATGAAATCAAAGATGAGATTGCACCTGCTGAGTTAGAACCCATTGATGCCACTATCACGTTAGCTAATAGAGACACGATCTGCTCTCTGGGAATTGTGAGAGACGTAGAAGTCCTGTGTGGTAAGACGAAGTATCCTACTGATTTCCTCGTCCTTGGTACTGCACAAGATAGCTTTTGACCCATCATATTTGGTAGACCCTTTCTCAACACTGTCAATGCTCACATTGATTGCATTAAGCAGACTGTCACAGTAAGTTTCGAGGGTGTGTCTCATGAATTTAACTTCTCCAAGTTTGGAAGACAACCCCATGAAAGAGAGTCGTCTGGTAGAGATTGAATCATTGCTCTTGCCTCTATTGCCGTACCTTCTACGGACCCTTTACAGCAATATCTGCTTGAGCATGAAAATGATATGCATACGGAGGAGAGAGATGAGATAGATAGAATTGTCTTAGAACAACATCCTATTCTCAAGAATAATCTGCGTGTTGAACTGCTTGGGGATCCTCCCCCACCAAAAGGTGATCCGGTGTTCGAGCTTAAACAGTTGCCTGATACTCTTAAGTATGCCTATCTTGATGAGAAGGAGATATATCATGTCAATATTAGTGATCTCCTCTCAGAGCGCGAAGAGAAGAAGTTACTAAAAATTCCGAGGAAGCACCGCGCTGCTATTGGATATACTCTTGGTGATCTTAAGGGTATTAGTCCTACTCTCTGTCAGCATAAGATTAAAACCGATCCTGACTTTAAACCAGTTGTTGATCATCCAAGGAGATTAAATCCTAAGATGAAAGAGGTCGTTAGAAAAGAAATATTAAAGCTTCTGGAAGCAGGAATCATTTATCCTCTTGCTCATAGTGATTGGGTGAGTCCAGTACATGGCGTGCCTAAGAAGGGAGGTATCACCGTCGTTCCTAATGATAAAGATGAACTAATCCCACAAAGGATTATTACCGGCTATAGAATGGTGATAGACTTACGGAAACTGAACAAGGCAACTAGGAAAGATCATTATCTTTGCCGTTCATCGACCAAATGCTAGAAAGGCTATCAAAACACACACACTTATGCTTTCTATACGGTTATTCAGGTTTCTCGCAGATACCTGTTACGCAATCTGATTAAGAGAAAACCACTTTCACCTGCCCTTTCGGTACCTTTGCCTTTAGACGTATGCCTTTTGGCTTATGTAATGCACCTGCCACCTTCCAAAGATGTATGATGGCCATATTCTCTGACTTTTGTGAGAAGATTGTCGAGGTTTTCATGGATGACTTCTCCGTTTACGGGTCTTCCTTTGATGATTGCCTCAGCAACCTTGATCGAGTCTTACAGAGATGCGAAGAAACCAACCTCGTCTTGAATTGGGAGAAGTGCCACTTTATGGTTAATGAAGGTATCATCTTAGGACACAAAATCTCTGAAAGAGGCATTGAAGTTGATAAGGCTAAGGTTGATGCAATTGAGAAAATGCCTTGCCCCACAGATATCAGAGGTATACGAAGTTTCTTAGGTCATGCCAGTTTCTATAGAAGGTTCATTAAAGACTTCTCTAATATTTCCAGGCCTCTTACCAACCTCTTGCAGAAGGATGTTCCTTTTGTTTTTGATGAGGATTGTGAGGAAGCCTTTGAAATACTTAAGAAGGCTTTGATAACCGCACCTATTGTTCAACCACCTGACTGGAACTCGCCCTTTGAAATCATGTGTGACGCTAGTGATTATGCTGTTGGTGTTGTTCTAGGACAAAGAGTTGACAAGAAGTTGAATATCATTCACTACGCTAGTAAAACTCTAGACAGTGCCCAAAGAAACTATGCCACTACGGAGAAGGAATTTTTAGCAGTCGTGTTTGCATGTGAAAAGTTCAGATCTTACAGAGTTGACTCCAAAGTCACTATTCACTCTAATCATGCTGCTATTAAGTACCTCATGCAGAAGAAGGACGCTAAGCCTAGGCTGATCAGATGGGTTCTCCTGCTACAGGAATTTGATTTGCACGTCGTTGACCGAAAGGGTGATGATAACCCTGTAGCAGATAACTTGTCTAGGCTAGAGAATGTCCTTGATGACCCACTACCAATTGATGACGGCTTTCCTGATGAGCAATTAAATGTCATCCACACTTCACTTAGTGCGTCGTGGTATGCCGATTATGCAAACTATATCGTAGCCAAATACATACCACCCAGTTTCACCTATCAACGAAAGAAGAAATTCTTCTTTGATTTGAGACACTACTTTTGGGATGATCCTCACCTTTATAAGGACGGAGTAGATGGTGTTAAGACGTTGTGTGCCTGAACATGAACAGGGACAGATCCTGCAGAAATGTCATTCCGAAGCCTACGGAGGACACCACGCTGGAGATAGAACTGCCCATAAGGTATGGCAATCAGGTTTCTATTGGCCCACTCTCTTCAAGGACGCCTGTAAGTTTGTCTTGTCTTGAGACGAATGCCAAAGGATAGGGAACATCAGTAAGCGTCAGGAGATGCCTATGAACTATTCACTTGTCATTGAACCATTTGATGTCTGGGGCTTTGATTATATGGGACCCTTCCCGAGTTCCAATGGGTACACTCATATCTTAGTTGTTGTGGATTACATTACTAAGTGGTAGAGGCTATACCCACTAAAAATGCTGATCACCAGACCTCTATTAAGATGCTTAAAGAAGTCATATTCCCAAGATTTGGAGTCCCTAGATACTTGACGACTGATGGCGGTTCACACTTCATTCATGGTGTTTTCCGCAAGATGCTAGATAAGTATGATGTCAACCATAGAGTTGCATCTCCTTATCATCCTCAGTCCAGTGGTCAAGTTGAGTTGAGTAATAGGGAGATCAAGTTGATCCTATAAAAGACCGTCAATAGATCTCGAAAGAACTGGTCTAGTAAACTTGACGATGCACTATGGGCTTATAGGACTGCTTATAAGAATCCCATGGGCATGTCACCGCATAAAATGGTTTACGGTAAGGCCTGTCATTTACCTCTTGAGCTGGAACACAAAGCTTATTGGGCAATCAAAGAGCTCAACTTGCCGGTGAGAAGCGGTTGTTTGATACCAGCTCGTTAGATGAATGGAGAGCCGAGGCATATGAGAATTCCAGGTTGTTCAAGGAGAAGGTTAAGAGATGGCACGACAAACGAATACAGAAACGGGAGTTCAATGTAGGTGATTATGTCTTGCTATACAATTCTCGTTTGAGATTCTTTGCAGGCAAGCTTCTCTCTAAATGGGAAGGTCCCTATGTTGTTGAGGAAGTATATCGTTCCGGTGCCATCAAAATCAATAACACGGAAGGAAAATTCCTTAGAGTGGTAAATGGGCAAAGAATCAAGCATTACATCTCTGGTACTCCCATAAATGTTGAGACCAATATTATCAATGTCGTAACTCCAGAGGAGTACATAAGGGATGTTTATTAGCCTGTTTCAAACCTTGAAAACGAAGATGTATCTGTTTTGGCAAGAAATTGGACTCCGATACTTTTCCAATAGGAAATTTCCTCAGTTCTGGAATTTTTGGAAAATTAGAAAAATAAGAAGCAGTTCGCAGAGCAAACGAGGTAGCCACAAGGGCCCACACCGCCACCAGCCCCCTGGTGGCGGCAGGCAAGCTTGTGGGCACCTCGTGTGCCTCCCGGACTCCGTTTTCTTACGGAGGACTCCTTGTGGCCCAGAAAAAATCAATATATAGTCGCCCGAAGGTTTTGATCTCCGTATCGCGTAGTTTTCCTCTGTTTTCGTTTCGAGCTTGTTTCTGCCGCGGATCTAAATCATCATGACTTCCCCAAACGCTCCTAAGGACAAGATCTTCGAGAAGGTCATCAATCCCTACCTCACGGAAGTGCTGAAACACCCTCAATCTATCAAGATGAGCGAGGGGATGTTGCACATCCGTGATGTTGAGGGGCCTAAGAAGACCGGAAGCATGGAGACGAGGCTCGAAGCAATGGAGCAACAAGTCTTCAAGTGCAAAGGGATGGTTGAGCATGGACTCAACGCCAACCACACGATGTCCACGGAGTTCACTAGCAATCACAAGATGGATGCCATTGATATTGGGAAACACCTCTCCAGGCTTTACGATAGGGTTGACCAACTTCAGGGCCAGATCTATGACCTGCAGAACCAAAACTGTGAGTATGAGTACAGATTTAAATCAATAAGGTTGGCTGCAGATTTGAGGATTCCGGCGACTCGTTCATCCTGCCATGATGGAGCACCTATGCCTTGGAAGACGGAGGATCAGACTACTCCAACAACACTACCATCACCACCAAAGGAAGACAACTAAGCATTGGTATGGGCAATCCCCTTGGCTTCTGCCAAGCTTGGGGGAGTTGCCCTGGTATCGTATCACCTTTATATCCTTTGCTTTTACCGTTGTTTTAGTTCTTTCCTTTTCAGTTTTTATTTCTTCTTTTAGAGGAATAAGTCTTTAGTTTTTAGTTTCAGTCTTTTGCTTTTGTCTCTCCCCCGATGTATTCGAGCTTACGAGCTATATAATAAAGAGTGTCTTAGTCAAGGGCTTTGCTTTGTGCCATGATCAATAGTATGAAAAGAACAATAGCATGAAAGATCATGAGACGATCTTATGGAAAGTGATAACTTCACATATGACAAGTATGATGATTGAAACTTGTTGAGAATAAATCAACATAGACCTCAGTCATTGTTGCAATTAATAAGAAGTAATAAGGAAAGAGAGGTAAACATATAAATATATCATCTTAAACACTTTTTACAATTGTGAACACTCACCAAACTATTACATGCCTAGGAGTAGATGTTGCACAAGGAAGACAACATAATGAATTGTGTTTGCTTGGTTCCAAACAATGTTATATGATTAGAGATCCCTTAGCATGTGACGATTGCTTCCACCTCATATTAGCCAAAACTCCCACAGCAAGTAGAGATACTACTTGTGCATCCATAAACCTCCAACCCAGTTTTACCATGAGAGTCCACCATACCTACCTATGGATTGAATAAGATCCTTCAAGTAAGTTGTCATCGGTGCAAGCAATAAAAATTGCTCTCTAATATGTATGATCTATTAGTGTGTGGAAAATAAGCTTTGTACGAACCTGTGATGAGGAAGACATAAAAGCGACAGACTGCATAATAAAGTTCTTTGTCACAGGAGGCAGTATGAAGTGACGTTCCTCCGCACTAAGAGGACATGCATCCAAACCTCAAAAGTGCATGACAAGCTCTGCTTCCCTCTGCGAAGGGCCTATCTTGTACCTTTACTTTTAACCCTTGTAAGAGTCATGGTGATCATCACCAATTCCCTTTTTGCCTTTGTCTTGGCTACCGTCACATATTTGGGAAAGATCTATATTCATATATCAACTTGGAGTTGAGTACTTATGCTTAATTGTTGTTGACTTTACCCTTGAGGTAAACCATTGGGAGGCAAAACTATAAGCCCCTATCTTCCTCTGTGTCCAGCTGAAACTTTGACACCATGAGTACCACGTGAGTTGTAACAATTGTGGAAAACGAAAGAGATGATTGAGTATGTGGGTTTGCCTTACAAGCTCTTATTTGACTCTTTCTGATGTTGTGATAAATTTCAATTGCTTCAATGACTATGGACTATTCTTGGTTACTTCTCGGTAATGTTTTTGCTTCATGCTTTGCATTGTGAAGGAATTGTTACTTTCCCATAAGAATATTTATGATATATTGTTGTTCTATGTGTGATCTTGATGCCCTCATGTCCGTATTATGTTTTATCGACACCTTCGTCCCTCAACACGTGGACATGTTTATGGAACTTGGTTTTCGCTTGAGGACAAGCGAGGTCTAAGCTTGCGGGAGTTGATACGTCCATTTTGCATCATGCTTTCATGTTGATATTTATTGCTTTTTTGGGCTGTTATATTACTTGTGGTACCATATTTATGCCTTTTCTCTCTTATTTTGCAAGGTTTATTTGAAGAGGGAGAATTCAGGCAGCTGGAATTCTGGACTAGAAAAGGAGCAAATTCTAGTCCACTATTCTGCACATATCCAAATGCCCTGAAAAGTTACGATGATTTTTTCTGGAATATATTAAAAATACTGGGCGAAAGAACTACCGGAGGGGGCCCACCAGGGCCCCCACAAGCCCCCACTCCGCCACCACCCCCCTGGTGGCGGTGGGCAGGCTTGTGGGCTGCCTGAAGGCCCACTAGCCCCCCTCTTTT
The DNA here is from genome assembly GCF_904849725.1 of Hordeum vulgare subsp. vulgare. Taxonomy (NCBI): domain Eukaryota; kingdom Viridiplantae; phylum Streptophyta; class Magnoliopsida; order Poales; family Poaceae; genus Hordeum; species Hordeum vulgare. The sequence continues at coordinate 376,984,406 of NC_058524.1, read as the reverse complement.
GCTATATGAAGCGTCCTGGTATGGAAAAAAAATCAATAGGGAGCTTTTTCGTGGTTTCACCGCCGCCACGAGGCGGAACTTGAGCAGATCCAATCTAGAGCTCCGGCAGGACGATCCTGCCGGGGAAATTTCCCTCCCGGAGGGGGTATTCGTCGCCATCGTCATCACCAACACTCCTCTCGTCAGAGGGGAGGCATATTCATCAACACCATCTCCTCTCCAATCCCTAGTTCATCTCTTGTAACCAATCTTCGTCTCGCGACTCCGATTGGTACTTGTAAGGTTGCTAGTAGTGTTGATTACTCTTTGTAGTTGATGCTAGTTGGATTATTTGGTGGAAGAGTTTATGTTCAGATCCTTGATGCTATTCATTACACCTCTGGTCATGATTATGATTATGTCTTGTGAGTAGTTACTTTTGTTCCTGAGGACATGGGATAAGTCATGCTGATAATAGTCATGTGAATTTGATATTTGTCCGGTGTTTTGATATGTTGTATGTTGTTTTTCCTCTAGTGGTGTTATGTGAACGTCGACAACATTACACTTCACCATATTTGGGCCTAGAGGAAGGCATTGGGAAGTAGTAAGTAGATGATGGGTTGCTGGAGTGATAGAAGCTTAAACCCCAGTCTATGCGTTGCTTCGTGAAGGCTGATTTGGATCCACTAGTTTAATGCTATAGTTAGACTTTGTCTTAATTCTTCTTTTGTAGCTGCGGATGCTTGCGAGAGAGGTTAATCATAAGTGGTATGCTTGTCCAAGTAAGGGCAGTACCCAATTGCCGGTCCACCCACATATCAAACTATCAAAGTAACGAACGTGAATCATATGAACATGATGAAACTAGCATGACAGAAATTCCCGTGTGTCCTCGGGAGTGTTTTTTCCTCCTATAAGACTTTGTTCAGGCTTGTCCCTTGCTACAAAAGGGATTGGGCTGCTGCACCGTTGCTACTACTTGTTACTTGTTACTTTTTTCTCGCTACGTTTCACCTCGCTACACAATCACCTGTTACCGCTACTTTCAGTGCTTGCAGTTATTACCTTGCTGAAATCCGTTTATCAGAGCCTTCTGCTCCTCGTTGGGTTCGGCACTCTTACTTATCGAAAGGACTACGATTGATCCCCTATACTTGTGGGTCATTAAACAACATCGTTGATTTCATGGTCGCCAATAAGGGAACGGAGGCAATTCTCCTACATTATCATCCCATGTAAGTCATCCACATATATATTTCCTCCGATTTCAATCATTAATTTGCACGTGTGGAGGCTACGTGTGGAGGCTATCTAGAAGATACAAGGCCACAAACTTTCCCAAAACCATCAGATCTCAGGGACTTAGTGAAAATTCCTGCACCTGAGTTTCTGTCTCTGTTGTGAAGCCTTTTGACAGCAATCAAAGCACAACCTACTGGACTCCAAATGATTTCAAAATTGACAGGAAGCTTCACAAACATACCAGGTTCAAAATCCTATCACTGAACTAAGGCTAGTTCTCAACAGAATGACCAGCACATCCTCATCTATAAGAGAAGAAAATGTTTCCAGCATCCCAGACTTAGTGAAATTTAAGAGTTCACTAATCTGGAACTTTTCAGCCACATGCCCACTTTGCCTAGGCATAGTTTGCACATACATTACACCAAGTGATAATTGGCACCACTATATTGTAGAGCAAAACCCCTACTTTTTTCACACAAAAACTCATGCCCTTGGGCTCCACCTATTCCATGGAATCAAAGATCAAACTTGCAACAAATCTGAATATGCAACTCCATAAAGTATCCTTTTAAGACAACAACTACAAAGGTTGAGTTCATGTGCACAATGACAAAGTGACATGGGGGTTTGAACCCCATGTTTGTGTCATGCACATCAACAACACCAATACTTATCACAAGCAAACCCCCACACACAACATGCTCTCTCTCATATTAAACATGAGGAGGTGCACAACTTGCAAAGGTGGGAAGGTCCACACACACACACATTACAAGCATAACATAAAGCTAGTCCTACTCAATCTAGTTAGAACATACAATAGCTACACTCCCATCATGATTCCAACACCATCACACAGCATTTACTCATGTGCGCATCAATGCACATCATGCCTTGACATGTGTGAGGCTCACACACACATCAAACACACTAGCATCACATGGAGCAAGATCCCAACTCCAAGCATAAGGGAAACACACTCACATGCACAAACTACCACCACCAAGGCTTAAATCTCAAGGACTTGTGCAATTGCACAAGCATGTGTGTAGGGTTACACACACACTTGCACACACACTCAATCTCAAGCACAAACTCACACACACATATATCTACACCACTACTCCTATCACACGAACCCTACATACATGCCTTCTCTTACTCCTCCAACAAATAACAGGGAAGTAAAAAAATACATAAGGCATATGTATCCCATTGATCTAGGCATGGAGTATCACACAAAGCAAGGGAAAACAACAACAAAAAACAGAAAGAAAGAAAAGGAAAAAGAATTGGGGGCTCTCTGGGATTCGAATCCCAGAGCCCCTGGTGCAACACACCACACCCATCCACTGCGATGTTGCTACTGTTGTTGACAAGGGAGGTGGAACAAGCAGGGTAAGGTCTCCCTACAGAGCACTAAACCGGGAGTAAAACAACCCAAAAAGAAAGTGCCGAGGGGGGACTCGAACCCATGCCCTCCTACAGGCACAGGCGCTGTCAGCACTACCACTACCACCACGCTACAGATGGACGTCTGTCTGTACCGTGTTGTGAGACCATAAGAAACCTCTCTGCTGCTAGGAGGTGTCCCGCCGGCGACCGAACCAGAGGGAGCTGGCGGCGCCTCTCTCGGCCATCTACGACAGGAGGAACCCTCGGCGGGGGACGCGGGGGACCCAGGGGTTCCATTCCCGATCTCAGCACGGGAAAAGGTGCTCGCTTGGCTTCCCGAAACTGCACCGGAGGTGCTGCTGCTGCTGCTAACGCCGGTCTACCGTCTACTCCGGCAGGCGTCGGGCTCTCTTCTCCTACGTATGCTGCGCCGAGAGGGGGAGCGAAGGAAGGCACTGCAGCTCACCTCGCTCACCTACGGGGACAAAAGGAGAGGAAGGAGGGGGAGCGAAGCCGATGCAGAGGAGGTGGCCGGCCGGGGAAGACGCGGACGACGAGGACGTCGAGGAAGTCGAGGACGTCGACGTGTGGCTGCGGGAACGCGGCCTCCGCGGCCACCGCGTCCTCCTGGCACTGCTGACGGGGCGAGGCGGCGTCTCCTGCTGCCGCTACGAGCTCAACGAAGCTCGTCCCATGGCGGCCTGCGGGCTCCTGTTCTGGCGGCGCGAGGGACGAGGGGAGGGAAAGAACGGCGCCCTAGGGTTGCGGGGAGGAGGATGGCTCCTTATAACGACTTGGGAGACGAGCCCGGAACCACCAGATCGAGGGGAAGGAAGATCGGTGGCGGAGCTTTGATCGTACAGAGGTGACGTCGAGGGAGGAAGATGACGTCTCCTGGGCTGCTGCTGCTACTCGAAGGGGTATGGGCCTAGGAGGGGATACTGGGCCTCTCTGGGTGGGAGGGAGCCCACCAAAGAAGTAAAAAAATAACACAACCCTGGAAATATTTCTAATTAGGAAAAAAAATCAGAGAAAGAAAAGAAACCCTCAGGGCTACTTCTAGTAATAAACATCAAAACAAAAATGTCCCTGGGCCTAAAAATATCTAAGCTTTTAAAATAAAATGCAAATGAATTTTATGGGGCATTTAGATAAATACAAAACAGCAATTAATTATACTGTTTTGTGATTTATATACACCCTCAAGACCAAACTAAAGCCCCACATCATTCATCATCATCCCCATAATAACCTCTAAACACCAGAAATTTTAAAACAGCCCTAGAGAAGATGGAATTTTGAACATGAGATAAAAGGAGAGGAAAAGGGTTTGAACTTGGGAAAAAAATAAAAAAGGGTTTGGAACTACACAAGGGGGTTTGTAAATGATGCCAAGCACCACACCCTTATTACTTCACACCACATCATCACATATGCCTCAACACATGAGATCACAAGATAGCTAACCACAAGATCACCACCTACATCTATTACTAACACCACAAGAAATCATAGTGCAACAACTCAGGTAAGGGCATGCAATGATATGCTATGCATGCATGCATGAGAAGGAAATAGAAGGAACACACATGAAATCATGGTATCAACTTTAACATCATAATCTCTGACAAGGTGGTCCCACATGAAGTAGGTCCAAAAAGGGAAGGTTCTACACTTGGGGCATTAGAGTGTTGCACGCATCTTCTCGGACTGCATGCACATGGGAGCCTCACTGCACGCCCAAGCCTAACGGGCCGCGACCTACCATGTCATGGACTACACAAGTGGGGCGCCCAGCGGGTGTGGAGCCGCCGCTGCCGCTGTGAAATGTAAGCCCATCCTCGCTGTCATTCCCATTTGGGGTGGGATGCCCTGCTTTCGTTGTCGCCAGTTGCACCAATGTGATGTCACCCCTCATATGTGCAAAGACTTCTACGTGCAATTTCAATATCATTCATATTAGGAGTGATTTAAGAAGAGAAAAGATACTACTTGTGAATCCACCTATGCGTCTTAATCTCAGTTACCTATCGGTCACCGAAAAGCGCAACCCCTCCCTCTAAGGACATTCTTCATCCTACAACTATGCCTCATCATAAATGTCAAACATCGATCGTCTAACCTTAATGTAACAAATGCCACTTTGGTGTCATTTATGAAGTGCTTTGGTGTTGAAAAATGTCGTGACAGCTGGAAAAAAATGATGAAAAAAATCATCCTACAACTGTGCCTCATCATAAAGAAATTTTGCCCATTGGTATTGCCCTGCAAAAGGTAATACAGAAAATTTGAAATTACTAACCGCAAGGCTGCAAAAATGTTGAATTGCAAATCGGAAAACGGAAATTCCTAGAGAACTCTGCATTTGTCTACAGAATCATTACTCATGGCATTTGAGACTTGGCTCCTAATTGTGTATATGTCCTTGCGCATTATGACTAAAGAATCCTCGGCTAACAGGAACTTACCGTCCTTTCTCTCCTGATTTCAACAAGACATGTGTTGGTGATGAACTAAAGTTAGACTACAGTGAAATGCAATTCACATTAGTTACATCTTTTCATCCGATATATCTTGATTATGTGATGTATCCCAAAAAAATGCTCAATTTTTTTAACAGAGCTTCACAAACCAATCAATGAACTCCTATATCGTCGTAGCACCATCAAAGGCGAAGGTGGTGCGGATCGAGGAGGGCCAGTTGAACTGCATCGCTGCCCTCCAACGTGGGGATGATTTTGCAAGCAGCTACAAGTGCTGATGTGCACTTCAGGGAGCAAGTGAGGGCATGGGCCATCCGAACGACATCGTTGCCCTGTTAGGCTCTAGCTAGTGACTAACGCATGAACACTGTGACACCCTGATGCCGACGTTCCAGAAGATTCCTCTCTCTTTCTGTTTTCATCATGTGATTTATTTTATTTGTCGCATCATCATCGCATCATGCGCATCATCTGCATTACATCGGCATCTCCGTTGCCGCCTGTTTTCAAAACTTGCATTCGTTAGTAGTTGCCGATTCACGCCGTTGTCCGTTCTGAGTCCGACCGCACATGCACGCGCCCGCGGCACCGTCGAAACCCTGTTTTTAAAGTGCATTTAAAACTTTCTCTGATCGGGTTGAGATTTGACGCGCGGTCGCGATCAGTTATAGCGAGGCCGCCCGTCGAATTTCGTCGCGATCGGAGACCGTCTGGTACCCGAACGGTCGCCCGTAGCGGCACCGTCTTCGGTTATTCGTCGGACGTCTGTCGGTGTTTTAAAAATTCGTGCTGCGTCGCCCGTTCTCCCTCTCGTCTCCGGATACCCCTCTACACGGCCGCGTACCCTTACCTGCGTTCGGAATCGTCCGAATCCGACCCCGCGGTTGGTTCAGGATCACGATTCCGGTTAACCGAGCCCCCCATTTGTCTATAAATACCCCCTCCTCCTTAATTTTTAGACAGCCTTCCTCAAATTCCTCCTCAATTTCCGCACCCCACCAAACCCTAGCCTCTCTCCTCCCACCTGTCTCCCTCCTCCCGCCGCCGGCCCGCTAGCCCCGCGCGCGGCCCGTCCCGGCCCAATTCGTGCCGCTGCCGCCGTGGCTCGAGCCCATGCTCCCGAGGCCCCGAGCTACCGGCCATGGCCGCGCCTCCCGGCGGAGACCCCGTCGTGCCGCCTCCCGTCGCCGCCGCCACGCACGAACCGCCGCCCCGTTCTTCCTGCCTGGAACCTCGCCGCCGCCGGTCAGTCGCCACCCCGTGAGCCGCGCCTCCCCGCGCAAGGTCTCTGCGCTGGAGCACCCGCCGCATCCCGTCACCCTGTGGCCTTCCGCCGCCTTGGCCTCGCCCCTCCGGCGACCGGACCTCGCTGGAGGCCGAGCACCGGCCAGCTCCGTTGCTGCCTCGCCTCCATCCGGCCGCGGGAGCGCCGCCGCCGAGCTCCCTCCTCGATCCCGATCTGGATCGGGAGGAGGTGCTCGCTCGCCCGGCTCAGCGCCTCGCCTGCGCTGCCCGAGTTGGCCCAAACTCCACCAGGCCGCACCACCTCGACCGGCCCACCTCCCTCGGCCTCGTCCCTCCAGGCCTGCCCCGACTCCCACAGCGCCTCCTCCAGGCCGGCCTCGGCCCAGCACCACCCCAAGCCGGCCCGTCATCAGAGCTGCCCGAGCTAGGCCCAAGTGGCCCAAGGTGAGGACCAGATTCCCCTCTATTTATCGCTCGAGCGTATTATAGATATCCAGCGCTCATAGTTTAGGCCCGATAGATGTTTTTTTTTCCTTTTAGGGTATTTCTCTGGATTTAATTAAATTCCAGATAAACGATAGACTTTTAAACCCCCGTTACTTTTAAACCGTAAGTCGGAACGACGCGTGTTATATATCGTTTTGGGGTAGCTTCGCGAGTAGAACACGATTATCCAACTTGCATATTTGTTTAGCGCTGTTTAGAGTGCATAATGCCTCGTTTTACGTGCTGTTTAACTAGGATCCCTTCCGTAGTTAATTCTCGTGCGTGTCCGGACTGCCCGTATGCCATGGATTTAATGTCCATGTTTGAGGGACCATATTTCTACGTATTTTAGAGCGGTCACTCGTATTTTTCCGTGTAGGGTTTTGCTGGTAGTTTATTTTCCCGTTTAGAGGTATTATCTCGCATTATTGTGTGGCTATATTTTGCGTTGCAAACCCCACAAATTTTATATGTTTTCGGGGTAGAAAAATCCCATGGATTTTTCTGTGCAATTAGTTTTAGCTTTTGAGCAAGCTAGTTCGCGAGATATTTTGTCGTGAAGCCCTTTTGTTTAAGTCGTAGAATTTATTCCGTGCCTCGTTTGAATTAGTTGTCAACTAGGGAGTTGATCTTGGATGTTTTGTTTAGCCCCTGGTATTTTTAGTTGCAATAGAAATGCATGTTTAGGTGTTGTTTGCTTGCCCTCGAGTTGCTAGAAATAGTGCTTTTTTGGACGTGCTGAAATATTTCTAAGTCTGGGATCTGTTATTATTTTGTTGCTGTTTTGATTTGCTTCTAGCTTGTGATCTGTAGCTCTTTTGGGGTTGGTCCAATGGAGTTAGTTGTTCCCCTTGTGTTCCTCTAGCATGCTGTTAAGTTTCATGCAATTTGGACTCCTGTAGCTATGGGTTTTGCTGCTGTCAATATTGCTTCAGGCTGAAAAGTGCACTTTCAGGAGGTGTTATTTTCACTAAGTCTGAAATAGTGTGTGAGATGCCATTTTGTGTCTTCTTTTCCGAGCGATCCATGAGGCCATGCTAGTTGTTGTTAGTTGTTCGTAGTAGTGCTTTTTGCCCTCTTTCATGCCATGCCTTGCTTGAGCTCATCGGAGTTGTGTAGCTGATGTTGTGAGGCGTTGAATATGCTATGAGGCTGACTTTGGCAGATTGTAGTGTTTTCTTGTTTTCCTCGTAGTTTTCGAACCGTAGCTCCGATTTGATCGTGTCCTGCGTGAAACTGCTTAGAATCTTGTGTAGTTTCGTTTTCTCTTGTTGTATGCATGTTTTGAAGTGCTCGTGTCCGTCATTGCACACATTTTGCATTCATGCCATCATATCTTGCGGTGCTTGCATCTTTTGATCCGTAGCTCCGTTGGAGATGTTCTCTACGTGTAGGTTGCTTGCCTTGACACGTATAATCACGTGAACCTATTTGTTTTGCTGTTTAACAACCAATTAAAGGTATTAATTCAGTTCTGGACAGAATTGTAAATTAACATGTGAGGTCGTTTCGGAGGTGCTATATGTCATTTCCGACCTCACTTAAAATGTCTAGATAGGTAGTTTAATTTCCGCTTCACCTCTTGCATGTTTGACAACATTAATATTGCGTGTAGATAACCGGGAGTGAACTAAATAATTAACGTGGAGTTTCGTCAATATGCAACTCATGCATATTGAACTTCACTTAATGTGTACTGTCTGATTGTGTGATTTGTCATGCCGTGACTTGCATGTATTCAGTAGCTCATGCATCATATGTGTTGTGCATCGTGAGGTGAATATCGTGTGTTGATGCTTGTTTCCGGTTTCCCCGTCTCGATAGAGTTCCGCACGCGTGCCGGATTCTGAGGAACCGTTCGACTACGTCGGTTCGTCTGCTTCACGGAGTCGTTCTTCTTCCAAGCGGGATCTCAGGCAAGATGATCATTTCCCCAGATACCATTACTATCATTGCCATGCTAGTTTATCGCTTCTATCGTTTATGTCTCGTTGCCTACCACATGTTAAATACCATCCTCTCAACAATGCCATGAAAACCTTCAACCTGTTCAACCTAGCAAACCACTGATTGGCTATGTTACTGCTTGCTTAACCCTGTTGATAGCGTTGCTAGTTGTAGGTGTAGTTGCTTCCATGTGAAAGCATGGGTTCCTTGTCATATCACCATATTTAATGTTATATAATTTAATGCACCTATATACTTGGCAAAAGGTGGAAGGCTCGGCATTTCTAGCCTGGTGTTTTGTTCCACCTTTGCCCCCTTTAGTTACCGGCTACCGGTGTTATGTTCCATAAACGAGCGCTCCTAACACGATCGGGGTCGTTATGGGGACCCCCTTGATAATTCGTTTTAGATTAAAGCAGGTCTGGCAAGGCCCAACATTGGTACTACATTTGCCTAATCACCTAATAAAATTGCATAGGGACTTCCCGGGCCCCGAGGATAATTTAATCAACCCCCGGGCCAGTGCTCCTCATGAGTGTTGGTCCAAAACAGAGCGTCTTATTAACGCTACCCGGGGCAACTCGGCGTTTGGCGTGGTAACCATCGCTCATCCGTCGTGTCCTGAGAACGAGGTACGCGACTCCTATCGGGATCGTCGACACGTCGGGCGGCCTTGCTGGATTAGTTTTACCTTTGACGAGATATCTTGTGCATCGGGATTCCGATGATGCTTTGGGTAATCTCAGAGTTGAGGTTTTCCACTAGGAAAATCCGACGAGATCGCGAGCTTCGTGATTGAGGATTTCTATGCGGCTTGTGGTAATTTGTGATGGACTAGTTGGAGCACCCCTGCAGGGTTAAATCTTTCGGAAAGCCGTGCCTGCGGTTATGTGGCAACGTGGAAAGTTTGTTTAACACTGGTTCTAGATAACTTGAAGTTAACTTAATTAAAAACATGCCAACTGTGTGCGTAACCGTGACTGTCTCTTTCGTGAGTTCCTTCTCCGATCGAGGACACGGTGGGGTTATGTCTGTCGTAGGTAGGTGTTCAGGATCATTCATTTGATCATCAGTAGTTCACGTCCGCTATGCGTAGATCTTCCCCCTCTTAATTCTTGTACTCGTAAGTTAGCCACCGAATATATGCTTAGCCGCTGCTGCAACCTCACCACTTAACCATACCTCACCCATTAAACTTTGCTAGTCTTGATACCTTCAGAAATGAGATTGCTGAGTCCCCTGTGGCTCACAGATTACTACAACACCAGTTGCAGGTACAGGTAAAGGTTACTTGATGCGAGCGCGTTGATTGTTCATTTGGAGTTGCTTCTTCTTCTTCTTCTTCGATCTAGGAGGGGTTCCAGGCTGGCAGCCTGGGATAGCAAGGATGGACGTCGTTCTTCTTTTGTCGTTTGTTTTCGTCCGTAGTCGGACCCTGCTCTTACTCTTGATGATTATGTAATGTACTGATGTGACTCTGATGTAGCTTGTGGCGAGTGTAAGCCAACCCTTTATATATCTCATCTTTTCAGTACATGTACTTGTAACGATATCCATTCTTGCGACACGATGAGATGCGCTTCTATCCCTGACGAGGCCTTCGTGCCAAGTTGAGGATAGGGTCGCATCTGGGCGTGACAAACACGCATCGGCAACCAATTTCAGAGGCTAAGATTAGGTAGAGGAGAGTTTATATTGCTTGGAATTTTGGGAGGATGGGTTAAGCACGCCACAGGCGACTAGGGTTTGTACCCAATCATCTATTACATGCCTCATAGGGCTGGAATGAGAGGCCTAAATAGGCCAACTCGCCGAAAGCAGTAAAAGTAAATGAGCTGGCGGTAGTTGGCTTGCCGTTAGATGTGAGATTGACGCTCCACCCGCTTCGTAACTCGAATCGGTATCGCTCTTTCTCCATCGTTGGATGATAGATCAACTACTGTCGATGCATATGACACGCAGAAACACGGGAGGCTCGACCCTCACAATTCGCCATGTTAAGCTGCAGCTTGCCCTCAAGCTGCAAACGAAGGAAAAACTTTTTGAATGAACGATGAATCCTCCCATGTTGCTTGCTCCACTGGCATGTTGACCCACTTGACTAACCATCTCAGCACAGGAATGCTAATATCTCCTTGAACTCTGGGAATCAATTTCCTTTCTAACACATCTTCTGGCTCCATTTTAATCACTCCAGCAGGACCAATTAAGGGCAAATCCTTGGAGGGTACAACAGAAGGCCCAATATGCTTCTTTAGCTGACTCACATGGAATGTAGGGTGCAATTTGCAACCCGCTGGCAGGAGCAACTTGTAAGCATGAAGGCCAATCCTCTGAAGAACTCTGAAAGGCCCATAAAACTTTGAATGCAGTTTTAAATGCATGTGGAGACTAAGAGAAGTGTGTCTGTAGGGCTGTGGTTTCAAGTATACCATGTCCCCCTCTACAAATTCCCTTTCCTTTCTTTTTTCAGCAAACCACTTCATTCTGGCCTGTGCCTTGAGCAAATTCTGCTTGATTACTTCCAAAGCCAACTCTCTGTTCTGAAGAAAATTATCAGACTCCACAGAAATGGAATCAGGTAGGGCTGATTCAGCCACCATAGGAGGAGGAAAACCATACAAAGCTTGGAAGGGAGTCATTTGTAAGGCAGTATGAAAACTGGTGTTGTACCACCATTCAACCAATGCCAACCAACCATGCCATTTCCTGGGCTGTTGGAAGCACATACACCTCAAATAATTTTCCAAGCACCGATTTACCCTCTCAGTTTGTCCATCAGACTGAGGGTGGTAGCTAGTACTCATATGCAGCTTGATCTTTAAGGACTTAAATAGTTGCTGCCATAGATTGCTAGTAAAGATCATGTCCCTATCAGTCACAATCACCACTGGCATCCCATGCAATTTGAAAACTATTTCAGAAAAAAGCCCTAGCCACAGATTCCACAGTAATAGGGTGTTTCATACCAATGAAATGAGCATACTTGGTAAATATGTCCACCACCACCAAGATGAGATCCTTGTTCTCACACATAGGTAAACCTTCCACAAAGTCCATGCAGACATGAGCCCAAGCAAAGTCTGGTACATATAGTGGTTCTAACAAGCCTGGATAAGGACAATGTTCAGCCTTATTAATTTGGCAGACCGGGCAAGCTTTGATAAATGCAGTGACATCCTCCTTTAATCCTGGCCAATGAAACACTAGCTTAACTCTATGATAGGTAGCCCTTTCACGAGAGTGACCCCCTAATTCAGAGCTGTGAAATGTTTTCAGTAATTCCTGTCTGAGAGCAGTTGCTTTACCCACTACTACCTTGTTCTTGAACCTCAGGATGCCATTCCTAAATGAATAAGAACTGGCTTGATCCTTTGTCATAGTGCACCGAGAAATCAGCTCTTTAATCCTATCATCCTGACTGTAACTCTTGACCACTTCTACTACCCAAGTGGGAGTAGTGCTGCTGGCCACAAGCATAGATACTAGGTGCTTCACCCTCGATAGTGCATCAGCTGCTTTGTTTTCCTTGCCTTTTTTGTATTCAATGGTGAAATTGTATCCCAACAATTTGAGTAACAACTTGTGCTGCACTCCCTCAGTGAGTTTTTGTTCCTGCGTGTATTTTAAGCTCTCTTAATGTGTTCTGATAACGAACTGGTAGTCGGGGCCGGCTACAATGAGTGGGGAGCCACCAAGATCTCGCCAGTTTCATGGCCCCGGGGCGAGATGGCAACCACCGCGGTCCCCCTTCATATCCACGCTCTTCTTTCTAGTGTACTGTCGCCGTTCTCGAGCTTCCTCAACGCAGTGCTTTCGCATTACCAGATCCACGCGCTCCACCTTGACCCCAGTTCCTTGGTTCTCCTCTCGGCCTTCGCATTCTTGTGAGAGGCCTTCGTTGGTGCTACCCCTTCTGTGGCATTACTTCGCCACTTCTTCTCCCTCGAATTGGTCTCCGAGAAGCAGTGCTCCGGGTGCGCGTCCTTGACAGCGACCGACGCCTCGACCCCGGGGGCCCTCGACGTCCAGCTCCTCCCCGAAGCAAAGGGGTTCTGGCAGTAGTGGGTGCAGGTCTAAACTGTTGAGGCCGGAGCCCTATTCCGGCTCCCATCAACCCTCGCAACACCAAACCTGGGGTGGAAGCGCCAGGAGCTTAATGACACCCGGCTCACGCCGGTCCTGTTCCGGTTGGAGAAACTGAAGCGGGCGGGGGTGACGATGAAGATGGTGGTGCGGGAGTTTATCCGTCGGCGGATCGCTCCTCTCCAGTGTCACTCCTGTCCGATGTGGGCCTACACGGGACCTCGCGACGCAATGAGGATCCAGGTCCTGCCTCTCTCCACTGACGTCGTGTGCGAGTTGCTCCATCAGCTGACTGGTGGCGATCCTGGCGAGCTACCCCAGAATGCCCTCCCATTGTATAACTTCAAGGCCCTGGAAGCTCTTGTCGCAGGGGTGCCACTCTTCGTTGAATGGGGGTTCCTCCTTGGGGGGGGCTCGCACCCCCGGGGGGCCTCGACCCACGAGGTTCAGACCCACGGGAACTCTGGTCGTGCTGCCCCTCCCGCATCCGGCGTGGGCGGTGTATCACCGCTTGCTCCCCCGACTCTTGCTCCAGGTCGAGCAACGGTTGGTGGTGACGACCGGTCGGCGGTGAAAGTCGCCGCCCCCACCATCAAGCTCCAGTCAAGGGTCGTCGGGTCTCCACGCCAAGCCACCAGCGTCGGCCGGAAGAGGAGGTCGCCCGAGGGCAGCCGCCCCTGGATGCGGTGGGCCCCGGTGAAGAAGAAGTGGGTCGCCATGGACGAGTAAGTGCTCGTAACCTCCTTCGTCCTTTCCTTTGGCGCCTCCCTTCTGACACTTTGTTCTGCACGCTCTCCACAGGCGACACGGGAGGCGGATCGGTGCTGCCCGCCCATGAGATCGCTGAGCACCTTGAGGCTTCTCCCCTGGCACTTCGGGAGGTTCAATCTTCCGAGTCCCCCGCGCATGAGCCTCCCGCGGTTCCTCCTAAGGGCGTTCTACGCCTCCCTTTCGGACCCCTTCTTCCTGGTGACGTGGGGCCTCAGGGGGCGCTTCCCTTCAATGAAGCACCTGCGTGTGAGCCCCCAGCCCGTGTGTATGGATTCGGGCTAAGAGGCTCCTCGCACACCTCTCCCGTTCGCCATGTAGAAAGTGAGAGCTCTTGTTGGCCGTTGCTGCCTGTTGAAGGTGTGCGTGCCACGCCGTGGGGCTTGCTCTGCACTGCGGCGGACGCGCTTCAGCGTCTGGGAGCGGGGCTCGCCAGCAATGAAGTCCGCGTGAAGGATGATCGCCGACACCTTGCGTCGGGGTGGCGCGAGCTTGAAGTCGCCGTGAATCTTGGTCGTCTACAGCATGAGCGCGCCCGCGCGGAGGTATAGAGGTCTCTTGCCGCAGCGGCGGAACCCCACGAGCACGCTCTCTCTGAGGCTCAAGAGGCTTATTGTCGGCGCAGGGCCTCCGAGGATCGCCACAGGGAGCTTTGCGCCCTCAACGCCGATCATGAAAAACAAGCTTGGTTGAAGGCCACCCGAGGGGGTCCGCCCGCTGAGTTCTTCCCTGCCATTGTGGGCTTTCGAGCCTCCGCCGACTCGGTGGCGCTGGTAGAGGTGGAGCAGAGCATGGAGCGGGAGCGTCTGGAGGTGCAGGATCGCCAGGTGTCGCTTGCTGAGGAATCTCTTGCCTCTCGTGAGGCGAAGCTTTAGGAGGAGATCGACAGGGGGTGGCAGAGGCTCATCGTTCCCTTCTTCTTGACTATCGTGCGAAGCTGAGGCTCCAGAAGTCCCGCTTCTGCGAGCGCCACGACCACCTGAAAAAGGAGGTCAATGCCCTCTAGGAAAGGTTGGATCAGGAAGTGAAACGTCGACAGGTCATGCTGGACGCCCAGGCTACTGTCGAAGGTAAACTGTTTCTTCTTTACAAACAGGTGAAAGGCGCGGCTTCCCTGGTTGGAGAGACCTCCGGAGAGGCGATCCATGCTCGTTGCCTCCAACTTGAACACTCCCGGATGTTCCAATCCCTCGAGGGGAGAGCCTCCCTGGCTTTGAGCGACATCTGTGGCGAGGGTGTCTCAAGCCCCCTGGTCCTCGATGACAGTGGGTACATGGTATTCTTCCTCCGTGTTGTGGAGCGTCTTGAGGCGGGTGCCGAGAAGGCCCACGCACTTGCAGAGGAGAAGAGTCGTGACCTCTTGGGCCAAGGGGCCTCGGACGTCTTCGGCCACCTCCTTCGCCTCGACCCAGACTTTGACTTCGCCGCCGTGCTGGATCTGGTGCCATAGACGATCTGCGCTACCCTGGCCGAATGGGTAGAGGTCCGTGTCGAAGACCTGGTGACAAGGCTCGCTCCCGAAGATTGCGGCGTGAGCTCTGGCGATAATGCGTCATCCTGATCCGCCACCTTGTCCTCCTGATATGGTTACGTACTAGGTTTAATATCAACTTTGATGTAACTAGAGGGTAAATTTCAACGCGCCCTTTGAGGACGAGGTGTGTGCGATGTTTTTGTCCTGGCTATGGCCGCTGCCAGCCCCGTGTTGTCGCGACACTAAAGGTCTAACCCACGAGCATGGCTCCGTTCGTGATGATTTCTCCCTGCTTGTGGGGTGGTTTGGGGACCCTTTCGGCACTCTGTGTCTGCAGGTCCCTGTCCCGTGCATTTCCCTACCGCCGTGAGGCAACCCGTTACCAAGGTTGTTCCTCATGGGGCAAAGCAGCAAAGCCCCGACTCCCTGGGTGCCAGTGTCGGTGGCACCTGGGTGGTCGGGTGGCCTTGCGACCGTTAAGGCTCCTGAGGCATGTTGCTCAGGAGTCCCCCTTACACTCAAATCGCTCTACGTCGACTGGTCCTAGTCCTGCACATTTCCCCACCACCATTAGGTATGTCCACGAAGGGCGCATCTAAGGGGAGGGGCCTCGCCTCCCCTGATATCGACCGGAATTCCAGGACGACATCAAGGAGGGCAAGTGGCCTTATGACCGGTAAGGCTCCTGAGGCGGGCCTCAGGAGTCCCCTTTGGCGCTCGAGCGATTCCCCCATTCCGCCCCCTTGCGTTTTCCTCGGGAGGCCTAGCGGTCTCCCGTGGTTTCCGCAAAACACCAATCAAAACAAAAGGAGAAAGAGGACTTGAGTTTGGTAAAACGAAAGAAACATGGAGAGGAAATCCCTGCCCTTCTTTTCTTTTAAAAACATTTAAACAAAAAGATCTTCAAGCCTTTGATAGCTCATAATACAAAAGGGGAGGCCCTCGAGGGTCGCAACTTGAAACGCGAGAGAAGAACGAGAAAATGGACGCGTCCGGCACCTAAGCTATTCACCGCCTCCGTCTCCCCCCAGCACGGAGCATAGGGCTTCCACTAGGCATGGGATGGACCCCTCCGCGTCCTCGGGGTGCCCTGGGCGTATACAGCCTCGGCTCATTATTGCGTGAGAGTGTCACGGTGGGGGTGTATCTGGGAGGTCGCGAGGACACTTTGGCCTCGCGAGTGTCCCTACCCCTGAGGCATAGGCTCCTGATTCCAGAAGTCATTGGTGGACTGTGTTGATTGCCTCTGTCTTCTCCCCAGCACGGAGCATAGGGCTGCCACTAGGCGTGGGATGGACCCCTTCCACGTCCTCGGGGGGCCCTGGGCGTATACAGCCTCGGCTCATTATTACGTGAGAGTGTCACGGGATGAAGTAGGTTCCGGAAGGATTGAAGTACGGTGCAGAGGCGTCACGGGTCGATGCAGGTCCCGGGGACGCTTCACGAGCCCCATGCCTCTCAGGCACGTGCTCCGCTGATGGTCCCCGGGATCATAGCGAAATGGCATGACCCGCCCTGAGCGATTCCTCGAGCGTGGGGGAGCCCCCAGTGCTCGCTGGCTGGAGGGCTCGCCAAAACGGTAGGTTTTGAGTCCCCGAGGTGTTGCCCAAACGCGCCTCGCTGAGGCCCCCCAGGTTCCCATGTTTGTACCCTAGGACATGCCCCCAGGTCGGGCTAGCCCATCCTGAGGACAATGGCGGGTACCCGAATACCCGCTGGCGATCAAACAAAGCCTGCAATGGTGACATGGGTGTGTGTTCCACCCTCAGTCCTCAGGCGGGCGTCGCACGCCCCGGAGGCACGGGCGGATATACCATTCCCGGTCTCCAAGTGAGGATCGTCTCGCCCGGGAACATGGGCGTGTGCTCCACCCTCCGTTCCCGAGCTGGGGCCTCTCGGCTGGGACACAAGGGTGCGTCCAACATGTCCCAGGCGAGAGGTCCCCGGTCCCCAAACCCACACGTCTGCCAGAAGCAGCTCCCGGCCAGCAGGTGTGCCTTGCAAGGACACCCGCATTGTTGTTCATACCTGTTCGCACGGGGGCTGCCTGCCGGGTCGCGTGCGTGCCTCCTACAACGGTGATGATCCGCTCTGATTCCTGCGTGGCCCGGACGTGCGCCTTGAGGGGTTGATGTAGCCGGGCCTCCGGTACTCCCTCCTTGTTCCGTGAAGCACGTCGGGGAATGATGGACGAAGCCTTCCCAGCGCGGCCAAATCCCGCGGCTCCAGCAGCTCCCACTGAGCCCTGAGTGGGGGCGGGCCTGAGTGGGTGTTTGGGGCGCGCCCGCGTTGTTCCCCTGTTGTAGCCCCTGGCGATGCTGGCTAACGAGCGCGGTTCCCCCTGGAGTGCACTTGGGTCCCACCGGTGACGTCATTCCCGAGAGCGCGCCTGTGACCGCCGATGCGGCGGCGACGAACAGTGTGTCGACGCCTGAGCTCAAGCGCCACCAGGAGCATGACATGCCTGTGCGTCGGGTGCTGGCAGACTCGAAAGGTGGAAGGGGCAGCCTGGACGCGTGGAGGGGTCGGGTCGATGGGGGAATGTCGCGTGGTTGGTGAAGGAGGCAGCCCCCGACGCTCATTGGAAACCTGTCTGGTGTGGACGCCGACCGATGGGGTGGTGGAGCGTTGTAGGGCGTCCAGGCCTGCCCGCGCAGGCCGCGCCATGCATGTGGCCTGCCTCTCCGTGCGGATTCGCCGTCTCCCTACCATGTGTGTGACCAGCTTCAGCGGGCCGAGCCCTGGGAGAGACCTTGACACACACCCTACGTGGCGGCCAAATGTCGGATTTTGGGCTCCGCAAAACCCTTAAGATTCGAACTCAGGGGCGTGTACGAAGATCTCTCGTGGCTCGCCTCACTTAGCTCGCCGCTCGTAGGGCATGGCAGAGAACTCACTCGATGGTGAGGAAGACACCGAACACGGCAGTTTACCCAGGTTTGGGCCACTGAGAAGCGTAATACCCTACTCCTCCTTTGGTGGATTGCCTCTCGTGGAGGTTCATGAATGAACTAGTACAGTGTTCGAGAGCCTCCGGAGGGTGAGTGGCCTTCACGGGGTGTGGGTGTGCGAATGAAGGGACCCCCCTCTATGAAGCAACCTATCCTCGATATATAGCCGCAGCCCGGGTCCTCTTCCCTTATCGCAAGGGCGGGAAAGGATCCCACAATGGCCAATGTTAAAGGGGGACAAAGGAACGTGCTCACCCTATCCAAAGGTGGTGCAAAACCTGGTTATAAATCTCGTGACCGTATGGACTTTTTCCAAAAATTGGGACCAATTAAATTTTTTGTGAATGCTTGTGATGCTTGGAGTGACTATGGTTTGCTTGCTTGCTTGTATGCTTGTGTTTGATTCTCAATAATTCATGTTACTCTCCTTAGCCCAAAACTCCTCCCTAATAATCATACCATGTGTTTAGGACCAGAAACTATTATTTACCAAATATTATTTTCACCAAAAATCATTTCTTTAAATTAAGCTTTCAAAACCCGTGAGATGGGATTTGTACTACAAGTCCTCAAATTAGGGATTTTATTTTGCACCAATTATTTTATTTAAAACCCATTATCAAAATGGCTTACCAAAACCAAAATATTATAATTTTAAAAGTTATTTTACTATTTTATTTAAATGCCTTCATGTGAGGCCAGAAATGGTCTCTTATGAAGGAAAGTTATTTTTATTGCATTAAAAATATTCGTGAAAATTTAAGCAAACTCAGTGGACATATATATTCTATATATAGGAGTTTCAACACATGGTCATGTTCAAAATATTGGGCAAATCCCTTCAAAACCCTTCCTGCCTATTTCAATCTTTTGGAATATTTAATTCCTGCAAAATTCTAGCATATACATATAATATATGTGATGATCTTGCCAAGTTTCACCTCAATACAAGTTGATTTGATTCCCCTAAATATTCTAAAACCCTATCTGTCCAGATCCAAATTTGAGCAACTCTACATTGTCAAGTGTCTCCAATTGTGTCCACATTTGGTAGACATGTTCTCATACTCCAATAATGCATCCACACCAAGTGGTGCATCAAGGAGAATGGAATAACTTGTCCCAAGCCCCTCAAAACCATCTGTGTTGATTTCTGACTTTGGGAAACTTTACATTATAAAGTTTCTCCAATTGATACCAAACTTTTTGGGCATAATTTAAGGCTCAAATAATGCCCCCACACCAAATATTGGATTTGTGGGAATTGATTTGCATAGCTTTGTAAGCAGAAGGCCATTTCTACCCATTTCATGGGTTTTCCAAGTCTACATTGGAAACATTCTCCTCCAAAGCCCAAATTTGGTGTCCAAAATTATTTTAATCTATTATTTGATCATGTTAAGTTTCATATCAATTGAAGTTCATCTGTTTGCCCTGACACTCATCAAACACCTTGTGTGCACTCAGCTAAGTGGCTACTTTGGCCCCTTCCACTTTTACCCTTGATCTCAAATTTCTACCACAACTCTATATAGTTACATTCTACCTCTAGTAGCATTGTCATGACCTCTGGTCAATTATTGGAGAGAGGCTCCATGTAAGTACTTATCTTTTTTACCCTTGGATCACCATTTTTACCCGTCTTGCCCCACCTCTGCTTAAGTTAATGACCCCAACTCTTTCCAGAGGGTCCCTAGCATCCCAAGGCATCATTTCAAACCAAGATGTGGCATGCTCATGTGGGGAAAATGAGCAACACATCTACAAGTTGATTTATGGATGAAATGTATCTTTGCACAGTAAGGACTAGGTACCCTGCTCTAATTGATCTCAAACCTGGCAGTGTTGTAGTCCTTAAATAGCCAAGCATGCTAGACAAGGTCCCATCCTGAGATCACTCCATTAAGCACCCTCAATCCTAGACCTAAGTTTGTTGTAGCAAACTTAACCTCGGTAAAAACCCATTCAAACCAGCTCCACTAGCTACCAAACTCCTCACTCACACTCCAGATAGTATGCCCCACTTCCCAGACATCATTGACTCGTCAAATTGGCACTCTGGGCACAGCTGGCCACGGTGACCACCACCATGGCCTGCAATATGGGTGCTCTGCACCTTGTTTCGTTCCTCCAGTCGTATCTAGCCGATGCAACCTGTCCTAGCATGCCAAAGCTCCTCCTTTTAATCGTTCCAATCACTCCCCAACACTAGCTAGCCTCCAAGCTTCATCTGGGGCACGTGGCATCCATGCACAGGGAGCTCCCGAGAGCTCCCGAGCTCTCTCTCTCCGTGCCCCTCCCTTATCATTTCTCCCTCGAGACACTACTGCTCCTGCATCTCTCTCTCTCCCCAGTGCACCTGCAGAGCTCCCCCTTGGCCCCCCTCTCCTCCAGAGCTTCTTCCTCTCCTTCCCTGGTCGCCATGGCCAGCTTCGGCCATGCTCGCGTCCGAGCTCTCCAATCCCCCCTCTCCATCCCTAGTACCTCCAGGAGAACCCTGATGTCAACTGTTCTTCCCCTTTGCAACGGCACCAGAAGAATGATGTTAGCACTCTCTGGCAATCGAAACTAGAAGAATGTTGTTGATGCCCACCAGCACGTGGGATCATAGCAGTTTTCGAGGGTAGAGTATTTGACCCAAATTTGTTGATTCGCACGACGGGAGGTTAGAGAACACTCTCAAGTATTAGGAGCTGGATTTATCAGATTCAACCACACCTGAAAGATTAGTATCTGCAAGCAAAGTAGTAACAACAAAGTAGCGAGTAACAGCAGTGGCAAGGAATATCGGTAGTGACAGTAGTAGCAAGTAGCAACAGTAGCAAGCGACAGTGGTAGAAATAGTAGCAGTAGAGCAAGACAAGTAATAGCAGTAGCAACAGTAGTAGCAGCAGCAGAGCAAGACAAGTATCAGCAGTAGCAACAGTAGTAGCAGCAGTAGAGCAAGCTAAGTAACAGCAGTAGCAACACTAGTAACAGCAGCAGAGCAAGACAAGTATCGGCAGTAGCAACAGTAGTAGCAGCAGCAGTAGGACAAACTCGTAGGCAACGGGTCGGTGATTTTTTTGGATGATATTCATCATGCAACAGTTATAACACGAAGAGATAAGTGGCTAGCTCCCGTTCGTCAATGTAATGTAGGCATGCATTCCGTGTGTCGTCATACGTGCTGAGGGAAAAGAACTTGCATGACATCTATTGTCCATCCCTCCCGTGGCAGCAGGGTCCAAAAGGAAACTATGGGATATTAAGGTTCTACTTTTAATAAAGAACTGGACCAACGCATTAGCACTTGGTGAACACATGAACTCCTCAAAGTATGGTCATCACCGGGAGTGGTTCCGGTTATTGTCACTCCGGGGTTGCCGGATCATAACACATAGTAGGTAACTACAACTTGCAAGATCGGATCTAAAACACACATATATTGGTGACAACATAATAATTTCAGATCTGAAATCATGGCACTTGGGCCCTAGTGACAAGCATTAAGCATGGCAAAGTAGTAGCAACATCAATCTCAGAACATAGTGGATACTAGGGATCAATCCCCATCAAAACTAACTCGATTACATGATAGATCTCATCCTACTCATCACCGCCCAGCGAGCCTACGAATAGATTACTCACGAACGACGAAGAGCTTTATGGAATTGGAGAGCGAAGAAGGTTGATGATGACGATGGCGACGGTTTCCCCTCTCCGAAACCCAAGACGGACTCCAGATCTGCCCTCCAGATGAAGAACAAGTGGTGGCGGCGGCTCCATATCGCAAACGCGACGAAAACTTCTCTTTCTATTTTTTCTGGGACGAAAGTGAATTATAGACCTTAGGTTGGGGGCGGTAGAGCCGTGTGGTCCCGACAAGCCTGCCCACCGCCACGAGGGGGGTGGTGGCGGAGCCAGGGCTTGTGGCCCACTGGCCCACCCCCTCAGGTGGAACTTGGCGCAGGTATTTTTTATATTTTCCAAAATTGCTCCCCGTAGATTTTTACGACATTCCGAGAACTTTCATTTCTGCACAAAAACAACACCATGGCAATTCTGCTGAAAACAGCGTCAGTCCGGGTTAGTTCCATTCAAATCAGGCAAATTAGAGTCCAAAACAAGGGCAAAAGAGTTTGGAAAAGTAGATACGATGGAGACGTATCAACTCCCCCAAGCTTAAAACCTTGCTTGTCCTCAAGAAACTCAGGTGACAAACTAAGAGAGAAAAAAAAACTTTGACAAACTCTGTTTGATCTTGTTGTTGCAACTATGTCTAACTCATAACCAGAATTTCAGCAAGATCACAAGTTAACCACATAAGAAAGTGACACAAAGGTCTCACGGTAAACTAATATCAATGGCATAATCAGCTAACGAGCAAATAATAATGAGTTTCAAATACCAACACTTCAATCAAAACAAGCATGAAGCAATATGAATAGGTGGTATCTCGCTAGCTCTTTCTGAGACCGCAAAACATAAATGCAGAGCACTTTCAAAGATCAAGGGCTGACTAAACATTGTAATTCATAGCAACGAAGATCCAGTCATAGTCATACTCAATATCAATCAAAAGAAAAGCATAAAAATGACAGAGGTGCTCTCTAATTTGTGCTTATATAAGAGGAGGATGACTCAACAGGAAAATAAACAGACACGCCCTTCGCAGAGGGAAGCATTGATTTGCAGAGGTGTCAGAGTTCAAGCTTCGAAAACAGAGATAATAATTTTGGGTGGCATGCTTTCATTGTCAACGCAATGACCAAGAGGTATCAATATCTTCCATGCTGCTCATGCTATAGGCGGTTCCCAAATAGAAAAGTAAAGTTTTAACTCCCCCACCACCAATCAATCACACTCCATGGCTAGCCGAATCCTCGCGTACCGTCCATACTAACATCAATCCGGAGGGAGTCTTGTTTTACAGTTATGTTTTCGATTAAGCGTGGAACTGGACATCCAATTACCGGCCCCTTTCTCGTGAATGAGTGTGAATAAACACATGTCGAGGATAACACTCCTAGCATGGAAGATACCAATAGCCCCCTGTCACCACATGAGCGGTTCGGGCATGCAAAACAGATTATTTCTTGAAGGTTTAGAGAATGGCACATGCAAATTTACTCGGAATGGGAGGTAGATACCGCATATAGGTAGGTATGGTGGACTCTCATGGAAAAACTTTTGGGTTTATGGAAGTGGATGCACAAGCAGTATTCCACTTAGTACAACTGAAGGCTAGCAAAAGACTGGGAAGCGACCAACTAAAGAGCGACAACGGTCATCAAGATGCAATGAGTTTGACTAACATTAAATGCAAGCATGAACAGGATATAAATCACCATGAACACGAACATCATAGAGGCTATGTTGATTTTGTTTCAACTACATGCATGAACATGCGCCAAGTCAAGCCACTTGAAACATTCAAAGGAGAATACCATCCTATCATACTACATCATAGTCATCTCAAAATCTATGTTGGCAATCAAGACAAACCATTATAAGCTGTCAGCTAAATAAGCATGGCATCAGAAACTATGATCACTAAGTTGTCATTGCAAACATGGTTCTCTCACAACAAAGCTAAATCTGGGTCGACAAGCTAGTCATATTTACAAAAACAAAATAGATAGAGTTCATACCAGCTTTTCAGTTTCAGTCACCTCATCATATATCATCATTGGTGCTTTTCATTTGCACGATCGAACGATGTGAACAATAATAAGTGCATTGGCCTAAGCTGAATCTGCAGGCAAACACAAAGGAGAAGACAAAGTAATATGGCTCTTTGAAAGTTAAACAGGTAAGCATGCAAGAACCACTAAACATTGTAACCAATATCTTCTACCTTGACCCAAAGAAAAAGAAAACTATTTACACGGGAAAGCTCCCAGCAAGCAAAAGAAGAAAGAAAAATCTTTTTGGGTTTTCTCAAAAGGACACAAAACAAGAAAACAAGAAAACGAAAATAAACTAGCATGGAAAATACAGTAGCAAAGTGTAAACACCGGCTAACAAAGTGAAAGCATAAGCGTGAATGTAAAGTCGGTGAGAACACGTACTCCCCCAAGCTTAGGCTTTTGGCCTAGCTTGGTCTACTCCCAAGGTGGGAAATAACCAGCTCCAGGATACTCCGGAGCAGACTGTGGATGCCACTGTTGTGTGAGCTCCTCTGGCTCCCACTGATAAACTGGCGTCTCGTACTTGACTTGCGGCTCGGGCACGGGCGCCTGCGGTTGGGCCAAGCCCCCATATGCGTAGATGTCCAAGGGCATAATAGTGTACCTGCCTTTATGAAGATCGAACAAAGAAGGAGCATGCAAAGTAATAGTCTCTCGAGTACCCTGACTAAATACCAGGTTATAAATCATCCGTCTACTAGCATCTCTATCCAAAAAATCATGGCGAACCATGCTGTCATAATCCAGATATTTCTGAGGGAGAAGCATCTCTCCTTCCTCTCCCAGTCTAATGGGTATCTCAAAGTGTCTGGCAAGACGGGCAGCATAGATACCTTCATAGACAACACCTTTAGAACGGTTCAGGTTCAACCGTTGAGCTACTATAGCACCCAAGCTATAAGTCTTATCGTTATAAAGGCCTTCGCGCAAAACCGCAAGGTCTGGAGAACTAAGTGATCCAGCCTCCCTACGGCCAATCAAACATTTTCCCACAGATAGTGAAAAGTATCGAAGCACAGGAAAATGTATGCTAGCAATTCTAGCGCGAGACACTCCTCTCTCCTCTCCAACAGCGATAGTACCAATGAAATCCTCCAAGTCCCGTGGACGAGGGTCACGGATATCCCCAACATAAGGTAATTTCCATACATTGCAAAAATCTTGTAGTGTCATGCACTGGGGAACATCGTATATCATGAACTCAACCATGGGAGGATTCTTCCTCGGATAAAAGTTGAAGCTTTGAACGAAAATATTGGAGGAGGAGGTATTGTGAGCACTTATCTGCAACGAACGCAGTAAGACCTGCGTTCTCCACCAAGTAATAAAAGTCTTCATAAAGTGTGGCGGCGCGCAATAATTAATCACTTGGCCACTCGCACGCTCGAACTTCTGTGACTCGAGGGACCACGTACTTGGGATGGTTCATCTCATCCTCCTTAGGGTTACGGCTTGAAGAGCCTCTCAAGAACCTCCTCATCTTTTCCTTTTTCTAGCTCTGAAAAATTCTGAAATTTTTAGAGACTTCGAAAGAAAAGTGAACAAGGATTAACCCAACTTGTAGCAACTACTCCTACTAGTGCCTAGAGACCGTATCACGTGCTAAAACTACTTGGGACCAGCTAAAATCAACCTTTCAAGCTCAAGAACAGGGTCACCAAGGTAGCAAGAATACGCGAAGGATAAAGCACTAGAGCAAAAACTAATTGGACCAATGGAGGAGTCACTT
Source organism: Hordeum vulgare subsp. vulgare (assembly GCF_904849725.1). NCBI lineage: Eukaryota > Viridiplantae > Streptophyta > Magnoliopsida > Poales > Poaceae > Hordeum > Hordeum vulgare. Next base: position 376,958,943 of record NC_058524.1, on the reverse strand, counting down.
ACCAAGGAGTAATTTCCCCAAAATGGTTCGGAGAATGGTGCTTTGAGCAAGGAGATCGAAAATCACAACCAAATGAGCAAGAACACGGGTTTGAGCTGCGAAACAATTTTTTCTAGAGGTGGAAGAAGAGGTTGAGAGCTGGAATGAGTGGAGGGGGTGCCTGTGGGCCCCACAAGCTTGCACTCTGCCACTAGGGGGTAGGTGGCGGTGGCAGGGCTTGTGGCCCACTGGTCTGGCCCCCAAGCCAGCTCTCAGGCCCAGAAATTTTCAAAAATTCCAGAAAAAATGATACTAAATTTTCAGGACCATCGGAGAACTTTTATTTTCGAGGTATTTTCTCCGGGACGCTAAAACAGAAAACGGGAAAAACTAAACTAATTCTATCTATTTCTTCTAAGCAAAAGAAAATGAAAGCTTAAAACAGAGGTATGTGACTCTTTGATTCATCCGTTTCATGGTCATCGAAAGAAATCCGTCAATGGGATTGATCAAGTCCTCATGACAAAACCTTCTCGAATCGCAAGAGAGAACGGAGAATTTTCTAATAGCCACTAAGTCACCTCAATGGGGATATGTATCTCCCCAACAAGCAAATCATACTTCATCTTGACACGAGGAATAGGGCATTCAAAGCTCCCAATAAGAATCGATGAAGTCTTTTCGATAGCATTTATGCAATGTACTTGATATCGTTTCTTCGGAAAGTGCACGGTGTGCTCATTACTGTTGACATAGAAAGTGACATTGCCTTTGCTGCAATCTATAACAGCCCCTGCAGTGTTTAAAAAGGGTCTTCCGAGGATGACAGCCATGGCATCATCCTCGGGAATATCCAAGATAACAAAGTCTGTTAAGATAGTGGTGTTAGCAACCACAACAGGCACATCCTCGCAAATGCTGATAGGGAAAGCAGTTGATTTGTCGACCATTTGCAGAGAAATTTCAGTGGGTGTCAACTTATCCAATTCAAGTCTACGATAAAGAGAAAGCGGCATAACACAAATACCGGCTCCAAGGTCACATAAGGCAGTTCTTACGTAGTTTCCTTTAATAGAGCAAGGTATAGTGGGCACTCCGGGATCACCAAGTTTCTTAGGAGTTCCACCTTTAAAAGTGTAATTGGCAAGCATGGTGGAGATCTCAAGATCTGGTATCTTCCGTTTATTAGTCACGATATCTTTCATGTACTTGGCATATGGAGACATCTTGAGCATATCAGTTAACCGCATATGAAGATAGATGGGTCTTATCATCTCAACGAAGCACTCAAAATCCTCATCATCCTTTTTCTTGGATGGCTTAGGAGGAAAGGGCATAGGTCTCTGAACCCATGGCTCCCTTTCTTTACCATGCTTCCTAGCAGCGAAGTCATTCTTATCGTATTTCTTAGGTTGTCGGTTATCAGGATTAACCGTAGGTTCAACCTCCACATCCTCATCATTGCTAGGTTGAGCATTATTATGAACATCACTGTCCATATTGTCACCAGGTTCATGTTCATCACCAGATTGTGTTTCTGCATCATACGCAGAAATATCATTAGGTTCTTCCGGTGTGACAGTATTTAGTGAACTGGCATGTAGGTTTATATCATCCTTCTTCTTCTCCTTAGGATGACTAGGTCTATCAGCATTGATTCCTTGAGAATCTTGATCAATTCTCTTAGGATGTCCTTCAGGATACAAAGGTTCCTAAGTAATTTTGCATCCTCTAGTAACAACTCTTACAGAGTTGTCATTTAATTCAATGAGCAAGTCATTCTGAGCTTTAAATACTTGTTCTACCTGAGCAGTAATCATAGAGGCATGTTTACTCAGAAGCTTCAGACTGTTGACATTTCTCTCTACACAAGCACTTAAATGGATAAGCATACAAGTACTTTGTTCCAAATGTCTGCTAACATAATCATTGAAACTCTGTTGTTTGGCAACAAAGTTGTCAAATTCATCAAAGCATAGGCTAGCAGGTTTATCAAAAGGAATATCACTCTCATCAAACCTACGCAGAGAATTCACTTCTACTACCTGTATCGGGTTATCGAGACCATGGATCTCTTCGATAGGTGGTAGATTTTTACATCTTCAGATCTAATGCCTTTCTCTTGCATAGATTTCTTAGCTTCTTGCATATCTTCGGGACAGAGGAATAGAATACCTCTTTTCTTAGGAGTTGACCTAGGAGGTGGTTCGGGAATAGTCCAAGCATTATCGTTGATGAAGATGTTATTCAGTAGGGTCTCAGCTTGTTCTACAGTTCGTTCCCTAAAAACACAACCGGCAAAACTATCTAGGTGGTCTCTAGAGGCATCAGTAAGTCCGTTATAGAGGATATCAAGTATCTCGTTCTTCTTAAGAGGGTGATCAGGCAAAGCACTTTGTAGTTGGACGAGCCTCCCCCGAGCTTGTGGAAGACTCTCTTCTTGGAGTTGAGCAAAGTTGTATATTTCCTCCAAGGCAGCTTGCTTCTTATGGGCACGGAAATATTTCTCAGAGAAGTAATAGCCCATCTCCTGGGGACTACTCACACATCCGGGAGCAAGAGAGGTAAACCAGGCTTTAGCATCATCCTTTAGAGAGAAAGGAAACAGCTTAAGGATATAGTAGTGGCGGATCTTCTCCTCATTAGTGAAAAGGGTGGCTATATCGTGTAGTTTGGCAAGATGGGCTACAACCGTCTCAGACTCATAACCGTGAAAAGGATCGGATTCTACTAGAGAGATTATCTCAGGGTTGACACAGAATTGATAATCCTTATCGGTGATAAAGATAGGTGAAGTGGAAAACTTAGGGTCCTATTTCATCTTAGCTTCCCGAGATTTTTCCTTCCACTTGAGAAGTAATTTCTCAGCGTCATAGGCATCCTTACACGCAAGAAAATCCTCAGCTATCTCTCCCTCCATAACGTAACCCTCAGGTATATCAGGAAATTTATATCTAGGAGAGCTAGATCTAGCAGGAGCAAAAGCAGGTTCTATCTCAATAGTATCTGCAGTATCAGAAGCATCACGAGCATTGGCAGTAACTCTAGCAATATGAGCATCTCTAGCAGTATCAAGCATAGCATCATCAGGCAAAACAACATCTCTAGCATCATTAGGAAAAGCAGTATCAAGCATAGCATCTCTAGCAGTATCGGGCATAGCATCTCTAGCAGTATCAAGCATAGCATCATCAGGCATAGTATCAGGCATAGTATCAAGCATAGCATCATCAGGCATAGTATCATCAGGCATAGTATCAAGCATAGCATCTCTAGCAGTAGCATCATAAGCATCATCAAGCACAGGCGACATATCAAGATTTCTTGCAGGAGGTGATGTCGCAAACTTACTCATTACTGAAGGTGAATCAAGTGCAGAGCTAGATGGCAATTCCTTACCTCCCCTCGTAGTTGACGACAAGACTTTGGTCTTCGGATCCTTCAGATTCTTCATAGTGATCAGCAGATATAAATCCCAAGTGACTCAGAGAATATAGCAATACCTCCCCAGCAACGACGCCAGAAAAATGCTTGATGTCAACTATTCTTCCCCTTCGCAACGGCACCAGAAGAATGCTGTTAGCACTCTCCGGCAATCGAAACTAGAAGAATGTTGTTGACGTCCACCAGCGCGTGGGATCGTAGCAGTTTTCGAGGGTAGAGTATTCGACCCAAATTTGTTGATTTGTACGACGGGAGGTGAGAGAATACTCTCAAGTATTAGCAGCTGAATTTATCAGATTCACCACACCTGAAAGATTAGTATCTACAAGCAAAGCAGTAACAACAAAGTAGTGAGTAACGGCAGTGGCAAGGAACAACGGTAGTGACAGCAGTAGCAAGTAGCAACAATAGCAAGCGACAGTGGTAGCAATAGTAGCAGCAGAGCAAGACAAGTAATAGCAGTAGCAGCAGAAGAGTAAGACAAGTATCAGCAGTAGCAACCGTAGTAGGAGGAGCAGAGCAAGATAAGTAACAGTAGTAGCAACAGTAATAACAGCAGTAGAGCAAGACAAGTATCAGCAGTAGCAACAGTAGTAGCAGCAGTAGTAGGACAAACTCGTAGGCAATGGGTCGGTGATTTGTTTGGATGATATTCATCATGCAACAGTTATAACACGGAGAGATACGTGGCTAGCTCCCGTTCGTCAATGTGATGTAGGCATGCATTCCGTGTGTCGTCATACGTGCTTAGGGAAAAGAACTTGCGTGACATCTATTGTCCATCCCTCCTGTGGCAGCGGGGTCCAAAATGAAACTACGGGATATTAAGGTTCTCCTTTTAATAAAGAACCGGACCAACGCATTAGCACTTGGTGAACACATGAACTCCTCAAACTATGGTCATCACCAGAAGTGGTTCCGGTTATTGTCACTCCGGGGTTGCCGGATCATAACACATAGTAGGTAACTACAACTTGCAAGATCGGATCTAAAACACACATATATTGGTGACAACATAATAATTTCAGATCTGAAATCATGGCACTCGGGCCCTAGTGACAAGCATTAAACATGGCAAAGTAGTAGCAACATCAATCTCAGAACATAGTGAATACTAGGGATCAATCCCCATCAAAACTAACTCGATTACATGATAGATCTCATCCTACTCATCACCGCCCAGCGAGCCTACGAATAGATCACTCACGAACGACGAAGAGCTTCATGGAATTGGAGAGGGAAGAAGGTTGATGATGATGATGGCGACGATTTCCCCTCTCCGGAGCCCAAGACGGACTCCAGATCTGTCCTCCAGATGAAGAACAGGTGGTGGCGGCGGCTCCGTATCGCAAATGCGACGAAAACTTCTCTTTCTATTTTTTCTGGGACGAAAGTGAACTTATAGACCTTAGGTTGGGGGCGGTAGAGTCGTGTGGGCCCCACAAGCCTGCCCACCGCCACCAGGGGGGTGGTGGCGGAGCCAGGGCTTGAGGCCCACTGGCCCACCCCCTCAGGTGGAACTTGGCGCAGATATTTTTTACATTTTCCAAAACTGCTCCCCGTAGATTTTTAGGACGTTTGGAGAACTTTGATTTCTGCACAAAAATAACACCAAGGCAATTCTGCTGAAAACAGCGTCAGTCCAGGTTAGTTCCATTCAAATCATGCAAATTAGAGTCCAAAACAAGGGCAAAAGAGTTTGGAAAAGTAGATACGACGGAGACGTATTGTGACAGCCCGATGCCGACATTCTAGAAGCTTCCCCTCTCTTTCTGTTTTCGTCGTGTGGCTTATTTTAATTGTCGTGTCATCATCGCATCATGCGCATCATCAGCATTGCATCGGTGTCTCCGTTGCCGCCCGTTTTCAAACTTGCATGCGTTGATAGTTGCCGGTTTGCGTCGCTGTCCGTTCCGAGCCCGACCGCACACGCACGCACCCGCGGCACCGTTGAAACCCTGTTTTAAAAGTGCGTTTAAAACTTTCTCTGATCGAGGTGAAACTTGGCACGCGGTCGCGATTAGATGTAGCTAGGCCGCCTGTCGAATTTCGTCGCGATCGGAGACCGTCTAGTACCCGAACGGTCGCCCGTAGCGGTACTGTCTTCGGTTATTGTCGGACGTCTGTCGGTGTTTTAATAGTCGATGCCGCGCCGCACCACTTCCCTCTCATCTTGGCCAACGCCACTCCACACACCTAACCCTAATCCGCCTCTCCGATCGGACCGCACGAACGCGACCGGAGGGTCGAAAAACCCCCAAATACCCCCCCCCCTAACCTAGCCCCATCCTATAAATAGACGCACTAACCTGCCTAATATGGCTAACCCTAGCCTCTGCCTCGAAGATCGCGCCATCCAACCCGGCCGCCGCCACCTGGTCTCTCTCCTCCCGCGCAGGGCCCTCCCAGGCCCATCTGGAGCCAGCCCAGGCCCGAGCCGCCGCCGCGCAAGCCCGAGCCGCCGCCGCCCCTGTTCGAGCTCCCTGCCCCGAGCTCCCCAGCAAGCCCGCGCCGCCGCGTCGCCCCATGCTGCCGGGGCCTCGTCGCCCTTCCTGCCGCCCGAGCCGCGCCCCGCAGCTCGCCCTTGTCGCGCCGCCGCAAGCCGCCGTCGCCTACGTTGCTGCGCCGGCCTCTTGCTCCCTTGCCCGCGCCCTAGCGTCACCGCGTTGCCCGCGGCGAGTTTCCCCGCGCCAGATCGAGCCTCGTCGCCGGCCACACCTTGCCTCCTCACCGGATCCCGCAGCGCCGCCGTTCCGCGGCCTCCCCTCCGGCAAGCCCCGCCTCGCTGCGCCCCGTGGTGGTCCTCCCCCTCGCCGGCCGCCGCGGCAGGAGCCGTCGTGCCGCTAATCGGGATCGAGAGCAGAGCCGGGAGCGCCTCCTCCTCCCGCGTGGGCCCGAGCTGGCCCAGCCGAGACGGCCACCGCCTCGCCTCCCGGCCCAGGAGGCCACCGCAGTCGGTCGCCCCGGCCCAGTAGGCCTCGCCCGGCCTGCTCCCCACGCAAGCGCCTGGCCCGGCTCCACCAGCGGCCCGAGAGCCCCAAGGTGAGCCATTCCCCGCCCTAGGCGACTGCTTCTAAATTGCTCTCAATGACCGAACCGGCTCTGATTCGAATTCGGCCCAATAACCTTTTTTTCAGGTTTTAGAATGTAAATCTATTTCAAAGAAATAGACGTTTTTCAAACGACCGTATCTTTTTACCCGTAAGTGGGAACGAGGCATGTAGTATATGTTTTTGTGGTAGTTTCGCGCGTAGAATATGTTTTTGAAACTAGCATATTTGCTTAACGCCGTTTAGGGGTGCCTAATGCTTTGTTTTGCGTGCTGTTACAATAGGTTCCGATCCGTAGTTATTTTTCGCGCGTGTCCGGGTTGTTCCTATGACGTAGGATAAATGTCCATGCCCTAGGGAGCTATTTTCCATGTATTTTAGCGCGGTCACTCGTATTTTTGAGTGTAGGGATTTCCCGTTAGATTATTTTTCGTATCTAGGTGATTCTCCCGCTTTATTGTGTGGCATCATATTGTGTTGCAAACCCCACGTATTTTATATGTTTCCGGGGTAGAAAAATCCCATGGATTTTTCTGTGCAATTAGTTTTAGCATTAGAGCAAGTTAGTTCACGAGATATTTTGCCGTGATGCCGTTTTGTTTAATTCGTAGGATTTATTCCGAGCCCCGTTCGAATTAGTTGTCAACTAGAGAGTTGATCTTGGATGTTTTGTGTAGTCCCTGGTATTTTTGGTTGCAATAGAAACGCATGTTTAGGTGTTGTTTGTCTGCCCTCAAGTTGCTTGAATAGTGCTGTTTTAGAGGAGCTGAAATATTTCTAAGTCTCGAATCTGTTATATTTTGTTGATGTCTTGTCTTGCTTGCACCTTGAGATCTGTAGCTCTTATGAGGTTGGTCCAATGGAGTTAGTTGTTCCCCTTATGTTTCTCTAGCATGCTGTTAAGTTTCGTGCCTTTTGGAGTCCTATAGCTATAGGTTTTGCTGCTGTCAATATGGCTTCAGGCTGAAAACTGCACTTTGATGAGGTGTTATTTTCACTAAGTCTGAAATAGTGTGTGAGATGCCGTTTTGTGTCTTCTTTTCCTAGTGCTCCTTGCTGCCATGCTAGTTGTTGTTAGTTGTTTGTAGTAGTGCGTCTTGCCCTCTTTCATGCCATGCCTTGCTTGAGTTTACCGGAGTTGTGTAGCCGAAGTTGTGAGGCGTAGAAGTTGCTATGTGGCTGTTTTTGGCAGATTGCAGTGTTTTCTTGTTTTGCTCGTAGTTTTCGAACCGTAGCTCCGTTTTGATCGTGTCCTACATGAAACTTGCTTAGAATCTCGTGTAGTTTCATTTTCTCTTGTTGTTCGTATGTTTTGAAGTGCTCGTAGCCGCCGTTGCACACATTTTGCATTCATGCCATCTTATCTTGCGGTGCCCGTATCTGTTGATCCGTAGCTCCGTTGGAGTTGTTCTTTATGTGTAGATTGCTTGCTTTGACGCGTATAATCTCGTGAACCTATTTGTTTTTCTGTTTGACAACCATTTAAATGCATTAATTCAGATCTGGACAGAATTGTAAATTAACATGTGAGGTCGTTTCGGAGATGCTATATGTCGTTTCCGGCCTCACTTAAAATGCTTAGGTAGGTAGTTTATTTTCCGCTTCACCTCTTGCATGTTTAACAACATTAATATTGACGTGTAAATAACCGGGAGTGAACTAAATAATTAACGTGGAGTTTCATCAATATGCAACTCGTGCATATTGAACTTCAATTAATGTGTAGTGTTTGATTGTGTGATTTGCCATGCCGTGACTTGCATGTATTCAGTAGCTCATGCATCATATGTGAAGTGCATCGTGTGGTGAATTTCGTGTGTTGATTTGTGTTTCCGGTTTCCCCGTCTCGATAGAGTTCCGCAAGCGTGTCGGATTGTGAGGACCCGTTCGACTACGTCGGTTCGTCTCCTTCACGGAGGCATTCTTCTTCCAAGCAGGATCTCAGGCAAGATGATCATTTCCCCAGATACCATTACTATCATTGCCATGCTAGTTATCGCTTCAATCGTTTATGTCTCGTTGCCTACCACATGTTTCCATAGCAGCCTCTCAACAATGTCATGATTACCTTCAACCTGTTCGACCTAGCAAACCACTGATTGGTTATGTTACTGCTTGCTTAATCCTGTTGATAGCGTTGCTAGTTGCAGGTGCAGATGCTTCCATGTGATAACATGGGTCCCTTGTCATATCACCGTATTAATACTACTTATTTTAATGCACCTATATATCTGGTAAAAGGTGGAAGGCTCAGCCTTTCTAGCCTGGTGTTTTGTTCCACCTTTACCCCCTTAGTTTCGGTTGCCGGTGTTATGTTCCATAATTGAGCGCTCCTAACACGATCGGGGTTGTTATGGGGACCCCCTTGATAATTCGTTTTAGATTAAAGCTGTTCTGGCAAGGCCCAACATTGGTACTACATTTGCCTAATCACCTAATAAAATTGCACAGGGACTTTCCGGACCCCGAGGATATTTTAATCAACCCCCGGGCCAGTGCTCCTCATGAGTGTTGGTCCACCCACCTAGCAGTCGGCGGTGCCACCATGGGGCAACTCGAGGTTTGGCTACCGTCCACTTTGCATAGACGGTGTGTCCTGAGAACGAGATACGCGGCTCCTATCGGGTTCGTCGACACACCGGGTGGCCTTGCTGGATTAGTTTTACCTTTGACGAGATATCTTGTGCATCGGGATTCCGGTGATGCTTTGGGTAATCTCAGAGTTGAGGTTTTCCACTAGGGAATCCGACGAGATCGCGAGCTTCGTGATTGAGGATTTCTATGCGGCTTGTGGTAATTTGTGATGGACTAGTTGGAGCACCCCTGCAGGGTTAAATCTTTTCGGAAAGCCGTGCCCGCGGTTATGTGGCAACGTGGAAGCTTTGTTTAACACTGGTTCTAGATAACTTGAAGTTAATTAATTAAAATATGCCAACCGTGTGCGTAACCGTGACTGTCTCTTTCGTGAGTTCCTTCTCCGATCGAGGACACGGTGGGGTTATGTCTGACGTAGGTAGGTGTTCAGGATCATTCATTTGATCATCAGTAGTTCACGTCCGATATGCGTAGATCTTCCCCCCTCTTATTTCTGGTACTCTTAAGTTAGCCACCATATACATGCTTAGCCGCTGCTGCAACCTCACCACTTAACCATACCTCACCCATTAAGCTTTGCTAGTCTTGATTCCTTTGGAAATGAGATTGTTGAGTCCCCTGTGGCTCACAGATTATTACAACACCAGTTGCAGGTACAGGTAAAGATTACATGACGCGAGCGCGTTGATTGTTCATTTGGAGTTGCTTCTTCTTCTTCTTCTTCATCGATCTAGGATGGGTTCCAGGCCGGCAGCCTGGGATAGCAAGGATGGACGTCGTTCTTCTTTTATCGTTTGTTTTCGTCCGTAGTCGGACCCTGCTCTTACTCTTGATGATTGTGTAATGTAATGATGTGACTCTGATGTAGCTAGTGGCGAGTGTAAGCCAACTCTTTACATATCTCTTCTTTTCAGTACATGTACTTGTAACGATATCCATTCTTGCGACACGACGAGATGCGCTTCTATCCCTGACGAGGCCCTTGTGCCAAATTGAGGATAGGATCGCATCTGGGCGTGACACGTATCAAACCCCCAGACCACCACGGAGTCACCCCGCTCCTCCATTCCACCTCGCAGCGGCGAGAGCGCCCTCGCCACGACTGCCATCGTGGGCCTCCGCCATGGCCGAAATCTCCCTCACCCCAAGGCTCCCGTGCGGAGCTGGCTCCCCCTCGGGTGCGGGAGGCCATGCCCCGAGCCCTTGCTGGCCGCCGCACCGTCGGAGGCAGACTCGAGCCGCCGGAGCCAGCCCCTGCATTAGCCAAACCAGCCTCCGTGCGTGCTCCCAAATCGGGCGGGAGGAAGAGGAAAGACCCAACAAGAGGCCCCCCTGTAAGCCTCTCCGAGCCGAGCCCATGTGGTTAATGTTGGAAATATGCCCTAGAGGAAATAATAAATTAGTTATTATTATATTCCTATGTTCGTGATAATCATTTATTATCCATGATATAATTGTATTGAATGAAAACATAGATACATGTGTGGATGCATGGACAAAACAATGTCCCTAGCAAGCCTCTAGTTGGCTATTCAGTTCATCAAGGATAGTCAAGGTTTTCTGACTATGTGCAAGTGTTGTCACTTGATAACTCGATCACATCATTAGGAGAATCATGTGATGGACTAGACCCAAACTATGAATGTAGCATATTGATCGTGTCATTTTGTTGCTATTGTTTTCTGCGTGTCAAGTATTTATTCCTATGACCATGAGATCATATAACTCACTGGCGCCGAAGGAATACCTTGTGTGTATCAAACGTCGCAACGTAACTGGGTGACTATAAAGGTGCTCTACAGGTATCTCCGACGGTGTCCGTTGAGTTAGTATGGATCAAGACTGGGATTTGTCACTCCGTGTGATGGAGAGGTATCTCGGGGCCCACTCGGTAATACAACATCACACACAAGCCTTGCAAGCAATGTGACTAAGTGTAAGTCACAGGATCTTGTATTAAGGAATGATTAAAGAGACTTGCCGGTAACGAGGTTGAAATAGGTATGCGGATATCGACGATCGAATCTCGGGCAAGTAACATACTGAAGGACAAAGGGAATGACATATGGGATTATATGAATCCTTGGCACTGAGGTTCGACCGATAAGAGCTTCGGAGGATACGTAGGATCCAATATGGGCATTCAGGTCCCGCTATTGGATATTTACCGAGGAGTCTCTCGGGTCATGTCTACATAGTTCTCGAACCCGCAGGTTCTGCACACTTAAGGTTCGATGATGTTTTAGTATAGTTGAGTTATATGTGTGGTTACCGAAAGTTGTTCGGAGTACCGGATGAGATCACGGACATCACGAGGGTTTCCGGAATGGTCCAGAAACAAAGATTGACATATAGGATGGTTTCATTTGGTCACCGGAAAGTTTCAGGCAATTCTGGTAGTGTACCGGGAGTGACGAATGGGTTCCGGCAGTTCACCAGGAGGGGCCCACCCACCCGGGAGTGAGCCCAAGGCACTAGGGTGACGCCACTAGTACTTAGTGTGCTTGTGGAGTCAGCCCAAGGGGCCCATGGCGCCACATAAGAAAATGCCAAAAGAAAATAAAAGAAAAAGGGAAAGAGGGAGGTGGAAAGGAAGAGGAGGACTCGTCCTTCCCAATCCGAATTGGAGGAGGAGTCCTCCTCCTCCCTTGGCCGGCGCACCCTTGAGGCCTTGTGCCTCAAGGATATCCCTCCCCCCCCCTACTATATATATTGGTGGTTTAGGGATGCTTTGAGACACAACTTTGCCACGTGCAACTCAAACCTATTCCACATAGTTTTGCCTCTAGATCGGATTTCTGCGGAGCTCGGGCAGAGCCCTGGCGGAGTAGATCATCACCACCACCGGCGCATCGTCGCGCTGCTGGAGAACTCATCTACTTCTCCATCTTGCTTGCTGGATCAAGAAGGCCAAGATCATCGTCGAGCTGTACATGTGCTGAACGCGGAGGTGTCGTCCGTTCGGCACTAGATCGGCACGGATCATGGGACGGATCGCGAGACGGTTCATGGGACGGATCGCGGGACGGTTCGTGGGACGGTTCGAGGGACGTGAAGATGTTCCACTACATCAACCGTGTTTCTTAACGCTTCCCGCTGTGCGATCTACAAGGGTACCTAGATCTAATCTCCACACGTAGATGGACATCACCATGATAGGTCTTCGTGTGCATAGGAATTTTTTTGTTTCCCATGCAAAGTTCCCCAACAGTGGCATCATGAGCTAGGTTCATCCGTAGATGTTATCTCGAGTAGAACACAAAAGATTTTGTGGACGGTGATGTTCGATTTGCTGTCATCCTTAGTCTTTTCTCGATTCGGTGGTATTGTTGGATTGAAGCGGCCCGGACCGACATAACTCGTACGCTTACGAGAGACTAGTTTCATCGATTGACATGCAACCTCGTTGCATAAAGATGACTGGCGGGTGTTGGTTTCTTCAACTTTAGTTGAATTGGTTTTGACCGAGGCGGTCCTTGAGAGGTTAAATAGCAATTTTCACATCTCCGTTGTGGTTTTTGCGTAAGTAAGATGCGATCATACTAGATACCCATAGCAGCCACGTAAAACATGCAACAACAAATTAGAGGACGTCTAACTTGTTTTTGCAGGGTATGCTTGTGATATGATATGGACAATGACGTGATGTGATATATTGGATGTATGAGATGATCATGTTGTAATAGTTAATATCGACTTGCACGTCGATGCTACGGCAACCGGCAGGAGCCATAGGGTTTTCTTTAAACTAACGTTTGTGTTTGCAGATGCGTTTACTATATTGCTAGGTCGTAGCTTTAGTAGTAATAGCATAGATAGCACGACAACCTCGATGGCGACACATTGATGGACATCATGATGATGGAGATCATGGTGTGGCGCCAGTGACAAGAAGATCATGCCGGTGCTTGAGTGATGGAGATCAAGAAGCGCAAGATCATGGCCATATCATGTCACTTCTGAATTGCATGTGATGTTAATCCTTTTATGTACCTTATTTTGCTTAGAACGACGGTAGAATTATAAGGTGATCTCTCACTAAAATTTCAAGACGAAATTTTGTTCTCCCTGACCGTGTGTACCGTTGCGAAAGTTCGTCGTCTCGAGACACCACGTGATGATCGGGTGTGATAGACTCAACGTTCACATACAACGGTTGCAAAACAGTTGCATGCGCGGAACACTCGGGTTAAACTTGACGAGCCTAGCATGTGCATACATGGCTTCAGAACACATGAGACCGAAAGGTCGAGCATGAATCATATAGTTGATATGATTAGCATAGAGATACTTACGACTCAAACTATTCTCAACTCACGTGATGATCGGACTTGAGTTAGTGAATTTGGATCGTGTACCACTCAAATGACTAGAGAGATATACTTTTTGAGTGGGAGTTTAGCAAGTAATTTGATTAGTTAAACTCTAATTATCATGAACATAGTCAAAAGGTCTTTGCGAATTATGATGTAGCTTGCGCTATAGCTCAACTGTTTTTTATATGTTACTAGAGAAAATTTAGTTGACAGATGATAGTAGCAACTTTGCGGACTGAGTCCGTCAAACTGAGGATTGTCCTCATTGTTGTGTAGAAGGCGTATGTCCTTAATGCACCACTCGGTGTGCTGCACCTCGAGCGTCGTTTGTGGATGGTGCGAACATCTGACATACACGTTTTTGATGACTACGTGATAGTTCAGTGCGTAATACTTAATGGCTTAGAAGCAAGGCGCCGAAGACGTTTTGAAACGTCACGGAACATAAGAGATGTTCTAAGAGATGAAATTGAGATTTCATGCTCGTTCCCTTGTTGAGAGCTATGAGACCTCCGACAAGATTCTTTGTCTACAAAGTAAAGGAGAAAAGCTCAATCGTTGAGAATGTTCTCAGATTGTCTGAGTACTGCAATTGCTTGAATCAAGTTGGAGTTAATCTTCTAGATGAAATAGTGATGGTTCTCCAAAGTCACTTCCACTAAGCTGCTAGAGCTTCGTGATGTACTATAACATATCAAGGATAGATATTATGATCCTTGAGCGATTTGCAATGTTTGACACTGCGAAAGTAGAAATCAAGAAGGAGCATCAATTGTTGATGGTTGGTAAAACCACTAGTTTCAAGAAGGGAAAGGGCTAGAAGGGACACTTCATGAAATGGCAAACCAGTTGCTGCTCTAATGAAGAAACCCAAGATTGAACCCAAACCCGAGACTAAGTGCTTTTTTTATGAGGGGAACGGTCACTGAGGCGGAGCTACCCTAGATGCTTGGTAGATAAGAAGGCTGGCAAAGTCGACAGAAGTATATTTGATATACATGATATTGATGTGTACTTTACTAGTACTCCTAGTAGCACGAGGGTATTGGATACCGGTTCGATTGCTAAGTGATTAGTAACTCAAAATGAAAGCAACGGAATAGACGGAGACTAGCTAAAGGCGAGGTGACGATAAGGGTTAGAAGTGTTTCCAAGGTTGATGTGCTCAAACATCGCACGCTTCCTCTACCACCGGGATTGGTTTTAAAACCTGATTAATTGTTATTTGGTGTTTGCGTTGAGCATGAACATGATTGGATCATGTTTATTTCAATACAATTATTCATTTCAAGAGAATAATGGTTATTCTATTTGCTTGAGTAATTACCTTCAATGGTTTATTGAATCTCGATCGTAGTGTTACACATGTTCATATTATTGGTGCCAAAAGATACAAAGTAATAATGATAGTACCACTTACTTGTGGCACTGCCGCTCGAGTCATGTTGGTATAAAATGCATGAAGAAGCTCCATGCTAATGGATCTTTGTACTCACTCATTTTTGAAATGTTTGAGACATGCAAACCATACCTATTGGTATTAACGCATGAAGAAACTCCATGTAGATGGATCATTTGGACTCGCTTGATTTTGAATCACTTGAGACATGCAAAACATACCACATGGAATAAGAGAGTAACTTGTTGGGAGTGATACATTTCAATGTGTGCAATCCAATGAGTGCTGAGACACGCAGTGGATATCGTTATAATCTTACTTCACTGACGATTTGAGTAGATACAGGAGTATTTACTTGATGAATCACAAGTCTGAAATATTGAAAAGTTCAAAGCTATTTTAGAGTGAAGATCGTCATGACAAGAGGAAATTGTTTTTGGTACACAGTTAAGATCGTCGTGTCAATATCTGAGTTGCGAGTTTTTGGTACACAGTTAAGACAATGTGGAAATTGTTTCACAATTTATGCCACCTAGAACACCATAGTGTTATGGTGTGTCTAAACATCACAACCGCGCCCTATTTGATATGGTGCATACTATGATGTCTCTTATCGAATTACCACTATCATTTATGGGTTATGCATGAGAGACAACCGCATTCACTTTAAATAGGGCACCGCGCATTTTCGTTGAGATGACACAATATAGACTATGGTTTGTAGAAACCTAAGCTGTCGTTTCTTGAAAGTTTGGCGCTGCGACGCTTATGTGAAAAAGTTTAAGACTGATAAGCTCGAACCCAAAGCGGATAAAAGCATCTTCATAGGGTATCCAAAACAGTTGGATACATCTCCTATCTCAGATCCGGAAGCAAAGTGTTTGTTTCTAGAAACGGATCCTTTCTCGAGGAAAGGTTTCTCTCAAAGAATCGAGTGGGAGGGTGGTGGAACTTTATGAGGTTAGTGAACCGTCACTTCAACCAGTGTGTAGCAGGGCACAGTAAGTTGTTCCTGTGGCTCCTACACCAATTGAAGTGGAAACTGATGATGGTGATCACTGAGATTCGGATCAAGTTACTACAAACCTCCTAGGTCGACAAGGTCACGTACTACTACAGAGTGGTACGGTAACCCTGTCTTGGAGGTCATGTTGTTGAATAACAATGAACCTACGAACTATGGAGAAGCGATGGTGGGCCCGGATTCCGACAAATGGCTGGAGGCCATGAAATCCGAGAGAGGATCCAAGTATGAAAAGAAAGTGTAGACTTTGGAAGAACTACTTGATGGTCGTACGACTCTTAAGTAAAGATGAATCTTTGAAAGAAAGACAGACGATGATGGTGAAAAGTCACCATTAAGAAAAGCTCGACTTGTCGCAAGGATGTTTTTGACAAGTTCAAAGAGTTGACTATGATGAGACTTTCTCACTCGTAGCGATGCTAAAATTCTGTTGGAATTATGTTAGTAGTTGCTACATTATGTATGAAATATTGCACATAGGATGTCAAATCATTGTTTCCTCGACGGTTTCCTTGAGGAAAGGTTGTATGTGATACAACCAGAAGGTTTCGTCAATCCTAAGGATGCTAACAAGGATGCAAGCTCCAGCGATCCTTCTATGGACTGGTGCAAGCATCTCGGAGTTGGAATATACGCTTTGATGAGACGATCAAAGCTTTTGGGTTTATACAAGGTTTATGAGAAACTTGTATTTCCAAAGAAGTGAGTGGGAGCACTATAAAATTTATTATAAGTATATGTGGTTGACATATTGTTCATCGGAAGTAATGTAGAATTTCTGTGAAGCATAAAAGGTTGTTTGAATAGAGTTTTTTTCAAAGGAAGACCTGGATAGAGCTATTTGAACATTAAGCATCAAGATCTATAGAGATAGATCAAAACACTTAATGGAACTTCCAATGAAATGCATGCCTCGACAAGTTTTTGAAGGAGTTCAAAATAGATCAGCAAAGAAGGAGTTCTTGGCTGTGTTGTAAGGTGTGAATTTGAGTAAGACTCAAAACCCGACCATGACAGAAGAAAGAGAAAGGACGAGGGTCGTCCCCTATGCCATAGCCATAGACTCTTAAGTATGCCATGTTGTGTACCGCACCTAGTGTGTCCCTTGCCACAAGTCTGTTAAGAGGTACACAGAGTGATCCAGGATTGAATCACTAAAACAGTGGTCCAAGTTATCCTTATTAAATTAATGAACTAAGGAATTTTTCTCGATTATGGAGGTGGTTAAAGGGTTCGTCATAAAGGGTTACGTTGATGCAAGATTTGACACTAATCATAATAACTCTGAGTAGTAAAACGGATTCGTATAGTAGAGTAGATATTTGGAGTATTTCTGAATAGCACGTAGTAGCAGCATCTATAAGATGACATAAAGATTTGTAAAGCACAGACGGATATGAAAGATTCAAAACAGTTGACTAAAGCCTCTCTCACAAGCAAGACGTGATCAAACCCCGGAACCATATGGGTGTCGGATTCGTTAAAATCACATAGTGATGTGAACTACATTATTGACACTAGTGCAAGTGGGAGACTTTTGGAAATATGCCCTAGAGGCAATAATAAATTAGTTATTATTATATTTCTTTGTTCGTCATAATATTTTATTATCCATGCTATAATTGTATTGAATTAAAACATAGATACATGTGTGGATGCATGGACAAAACAATTTCCCTAGCAAGCCTCTAGTTGGCTAGCTAGTTGATCAAGGATAGTCAAGGTTTTCTGCCTATGTGCAAGTGTTGTCACTTGATAACTGGATTACATCATTAGGAGAATCATGTGATGGACTAGACCCAAACTATGAACGTAGCATATTGATCGTGTCATTTTGTTGCTATTGTTTTCTGCGTGTCATGTATTTATTCCTATGACCATGAGATCATATAACTCACTGGCGCCGGAGGAGTACCTTGTGTGTATCAAATGTTGCAACGTAACTGGGTGACTATAAAGGTGCTCTACAGGTATCTCCGAAGGTGTCGGTTGAGTTAATATGGATGAAGATTGGGATTTGTCACTCCGTGTGACGGAGAGGTATATCGGGGCCCACTCGGTAATACAACATCACACACAAGCCTTGCAAGCAATGTGACTAAGTGTAAGTCACGGGATCTTGTATTACGGAACGAGTAAAGATACTTGCCGTAACGAGATTGAAATAGGTATGCGGATACCAATGATCGAATCTCGGGCAAGTAACATACCGAAGGACAAAGGGAATGACATACGGGATTATTTGAATCCTTGGCACTGAGGTTCAACCGGTAAGATCTTTGGAGAATATGTAGGATCCAATATGGGCATCCAGGTCCCGCTATTGGATATTGACCGAGGAGTCTCTCGGGTCATGTCTACATAGTTCTCGAACCTGGAGGGTCTGCACACTTAAGGTTCGATGATGTTTTAGTATAGTTGAGTTACATTTGTGGTTACCGAATGTTGTTCGGAGTCCCGGATGAGATCATGGACGTAACGAGGGTTTCTAGAATGGTCCGGAAATGAAGATTGATATATAGGATGGTTTCATTTGGTCACCGGAAAGTTTTGGGTAATTCTGGGAGTGTAGCAGGACTGACGAATGGATTCCGGTAGTTCACCGGGAGGGCCCCACCCACCCGGGAGTGAGCCCAAGGCACTAGGGTGGCGCCACAAGTCCATAGTGTGCTGGTGGAGTCAGCCCAAGGGGCCCATGGCGCCACATAAGAAAATACCAAAAGAAAATAAAAGAAAAAGGGGAAGAGGTAGGTGGGAAGGAAGAGTAGGACTCCTCCTTCCCAAACCGAATTGGAGGAGGAGTCCTCCTCCTCCCTTGACCGACGCACCCTTGAGGCCTTGTGCCTCAAGGCTAGCCCTCCCCCTCCCTCCTATATATATTGGTGGTTTAGGGCTGACTTGAGACACAACTTTGCCACGTGCAACTCAAACCTATCCCACATAGTTTTGCCTCTAGATCGGATTTCTGCGGAGCTCGGGCGGAGCCGTGCAAGAGTAGAACATCACCACCACCGGCGCGCTGCAACAAAAGACCTTCCAATGGCACGATAAATAGGCACGTTGATTGAGAATACTTGACTTGATCCTTCTGCTGCCGCTAGACCTTAAGGGACTTCCTAGGCAAGTATGCAAAGGATTTCCCCCGTGGCCTTGGAGCCTTGCGTTGGTGTTCCCTCGAAGCGGAAAGGGTGATGTAGCGTAGCGGTGGTAAGTATTTCCCTCAGTTTGAGAACCAAGGTATCGATCCAGTGGAGGAGTATCACAAGAGCCTGCACAAACACAAAAAAGCTTGCTCCCAACGCTATGAAGGGGTTGTCAATCCCTTATAGATTGTTTGCCAAGTGAGAACTGAAACCAACAAAGTAACAAAGCAAAGTAAAAGCGGAGGTGTAAACGATGGAAGTGAATAGACCCGGGGGCCGTAGTGTTTACTAGTGGCTTCTCTCATGAAAGCAAGTAGACGGTGGGTGAACAAATTACAGTCAAGCAATTGATAGAACCGCGCAAAGTCGTGACGATATCTATGGCAGTGATTATATCTATAGGCATCACGTCCAAAACAAGTAGACCGATACTTTCTGCATCTACTACTATAACTCCACACGTCGACCGCTATCCAGCATGCATCTAGTGTATTAAGTCTATAAGAACAGAGTAACGCCTTAAGCAAGATGACATGATGTAGAGGGATAATCTCAAACCAATGATGAAAACCCCATCTTTTTACCCTTGATGGAAACTACTTAATGTGTGCCTTGCTGCCCCTACTATCACTGGGAAAGGTCACCACATGGTAGAACCCAAAACCAAGCACTTATCCCATTGCAAGAATCGTAGATCTAGTTGGCCAAACAAAACCCAAGACTCGGAAAGACTTACAAGGATATCAAATCATGCATACAAGAAATCAGCAAAGACTCAAATATATATCATAGATAATCTGATCACAAATCCACAATTCATCGGATCTCGACAGACACACCGCCAAAGAAGATTACATCGGATAGATCTCCATGAAGATCATGGAGAACTTTGTATTGAAGATCCAAGAGAGAGAAGAAGCCATCTAGCTACTAACTACAGACCCGTAGGTCTGAAGTGAACTACTCACGAGTCATTGGAGGGGCGATGATGATGATGAAGAAGCCCTCCAACTCCAAAGTCCCCTCCGGCAGGGCGCCGGGAAGGGTCTCCAGATGAGATCTCGCGGAAACGGAAGCTTGCGGCGGCGGAAAAGTATTTTCGAGGCTCCCCTGATTTTTTGCTGAATTTTTGGGAATATATAGGCCAAGGATCTAGGTCAGGGGGCGGCCAGGGAGGCCACAAGCCCTGACACCGCTGCTTCCCCCTGGTGGCGAAGTGGGAGCTTGTGGGCTCCCTCGAGCCCACCTGGCTTGGCCCAGAGGCCCCCTGATCTTCTTTCGTTCGGGAAAAAATCATTTCGGGGTTTTTATTCCGTTTGGACTCCGTTCCAAAATCAGCTCCGAAAAGTGTCAAAAAAACAGAAAAAACAAGAACTGGCACTTGGCACTGAATTAATAAGTTAGTCCCAAAAAAGATATAAAAGGTACATAAAACATCCAAAGATGACAAGATAACAGCGTGAAACCATCAAAAATTATAGATACGTTTGACACGTATCAAGCATCCCCAAGCTTAACTCCTGCTCGTCCTTGAGTAGGGAAGTGATAAAGAATGAATTTTTGATGCTTTCATGATACCTAGCATAGGTGTCCTTTGTAATTCCTCTTATGTGACGTGAATGTTTAGATCCATTAGATTCAAAACAATAGTTTTCTATTGACGTGGAAACAATAACAATTCAAGCAAACTAGCAAGGTTATCATGAACTTTCAAATAACAAGGCCAAAAGAAAGTTATCCCTACAAAAGCATATAGTCTGGCTATGCTCTATCATCATTGCACAACAAATTTAAATCATGCACAACCCCGGTATTGGCCAAGTAATTGTTTCACACCTTTACTTTCTCAAACCTTTTCAACTCTCACGCAATACATGAGCGTGAGCCATGGTTATAGCACTATAGATGGTGTGGAGTGTGGTGGAGGTTGCAAGACAAAAAAGGAGAAGATAGTCACATTAACTAGGCATATCAATGAGCTATGGAGATGCTCATCAATAGATATCAATGTGAATGAGTAGGGATTGCCATACAAATTATGCACTAGAGCTACGAGTATGTGAAAGCTCTTAAAGAAATCTAGTGGGTGTGCATCCAACTTGCTTGCTCACGAAGACCTAAGGCAATTTTGAGGAAGCCTATCATTGGAATATACAAGCCAAGTTATATAATGAAAATTTCCCACTAGCTATATGGTGGTGACAAAACGAGAGACTCTCAATCATGAAGATCATGGTGCTTAATATGCACAAGTGTGGAAAAAGTGGTAGCATTGTCCCTTCTCTCTTGTTCTCTCATTTTTTTTATTTATTTATTTGGTGGGCTCTTTGGCCTCTTTTTTTTGGTGGGCTTCTTTGGCCTCTTTTATTTCCTCACATGGGACAATGCTCCATTAATGATGATCGTCACACTTTCAACTCAAAACTTAGAGAAACTATGACTCTATATGGAATGCCTTCGGTAGTGTACCGTGTCAATGATCTAGCATGGCATAGACATCAATGGAAACATCATGCTAGCTATCTTACGATCATGCAATGGCAATGTAGACGTGGTGGCACATGTCATGGTGGTAGTTGCATGGCAATATATCTCGGAATGACTTTGAAAAAGCCATAGTAGGTAGGTATGGTGCGTGTTTTGAGGGAGGCTAATGGTGGGTTTTGTGCACCGGCGAAAGTTGCACAACACTAAGAAGATAGTGATGGTGGTAGGTGAAAGTGCATCTAAACCATGGACTCAACATTAGTCATGAAGAACTCATATACTTGTTGCAAAAAATTTATTAGTAATCGAAACAAAGCATTCAACGCATACTCCTAGGGGAAGGGTTGGTAGGTATAAACCATCGCGTGATCCCGACCGCCACGCAAAGGATGACAACCAATATACTAATCATGCTCAGATTTCATCACATAGCGGTTCACCATACGTGCATGCTACGGGAATCACTAACTTCAACACAAGTATTTCTAGATACACAACACCTTACTAGCATGACTTCAATATTACCATAGCCACAACTCAAAACTAATTGAGATGAATCAAACTTCTCTAACTATTTGATGCACATGAAGGTGGAAGTTTTCGTATCCCTTTGGATAACTACCCCTTTTGAGACTACTTTCAAATCATAGATCAACTACCAAGCCACGCACCACTGCGCTCTAAAAGATATAAGTGAAGCACATAGAGCAAAAGTATATAGCTCAAAAGATATAAGTGAAGCACATGTGAGCTGAATTGTCTACCAAAACATATAAGTGAAGCTCGACAAAATCATGGTGTGTGTATGTTTCTCTCTCTAGGTGTGCAGCAAGGATGATTGTGACACAACAAAAATAAAAGACTCCTACGATACAAGACGCTCCAAGCAAAAACACATAACATGTGCTGAATAAAAATATAGCCCCAAGTAACGTTACCGATGGATTGAAGACGAAAGAGGGGATGCCTTCCCGGGGCATCCCCAAGCTTAGGCTTTTATGGCATCCTTGAATCTCTCGGGGATGCCTTGGGCATACCCAAGCTTGAGCTCTTGCAACTCTTTATCTTTTTGTCCATAATAACTTCACCCAAAACTTGAAAACTTCACAACACGAAACTTCAACAGAAACTCGTGATAACATTAGTATGAGAAAGCAAACCACCACTTCCTTAGGTACTGTAGCAAACTTAAATTCTACTTGTGCTGATGTTGGGTTACTGTACTTTCAATCTTCCATGGCTAATACCCCCCGATACTATCCATAGTTTCATTAAAATAAGCAACCAACACAACAAAAACAGAATCTGTTAACAGCAGACCAGTCTGTAGCAATCTGTCTATTTCGTATACCTCTGGTACTTCAAAAATTCGGTACAATTACGAAGGTCTGAAGAATTTGCGTAGCAATCAGCAGGAAAAAGAATCAACTCAAAAGCTCTTACAGAAGAAAAAAAATTCTTTTCGTGAGAAGAAAGTTTCTATCTTTTCCAGCATGACCAAACGATCATCCCCAAGACTAATCATAACGGTTTTGCTTGGCACAAACGCAAAAAGAAACACAAAAAACACAAGCATAATAGAATTATGAAAGTGTGGAAAATACAAAATAGAAAGAAAAAGGATAGATTCGTTGGATTGCCTCCCAACAAGCGCTATTATTTAACGCCCTTAGCTAGGCATCAATGATGCTCACACAAAAGACAAGAGTTGAAGCACAATGAGAGCATCATAAAGCATATGGCTAGCACATTTAAGTCTAACCCACTCCCTCTGCATAGGGATTTTATAGGAAAACAAATTGGAAAGACAACCAATAGTTACCAAAAGCAAGGAAGAAGATAGAGACAAGAGCAATTTCAACATAACGAGAGGTGATTTAGTGGTATGAAATTTTCTACCACCATATTTTCCTCTCTCATAATAACTACATGTGGGATCATATTCGAATTCAACAATGTAACTATCACATAGGATATTCTTTTCATGATCCACATGCATGCAAAGTTGACGCTCTTCAAAAATAGTGGGATTATCATCAACTAAAGTCATGACTTCTCGAAACCCACTTTCAATATTATTGCAAATATCATATTCATCATGAGGTTTGAACAAATTTTCAAGATCATAAGAAAGATGATTACCCCAATCATGATTATTGCAACAAGTAGGAGACATAGCAAAACTAGCATCCCCAAGCTTAGGGTTTTGCATATTTTTAGCATGATTTTCACTAATAGGATTTATAGTGAAACCATTGCAATCATGCTTTTCATCCAAGGAGCCCTCGTGAATCTCTTCATAAATTTCTTCCTCACAATTTTCAGATTCACGCATCTCAAGCAAAACTCCATAAAGATAGTCAAGTGCCCTCAACTCACTAGCAATTCGTTCCACATAGGTGGGTCTCTTAAAGAGATTAGCAAGTGGATGAGGATCCATATCACTAGATTTTCAGCAAGCGAACATGCAAGCATATTGAAGGCACATAGCACACAAGCAACGGGAAGGCAAACAAGAGAAAAGGGCGACCGAAAACGGCAAAAGGCAAAAGGCAAAAGAAAATGGCAAAGGAGAAAGGCAAAGGAGAAAGGCAAATGAAAGTGGCAAATGTGAAGTGGGGGAGAGGAGAACGAGGGGCAACTGGCAACAAAAGTAAATGCAAGAGATGAGTTTGTTAGACCTACTTGGATAGATCTTGATTTCTCCTCCCCGGAAACGGCGCCAGAAATACTTCTGCTACTGCAACAAAAGACCTTCCAATGGCGCCAGAAATAGGCACATTGACGGAGAATACTTGACTTGATCCTTCTGCTGCCGCTAGACCTTAAGGGACTTCCTAGGCAAGTATGCAAAGGATTTCCCCCGTGTCCTTGGAGCCTTGCGTTGGTGTTCCCTCGAAGCGGAAAGGGTGATGTAGCGTAGCGGTGGTAAGTATTTCCCTCAGTTTGAGAACCAAGGTATCGATCCAGTGGAGGAGTATCACAAGAGCCTGCACAAACACAAAAAAGCTTGCTCCCAACGCTATGAAGGGGTTGTCAATCCCTTATAGATTGTTTGCCAAGTGAGAACTGAAACCAACAAAGTAACAAAGCAAAGTAAAAGCGGAGGTGTAAACGATGGAAGTGAATAGACCCGGGGGCCGTAGTGTTTACTAGTGGCTTCTCTCATGAAAGCAAGTAGACGGTGGGTGAACAAATTACAGTCAAGCAATTGATAGAACCGCGCAAAGTCGTGACGATATCTATGGCAGTGATTATATCTATAGGCATCACGTCCAAAACAAGTAGACCGATACTTTCTGCATCTACTACTATAACTCCACACGTCGACCGCTATCCAGCATGCATCTAGTGTATTAAGTCTATAAGAACAGAGTAACGCCTTAAGCAAGATGACATGATGTAGAGGGATAATCTCAAACCAATGATGAAAACCCCATCTTTTTACCCTTGATGGAAACTACTTAATGTGTGCCTTGCTGCCCCTACTATCACTGGGAAAGGTCACCACATGGTAGAACCCAAAACCAAGCACTTATCCCATTGCAAGAATCGTAGATCTAGTTGGCCAAACAAAACCCAAGACTCGGAAAGACTTACAAGGATATCAAATCATGCATACAAGAAATCAGCAAAGACTCAAATATATATCATAGATAATCTGATCACAAATCCACAATTCATCGGATCTCGACAGACACACCGCCAAAGAAGATTACATCGGATAGATCTCCATGAAGATCATGGAGAACTTTGTATTGAAGATCCAAGAGAGAGAAGAAGCCATCTAGCTACTAACTACAGACCCGTAGGTCTGAAGTGAACTACTCACGAGTCATTGGAGGGGCGATGATGATGATGAAGAAGCCCTCCAACTCCAAAGTCCCCTCCGGCAGGGCGCCGGGAAGGGTCTCCAGATGAGATCTCGCGGAAACGGAAGCTTGCGGCGGCGGAAAAGTATTTTCGAGGCTCCCCTGATTTTTTGCTGAATTTTTGGGAATATATAGGCCAAGGATCTAGGTCAGGGGGCGGCCAGGGAGGCCACAAGCCCTGACACCGCCGCCTCCCCCTGGTGGCGGAGTGGGAGCTTGTGGGCTCCCTCGAGCCCACCTGGCTTGGCCCAGAGGCCCCCTGATCTTCTTCCATTCGGGAAAAAATCATTTCGGGTTTTTTATTCCGTTTGGACTCCGTTCCAAAATCAGATTCGAAAAGAGTCAAAAAAAAACAGAAAAAAACAGGAACTGACACTTGGCACTGAATTAATAAGTTAGTCCTAAAAAAGATATAAAAGGTACATAAAACATCCAAAGATGACAAGATAACAGCGTGAAACCATCAAAATTATAGATACGTTTGAGACGTATCACGCGCCGTCGCGCTTCCGGAGAACCCATCTACTTCTCTGTCTTCCTTGCTTGATCAAGAAGGCTGAAATCATCGTCAAGTTGTACGTGTGCTGAACACGGAGGTGTCGTCCGTTCGGCACTAGATCGGAACGGATCGTGGGACGGTTCGTGGGACGGTTCGAGGGACGTGAAGTGTCACACCCTGTTTTTCACCCCAAGTATTCTATGTTGCAAAAATTAGAGCTTGTTAAAACTTTTTAAAATAATGTTGTGAGTGCAATGTCAGCCCTTGTATGAGTGAATGCTTTCTTGCTTGATGACTCAAACCCATGAAAAACTTCGTATTTTGCTCTCTTCAAAAACCCTTTTTTTCCTTTATATCAAGATCACCTTCATCATGTTGGGATACACTACTAGCTCATGAAGCCAAGTGGCACTTCCAACCAAAGTTGGTGATCTGATCCAAATATTATTTTCATTCATTAAAAACATTAATTGGTGATTTAAAATATTATTTTCCTATTTTATATCTATGTTTGTTTCTCAGGCCAATAATGATATTTCCACAAGGAAAATTGCTTTCCTGCCT
Source organism: Hordeum vulgare subsp. vulgare (assembly GCF_904849725.1). Lineage (NCBI taxonomy): Eukaryota > Viridiplantae > Streptophyta > Magnoliopsida > Poales > Poaceae > Hordeum > Hordeum vulgare. The sequence goes on along the minus strand of NC_058524.1, from coordinate 376,932,571 downwards.
TAGAAAATTCTGAGTAAATTCATGGAAGCTCAGAAGGACATATATTTTCCATATATAAGATTTTCTACCCTATTTTATATTAATATTATTTGAGTAAAACCCTGAAAACCATTTCTGTCTGTTTTAGCTTTTTGAGATGTTTCCAAAGGAAATGATCTCAATAAATTCCCATAAAATTACAGGAGCCCTCCCAAGCCATATTAGGTGCTCACATAAAATATCACCTTGATCCAAGGTGGGGAAGTGCACGTAATGAGCCCAAAACCCTCTCTGTCCAGAGAAGAGTTGGAACAACTCTACATTGCAAAGTTTCTCCAATGGAGCTGAAACTTTGCAGAGGTGTTTGACACCACAAATGAGGACTCCACACCAAAGATGGGATTTGTGAGACTCTGATTGGCCACACTTCCTTTATAAAGGACAGTACTGGTCATTTTGAGACATTTTCAAGTTTACAAAGTCAAACTTGTTCAATGGAGCTCAGATTTGGTGGAACCCCATGTTTTTACCCCAAGATCAAACCTGTTAAGTTTCATTTACAGTGGTGGGGTGGAAGCACCCCAAGTCACTGTTGAACACCTACTGACAGGAAGGTAAAAACCCTCCTAGCCACTGTTTTACCCAATGCCAAGGACCCAAACTTGGTGGGTTAGAGCACCAGAACACCTTGAGCACCCAGTCAATCAGCCCCTCCCCAACTCCAAGCACAAGTGACAAGAACTCCAATTTGAGTTGCAGGGCAGTACTGGCAACACTAGTGTTCCTTGCTCCCTTGACCAGCTCGAGCTCCCACTAAGCCACAACGGCTAGGTGCACTCCCAGCAACACTCAAGACATGGAGGACACATCCCTAGTGCCCCAGAGCGAGCCAGCATGCCGTGGCATGCCAAAACTGCGCTCTCGGCCTGCTGCAGAGAGCCACCAGCAAGGGGACGACGCTTCGGTCGGTCCCAACCTCCCCAGTTATGTCCAAACACTCCCCCGACAACCGTTCAGTGCAAAGCTACCCCAGGGACCCTCTCCCCCTCGCGCAAGAGCTCATGCGACGCGTGCCCGTGCGTGCCCGACGCGGCCGAGCATGCACGGTCGCTGCGGCTCGACCCCACTCGCTTTCCCTCTGCGGTCGTTGCACCAGGAGGTCCTAAACCACGTCCCGAACCCATGGTTTCGCGGCCAGCACCTCACTGTGCTCGCACGCGCGCCACGGTGAGTCACCGGCGCGCCCGAGTCGGGTCACCGTCGTTGGCCTATAAATAGGTCCCCCCGGCGCCCCAGGACCCTCCAAGCAGCTTCAGCACAACCAGTATACACTCCCTAGCCACCCAATCGAGCTCGCAGAGCCCCGGTGCTCGAGATCGACCGAGGCCCCTCCGCCTCGGAGCTCCAGTCGATCTCCGGCTACACGTCGGCTCCTGCGCTGCCCGACCTCCCATTACGCTCCCCTTGACACTAGGAACATTTCCCTAACTTTCCCGAGCGAATCCGTGCCCCTAGTCCCTAGTTCAACACCAACCCGAAACCTTTCCGCCACGGGCACCTCGTCGCCGGCGACCCAGACCACCTTCGGTGACGTCCCGACCACGAGCAGGTAGGCGGAGGCACGAGGGACCCGTTCCCGTTCATAGATTGGCCTGAGGACAACGGCAGCCTCGCCGGCGTCCATCTCCACCTCTCTGGCTGGAGGTAGGAGAAGGACCCGACAGGTGGAGCCCACCTGTCGGTGTCCTGGGGCAGCCAGCGCGCGCTGCCGCTGACGCTGACCCAAGGGGCCCGCAGGTCAGGTTTGAACCTGGCCCGCGCGCGCCTGGTGGCCAGGCCTACTGGCTGGGCCGGCTGGATCTGTTCCCCTGGCCCTTTTTCCTTTTATTTTAATCATGTAACTTAAATGATTTTTATAAAAAGATTTAGCTAGTGGAAAAATATAATTCTTCCACCAGTAATTTTCTAAAAATGAGTAGTATTTGATTCTGCAATAGTTGACATTTATCAAAAACAGAAACTATTTTGATATAATAAAATGATATTAAAAAGCACTTGTTTACTTCTGTGTGCTTTTAAATAAATATGCTTAGCTAATAAAACTATAGGAAGCATTTTCCAAAATAATAAACTGAATTTATTCAAGCCTTGCAACATTTTTAAAAGCACTTTGTGATCTGTTTTAGTGAGAGCTAGTATTTATTTATTCCTTTCTCGATGATAGAGTTACCGAGTGACGGAGGATCCAGAGCGCAAGACCTCGAAGACCCCGGATACCTAGCTGACCAAGGCAAGCAGCCTTTTGCCATGACTTAAGTATATAAAATTATGCATGCTAGTATAGCAAGTATTTTCCCGTTGCATGTAATCACAGTGCGTGTTCATCATTGATGTGATGGTACCGGGGGCTTCTTCAAAGCCCTTGCATGTTGATAATGATATTCACATGGCTCCTCGGAGCACAAACATCATGAGCTAACCCTACTATCTATGAGGATCATGCTACTGTCATGTTGATTAGTAAAGTTACAAGATCATTGCATTGAGCTTGACCCTACCCCGTGAGGGTCTTGTTATCACCATGTTGACAAGTAAAAATAGAGCATTTTATCATGAGCATGATGATGAGTTAAATAAAGAGATTATGAAAATCCCGTCGGGTGCCACTAATGCCCGAGGGTGATGATGAGTTGGTGATCACTTTTGGTGAAGTGATGCACCGGCGATTTTGGTGTGAGTATGGCTTCGAAAATGGATTAGATTTATGATGTGTCGACCGTCCCAACCTTACCAGTACGACCACGATACCCCTTTATGGGACGGGGCTTTGTTGATTACTCTGGTCGGTACTAGCAAAGAGCCACATTACTAGTGGCGGGAGTGATCGGTGTCACTCTCGTGATGGGGTCGTGCCAGGTAGAACGACTATGCCATTATTATGAGTTCCAGGCACACCGTTGGTCCCTGCATGGTTGATACAGTCCAGAGTCGGTGCTCGTAAGACGTACAACATGTGGGCTGGGTACCAATCGAGTGGACCTCTTTGTCTAGTATCGTCAGGGGAAAGATGATGATCGGGTACTTACCTCAGGTAAATGTGATATACCGCGAGTCGTGGATGACACGGAAGTTTCCTGTTTCTCGTGGGTCCAGCGTACTACCTCTGCACAGTGTAAACTATTCGAATAGCCGTGTCCACGATCAAGGACAGTTGGGTGGTGCTGCTTAAACTATGTCCTGTTTCCGCATAAACCAAGAGTGTGTGTGTGTGGTGTTAAAAAGGTGTTGTTATGATAATCATAATAATATGATCAAGTTCGGTGACTTGACATATAGGGTAAACCCGGATGGTTTAGCCCTCATTGTTACCTTGAGGTTATGACAAGTCCGATGACTTGGCATATAGGGTGAACCCGGTGTGTTCAACCCTTGTCAGATATGTTGGTATCGGTAACCTGTTCTTAAAAAGGAAATTCTTTAACTTGTTGCATATACCTGATCATGCCACCACATTGCATCCCACTAAAGAAGCATGTTACTGTTATTTCTTACCAAATATATTCATATCATGGGCTGTTTGCGAGTACATTCAAAGTACTCATTGGCTTGCCACTGGTTATGTTATTGACCAGACATGGAAGGACCGGAGTTTGGCGATGAGTACGCCGTTGGAGACGAACCTGCGATCTAGGACGCTTCCAAGTCAGAATGCCTGTAGGTGTAGGCTTGATGGCATGGGCACCGCTTAGCCCTTACGAGTTTCCGCTACTCGATGTATCCGTTTAATTTGGCTTTAGGCCTTGCTCTTGAACCCGACCTTCTGGTCGTTTGATGTAATAATCTCGGTACTTGGATGTAAGACTCTATTATTCAGAATCTGTGTTCAGTGAACATTGATCCTTGGGGTCACTGGGCACGGCGAACTCGACTTGCTAGTCGGGGTCCCCACATGAAGACGTTCCACTACATCAACCGTGTTTCTTAATGCTTCCCGATGTGCGATCTACAAGGGTACGTAGATCTAATCTCCACTCGTAGATGGACATCACCATGATAGGTATTTGTCTGCGTAGGAAATTTTTTGTTTCCCGTGCAACGTTCGCCAACAGTTAAGTGGAGGCGGGTTCCTCCACGGGCGCGTCCCCGCCCTGGAAGCATGAAGGGCGATATGCGCCTTCGGCGTTGCCGCTCCACTGGCAGCTAGCGTAGCTGGGCTGGCCCACCTACCTATCGGTCGCCCTGAGCGCGCAATAGCCTCCCCGGTGGCCCCCTTCTCTGCTTTTTCTTTTTCCACAAAATTCAAAATTCCATAGAAAAATCATTTAAACCCCAATTTGGTTGATTCAAATTTCTGCAGGTCCCTAAAATCAAGACCTATCCAAATATGTGATTTGCACATTTTCCAAGCAACTTATATGTTATTTTCAAGCAACTTCTATGTTATGGTTCAAATCATCTCCAAATGGAGTGAATCCAAATTCGAGAGACGTCTAATATCATATCCTATTTTTGAAGCCTTGGTCAACATTTTTGTATGGCATATTTCTCTTGTAATAAATAAATAGCCTCCTTTTGCTATTTAGCCAGTATTGGAAAATACCTAGTATATTCATATCAACTCCAAGTCGAGTAAAACAACTTCCTAAATAGTTCAAAAATTATACTCTGTTAAATGAGTGCCTCCACTCATTTTTACCATGATATTTTCTGTAGACTTCCTGTAAGATCAACTATTCCTCCTTTCATCCATTTAAAATTCTTTGATGATCCAAACCTCCTATGGCAAGCTTCACGTATTTTTCTTATGACCAGAGAGGTCTAACAAAAATATAACTTCCATTTTTATAGCACTTTTGTTCTGCTTGTTGTGTGGCTGACTGTGATTGTTTCCAATGATAGTTGACGAGTAGATGGTGTACTCGGAGTTGGATCGGAAGACCACGAACACCCCGAGGACTTATGAGAGCAAAGGGAGGCAGCCCTTTGACCATGTTTGAGGAAATACTATATTGCATGCTAGTAGAGAAACTATTTCCGTTGCATATGATCATGAATAATAGGTAAATCATCGATATGATGTTTCTGATGGCTCCTCCGGAGCACTTGCATTTTGAGCATGATCCTACCACCTATGAGGGTCACGCTAATATCACGTTGACAAGTAGAGCTAAACAAAGTAGTAGCATGAGCATAATGATGGTAAATATCAAAGGTTCATGAAAACCCCGTCACGTGCCATGCTACTTCTCAAAAAACAGCGCCAGAAATTCACACGTTGACGGAGACTCGGCTTGCGTTGGTTTTTCCCTTGAAGAGGAAAGGGTGATGCAGCACAGGAGCAGTAAGTATTTCCCTCAGTTTGAGAACCAAGGTATCTATCCAGAAGGATGGTCTCGTCAAGTCCAGAGTACCTTCACAAACACAAACAAGCTTGCACCCAACGCTTCAAAGGGGTTGTCAATTCCTTCAAGATTGTTTGCAAAAGTGAGATCCGAAGGCAGAAAGTGCAACGAAGTAAAAAGTGTAAGGCTGAAAATATGGTGTGGAGTAGACCCGGGGGCCATAGTGTTCACTAGAGGCTTCTCTCAAAATAGCAAGTATTATGGTGGGTGAACAAATTACTGTCGAGCAATTGATAGAACCGCGCAAAGTCATGATGATATCTAAGGCAATGATCATACATACAGGCATCACGCCCGAGACAAGTAGACCAATACTTTCTGCATCTACTACTATTACTCCACACATCGACCACTATCCAGCATGCATCTGGTGTATTGAGTTCATGACGAACAGAGTAACGCCTTAAGCAAGATGACATGATGTAGAGGGATAATCTCAAACCAATGATGAAAACCCCATCTTTTTACCCTTGATGGCAACAACATGATGCATGCCTCGCTACCCCTTCAGTCACTGGGTGAGGTCACCGCACGGTATGAACCCAAAACCAAGCACTTATCCCAATGCAAGAATCATAGATCTAGTTGGCCAGACAAAACCCACAACTCGAAGAGAATTACAAGGATATGAAATCATGCATAAGAGAGATCAGAAGAAACTCAAATAAGATTCATAGATAATCTGACCATAAATCCACAATTCATCGGATCTCGGCAAACACACTGCAAAAGAAGATTACATTGGATAGATCTCCATGAAGATCATGGAGAACTTTGTATTGAAGATCCAAGAGAGAGAAGAAGCCATCTAGTTACTAGCTATCGACCCGTAGGTCCATGGTGAACTACTCACGCATCATCGGAGAGGTCATGGTGTTGATGAAGAAGCCCTCCGTGTCCGAATCCCCCTCCGGCAGGGCATCAGAACGTGCCCCATATGGGATCTTGTGGAGACAGAAGCTTGCGGCAGCGGAAAATTACTTTCGATGATCTCCTGATTTTTTTTTGGGATTTTTAGGGAATATATAGGCGCAACCCCTAGGGTAGAGGGCGCCCAGGGGGGCCACAAGCCTATGGGTCGCGGCCTCCCACCTGGCCGCGGGGTGGGGGCTTGTGGGGCCCCTGAGGCTCCCCTGCTTTGGCTCTCAAGCTTCCCAATCTTCTTCCGTTACGGAAAAAATCTTTTCGGGGATTTTCTTCCGTTTGGACTCCGTTTCAAAATCTCCTCTGTAAGGGGTCAAAAACATGAAAAAAATAGGAACTGACACTTGGCACTGAGTTAATAAGTTAGTCCCAAAAAATATATAAAAGCATGCAAAACATCAAAAGTTTTACAAGATAATAGCATGAAACCATCAAAATTATAGATACATTGGAGACGTATCATGCCACTAATGCCCGAGGGTGATGATGAGTTAGGTGGCCACTTTTGGAGAAGTGGTGCACCAGGTGTATTTTGGTGTGAGGTGTTTCGGAAATGGGATTAGATTTATGACGTGTCGACCGTCCCAACCTTACATGTGCGACCACGTTACCCATTTATGGGACGGGGCTTTGTTGATTACTCTGGTCGGTGCTAGCAAAGAGACAAGTTACTAGTGGCGGGAGTGATGTGTGGTCACTCTCATGATGGGGTCGTGCCAGGTAGGATGACCATGACGTTTTTACGTGTTCCGGGCACACCGTTGGTCCCGCATGGATGATAATGTCCAGAGTTGGTGCTCGTAAGACGTACATCATGTGGGATGGGTACCAATCGAGTGGATCTCTTTATCTAGTATCGTCAAGGGAAAGGCATTGATCGGGTACTTACCTAGGGTATGTAATATACCACGAGTCATGGATGACACGGAAGTTTCCCGGATCTCGTGGGTACAACGTACAACCTATGCAGAGTATAAAACTATTCGAATAGCCGTGTCCACGGTCAAGGACAATTGGGTGGTGCTGCTTAAACTACATTGAGTCGTTTCCGCATAAACCAAGTGTGTGTGTGTGTGTGTGTGTGTGTGTGTGTTTAAAGTGATATGTGAGAAAGAGTTGATATGACCAAGTTTGGTGAGTTGGCATATCGGGTGAACCAGAGTGTTCAGCCCTTAACAGATATGTTGATATTTGTGACTTGTTCTTCTAAATACCATCTAGCTTATGTTGCACATCCATCTATGACCATGTTTATTTGCAAACAAGTTGCTATCCACCAATACTGCATATTACTATTATCATACCAACTACATTACCCATATCGTGGGCTGTGTGCGAGTACATTCAAAGTACTGATTGGCTTGCCACTAGTTATTTCATTGACCAGGCATGAGAGAACAGGATTGGGTGAAGAGTAACTTGGTGACGCTCATGCGAGCTAGGACACTTCGCAGTCAGAATGCCTATAGGTTAAGGCTGATGGCATGGGTTCACGCTTTCAACCAATATTTTCTCTATTGGTCCAGTTGGTGTGTTGGCCCCCAAGGCCCTATATGAGCAAGACTTGACCGAAATGGTCATTTATTGTATCAAACGGTATGAATGGATGTAAGATTCTTGTTATTCAGTTTATGTGTGTTCGGTGAGCATTGATCTCTAGGATCACTAAGGATGTTCATTCGACGATCTCGACTCGTAAGTCGGGGTCCCTACAGAGCTGGTATCAGAGCCATCCTGACTGTAGGAAGCCTTTTTAGCACGAACGTTAGTAGGACAAAACTGCTTTCTAGACCTTTCAAAACTACTTGCAAAACCTGTAGCTTTCTCACCTCTCCTAAATTATCAAAGGAAGATAGGTTTTGCCTTAGCACTTCCACTCTTATTTACTTGACACTCCTCGTCTGCTTCTTGATGATGAGATGATGTATATACTTCTCGCACCCTGTTGGTTACCCCAAGTGGAAGGTTGAGATGTAGTTAGCGGCAAGTTTTCCCTCACACGGGAACTGTAAGGTTTATCGAACCAGGAGGACTCCTAGGAGCAACAAGTAGGTGTCTTCCACCCTGGCGCTAGCAGAAGACGTGGACCTGCACACACAACAAATAACTTTGCTCCCAACGAGTACAGAGATGTTGTCAATCTCTCCGGCCTTGTAGTTTGCAACGGATCAAAACACAAGCGGGAAAGTAATAGTGATTGCAACGGAAAAGTAAATGAAAACGGTAAATGGTGAAGGTGTAAACAATGATGGTGATATGGACCGGAGTCACATGATGTTCACTAGTGATGTCTCTCTCCCAAAAGACGATAAACAACTATGCTTGTGTAAACAAATCACAGTTGGGCAATTGACAGAATTATGAACGCATCACAATGCTAATTATGCTACTTGATAGTTAGAGGCTCAATAGTAATGGGCAGTACGCCAAGACAAGTGGACCGTTTATTCATCAGCATCTACTTATTAATCATCCTCCTTGAGATATCTATACAGAACATCTCTCTGGTATTAAGTTGCGAGCCCCACCCAAAGTTTAAACTCAAAGCAACGTACAACTGCATTAACGAACTATGTGTAAGGTAAACAATCCTTGCAACCATGGTCACAAGCACCGTTGTTTTCTCCTTGGTGGCAACATCACATCTCCTAGTCTCATGTTTCTGTCACTCAAGCTAGACATCGAGGGCATGAACCCACAATCATGCATAACGCTTCCTCTTGGAGTTACAATCTACTACTCGGCCAAAGCGATAAATAGCAACGGAGAACATGCATGAATCACTAAGGAACATAATATAAAATAATAATCAAATATATAACTCATAACAATCTGAACATAATCTCATAATCCATCGGATCCCAACAAACTGAGCATAGAAATAGCAACAGAATTACATAGATTCCTTGATCATGTAGGGCAGGTCACAAGGACTAACCATTGAAGCACAAGATTGAAGAGAAGACATCACATAGCTATTGCTCATGGACCCATGGTCCAAGGAGGACTACTCACGGCACGTCCGGGAAGCGTCCATGGCGGTGGAGCAGCTTCCGGAGGTCAATCCTCCCTCCGGCAGGGTGCCGGGAAGAGGTCTCTTGACGCTCCCGATCTCGGAAGCGCTGCGCGGCGGAACGATGGAGAAATTCATGATTCTAGAAGTTTTGGAAGGGTTTCCTTTCAGGACTCTAAATATAGGCCAAAGGAGGGCATCTGAGGAGGTGGGGGCCACTCAGGCGTCCTCCTGGCGCGGCCTAGGGCCTGGCTGCGCCAGCAGGTCGCCTGGGCAGCCCCTGGCCCCCCTCTGGCCCATCTTCGGTGATCTGGAAGCTTCTGTTTCGCTGTTTTTATATATTTTTCCTAGAATTTTTCAGGCTTCGGAAAATTGGGTAAAAGCCCCTGCAAAATAGACATCAGCACACATAAACTGGCACTGGGTGCACTGAGTTAGTAGATTAGTCCAAATATGTGTCAAATGATATAAAAGTGTAGCAAAACATGTAACAATGTCATACAAAAGATCATGGAACAAGCAGAAATTATACATACGTTTGGGACGTATCAACATCCCCAAGCTTAATTTCTGCTCGTCCTCGAGTAGATAAATGATAACACAATAATTTTTGTGGTGACATGCTAACACACATATAAGAACTTCAAAGTAAAGCAAGTAAGATATGCAGTTCAAGTCAAGACAATAACAAGCAAGAGTTTATATCTAGTATTGAATTTAGCAAAGTAAGAACATAAAGGTGCAAGAGCTCTCGATGTCCGTGACTCGAATGTCTCCAAATGATGTTTGCGTGCAAGAAGTGGGAGATGGGTTGAGATCATAAAATATTTATTTAATTGAGAACTCAATCTACTAAAATTTCACACTTAGTCTCCTCCGGAATCTTATTTTCACTCATCCCCAGACCATTAGTCAGGCACAAATCAAAATGATCCTCTCCCTTTCGACTTTGAGCACTCACGCAATGGATGAGAGTAAGCAAGATATGTTGGCACTTAGGATGGAAAATAGAATAATGACAGGGAAGGAAGACAAAAAGGTGTGAAAGGCTCTGCACTTCAATGGGGACAACCATAGGCGAGAGAAAGCCAAATGATAGATATGATGTGAGGAGTAGGGATTGCCATGTAACGGATGCACATATGAGCTAAGTAAGATCTTCAATGGAACTAGTTGTTGGGGAACGTCGCATGGGAAACAAAAAAATTCCTACGCGCACGAAGACCTATCATGGTGATGTCCATCTACGAGAGGGGATGAGTGATCTACGTACCCTTGTAGACCGTACAGCAGAAGCGTTAGTGAACACGGTTTATGTAGTGGAACGTCCTCACGTCCCTCGATCCGCCCCGCGAACAATCCCGCGATCAGTCCCACGATCTAGTACCGAACGGACGGCACCTCCGCGTTCAGCACACGTACAGCTCGACGATGATCTCGGCCTTCTTGATCCAGCAAGAGAGACGGAGAGGTAGAAGAGTTCTCCGGCAGCGTGACGGCGTGCCGAAGGTTGGTGATGACCTTGTCTCAGCAGGGCTCTGCCTGAGCTCCGCAGAAACGCGATCTAGAGGAAAAACCGTGGAGGTATGTGGTCGGGCTACCGTGGAAGAGTCGTCTCAAATCAGCCCTAAAACCTCCATATATATAGGTGGGAGGGAGGGGACCTTGCCTTGGGGCTCAAGGAGCCCCAACGGGGTCGGCCGAGTCCAAGGGGGAAGGTCCCCCCCCCAAACCGAGTTGGACTTGGTTTGGTGGGAGGGAGTCCTTCCTTCTCTTCCCACCTCCCCTTTTTTTTCTTTTCTCCTTGATTTTCTTCTCTAGGCGCATAGGGCCCTCTTGGGCTGTCCCACCAGCCCACTAAGGGCTGGTGCGCCACCCTCATGGCCTATGGGCTTCCCCGGGGTGGGCTGCCCCCACCCCCCCCCCCCCCCCCCCCCCGCGCGCCGGTGAACTCCCGGAACCCATTCGTCATTCCCGGCACATTCCCGGTAACTCCGAAAACCTTCCCGTAATCAAATGAGGTCATCCTATATATCAATCTTCGTTTCCGGACCATTCCGGAAACCCTCGTGACGTCCGTGATCTCATCCGGGACTCCGAACAACATTCGGTAACCAACCATATAACTCAAATACGCATAAAACAACGTCGAACCTTAAGTGTGCAGACCCTGCGGGTTCGAGAACTATGTAGACATGACCCGAGAGACTCCTCGGTCAATATCCAATAGCGGGACCTAGATGCCCATATTGGATCCTACATATTCTACGAAGATCTTATCGTTTGAACCTCAGTGCCAAGGATTCATATAATCCCGTATGTCATTCCCTTTGTCCTTCGGTATGTTACTTGCCCGAGATTCGATCGTCAGTATCCGTATACCTATTTCAATCTCGTTTACTGGCAAGTCTCTTTACTCGTTCCGTAATACAAGATCCCGCAACTTACACTAAGTTACATTGCTTGCAAGGCTTGTGTGTGATGTTGTATTACCGAGTGGGCCCCGAGATACCTCTCCGTTCACACGGAGTGACAAATCCCAGTCTTGATCCATACTAACTCAACTAACACCTTCGGAGATACCTGTAGAGCATCTTTATAGTCACCCAGTTACGTCGCGACGTTTGATACACACAAAGCATTCCTCCGGTGTCAGTGAGTTATATGATCTCATGGTCATAGGAATAAATACTTGACACGCAGAAAACAGTAGCAACAAAATGACACGATCAACATGCTACGTCTATTAGTTTGGGTCTAGTCCATCACGTGATTCTCCTAATGACGTGATCCAGTTATCAAGCAACAACACTTTGTTCATAATCAGAAGACACTGACTATATTTTATCAACTGGCTAGCCAACTAGAGGCTTGCTAGGGACGGTGTTTTGTCTATGTATCCACACATGTAAATAAGTCTTCATTCAATACAATTATAGCATGGATAATAAACGATTATCTTGATACAGGAATTATAATTATAACTATATTTATTATTGCCTCTAGGGCATAATTCCAACAGTCTCCCACTTGCACTAGAGTCAATAATCTAGCCCTCACATCATCATGCGAATTACATTGTAATAAATCTAACACCCATACAGTTTTGGTGTTGATCATGCTTTGGCCTTGGAAGAGGTTTAGTCAGCGGGTCTGCTACATTCAGATTCGTGTGCACTTTGCATATATTTACGTCCTCTCCCTCGACGTAGTCGCGGATGAGGTTGAAGCGTCGTTTGATGTGTCTGGTCTTCTTGTGAAATCGTGGTTCCTTTGCTAAGGCAATGGCACCCGTGTTGTCACAAAACAAGGTTATTGGATTCAGTGCGCTTGGCACCACTCCAAGATCCGTCATGAACTGCTTCATCCAGACACCCTCCTTAGCCGCTTCCGAGGCAGCCATGTATTCCGCTTCACATGTAGAATCTGCTACGACGCTTTGCTTGGAACTGCACCAGCTTACCGCACCCCCATTAAGAATAAATACGTATCCGGTTTGCGACTTAGAGTCGTCCGGATCTGTGTCAAAGCTTGCATCGACGTAACCTTTTACGGCGAGCTCTTCGTCACCTCCATACACGAGAAACATCTCCTTAGTCCTTTTCAGGTACTTCAGGATATTCTTGACCGCTGTCCAGTGATCCACTCCTAGATTACTCTGGAACCTACCCGCCATACTTATGGCCAGGCTAACATCCGGTCTAGTGCACAGCATTGCATACATGATAGAACCTATGGCTGAAGCATAGGGGACGGAGCGCATATGCTCTCTATCTTCATCAGTTGCTGGGCACTGAGTCTTACTCAATTTCGTACCTTGTCAAACTGCAAGAACCCTTTCTTGGACTGTTTCATTTTGAACCTCTTCAAAACTTTATCAAGGTATGTGCTTTGTGAAAGTCCTATCAGGCGTTTTGATCTATCCCTATAGATCTTAATGCCTAGAATGTAAGCAACTTCTCCTAGGTCCTTCATAGTGAAACTTTTATTCAAGTAATCCTTTATGCTCTCCAAAAACTCCACGTTGTTTCCAATCAGCAATATGTCATCCACATATAATATTAGAAACGCCACAGAGCTCCCACTCACTTTCTTGTAAATACAAGATTCTCCAACCACTTGTATAAACCCAAATGCTTTGATCACCTCATCAAAACGTTTGTTCCAACTCCGAGATGCTTGCACCAGTCCATAAATGGATCGCTGGAGCTTGCACACCTTGTTAGCATTCTTAGGATCGACAAAACCTTCGGGTTGTATCATATACAACTCTTCCTTAAGGAAACCGTTAAGGAACGCCGTTTTGACATCCATTTGCCAGATTTCATAATCGAAAAATGCAGCTATTGCTAACATGATTCTGACGGACTTAAGCATCGCTACGGGTGAGAATGTCTCATCGTAGTCAACTCCTTGAACTTGTGAAAAACCCTTTGCCACAAGTCGAGCTTTATAAACGGTCACATTGCCGTCAGCGTCCGTCTTCCTCTTAAAGATCCATTTGTTCTGAATAGCCTTGCGGCCCTCAGGTAGTACCTCCAAAGTCCACACTTTGTTCTCATACATGGATCCTATCTCGGACTTCATGGCTTCTAGCCATTTGTTGGAATCTGGGCCCACCATTGCTTCTTCATAATTTGCAGGTTCATTGTTGTCTAACAACATGATTGATAAGACGGGATTACCGTACCACTCTGGAGCAGCACATGGTCTCGTCGACCTGCGTGGTTCGACAGAAACTTGAACCGGAGTTTCATGATCATCATCATTAACTTCCTCCTCAACCGGCGTTGCAACGACAGAGGTTTCCCCTTGCCCTGCGCCACCATCCAGAGGGATGAGAGGTTCGACAACCTCGTCAAGTTCTATCTTCCTCCCACTCAATTCTCTCGAGAGAAACTCCTTCTCGAGAAAAGCTCCATTTTTAGCAACAAACACTTTGCCCTCGGATTTGAGATAGAAGGTGTACCCAACAGTCTCTTTTGGGTAACCTATGAAGACGCACCTTTCCGCTTTGGGTTCCAGCTTTTCAGGCTGAAGCTTTTTGACATAAGCATCACATCCCCAAACTTTAAGAAACGACAATTTTGGCCTTTTGCCATACCACAGTTCATATGGTGTCGTCTCAACGGATTTTGATGGTGCCCTATTTAAAGTGGATGCAGCTGTTTCTAATGCATAACCCCAAAACGATAAAGGCAAATCAGTAAGAGACACCATAGATCGCACCATCTCTAATAGAGTACGATTACGACGTTCGGACACACCATTACGTTGTGGTGTTCCAGGCGGTGTTAACTGTGAAACAATTCCACGCTGTCTTAAGTGAGTACCAAACTCGAAACTCAGATATTCACCCCCACGATCAGACCACAGGAACTTGATCTTCTTGTTACGTTGATTTTCCACTTCACTCTGAAATTGCTTGAACTTTTCAAATGTTTCAGACTTGTGTTTCATCAAGTAGACATAACCATATCTACTCAAATCGTCAGTGAAGGTGAGAAAATAACGATATCCGCCGCGTGCCTCTACGCTCATCGGACCACACACATTGGTATGTATGATTTCCAATAAGTCACTTGCACGCTCCATTGTTCCGGAGAACGGAGTCTTAGTCATCTTGCCCATGAGGCATGGTTCGCATGTGTCAAGTGAATCAAAGTCAAGTGACTCCAAAAGTCCATCAGCATGGAGTTTCTTCATGCGCTTTACACCAATATGACCTAATCGGCAGTGCCACAAAAATATGGCGCTATCATTGTTAACTCTAACTCTTTTGGTCTCAATGTTATGTATATGCGTATCGCTATCAAGATTCAATATGAACAATCTTCTCACATTAGGTGCATGACCATAAAAGATGTTACTCATAGAAATAGAACAACCATTATTCTCTGACTTAAAAGAGTAACCGTCTCGCAATAAACAAGATCCAGATATAATGTTCATGCTCAACGCAGGCACTAAATAACAATGATTTAAGTTCATCACTAATCCTGATGGTAACTGAAGTGAAACTGTGCCGACGGCGATTGCATCAACCTTGGAACCATTTCCTACGCGCATCGTCACTTCATCTTTCGCCAGCCTTCGTCTATTCCGCAGTTCCTGTTTCGAGTTGCAAATATGAGCAACAGAACCGGTATCGAATACCCAGGCACTACTATGAGAGACGGTTAAGTACACATCAATAACATGTATATCAAATATACCTGATTTTTCTTTGGCCGCCTTCTTATCTGCTAGATACTTGGGGCAATTGTGCTTCCAGTGACCCATACCCTTGCAATAGTAACACTCAGTTTCAGGCTTAGGTCCAGCTTTGGGTTTCTTCGTCGGATTGGCAACAGGCTTGCCGCTCTTCTTCGAATTACCCTTCTTGCCTTTGCCGTTTCTCTTGAAACTAGTGGTCTTATTCACCATCAACACTTGATGCTCTTTACGGAGTTCAGACTCTGTGACTTTCAGCATCGCAAACAACTCGCCGGGAGACTTGTTCATCCCTTGCATGTTGTAGTTCAACACAAAGCCTTTATAGCTTGGCGACAGTGATTGAAGGATTCTGTCAGTGATAGCCTCTTGCGGGAGTTCAATCCCCAGCTCAGCTAGACGGTTTGAGTACCCACACATTTTGAGCACATGTTCACCGACAGACGAGTTTTCCTCCATCTTGCAAGCATAGAATTTATCGGAGGTCTCATACCTCTCGATCCGGGCATTCTTCTGAAAGATAAACTTCAACTCCTGGAACATCTCAAATGCTCCATGACGCTCAAAGCGACGTTGAAGTCCCGGTTCTAAGCCATACAAGACTGCACATTGAACTATTGAGTAGTCCTCCTTACGTGCTAACCAAGCGTTCTTAACATCCTGATCAGCCGTAGCGGGTGGTTCATCTCCTAGCGCAGCATTAAGGACATAATCCTTCTTCCCAGCTTGTAAGATTAGCTTAAGATTACGAGCCCAGTCTACAAAGTTGCTTACATCATCTTTCAACTTAGCTTTCTCTAGGAACGTATTAAAATTCAGGGTGACTGTCGCGTGAGCCATGATCTACAACACAAATATATTCAAAGTGGACTTAGACTATGTTCAAGACAATTAGAGTTTAACTTAATCAAATTATTTGCTAAACTCCCACTCAAAAAGTACATCTCTCTAGTCATTTGAGTGGTTCATGATCCACTTACACTAGCTCGAGTCCGATCATCACGTGAGTTGAGTATAGTTTCAGTGGTAAGCATCCCTATACTAATCATATCATCTATATGATTCATGATCGACCTTTCGGTCTCATGTGTTCCAAGGCCATGTCTGCACATGCTAGGCTCGTCAAGCTTAACCCGAGTGTTCCACGTGCGCAACTGTTTTGCACCCGTTGTATATGAACGTTGAGTCTATCACACCCGATCATCACGTGGTGTCTCGAAACGACGAACTGTAGCAACGGTGCACAGTCGGGGAGAACACAATTTCGTGTTGAAATTTTAGTGAGAGATCACCTCATAATGCTACCGTCGTTCTAAGCAAAATAAGGTGCATAAAAGGATTAACATCACATGCAATTCATAAGTGACATGATATGGCCATCATCACGTGCTTCTTGATCTCCATCACCAAAGCACCGGCACGATCTTCTTGTCACCGGCGCCACACCATGATCTCCATCAACGTGTTTCCATCGGGGTTGTCGTTCTACTCATGCTATTACTACTAAAGATACATCCTAGCAAAATAGTAAACGCATCTGCAAGCACAAACGTTAGTATAAAGACAACCCTATGGCTCCTGCCGGTTGCCGTACCATCGACGTGCAAGTCGATATTTTCTATTACAACATGATCATCTCATACATCCAATATATCACATCACATCGTTGGCCATATCACATCACAAGCATACCCTGCAAAAACAAGTTAGACGTCCTCTAATTTTTTTGTTGCATGTTTTACGTGGTGACCATGGGTATCTAGTAGGATCGCATCTTACTTACGCAAACACCACAACGGAGATATATGAGTTGCTATTTAACCTCATCCAAGGACCTCCTCGGTCAAATCCGATTCAACTAAAGTTGGAGAAACCGACACTTGCCAGTCATCTTTGAGCAACGGAGTTACTCGTAACGATGAAACCAGTCTCTCGTAAGCGTACGAGTAATGTTGGTCCAAGCCGCTTCAATCCAACAATACCACGGAATCAAGAAAAGACTAAGGAGGGAAGCAAAACGCACATCACCGCCCACAAAAACGTTTGTCTTCTACTCGAGAAGACATCTACGCATGAACCTAGCTCTGATACCACTGTTGGGGAACGTCGCATGGGAAACTAAAAAATTTCCTACGCGCACTAAGACCTATCATGGTGATGTCCATCTACGAGAGGGGATGAGTGATCTACGTACCCTTGTAGACCGTACAGCAGAAGCGTTAGTGAACGCGGTTGATGTAGTGGAACGTCCTCACGTCCCTCGATCCGCCCCGCGAACAATCCCGCGATCAGTCCCACGATCTAGTACCGAACGGACGGCACCTCCACGTTCAGCACACGTACAGCTCGACGACGATCTCGTCCTTCTTGATCCAGCAAGAGAGACGAAGAGGTAGAAGAGTTCTCCGGCAGCGTGACGGCGCTCCGGATATTGGTGATGACCTTGTCTCAGCAGAGCTCCGCCCGAGCTCCGCAGAAACGCGATCTAGAGGAAAAACCGTGGAGGTATGTGGTCGGGCTGCCGTGGAAAAGTCGTCTCAAATCAGCCCTAAAACCTCCATATATATAGGTGGGAGGGAGGGGACCTTGCCTTGGGGCTCAAGGAGCCCCAAGGGGGTCGGCCGAGTCCAAGGGGGAAGGTTCCCCCCCCCCAAACCGAGTTGGACTTGGTTTGGTGGGAGGGAGTCCTTCCTTCTCTTCCCACCTCCCCTTTTTTTTCTTTTCTCCTTGATTTTCTTCTCTAGGCGCATAGGGCCCTCTTGGGCTGTCCCACCAGCCCACTAAGGGCTGGTGCGCCACCCTCATGGCCTATGGGCTTCCCCGAGGTGGGTTCCCCCCCCCCCCCCCGGTGAACTCCCGGAACCCATTCGTCATTCCCGGCACATTCCCGGTAACTCCGAAAACCTTCCGGTAATCAAATGAGGTCATCCTATATATCAATCTTCGTTTCCGGACCATTGTGGAAACCCTCGTGACATCCGTGATCTCATCCGGGACTCCGAACAACATTCGGTAACCAACCATATAACTCAAATACGCATAAAACAACGTCGAACCTTAAGTGTGTAGACCCTGCGGGTTCGAGAACTATGTAGACATGACCCGAGAGACTCCTCGGTCAATATCCAATAGCGGGACCTGGATGCCCATATTGGATCCTACATATTCTACGAAGATCTTATCGTTTGAACCTCAGTGCCAAGGATTCATATAATCTCGTATGTCATTCCCTTTGTCCTTCGGTATGTTACTTGCCCGAGATTCGATCGTCAGTATCCGTATACCTATTTCAATCTCGTTTACCGGCAAGTCTCTTTACTCGTTCCGTAATACAAGATCCCGCAACTTACACTAAGTCACATTGCTTGCAAGGCTTGTGTGTGATGTTGTATTACCGAGTGGGCCCCGAGATACCTCTCCGTCGCACGGAGTGACAAATCCCAGTCTTGATCCATACTAACTCAACTAACACCTTCGGAGATACCTGTAGAGCATCTTTATAGTCACCCAGTTATGTTGCGACGTTTGATACACACAAAGCATTCCTCCGGTGTCAGTGAGTTATATGATCTCATGGTCATAGGAATAAATACTTGACACGCAGAAAACAGTAGCAACAAAATGACACGATCAACATGCTAGTCTATTAGTTTGGGTCTAGTCCATCACGTGATTCTCCTAATGACGTGATCCAGTTATCAAGCAACAACACTTTGTTCATAATCAGAAGACACTGACTATATTTGATCAACTGGCTAGCCAACTAGAGGCTTGCTAGGGATGGTGTTTTGTCTATGTATCCACACATGTAAATAAGTCTTCATTCAATACAATTATAGCATGGATAATAAACGATTATCTTGATACAGGAATTATAATAATAACTATATTTATTATTGCCTCTAGGGCATAATTCCAACACTAGTGGGGGTGCATCCAACTTGTTTGCTCATGAAGACCTAGAGCTCATTTGAGGGGGCTCATCATTGGAATATGCAAACCAAGTTCTATAGTGTAAGGGTCCACACATAGTTATGCATGAATGATAATCTCTATGTAGTACCAATATAGCAATGGAGTACGAGTGTGGATCTTCAAAAGGAATAGTAGTATTGCCCCCTTCTCTTTTTTTCTTTTTTCTTTTTCTCTCTTTTTTCTTTTTATTTTTTTGTGGCCTCTTTGGACATTTCTATTTATCTCTCATTTGTCCTCTTCGGTATCTTTTGTTTGTCCTCTTTGGGATCTTTTCCTCACTTAAGGGCAACACTCTATGTTTTACATGAATAAAAAGAAGATCATCACACTTTATAGGAAGTACTCAACATAAAGACAAGTGAAAACTATCATGATGTATGCAAATGTATGCCTCTGCCAATGTAGCAGGATATGCAATGATACTAGCGCATCATGTAGCAATAATTGGGGTAAGGCCCAACTATCATGCGGCTCTACGATCAAGCAAAATCATGTATGACATGAATATCAAGTCATGAGATGAAAGGATATGGAAATGCCTTAATAGGTAGGTATGGTGGCTATTTTGAGGAAAGATATAATGAGGCTTATGTATGACAGAGAGTTTCATGCCATGGGTTTGCATGCACCGGCGGAGTTTGCACCAACTCTCAATGTGAGAAAGGGAAATGCATGGTACCGAAGAGGCTGGCATAATATGGATGGTGGAAGTGCGAACAATCAAATACTCACATTAGTTTGAAGAACTCATGCACTTATTATTTGTAACTCTCTATCTAGTTAGGAAATTCACAAAGATACAAGTAACCCGAGGAGGAGTGTTTGGGGGTTTGGTTATCCTTCCACATCCTCGACTCATGGTAACGTGAGGGTACTCTATATATTCCAACCCCTCCAGGGGTTAGCGATTATTTTAGTAGCTAGAGTTCTCAACTAATTTTTAGTTTTTGAAAAACACACGGATTTCCCAAAATACGACACCTGTCACACGGATTTCCCAAAATACAACCCCAGAACTCATACACCAATAGTCCAAACATTACTCAAATCAATACCTCAAAACTATTGCAAGTTACTACGATACTTAAATAGCAACCTCAGTTACCTACTCATGCAAGACACACAACTCAGTGCAACGAGCCAACTCTCTAAAAAATATAAGCATGATAACTCAAGAGAGTTCCAAAAGCAACCTAAATAAAAGCTCTTAAAAAGATAAGCATGAAAACTAAGAGCTAAGCATGACAGTAGCTACAAAAAGATAGAGAACACACAAAAAGATAAGCATGAAAACCTATGTTGTGTTCTAGAGTGGAATGGAGCGTGTCTCTCTCCCAAACAAGGTAGGCTAGGTTCTGACTTATATGAACAGCAAGCAAAACTAAAACAAACTAAAAAGTAAAGAGCGGGACACTCCAAGCATAGCACATAACATATGAAGTGATAAAAATATAACATGGAGATGGACGAACTGATGATTGTTGATAGAGAAGGGGATGCATGGGGTCATCCCCAAGCTTAGACGCTTGAGTCTCCTTGACTATTTCTTGGGGTGCATGGGGGCATCCCCAAGCTTGAGCGCTTGACACTCATGTATCTTATTTCATCATCTCCCATCGCATACTTGAAAACTCCCTTCATACAAAACTCATCATAAGCTGATTAGACTGGTTAGTACCCTTAATAAAATAATTCACTACCTTCTGGAAATAAAGATTTTCATGAAAAGCTACTGCTTCTCATGATTGCCAAAATATTTTTGCAAAAAAAAAAGCAAGCTTAGGATTTGCAAAACAATGGAAACGCAAAACATGGCAGAATCTGTGAAAAACAGAACAATAGGTAGTAAATAATTTATTCGGGGCACTTCTGCAACTCAAATGAAAAAACTCAGAACAGATTCCAGCAAGACAGTTATATAGAGCATGTTGTCAAAAGAAATCAGATCAAAAAGACGATCTGGTGATTTTTGACGATGGTTTCCGTCAGGCAGACAGAATCTATTTATGGACAGCATGTCACAACTTTTGAACTTTCTTGCAATCAGAGGCTATAACTTGGCACAAAACTTAAAAATAAAGATACAATGATGTTGCTACAGTAGTAACAAGCATCAATACCACTAAAATAGAAAGTAAAAACAAATTGGGTTGCCTCCCAACAAGCGCTTTCTTTTATGCATTTGAGCTAGGCATAATGCAAGAAGATCAAGTGTTATCAACTCCAAAAGAATAACTTGCCGGAGTAACGGACTCATAAGTTAACTTAATCTTCTTTCGAGGGAAGTCTTCCACTCCCTTTTTAAGAGGAAATTGGAATTTAATGATTCCCTCTTTCATGTCAATGATAGCACGGACGGTGTGGAGAAAAGGACGTCCCAAAATAATTGGACATGAAGGATCACATTCAGTGTCCATAATAAGAAAATCAACGGGCACGTAATTGTCATTGACAACAATAAGCACATCATCAATTCTCCCTAAATGTTTCTTTATGGAAGAATCAACAAGACAAACACCAAAAGAATATGGATCATAAGGTTTCTGATCAAGCATATCATACATTCTTTTGGGCATAACAGAGGCACTAGCTCCAACATCACACGATGCAAAGAAAGAGATATTATTCAATTTTATTTTGACCATAGGATCCCAACCATCTTCTAGTTTTCTAGGAATAGAAGTCTCTAGCTTGATCTTCGCCTCCCTAGCTTTGATAAGAGCATTGGTAATATGCTCGGTGTGTTGGAAATATGCCCTAGAGGCAATAATAAAATGGTTATTATCATATTTCCTTGTTCATGATAATCGTCTATTGTTCATGCTATAATTGTATTAACAGGAAGCAGTAATACATGTGTAAATAAATAGATCACAATGTGTCCCTAGCAAGCCTCTAGTTGGCTAGCTCGTTGATCAATAGATGATCATGGTTTCCTGATCATGGACATTAGATGTCATTGATAACGGGATCACATCATTGGGAGAATGATGTGATGGACAAGACCCAATCCTAAGCATAGCACTAGATCGTGTTGTTCGTATGCTAAAGCTTTCCTAATGTCAAGTGTCTTTTCCTTCGACCGTGAGATTGTGCAACTACCGGATACCGTAGGAGTGCTTTGGGTGTATCAAACGTCACAACGTAACTGGGTGACTATAAAGGTGCACTACGGGTATCTCCGAAAGTGTTTGTTGGGTTGGTACGAATCGAGATCGGGATTCGTCACTCCGTGTGACGGAGAGGTATCTCTAGGCCCACTCGGTAGAACATCATCATGAGCTCAAAGTGACTAAGGAGTTAGTCACAGGATGACGTGCTACGGAACGAGTAAAGAGACTTATCGGTAACGAGATTGAACAAGGTATGGGTATACCGACGATCGTATCTCGGGCAAGTTCAATACGGAGAGACAAAGGGAATTGTATACGGGATTGATTGAATCCTTGCCATCGTGGTTCATCCGATGAGATCATCATGGAACATGTGGGAGCCACCATGGGTATCCATATCCCACTGATGGTTATTGGCTGGAGAGTGTCTCGGTCATGTCTGCATGATTCCCAAACCCGTTGGGTCTACACACTTAAGGTTTGATGACGATAGGTTTATAGGGAATTGTTATATGAGGTTACCGAAGGTTGTTCGGAGTCCCGTATGTGATTTCGGACGTCACGAGGAGCTCCGGAATGGTCCGGAGGTAAAGATTGATATATAGGATGAATGGGTTTGGACGCCGAAAATGTTTCGGGCACCACCGGTGAAGTGTCGGGACCACCGAAAGGGTTCCGGAGGCCCACCGGGAGGGGCAACCAGCCCCAGGAGGCTACATGGGCCAAGTGTGAGAGGGAACCAGCCCCTGGGTGGGCTGGTGCGCCCCCACACCCAACCCAAGGCGCCTAGAGAGGAAAAGGGGGGGCCCTAAGTCTGGTGGGCCTAAGGCCCACCAGGGGTGCGCCACCCCCATCTCCCCCTCCTAGCCGCCACCCCCCTCTCCCATTTAGGGCTGCCGCCCCCCTTTAGGGTGGGAAACCCTAAAGGGGGCATGATGTCTACTACGCAACCTTCTCCTTGTAGACGTTGTTGGGCCTCCAAGTGCAAAGGGTTGCAGGACAGTAGCAATTTTCCCTCAATTGGGTGACCTAATGTTTATCAATCCGCGGGAGGCGTAGGATGAAGATGGTCTCTCTTAAGCAACCCTGCAACCAAATAACAAAGAGTCTCTTGTGTCCCCAACACACCCAATACAATGGTAAGTTGTATAGGTGCACTAGTTCGGCGAAGAGATGGTGAAACGGGTGCAATATGGATGGTAGATATAGGTTTTTGTAATCTGAAATTACAAAAACAGCAAGATAACTAGTAACAAAAGTGAGAACGAACGGTATTGCAATGCGTGGAAACAAGGCCTATGGTTCATACTTTCACTACTGAAGTTCTCTCAACAAAGATAACATAATTGGATCATATAACTAGCCCTCAACATGCAACAAAGAGTCACTCCAAAGTCACTAATAGCGGAGAACAAACGAAGAGATTATTGTGAGGTATGAAACCACCATAAAGTGATTCTTTCTGATCGATCTATTAAAGAGTTCGTACTAGAATAACACCTTAAGATACATATCAACCAAGGCCCTAATGTCACCTAGATACTCCATTGTCACCTCAAGTATCCGTGGGCATGATTATACGATATGCATCACACAATCTCATAATCGTCTATTCAACCAACACATAGGACTTCAAAGAGTGCCCCAAAGTTTCTACCAGAGAGTCAAAACGTGTGCCAACCTGTGTGCATAGGTTCACAATGTCACGAACCCGCAAGTTGATCACCAAAACATACATCAAGTACTCACATGAATCCACGTGTGCCAACCCATATGCATAGGTTCCCAATGTCCCGAATCCGCAAGTTGATCACAGCAGATAGACACGTGCAAGACATACATCAAGTGTTCTCGAAGACTCAATCCGATAAGATAACTCCAAAGGGGAAACTCAATTCATTACAAGAAGGGAGAGGGGGAAGAACATCATAAGATCCAACTATAGTAGCAAAGCCCATGGTAGATCGAGATCAAGACATCTCAAGAACACGAGAGAGAGATCAAACACATAGCTACTGGTACATACCCTCAGCCCCGAGGGAGAACTACTCCCTCCTCGTCATGGAGATCGCCGGGATGATGAAGATGGCCACCGGATATGGATTCCCCCTCCGACAGGGTGCCGGAACGGGCTCTAGATTGGTTTTTGGTGGCTACAGAGGCTTGCAGCGGCGGAACTCTCGATCTAGGTTTCTTTTTGGAGGTTTCCGTATTTATAAGAATTTATGACGGTGGAATTGCGTCAGTTGGGCCCACGAGGGCGTCACAAGCCTGCACGGTGCGACCTAGGGGGTAGGCCGCGCCCCATGGGCTTGTGACTCCCTCGTGGCTCCTCTGGCCTTCTTCCAAAGCTTCGGGGGTCTCTTTTGGTCCAAAAAAATCATCGTAAAGTTTCATTCCATTTGGACTCCGTCTGAAAAAGGGTCAAAAACACAGAAAAAATAGAAACTGACACTTGGCACTGAGTTAATAGGTTAGTCCCAAAAAAGATATAAAAGGCATATAAAACATCCAAAGTTTGACAAGATAACAGCATGAAACCATCAAAAATTATAGATACATTGGAGACGTATCAAGCATCCCCAAGCTTAACTCCTGCTCGTCCTCGAGTAGGGAAGTGATAAAGAATGAATTTTTGATGCTTTCATGCTACCTAGCATAGATGTCCTTTGTAACTCCTCTTATGTGACATGAATGTTCAGATCTGTTAGATTCAAAACAATAGTTTGCTATTGACGTGGAGACAATAATATTTCAAGCAAACTAGCAAGGTAATCATGAACTTTCAAAATAACAAGGCCAAAAGAAAGTTATCCCTACAAAATCATATAGTCTGGCTATGCTCTATCATTCTTGCACAACGAATTTAAATCATGCTCAACCTCGGTATTGGCCAAGTAATTGTTTTCACACTCTTACTTTCTCAAACTTTTTATAACTATCATGCAATACATGAGCGTGAGCCATGGATATAGCACTATAGGTGGAATAGAGTGTGGTGGTGGTTGTGAGACAAAAAGAAGGAGATGGTCACATTGACTCGACGTATCAAAAGGCTATGGAGATGCCCATTAATAGATATCAATGTGAATGAGTAGGGATTGTCATACAAGAGATGCACTAGAGCTATAAGTATGTGAAAGCTCAAAAGTAGAACTAGTAGGTGTGCATCCAACTTGCTTGCTCACGAAGACCTAGGGCAATTTTGAGGAATCCCATCATTGGAATATACAAGCCAAATTATATAATGAAGATTCCCACTAGCATATGGTAGTGACAAAGCAAGAAGCTCTCAATCATGAAGAACATGGTGCTATCATGAAGCACAAGTGTGGAAAAAGATAGTAGCATTGTCCCTTCTCTCTTTTTCTCTCTTTTTTAATTTGGGCTCTTAGGCCTCTTTTTTTTCTTTTCTTTTCTTTTCTTTTTTTTGTTTTTGGGCTCTTTGGCCTCTTTTATTTTTTTATTTTTCCTCACATGGGACATTGCTCTAATAATTATGGTCATCATACTTTTTATTTACTCAAAGCTCAAAGCTTAGAACAAGGATGACTACATAGGAAACACCTCGCGCAATGATCTAGCGTAGCAATGACATCAAAAAACGGACAAGCCATGAAAACGTCATACTAGCTATCTTACGATCATGCAAAGCAATATGACAATGATGGCACAAGTCATGAGACGGAACGGTGAAGGTTGCATTGCAATATATCTCGGAATGGCTATGAAAATGCCATAATAGGTAGGTATGGTGGCTGTTTTGAGGGAGGCATATGGTGGTTTTGTGCACCGGCGAGAGTTGCGCGGTACTAGAGAAGCTAGCAATGGTGGAAGGGTGAAAGTGCGTATAATCCATGGACTCAACATTAGTCATAAAGAACTCACATACTTGTTGAGAAAGTTTTTATTAGTAATCGAAACAAAGTGCTAAACGCATACTTCGAGGGGAAGGGTTGGTAGGTGTTAACCATCGCGCGATCCCGACCTCAACACAAAGGATGACAATCAATAGATCAATTATGCTCCGACTTCCTAACATAGCAGTTCACCATACATGCATGCTACGGGAATCACCAACTTCAACACAAGTATTTATAGATTCACAACACCCTACTAACACAACCCTACTAACATAACTAATTGAGAGGAATCAAAACTTCTCTTTCTATTCAATGCACATGGAGATGGAGGTTTTTGCATCCTCTTTGGGTACCTAGCAAATTTGGTACTACTTTCATAGCATAAGCCAACTACCAAATCACGCACCGCCGTTCTCTAAACATATAAGTGAATCACAAGAGCAAAAGTATCTAGCTCAAAAGATATAAGTGAAGCACATGTGAGCTGAATTGCCTAACTCAAAGGATATAAGTGAAGCTCGACAAAATCACGGTGAGTGCATGTCTCTCTCTCTAGGTGTGCAGCAAGTAAGATTGTGACACAACAAAAATAAAAGACTCCTACGATACAAGACGCTCCAAGTGAAACACATATCATGTGGTGAATAAAAATATAGCTCCAAGTAACATTACCAATGGATTGAAGACGAAAGAGGGGATGCCTTCCCGGGGCATCCCCAAGCTTAGGCTTTTTCGGCATCCTTGAATCAACTTGGGGTGCCTTGGGCATCCCCAATCTTGAGCTCTTGCCACTCTTTATCTCTTCGTCCATAAGAACTTCACCCAGAACTTGAAAACTTCACAACACAAAACTAAAACAGAAACTCGTGATATCATTAGTATAAGAAAGCAAAACACCACTTCCTTAGGTACTGTAGCAAACTTAAATTCTACTTAGGTTGGTGTTGGGTTGATGTATTTTCACTTTTCCATGGCTAGTACCCTTCGATACTATCCATAGTTTCATCAAAATAAGCAACCAACTCAACAAAAACAGAATCTGTTAACAGCAGACCAGTCTGTAGTAATCTGTATACTTAGTATACTTCTGGTACTTCAAAAAACCTGAAAAGTTACGACCGTCTGAAGAAATTTCATAGAAATCAGCAGCAAAAAGAACAAACTCAAAAGCTCTTACAGAATAAAAACTAAAATTCTTTTCGTGAGCAGAAAGTTTTTGTCTTTTTCCAGCATGATCAAACAATCATCACCAAGACTAATCATAACGGTTTTGCTTGGCACAAACACAAAAAGAAACACAAAAGACACAATCATAACAGAATTATGATGGTGTGGAGAAAACAAAACAGGAAGCAAAAAAGCAAAGAAAAATGTATTCATTGGGTTGCCTCCCAACAAGCGCTATTGTTTAACGCCCTTAGTTAGGCATTGATTTCAATGATGCTCACATAAAAGGTAAGGATTGAAACACAACAAGAGCATCATGGAGCAAATGGCTAGCACATTTAAGTCTAACCCACTTCCTATGCATTGGGATTTTTGTTGGAATTATGCCCTAGAGGCAATAATAAATGTATAGTTATTATTATAATTCCTGTATCAAGATAATAGTTTATTATCCATGCTATAATTGTATTGAATGAAGACTCATTTACATGTGTGGATACATAGACAAAACACCGTCCCTAGTATGCCTCTAGTTGGCTAGCCAGTTGATCGATGATAATCAGTGTCTTCTGATTATGAACAAGGTGTTGTTGCTTGATAACTGGATCACGTCATTAGGAGAATCACGTGATGGACTAGACCCAAACTAATAGACGTAGCATGTTGATCGTGTCATTTTGTTGCTACTATTTTCTGCGTGTCAAGTATTTATTCCTATGACCATGAGATCATATAACTCACTGACACCGGAGGAATGCTTTGTGTGTATCAAACGTCGCAACATAACTGGGTGACTATAAAGATGCTCTACAGGTATCTCCGAAGGTGTTAGTTGAGTTAGTATGGATCAAGACTGGGATTTGTCACTCCGTGTGACGGAGAGGTATCTCGGGGCCCACTCGGTAATACAACATCACACACAAGCCTTGCAAGCAAAGTAACTTAGTGTAAGTTGCGGGATCTTGTATTACGGAACGAGTAAAGAGACTTGCCGGTAAACGAGATTGAAATAGGTATGCGGATACTGACGATCGAATCTCGGGCAAGTAACATACCGAAGGACAAAGGGAATGACATACGGGATTATACGAATCCTTGGCACTGAGGTTCAAACGATAAGATCTTCGTAGAATATGTAGGATCCAATATGGGCATCCAGGTCCCGCTATTGGATATTGACCGAGGAGTCTCTCGGGTCATGTCTGCATAGTTCTCGAACCCGCAGGGTCTGCACACTTAAGGTTCGACGTTGTTTTATGCGTATTTGAGTTATATGGTTGGTTACCGAATGTTGTTCGGAGTCCCGGATGAGATCACGGACGTCACGAGGGTTTCCGGAATGGTCCGGAAACGAAGATTGATATATAGGATGACCTCATTTGATTACCGGAAGGTTTTCGGAGTTACCGGGAATGTACCGGGAATGACGAATGGGTTCCGGGAGTTCACCGGAGGGGGGCAACCCACTCCGGGGAAGCCCATAGGCATTTGGGGGGGTCACACCAGCCCTTAGTGGGCTGGTGGGACAGCCCACCAATCCCCTATGCGCCAAGAGAGAAAAAATCAAAGGAAAGGAAAAAAAAGGGGAAGTGGGAAAGGGGAAGGACTCCCTCCCACCAAACCAAGTAGGACTCGGTTTGGGGGGGGGAGAGTCCTCCCCCCTGGCTCGGCCGACCCCTTGGGGATCCCTTGGACCCCAAGGCAAGGTCCCCCTCCCTCCTCCTATATATATGGGGCTTTTAGGGCAGATTTGAGACGACTTTCTCACGGCTGCCCGACCACATACCTCCATAGTTTTTCCTCTAGATCGCGTTTCTGCGGAGCTCGGGCGGAGCCCTGCTGAGACGAGATCATCACCAACCTCCGGAGCGCCGTCACGCTGCCGGAGAACTCTTCTACCTCTCCGTCTCTCTTGCTGGATCAAGAAGGCCGAGATCATCGTCGAGCTGTACGTGTGCTGAACGCGGAGGTGCCGTCCGTTCGGTACTAGATCGTGGGACTGATCGCGGGATTGTTCGCGGGGCGGATCGAGGGACGTGAGGACGTTCCACTACATCAACCGCGTTCTCTAACTCTTCTGTTGTACGATCTACAAGGGTACGTAGATCACTCATCCCCTCTCGTAGATGGACATCACCATGATAGGTCTTCGTGCGCGTAGGAAATTTTTTGTTTCCCATGCGACGTTCCCCAACAATTTTGTGATCAAACAATTTATTGGAGCAAGAATCAACTAGCATAGGAAGGCAAAACAAGCATAGCTTCAAAAATTTCAACATATGGAGAGAAAGCTTGATACTATTGCAATAAGTAGAAGCATATGATCCTCTCTCATAGTAATTTTCAGTAGCATCGTGAATGTATTCAACAATATAACCAGCACCTAAGGCTTTCTTTTCATGATCTACAAGCATAGGAATTTTACTACTCTCCACATAAGGAAATCTATTCTCAAGAATAGTAGTGGGAGTATCGTAAAAGACTTGAGCACTAGAGATTGTGTCCACAATGAAAAAGCAAGGTTTAGCAAAGGGGTTCTCGAGAGTATGACAAGTTTTATCATCCCTCTTCTTTAAAGCATAAGTATCCTCACAATAATCATCATAGATAGGGGGCATGTTTTCATCAAAATGATTTTGATCATTCAAAGTGGAAGAACTAACAAGATCATCTTCATCAAATATAGCATCCCCAAGCTTGTGGCTTTGCATATCATTAGCATCATGGGTATTTGATATGTCTCAAATGTATCTATAATTTTTTATGATTTCACGATGTTATCTTGTCTTCTTTGGTTGTACTCGATGTGTCGAACTCCTATTTGGTGCCCTCATCGCTAGTTATAGGCTTACCCACAAACTGGTGCACTCGCCATCTCCGTTTTGGCCTTGACCCTTTTAACTTTCTTTTTCATTTTATTAAAATTTGAAAATAATGCACGAGTTAAGATTCAAAATCCAAACCTCATGTTTTATTTCCAACGACGGGAGTAACCACCCGGTACATATCTACATCTACTTTTTTCTCTTCTTGTTGTGCACATTATCGGTTCACGTACCCACTATTTTCTAGGTCTTTTTTTGATGGGGATTGCTACGCGTCCTCCGGCAGATGTGTAGTAAACATCCGTCACCTTTATAGCCGTCGGATCTCCACGGCGTAGATGTTCGATCTAGCTCTTCGTACACGGCTCGGTCGCCTCCCCGACGTATTAGTTTCTGAAACAACAAACCAGTTGCAGAAACAAATGTCGATTGATCTCGTGACACGCCCCGCTTGTTCCCTCACCCACTCATTAATTCCTGAAACAATGATCGCGTTGCAGAAATAACGACGCATTGCAAAAACAACGACCGTGTTGCAGAAACAATTCCTGAAACAACGATCGCGTTGCAGAAATAATTTGTACAACTCCTGAAACAACGGTTGCGTTGTAGAAACAACGACAACGACCGTGTTGCAGAAATTGAAGAGGGATAGATGGCTGCAAGGTTAGCAGCGAGGGAGAGGGAGGATAGGGAGAGGGAGGAGAGGGGAAGGAGCTTGGTGGGGATGTGCCAAGCTCGGGCGCTCCAACAACCATGCGGCGGCCAACGGCCATGATGAAGGCGAGACTTGGAGAGAGATGGGAGAGAAAAGGGGATCCATATCAGATAAGAAATGGGTAACATTGTTTCGATAAGGGAGAAATGAGTAGTGTGGTGCACGGGCCCACACGAGACACGCATCGTGCGTCCGAGGCGACGGACTAGTCGTGGATTCTCCGCCGGCTGATCAAGATCGTTTCCCTTTTTTGATTCAGTTTTTTCCTTTTTCGTTTTTTTCACGAACTTTCTTTTGAATTTGTTCGCTTTTTTACTTGTGAACTTTTTAAAAATTCATGAACCATTTTTTCAATCCACAAACCTTTTGCAAATTTCTGAACATATTTCAAACTTGTACTTTTCTAATACTCACAAACATTTTAAAATTTAAATGCAAAAAATACTCACACATTTTAAAATTCGAATGCAGATACAATTTTCAAGTTCACATACATTTTTTTAAACTCGTGGACTTTTTCAATATTCACGAACATTTTAAAATCCAAATACAGAAACAATTTTCAAGTTCACAAACATTTTTTCAAACTCGTGAACTTTTTTCAATTTTGTGATTTTTTTGCAATTCCGTGATATGTTTGCTAAAATTCACTGACCTCCTCCAAATTCCGTGAAGTTTTTTCCTTTTTATGAACCTATTTTCCTTTTCTTGTGATGTTTTTCATTTTTGTGAACTTCTTTCAAATAACAAACCTTTTCAATTTTTGCACTTTTTTCAATTCATTTATGTTTTTCATGTTCATGAACTTTTTGAAATCAATGATTTTTTTCAAAATCGATGAACTTTTTTCATAGCCACAAACTTTTTTTTAAATCTATGAACTTTTTTCATTTTTCATAAACTGCTATAAAAATTTGTTTTTCTAAATTCATAATTTTTTTAAATTTTCACAATTTTTTCTTAAGTGATTTAAATGCTCTTGTATTAGTTTACAAAGGTAGTACATACATACAATATACTTAGATACTACTAAGCAGGCTCTCCTCTCGTGCAATTTCAGTGGTAAGCGATGGACCCCTCCTTTTTTTTTCCTGGTTGACACGTGTTTGCCCATTTTTCTTCTTTCCTTTGTTTTTATTATTTCATCTGACTCGGAGATATTACCGTTAGAGGCCATCAAAATATCTCCAGCTGGGCCCATTATCCACCGTCAATCGGGAGAGAGACAGAGACGTACAGAGAAAAAAGGGAGCACGCCATCCGCCGCCGCCTCGGCACATCCCTCGCAGGCGAGCATCACCCGTTCGTCGCCGACATCCCTCGCTGTCCGTCGTCGACGCACCACGTCTCAGCCGCCCCCCCCCCCCCCCCCCCCCGGCCATCTATTGGTCTCCTCGGCCCCGATGGCGATGTGGTGTGTCGCTGCTTTCCTGGAGATGGCCGAGAGGCGACAGTCACCGGAAGTCGGACCGTACGTGGAAGCAGCTGCCCTACCAGCGGTGTGAGCACCCACGAGGTCTGCGTCTTAGGGCCCCATCCGTTGTACTGCGCCAGTGGCCGTCTCGCGCGAAACCCGTCAAGTCTTGTGCAGGGGTCGCCTCCGGCGTCCACAAAGAAGAACACATCATACAGGTCTGCGGTAATGGGCTAATGGCAGACTTGAAGTCCAGCAGGATCCGTTTCCAAAGCCTATTGTGGCGATGCATCCGGAGGGTTTCTTCCATGGTACTCGAGCAGACACAACGAGTGGCAGCTTAGGTGTGGCGAACAAGCCGAGTTGAGGACTTGAGGTGCGTGAAGTTTTTCTGTGGCTTTATTTGTGTTCATCTCATGCCCCCCTGCTCTTTGGTATAATGCTGAAAATCAGCGCACTCTAATTTAACTTACCAACATGTATGCTATTTCAAAATTTCTATAACTTTGGTGAATTTCGTTCTGTGTTTCTGTGTTTCTAAGATTCTCCAGGGTATGTTGGTGTGTATAGCAGGAAATAGCATTTCGTATTTCATTAATGCTCTGATCAAAATTAGGTGCAACCAAGATGGGTTTCCCCAGTGGATAGTAGATTGCAGTTTCCTTTTGTTTAGAATGTTCTGATCTAGAGTAGTTCAACAATCTATTTAAGAAGCTGGAGTTGAGGAATTATTGACCACATTTGCAAAACTAGATGATTATATGTGTACGCTTATGTTTTAGTTTTGTAATAACAATATATATGGCAAGGCAATGGACTATACCAGGTCGTCTGAGATGTCTATGATTTGTATATAATCCGCAAAGATAAAAGCGTGTAAGCTCTTCTTTTGCACGCAACTTACCGAGGCAAGATCCGCTGTTTTTTTTTTGCTTTGCACTTAGTTTTTAAATTCCTCTTTTTTGGCACACTAGCCTGTATGCATCCACTCTTTTGTGAACCTGAGCTTAGTTTTACAGGTCTCAAATCATGAAAGGCTCAGTGAGACAGCATGTAGAAGTCTGTAACTTAATATGGGCTAAAGGGAACTCAGGAGGTACAAAATAACTTGGCTAATTTTCCTTGCTACATTTTGGGCATGTCTATAGTTATTGGATTAGCTTATATGTTTTTATAAGCATTAGGTTGGACCTGGCTCACTGTTTTCCATCTGTTCACATATTTTAGTCTGATAAAACAACCTAGATGCAATAATGATCAATAGGCTTTTCCTAATTGAACTTTCTTTCTTCCTTCTGACTTCATTGGCTGTTCTCAAGTCCATGTGGTAGGTATATATAATGTGGACTTTTGGAACCTATGTCAGGAGTGCATGGCTTTAGTATTGAAATATAGCTTTAGAGGTAACTCCACCATTCACTTGATATGTTAGCTCTTCTCCCTAAAACTAATATTTTTTGGATAGATGGATCTTCTAATCTCATGATCCCTTTACCATCTTTGTTTTTGTTGACATGCAATTTACCTTAAAAAATACTTTCTGATATATGCTGATCACAATATATCTTTTTTTATGATATTGTGAATGAATTGGTCGTGTGAAATTAAACTTGAGAAAACATTGTTTCGTCTGCATTTTTAGTTCAAAAAATATGTAGTGTTTTTTTTTTGAACCAGTGACAGGGCGACATGGTTGCTTCTTGGCTATTCATTTTTCAGACTTTGAGATACATACTCATAGGCACTTCTTTATCTCACACAGTTAACATTTTGTAAATAATGAAGGCACGAGAAATATTAATTTAGTGAAGGAACTACCTTTCTTTTTGGCTATTACTCGGCCCTTAAATTTTTCATCTCATTAGTGACAAGTAGTGAAGAAATATCATGTGAGCGTGCAGTTCATCATCTCCTTTTTCTCTCTCCAGCCGCCAAGTGGGCCTTAGCTGTTGAGTACTGCTATGCGATTGTGATCCATGCGATTTAGCGATATGTTTAGGAAGCAATGGAAGAAAATAGCCCACCTAAGCGAAGCTTAACCGTACTAGGATCTAGGCAACAAGAAAACGCCCAGCAATTCCTTTATCCTCGCTAGGAAGTTTAGATCTCCATATAATGAGCTCCAATATTATCACGGGCTTATAAGGATAGCTAGTAGAGTTTGTTAATAATTCTGGCAAATATATCTTGTGTAGATGATCAATAGTTTTCATAGTTTGATTCTGCTATATCATGTAATATTTTATTCAATATCTTGTGGAACTGGCCCCTGTCTGCTAGGTGCGACAAATGACAATAGTTTCTGTGGTTCCTTTTTAACATGCAAAAAAAGGGTAACATACTGCATTGATGATTGTCTATCGGCACAGAGCCAAATATTTGATTATCTCATGTAGTACATAAATGATGTGATTTCCAGTAATATTTTCAGTCAGCTCTGAACGTTATTAGTTTATTACTTATGTACTGACATTATTGTCCTATTTTATGTTGTCCACATGAAGCTTGTTCTTCTCACTTAACAGATCTGCAACTATCAGTAATATAATGAGTTGTTGTTTTGTTTCCACGCCATGGTTCTTCCATCCCACCCTTATCTTCTCAAGGAAACACACATCAGTATTCTTCTTATGGTGATTGATACCAGAGTGGTAGTACAACAAAAAAGATTGATATCCCAAATGGAAGGTATGCTACTTGGGAGTTTACCCGTTTGGTTTCTGCGTTCTTGCAGTTAATACAAGGTTGCATGAAGTGTAGTTTTTTTGCTCTGCTAACTGATAATGTTCGTAACTTCTTTTAGGTTGGTGTTATCATTGGAAAAACTGGAGAAACTATAAAGCATATCCAACTTCAGTCAGGGGCAAAGATCCAAGTAACAAGGGACATGGATGTTCAACCCTGGTCACAGACAAGATTGGTTGATCTTTCGGGCACTCCTGACCACATAAGCAGAGCTGAGCAGTTGATAAGTGATGTTCTTGCAGAGGTACTGTGATATCTTTCTTATGGCCACGACTTCAGATTTAGTTGTGCATCCATTTATTCAACCATACTTGTCATGTGACCTTTTGCAGGCTCATGCTGGCTCATTTGGCACTATCCCTAATTGGAAGTACAATGCACCTCAACCTAGTGTTGAGCAATTCCAGATGCAAATTGCTAACAACAAGGTAAACTGACTGCTTTCTAGAATTGGGTTTGTTTGTCGGACTTTGAAAATCATACGACGCCCCAATATAGCAATGGGGGTTTCTTGTAAGCTTCCCAACTGATATTATTTCACGGACTTCACTTTCTTTGACGATGAAAAACCTTGCCTATTAATTCCATGTCCGACTATTTTTTGGCGAGACAAAAAAATCAATGCAGACCAAATCTGGAGCCTGTATACAGGTTTGCGAAAATTCTTATTGCAAAGTCTAACATAAATTTGGTGGCTGAACCTGGCATAACTTACCATTGAATTTCCCTTAGCACTGTGTAATGCGTTTTGTTGTTGCATTTTTTTCATTTTTCTTATGATTTACCAAGTAAATTAACATCCAAGTTCTAATTTTGCTCAACTAGAAGTAGAACTCATGCTCCTTTCATCTTCATGTTTTTTTTCGAGAAAACGCAAAGACTCTGCGTTTCTTTTTATTGAATAGGGAGAGAATTTAACAGTACACGCCTCCTAGGAGGAGGCTTACAGGGGTTCAACTGAAAATGCTCCTTTCATCTTCATGTAGAACCCATGCTCCTTTCATCTTCATAATTATCTATTTTATTATTCTCCCTTTTCTCCTTGTTAGTTAGTATTATATTTCGTATCATCTTCATCATTACCATCGGTAATAACAATAGTAATATTTGATTTGTCCACAGAAATCCTTCTGCAGGTCATTCCTTTCCATTTTCCTCCTGGTGATACTTCAACTGAAAGAACATTGTATTCAACTGAAAGAACATTGTATATTGATGGTACTACATAGCAAATTGAAATAGCAAAGCAGCTTGGTTACGAGTGAGGTCAGCTTTCTTTCTCTTTTCACGCACCTCCTAAGTGCTGCAGCTATTTGTTATTTCTCAGTGTTGTTAAAATCATGTGGGTTTAATTATCAATTTTTTATATGTTACTGTATTTTTAGTCTCAGAACTAGTTACTTGACCTTCCTTTTCCATTGTTTGCTTTTGAAACTCTTCTCTTTATTTATGATATACCCTATATTCTTGTCAAATGTACATGTCCAAAACGTTATCTCAACGGGTTGTCTTGTAAAACAAGGTGGTGATGGAGCAGCAGCAGTATGGCTTTGAGATGATTGTATACCTTATACAATTGTGTGCTTGCTTCTGAGATGCTTAGAGACGTACAACCAATCTGAAATAATATTTGTAATTTGCGTGGTCTCTTTGTTTAGCTGCTATGCTCTGTGTAGTTTCTCTGATGAAGGTACTAGAAATATTTGAACAATCACAGTTAAATATGTTAGGAATATGCAACTTGTATTCCCATGAGGCCATAGGCCGATATATATACATGTACAAGTGTGGAACATATGCAGGAAACCCCTTATACAACGGGATAAATACAAAGGGGTACATGACTTATATTATAACTCTAACACCCCCCCTCAAACTCATGGTGGATGAACACTGAGTTTGGAGAGATAAAAGCCATGTTGTGCTCTAGTCTGGGCCTTCGTCAGGAAATCCGCCAACTGTAACTCGGAAGGCACATACTGAAGAGCAATAACCTGATCCTGCACACTAGCGCGCACATAGAAAGCATCAACACCAATATGCTTGGTGAGCTCATGCTTCACAGGATCACGCGCAATGCTAATAGCACCTGTACCGTCAGATAAGAGCAGAGTCTGTGTAGTGACAGAAACACCAAAATCCTGAAGTAACCACTGTAATCAAGTCACCTCTGCTGTCAAAAGAGCCATCGCTCGCAACTCAGCCTCTACACTCGAACGGGAAACTGCAGTCTGTTTCTTCGTCTTCCAGGCAATGAGAGAACCACCAAGAAACACACAGTAAGCAGAAAGTGAACGGCGATCTGAAGGATCACTAGCCCAAGTAGCATCCGAATAGGCCTGAAGCTGTAAAGAACTGGAGCGAGGAAAGAATAGATGGTGAGAGATCGTGCCTCGAAGATATCGGAGAACACGAAGGAGATGACTATAGTGAACCGATGTGGGAGCGGAGACGAACTAACTCAGAATATGAACCGGATAAGAGATATCCGGACGAGTGACAGCTAGATAGACAAGACTGCCAACAAGATGACGATAATGCGTCGGGTCAGGCAAGGGATTACCATCAGTAGCACGGAGGTGAACATTGAGCTCCATAGGAGTCCCAACAATGCGCTCGTCAGTAAGAGCAGCACGAGCAAGAAGGTCCTGGATATACTTTTCTTGGGATATAAAAAAGCCATCAGAGGTAGAAGAGACTTCAATCCCAAGAAAGTAGCGAAGTGGTCCAAGATCAGACATAAGAAACTGCTCACTAAGACGGGCCTTTACAAAGGCAATATACTCGGGGTCATCCCCAGTGATGATCATGTCATCAACATAGAGAAGAAGAAGAGTCCGACCACGAGGAGAAAGGTGAATAAACAATGCTGGATCATGAGCACTCGCTGAAAAACCAGCGGCAGTCACCACAGAGGCAAAACGCTCAAACCAGGCGCGAGGGGCTTGCTTAAGGCCATAGAGAGAGCGACGAAGACGACATACCATGCCATGAGGAACAAAATACCCAGGTGGTGGCTGCATGTACACCTCCTCACGCAGCTCACCATTAAGAAAGGCATTCTTAACATCAAGCTGAGATATAGACCAGTGGCGTGTAGAGGCCACGGCAAGAAGTGTACGAACAGTGGTCATATGAGCCACAGGAGCGAGCAAAAGTCTCGTCATAATCACGACCATGCTCCTACTGAAAACCACGAGCCACAAGACGAGCTTTGTGACGCTCAAGAGAACCATCGGAGCGAGTCTTAACCTTGTAAACCCACTTACAAGTGATGGGACGGACTCCAGGAGGAAGGGAAAAAAAGATCCCACGTACCAGTGCGTTTAAGAGCAGCAATCTCCTCAGCCATCGCAAACTGCCATTCAGGATGAACAACAACCTGATGATAAGTAGTCGGCTCAAGAACAGCAGCTCCAGCGGTGGAAAATCCAAAGCGATCAACAGGCGGACGAGGACGAGAACGCAAGCCATAAGTAGGCTGAGACGAGGATGAAGGCACATCCACAGAACGTGAACGACGAGTGTAACACTGAGGAAAAGATGGAACAATGGAAGGAGGAATCGCCAAAATAGAATCGGGGAGTGGCGACGAAGAAGTCACCGGAGATGAAGGTGTAGAATCCGGTGACATACTAGACGAGGAGACCGTGGAAGATGGTGGCGACAAATCGACTGGAGGTGGAGAAGCAGAGGGAGTGGAACGAATAGGCAAAGGCTCGACGGGTGTGATAGGTGTGTCAGGAAAAGTGAGGAAAGAGATATCCTCCACTGAAAAAGTCGAGGAAGATGGGCGTGGGTAGAAGGGACGAGACTCATCAAAAGTCACATCCCGAGAGATACGCATCCGACGACCAATAGGATCCCAACAACGATAGCCCTTATGCTCATCACTATAGCCTAAGAAGACACACTCAACAGACTGAGCGGTCAGTTTGGTGCGTTCGCGGGGGGCAAGAAGAACATAGCAAACACAACAAAACAAGCGAAGTATCAAATAATCGGGAGAACGATCAAAAAGACGCTCGAAAGGAACACCACCCTGTAGAGCAGCGGAAGGTTGGAAATTGATGAGATAGGTGGAGGTGGAGACGACCTCAGCCCAAAAATGTGGCAGGAGAGAGGCAACAATCATCAATGCACGAGCCGTCTCAAGAAGATGACGATGCTTGCGCTCAACCTGAGCGTGAGCACCAGGACAAGAGAATTGAGAGAGAGTCCCTTGCTCAGCAAGAACACCACGCAACATCTTAGAGATATACTCGCCAGCGGAGTCAGCACGGAACACACGAAGGGGGGAAGAGAGCTGAGTATGAAGCATGGCAACAAAACGCTTATAAATGGACAACACCTCACTACGAGAAGTCATGAAATAAAGCCATGTGTAACGAGAGAAGTCATCTATGAAAATAATATAGTATTTATGACCCCCTTTCGAAGCGAAGGGAGCCGGACCCCATACATTGGAATGAACTAAATCAAAAGGACGCTTAGACACTGACTCACTATGTGGATATGGTAACTGAATCTGCTTGCCAAGACGACAACCCTGACACTCTAAAGAGGCATCTCCTGAGACAGACCCCA
The DNA here is from genome assembly GCF_904849725.1 of Hordeum vulgare subsp. vulgare. Classification (NCBI taxonomy): domain Eukaryota; kingdom Viridiplantae; phylum Streptophyta; class Magnoliopsida; order Poales; family Poaceae; genus Hordeum; species Hordeum vulgare. Next base: position 376,892,633 of record NC_058524.1, on the reverse strand, counting down.
GAAGACCTCGACGAACTAACGACGACAAACGAGAACCACACGGATGACCAAGTCGATGATGCCACTGCTGGAAGGAACCAGTAGCCGAGGCGACCAAAGCGAAAGAACTGGCGATAGAGTGGGCAGCGGAAGGAACATGAAGCCAGTCCAACTCCCAAAGACCCTCCTCATAAGTCAAAACCTTCTCATCATAAGCACGAATAGCAGCCTCATCAACAACCTTAGCCGCATCCTTCATAGCTTGAGGAGCATCCGCGGGAAGAACCGGTGGAGTCGGAGGAGTGGGATCCACAGGAGGAGCTGGACGTGGCGGACAACAGACCTCGCCAGAGAGAACTCCCCAGAGACGGATGTCGCGCATGTGAATGCGCATGAAGCCAGTGAACACGGTGTAGTTAGTACCATCGAAGATCACCGGACAACGAGGAACAACAATGTAGCCTGATGATAAGACATTTTTTTTCTTTTTTTTTTGGATCAGGATCCAAGTAGCGACAGGTGGGATCGGGACGGGAGGCTGGAGGCGGCGAGATCCAGCGGCAGGTGGTGGAAGCAGCGGGATCCCAACAGTGGCTGGTTGATCCGATCTGGAAGCAGCAGGGTCAACAACACGTGAGGACCATCCGTTGTTGACTTGTAACGCTGGTGGAGGCTGGAGGCAGCTAGATCCGATCGGGATCCCAACGATCCAAGCAGCGGCAGGTGGGATCGGGACGAGAGGCTGGAGGCGGCGAGATCCAGCAGCATGCGGCGGGATCCAGCAGCAGCAGGCTTCGGGGGAATCGATCTGGCTGGGAGAATGAGCGGAACGGGGGCGGCTGGCGGCGGCATCGAGCGGGGCGGGACGGGCAGGAGTCGAGCCGATCGGGACGGGAGGGAGCCGCAGCGGGATCCGGCGGGATCGCAGCGGGAGACCGAGGCAGTGGCTTCAGTCGGGGCGGGAGGGGGAGATCGAGGACTAGCTCGATCGGGAGCAGAGAGACGGATCAATCGCATTGAGTTGCAGCGTGCAGAAAATTGACCTAGCTCTGATACCATGTTAGTAATAAGCAACTTGTATTCCCATGAGGCCATAGGCCGGTATATATACATGTACAGGTGATGGACTATATGCAGGAAACCCTTTATATATTGGGATAAATACAAAAGGGTACATGACTTATATTATAATAACTCTAACATTATACTGTACTGAAAAGGTCGAGGAAGATGGGCGTGGGTAGAAGGGACGAGACTCGTCAAAAGTCACATCCCGAGAGATACGCATCCGACGACCGATAGGATCCCAACAACGATAGCCCTTATGCTCATCACTGTAGCCTAAGAAGACGCACTCAACAGACTGAGCGGTCAGTTTGGTGCGTTCGGGAGGAGCAAGAAGAACATAACAAACACAACCAAACAGGCGAAGCATCGAATAATCGCGAGAACGATCAAAAAGACGCTCAAAAGGAACACCACCCTGTAGAGCAGCAGAAGGTTGTAGATTGATGAGATTGGTGGAGGTGGAGACGGCCTCAGCCCAGAAATGAGGCGGGAGAGAGGCAGCAATCATCATCGCACGAGCCGTCTCAAGAAGGTGACGATGCTTGCGCTCAGCCACACCATTCTGAGCATGAGCACCAGGACAAGAGAACTGAGCAAGTGTACCCTGCTCAGCGAGAAATCCACGCAACATCTTGGAGATATACTCTCCAGCAGAGTCAGCACGGAACACACGAATAGGTGTAGAGAACTGAGTGTGAACCATGGCAGCAAAACGCTTAAAGATAGATGATACCTCACTACGAGAAGACATAAAATAGATCCACGTGTATTGAGAGAAATCATCTATAAAGATAATATAGTGGCGATGGCCTCCCTTCGAGGAAAAGGGAGCTGGACCCCAAACATCCGAGTGAACAAGGTCAAAAGGACGCTGAGACACAGTCTCGCTATGAGGATAAGGTAACTGAACCTGTTTACCAAGCCGGCAGTCCTGACAGTCTAAAGACACACCACCGGAGATGGATCCAAGAAGACCACGTCGAACTAAGGATGAGAGACGGGAGCCACATAAATGACCCAGACGATGATGCCACTATTGAAAAGAGCTGGTAGACAAGGCAACAGAGGAGGAGAGACTGGCTGCAGTGGCAACGGATGGAAGGTGAAGCCAGTCAAGCTCCCAGAGACCCTGAGAGTCACGACGCCGGGGGCCAACACCAAGAAGAGCATCTATGTGACGGTCCAGAACTAAACATGAGTCAAAGTCAAGAATGACCCGACGATCAGAGTCAACAATCTGGCCACCAGAAAGGAGATGCATGGTAAGCCGAGGAACATGAGCAACATCGGGAACATGAAAAGATGAAGTGCTAAGAGTGCCTCGGCCAGTAACCGAGAGAGAAGTACCATCAGCAGTAAGAACATGAACAGGAGAATCTAGAGGACGAGTAGATGACAGAGTGGATGAATCATGAGTCATATGAAAGGATGCTCCAGTATCAAGAACCCATGGAGATGTACCTGCGTGTGTAGAAGGTGGTCTCACAATGCCAGAAGAGTCCGTAGCAGAACCAACAGAACCTGTCGATGAAGAAACAAAAGATGGAGCTAGCAGACATTGAAATCGTCCAATCTCCTGCTCAGTCAGGGGCGCAACTGAAGATGTCGATGTAGACACACCCGACAACGGAGAGTCGAAGGCAAGCAGCAGAGCGCGAAGTCGCGCAATCTCGTCCTCGGTGAAGTACACGGCTGAAGTAGGCGGCGTAATGGCACGAGGAGAGAAGCGACCACCACCACCCGTGGAAGCCGCTAAATATGGCGGTGTAGCATGTCCAGTATTGTCTGCAAAGACCGGTGGAGAAGACGAGGCCGTGTGCAGACAAGCACCAAGCGCCAAGGGAAGACGCGTGGACGAAGAGCAGTCCATGGAGTCATAGGCACCAGGACAACCGGTGAAAGTCGCAAGAGGTGTCGGGGAAGAGCGACATGCACCGATGAGAGTCGCGAGAGTCGGTGTAGAGCGACAATCACCATATGTAGAGCTCGCAGGAGCAACAGAAGAACTACCGGCACAGCCGTCAGGAGTCACGGGAAGCAAGGGACTGCAATGTTGCGTGTTGGTGTAGACCATTTTTTTTAGGAATCGCAGTCAACGAACATCGTCCGCGTCTGAAACCGCGTCCGCGTCAACAACAGGATTGGAGGCGCCTCGATCTGGCGAGATTGGGGCAGGGCAACCAGCAGTTGAAGCTGCTGGAGGCAGACCCAATCGGTAGTTGGGTGAGCTGAGATCCAATCGGGGCAACTGCTAGCGGCGGCAGCAGGGTGAGCTGAGTCCAATCACGGCGACGGCTGGCAGCGGCGGCTTGGCGGCGGCTGGTGGAGGCGGTGGCTGGCGGCGGTTGGCGGATCAGCGGCTGGCGACACAGGATCTGAGATGCGATCCACAGCAGCAGCAGCAACCGACTTCGAGCTGAGACGCGATCCAGGCTTGGCGGGACAGGAGATCGAGACCAGGTCGGCGTCTCACGGGATTGACTTCGAGGAAGCGGAATCCAGGCCTGGCGGGAGAGGAGATCGAGACCAGGCCGGCGGGAGAGATCGAGACCAGGCAGAGCCTCCTGCGTAGACCGGGACGAGAAGAGATCGAGGCCGGCGACTTCGATCGGGAAGGAGAGACGGATCAATCGCTCGAGTTTGCAGCATGCAAAAAATTGACCTAGCTCTGATACCATGTTAAGCTTCATGCACTAGCCAACGCAACCAAAAGTCCGAACTGATGGAAAGGGCTAGTGCAATCTACATATACTGTAACACCCCCTCTCACGTGTGATGGGGAAGACAAGTCAACACGTGCGACCGGAAGAGAGCGACGGCGCGCGGAACTCACGTATGACTCAAGAGGCCTCTACGTGGACACAAAGGGGGGCTACCAGCAATTTTTAATAAATTGCGAAGGCCACGACTTGAACTCAAGACCTTAGCTCTGATACCATGTTAGGAATATGCAACTTGTATTTCCATGAGGCCATAGGCCGATATATATACATGTACAGGTGTGGAACATATGCAGGAAACCCCTTATACAAAGGGATAAATACAAAGGGATAAATACAAAGGGTACATGACTTATATTATAACTCTAACAAACTACTGGCAAATCCATACTTCCAATGGGAGGTTTATATACCCTATCACAACGTCTTCACTACATATTATACCGGTGCTTGTGGTGTTATCGACATAACCCAGACCATACTGTCTGTTGATCATTATCTTGACATAAGACCAAATTAGTGTGAGTAACTAGTTCTGAGGGCTGCACACATCAATCCTGGAGGCAGATTTGTTACTACCTAATTTTAATATACTTGATGCTGATGGATGAAAGATAAAATTATGAACTACTCCCTCTGTTTCGGTATAGAAGTCCCATGTGTACCATTGAAGTATACCATTAGAATGTAATACATACATCCAGAAACATGCGTGGTCTTTCTATGTCGGAACAGAAGAAACTAGTTTGTATTTGTATTATATGATTGGATTTCATATACCTTGTGTTCTCCTCTCAAATTTACGTTTGCTGTTTCTGTACATCTTTGGGGATAGTCGGTGCAAACCGCTACGCAGGTGATCTCTATTATTAAAGCAGAATCGAACGAGATGATGGTTGGACCACCTCCTCCTATCCATCACCACCAAACTCCCACCTCCGGTTTACAGGAAAAAATTGACCCCCAAACTCCCACAGGTACTGGCATCCACACCAGAAAGATCGGCGCTAAAATAACCCACGCAAAGAAAACGCCTCCACCCACCTATCACCAAAAAAATAAGACGCTGCTACCCAACGCGCACGCGCTGTGCGGTAGGACCTCGCGGCTGCCCATTTTAGGAAGATGCCCACGTACGGTCCCCACCCTGATAAAAAAAGGAAGTTTGCCTCCGCGCATCCGCGTTGTCACGTCCTGCCAACAGAACAAAAAAAGAAAAATTACAGTGATCCCTCCCCCACGCGCGTTATCTCGCCTACCACCTCGCAGCCAAGCAAAAATCACTGGAGAACGCACGTTCGTCTGCAACTCTGTGTTGCGATCAGGCAACACTTTGAAGAAACGACTCCAAGAAATTGTGAGGAGCTGGGAAAATTTCTCCCCACGAATCACACCCAGGTAAGGAGCTCCATTACCACTTGAGTAATACAAAGTTCACCCGCAAAACAAAAGGACCACCATTTTTGGCAAGAGAAACAAAGGCATGTTTTTTTAATCTTTTTAGATAAGGAGGATCGCCCCCGGCCTCTGCATCTGAGCGATGCATGCAACCATTTTATTGTTTATTCACAAAAGACTTTACAAAGAAATACAACAATAAGTCGGAAGCCACCATCTAGGCGACAACTGTCGCTACTCGTGTCCATCTGATGAAGGGATGCCGATAGTCTGAGCCTAATACCACAGACCTCGCAGACAAGCCTAACATCTAAGACCTGAGGCCCCAACCAAGCCACTTGCCGGGTATGGGGCACCCACCATTCCGGCGCGCTCTCAGAGGCCGCCGACGCCAACTACCACTTCTCCATCTTGAGAGTTGTACTGACGCATTATCCTTGCTTGGTCTAGCTGCCGTCAACGCCACCATGGCGCCCAATGGCACCACCACCCTGCGCGCGAACTGTTGAGCACGTCACGGTGGCCGCCGGTACACCTCAGCCCCATGTCGCCAAGTACCACCAGCCGACACAACTTGAAGTCTCTGGAAGATCTGTCGTGCGTAGCACCTGCCGACCAGGCATGACAAAGCGTAGCACCTGTTGGCCAGGCATGATTTGACATCTCCACCGAAGCTCCGTGCAAGACGAAGCCGCTCCACCTCCTGCCTCTGACGACCAGCACTGCTCCACAAACGATGCTCCCAAGAGAGAAACGCCACCGCAGTGCCGTCATCGCCTGATATGAAAGACCAGATCCTAGGGTTTCCCCCCAGAGCAGTACGAATGGGTCGACATAAGTCACACAACGATGCCTTCATCAAGGTAACAACGTAGAACGCCGCCATTGCTCGCCGTTGAGTCGGTTTTCACCGGCAACTATGTCTCCCCGACTCGCAGCCAGTACTAGATCACAGATCCAGAGATCAAAACACCCAGCCACAGGCCGACCACCTCTGACGGAAGAGATGACCACCACCACCGATCGCATCGGTCAGAATATATCTGACCGGATGTGCTGCCGACGAGACCACCGGGCCCTTCACGCCGCCGCTGCCGATCTGAAGGCAGTTTGCACTTCACCGCAGACTAGCTGGCCGCCGCCGCCGATGCAAGGCCGGCCGCTGCGCCCGTAGCCCACGCCGCCGTTCGTGACTGGGCCGCCCGCCGCGCCTAGCCGTCGCCGTCCGAGGACGGGCCGACCACCCGCCACCCGTCGCAGCCATCCGCCGCGCCGCAGAATCCAAATCGACCGCGCCACCACACGCCTCGGGGTCCTGCCCCAACCTGGAGACGCGTGAGAGAGGAGATCTCCCGCAACCGCCGTCGGCCCCCGGGCTTAGCCCGGCGGCGTCCATCGGCGGCGGCGGAGGGAGAGGAGGTAGTGCTTGGTGGCGGCGGCTAGGTTTCTGGGCTCTGCCCGAGTCACCCTAGGGGGAGGGCGACGCGAGGGGAGAACAACGAAGGCATGGTTGTGTTTAAATTTTGAGCTAGTGAAACTCTCCCTCTATTCCTCCCATATGATGTACTAGTTTGCAAAACGTCTCCTGTACACTCATGAGTTGCAAACTTGATGTGGATGGATCTTGCCAAAAAAATTGCCTGTTTCTTGCCTCTCCCTCCCATGTTGAACCTGGATGCTAGAGAAGATGCTTAGCGATTTGTGTTGTTTATCATCTTGCCTATTATATTGCACCTGGCCTTTGTAAAAGAAATGAGAACATATTATTTTGATTATAAAAAATCGAGGAAACAAAATATTGCAGGGTTCAATAGGGAAAAATGTTCAATACAAAAAACACTAAGTCGCCCAATTGACTTGCAAAAAAAGGTGTTTTCCTTCCCCTCCCACTTCATTATTGATTGCCTTCCCCCTGATTCATACTTTAGAGGTCAGCGACTACCTAGTTTAGAGGTAGGGGACTTCGCGCGTTTGGTGATTGTGTTACTTTGCCCCTGCCCCACACCATATTTAGATTGGACCCAACCCCCCGGGCTTTCGACGTCTTATGTCGGATGGATGTGAGCGACTATGTTGGTAAGCGACTCCATGCCCCCATGAGTTTTGGTCGTGCGCGACTTGGTTAGCTTGGTTAGACTAAGTTGGTGAAAGGAAGAAAAGAGAAAAATTGAGGCGCCTACATAGTGATGAGTAGGCAACTCCATGTGTCGTGGCTGTCCTGGTGTCCCCCCCTCCCCCCTCACACACACAACTCCCTTGTTTTTTCACGACTTGTGCCCGCCACGGTGAGACTTTGCTATGGGATGGTGGGCGACTCCATTCACCTATTGAGTTTCGTGGTGTGATGTGAGAATGGTGTTCTTGCTTTAAGAAAAGAAAACCAAGGCGACTATAAAGTGTGACCGTATGCGACTATATAGTGTGGACATGAGCGACTTGGTGTGAGCTACTTAGTTGGGTGAGTTTGGTTCATTAGGTGCTTGTAAAAAAATTTGGGCGGTTATACGGCGGTCGAAAGAAGGTGACTGCCTAGTTTAGAGGCAGGCGACTCCATACATTGCATGCCTTATGTCGGTGTGGATGTGGGCAACTATGTTATTCCGTGGTAGGCGTCTCCATCTTCTGATGTGTTTCTGTCGCATGCAACTTGGTAAGCTGGTTAATTTAAGTTTTTGCTTGTTGGTGGAAGGAAGAAAAAGGGAAGAGAAAACGGGAGGCGGCTACATAGTGATTGTAGGCGACTCCGAATGCACGGTGGCCGTGGGCCAATTAGTTCAAACCGGTCGGTTCGTTATGTAGGACGGGCATGCGACTATGTATTGGGGTTTAGGCAACTCAATCTGTGGATTAGGCGTGTGGGCAACATGATGTATTGGATTTGGTCGTGTTGGGCGTGGATGGTAGGCGACTCCGTCCATTCGGTGGTCGTGGGTGACTAAGTTCAACCCGGTCTGCTTGGTTTGTGGGATGGGTGGGGCGACTATGAATTGAGGTTTAGGCGACTCTGTTCGTGTATTAGATATGTGGGCGACTTAGTGTATTAGATTTGGTCAAGTTGGGCGTGGGTGGTAGGCGATTCATCGTGCGTGTGTTGGCCGTGGGCGACTTAGTTCAACCTGGTCGGCTCAGTTTGTACGAAGCGCAAGGCAAACTACAAATTGGGGTTTAAGCGACTTCAGCTGTGTATTAGGGCGTGTGGTCGACTTAGTGATTGGATTTGGTTGAGTTGGGTGTGGGTGCGGTGACTATATGGTTGGATGCTAGGTGACTCCCGTGTGGTCATGGTCGTGGGCGACTTAGTTCAAACCGGTTGGTTCGTTTTGTAGGACGGGCGGGCGACTATGTATTGGGGTTTAGGCAACTCGATCCATATGTGGATTAGGCCTGTGGGCGACTTAGTGTATTGGATTTGATCGAGTTGGGCGTGGATGGTAAGCGACTCCGTCCGTTTGGTGTCCGTGGGTGACTAAGTTTAATCCGGTCTGCTTGGTTCATGGGATGGGTTGGGCCACTATGAATTGAGTCTTAAGCGACTTTATTTATGTATTACACATGTGGGTGACTTAGCGTATTAGATTTGGTCAAGTTGGGCAAGGGTGGCAGACGATTCCTCATGTGTGCGTTGTGACTTAGTTCAGCCTGGTCGGCTCAGTTTGCAGGAAGTGCGAGGCAACTATGAATTGGAGTTTAAGCGACTTCATGTGTGGATTAGGCATGTGGGCGACTTGTGCTTGATTTGGTCGAGTTGGGCATGGGTGCGGCGACTATATAATGGAGTGTTAGTCGACTCCATACATTTGGTGGTCGTTGGTGACTTGGTTCAACCTGGTCAGCTTGTGTGTGGGACGGACGGGACGACTATTAATTAGGGTTTAGGGGACTATTTGTGGATTAGTCATGTGGACGACTTAGTGATTGGATTTGGCTGAGTTGGATGTGGGTGTGTTGACTATAATGGTGGGGTGGTAGGTGACTCTCGTGTGTGAGGTGGTCGTGGGCGAGTTAGTTCAAACCGGTCGGCTCATTTTCTAGGACGGGAGGGCGACTATGTATTGGGATTTAGGAGACTTCATCTATGGATTAGGCATGTGGAAGACCTAGTGTATTGGATTTATTCGCGTTGGGCGTGGATGATAGGCGACTCCGTCCGTTCGGTGGTCGTGGGTGACTAAGTTCAACACGGTCTGCTTGGTTTGTGGGATGGGTGGGGCGACTATGAATTGAGGTTTAGGCGACTCTGTTCGTGTATTAGACATGTGGGCGACTTAGTGTATTAGATTTGGTCAAGTTGGGCGTGGGTGGTAGGCGATTCCTCGTGGGTGCATTGGCCGTGGGCGACTTAGTTCAACCCGGCCGGCTCAGTTTGTAGGAAGTGCAAGACAACTATGAATTGGGGTTTAAGCGACTTCATCTCTGGATTAGTATGTGGGCGACTTAGTGTATTGGATTTGGTCGAGTTGGGTGTGGGGTGTGGCGACTATATAATGGAGTGCTAGTCGACTCCATGCGTTTGGTGGCCGCGGGTGACTTGGTTTAATCCGATTAGCTTGGTGTGTGGGATGGGCGTGACGACTATTAATTAGGGTTTAGGGTACTCCATTTGTGGACTAGGCGTGTTATCGACTTAGTGATTGGATTTGGCTGAGTTGGGCGTGGTTATGGTGACTATATGGTGGTATGGTAGGCGATTCCCATGTGTATGGTGGTCGCGGGCGTCTTAGTTCAACTATGAATCGGGGGTTTAGGCGACTCCATCTATGGATTAGGCATGTGGACAACCTAGTGTAGTGGATTTAGCAGCGTTGGGTACGGATGCGGTGACTACATAATGGGATGATAGACGACTTTGGTGTTTGGTGGCCAAACTAGCCCAATATTAAGCGAAAAATGCCCGCGAGACATCCTTTCTCCCTTTCCCGTCACCACTAGTCTCCCTAAACAACATTAACACATGGCCAAAAACTAGTGAAAAAGATCCAGCATCCACTGGCCGAAACCATGGAGGTGACTCACCTTGTGATATCCAAGATCTGAATCCTTTTGCTCAATAGTTTTTTTGTGCACACGGTCGACCATCACGCCGTGCACGCATTTGTTTCCTCTGTTGCGCCTGTCAATGCATACAGAGCAGAAGTGATGCATAGAGAACATAATGGTTCACGTTTTTTACCTCGGTGTTTGCCTCCTTGAGCGGCTGCTCGTATTGCCTGTCCCATCTGGATTCATCCATGCCTCAGGCGAGTGCATCCCCCCCCCCCCCCCCCCCACCCCCCATCACCCGAATGGAGTCAAGTCATCTGTGCAGAGAGGCATGCAATCATTCAGAAAAATCATCTAACTAGCTGGTGTAGAAAGCATCTAATGTCTAGTTTTGTAAATAAGAAAAAACAGTAGAAAATGTCTTCTCTGATGCATGTAAGATTGCAAGCAAATTTCAAATAATTTTTTTCCCCGACTGAAAATGCTCCTGCTCTATTACCCCTGGACTGATTAGCTGATATGTCATTTACAAAGTCATCTCACCTGTGTACTACTAGTATATAACCGGTGAAATTTACATTGCATGATCAACCAATATCATGCACTTAAAAATTTATTATCCCATCAGAGATGTCTACTAGTACCATGCCATGGTACTTAAATCTGTAATACTAATCCAGTCTAACAACACTAATCCAGACTAACTGACGCTGCTGCTGCCTGGAGGCAGATTTCATGAGCGTCGAACTGTCGGGGATAAGCGCCAACTACATCGCCTTGTTCAGTTCAATTCCAGACAACCTTGTTCTTACCCAAAAGTGTCATCTTGACAGGAAAATATCATCTATTTAGTATATATAATTGCCTTAACTGATGCATGTAAAATTGCCAGACAAAATCAATAAAATAGTTCTTGCATGATAAACAGAAAATGTTTATTCGTTGCGTGCAAAAATGTCTATCTCTTAATCCTCCCATGAATCCACATGGTTACACCCTGTCTGAATTCCCCACAAAATTGCCCAGCCCACCACAAAATCCCCTGTGACGGATCGGTAACTCGCCTCTCAATCCGTCCCGTGGATCCACATAATTGACTAGCTACGTGAATGCCCCTCAAATTTGCCAGCAATGCAAACAAAATCTGCGGTGATGGATATGAAAAATTGCCTCTTAATCTCCACATGAATCCACATAACTGCCTAGCCCCTGTTTTTTGGGGACTTACCTTACGACTGTTGATTATAAGGGGCATAGCTCTGTCGCCGCGCGGACTTGCCTCCTCCCTTGCCGCGGGCGCTCGAGCTGCTGGCGGCGAGCTCCGTCATCACGCGGATGTGCCTCCTCCCCTCCGCGGTAGCGCGGCGACGACCTCCGCTACAACTATCGATATCGAGCGGCCGGCAACCCGCTGTGGATCCACCTCGACTCCTCCATACCTCACCACTGCCGCATCAACACCGATATGCGGCGAAAATCTTACCACTATGGCGGAAAGAGGAAAAGGGTTGGAGGAGGAGGACGAACAGATGGGTGGGGAAAATGGAGTTTCGGAAGGAAAAAACCCCAAGGAAAACGACAAACCCTGCCGTTTGGGTAACTGTTGTATCACGTCGCGCTTGTTTGTCTCGTACAGATCCTACGGCTCTCGTGCGGCCGCTCGGAGCAGAAGGATCGCGCACGCGCACTCCTTAGGACTTGGGAAAAAATAAATCAAAAAGGAGAACCGCCACACACGTCCACTGGTCCACGTCACCCATATCTCCCAAGCCCCTGACCCCGTACTCTTCAGTGCACCACCTCAATCCGCCGCCGTTCACCTCATGGTCCGCCTCGTGGTCGCGATGGCCGCAGATCTCGTCGTGGACGATGCCACCCCAGCGCCACTCTCCTCTGCACGTCGATCCGCGCTTCTCCGCCGCAATCATGATGCCCACGTCTCGGTTTCCGTCGCGCCACCCATCGGAGGCTCGTCGCCATCACCAATTCACCATCACTTTTTTGTATGTCGTGGTGCCCCTGTACGCCCTGTTCGCGTTCGCCTACGCCGTCCACACCTCTACTGCTATCGTGGCAGTTTGATGGATTTCTACTCCGACGACGACCCACACCCGGAGTTCGAGGAAGGTCTCCGAGAGGACCTCAAACTGGTCCACTTCCCCTGTATCATCACGAGCGCAACATCGACGCTGCTCTCGCACATGTCTCCTCCTACCTCGCTGCCGGTAGGCAATTTTGGCTTTCTGAGTTTCGTCAGCAATGTTAGACGCATGGTTAAGCATGTGATTTTGGTTCTGGCTAGCTTGATCACCCGTCATGTGTGATGATGCACAACGCCCAATGGAGTGCCTCTACTTGTCAATATGCTTTTTGGAAGTTAATTTTGCAGGCGCCCCTAATTTGTTGCTTAATGTGATCAATTAGTTTTTGTTGTATGTTGCTGTTGATGAATGCATCAGCTTTAAACTTGGATTGACTTTTGTATGAACTCGAAGTGTACTTGTCAGCTGCCTTGGAAGTTGGAACTCATCATCCTTGCTTTTTTTTCCTGAAGAATTAGAACTGCATACGAACTTTGAGTCTGCCTCCTCTATCATCAATTCATCATTGGTGCTGACCCAGACGATGTTGTTGCACAGGTTTGCTACCACCTCTCTGCCCCTGGTACAACGACTGCGGATTACTGCTGATGGCTTGACGGACTAGGAGACGGAGGATGAGGACGGTCTGGCCCTCAGTGCAACATCATTATCATACCATGAATTACTGCTGGTTAATGTCGCTAAAATTCAGGATGAAGTCTTTTCCTATCTCTTGCCCGCCACAACACATGTGCGTTCTCTCTGCCGTAGCTGAATATTTGCATTCCCTACTTGGTAACATTATTCCCACTTTCTAACTTTCTTTGTACTTAATTGATTAATTTTCATGGTTATTCATTTCTCTTTGTTTTTTTCCATGAGCAGAGCAACTTCCTTGTGGATGACAAAAGAAATCAGTCCGCAGAATATTTTAAATCCATTCTTTATATCTGGTACAAGGAAGCCTGCTCTCACTTGTGCAACCTGCTACTAAGAAGTTTCACTTTTTTGCTAATGCACATCAATTGGTAAGGATAAAACAATGCCAACTTGCTTTACGTTGGTTTTTTACTAAACATATCCATTTCATAAAGACACCGCCTTCAAACAAATCCAGATATCTAAATTGAATGTAAATCAAGGAAATTATGTAGCTCCTTGGAACTTCTCTTTTAGTATTAAAATCTAAATCCTCGTTGCATTTGTGTAGACAATGGGTTAAGCATGGTTGTTAGCTTATTGAATCTTGAAGAAACTACATTACACTTGTATAGTAACTTTAGTACCTACATGCGCATACTCTGATATGTTAGATTTAGGAGAAAGAGTTATTTTATTCACCCACTCATCTCTTTATGTTTTTTCATAATGTTGAGCTGTTTTTTCATCTTCCGATCTACTCCCTCTGTAACTTTTTATAAGACGATTTTTGACACGAGGGGGTACTTTGCTGCAGTTGTGCTTTTGTTACTTTGTTTGCAGCTCTGCGGGACTGAATTTTTCGTGCTAACATGAGTCATATTAGTAGGCCGGTGGGACACAGAACTTGGAGCCCCCAAAGCGCCCGGATGCCCAGGCCATTGGCGACTATAGACCCATCAGCCTCATCCACCTGGTCGCCAAGATATTCGCCAAAACGCTGTCCCTTCGCTTGGCACCAAAGCTGGACAGGTTGGTCAGCAGAAATCAGAACGCCTTCATCGCCGGCCGCTCCCTACACGACAACTTTGTCCTCGTCCGGCAGTCGACGCGTCTCCTACACCGGTTACGCGCGCCCCAGGTCTTGCTCAAACTCGACCTCGCGCGCGCTTTCGACACCGTCTCGTGGCCCTTCCTGTTCGAGGTACTCCGTCAGTACGGCTTTGGAGACTGATTCCTCGACTGGCTGGCCCTCTTGCTGTCGTCTGCGCGCACGCGAGTGCTGATCAACGGCGAGCCAGGCCGCCCTATTTGGCATCGCCGAGGGCGGCGGCAGGGTGACCCTCTGTCGCCTCAACTGTTCGTCCTCGTCGTGGACACACTGGGACGTCTCGTTAAGCGGGCCGTGTCGCTGGGCATCTTGGAACAGCTGCACCCGCACCGCCCCGTCCCGGAGATCTCGCTCTACGCTGACGACGTGGTACTCTTCTGCCACCCCTCTCGGAGCGACATTGCTGCGATCAAGGCGATCCTGGAGCTGTTTGGTCGAGCCTCGGGGCTGCGCGTCAACTACAACAAAAGCTCTGCCACCATGCTCAACTGCGATCCGGGAGATACAGACCTGACCACAGAGCTCCTTGGGTGCAAGATCGCGGCCCTACCGCTCACATATCTCGGGATCCCCCTCACCATCCGGCGACCCTCTAGCGCCCAGCTGCAGCCATTGGTCGATAAGGTGGGGGGCATGCTCCCCAGCTGGAAATCTCGGCTCATGAGCAAATCGGGCCGCCTCGCCCTCGTCAAGTCAGTTCTCTGCGCTATCCCCATCCACCAGCTCCTCGTCTTCGCCCCTCCGAAGAAGACCACCAAGCTCATTGAAAAAATAGGGCTGCGTCGCCGCAAACGGTGGCAGCTGCCACGTCAACTGGCGATGCATCTGCCGGCCGCTTTCCCTCGGCGGCCTAGGCGTCCAGGACATGGAGCGCGCGGGGCTCGCCCTCCGACTGCGGTGGCTCTGGTTCAGCCGTACCGACGAGGGCCGGGCTTGGCGCGACCTCGATCTCCAATTCTCCAAGGACGAGCAGGCCCTGTTCTTCGCCTCCACCACACTGGCCGTGGGGGATGGCAGAACGGGGAGATTCTGGGAGGACCGCTGGATCGGTGGCCGCTCCGTCAGCGAGGTCGCGCCAATGCTCTACGCTTGCATCCCCAAACAACGGCGCAAGCAACGCACCATTGCAGAAGGCCTCCTCAACCACACCTGGGCTCGAGACATCCACGACCACCTAGGCATCCATGAAATAGGCCAATACTTGCTGCTGTGGCGTGAAACCGAAGGCTTTGTTCTCACCGAGGGACCGGACCAGCTAATCTGGAGGTGGACTTCAAATGGCTGCTACTCTGCACGCAGTGCGTACCTCGTCACCTTCCATGGATCCACTAGCTGCGATGCATGGAAGCTGACCTGGAAGAGCTGGGCGCCGCCCCGCGTCAAGTTCTTCCAATGGCTTGCCAATCTAGACAGGTGCTGGACAGCGGACCGTCTGCGCCGCCGTGGCCTTCAACACCATCCACGCTGTGTCCTTTGCGACCAAGAGCATGAAACGATGCGCCACTTGCTAGTCACCTGCCCCTTCTCGCGGTAGGTGTGGCATGACACACTCTCCTGGGTGCGTTTGACATGCCGGCCGCCAGACCAAGAGGCCTCCCTAAACGACTGGTGGATGCAAACCAAGCTGGACAGCCTAAAGCTATGCGCAAGGGCCTCGCCACGGCAACCCTCCTCACAACATGGATGCTTTGGAAGCACCGCAACTCATGTGTGTTCGACGGCGAACGGCCCTCCACTGCCATGCTTTCGGCAAAGATCAGGGAGGAAGCCTCCCTTTGGGTTCGGGCTGGGGCCACCGGCCTTGGGTCGATTGTGCCGCCTACCTGGGATGTGCACTAGTCTTGTGTAGGCCTTTCTTTCCCTTTCCTTTTTTCTTTTGAGACCCTGTAGCCTCCTTCTCGAAGGCATGTACTGTCCATATTCTCTCCCTTTTCAATGTAAAGAAACACAAACCTTTGCGTTTTCCCGAAAAAAATAGTCTACACATGTCCTTTGCACTTGCATTTAATGTTCTTCCTAATTTTCCGATCACAAAAGCCGAGGTGACATTGTGGTTGTAGAGATAGGAGAAAGCAATATATATTTGGACTGCTCCCATCACCTGGCCGCGCCTTGCGTTATGCTCAAGCTCGATCTCACGCGGGCTTTCAACTCCATATCCTGGCCGTTCCTCTTTGAGGTTCTGCGCCAATATGGGTTTGGGGACAGGTTCATGGAATGGCTGACCATTCTCTTATCTACGGCCAGCACACGAGTCATACTCAATAGCGTGCCTGCCCCCCCGATCTGGCACCGTCGCGGGCTGCGCCAAGGGGACTCCACATCGCCACAGTTATTTGTCCTGGCAGTCGACGCGCTTGCCCGCCTCATGCACTGGACGCTCCAGACTGGCATCCTTCGGCGCCTGCACCCTCGCCGCAACGTCCCGGCCATTTCTCTATATGCCGACGACGTGATGCTGTTTTGCCATGCTGAGATGGATGAGGTGCTCGCTGTGAAGAGCATTCTGGGCATCTTCGAGACCGCATCGGGCTTGCAGGTCAACTACGGCAAGAGCTCGGCAACGACCCTACATGGCGACGAGGATAGCGCCGCATTGTTGGATGCGTTGGGCTGCCAGTCGGCGGACCTGCCCATCACCTACCTGGGCATCCTGCTCACCACCCGCCGACCCTCTGCGGCACAGATGCAGCCGCTGGTCGACGCTGTGGCTGGCCGCCTCCCGACATGGAAAGCATGGCTCATGAACAAGGCCGGGCGGCTGGCACTGGTTAAATCGGTCCTCAGCGCGATTCCAACCCACCAGATGCTTGCCTTAGCGCCCCCGAAGAAGACTCTGAAGCAACTAGAGAAGATCCAGCGTGGCTTCCTCTGGGCTGGTCGCGCGGCTGCGCTCGGAGGACACTGCCACGTGAACTGGCGCACGGTCAGCCGGCCGCTCGCATATGGCGGGCTGGGCATCTGAGATCTAGAGCGCACCGGGCTCGCGCTCAGACTGCGGAGGCTCTGGCTATCGAGGACGGACGCCGACCGAGCCTGGCAAGGCCTCGACCTGCAGTTCTCCCACGAGGAGCTCGGCCTTTTCCACGCCTCCACCTTCATGGTGGTAGGCGATGGTCACACGACGCTGTTCTGGGAAGACCGCTGGCTGCACGGGCAGTCTATTCGCGAGCTAGCACCCCTGCTTTACCTTTGCATCCCCAAGAACAGGAGAAGAGCACGGACGGTGGCGGAAGGCATCGCCGGCAATGCCTGGGCATGAGACATTCGCGGCATAGTGGGGCTGCAAGAGATCGGCCAATACCTGACGACATGGCAGCTTGTGGCGCACACTATTCTGTCCGCTGAGCCGGACAAGCTCGTCTGGAAATGGACGGCCAACGGTATCTACTCGGCGAGGTCCTGCTATCGGGCAACCTTCCACGGATCTTTGACATGCCATTCTTGGCAGCTCATCTGGAAGGGATGGGCCCCGTCGAAGGTCAAGTTCTTTCACTGGCTTGCGAACCTGGACCGATGCTGGACCGCGGACAGACTCGCTCGCCGAGGCCTCCCCTCCCCCATCACACTCGCTGCCTGCTATGCGACCAAGAGCCGGAGAACATCCGACACCTGCTACTCACCTGCCCCTTCACGCGGCAGGCCTGGCACGAAGGCCTTTCCTGGCTACGCCTACCGGCCCCTACACCGGAGCATGATGCCTCCATCCAGGACTGGTGGATGAGGGCGAGGGATGCCACACCACCATCACTCTGCAAGGCGTTGCGGTCCGCCACACTACTGGTGCCTTGGATGATTTGGAAACATAGGAATGCATGTGTATTCGATCATATTACCCCGTCGCTCGTCGAGCTCTCGGATAAGATCAAAGATGAGATGAGATGTTGGGCTAGAGCCGGGGACAAAGGGTTTAGGTTAGTCTTGCCCCCATCCTAGGATGTCCACTAAACCCCTTGTAACCTTGCTGTAATAGCCTCTTAGGAGGCTGTAATTCCCCTTCTTTTCAATACAAAGAAACGCAAGGTTCTTTGCGTTTTCTCGAAAAAGAAAGTTTGTATGTGCTATGTATAGTTTGGAAAGATTATGCAGGATATTTCGCATGAATCTATTATCTTTGGTTTGTTTGTATATATTTTCTCCCTCTGTTGACTCTTCAGGTTACCATGACCAAAAGCTTCCTTAGCACTTTGCTTAAATATTTCCTTTGACGTTCTTCTGTTCACCTATAATATTTTTTTTGGAGAGACTTCCCAAAAGGAGCATGATGGAAGATGAGCCCCGCTCCGCTCCTCCCCGCTCCCCAGCCCCTCGCCTAGCCCAGCCCCCTCCCTCCCGCCCCGCCCCCAGCCCTCCCAACGTCATGGCCTCCTCCGGCCACGCGCACCGTTGGCAGGTCTCCATCGACGGCTCGCCTTCCGCGTGCTCCTACAGCGAGGTCGCCGCCTCCCTGCGCTCAGCGGCGCCGACGACGCGTCAGCAGGCCGCTACGCCGCCCCGTGCCGACCCACCCGCCCCTCCTACGGCTGGTGTGCGCCGGGTGCCGGCCATGGCTCGCCTCGGACCACGGTCGGAGGTGCACTGGGTGGAACACGCGGGAGTTGAGGCTGAGGTCGACCAGGATGGGTTCGAGCTCCCCCGCCGTAGGAACCGGGGCCGTCGTCCCCGGCGCGCCGTTGTGCCAAGCCCTCCATCACCTCGCCGTCGCAACCCCTCGCTCGAGGAGGTAGCGGGCCTCTGCTTTCGCTGCCTGGACTCTCGCCACCCGGTGCGTGACTGCACTAGCGACGTCCGCTGCCGCCGCTGCCTCGTGTCTGGCTACGAATCCTGGGAATGCCAGGACCGCCGCCACTCGGGCGCACGCGACCACACCCCGCGCGCGCTTCCGGCGCGGGTCGCGCCACCAGCGGCCCCGAGACTCACGGCGCAACGCGCACCCCTGCTGCCGCCCCCGGCGGAGCTCCAGACACCCATCGACGGCTCGTCCGCTCTGGTGTGAGTCATCATCGTTCGCTCCGTCGAGATCGAGGAGGCTGAGGGCATCCTGCGCCGGGCCTTGGTGGCCTACATCACTGGGACGCGACCTGCCGTCTCCGCGGACGAGGTGTCTGAGCTGCTCCACACCTCCCTCGCCCGGCGCCCCGGTGACTTCTCCGTCCATCTTCACCACCCGGAGGACTTCCTCATCATCTTCGCCTCCCGTGAGCTCAAGGATCGCCTCGCCGGCGACCACTTCATCTCCGGCCCAGGCTTCTCCCTTTCGCTGCGTCCCTGGTGTAAGCGAGCGCATGCTGGCTCCGACAGGCTGGACTACCGCGTTGAGATCGAGCTCCGCGGGATCCCAGCCCAGGCCTGGCACCTCTCCACGGCGGAGCACCTCCTGGGCACTAGCTGCTGGATCGAGAGGCTTCACCCTAGCACGTGCTCCTGTGCCGACGTCGGCACGTTCCGGCTCTCTGCCCGCACCGCCGACCCGGCCCGCATTCGCCGCCATACCACCTTGGAGATCGTCGAGCTGAACCCCTCGCGCCACCAGTCGGATGCTCCATGCATCTTGACCCTGACATACCCGGTGTCCATCACGCTCACCCACGCCGAGCTCGACACCCCGACGTCGAGCATCCCCGCCCCTGTGGTCGACCCCGATGACGGCCAGGGCGGTGACCAAGGGCGCCGCGACGCCGACCCCGCCAGGCGTGCTCGACAGCGCCGCCGCGGCCGCAAGAGGCGCCACACGGACTCCACCCCTGCTGGCCGTGCCGACGGCATGGCCATGGACGACCTCTCCTGGCCACGCAACCCGCGCCCGCAGCGTGCTGACGGTGTCGCTATCCGGGTGTACGACCACGCAGCCGCCGGCGTTTCGCTCGGTCCGTACCATGTAGCCCGGCCACCGCGGGGCCCATGGCACTCGTCGCCCCCGTCATCGCCCCAAAAAAGAAAAGTGCAAAGGAATGTTCAGGACAACCACTGCGCCCGACAAAGCTGGCCTGTCCCCGATCCCCAGGCTGACAGTATCAAAAGCAGGAGCTGGGGCGCCCACCCTCGTGACCCAGGATGACTCTCGCACCCCTGTCGCTGGTGCGGGCCCCTACACGGGAGGTTTCCTGGTGCACGAATGCCACAGCTGCAACCACGTCGTTTTCCTTGAGCACGTACTCAACACCCCACCGTTACAACGATCGCCGTAGCGTATTTATACCCAGGCCAACGCGGGGCCATGACCCGCACGCACCTGCCCATTCCACCGCCTGGTTCGGCCCGCTGCATGCGCGCCCACGACGCGCTCTCCGCGCCAAGCCCTCAACAGACCAACGCGATGACCGCGTCCCCGATCGCCAACGGCTTCTCTCTACACGCACGCCTACGGTAATCAAGACAAATAACATTCTATATATAGTTTTCTACACGCACTTAGCTCATTGGGGGTTAGGTAATTAAAGAGGAGAGAGATGGTGTCTTGCACCTTTCCAATGCATTTTTACTGCACTTCATAATTTGTCCTAAAATGTCTATATGTACACTTTTCACCAGACGGAGGGAGTAGCCCCTACGCGCGACCAGGATCGTCCAATTCCGATCCTATGGTCGAAATTGGTACAAAATTCCGCAAACCCTAGCCCCTTCCTATAAATAGATGCCCCTAACCTCCCCCTAATGGAAACCCTAGCCCCTGCCTTGGGATCCGCGCCACCCAGCCGCCACAGCCAGCCTCCTTCCTCTCTCCTCCAACTGCCGGCCCGCGGAGCCCGGGTTGGGCCCGCCTAAGCCCATCTCGGCCCGGATCGCGCGGTCGCCGCCCTGTTCTGCCCCGAGCCCCGGCTCCTCCCGATCTCCTCCCGCTCCTGGGCGCAGCCGCCCTCTCCCCGCAGGAGCCCCTCGCCGCCGCGCACCTGGGCGCCGGAGCGCAGCCCTCCGGAGAACCAGGCCAGCCCCGTGCCGCACCACTCTTCCCCTCGCCGTTCTTCTTCCTCCCTCAAGCCCAAGCCCTCTCTCTTTCTAATGGCTGCAGGTCGCCAGAGCCCCGCTGCCGTGCCTCCATTGCCGGAAATGGAGCCGGTCGCCCTAGATGTGCCCGTCCCGAGCACCGATCCCCCTCGGAGGCCACTACCGGCGGCCTCGAGCGCGAGATATGCTCCGCCGCCGCCTCCTCAGCATGGGAGGAGCACGACGAGGCGCCTCCAGCGCTCGCCCCCACGTGGCCAGCCAGCAGCGCCTCCCTGCGCCAGGCCCAGCTCCGCCGCCCCTTCGGCCCAAGGCCCAGCCGGGACGTCGGCGTGCCTCCTCCCCCGAGCCGGCCCAAGTGGCCTGGTGAGTCCGGTTATCCCTCGCCACCGTTGCAATATTGATATCCCGCTCCATGCCCACTTTTAGCCCGTTTGCACAGATTTGGCCCATTACTTTTTTTAGGTTTTTGGATCTTATTATTTCAGAAAAAGCTAGATATGAAAACGACCGTAACTTTTAATTCGGGCGTCGGTTTGCGAAAAGTTATATATGGAACTTGTGTAGTTTTTCGCATAGAACATTATTTTGCAACTTGCATGCATATTTGAAGTAGTTTGAACAACCGTTTGCCTAGATTTGCGTGATGTCTTAATAGGTTAATTGTTGCGTAGATGTTTTTGTGCACGTCCGGTTTGTTCAAATCCCGTAGATAAAATGTTCACAATGTTCGTCATCCTTTGCCATGTATTTTAGAGTACTTGCTTAATTTTTTTGCATGTAGGAGCTGTTAATAGTTTGCTATTTCGTGTTTAGGACATATTCTCGCATATATGTGTGGCGTTAGTTTTATTTTGCAACCCCACATATTATATATGTTTTTGGGGTAGAAAACTCCATAGAATTTAACTATGCATTTAGTTTTGCGTTTCGAGTAAGTTAGCGTGCATGATATTTTGCCATGTGCCCTCTTGTTTATTTTGTGGGATTTATTTCGTGCGTGATATGCATGAGTTGTGAACTAGAGATATGCTCTTGAACATGTAGACTAGCACCTGGTAATTTTGGTTGCTATAAAATCCATGGTTTGGTGTTGTTTGCTTGTTGCCAACATGCTAGAAAATAGTGCTGATTTGGAGATGCTGAAATATTTTCAAGTCTGACATTTGTAATATTTTGTTGCTGTCTTGCCATGAATTTTGCTAGTGATCTACAACTCCTTTGAGGTTGGTGCAATGGAGTTAATTGTATTCCTTAGGATTCTCTAGCATGCTGTAAATTTTCATGCCATTCGGTGCCCCGTAGCAATATAGTTTTGCTGCTGTCAAATGCCTTCTGGGTTGAAACTGCTCTGTCAAAACTGTTATTTTCACTAAGTATGAAACTGTGTGTCAGATGCTATTTTGTGAGTTATTTTCCTAGTGATCCATGCTGCCATGCTAGATGTTATTAGTATGATGTTGTAGTGCATCTTGACCACTACTTCCTCATGTCTTGTTTGTGCATTTTAGAATTATGTAGCTTGTTGTTTTGGGGTGTAGAAAATGCCATGTTGCTGTTTTTGGACAGTTTGTAGTCATTTCTTGTTTAGCTTGTATTTGTTGAACCGTTGCTCTGTTTGAAATGTGTTATATACGAAACTTGCTTGGAATCTCGTATAGGTTCATATTATATTGCTGCCTTCTTGGTTAGGAATGCTTGTGATTATCATTGCATACATGGCATCATATCTTGCGGTGATTATATCTTTTGAACCGTATTTCCGTTTGCAATGATCTCTATGTGTAAATTGATTGGAACGACGCGTAGAATCACGTGAACGACTTTATTTTATTGTTTAACAAATATTAAAATGTGTTAGTTCAGATCTCGACAGAATTATAAATTAACGTACGGGGTCAGTTCGAAGATGGTATAAGTCGTTTCCGACCCCATTTAAAATGCCTAGATAGGTAGCTTAATTATGCTTCACCTCTTGCCATATTTAACCAACATTTAATATGGCCGTGAAAATAAACAGGAGTGAACTAAATAATTAAATGTGGAGTTTCGTCAATATGCAACTCGGTGCACATTAAACTTCACTTAATGTGTAGTGTTTGAATGTGTGAATTGCCATGTCATTCTGTGCATAATTGATACCGTTCATGCATCATATGTGTTGTGCATCGTGTGGTGAATATCGTGTGTTGATTCTTGTTTTCGGTTTGCTTCGTCTCGATAGAGTTCCACAAGCGTGTCGGAATGTGAGGACCCGTTCGTCTACATCGGTTCGTCTGCTTCACAAAGCCATTCTTATTCCAAGCAGGATATCATGCAAGATGATCATTTCCCTAGATACTATTACTATCATTGCCAAGTTAGTGTTTCGTATCTATCGTTATGTCGCGCTGCCTACCACCTGTTAAATATCAGTCTCTCAACATTGCCATGAAACCTTCAACCTTTTACAACCTAGCAAACCACTGATTGACTATGTTACCGCTTGCTTAACCATGTGTTAGCGTTGCTAGTTATAGGTGAAGTTGGTTCCATGTGATAACATGGGTTCCTTGTTATATCACCATATTAATGCTATTTAAATTAATTCACCTATATACTTGGTAAAAAGTGGAAGGCTCGGCCTTTCTAGCCTGGTGTTTTGTTCCACCTTTGCCGCCTTAGTTTCGGCTACCGGTGTTATATTCCATAATTGAGCGCTCCTACCAAGATCAGGGTTGTTATGGGGACCCCCTTGATATCCGTCTTAGATTAAAACTGGTCTAGCAAGGCTCAACTTTGGTTCTACATTTTCCTAATAACTAATAAATAGCATAGGGACCTGCCGGCACCCGTGGATAATTAATCAACCCCGGGTCAGTGCTCCGCATGAGTGTTGGTCAACCCACCTAGAAGTCGGCGGTGCCACCTCGGGGCAACTCGAGGGTTTTGCTATCGTCCATTATGCATAGACGGTTGTGTCCTGAGAACAAGATACGCGGGTCCTATCGGGTTCGTCGACACACCGGGTGGCCTTGCTAGATTAGTTTACCTTTGACGAATGTCTTGTGCATCGGGATTCCGGTGATGCTTTGGGTAATCTCAGAGTTGAGGTTTTCCACTAAGGAGTCCGATGAGATCGCGAGTTTCGTGATCGAGGATTTCTATGCAGCTTGTGGTAATTTGTGATGGACTAGTTGGAGCACCCCTGTAGGGTTAAATATTTCGGAAAGCCGTGCCCGCCGTTATGGGGCAACGTGAAAACTTTGTTTAACATCCGGTTCTAGATAACTTGAAGTAAGCTTAATTAAAATATGTCAACTGAGTGCGTAACCGTGATTGTCTCTTTCGTGAGCTCATTCTTCGATCGAGGACATGGTGGGGTTATTCTAACGTAAGTAGGTGTTCAGGATCATTCATTTGATCATCAGTACTTCACGTCCGCTATGCATAGATCATCCCCCTCTTTATTCTTGTACTCGTAAGTTAGCCACTAAATGAATGCTTAGTCGCTTGCTGCAGCCTCACCACTTAGCCATTCCTCACCTATTAAGCTTTGCTAGTCTTCATACCTTTGTGAGTCCCATATGGCTCACACATTACTACAACATCAGTTGCATGTACAGGTAAAGTGATATTAAGACGGGAGCGCGATGATTGTTCATTTGGAGTTTCTTTTTCTTCTTCGTCGATCTAGGATGGGTTCCAGGCCGACAGCTTGGGATAGCAAGGATGGACGTCGGTCTTTTATCGTTTGTTTTCGTCCGTAGACGGACCCTGATATTCTACATGATGATTGTATGTATTGCACTACTGTGACTCTGATATCGATGTAGCTTGTGGCGAGTATAATCCAATTCCATATACTCATCTCTTCAATACATGTACCTGTAATGATATCCATTCTTGAGAAACGACGAGATGCGCTTCTATCCCTGTCGAGGCCCTCGTGCCAAAATAAGGATAGGATCTCATCTTGGGAGTTACAAGTTGGTATCAGAGCAGTACCGACCTAGGAGCCTCCTTGATTGATCGAAATTGGTCGGGTCGAGTCTAGTGAAAAACTGCTTTGAGTTTAGTTATATATGGGAAAGTAGGATTATTTTTTCTCCTCTTCTATGCTCTCGTGAGGAATCTTGACGTAATTTTTTTAATTCTACTCCTCTTATCACTCAAATTATTTTTAGGATCATGCTTATATTTTTGGAATCTATATGATGTCGATGTGACGGAGTTCTTTCTTGGTGCCTCCTGTATGACTTGATTTTTTCCGGGGAGTTAAGCTCCAAGGGATTCTTGAGCACATCGTTATCATTCAAATTTCTTAGTATCTCATGACGAAGGATGTTCGAAATTGCTTCAATACTAGTAGTGGCGAGAGGAGTCCGGCTTCGCCAGTACTGGTGCAGATAGATCCGGATGTATCTCCACACTTAGTATCATTGTGATTATGAGGATCTGAGATAGATGAGTTTCCGAGATTTCTGGTTATGTGTTGACGGATGTGATACACTGGATGGGTTAGAATAGGAGTTGAGTGATGAATTTCTCCTTGTATCCGTGGACCAGATTGCATGACCAGAAATTTCGGAAGTTATTACGGGGGAATTCAAGTAACTACCTATAGGAAAATCTTCCAACAGATGCATGATGTGAGGTTGAGGTTCGGCATCTAGTGGATTCGTTTGTTCACGGTTGTCTTATAGCGATTCTCGTTGTGTCTTAAAGAGTCCTTGTAGCTTGCTACGACTCGGGGACACTTCGTATGTCGTGTACACTGCCTTCTACATGATGGCTACTGTTGGATCGAGCCCGTGCAATCATATCCATGAAAATATTGGATGGAATCTCTGTCATAAATTTGTTCTGCTTGTTTCATAAGCCACACCCTTCCTCTTGTTGGAATATGGTAATTTGAGTTGCTTCGATATCAAGTGGTGATTTCATATCTTTCCTAAGAGGTGTTCTCATATTTTTTGGGAATGCAAATTCTTTTGCTCAATCAAGTTGTTTTTTCAATTCTTTTTCAACACGTGTGCTTCTCTTCAAGTGAATTCAATCCTCTCCAATTTTGCAAGATCATTCTCCCATTTCTTTCGGAGTTCATCTCATCTGTCCCAAGTTGTCTTTGTTTTCCCCGCCCTCCCACCCTTTTCTTCAGTGATTCAATTCTCATCCAAGTGCATTTCATTTCATTCTTGCTTATGCTATCTTTTCTTTTCTCTCTTATCTGGTGATTCGTGTGTTGGAGATTCCGATTCAATCTTTTCGTATTCATTCATCCCTCTCTGTTCTATCCGGAGCTTTGAAGATATCTCAGAAGTTTCTTCTTTTCAATTCTTTAATTATTTTGAGGTGCTTAACCTCATCAAGTTTTCTTTGTACCGGTGCAATCTCTCTCTTTCTGAGCAATCTTTTCAACGATGCGTTCTTTTGAGTGGGCCCATAACCCACAGGATCTTTCCTAGAATCTTTCGTGGCTCTTCTAATCTTTTCTCGGAGATCTCTAATCCTTTTCAATTATGACGTAAGTATGCATTCCATCAGTCATATTCCTTCTCCAAGATTGCTTCAAATTAATTCTCATCTTTGGCTCAACCTTTCAATCTTCATTATTTCGGAGTGTTTTAGTTATTCTTGGTGGTGTCCCTTCTCGTCATTCTCAGCTTGGAAGACCGAAGTAGTGTTTCTCTCAAATCTTGGTCCATTCTCTTGAAGATTCATCATTTCAGCTTTGTGTTATCATCTTGAACTGTTTCCAATCATGAGTAATTCCTTCCATATCTATCCGGTGCATTTCAGATTTGTTTCATTCTTGATCCTCCGAAGGCCATCATTTCAGAAGATTTCTTCGTTCTCAACTTTCAGCTTTCGTTCTCAAATTCTTCTTAATTCTTGTCTCTTCGTTCTCTCAATTATTTTGGTTCCTTGTTCAGTTTTCTATTAGGCGGCTCAAGATCTCTTCATTCTCAAGGTGTTCTTCAAGATTCTTGTGGTAGTAGTTCTCATTTTGTTCTTCGTTCATTCTTGCCTAGAGCTAGTTTCTATTTTTCTAACGGAGGCTTTGTGATGTTCCTCTCTTCAACCTACCATTTTGTCTTTTGTAGATCATATTGTTCCCTTGTTCAATTTAGTTAGTTTGTTGTGAATCTTCAAGATCTTTTCATTGTATTGAATTTTGTCCCATTTTCCTACCAAAGTGCTCCCGAAATTTAGATTGAATTCTTGCTTATTTCTCATATCATTCTCATCTCTTTGCAACCTCCAAGAGTCATTGGTTTCGCTCATTGTCAAAGAAGCAACTAAGTTTTACCTCTTCCTCGTTCTCATCTTCTCCCCCTTTCATTCTTGGATCTCGGGTCGAGATCCTCTTGTAGTGTAGGAGAGTTGTGACAGCCCGAGACCGACATTCCATAAGATTCCCCTTTTATTCCGTTCTCGTCGTGTTGTTCGTTTGTCTGTCGCATTCATCATCGCATCATCCGCATTGCATCGGCACCGCCAGTTTTCAAACATGCGTTCGCTTTTAATTGCCGGTTCTTTTCGTTTTTGTCGCTGAGCGTTTTGAGACCAACCACACACGCCCATGCCCGAGACATGGATAAAATATTGTTTTTAAAAGTGTCCGAAAAATATTCTCGGATTGAGTCGAAACTTGGCGTGTTGTCTTATTTTAATATAGGTAGGCTACCTGCCAAATTTCGTCGCAATCGGAGTCCGTTTGATACCCGAGCGGTCGACCATAGCGGCACCGTCTTCGGTTTATCGTCACACGTTTTCAGGGTTTTAAATATCGTTGTCGGGTGGCCCGTTTTTCCTCTCTTCCCCACCTAGCCTCTCTACACAGCCACCTAGCCCCTACCCGCGACCAGGATCGTCCGATTTCGATCCTACGGTCGAAATTGGTGCGAAATTCCGCAAACCCTAGGCCCTTCCTATAAATAGATGCCCCTAACCTACCCCTAATGGAAACCCTAGCCCCTACCACGGGATCAGCGCCACCCAACCGCCACAGCCAGCCTCCTTCCTCTCTCCTCCAGCCGTCGGCCCGCGGAGCCCAGGTTGGGCCTGCCTGAGCCCATCTCGGCCTGGATCGTGCTGCCGCCGCGTCGTTCTGCCCCGAGCCCCAGCTCCTCCCGATCTCCTCCCGCTCCTGGTCGCAGCCGCCCTCTCCCCGCAGGAGCCCCTCGCCGCCGAGCACGTGGGCGCCGGAGTGCCGCCCTCCGGAGAACCAGGCCAGCCCGGTGCGGCACTTCTCTTCCCCTCCCCGTTCTTCTTCCTCCCTCATGCCCAAGCCTTCTCTCTCTCTAATGGCTGCAGGTCGCCAGAGCCCCGATGTCGTGCCTCCATTGCCGGAAATGGAGCCGGTCGTCCCAGATGTGCCCGTCCCGAGCACCGACCCCCCTAGGCGGCCACTACCGGCGGCCTCGAGCACGAGATCTGCTCCGTCGCCGCCTCCTCTGCGCGGGAGGAGCACGACGAGGCGCCTCCAGCGCTCGCCCCCACGTGGCCAGCAGCTGTCCCAGCAGCGCCTCCGTGCGCCACGCCCAGCTCCGCCGCCCCTTCGGCCAAAGGCCCAGTCGGGATGTCGGCCTGCCTCCTACCCAGAGCCGGCCCAAGTGGCTTGGTGAGTCCGGTTATCCCTCGCCCCCGTTGCAATATTGATATCCCGCGCGATGCCCAATTTTAGCCCGTTTGCACAGTTTCCGCCCGTTAGTTTTTTAAGGTTTTGCGATTTTAGTATTTCAGAAAAAGCTAGATGTTAAAACGATCGTAACTTTTAGTCCGTGCGTCGGTTTGCGACAAGTTATACATGGAACTTGTGTAGTTTTTCGCGTAGAACATTATTTTGCAATTGCATGCATATTTGAAGTAGTTTGAACAACCGTTTGCTTAGATTTGCGTGTTGTCCTAATAGGTTAATTGTTGCGTAGATGTTTTTGTGCGCGTTTGGTTTGTTCAAATCTCATAGATAAAATGTTCACAATGTCCGTGACCCTTTGCCATGTATTTTAGAATACTTGCTTGCATTTTTTGCATGTAGGAGCTGTCAATTGTTTGCTATGTCGTGTTTAGGACATATTCTTGCATATATGTGTGGCATTAGTTTTATTTTGTAACCCCACATATTATATGTGTTTTCGGGGTAGAAAATCCATAGAATTTAACTGTGCATTTACTTTTGCCTTCTGAGTAAGTTAGCGTGCATGATATTTTGCCATGTGCCCTCTTGTTTATTTTGTGGGATTTATTCCGTGCGTGATGTTCATGAGTTGTGAACTAGAGATATGCTCTTGGATATGTAGACTAGCCCGCGGTAATTTTGGTTGCTATAGAAATCCATGTTTAGGTGTTGTTTGCTTGTTGCCAACATGCTAGAAAATAGTGCTGATTTGGAGATTGTGAAATATTTCCAAGTCTGACATTTGTAATATTTGTTGCTTTCTTGCCATGAGTTTTGCTAGTGATCTACAACTCCTTTGAGGTTGATGCAATGGAGTTAATTGTATTCCTTAAGATTCTCTAGTATGCTGTAAAATTTCATGCCATGCGGTGCCCCATAGCATATAGTTTTGATGCTATCAAATGCCTTCTGGTTGGAAACTGCTATGTCAAAACTGTTATTTTCACTAAGTCTGAAACTATGTGTGAGATGCCATTTTGCGATTTCTTTTCCTAGTGATCCATTCTGCCATGCTAGATGTTATTAGTAGGATGTTGTAGTGCATCTTGACCACTACTGCATCATGTCTTGTTTGAGCATTTTAGGAATATGTAGCTTGTTGTTTTGGGGTGTAGAAAATGTCATGTTGCTGTTTTTGGATAGTTTCTAGTCATTTCTTGTTTAGCTTGTATTTGTTGAACCGTTGCTCCGTTTGGAATGTGTAATATATGAAACTTGCTTGGAATCTCGTGTAGGTTCATATTGTGTTGCTGCCTTCTTAGTTAGGAATGCTTGTGACTATCATTGCATACATATTGCATACATGGCATCATATCTTGCAGTGATCATATCTTTTGAACCATAGCTCCGTTTGAAATGATCTCTATGTGTAAATTGATTGGAACGACGCGTACAATCACATGAACCACTTTATTTTGCTGTTTAACAAATATTAAAACATGTTAGTTCAGATCTGGACAGAATTATAAATTAACGTATGGGGCCAGTTCGAAGATGCTATAAGTCGTTTCTGACCTCATTTAAAATGCCTAGATAGGTAGCTTAATTACGCTTCACCTCTTGCCATGTTTAACCAACATTTAATATGACCGTCAAAATAAACGGGAGTGAACTAAATAATTAAATGTGGAGTTTCGTCAATATGCAACTCGTTGCACATTGAACTTTACTTTGTGTGAATTACCATGTAATTCCGTGCATAATTGATACCGTTCATGCATCATATGTGTTGTGCATCGTGTGGTGAATATCGTGTGTTGATTCTTGTTTCCGGTTTGCTTCGTCTCGATAGAGTTCTGCAAGCGTGTCAGAATGTGAGGACCCGTTCGACTACATCGATTAGTCTGCTTCACGGAGTCATTCTTCTTCCAAGCAGGATCTCAAGCAAGATAATCATTTTCCTAGATACCATTACTATCATTGCCATACTAGTGTTTTGTATCTATCATTATGTCACGCTGCCTACGACCTGTTAAATATCAGCCTCTCAACATTGCCATGAAACCTTCAATCTTCTACAGCCTAGCAAACCACTGATTGGCTATGTTACCGCTTGCTTAACC
This sequence comes from Hordeum vulgare subsp. vulgare, assembly GCF_904849725.1. Classification (NCBI taxonomy): domain Eukaryota; kingdom Viridiplantae; phylum Streptophyta; class Magnoliopsida; order Poales; family Poaceae; genus Hordeum; species Hordeum vulgare. The sequence continues at coordinate 376,861,989 of NC_058524.1, read as the reverse complement.
ATGTGTTAGCGTTGCTAGTTATAGGTGAAGTTGCTTCCATGTGATAACATGGGTTCCTTGTTATATCACCATATTAATGCTATTTAAATTAATGCACCTATATAGTTGGTAAAAGGTGGAAGGCTCGGCCTTTCTAGCCTGCTGTTTTGTTCCACCTTTGTCGCCTTAGTTTCGGCTACCGGTGTTATATTTCATAATTGAGCGCTCCTAACACGATCGGGGGTGTTACGGGGTCCGCCTTGATATTCATCTTAGATTAAAACTGGTCTGGCAAGGCCCAACTTTGGTTCTACATTTGCCTAATAACTAATAAATAGCATAGGGACCCGCCAGCACCCGCGGATAATTAATCAACCCCCGGGTGAGTGCTCTGCATGAGTGTTGGTCCACCCACCTAGCAGTCTGCGGTGCCACCTCGGGGCAACTCGAGCGTTTGGCTATCGTCCACAATACATAGGCGGTTGTGTCGTGAGAACGAGATACGCTGCTCCTATCGGGTTCGTCGACACACTGGATGGCCTTGCTAGATTAGTTTTACCTTTGACGAATGTGTTGTGCATCGGGATTCCGGTGATGCTTTGGGTAATCTCAGAGTTGAGGTTTTCCAGTAAGGAGTCCGACGAGATCGCGAGTTTCGTGATCAAGGATTTCTATGCGGCTTGTGGTAATTTATGATGGACTAGTTGGAGCACCCCTGCAGGGTTAAATCTTTCGGAAAGTCGTGCCTGCGGTTATTAGGCAACGTGGAAACTTTTTTTAACATCCGGTTCTAGATAACTTGAAGTAAGCTTAATTAAAACATGCCAACTGAGTGCGTAACCGTGACTGTCTCTTTCGTCAGCTCCATCTCCGATCGAGGACACGCTGGGGTTATGTCAGACGTAAATAGGTGTTCAGGATCATTCATTTGAACATCAGTACTTCACGTACGCTATGCGTAGATCATCCCCCTCTTTATTTTTGTACTCGTAAGTTAGCCACTAAATGAATGCTTAGTCGCTTGCTGCAGCCTCACCACTTAACCATACCTCACCTATTAAGCTTTGCTGGTCTTGATACCTTTGGAAATAAGATTGCTGAGTCCCCTGTGGCTCACAGATTACTACAACATCAGTTGCAGGTACAGGAAAAGTGATATGAAGACGAGAGCGCGATGATTGTTCATTTGGAGTTTCTCTTTCTTCTTTGTCGATCTAGGATGGGTTCCAGGCCGGCAGCCTGGGATAGAAAGGATGGACGTCGTTCTTTTATCATTTTTTCGTCCATAGACGGATCCTGCTCTTCTACATGATGATTGTGTTGTGACTCAGATGTAGCTTGTGGCGAGTGTAAGCCAATTCCATATACTCATCTCTTCAATACATGTACTTGTAACGATATCCATTCTTACAAAATGACGAGATGCGCTTCTATCCCTATCGAGGCCCTCGTGCCAAAATAAGGATATGATCGCATGTTGGGCGTTACACTGCTGTTGGAGGTCGTACCACTGCACTTGTACCTCTGCTCATTAATTCAATGCAGTACGAGCACATGAGTCGAAATGGGATGCAGAATCCCGCCCCTAGTTTCTCCTATGAGGGTCACCGTCAGCTACCTATATTTAGTGTTTTCTCCAACGTTGATGTAGCATTATTACTATGTCTCGTTGTTGTATCCCTCCACCACATGCATGCGTGCCACCTAGTGAGTCCACTTTATCGCCTAATGCGTCCAGGTTATCACCAAATTTCAAATTTGTAATCGATGGTTTGTAATTGAACTTATGTATGGGTCCGTATGTCGAACTTGACTACTATGAAGTACCTATCACATTTCCTTTCGTCATGCTTGATTGCTTCATGAATGACTAATATGCCTTTGCAATTACTTTAGGCTAAAGTACCCCTGTTAAATTTTAGGAGGATGGTTAGACCAGCTGGCCGCCCACGTGGCCACGCAAACGATCCACCACCCCTGCCTCCTGAATATATGGCTAGGATGATCCAACAGTTTGAACTAAACCGCCAGTTTATGCAAGGGCTCATGGACCAGTTTCAAAGGCCGAACATGAATCAGCAGCAAGGCGTGACCCTGCAAGACTTCTTCCACCTCAACCCTAAGATCTACCGCAGCTCAACTCAACCCCTTGATGCTGATGACTGCCTCCGTGACATTGCTTATGAGCTGGAGTCTACCAATGTGCCCCTGGCGAGCTATGTCAACTTTGGAGCTTACTTTCTGAAGGGTCCCGTTGCTCAATGGTGGGACAGTCACAGGCGCTCTCAGCCCGCTGGAACTGTCATCACTTGGACGGAGTTCAAGGTTGCCTACCATGCGCGCTACATTCCTCGGGAAATCATGGACCGTAAGAAGCGCGAGTTCCGCAACCTTGTCTAGGGCAACAAAACTATGGATGCTTATCAGCGGGAGTTTCTGGACTTATCCCGCTATGCTGAAGAAGACATTGCAACTGATGCTCGCAAACAAGATAAATTACGTGATGGCCTCCACCCTGACATCAAGCTGTCGCTCCTTATTCAGGACTATGCTGGTTTCGCCACCCTGGTGAACAAGGCCATTCAGGTTGAGACTGGTCTGCAGGAATACAAGGATAGTAGCAAGCGCAACCTTGACATGGGCTCATCTTCGGGCTCATTTGCTCAGAAGAGGAAGATCTAGATTCCACACAACATGTACCATGCACCTGCTCCTGCTCCAAGGTTGTCCTATGTTGCACCTCGTCTGCCTCCTTCACCACCTAGGCACCCGAGGCTTCCAGCTCCACCACCTCGAGTTCCTCTTTCTCGTCTTGAGGACGAGTTGTGCTTCAAGTGTGGCCGTCTAGGTCACCGTACTAGAGACTGCATGCAGAATCCGAACCAGCCGGCACTTCCCTCAACTAGAAGTGGCAACAACCATAACCGCAACAACAATGCGAAGCCTGCTTATGTTCGTGGTTAGGCCAACAACATTGAGATGGGTCAGGATCAGGACCAGCCTGCTACCCTGATGGGTACAGTTCTCGTTAACTTAGTACTTGCTTCTATTTGTTTGATACAGGAGCATCACGTTCCTTTATGTCAGAATTTTTTTGCATACATGCATGACATTAGAAGCGAAGATATGAACCTTCCGATAGTGGTAAACACCCCTGTGGGCCAATGTCGAACCTTTATGGTTTGCCCCAATGTTCTTGTAGAAACCGAAGGATTAGAATTCCTTGTAGCTCCCATTTTACTGAAGTCTTCCAACATTGACCTTATACTAGGAATGGGCTGATTGAAGGCTCATACGGCTTCAATTGTTTGTGCCACCAAAACTATCCACCTGCCACACCCTTCAAATGAACTAATAAGCTATCATGCTCATCTTGTCCGAGATGCTGAGGCACACCTATATGTCTTGAATGCATTAAATGCATTGCCTCTTGAAGGGATCGAAAACATACCAATTGTCCGGGAATTCCAAGATGTCTTTACAGAAGAACTTCCAGGGATTCCCCCTGCTCGAGCTATCGAGTTTGTCATCGACTTGGTACCCAGTACCACTCCTATAGCCAAGCGTCCTTATAAAATGGCACCGCATGAACTTCTTGAACTTAAGCAATAAATTGACAATTCGCTTCGTCTGGGTTTCATTCGTCCGAGTTCCTATGCTTGGGGAGCACCTTCTCTCTTAAGGATGGAACAAATCGTTTGGTTCAAGACTACCGTCCTATCAATGAGGCCACTATTCAAAAAAAATATCCTCTTCGTCGGATAAATGATCTGTATGATCAACTTGATAGTTCCTCAGTTTTCTCTAAGCTCGACTTGAGGTTGGGATACTACTAGATCCGTGTTCGCAAATAGGATATCCCAAATAACGCCTTTGTTACTTGCTATGGATCATACGAGTACACCGTCACGTCCTTCGGCTTAACCAATGCACTGGCAACCTTCTCTCGGTTAATGAATTATATATTCATGGACTACTCGACAAATTCGTCGTGGTATATCTGGATGATATTCTGGTATATTCGAAGAATAAAGAAGATCATGTCGAACATCTTCGTCTTGTACTAGATAAGCTTTGGGAGCATAAACTCTATTGTCCGAATCGTTACCACGACAGTTGGCGCCCACCGTGGGGCATAGCGTCTATTGAGTCATGATGCATATGGTTATTTCTTCAACCACCAGCGGCAGATCGATTTCTGTTGGTTCCCTCTATTCGATTTCATCTTCATGCTTAACACATTTTTTATATTGTTCATCCTCACCACAAACAAAGAGTCGCAAACAGAAAGGAAGCAGACATCCATCCGATCACATACAAGGAAAATTATCGACCTTTAGGGCCGCCGCCGGCGTCCGCTTCATCGTCGCCACGCGCGGCCTCCGGCGTCGGCCGCTTCATCGTCGCCATGCGCGGCTCTGGCACGCACTGCTTCCTCGTCGCCACGCGCGGCCTCCGGCGCCGGCTGCTTCATCGTTACCACGCGCGGCCTTCGGCACCGTCTGCCTCATCGTTTTCTCCAACTTCGTTGTTGTTGAGCACACACACGGCCGTCAATGCCGTTCGTCTCGTCGTTGACTCCGACCTCGTGTTATCGGCTACTCGGCGGCGACCTTCGCGGTTGAGGCTCAGGGCCGACACGGCGCAGGCACGCAGCGCTCCTTCCTCCGGCACCGGTCGTCGGCAAGGGTCTCCTCAGTCGAGGCGTGCTGTGATGACAACCTACGAATCAGCCTTGACCTGTAACGGGTGGCCGTTCAATGCCTCGTAAGTGCATGCATTACGTGGGTCTTTTACTTGATTAAGTAACCTCATGCAGGAAAAATGGTAACGGTACGACTTGGCCGTTCAATGCCTCGTAATGGCCTCCTTAAATGGCTCATAAGGTGAGGTATGATCGCATCAATTTCGTAATTGCTGCTTGCAAAACTTCCATCACATTGTTCTCACGAGTGGTTAATATTGCATGCATGCAAGTATAACCATCCGTGGTCTTTATTCCTTGCAATTTAACATCTGTACATAACACTTAATCCACCCAAAATATTCATAGCTATGCTTGCAACTAACTTGCAGGGTCACTCGTTTGTCGTCATCTCCGAATAACAGTTTACTCGGACGGACATTCCGTTCAAGCTACAAACACGATGACATGCAGATAAAATTTCCGTTCAGACGATCAACATGCAGATCACTCAGCAGCACCATGCATCGTCACTCGGCCAGATGCTCCATCGTCACTCGGCCGCCCCGCGCGACGTCACTCTACTGGACGCGTCTTCGTCACTTGGCAGCTTCGTGCATTGCCACTCAGCCGGACGCTCCATCATCACCTGGCTGCCCCGCGCCGTCACTCTACTGGACGCGTCGTCATCCCTCGGCAGCTCCGCGCATTGCCACTCGGCGAGACACGTCTTCGTCACTTGGCAGCTCCGCGCATCGCCACTCAGTCGGACGCTCCATCATCACTCGGCCGTCTCGCGCGTCGTCACTCTACCGGACGCGTCGTCATCACTAGGCAGCTCCGCGAATCGCCGCCCGACTGGACGCTCCTTCGTCACTCGGTCGCTCCATGCACCATCACTCGACCGGACGCTCCTTCGTCACTCGATCGCCCCACACGTCACCACTCGGCGAGACACCCCACTTTCACTCGATTGCTCCGCGCGCCGTCGCTCAACTGGAGGCTCCTTCGTCACTCGACCGCCCGGCACGTCATTAGCCAGCTAAGTCATTCTTCGCACACTGCATTCAGTTAAATAATTATTTATGCATTACCGAGTGCCAAGTAAGTCACATATGATGTTCACTCGGAGGCCACGCCACCGAATGTACTTCTGCGCTCGGTTCTTTATCTTCATATCGGATCCTTCACTTTCACAAGTTCAGTCGGATCCTTCACCCTTTAGATTCTTGTTGGTTTTGACCAACAAGTACCTGGCACCAAGTGGGCGTCTATGGGTGCAATTTACACGAATCATTTCAACAAACATTAGATTACTTCGAGAATTTTTTATGGTAGCTTCTGTTATATTTCATACACAGGTTACCTGGATGCCTTTGTGCGTCATTCTCGACGACATGCTAAACTCGATCGTTCCGCGCGCCGTCACTTGGTCGGGCGCCACCACGACAGCATTCTCGACTCGGCTGCCCCGTGCGCCGTTACTTGGCCACTCCGCGCACCATCACTCGGCGAGACACTCCTTCGCGCCGTGACTCGGCGAGAGGCTCCTTCGCCACTCGGTCGCCCCACGCACCGTCACTCAACTGGACGCCCCTTCTTCACTCGGCAGCTCCGCGCCGTCGCTCAACTGGACACTCATTCGTCACTCGGTCGCCCCACGCGCCGTCACTCAACTGGACGCCCCTTCGTCACTCGGCAGCTCCTCGCCGTCGCTCGACTGGATCCTCCTTCGACACTCGGTCGCCCCGCGCGCCGTCACTCGACCGGATGCTCCTTCGACACTCGGTCGCCCCACACACCGTCACTCGACCGGACGCTCCTTCGTCACTCGATCGCTACGCGCGCCGTCGCTCAACTGGACGCTCCTTCGTCACTCCGCCGCTCCGCGCACCATTACTCTGTTGGTCACTCCTTCATCACTTGGCCACTCATGTGCCATCAGACAGCTAAGTCATTCTTCATATGCTACATTCAATTAAATGGTTGTTTCCGCATCACCGAGTGTCGAGGAAGTCGCACATGACGTTCACTCGGAGGCCATGCCTCCGAGTGTACCTTTGCGCTTGGTTGTTTATTTTTATGTGGGAACACTTCACCCCGCTTCATTTGGGTCTAGTACTCAAACGAGTTCAGTCGGATCCTTCACTTGCATAAGTACAGCCGGATCCTGCACAAGTACAAGTACCTGGTACACCCACTGGGTGTCTATGGGTGTTATTTACACAAACAATTTCAGAAAAGGTCAAATTACTTTGATAAATTTTTATGCTAGCTTGTGCTATATTTCATACATAGGTTACGCAATCACTCGACGCATCCGTGCGCCATCCTCGTCTCTACTCAGGATCAGTCGCCGCAACGATCATTCGTGTGTTTTCACGTGTTCGGAACCCCTTCGATGACGTAGTGGACACGGCCACCCCGCGTGCCGTCAGTGGGTCAGACGCTTCCTCGACTTACATCACTTGGCTGCCCCGCGCTTTGCCACTGAGCCAGACTCGTCTACCTCACTCGGATGCCCCGCGCATCGCCACTCCGTGTGGTACATCTTCATCACTTGGCCACCCCGCGCGTTGCCACTCAGCCGGACTCGTCTACCTCACTCGGATGCCCCACGCATCGCCACTCCATGTGGCACGTCTTCATCACTCGGCCGCCCCGCGCGCCACCGCTCGGCTTAGCTGCGATTCTGTATCGCCTAAGTTAAAAATACTCTGAGTACGGACACGCTCCACACTCGGGAACTTAGCTGCGACTCTGCATCGCCCAAGTTAAAACTACTGCAAGTACGGACACGCTCCACACTTTGGAACTCAGCTGCGACTCCGTATCACCTAAGTTAAAAACAACTCCGAGTGCGGACATGCTCCACACTCGGGGACTTAGTTGCGACTCTGTATCGCCTAAGTTAAAAACTACTCCGAGTATGGACACGCTCCACACTCGGGGGCTTAGCTGCGACTCCGTATCGCCTAAGTTAAAAACTACTCCGAGTATGGACACGCTCCACACTCGGGGGCTTAGCTGCGACTCCGTATCGCCTAAGTTAAAAACTACTCCGAGTATGGACACGCTCCACATTCGGGGTCTTATCTGCGACTCCATATCGCCTAAGTTAAAAACTACTCCGAGTATGGACACGCTCCACACTCGGGGGCTTAGCTGCGACTCCGTATGGCCTAAAGTTAAAAACTACTCTGAGTACGGACACGCTCCACACTCGGTGTCGTGGTTTTGTCACGATAGATGTCCTCGTGAAAGGACTTAGTGATGAAGCCATCGCACCTTGGTGGCGACTTAAAGAGGGTGAGCGGAAGCGAGACTCATGTTTACCCACGTTCGGCCCCTCCGGTGGAGGTAAAAGCCTATGTCCTGCTTTGTGTATATTGATGGTGGATTTGATTACAAGGAGGGCGTAACTCGCCTGACCTAGCTCTCGATGGATTCTAACTTAACATATCTTCCCTAGAGACTCGCCTTTATATACAGGTCGAGGCCCTAGGGTTTGCAAAGTCCTGGACACGTTACAAACCATGGCTTTCCGTATCTCTAAGTCGCCGTGTCTTCCAAGATAGGAAACCTCCTTGGCGACTTATCTTCTCTCTTAACCTTGAACCGCCATCCAGCTCATGGGGCGTGGCAGCCCTTTGTCAAGGTCTCCTGGCGCATCTCAGACCCTGGGCCAAGGCTTATCTTGATCGTGAATGTAGAGTCGCCGTTTACCTGACCCGACCCAATAGGGCAGGTCATACCGTAGGTAATATCCCCAACATTAGGCCCCAGATTGACTTGAATTTGTTCACGCCAATAAACCTTCACGCTTATCTTTGGCGACTCATACCCGACCTCTGACCTTTCTTCAATAAGTAACGAGCCGTCAAACCTTATGAATTGTCTGAGTCGCCACGTCCTTTATTGGTGATGTCATCTTCTCCACTATTCCTGGGATCTTGATGACATCACTTACAACGGATATTTTGTCTCATCCTGTCATCCCGAAAATCTAGACGCCATCATTTCTGGTTTTCAATGTGGCTCCTCGATTCCTGCGCCTGCCGTTTTGATTATGCCCTAGGTCTTTAAATAGCTGCAGGGGGAGGGGTTATCCCACCTACCTCTATTCCATCTCCTTCGCTGCGTCTTCTTCCTCGAGCTCGTGCCACAAACACCATGCCATCACCAAACCCCTGCTGCGGACCAGCTGCTCCGCAGGCTGATCGAGGGCACGATCTTCGGTGCAAACCTCCGCGGCCTTCTTCCTTCGTCGTCTTCCCTCTGCAGGTAAACTTCCTCTTCTTCATTAGACCTACATCTCGAACCCCCATAGTTCTTATGGTAGCACCGAAAGTCGATGACTGTCAGTTTATCGCGCCATTGATCCGTATAGGTACGGTCCTTAGATCTTTCCTTTTGGCAATAAACTGCAGTAGTCCCATCACAATCCTCAGCAAATTTATTTTTCCCCATTGTTCTATAGGACCACCACACTGTTTCCGCATTATTTTTTTGTTCTTACCACTTGAATTTTGGCAAGCGTTATTTTCCTCAATAGAATTACCCGTAGATCGGTAAATTATTCCTTGGAATTGTAAACATGTTTGTCCTTGATTAAGAATGTCCTAAGGAAAATTTTTAGAATCGCAACCCGCCCTCAATGTTGTGGCGAGTCGCAACCCCCCTTTAGACATGCACTCAGCAACCGGTCGGCGAGTTACCATTTTGTAGGTCCTGATGACCCTCCAATCCTTTTTATGCAGACCTTCATCCCTCTCTTTTTAGACTCGTAATCATGAGTTCCATCTCCAAATGTAACTGGCTGCCAACTGAAGTCAATGACGCCTATCTTGCGAATTTGTGAAAGTGGGCAATCTCGCGCCCAAAGAAACGATCGGCTAGCGAACCGCCTTTGGAGAGCAATGTCCACAACCCGTCGAAGGGGAAGTAGTCATTTTTGCTGATCATCTCGAACGAGGCTTCATGCCGCCCGTCTCAAAAGTTCTTCAGGGATGCCTTGCATTTCTTCAAACTCCAACCCCAAGATTTAGGGTTGAACTCCATCAGCAACCTTCTTCCAGTTCCAAGTGTTCTGCGAGGCTTATCTGCAAATAGAGCCTACCGTTCTCTTGTTTAGGAAGTTCTTTTATCTGAACACAAAACAGAGTTTGCCAACGGGCCCTGCCTAGAACTTGGGGGAGTCAACATCCAGCGGCGGCGAGTTTGCGAGTTTTCGGCTGTTACATTGCCCAGTCACCCCAAGGGTTGGGCAAAGACTTGGTTCTACTGCTGCGACACATCTCCACCCAACGAGAACCCTTTACCAGGTTTCAGGGAGGAACGTCTACCCATGGATTTCAAGTTGCCTGAAAAGCTAACCGAAGAAGAGGAAGCTACATTTGTCCCTATCTTCGCAAAGCTCAGGGCTCTCACTGTCAATGGTCTTACTAGGATCGATCTGATCCGATGCTGGGTGGAGTAGAGAATCCTTCCCTTGAGCCGCCGGAAAGCTTGATGTGCGAATTCAATGGTGACTTAGACCACCCTAATGCTTCTATAACGTGAGGCTTAAAGAAGAAGACATTGTTGATATTGTGAAGAAGCTAAGTGGCGAGCCTGTTGAGAACTGCACCAAAATCGGGCTTAGACCTTTCTGCGTTTCTAATCCGGCTCCAGAGGTAAAACATCCCAAGTCGCCTTTCTAGCTTTTTAATATATTCATGCTTGTTTCTGATCTGAGCTTTAATCCTGTCAATCAGAGGAATTCGACCTTTTGGAACCGAAGGCCCAAGACTAGCGTCAAGAAAATGACCAAACCCGCCGCGAAGAAGAAGAAAAACAAAGGCAAGGCCACTTCAAAGGAGTCATCCGTTGTGGGGGAGTCTCGGGCCACCGACGAACAATCAGAGGTAATGCTCTCTTGTCTTTATTGTTGTAATTTGACTTGTACTCATGCTTTGCTGCCTATGTTTATAGGATAATGACTTGGAGAGCCAAGATGAAGATGTCGAGGTAATTTCCATTTGTTTCGACTCAAACTCTTCTCCTCCCAAGCCGGCCAGGCAAATCTGTAGGAAAGTTCCCTTGTCTCACCCGGATGCTTATCTGGATCCCAATTTCCTTTTGAAGAAGGCGAGTTTTACGCCTAAGCGTCATACTCGAAGCAACTCTGGGATCTCTTGTCCGGCTTACCCGAGAAAACAACCGGTTGCAAATGTCAAAGCGAGGTACATTGCTATAAACATCTTTCTTCGTGTGAAAACTGTTCTCGTGATTTACCCAATTTTTGAATCCTTCACCCATCAGGTTTCACCTCCTTCATCTGGTGAGTCAGCCGCCACAACTCTTCCCCCTTTGCTCCGTCTTCAGGGGTAACTTCCTTCATTAATATATTTCTTCGGGTGTCAATTTTTCTGTTTTAACATTGGTACCATCGTTCCTTAGGGCTCAAGCAAAAAAGAGGAAAACCGGCGAGTCATCTTCTGTTCCCAAAGCGTCTGAAGTGTTTGGCATGAGTACCTCCATCCCAGAGGCTCAAGAAAAACCAGCTGAGACTCATGACGATATCTTTGATGATTTCCCTGACATCCGGGTCAACCTTCCAAGCCCTCAAAAGGAAGTAACTAAAGACATCAACCCACCGAGTCCTCATAAGGCGCCTGAAGACCCGGATTCAGTCGTCGTCACTGGTACCGGCTATTCTAAGCCAGCAACCGTGGTTTTAACCAAACACGCACGAAAAGATGCCCAAGTCTTTGCAGAAAACGATATCACCAAGCTGAAGGTCCCCAATTATGAAAAAATGGAGTTTGATGAACCGTACTCTAGTTTTCTGAGCCGCCTGGAGATGAGCCATGAAATGCAAAAGAGCTTGGCCAACATGATGCGAATAAAACATGAGGTGTGATATATTTTAACCTTCTTGACATGTCCTCCCATTATCCCTCCAAAGGGCGAGTCATCCATGACGAATCGTGCGTTTGTGTTATCTTTCAACGTGTAGCCCCAAGGGCCGGGTCATCTTTGTAAAGATGAGCCGGGTCTTTAATTTATAACTTGGAATAGACGCTTCAACCTGTAGCCCCCAAGGTTCGGGTCATCTTTTTAAAGATGAGCCGGGTCTTTTAGTTTATAACCTGAAGAAAAGCTTCAACCTGTAGCCCCCAAGGGCCGGGTCATCTTTTGAAAGATGAGCCGAGTCTTCTAGTTTATAACTTGGAATAAAAACTTCAACCTGTAGCCCCCAAGGGCCGGGTCATATTTGTGGAGATGAGCCGGGTCTTTTTGTTTATAACCTGAAGAAAAGCTTGAACCTGTAGCCCGAAGGGCCGGCTCATCTTTGTGAAGATGAGACGGGTATATCAGTTTAGGAAAACTGAATCGTACATCAGCCCCCAAGTGTCAGGGGTGTTGCTTGCAATGGTGCTAAAACTTGTTTTCCTCGACGTTTTTGCAGGAATCATTGACTCGAGCCGACTCAACTGTGGCCGGCTTGAAACAAAGCCTGGCTGAACAACAGGATGCCCGGGCTAGATTTCAAGAGAAGCTTCGCCTTGCTCTGGCTGACATGGCGAAAATGAAGGCAGAGCACAAAAAATTTGAAGATAAAGCTCATGCTGAGCACGCTGCCGTTCTGAAAAGGACGGAACAAGCCAAAGAAAAACTGAAAGCCGCCGTGCAAGAGCTCTCCGGATTAAAACATCACATCTAAAAGATGGCCCAGGCTGTGTTTGGTAAGTATCAATTACTTCCTTCTGAAAAGTGTATTGTACGACCTTGCAGCGACTTATGATCCTGCTTCTTTCCTGCAGGTACTCGATCCGCCACTCTTCAGAATGATTGTATTTTGAAGCTGAATGTGATCTATACTTTGACGGAGCAGCTGTACACCGGTGGTGTGATGACTATGAAGGCCGTCATCGGCAACAAAGAACCCGTAAAATCCGTCAAGCATATGGTGGGCTGTTTGTCAACACTGCCACCCCAGATAGAGGAGCTGAAGAGGTCAGCCGCCCGCAAAGGAGCGCTAACTGCCTTAAGCCGGTGCTTGGCCTATGCTCCAGAGCTTAAGCCGGAAGAAATAACTAGGGGATTTTCGGAGCTGAAAGACGAAGGGTCAGAGTTCACCGAAAAGGATTACCACCGTTGTGTAAAAGAATCTCGCTTTGCGGCGACTCAACTAGCGTCTGGCCTGGATTTAGGAAAATATGAGGCGTCTTATGATGAGCACAACAAACAGGTTACTCCTCCTTCGTATGAAATCACCGTCCTGACTCCGCATCGCCGTAAGCATCCTTTTGACTCTGATGCCGATCTGTCCACCATCTTGACTGGGGAGGATGAGTTCCACGCCTTGACCAATTGCAATTCGAAATTGGGCGACTTACATATCCAAGATGGAGAGAGCTCGAGTCAGGATAACCCGTTGGCGGCTTGAGTCAAGAATAACATGAAGATCACCCGAGGAGATCACTTTGATCCTCTACGGCCGGGTTATGTCTCCTGGTATGGCCTTTTGAGCCATGTAATAGTCTAGAATTTTGAAAACAATATTATAATTGTACCTTGTGATGGCGTTAAAGTCTCACCCTTTATTAATGTGAATCGCCTTGCCAAGTGCTTTTGCCATGTCTGACAAGAAAAAAACTCTTTCCATGTTTATCAGAGGAAAAATAAGCCGGCTCAATGAGTCGCGACAGTTTATAATGGAGTTTTTATGAAACTCTTGGGCTATGCTACAAAGATACTTGTAATCATAAAGTTTGTCGGCTCAATGAGTCACGACAGGGTAGGACGAGTTTGGAAGACTCTAGTGCTACCCCAGGAAGGTTTTTGTAACAACCTGAGTTGTTTAGACCGGTTGATCAGGTGCGAGTCAAGCTTCAGTGAAGCAGGTTCAGTGAACCCATGGTTTGTCTATTTTCCATGTGCCGGATCCCGCTAGCACCCTTCATGATTTAACCTAGGCAAGTTCAGGGTCCAAAAAGTGGATTGACTCGCCAAGAGTACATGGGACCATAGGGCGAGTCGCCGAACACATAGTCCAGTATAACCATTGTAATGCGTTAATTTTTCGCTAGCCAAGAGGGTATTCATGCTGAACTCAATGATCAGAAGCCCCCAAGTGACCTATGATTAGGGAAAAGACAGACATAGGATTACAGACGCGTGTACGTTCTTACTGCAAAATGACTTGGGAACTAGTAGCCCCCAAGTAAGCCGACTTAATTCTCAAAACCATATAGGGTGCCTATGTTTGAACCGTGCAACATGGCAACTTTGGTCCTCTTTGGCGTACCAGCATCCAGTTTTGAAATAAGCGCAACATGGCGACTTATGCTCTTTGATGCTGATAGCGTCCATGCTTGGATGACTTGTGAAACAATAAAGACTCATGCTCTCAAGAAGCTGAAACGACATAAACCCCGAAGTTCGTGGGTGCCGGGTTTATTGCTTTATATATATGAAAATAGATTACAATGACTAAATTCTGTACACAGATAAGGAGCCAGTGGCTCTAAGTATAGTAAGGCCGTAAGTGGGCAATGTTCCATGGACGGGTTGTCCCAACCTCCATTGTTGGCCTATCTGGGCGGAGATCCACGAGGTAGTAGGAACCATTGTGAAGATTCTTGTTGATGACAAAAGGTCCTTCCAACCGAGGGGATAACTTATGCATACAAGTATGATCCTGAATCAACTGGAGCACTAAGTCGCCCTCCTGAGAGACTCGGATTTTGACTCGGCGACTATGATAGCGTCGCAAGTCTTGTTGATAAATCGCTGATCGTGATGCTGCCAAGTCGCGTTCCTCCTCCAAGGCGTCCAAAGAATCTTGACGCGCCAACTCGTTGTCTTGCTCTACATAAGCGGCAACTCGTGGTGAGTCGTGCCTAATGTCACTTGGTAATACCGACTCAGCTCCATAGACCAAGAAGAAGGGCGTGTAACCAGTAGACCGATTTGGGGTGGTCCTGATGCTCCATAAAACCGAAGGCAGCTCTTCAACCCAACATCCCGGAGTACGTTCCAGAGGCACCATAAGCCGGTGTTTGATCCCCCGCAATATTTATTGATTCTCCCTCTCCGCCTATCCGTTAAATTGGGGGTGTGCTCCTTCTCGCAAAATTCTTGCATGGCGCATTTGGATAAATTAGTATCATTATCAGTAATAATACTATGAGGATAGCCGAAGCAAAAAATCAACTTCTTGAGGAACTTGACGACCGTGTCTGCGTCGCAACTGCTGACCGGCTTTGCTTCAATCCACTTGGTAAACTTGTCAACCACCACCAATAAGTGGGTCTTTTTGTTAGATGACATCTTGAAGGGGCCAACCATGTCCAGTCCCCAAACCACAAAAGGCCATGTAATTGGGATCATCCGCAATTCCCGAGCCGGCACATGCATCTGACGCCCAAATATTTGGCATCCATCACATCTGCGCTCTATGTCCTCAGCGGCATGGGCTGTTAACGAGTAAAATCCATGCCTAAAGGCTTTGGATACCAAAGAGAGTGACCCGACGTGATGACCACAATCACCCGCGTGTATTTCGTTAAGAATCGCACATCCTTCTTCATACGAAACGCACCTTTGAAAGATTCCAGAAGTGCTACGCTTGTGCAACTTGCCTTTATGTATAACCATGGATTTGCATCGCCGGATAATTTGGCGGGCCAACAACTCATTAGCAGGTAACTCCCCGTGCGCTAGATACGCCATGTAATGGACCGCCCAATCCAGGGTAGCGCGGAGAGCCGCCACAAGTTGAGATTCTCGGTCAGGAAGCGCTAAATCCTGTTCTGAAGGCAATTTCATTGATGGGTTGTGCAACACATCCAAAAAGACGTTAGGGGGAACCGGCTTACGCTGTGATATGAGTCGTGACAGAGCATCAGCTGCCTCGTTGAGTCGATGATCAATATGATCAACCTCATAACCATGAAAGAGACCCGCCACATCTGACACGGCACGCCTGTAAGCCGCCATCAAAGGGTCTTTGGAATCCCACGTGCCAGAGACTTGCTGTGCCACCAGATCTGAGTCTCCCAAGCATATGACTCGACTGAGATTCATCTCTTTGTTAATTCTAAGCCATGGAGCAAAGCCTCATACTCCGCCGCATTGTTCGTACACGGGAACATGAGTCGGAGGACATAGCAAAATTTGTCACCCTGAGGTTGGATTAGTACCACGCCAGCCCCCGAGCCTTCCAGCTGTCTAGACCCGTCGAAATAGATAGTCCAATACGTGTGGTCAGGTGTGTCTTTGTAAGTGCATCTAGTGCCTCTTAGTGATTTTGGTGGTGTGAAGACTTATAGGTTAAGTATCTAATGTGTTCATGAGTGTACACAGGATTTATATGTCGCTGAGGAGTTTGAAATAATCGATGAATATCGACCCCACAAAATGTATATCTTCGGTTGAAGAAATTGGTCTGAAGCTGAAGAATTGAATCGCGAAGAATTTGCGACGAAATTGATATTCCTCATGAAGATATTGAAATTGAGGAATTCGGTGTGTCCTGAAGAAAATCAATCTGAAGATTTTGAAGCATGAAGATTTATCCTTTCTGTTTTATTTTCTTCACACTTGAGTAATAGGAACACCGTACTGTTAAAGGGGGTCTAGCTAACACATTGGAATGAATTTCCTCATGATACTCAACCCAAGCCTAATCCTACCAAAAGCCTCAAGTGAGGAATATGAGAGACATGAGGACTCTCACAGTTGAGGGTCCCGACCGTTATCGATAGCCACGCCACATCATTGGTCTTATCCACACCAACGGTCATATTATTTAAGGGCATTAATGTCAAATCATGTCGGGATGCTCCCAGGCTATAAATAGCCGCCCCCAACAACCATTAGCTGGTTGGCTGCTCCGTTAGAAACTGACACTTGTCATAAGAGCAACCCAAATTCCTCAGAGTCTTCGAGAGTAATTCATTAGTGAGGAAATACCCCAAACACCAAACCACAAACCGAAAACCAAGTGATTGAGCATCACTGAAGAAGTTGTTCCTGTGTGGAACTGAAGCCTTTTACCTTTGAGGACTATGCATCCTCTAGACAGTTAGCCGTCATGGTCTAGAGCAATCCAGCAGTCAATTGTGGATCGCCAGGTGACCAAGTTTGTGAGGGTTTGGAAGTCCGCCCTGAATACTTACCACGAGTGTTGGGCGAGGACTGTGTGTTCTTAGCCCAAGGAGAATACGGTAGGGACTGTGTGTCCCGGGACTGTGTGTCTCTTGGTTCCAATACCGAGCCGCTCCAAACCAGATGTACAACTGTCACAGCAGTTGGAACTGGGTCATCAACCATTGTCTTCACTGTGAAACGGGTTCTATTTCCTCAACTCTTTATATTCCTCAGATTGTGTGTTGATGATTTTCACTATCACTGTTTGAAGAATTTGCTGAAGACTTTCTCTGAAATTCCTCAACCCCAAATTCTTCACGCAAGTTAATCCTCATCTGTTTTCTGCATGCCTGCATGCTGTGCAAACTATTTTCATATTCTTCATTCTGAAAAACTGCTGTAGTGAAACTTTGCACTCCTGATCCTTTACTGTTTTCGCTATAAGTTAGTCATTAGTGAGGAATTTCCTCAATGATGAAATTCTAAAAATCTCCTATTCACCCCCTCTAGTCGATATAACGCACTTTCAATTGGTATCACAGCAAGGCACTCCCTTGTTCTGTGTGATTTTGGTTTAACCACCTGGAGTTTTAGTTATGTCGACTGCAGGCATGATTAAGGTTACTGCAGCATGTCATACTTTCGAAGGAAAGGACTTTCCCTTCTAGAAGACCAAGATGCATATGCATCTACAAGCTATTGACAATGATCTCTGGTATATTTGGAACATGGCGTCTCCATCATCTGTGCTTCTATCTTTGCTGCTGATGTGAAGAAATTTAAGCAACTTGATTCTCAAGCGAAGAATATCATCCGTGGCCATCTGAGCAAGGGCCAGTATGGTAGAGTGAGTGCTTTGGGCTCAGTGAAAGTTATCTGGCAAAGGCTGTCCAAAGTTAATGAAGGAGTATCAACCCAGCGTGATTCTTGTGTTGATGTTCTTCACAATCTCTTCAATCGCTTCAAGAGGTTTGGCAATGAAAGCTGCCAAGATACCTTTGATCGCCTCACTGGCATATCAAATGAACTGCAAGCACTGGGAGCTCGAGACATTACTGATCATGAAGTTGTGAAGAAACTGCTAAGATCTATATGGACTAAGCTATTATAGACCACGTGCACTGAAGGCCAAAGCAATTTCCTCATCTGAAGAAGAAGACTCAGATGGTAGCATTGGTGATCCTACAGAATTTGGACAGGAGCTTGCAATGCTCGTGAGGAAATTCCAAAGGTTTGCACACGTGGCCAGTTCGGTAAATCTTCAAGAAGAGATATGAGGAAATCAGAATCTTCATCTGAGGACTACAAGAAAAGAACCTGCCACAAATGCAAGAAATCAGGTCACTACATTGCAGACTGTCCTCGTTGGGGGAAGGAATCAAATAAGAAGAAATACGAGGATGAAAGTTCTGATGACTCGAAGAAAAAGAAGAAACCTTCAAAATCCTCATCATCAAAGTCCTCATCACACAAGAAGAATAGTTTCAGAAAGGCTCGACACTTATTTGCAAGGAAATGGATTCCGAGGCAGAATCCGAGGAATGTGATGAAGAGGAGGGTTCTGATGAAGACTCGGAATCCGGACAGGCTAGTCTTGCACTTGCAACCACATTCGTCAGCAAGTCAATCTTCAACCTTGAAGAAAATGATAACACCATCCACACTGATAACTTCGCTCCAACCTATTGCTTCATGGCAAAAGGTTCAAAGGTACCGAATGATGCTTCCTCCTCTGACTCAAGTGACTGTGAACCCGATGATTATAAAAAACCCAGTTACAGTAAACTTCCTCTCATTGCCACTAAACAAAAAACTGCATTGGAAAAGCTTCAGAAACAGCTAGATAGAAGCGATGATCTGTTGAATGATGAAATGAATCTTACCCAAATCCTCACTGAAGATGTGAAAAGTCTTCAGTCTAGATTTGATAATCTTCAAGATCGTCATGATACACTCCTCGCTGATCATGAGAAACTTTCCTATGAATTTCTTCAAAGGAAGCTTGATCTAGAGAAGTTGAGGATTTCTCATGATGATCTTCGTATGGAAAATGATTCATTACTAGCTCAATAGATCAGCGCTGCTCAAGCTGAATTCATTTCTCCATGTCTTAAATTCATTGAACGTGAAACTGCTAATTCTTCACCAGAATCATCAAATGCTTCAATTGCTACAAATTCTTCAACTGCTCCTGTAGTGTCAAATTCCTCACTTGAGAAAAACACAAATGTCACTGATGAAAATGCAGGGCTGAAGGAATTGTATGTGACAGGCATATACAAAAGTATCAAAGGACATCAAACCCTTTGTGATGTGCTCAAAAAGCAGATCTTGAACAGGAACCCGAGGAAAGAAGGAATTGCCTTTGAGAGGAAATTGAATGCTGATGGATCTTATTGGAAACCTGAGCAGTATCCCAAACTATAAACTTTTCATGGGTTGCTGCTACTGCGCCTCCTTTTGATCCATCCAATCTAACAGGCTTTTCATGTGAATTATCCTATTCCTCAGATGAGTCATTTGACTCCAACTATAAACTGTTCAAAAATCAAGCTGGTGAAGTATTTGCTCGATATGTTGGAACTAACTGCAGGAATGGCCGTCCCCTGTGGAAATTCTGGGTTCCCAAAAGTTGTCTTGAAAATCTTCAGGTGAATGTCCTCATGACACCACCGTTGAAGAATTTGAACCCCAGATCAAATTCCTTAGGAGGACCAAAGTCTTCAAGAGCATCAAAATCCTCAACTGGTCAAAACTATGCTCGTACCCGTGCTAATGCTTGTAACATGTAGGGAAACTACAAGGAATATGAATATGAGCGTTATTATTCAAATCATTATGTTCATAAATCCCCAAACCAGTTCTCTGCATATTCATACGAGTACTTTAACCCCCCTACTGTTAATAGAAGTGCATTAGCTTCAATGCCCCCTTTCTCATATGGTGCTCGCATGATGATGAATGCTTTACCACCCCTTCAGATGTGGATGGTGAAGAAATTGAACTAATCACTTATGCAGGCCAGGTCTCGACAAGAAAATCATCATCTGAAGAATTTGCTGGAGACCTGAGGAAAATGCTTGATAGGACGCAAGCTAATACTGATGAAATAGAAATATTTCACATGTCCTTATAATTCTGTTATGATGAAATTCCTATCTTATGAAATTGATATCATATTCTTCAAGTCTGAAGCATATGAGATGGTAAGCTGTACTAATTCATCTGCAGGATGAAAAACCCAAGAGTACTGAGTGGGTTCTTGATAGTGGCTGCACACATCACATGACTGGTGATAAAAGCTTGCCGATGACTATGCCACTAACTCCATCACCCCTGAAGAAAATCATATATGCTGACAAAGGTAAAAGCAAGGTATTGGGACTTGGCAAAGTGGCTATTTCCAAGGATAGGCATATGGATTTGTACATTGTTGATTTCTCTACATGTCCTCAACCAGCCACTTGCTTACTAGCAAAAACTTCAGAAGGGTGGCTGTGGCATCGAAGACTCGGTCATACATGCATGAGGAATTTGCACACGCTCGCGAAGAAGAAGCATGTCATCGGCATCGAATCAGTCAAATTCCTCAAGGATCACCTCTATGGTGCATGTGAATCTGGGAAAATGACCAGATCCAAGCATCCCTCGAAGACTATCATGACCACTACTTGTCCATTTGAATTGCTTCACATGGATCTATTTGGACCTACTTATTATGCCACACTAACAAATGCAACATCTTTATATGGCTTCATCATAGTTGATGATTATTCCAGATATACATGGGAGCATATCATCTTTTATAAAACTAAAGTGCAGGAAGTTAAACGATTTTCTTCAAGGGCTTCGACGAACTTTGGCATCAAGATCAAACACATCAGGAGTGATAATGGAACAGAGTTCAAAAACACTGGACTTGGTATTACTCACAAATTGTATGCTCCCTATACTCCTCAACAGAATGGTGTCGTCGAAAGGAAGTACAGGACTCTGGTTGAGATGGCAAGAACCATGCTTGAAGAATATCAGACTCCTCGTCACTTTTGGCCTGAAGCAATCAACACTGCATGCCATATCATCAACTGGGTATATCTTCACAAATTCCTCAAGAAAACCTCATATGAACTCCTCACTGACAAGAAACCCAATGTAAGTTATTTCAGAGTCTTCGGTGCAAAATGCTAGATTGGAGATCCTCACCATAGCTCCAAATTTGCACCTAAGGCACATGAGGGTTTTATGCTCAGTTATGGAAAGGACTCGCACACCTACAGAGTCTTCAACAACTATCACAACAAGGTTGTTGAGACTATAGATGTGCGGTTTGATGAAACTAATGGCTCACAAAGAGAGCAATTGCCTTCTGATCCAGATAAGTTGTCTTCTGAGGAAGCAATAAAGCTCAAAGCTACTGAAGACATTGTTGCCACTGAGGAAATTGATGAAGAAATCATT
Source organism: Hordeum vulgare subsp. vulgare (assembly GCF_904849725.1). Lineage (NCBI taxonomy): Eukaryota > Viridiplantae > Streptophyta > Magnoliopsida > Poales > Poaceae > Hordeum > Hordeum vulgare. Next base: position 376,840,727 of record NC_058524.1, on the reverse strand, counting down.
CCCATCACTGATGAAAATCAAGAAGATGCTCCTGAGGAAATTGCTCCAGAACCAATTCCTCAACCTAGACGAAATCCTCAACCAGCTCATCCGAGGATTGCAAATGAAGTGGAACTTGACAAAATCCTCAATGACATCAACGCGCCAGGTCCTCTCACTCGCTCAAAAGCTTCACACTTAGTTAACTTTTGTGGGCATTTCTCCTTTGTATCTCTCATAGAACCTTCAAAAGTTGCCGAGGCTTTCCTGGAACCGGAGTGGATCCAAGCTATGCAAGACGAACTTCTTCAATTCAAGCTGAATGACGTATGGGAGCTCGTCAAACGACCAGATCCTCGCAAGCACAATATCATCGGAACCAAGTGGATTTTCCGAAACAAGCAAGATGAGAATGGTGAAGTGGTGAGGAATAAGGCATGACTTGTAGCCCAAGGCTACACACAGGTTGAAGGAATAGATTTCGATGAAACTTTTGCACCTGTTGCCAGACTTGAAGCTATTCGAATACTAATTGCTTATGCTAATCATCATAACATCATCTTATATCAAATGGATGTGAAAAGTGCATTCCTCAATGGTAAGCTTGAGGAAGATGTATATGTTGCTCAGCCCCCAGGTTTTGAGGATCCAAATAATCCAGACAAAGTCTTCAGACTCAAAAAGGCGCACTATGGTCTCAAGCAAGCCCCTCGGGCATGGTATGATACATTGAAGGAATTCCTCATGAAGAAAGGCTTCAAACCTGGTTCACTCGATCCGACTCTTTTCACTAAATCCTATGATAATCAGCTATTTGTGTGCCAGATATATGTCAATGACATCATATTTGGCTCTACTGACAAACGATACAGTGATGAATTTGCTTACATGATGAGTGAAGAATATCAAATGTCTATGATGGGGGAGTTGAACTTCTTCTTAGGTCTTCAAATTCGTCAACAACGCAATGGAATCTTAATATCACATGAGAAATACCTCAAGGATGTTCTGAGGAAATTCGACATGCATGAATGCAAAGGTGCCAAGACTCCAATGCCTACCAACGGCCACCTCTGCACTGACGAAAATGGTAAAGAATTCGATCAACGGGTATATCGCTCTATGATTGGCTCTTTATTGTACTTATGTGCATCTAGGCCAGATATAATGCTTAGTGTTTGCATGTGTGCACGTTTTAAAGCAAAACCGAAGGAATCACACCATAAGGTTGTGAAGCATATTCTTCGATACTTAGCTCACACACAAACACTAGGATTATGGTACCCCAAGGGCTCAAATCTTCATCTTGTGGGATATTCTAATTCTGACTATGCTGGTGACCGTGTGCATCGCAAGTCAACCTCTGGCACATGTCATTTCCTCGGAAGATCACTAGTCTGCTGGTCCTCAAAGAAGCAGAACTGCGTATCACTCTCCACTACCGAAGCTGAGTACATTGCTGCTGTGCTCAATTGCTATGGATGAAGCAAACCCTCAAGGACTACGACATCAACATGAAAATGTGCCTATCTACTGCGACAATGAGAGTGCAATCAAGATTGCATACAACCCAGTACAACACTCAAAGACCAAGCACATCCAGATTCGTCATCATTTTCTTCGGGACCATGTCCTCCAGGGCAATATCCTCATCGACCATGTGAAGACTGATGATCAACTGGCAGATATCTTCACTAAGCCCTTGGATGAGAAAAGGTTTTGCAAGTTGCGGTGTGAGCTAAATATCTTAGAATCTTCAAATGTTATGCACACATCCTAACACTTTTGCAAAATTGACGACTTAGATGTGCAACACATGATGAATCGATTTTCTTCAACTAATGAAGAATATCACTCTGAGTGTGAAGAAATCAACGAAGAAATTGATTCTCAGGGCCCTACGGCAATTGTACGCGGCGTGTGTAATCAACATTCTTATATGGTGGGTCACGCCACCGCCCAACGTGAAATTCCTCAAGTTGAATTCCTTCAAAGCTGCATTTCTTCAAAATTTGTTTTTCTTCAAAACAGTTGCTCTTCAAAATCGTTTTTATTCAAAAACTGAAATTCATCATTATGACGCTTTATCACAAAATCCTCAAGTCATTAAAATATTCAAAAACACTTGATGATTTTCGTTTACCTAGATAGACTGTGATTTCAAGGCCTCAACAACATTCACTTATAGCTATTTCTTCAATTTGATATTTCATCTAAGTGAATGTGATCGGACCCTACTTTCCCTCTATGCTACTCTCACCCAGTCTATTCAATTCTTCATATGCGTTCTACTTGAAACTTTGTTCAAAATCCTCACTGCGTCCTTGTCAGCTGATGATTTTGTAACAAAATCCTCAAATCTTCAAAATCGTTTTTTACACAGTAACTGAACCCCACTTTCCTAGTTTGGATAACCACGATCTCCACGATCTCCACCGCTTCTCTCGTGAGCTACACGTGTCCTCCGGAGACGTAGAGACAGGGGCTATTTGGTCCGATATTTTTGCGCCAACAGTTACCGCCTGGCTATAAATATGTCCCCATGTCCCTCGGTAAAATCTTCTTCATTCCATCGCCCTCCTTCTACAGCAAAGCTCCAAGCCCTAGCGCCACCGCTAGAAGTCTCGACGCCAGCGAAGAAGATCTTGACTGCCTCGACCTCTCCGTCGTCGAAACCATGCCGGAATCGGACCATCTTCGTCTGTCGCCGCCATAGCTGTCCTCTGCTGTCGAGTTAGGGCGCATTGGACTCGCACAGAAAGAGCATCTACTGCTACCTCTTCTCTGTTTTTCGTGCACGCCATCTAGGGTAAATAAAAACCCTATTTTTACATCCAGTTTGATCTACTATTTTACCTTTGAGATGTGAAATCTGTTTTTCCTCAAGAATCCATCAGTTTCTTTTCCTCAAACACTGCCTATCACCAAACTATTGATGAACTTCACTAAGCATCTAATATTTTCACGAGATTCCTTAGTTGTGCGAATTTTCGGATCTGTACAACTCTGGAACCCAAGAACAGTATGCTTAGACGAATTCCTCAACCACTGGTCAAAATGCCTCAACTGTCAAAAATTTTCATTTCATCGAATCTGAGAACGCATATGACCTCTCCAAATTCCTCGCAACTATACTCTGTTCACAGGTACACACATGTAAGTTGATGAATCTCTCGGTTCTCATCAAATTAACTCATTTGTAGCGTTTCTTGAAGAAAATCTGCAAGTCTCATCAGAATCCTCAAGAGTTCAATCTCATCACCAAAAGCCTCAGCTGAAGAAAATGGAGGATGAAAGGAAGCAAAAGGGAGGCAAGAAACTTGAGCAGAACACTGCCGCAGATATCCCTGAGGATATATACCTGGATTACTGCACTCCTGATGAACATGAAACTATGCCCAAGAGAAAGATCAGGCTTCAAAAGATAGAATGCCGATGGGCTAAGGAGTGGAAGGAGTAAAGATTCGTCACTCCCAAATACGCGAAGAAATTCGCTCTGAAGCCTCCTCGCAAAGGGGCTCCACTTGAGGATTATCATGAAGCACACCCCTCAAGCCTCAAGACAATTGATGACTATCCCGAGGAAAAGTCTAAACACTTGTCAAAGCTTTAGAAGCAAGCAGAGGCTGCTGTGAGAAAGTTCAATGAAGAATCTGCTGCTGCCGCAACTGCTGCTACTTCCTCTACAGCTGAGACTTCTGGTACGACAATTCCTCAACTGAAGTCTGTGCCACCAAAACCAAAGGCTTCAAAGCCTCAAGAGAAAACTGCTCCAGCATCAGCACCAAAACCTTCAGCACAAAAACCCTCAGCTCCAAAGGGTTCAAAGCCTGAATAGAAGCCGATAGTGAAGCCACCGCCCACTGTCTCCAGCTCATCAGTCCCATCTGCAAAAAGCTCGGAGACAAAGTCTTCACCAACTCCTATGAAGACTAAAGTGAGTGATGGGAGAGGACCAAGACCAAGCCCTAGCAAAATCATCAAGGTCCCTTCTGCATCAGAAGATAGTGATGAATTTGATGATGACACTCTGCAAGCCATCATCAGAAACAAGCAGGAGAGGGTAGCTCAAGCTTCTGGCAGCTCCATTCCTCTGGCCATGGACCCAAAAGTCCTCCTCGACTACATCAACATCTGGTATGAGGACCCGAACACTCCACTTGATGATTTGAAGCTCCCCCTAGGCATCAACCACATGGTGGACACATTCATCAACGAGGCCAAGTGGAAGGTGCAGCAAGCCAAACTGGCCAAGGTTGCCAAGCTCAAAAAGGAGAAATTCCTCAGGCAGAATCTCCTCAACCTGACGCCTGATGCACTTGTGTCAACACAGGCTGAATTGAAGACTTTGACAGATAAGTACTCCAAGCTTTCTGACCGTCAAAGTCTCAAAAGCAGTTTCATCAAATTTGCCACTGAAGCTGTTGACAACTACAACAAGAAGGCTGCCCCTACAGTACCAACTCCTCAGCCTCTGATTGAAGAACCAGCTGACGAAACTGCTCATGCTGAGGAAATCCCTTGAGGAAGCCATGTGGATGAACCGGCTATTGAGGAAATCACCATGGAAAATCCAGCTGATGACTCTGCTCCAGCTGGTGAGACTGACCCTGCTCCAGCTGATGCTTCAAAGCCACGTGATGACTCTGCTCCAGCTGGTGCCTCAAATCCAGCTGATGAAAATGTCTTTGTTGAGAAAACACCTTCACCAAAAGCTCCGAAGGTGTGGAAAATGACTCCGTCTGCATCAGACGTGAAAAAGACCAGGGCTGCTGAAAAGGAAGCCAAGAAGAGAAAAGCTTCATCAGCAGAAGAACACACTGAGGCCAAGCGCCTCAAAGCACTTGAAGAAAATGCTCCTCTGGATCCTGTGCCTCTTAACAGCGCTCCATATTATGAGATGGTTCCCTTCGCAAGCGAAGACCAGGAGCAAGGGGCAGAGGAGGAAACGAAGAATGCTGAATCTGAGGAGCATACTGAAGAGGAAATTCGCATTGATGACAGTCCTCAGCCCTCCATTCCTCATGAAGAAACTGCACAAGGATCAGCTGCACCAGCTGATGAATCTGGCTCCGTCACCAAGCAAGCCGAGGAAGAACAAAGTGAAAATCCTCAGCGTGATGAAAGTCACATTCCTGAGAAAAATCCTCAACCTGAGGATCAAGCTTACACAACTCCTCCTCCTCCTGAGAAAAACCCTCAAGCTGAGGCTCAGGATGAACCTATTACTCCTCCAGAGCAAAACCCCTAACAGGATGCTCCAGTTGACGACATTCCTCAGCCTGAAGCTCAACCAGAACACATTCCTCAGCGTGAAGCGCAACCAGAGCATGTTCCTCAGCCTGAAGCTCAAGCTGATGAAATTCCTCACCCTGAGGACCATGCTGAGGAAAATGCACCAGACCCAGACAATGCATTTGTCGTCCTCAACCCAGAGTCTGCAATAGTTGTCTCCCCTCAAGTCCAGCCGCAAAATCATCAGCCAATGCAGCGTCAGCCGTTCTCCAACGGCCAAAGTTTCAAAAGGATTCCTTCTTTGAAGAACGCATGTTCTTCATCGGAGAAAATCCCTATGACAAGCCTCACATCAGGCATCTGAAGTTTTGGACAAGGACACAACTCAACTACTATGCCTCTGTACTGTGTGGAAGAAACAAGATTTTCCAGCACAGGCATATTCCTCACGTTGAGCTTAAAGAAATACCATGCTTTGCTCCAGTTCTCAACGTCCTTTTTGAAGCTGGACTCCTCCCAATGTGCTCGGATATCTGTGATTGGAATACTGAGCTTATTCTTCAATTTTATGCAACTCTTCACATCTTAGGAGATCGAACAGACATCAACACATGGGTGCTAGACTGGATCACGCAAACCACACACTTCAAGGCTCCTGCCATTGAGCTACTTCATGAACTACCAATATCAATTCCCTCAGAGAAGGTCGTGAAGCTTTATGATGAACGTGAGCTGCCTAACAAGCTGATGGATGTCCTCATGAAGCCTTTGGCTAAGGGGCAACCACCAAGAACAACCTTCCTGATCAATGAGCTCAAATATGAACCGAGGACGGTTTACAGAATCCTCTGCAGCGTTCTTGCGCCAATCAAGGGCCATGATGATGAAGAAGATGTCGTAGGCATCATGAAGAATATCCTCTTCAACATCATACATGGTATTCCAATCAACATTCATGATTTCTTCTTGAGGACTTTGGTCGAGAATGCAATGTCTCCTTTTGACCACAAGATATATGCTCCATGGATCATGAGATTCATCAGAACAAGGTCAGGCATCAATTATCACGCTGATTTCAACAACCATGTCGGTTATATGCCTCCTATAAGGGTCAAAAAGAAGACTTTCGAGCCTGTTGAAGGAAAAGGCAAGTCTGTCATTGATGAAGGCAGTTGGCCCCTTGATGGCCAGTTCAGAGAGCCCGAAGCTTATTCTTCATGGGATGACATTGAAACCCATCCTCCAAGTCCTGTTGCTCCTAGGGTGATGAATACCAGAGAGTTTCTTCTCAGTCTTCACCAGAAGGTGGATCGAAATCACAAGTGGGTCAAACGCCAATTCGGCGCCATTGTGAAAACCCTCAATGAAACGTAGAATGTTGTGAAGCTTAACCATCATTATCTTCATGAGGTTTTTGATCGCACCTGGGCCACACTGGCTCATTTGAAGACTCTGGCAGAACTTGAAGAATTGGAGTTTGTGCGGGACCTCGACTGGTCGTGGCCACCAAAGAAGAAATTCTGGCCAATTCCAGTTCCAAACCTTGAGGACAGTTCATTTTCTTCATTCCGCACTGCCGAATCTGATGAAGAACAATAAGACACTGCCACCGGTCCAAGGAGGAAGTCTGCTCCCAAAAATCCTCACACGTCTTCATCAACTGCCAAGGAGTGAAAGTCTTCACGGGCGTTAGTCCTCAGTTTGTCCCTTTTTGTCACTTGATGACAAAGGGGGAGAAACTTGAGAGTTAGTCTTCATGTGGGATATTTTGGGGGCTTATAAACTATATTTAAGTTACAAACTCTTGGCTCTTCTGAAGTGTTTTATGTAATGAGTTGTAACTTAAGCCCAATGGTACTCTGACGCTTTTGAACGTTTTTCTTCGCATGCTTATTCCTCAAAATTCTAATGCACGCATGCTGGAATTCGTCAGATACCATTTGTCATCATGTATCCTCAATTTCTTCATACTATATGTCGTATGTATGCATGATTTACAAGACTCAGGGGAGATCTCCATGATATAAATCATGAATGTGCATTTGCTGTGAAAAGCAAAATCCTGAAGATATGCACATCTTCAGGGGGAGTCTCTCTGAATCTTGATTTCAAATTCCTCAAATGAGTATTTACACTTCATATTTTTATCCCTATTGAAGACTTAACCTAATTGTCATCAACCACCAAAAAGGGGGAAATTGTAAGTGCATCTAGTGCCCCTTAGTGATTTTGGTGGTGTGAGGACTTATAGGTTAAGTATCTAATGTGTTCTTGAGTGTACACAGGATCTATAAGTCGCTGAGGAGTTTGAAATAATCGATGAATATCGACCCCTAAAAATGTATATCTTCGGTTGAAGAAATTGGTCTGAAGCTGAAGAATTGAATCGCGAAGAATTTTGCGATGAAATTGATATTCCTCATGAAGATATTGAAATTGAGGAACTCGGTGTCTCTTGAAGAAAATCAATCTCAAGATTTTAAAGCATGAAGATTTATCCTTTCTGTTTTATTTTCTTCACACTTGAGTAACAGGAACACCGTATTGTTAAAGGGGGTCGAGGTAACACATTGGAATGAATTTCCTCATGATGCTCAACCCAAGCCTAATCCTACCAAAAGCCTCAAGTGAGGAATATGAGAGACATGATGACTCTCACAGTTGAGGGTCCCGACCGTTATCGATAGCCATGCCACATCATTGGTCTTATCCACACCAATGGTCATATTATTTAAGGGCATTAATGTCAAATCATGTCGGGATGCTCCCAGGCTATAAATAGTTGCCCCCCCACAACCATTAGCTTGTTGGCTGCTCCGTTAGAAACCGACACTTATCATAAGAGCAACCCAAATTCCTCATAGTCTTCGAGAGTAATTCATCAGTGAGGAAATACCCCAAACACCAAACCATAAACCGAAAACCAAGTGATTGAGCATCACTGAAGAAGTTGTTCCTGTGTGGAACTGAAGCATTTTACCTTTGAGGACTGTGCATCCTCCAGACGGTTAGGCGTCATGGTCTAGAGCAATCCAGCAGTCAATTGTGGATCGCCAGGTGACCAAGTTTGTGAGGGTTTGGTAGTCTGCCCTGAAGATTTACCACGAGTGTTGGGCGAGGACTGTGTGTTCTTAGCCCAAGGAGAATACGGTAGGGACTGTGTGTCTCTTGGTTTAAATACCAAGCCGCTCCAAACCAGATGTACAACTGTCACAGCAGTTGGAACTGGGTCATCAACCACTGTCTTCACTGTGAAACGGGTTCTATTTCCTCAACTCTTTATATTCCTCAGATTGTGTGTTGATGATTTTCACTGTCACTGTTTGAAGAATTTGCTGAAGACTTCTCTGAAATTCGTCAACCCCAAATTCTTCCTGCAAGTTAATCCTCATCTGTTTTCTGCGTGCCTGCATGCTGTGCAAACTGTTTTCATATTCTTCTTCCTGAAAAACTGCTGTAGTGAAACTTTGCACTCCTGATCCTTTACTGTTTCTGCTGTAAGTTAGTCATCAGTGAGGAATTTCCTCAAAAGGAATTTCCTCAGTGATGAAATTCTAAAAATCTCCTATTCACCCCCTCTAGTCGATGTAACGCACTTTCAGTCTTCTGGAATTCGCAACTCGGTCCAATCGTTGATGAAGTCCACTAAGGCCTGAGACTTAATGTCCGTGCGAGGGGTATATTTCACATGATGGGGACCAAGCTCAATGGCCCACTTAGCAATCCACCCAGTTGCTTCACGATTTTGTATAATATCACCGAGCGGTGTTGAACTAACAACCGTGATTGGATGCTCCTGAAAGTAGTGTTTTAATTTCCGACTTGCCATGAAGATCCCAAAAACTAGCTTCTGCTAGTGCGAATAACGCTGATTGGAGAGGGTCAAGACTTCGCTGACAAAGTAGACCGGTCTTTGAACCAGGTATTCCTTCCCTTCTTCTTTGTGCTCGACGACCACTGCTACGCTTACTGCATTAGAGTTGGCAGCAATGTACAGGAGCATAGGCTCTTTGTCCATTGGAGCAGCTAGGACAAGCGGCTCAGCCAGTTGTCTCTTCAAGGCCTCGAAAGCTTCATTGGCTTCATCCGTCGAGACAAAACGATCTATTTAGTTGAGCAACTGATAAAGAGGGATGGCCTTCTCCCCAAGGCGACTTATGAAACGGCTTAGAGCCGCAATACGACCTTCCATGCGCTGAACTTGGTTGACGTTGGCCGGCTTGCCAAGTGAAGTAATTGCTTTGATTTTATCCGGGTTAGCCTCGATGCCTCGTTCTGACACCAAGAAGCCCAATAACTTTCCTGCAGGAACGCCGAAAACACACTTGGTCAGGTTAAGCCTCATCTGATACACGCGCAAATTGTCAAATGTCTCATTGAGGTCCTTGTAAGTGCATCTAGTGCCCCTTAGTGATTTTGGTGGTTTGAAGACTTATAGGTTAAGTATCTAATGTGTTCTTGGGTGTACATAGGATCTATAAGTCGCTGAGGAGTTTAAAATATTCGATGAATATCGACCCCTAAAAATGTATATCTTCGGTTGAAGAAATTGGTCTGAAGCCGAAGAACTGAATCGCGAAGAATTTGCGTTGAAATTGATATTCTTCATGAAGATATTGAAATTGAGGAATTCGGTGTGTCCTGAAGAAAATAAATCTGAAGATCTTGAAGCATGAAGATTTATCCTTTCTGTTTTATTTTCTTCACACTTGAGTAATAGGAACACCGTACTGTTAAAGCGGGTCGAGGTAACACATTGGAATGAATTTCCTCATGATGCTGAACCCAAGCCTAATCCTACCAAAATCCTCAAGTTAGGAATATGAGAGACATGAGGACTCTCACAGTTGAGGGTCCCGACCGTTATCGATAGCCACGCCACATCATTGGTCTTATCCACACCAACGGTCATGTTATTTGAGGGCATTAATGTCAAATCATGTCGGGATCCTCCCAGGTTATAAATAGCCGCCCCCACAACCATTAGCTGGTTGGCTGCTCCGTTAGAAACTGACACTTGTCATAAGAGCAACTCAAATTCCTCAGAGTCTTCGAGAGTAATTCATGAGTGAGGAAATACCCCAAACACCAAACCACAAACCGAAAACCAAGTGATTGAGCATCACTGAAGAAGTTGTTCCTCTGTGGAACTGAAGCCTTTTACCTTTGAGGACTGTGCATCCTCCAAACGGTTAGGCGTCATGGTCTAGAGCAAACTAGCAGTCAATTGGGGATCGCCAGGTGACCAAGTTAGTGAGGGTTTGGAAGTCTGCCCTGAACACTTACCACGAGTGTCGGGTGACGACTGTGTGTTCTTAGCCCCAGGAGAATACGGTAGGGACTGTGTGTCACGAGACTATGTGTCTTTTGGTTTCAATACCAAGCCGCTCCAAACCAGATGTACAACTGTCACAGCAGTTGGAACTGGGTCATCAACCACTGTCTTCACTGTGAAACGGGTTCTATTTCCTCAACTCTTCATATTCTTCAGATTGTGTGTTGATGATTTTCACTTTCACTGTTTCAAGAATTTGCTAAAGACTTTCTCTGAAATTCCTCAACCCCAAATTCTTCACGCAAGTTAATCCTCATATGTTTTCTGCGTGCCTGCACACTGCGCAAACTGTTTTCATATTCTTCATCCTGAAAAACTGTTGTAGTGAAACTTTGCACTCCTCATCCTTTACTGTTTCTGCTGTAAGTTAGTCATCAGTGAGGAATTTCCTCAAAAGGAATTTCCTGAGTGATGAAATTCTAAAAATCTCCTATTCACCCCCCTCTAGTCGATATAACACACTTTCAATTGGTATCAAAGCAAGGTACTCCCTTGTTCTGTGTGATTTTTGTTTAACCACCTGGAGTTTTAGTTATGTCGACTGCAGGAATGATTAAGGTTACTGCAGCATGTCCTACTTTCGAAGGAAAGGACTTTCCCTTCGGGAAGACCAAGATGCAGATGCATCTACAAGCTATTGACAATGATCTCTTGTATATTGTGGAACATGGCGTCCCCATCATCTCTGCTAGTATCTCTGCTGCTGATGTGAAGAAATTCAAGCAACTTGATTCTCAAGCGAAGAATATCATCTGTGGCCATCTGAGCAAAGGCCAGTATGGCAGAGTGAGTGCTTTGGGCTTAGCGAAACTTATCTCGCAAAGACTGTCCAAAGTTAATGAAGGAGTATCAACCCAGCGTGATTCTCGTGTTGATGTTCTTCGCAATCTCTTCAATCGTTTCAAGAGGTTTGGTAATGAAAGCTGCCAAGATACCTTTGATCGCCTCACTGACATATCAAATGAACTGCAAGCACTGGGAGCTCGAGACATTACTGATCACGAAGTTGTGAAGAAACTGCTAAGATCTTTGGATTCTTCATTTGATACTTTAGTTCTGATGATTCAAGAAAGACCAGACTACAAGATGCTTGATCCAGCTGATATACTCGAAAGACTCAATAGTCATGAATTCCAACAAGAAGAAAAGAGAGATATATATGGACCAAGCTATTCTAGACCACGTGCACTGAAGGCTAAAGCAATTTCCTCGTCTGAAGAAGAAGACTCGGATGGTAGCATTGGTGATCCTGAAGAATTTCGACATGAGCTTGCAATGCTCGTGAGGAATTTCCAGAGGTTTACACAACGTGGCCAGTTCGGTAAATCTTCAAGAAGAGATATGAGGAAATCAGAATCTTCATCTAAGGACTACAAGAAAAGAACCTGCCACAAATGCAAGAAATCAGGTCACTACATTGCAGATTGTCCTCGTTGGGGAGAGGAATCACAGAAGAAGAAATACAAGGATGACAGTTCCGATGACTCGAAGAAAAAGAAGAAATCTTCAAAATCCTCATCTTCAAAGTACTCATCGCATAAGAAGACTAGTTTCAGAAAGGCTCGGGCACTTACTGGCAAGGAAATGGATTTCGAGGCAGAATCAAAGGAATGTGATGAAGAGGAGGGTTCTGATGATGACTGAGAATCCGGACAGGCTAGTCTTGCACTTGCAACCACATTCGTCAGCAAGTCAATCTTCAACCTTGAAGAAGATGATAACACCATCCACACTGATGACTATACTGATGACTTCGCTCCAACCTATTGCTTCATGGCAAAAGGTTCAAAGGTACCGAATGATGCTTCCTCCTCTGATTCAGGTGACTGTGAACCTGATGATTATAAAAAACCCAGTTATAGTAAACTTGCTATCATTGCCACTAAACAACAAACTGCCCTAGAAAAGCTTCAGAAACTGCTAGATAGAAGCGATGATATGTTGAATGATGAAATGAATCTTACCCAAATCCTCACTGATGATATGAAAAGTCTTCAGTCTAGATTTGATAATCTTCAAGATCGTCATGTTACACTCCTCGCTGATCATGAGAAACTTTCCTATGAATTTCTTCAAAGGAAGCTTGATCTAGAGAAGTTGTGGATTTCTCATGATGATCTTCGAATGAAAAATGATTAATTACTAGCTCAACAGATCAACGCTGCTCAAGCTGAATTCATTCCTCCATGTCTTAAATGCATTGAACGTGAAACTGCTAATTCTTCACCAGAATCTTCAAATGCTTCAATTGCTACAAATTCTTCAACTGCTCCTGTAGTGTCAAATTCCTCACTTGAGGAAAACACAAATGTCACTAAAGAAAATGTAGGGCTGAAGGAATTGTATGTGACAGGCATATACAAAAGTCTCAAAGGACATCAAACCCTTTGTGGTGTGCTCAAAAAGTAGATCTTGAACAGGAACCCGAGGAAAGAAGGAATTGCCTTTGAGAGGAAATTGAATGCTGATGGATCTTATTGGAAACCTGAGCAGTATCCCAAAAACTCATGGGTTGCTCCTACTGGGCCTCCTTTTGAAACATCCAATCTAACTGGCTTGTCATGTGATATATCCTATTCCCCAGATGAGACATTTGACTCCAACTATAAACTGGTCAAAAATCAATCTGGTGAAGTATTTGCTCGATATGTTGGAACAAACTGCAGGAATGGCCCTCCCTTGAGGAAAATCTGGGTTGTCAAAAGTTGCCTTGAAAATCTTCAGGTGAATGTCTTCATGACACCACCGATGAAGAATTTGAACCCAGATCAAATTCCTCAGGAGGACCAAAGATTTGAAGAGGATCAAAATCCTCAACTGGTCAAAACTATGCTCGTACCCGTGCTATTGCTTCTAACAGGGAAACTACAAGGAATATGAATATTGTTGGAATTATGCCCTAGAGGCAATAATAAATATAGTTATTATTATAATTCCTGTATCAAGATAATCGTTTATTATCCATGCTATAATTGTATTGAATGAAGACTTATTTACATGTGTGGATACATAGACAAAACAACGTCTCTAGCAAGCCTCTAGTTGGCTAGCCAGTTGATCAAAGATAGTCAGTGTCTTCTGATTATGAACAAAGTGTTGTTGCTTGATAACTGGATCACGTCATTAGGAGAATCACGTGATGGACTAGACCCAAACTAATAGACGTAGCATGTTGATCGTGTCATTTTGTTGCTACTGTTTTCTGCGTGTCAAGTATTTATTCCTATGACCATGAGATCATATAACTCACTGACACCGGAGGAATGCTTTGTGTGTATAAAACGTCGCAACGTAACTGGGTGACTATAAAGATGCTCCACAGGTATCTCCTAAGGTGTTAGTTGAGTTAGTATGGATCAAGACTGGGATTTGTCACTCCGTGTGACGGAGAGGTATCTCGGGGCCCACTCGGTAATACAACATCACACACAAGCCTTGCAAGCAATGTGACTTAGTGTAAGTTGCGGGATCTTGTATTACAGAACGAGTAAAGAGACTTGCCGGTAAACGAGATTGAAATAGGTATACGGATACTGACGATCGAATCTCGGGCAAGTAACATACCGAAGGACAAAGGGAATGACATACGGGATTATATGAATCCTTGGCACTGAGGTTCAAACGATAAGATCTTCATAGAATATGTAGGATCCAATATGGGCATCCAGGTCCCGCTATTGGATATTGACCGAGGAGTCTCTTGGGTCATGTCTACATAGTTCTCGAACCCGCAGGGTCTGCACACTTAAGGTTCAACGTTGTTTTATGCGTATTTGAGTTATATGGTTGGTTACCGAATGTTGTTCGGAGTCCCGGATGAGATCACGAACGTCACGAGGGTTTCCGGAATGGTCCGGAAATGAAGATTGATATATAGGATGACCTCATTTGATTACCGGAAGGTTTTCGGAGTTACCGGGAATGTGCCGGGAATGACGAATGGGTTCCGGGAGTTCACCGGGGGGGGGGGGGGCAACCCACCCCGGGGAAGCCCATAGGCCATGAGGGTGGCGCACCAGCCCTTAGTGGGCTGGTGGGACAGCCCAAGAGGGCCCTATGCGCCTAGAGAAGAAAATCAAGGAGAAAAGAAAAAAAAGAGGAGGTGGGAAGAGAAGGAAGGACTCCCTCCCACCAAACCAAGTCCAACTCGGTTTGGGGGGGGGGAACCTCCCCCCTTGGACTCGGCCGACCCCCTTGGGGCTCCTTGAGCCCCAAGGCAAGGTCCCCTCCCTCCCACCTGTATATATGGAGGTTTTAGGGCTGATTTGAGACGACTTTTCCACGGCAGCCCGACCACATACCTCCACGGTTTTTCCTCTAGATCGCGTTTCTACGGAGCTCGGGCGAAGCCCTGATGAGACAAGGTCATCACCAACCTCCGGAGCACCGTCAAGCTGCCGGAGAACTCTTCTACCTCTCCGTCTCTCTTGCTGGATCAAGAAGGCCGAGATCATCGTCGAGCTGTATGTGTGCTGAACGCGGAGGTGCCGTCCGTTCGGTACTAGATCGTGGGACTGATCGCGGGATTGTTCGCGGGGTGGATCGAGGGACGTGAGGACGTTCCACTACATCAACCGCGTTCAGTAACGCTTCTGCTGTACATTCTACAAGGGTACGTAGATCACTCATCCCCTCTCGTAGATGGACATCACCATGATAGGTCTTCGTGCGCGTAGGAAATTTTTTGTTTCCCATGCGACATTCCCCAATAGTGGCATCATGAGATAGGTTCATGCGTAGATGTCTTCTCGAGTAGAACACAAAAGTTTTTGTGGGCAGTGATGTGCGTTTTGCTGCCCTCCTTAGTCTTTTCTTGATTCTGCGGTATTGTTGGATTGAAGCGGCTTGGACCGACATTACTCGTACGCTTACGAGAGACTGGTTTCATCGTTACGAGTAACTCCGTTGCTCAAAGATGACTGGCAAGTGTCGGTTTCTCCAACTTTAGTTGAATCGGGTTTGACCAAGGAGGTCCTTGGATGAGGTTAAATAGCAACTCATATATCTCCGTTGTGGTGTTTGCGTAAGTAAGATGCGATCCTACTAGATACCCATGGTCACCACGTAAAACATGCAAGAACAAAATTAGAGGACGTCTAACTTGTTTTTGCAGGGTATGCTTGTGATGTTATATGGGCAACGATGTGATGTGATATATTGGATGTATGAGATGATCATGTTGTAACAGAAAATATCGACTTGCACGTCGATGGTACGGCAACCGGCAGGAGCCATAGGGTTGTCTTTATACTAACGTTTGTGCTTGCAGATGCGTTTACTATTTTGCTAGGATGTAGCTTTAGTAGTAATAGCATGAGTAGCACGACAACCCCGATGGCAACACGTTGATGGAGATCATGGTGTGGCGCCGGTGACAAGAAGATCGTGCCGGTGCTTTGGTGATGGAGATCAAGAAGCACGTGATGATGGCCATATCATGTCACTTATGAATTGCATGTGATGTTAATCCTTTTATGCACCTTATTTTGCTTAGAACGACGGTACCATTATGAGGTGATATCTCACTAAAATTTCAAGACGAAATTGTGTTCTCCCCGACTGTGCACCGTTGCTACAGTTCGTCGTTTCGAGACACCACGTGATGATCGGGTATGATAGACTCAACGTTCACATACAACGGGTGCAAAACAGTTGCGCACGCGGAACACTCGGGTTAAGCTTGACGACCCTAGCATGTGCATACATGGCCTCGGAACACATGAGACCGAAAGGTCGATCATGAATCATATAGATGATATGATTAGCATAGGGATGCTTACCACTGAAACTATACTCAACTCACGTGATGATCGGACTTGAGCTAGTGTAAGTGGATCATGAACCACTCAAATGACTAGAGAGATGTACTTTTTGAGTGGGAGTTTAGCAAATAATTTGATTAAGTTAAACTCTAATTGTCTTGAACATAGTCTAAGTCCACTTTGAATATATTTGTGTTGTAGATCATGGCTCACGCGCCAGTCACCCTGAATTTTAATACGTTCCTAGAGAAAGCTAAGTTGAAAGATGATGGAAGCAACTTTGTAGACTGGGCTCGTAATCTTAAGCTAATCTTACAAGCTGGGAAGAAGGATTATGTCCTTAATGCTGCGCTAGGAGATGAACCACCCGCTACGGCTGATCAGGATGTTAAGAACGCTTGGTTAGCACGTAAGGAGGACTACTCAATAGTTCAATGTGCAGTCTTGTATGGCTTAGAACCGGGACTTCAACGTCGCTTTGAGCGTCATGGAGCATTTGAGATGTTCCAGGAGTTGAAGTTTATCTTTCAGAAGAACGCCCGGATCGAGAGGTATGAGACCTCTGATAAATTCTATGCTTGCAAGATGGAGGAAAACTCGTCTGTCAGTGAACATGTGCTCAAAATGTCTGGGTACTCAAACCGTCTAGCTGAGCCGGGAATTGAACTCCCGCAAGAGGCTATCACTGACAGAATCCTTCTATCACTGCCGCCAAGCTATAAAGGATTTGTGTTGAACTACAACATGCAAGGGATGAACAAGTCTCCCGGCGAGTTGTTTGCGATGCTGAAAGTCGCAGAGTCTGAACTCCGTAAAGAGCATCAAGTGTTGATGGTGAATAAGACCACTAGTTTCAAGAGAAATGGCAAAGGCAAGAAGGGTAATTCGAAGAAGAGCGTCAAGCCTATTGCCAATCCGACGAAGAAACCCAAAGCTGGACCTAAGCCTGAAACGAAGTGTTACTATTGCAAGGGTATGGGTCACTGGAAGCGCAATTGCCCCAAGTATCTGGCAGATAAGAAGGCGGCCAAAGAAAAATCAGGTATATTTGATATACATGTTATTGATGTGTACTTAACCGGCTCTCGTAGTAGTGCCTGGGTATTCGATACCGGTTCTGTTGCTCATATTTGCAACTCGAAACACGAACCGCGGAATAGATGAAGGCTGGCGAAAGATGAAGTGACGATGCGCGTAGGAAATGGTTCCAAGGTTCATGCAATCGCCGTCGGCACAGTTTCACTTCAGTTACCATCAGGATTAGTGATGAACTTAAATCATTGTTATTTAGTGCATGCGTTGAGCATGAACATTATATCTGGATCTTGTTTATTGCGAGACGGTTACTCTTTTAAGTCAGAGAATAATGGTTGTTCTATTTCTATGAGTAACATCTTTTATGGTCATGCACCTAATGTGAGAGGATTGTTCATATTGAATCTTGATAGCGATACGCATATACATAACATTGAGGCCAAAAGAGTTAGAGTTAACAATGATAGCGCCATATTTTTGTGGCACTGCCGATTAGGTCATATTGGTGTAAAGCGCATGAAGAAACTCCATGCTGATGGACTTTTGGAGTCACTTGACTTTGATTCACTTGACACATGCGAACCATGCCTCATGGGCAAGATGACTAAGACTCCGTTCTCCGGAACAATGGAGTGTGGAAGTGACTTATTGGAAATCATACATACCGATGTGTGTGGTCCGATGAGCGTAGAGGCACGCGGCGGATATCGTTATTTTCTCACCTTCACTGACGATTTGAGTAGATATGGTTATGTCTACTTGATGAAACACAAGTCTGAAACATTTGAAAAGTTCAAGCAATTTCAGAGTGAAGTGGAAAATCATCGTAACAAGAAGATCAAGTTCCTGTGGTCTGATCGTGGGGGTGAATATCTGAGTTTCGAGTTTGGTACTCACTTAAGACAGTGTGGAATTGTTTCACAGTTAACACCGCCTGGAACACCACAGCGTAATGGTGTGTCCGAACGTCGTAATCATACTCTATTAGAGATGGTGCGATCTATGATGTCTCTTACTGATTTGCCATTATCGTTTTCGGGTTATGCATTAGAAACAGCTGCATTCACTTTAAATAGGGCACCATCAAAATCCGTTGAGATGACACCATACGAACTGTGGTATGGCAAAAGGCCAAAATTGTCGTTTCTTAAAGTTTGGGGATGTGATGCTTATGTCAAAAAGCTTCAGCGTGAAAAGCTGGAACCCAAAGCGGAAAGGTGCGTCTTCATAGGTTACCCAAAAGAGACTGTTGGGTACACCTTCTATCTCAAATCCGAGGGCAAAGTGTTTGTTGCTAAAAACGGAGCTTTTCTCGAGAAGGAGTTTCTCTCGAGAGAATTGAGTGGGAGGAAGATAGAACTTGACGAGGTTGTCGAACCTCTCATCCCTCTGGATGGTGGCGCAGGGCAAGGGGAAACCTATATCGTTGCAACGCCGGTTGAGGAGGAAGTTAATGATGATGATCATGAAACTCCGGTTCAAGTTTCTGTCGAACCACGCAGGTCGACGAGACCACGTGCTGCTCCAGAGTGGTACGGTAATCCCGTCTTATCAATCATGTTGTTAGACAACAATGAACCTGCAAATTATGAAGAAGCAATGGTGGGCCCAGATTCCAACAAATGGCTAGAAGCCATGAAGTCCGAGATAGGATCCATGTATGAGAACAAAGTGTGGACTTTGGAGGTACTACCTGAGGGCCGCAAGGCTATTCAGAACAAATGGATCTTTAAGAGGAAGACGGACGCTGACGGCAATGTGACCGTTTATAAAGCTCGACTTGTGGCAAAGGGTTTTTCACAAGTTCAAGGAGTTGACTACGATGAGACATTCTCACCCGTAGCGATGCTTAAGTCCATCAGAATCATGTTAGCAATAGCTGCATTTTTCGATTATGAAATCTGGCAGATGGATGTCAAAACGGCGTTCCTTAACGGTTTCCTTACGGAAGAGTTGTATATGATACAACCCGAAGGTTTTGTCGATCCTAAGAATGGTAACAAGGTGTGCAAGCTCCAGCGATCCATTTATGGACTGGTGCAAGCATCTCGGAGTTGGAACAAACATTTTGATGAGGTGATCAAAGCATTTGGGTTTATACAAGTGGTTGGAGAATCTTGTATTTACAAGAAAGTGAGTGGGAGCTCTGTGGCGTTTCTAATATTATATGTGGATGACATATTGCTGATTGGAAACAACGTGGAGTTTTTGGAGAGCATAAAGGATTACTTGAATAAAAGTTTCTCTATGAAGGACCTAGGAGAAGCTGCTTACATTCTAGGCATTAAGATCTATATGGATAGATCAAAACGCCTGATAGGACTTTCACAAAGCACATACGTTGATAAAGTTTTGAAGAGGTTCAAAATGGAACAGTCGAAGAAAGGGTTCTTGCCAGTTTTACAAGGTACGAAATTGAGTAAGACTCAGTGCCCAGCAACTGATGAAGATAGAAAGCATATGCGCTCTGTCCCCTATGCTTCAGCCATAGGTTCTATCATGTATGCAATGTTGTGCACTAGACCGGATGTTAGATTGCCATAAGTATGGCGGGTAGGTTCCAGAGTAATCCAGGAGTGGATCACTGGACAACGGTCAAGAATATCCTGAAGTACCTGAAAAGGACTAAGGAGATGTTTCTCGTGTATGGAGGTGACGAAGAGCTCGCCGTAAAAGGTTACGTCGATGCAAGCTTTGACACAGATCTGGACGACTCTAAGTCGCAAACCGGATACGTATTTATTCTTAATGGGGGTGCGGTAAGCTGGTGCAGTTCCAAGCAAAGCGTCGTAGCAGATTCTACATGTGAAGCGGAATACATGGCTGCCTCGGAAGCGGCTAAGGAGGGTGTCTGGATGAAGCAGTTCATGACGGATCTTGGAGTGGTGCCAAGCGCACTGAATCCAATAACCTTGTTCTGTGACAACACGGGTGCCATTGCCTTAGCAAAGGAACCACGGTTTCACAAGAAGACCAGACACATCAAACGACGCTTCAACCTCATCCACGACTACATCAAGGGAGAGGACGTAAATATATGCAAAGTGCACACGGATCTGAATGTAGCAGACCCGCTGACTAAACCTCTTCAATGGCCAAAGCATGATCAACACCAGAACTGTATGGGTGTTAGATTTATTACAATGTAATTCGCATGATGATGTGAGGGCTAGATTATTGACTCTAGTGCAAGTGGGAGACTGTTGGAATTATGCCCTAGAGGCAATAATAAATATAGTTATTATTATAATTCCTGTATCAAGATAATCGTTTATTATCCATGCTATAATTGTATTGAATGAAGACTTATTTACATGTGTGGATACATAGACAAAACACCGTCCCTAGCAAGCCTCTAGTTGGCTATCCAGTTGATCAAAGATAGTCAGTGTCTTCTGATTACGAACAAAGTGTTGTTGCTTGATAACTGGATCACGTCATTAGGAGAATCACGTGATGGACTAGACCCAAACTAATAGACGTAGCATGTTGATCGTGTCATTTTGTTGCTACTGTTTTCTGCGTGTCAAGTATTTATTCCTATGACCATGAGATCATATAACTCACTGACACCGGAGGAATGCTTTGTGTGTATCAAACGTCGCAACGTAACTGGGTGACTATAAAGATGCTCTACAGGTATCTCCGAAGGTGTTAGTTGAGTTAGTATGGATCAAGACTGGGATTTGTCACTCCGTGTGACGGAGAGGTATCTCGGGGCCCACTCGGTAATACAACATCACACACAAGCCTTGCAAGCAATGTGACTTAGTGTAAGTTGCGGGATCTTGTATTACGGAACGAGTAAAGAGACTTGCCGGTAAACGAGATTGAAATAGGTATACGGATACTGACGATCGAATCTCGGGCAAGTAACATACCGAAGGACAAAGGGAATGACATACGGGATTATACGAATCCTTGGCACTGAGGTTCAAACGATAAGATCTTCGTAGAATATGTAGGATCCAATATGGGCATCCAGGTCCCGCTATTGGATATTGACCGAGGAGTCTCTTGGGTCATGTCTACATAGTTCTCGAACCCGCAGGGTGTGCACACTTAAGGTTCGACGTTGTTTTATGCGTATTTGAGTTATATGGTTGGTTACCGAATGTTGTTCGAAGTCCCGGATGAGATCACGGACGTCACAAAGGTTTCCGGAATGGTCCGGAAACGAAGATTGATATATAGGATGACCTCATTTGATTACCGGAAGGTTTTCGGAGTTACCGGGAATGTGCCGGGAATGACGAATGGGTTCCGGGAGTTCACCGGGGGGGGGGGGGGGGGCAACCCACCCCGGGGAAGCCCATAGGCCATGAGGGTGGTGCACAAGCCCAAGAGGGCCCTATGCGCCTAGAGAAGAAAATCAAGGAGAAAAAAAAGAGGAGGTGGGAAGAGAAGGAAGGACTCCCTCCCACCAAACCAAGTCCAACTCGGTTTGGGGGGGGGGGGAACCTTCCCCCTTGGACTCGGCCGACCCCCTTGGGTCTCCTTGAGCCCCAATGCAAGGTCCCCTCCCTCCCACCTATATATATGGAGGTTTTAGGGCTGATTTGAGACGACTTTTCCACGGCAGCCCGACCACGTACCTCCACGGTTTTTCCTCTAGATCGCGTTTCTGCGGAGCTCGGGCGGAGCCCTGCTGAGACAAGGTCATCACCAACCTCCGGAGCGCCGTCACGCTGCCGGAGAACTCTTCTACCTCTCCGTCTCTCTTGCTGGATCAAGAAGGCCGAGATCATCGTCGAGCTGTACGTGTGCTGAACGCGGAGGTGCCGTCCGTTCGGTACTAGATCGTGGGACTGATCACGGGATTGTTCGCGGGGCGGATCGAGGGACGTGAGGACGTTCCACTACATCAACCGCGTTCACTAATGCTTCTGCTGTACGGTCTACAAGGGTACGTAGATCACTCATCCCCTCTCGTAGATGGACATCACCATGATAGGTCTTCGTGCGCATAGGAAATTTTTTGTTTCCCATGCGACGTTCCCCAACAAATATGAGCGTTATTCTTCAAATCATTATGTTCATAAATCCTCAAACAAGTTCTCTGCATATTCATATGAGTACTTTAACCCCCCTACTGTTAAGAGAAGTGCATTAGCTTCAATGCCCCCTTTCTCATATGGTGCTCGGAGGATGATGAATGCTTTACCACCCCTTCAGATGTGGGTGGTGAAGAAATTGAACTAATCACTTCTGCAGGTCAGGTCTCCAGATGAAAATCATCATCTGAAGAAGTTGCTGGAGACCTGAGGAAATGCTTGATAGGACGCAAGCTAATATTGATGAAATAGAAATATTTCACATGTCCTTATAATTCTGTTATGATGAAATTCCTATATGATGAAATTGATATCATATTCTTCAAGTCTGAAGCATATGAGATGGTAAGCTGGACTAATTCTTCTGCAGGATGACAAACCCAAGAGTACTGAGTGGGTTCTTGATAGTGGCTGCACACATCACATGGCTGGTGATAAAAACTTTGTGATGAATATGCCACTAACTCCATCACCTCTGAAGAAAATCACATATGCTGACAAAGCTAAAAGCAAGGTATTGGACATGGCAAAGTGGCTATTTCCAAGGATAGGCACATGGACACCGTGATGCTTGTTGAATCCCTTGGATTTAACCTCATGTCAGTCTCGATGCTTTCTGATGTTGATATGATTGTTATCTTTGGTAGATATAGATGTGTTGTCATCATGGAATCTGACAGATCCAAAGTCTTCGAAGGTGTCAGAAGAGGGGATTTGTACATTGTTGATTTCTCTACAGGTCCTCAACCAGCCACTTGCTTCCTAGCAAAAACCTCAGAAGGGTGGCTGTGGCATCGAAGACTCGGTCATGCAGGCATGAGGAATTTGCACACGCTCGCGAAGAAGAAGCATGTCATCGGCATCGAATCAGTCAAATTCCTCAAGGATCACCTCTGTGGTGCATGTGAATCTGGGAAAATGACCGGATCCAAGCATCCCTCGAAGATTATCATGACCACTACTCGTCCATTTGAATTGCTTCACATGGATCTATTTGGACCTACTCATTATGCCACACTAACAAATGCAACATCTTTATATGGCTTCGTCATAGTTGATGATTATTCCAGATATACATGGGTGCATATCATCCTATATAAAACTGAAGTGCAGGAAATCTTCAAACGGTTTTCTTCAAGGGCCTCAACGAACTTCGGCATCAAGATCAAACATATCAGGAGTGATAATGGAACAGAGTTCAAAAACACTGGTCTTGATAATTATCTTGATGAACTTGGTATTACTCACGAATTATCTGCTCCTTATACTCCTCAACAGAATGCTGTCGTCGAAAGGAAGAACATGACTCTAGTTGAGATGGCAAGAACCATGCTTGAAGAATATCGCACTCCTCGTCGCTTTTGGCCTGAAGCAATCAACACTGCATGCCATATCATCAACATGGTATATCTTCACAAATTCCTCAAGAAAACCTCATATGAACTCCTCACAGACAAGAAACCCAATGTAAGTTATTTCAAAGTCTTCGGTGCAAAATGTTGGATTAGAGATCCTCACCACAGCTCAAAATTTGCACCTAAGGCACATGAGGGTTTTATGCTCGGTTATGGAAAAGAGTCGCACACTTACAGAGTTTTCAACAACTATCACAACAAAGTTGTTGAGACTGTAGATGTGCAGTTCGGTGAAACTAATGGCTCGCAAAGAGAGCATATGCCTTCTGATCCAGATAAGCTATCTCCTGAGGAAGCAATAAAGCTCAATGCTACTGAAGACATTGTTCCCACTGAGGAAATTGATGAAGAAATCATTCCCATCACTGATGAAAATCAAGAAGATGCTCCTGAGGATATTGCTCCAGAACCAATTCCTCAGCCCAGACGAAATCCTCAACCAGTTCATCCGAGGATTGCAAATGAAGTGGAACTTGACAAAATCCTCAATGACATCAACGCGCCAGGTCCTCTCACTCGCTCAAAAGCTTCACACTTTGTTAACTTTTGTGGGCATTTCTCCTTTGTATCTATCACAGAACCCTCAAAAGTTGCCGAGGCTTTCCTGGAACCGGAGTGGATCCAAGCTATGCAAGACAAACTTCTTCAATTCAAGCTGAATGACGTATGGGAGCTCGTCAAACCACCAGATCCTCGCAAGCACAATATCATTGGAATCAAGTGGATTTTCCGAAACAAGCACGATGAGGATGGTCAAGTGGTGAGGAATAAGGCACGATTTGTACCCCAAGGCTACACACATGTTGAAGGAATAGATTTCGATGAAACTTTTGCACCTGTTGCTAGACTTGAAGCTATTCGAATACTACTTGCTTATGCTAATCATCATAACATCATCTTATATCAAATGGATGTGAAAAGTGCATTCCTCAATGGTAAGCTTGAGGAAGAAGTATATGTGGCTCAGCCCCCAGGTTTTGAGGATCCAAAGAATCCAGACAAAGTCTTCAGACTCAAAAAGGCGCACTATGGTCTCAAGCAAGCCCCTCGGGCATGGTATGATACATTGAAGGAATTCCTCATGAAGAAAGGCTTCAAACCTGGTTCACTCGATCCGACTCTTTTCACTAAATCCTATGATAATGAGCTATTTGTGTGCCAGATATATGTCGATGACATCATATTTGGCTGTAGTGACAAACGATACAGTGATGAATTTTCTTACATTATGAGTGAAGAATATCAGATGTCTATGATGGGGGAGCTGAAATTCTTCTTAGGTCTTCAAATTCGTCAACAATGCAATGGAATCTTCATATCACAGGAGAAATACCTCAAGGATGTTGTGAGGAAATTTGACATGCATGAATGCAAAGGTGCCAAGACTCCAATGCCTACCAACGACCACCTCTGCACTGACGAAAATGGTAAAGAATTCGATCAGCAGGTATATCGCTCTATGATTGGCTCTTTATTGTATTTATGTGCATCTAGGCCAGATATAATGCTTAGTGTTTGCATGTGTGCACGTTTTCAAGCAAAACTGAAGGGATCACACCATAAGGCTGTGAAGCATATTCTTCGATACTTAGCTCACACACCAACACTAGGATTATGGTACCCCAAGGGCTCAATTCTTCATCTTGTGGGATATTCTGATTCTGACTATGCTGGTGACCGTGTGGATCGCAAGTCAACCTCTGGCACATGTCATTTCCTCGGAAGATCACTTGTTTGCTGGTCCTCAAAGAAGCAAAACTGCGTTTCACTCTCCACTGCCGAAGCTGAGTACATTGCTGCTGGTTCATGTTGTGCTCAATTGCAATGGATGAAGCAAACCCTCAAGGACTACGGCATCAACATGAAGAATGTGCCTCTCTACTCCGACAATGAGAGTGCAATCAAGATTGCATACAACCCAGTACATCACTCGAAGACCAAGCACATCCAGATTCGTCATCATTTTCTTCGGGACTATGTCCTCAAGGGCAATATCCTCATCGACCATGTGAAGACTGATGATCAACTGGCATATATATTCACTAAGCCCTTGGATGAGAAAAGGTTTTGCAAGTTGCGGTGTGAGCTAACTATCTTAGACTCCTCAAATGTTTTGTAAAAACATGCACACATCCTAACACTTATGCAAAATTGATGACTTAGATGTGCAACACATGATGAATCGATTTTCTTCAACTAATGAAGAATATCACTCTGACTGTGAAGAAATCAACGAAGAAATTGATTCTCAGGGCCCTACGACAATTGTACGCGGCGTCTGTAATCAACATTCTTATATGGTGGGTCACGCCACCACCCAACGTGAAATCCCTCAAGTTGAATTTCTTCAAAGCTGAATTTCTTCAAAATTTGATTTTCTTCAAAACAGTTGTTCTTCAACATCGTTTTTTAAACTGAAATTCATCATGATGACGCTTTGTCACAAAAATCCTCAAATTATTCAAAATCTTCGAAAACACTTGATGATTTTCGTTTACCTAGATAGATTGTGATTTCAAGTCCTCAACAACATTCACTTATAGCTATTTCTTCAATTTGATATTTCATCTAAGTGAATGTGATCGGACCCTACTTTCCCTCTATGCTACTCTCACTCAGTCTATTCAATTCTTCATATACGTTCTACTTGAAACTTTGTTCGAAATCCTCACTGCGTCCTTGTCAGCTGATGATTTTGCAACAAAATCCTCAAATCTTCAAAAATGTTTTTTAATACACAGTAACTGAACCCCACTTTCCTCGTTTGGATAAGCACGATCTCCATGATATCCACCGCTTCGGTCGTGGGCTACACGTGTCGTGCGGAGACATAGAGACAAGGGCTATTTGGTCCGATATTTTCGCACCAACAGTTACCGCCTAGCTATAAATACTAGTCGTCAACCCGTGCACCTGCACGGGCTAGATACTTTATCTATGTTTACTCATTGTCTTGTAAAAAATAGACTTATACATTTTGCGCGCATAAAATAGTAAATATTGAAAATTTTATATGTTTATAGTTATTATTTCAGATTATTCAAATATCCTAATTTCCATGGTATAAAGAATCAAACATATTCGGAATCCAAAATATTCGGAATCCAACATTCTTATATGGGACATTGAAAAAATGAGTTTGTACTACTATTTACCATCAATTTGTTAGTAATTGTTGGACACATGATCTATCATACTGGTTTAATTGATTTCCCTAATGATTTAGTTTTTTAAAAAATAAATTTCTTAGACTGCTACTAATAATGGTGTGTGTGCATATGGAGCAAGTCATTGGCCCTCCATTCCCTATGGTGCTTAGTTTGTTTCATGGCTCTAAGTTTTGCCTTTAGGATATGTGTGTGTAAACTTCTTGTTGCTTTTATGCATATGAGTTATGTAGACCCTGACGTGAACTCAGTATATTTACATGAACTGAATGTTATGTTATGATTGGTAAAAGCGCCCCTAATATGGAAAATATTCATGTAGAAGTGTTTTATAAGAATTATATGTTGACATTCATTTTCGCTTGGTGAAAAAGAGAGAAAATTCAAAGAGTTCTTAGAGGAAGGATGTGGTATTGAGGACAACTATATCGCACCAAAATAATCTTTTTTCTTTTTTCTTATATATTTCCGTGGATTAAATAAGACATGTGTCTGCTATAGTTATACCAGTATGCGTTAAAGTATCAGTATTGCAATGTCAGAGCAAATCATATGAACCAATGTTTCCAATAATAGATATTGACACAACTCTAGCCCGTATTACGTGTCCATGCAGAAGCGCGGCACAATCTGTCCGCCCTTCATCTAGCATGCGGAACTACACACATCCATGTCTGTCACCTAAGTTGATCATACGAGCAGTCAATGTATTAAGCGGAGGTGATTGAGAAATGCACCACGCTACAGGATTTTCTTAAATATTAATTCCTCACCATTCATCAGCCATATGAGTGATCAGCCATATGAGTGCTAAAGGAAGAAATTAATATGGAAAAAGATTCATGTAGAAGTGTTCTCTATAAGAATTATAGGAGGGCATTCGCTTGGTCAAAAAGGGGGGAAATTCAAAGAGTTGTTGGAGCGTGGATGTGGTATTAAGGACACATATATTGCATCAGAAGAAACATTTTTCTATTTTCTTATATTTCCGTGGATTAAATGAGAATGTGTCGGCTGTAGTTATACCAGTATGCGTCAAAGTTTCAACATTCCAATGTCGTAGCAAATCATATGAGCCAATATTTTCAATAATAAATATTGGATGCAACTGTAGTGCAAATTCTTTCACCTGTCCATGCGGAAGCGAGACGCAATCTAGCCTCCCATCATCTAGCATACAATACTACGCACATCCCTGTTTGTCACCTCAATCGATCAGATGATCAGTCAACATATTACACGGAGGTGATTGAGCAACACACCACCCTATATGATTTTCTAAAATATTAATTCATCACCATTCATCAGCCATATGCTTGCTAAAGGAAGAGATTAATTGAAATAACACATTCTCTCATATAGCACAAATAACAGATCAAGCCCATCTTACTTAATTACCTTAATTTTTCTGCATGCGGAGGCAAGAACGGTGGTACAGGATGCAACCAGTCAGGTGCATGCATACTCCGACAAGTACAGTGATGGAGTTGCCTATCGCCGGTGAGTAATATCTAAGATCCAATGTCCTGTCATGATTAGCTTCTAATCCTCAATAGTTCACCTTGTGAGACAACAATTCGCTTATCAGCATATCAGTTAAGTCAGCGAGCATCATGGAACAACAATGAACAGTCTGCAGGTTCCCTGGTTATTACAGCACAACACTTGCAAATCATCCGTGAGATCAGATTTTTTTTTCTTTTCTTCTGCTGACATAGAGGAGGGAGTCATGAGATAATGGGGAAGCGGAACTGCTTCCTGTCATTTTTTACTACCTGAGTTTTCTTTGTTTGGCTGGGTGAGAAAGGGAGGAGAGGCGTGTGATGTTAGGAGAGAGGCAAAACGCATCTTCAATCTTCATATCTATTTTTTATAACGATCTTCAGTTCTACTACTTCATCTGACGTCTCAAAATTTTTAGGTATTTTTTCCAACATGAAAACTTAATAATAGATCTACACCGTAATAATTTGGTCCCACCTAAATAAATGGCTCATAATTTCTAATTAATGTGAGAATTTATAGGGAGTCTATGATTAGTATAAGTATAGATGTCCCCATCTCCCTCGGGAAAATCTTCTTCGTTCCATCGCCCTCCTGCTACAGCAAAGCTCCAAGCCCTAGCGTCATCGCTAGAAGTCTCGGCGCCGGCGAAGAAGAGCTTGACTGCCTCGACCTCTCCATCGTCAAAACCACGCCGGAACCGGACGATCTTCATCCGCCGCCGCCGTAGCCGTCTTCTGCTACCAAGTTAGGACGCATTGGACTCGCACCGAAAGAGCATCTACTGCTGCCCCTTCTCTGTTCTTCGTGCGTGCCATCTAGGATAAATAAAAACCCTATTTTTACAGCCGGTTTGATCTACTATTTTACCTTTGAGATGTGAAATCTGTTTTTCCTCAAGAATCCATCAGTTTCTTTTCCTCAAACACTACCTATCACCAAACTATTGATGAACTTCACTAAGCATCTAAGATTTTCACGAGATTCCTCAGTTGTGTGAATTTTTGGATCTGTACAACTTTGGAACCCAAGAACAGTATGCTTAGACGAATTCCTCAACCACTAGTCAAATTCCTCAACTGTCAAAAAATTTCGTTTCATCAAATCTGAGAATGCATATGACCTCTCCAAATTCCTTGCAACTATACTCTGTTCACAGGTACACACATGTCAGCTGATGAATCTCTCGGTTCTCATCAAATTAACTCATTTGTAGCGTTTCTTGAAGAAAATCTGCAAGTCTCACCAGAATCCTCAAGAGTTCAATCTCATCAGCAAAAGCCTCAGCTGAAGAAAATGGAGGATGAAAGAAAGCAAAAGGGAGGCAAGAAACTTGAGCAGAACACTGTCGCAGATATCCCTGAGGATATATACCTGGATTACTACACTCCTGATCAACATGAATATATGCCCAAGAGAAAGATCCGTCTTCAAAAGATAGAATGCCGATGGGCTAAGGAGTGGAAGGAGTACAGATTCGTCACTCCCAAATATGCGAAGAAATTCGCTCTGAAGCCTCCTGGAAAACGGGCTCCACTTGAGGACTATCATGAAGCACATCCCTCAAGCCTCAAGACAATTGATGACTATCCTTAGGAAATGTCTAAACACTTGTCAAAGCTTCAGAAGCAAGCAGAGGCTGCTGTGAGGAAGTTCAATGAAGAATCTGCTGCTGCTGCAACGGCCGCCACTTCCTCTGCAACTGAGACTTCTGGTACGACAATTCCTCAACTAAAGTCTGTGCCACCAAAACCAAAGGCTTCAAAGCCTCAAGAGAAAACTGCACCAGCACCAGCATCAGCACCAAAACCTTCAGCACCAAAACCCTCAGCTCCAAAGGCTTCAAAGCCTGAACATAAGCCGATAGTGCAGAAATTGCCTACTGTCTCCAGCTCCTCAGTCCCATCTGCTACAACCTCCGAGACAAAGTCTTCACCGACTCCTCTGAAGACTAAGGTGTCTGCTGGGAGAGGAACAAGACCAAGCCCAAGCAAAATCATCATGGTTCCTTCTGCATCAGAAGGTAGTGATGAATTTGATGATGACACTCTGCAAGCCATCATCAGAAACAAGCAAGAGAGGGTATCTCAAGCTTCTGGTAGCTCCATTTCTCTGGCCATGGACCCAAAAGTCCTCGATTACATCAACATCTGGTATGAGGACCCCAACACTCCACTTGATGATTTGAAGCTTCCCCCAGGCATCAGCCACATGGTGGCCACATTCATCAACGAGGCCAAGTGGAAGGAGCAGCAAGCGAAACAGGGCAAGGTTGCCAAGCTCAAAAAGGAGAAATTCCTCAGGCAGAATCTCCTCAACCCGACGCCGGATGCACTTGTGTCAACACAGGTTGAACTGAAGACTTAGACAGATAAGTACTCTAAACTCTCTGACCGTCTAAGTCTCAAAAGCAACTTCATCAAATTTGCCACTAAAGCTGTTGATGACTACAACAAGAAGGCTGCCCCTCCTGTACCAACTCCTCAGCCTCTGATTGAAGAACCAGTTGATGAAACTACTCATGCTGAGGAAATCCCTCAAGGAAGACGTGTGGATGAACCGGCGATTGAGGAAATCACCAAGGAAAATCCAGCTGATAACTCTGCTCCAGCTGGTGAGACTGACCCTGCTCCAGTTGATGCTTCAAAGCCAGCTGATGACTCTGCTCCAGCTGTTGCCTCAAAGCCAGCTGATGAAAATGTCTCTGATGAGAAAACACCTTCACCAAAAGCTTCAAAGGTGAAGAAAATGACTCCGTCTACATCAGACGTGAAAAAGACCAGGGCTGCTGAAAAGGAAATCACCAAGAAAATGACTCCGTCTGCATGAGACGCTGAGGCCAAGCGCCTCAAAGCACTTGAAGAAAATGCTCCTCTGGATCCTGTGCCTCTTAACAACGCTCCATCTTATGAGATAATTCCCTTCGCAAGCGAAGACCAGGAGCAAGGGGCAGATGAGGAAATGAAGAATGCTGAATCTGAGGAACATACTGATGAGGAAATTCGCATTGATGACAGTCCTCAGCCTTCCATTCGTCATGAAGAAACTTCACAAGGATCAGCTGCACCAGCCGATGAATCTGGCTCCATCACCAAGGAAGCTGAGGAAGAATAAAGTGAAAATCCTCAGCCTGATGAAAGTTACAGTCCTGAGCAAAATCCTCAACCTGAGGATCAGGCTGACCCAACTCCTCCTCCTCCTGAGCAAAACCCCTAACATGATGCTCCAGTTGACGACATTCCTCAGCCTGAAGCTCAACCAGACCACATTCCTCATCCTGAAGCTTAACCAGTGCATGTTCCTCAGCCTGAAGCTCAAGCTGATGAAATTACTCACCCTGAGGACCATGCTGAGGAAAATGCACCAGACCCAGACAATGCCTTTGTCGTCCTCAACCCAGAATCTGCAATAGTTGTCTCCCCTCAAGTCCAGCCGCAAAACCTTCAGCCAATGTAGCGTCAGCCGTTCTCCAAGCGGGCAAAGTTTCAAAAGGAGTCCTTCTTTTAAGAACACATGTTCTTCATCGGAGAAAATTCATATGACAAGTCTCGCATCAGGCATCTGAAGTTTTGGACAAGGACACAACTCAACTACTATGTCTCTATGCTGTGTGGAGAAACAAGATTTTCCAGTACACGCATATTCCTCATGTTGAGCTTGAAGAAATACCATGCTTTGATCCAGTCCTCAACGTCCTTTTTGAAGCTGGACTCCTCCCAATGTGCTCGGATATCTGTGATTGGAACAGTGAGCTTATTCTTCAATTTTATGCAACTCTTCACATCTCAGGAGATCCAACAGACAACAACACATGGGTGCTAGACTGGATGACGCGAACCACACACTTCAAGGCTCCTACCAATGAGCTACTTCATGAACTACCAATATCAATTCCCTCAGAGAAGGTCGTGAAGCTTTATGATGAACGTGAGCTACCTAATAGGCTGATGGATGTCCTCATGAAGCCTTTGGATAAGGGGCAGCCACCAAGAACAACGTTCCTGATCCATGAGCTCAAATATGAACCCAGGACGGTTTACAGAATCCTCTGCAGCGTTCTTGCGCCAATCAAGGGCCATGATGATGAAGAAGATGTCGTAGGTATCATGAAGAATATCCTCTTCAACATCATACATGTTATTCCCATCAACATTCATGATTTCTTCTTGAGGACTTTGGCTGAAAATGCAATGTCTCCTTTTGACCACAAGATATATGCTCCATGGATCATGAGATTCATCAGAACAAGGTCAAGCATCAATTATCACGCTGATTTCAACAACCATGTTGGTTATATGCCTCCTATAAGGGTCAACGAGAGGACTTTCGAGCCTGTTGAAGGAAAAGGCAAGTCCGTCATTGATGAAGGCAGTCGGCCCCTTGATGGTCAGTTCAGAGAGCCCGAAGCTTATTCTTCATGGGATGACACTGAGACTCATCCTCCAAGTCCTGCTGCTCCTTGGCTGATGAATACCAGAGAGATTCTTCTCAGTCTTCACCAGAAGGTGGATCGGAATCACAAGTGGGTCAAACGCCAGTTCAACGTCATTGTGAAAACCCTCAATGAAATGTAGAATGCTATGAAGCTTAACCATTATTATCTTCATGAGGTTTTTGATCGCACCTGGGCTACACTGGCTCATTTGAAGACTCCAGCAGAACTTGAAGAATTGGAGTTTGTGCGAGACTTCGACTGGTCGTGGCCACCAAAGAAGAAATTCAGGCCAATTCCAGTTCCAGACCTTGAGAACAGTTCTTTTTCTTCATTCCGCACTGCTGAATCCGATGAAGAACAACAAGACACTGCCACCGGTCCAAGGAGGAAGACTGCTCCCAAGAATCCTCACGCGTCTTCATCAACTGCCAACCCGTGAAAGTCTTCACGGGCGTTCGTCCTCAGTTTGTCCCTTTTTGTCACTTGATGACAAAGGGGGAGAAACTTGAGAGTTAGTCTTCACGCGGGATATTTTGGGGGCTTATAAACTTTATTTAAGTTACAAACTCTTTGCTCTTCTGAAGTGTTTATGTAATGAGTTGTAACTTAAGCCCGATGGTACTCTGACGCTTTTGAACGTTTTTCTCTGCATGCTTATTCCTCCAAATTTTAATGCACGCATGCTGGAATTCGCCAGATACCATTTTTCATCATACATCCTCAATTTCTTCATACTATATGTCGTATGTATGCATGATTTACAAGACTCACGGGGAGATCTCCATGATATAAATCATCAATGTGCATTTGCTGTGAAAAGCAAAATCCTCAAGATATGCACATCTTCAGGGGGAGTCTCTCTGAATCTTGATTTCAAATTCCTAAAATGAGTATTTACACTTCATTTTTTTTATTCCCGTTGAAGACTTAACCTAATTGTCATTAACCACCAAAAAGGGGGAGATTGTAAGTCCATCTAGTGCCCCTTAGTGATTTTGGTGGTTTGAAGACTTATAGGTTAAGTATCTAATGTGTTTTTGAGTGTACACATGATCTATAAGTCGCTGAGGAGTTTGAAATATTCGATGAATATCGACCCCTGAAAATGTATATCTTCGGTTGAAGAAATTGGTTTGAATCTGAAGAATTGAATCGCGAAGAATTTGCGTTTAATTTATATTCCTCATGAAGATATTGAAATTGAGGAATTCGGTGTGTCCTGAAGAAAATCAATCTGAAGATTTTGAAGCATGAAGATTTATCCTTTCTGTTTTATTTTCTTCACACTTGAGTAATAGGAACACCGTACTGTTAAAGGGGGTCGAGCTAACACATTGGAATGAATTTCCTCATGATACTCAACCCAAGCCTAATCCTACCAAAAGCCTCAAGTGAGGAATATGAGAGACATGAGGACTCTCACAGTTGAGGGTTCCGACCGTTATCGATAGCCACGCCACATCATTGGTCTTATCCACACCAACGGTCATATTATTTAAGGGCATTAATGTCAAATCATGTCGGGATGCTCCCGGCTATAAATAGCCCCCCCACAACCATTAGCTGGTTGGCTGCTCCGTTAGAAACTGACACTTGTCATAAGAGCAACCCAAATTCCTCAGAGTCTTCAAGAGTAATTCATCAGTGAGGAAATACCCCAAACACCAAACCACAAACCGATACCAAGTGATTGAGCATCACTGAATAAGTTGTTCCTGTGTGGGACTGAAGGCTTTTTACCTTTGAGGACTGTGTATCCTCTAGACGGTTAGGCGTCATTGTCTAGAGCAATCCAGCAGTCAATTGTGGATCACCAGGTGACCAAGTTTGTGAGGGTTTGGAAATCTTCCCTAAAGACTTACCACTAGTGTTGGGCGAGGACTGTGTGTTCTTAGCCCAAGGAGAATACGGTAGGAATGTGTGTCTTTTGGTTTCAATACCAAGCCGCTCGAAACCAGAAGTACAACTGTCACAGCAGTTGGAACTGGGTCATCAACCACTGTCTTCACTGTGAAACGAGTTCTATTTCCTCAACTCTTTATATTCTTCAGATTGTGTGTTGATGATTTTCACTATCACTGTTTGAAGAATTTGCTGAAGACTTTCTCTGAAATTCCTCAACCCCAAATTCTTCACGCAAGTTAATCCTCAACTGTTTTCTGCGCGCCTGCACACTGTGCAAACTATTTTCATATTCTTCATCCTAAAAAACTGCTGTAGTGAAACTTTGCACTCCTGATCCTTTACTGTTTCCGATGTAAGTTAGTCATCAGTGAGGAATTTTCTCAAAAGGAATTTCCTCAGTGATGAAATTCTAAAAATCTCCTATTCACCCCCCTCTAGTCGATATAACGCACTTTCAGTCCTCCAAGAGTGACTCTTTCGTCTGGGATTTTACCACTATGTCATCAACATAGGCATGAACATTGCGCCCAATTTGACTGTGCAGGAAATTCTGGATGCAGCGTTGACAAGTCGCCCCCGCGCTCTTGAGACCGAACGGCATAGACACATAGCAAAAGGCTCCAAAGGGA
Organism: Hordeum vulgare subsp. vulgare; assembly: GCF_904849725.1. NCBI lineage: Eukaryota > Viridiplantae > Streptophyta > Magnoliopsida > Poales > Poaceae > Hordeum > Hordeum vulgare. The sequence continues at coordinate 376,805,273 of NC_058524.1, read as the reverse complement.
GCTATAAACGATGTCTTCTCTTGATCCTCCAAAGCCATCTTGATCTGGTGATATCCTGAGTAAGCATCCAGGAAACACAGTCGCTCGCAAACCGCCGTAGAGTCAATGATTTGATCAATACGAGGGAGGGCCAAAGGATCCTTTGGGCAGGCCCTGTTGAGGTCGGTGTAGTCAATGCACATGCAGAAGGTACCGTTCTTCTTGAGTACCAAAACCGGATTGTCCAACCACTCGGGATGAAAAACCTCGACAATGAATCCAGCGGCCAAGAGCTGGACGACTTCCTCCCCAATCGCTTTACGCCTTTCTTCGTTAAACCGGTGAAGATACTATCAAACCGGCTTCATCTTAGGGTCAATGTTAAGGTGGTGCTTAGCGAATTCTCTCGGTACACCCGGCATGTCAGATGGTTTCCATGAGAAGATGTCCCAATTCTCTCAGATGAATTTGATGAGCGCGCTTTCCTATTTGGGATCCAAACCCGGCCGAATGGTGAATTGCTTAGAGGAGTCGCCGGGCACAAAATCTACCAACTTTGTGTCATCTGTTGGCTTAAACTTGAGGGGCGGATCTGAATCGATTGTGGGCTTCTTGAGCGGTGTCATATCCGTCGGGTCAATATTAGCCTGATGAAACTTGAGTTCCTCAGCTGCACAAGTCAACTCAGCATAAGCTGTGTCTCCCTCCTCGCATTCTTGAGCTATCCTCCAGTATCCGTTGATCGTGATAGTTCCTTTAGGGCCCGACATCTTGAGCTTAAGGTAGACATAACATGGGAGGGCCATGAAACGGGCGTAAGCCGGCCGATCGAAAAGTGCGTGGTAAGGACTCTTGATCTTGACCACCTCAAACATGAGGGACTTGCTCCTGTAGTTAGACTCTGTGCCAAAGGCCACATTAAGCTTGATCTGTCCAACAGGGTACGCTGACTTACCCGGGACAATGTCGTGGAAGACCGTGGAGGATGGCATCAAATCGCCTTCCGAGAAATTCATCCGTCGAAAAGTATCAAAATATAAGATGTTGATGGTACTGCCTCCATCCATAAGGACCTTGGAGAGGGTATAGCCCCCAACCTGGGGCGCCACGACCAAAGCTAAGTCGGCAGGGTTATCAACCCAGGCCGGGTGATGCTCCCTACTCCAAACAATGGGTTGCTCAGACCAGTTGAGGTACCTAGGGAGCGCCGGCTCGATAACGCTGAAGGCTCCGTGCCCCACCTTTTGGTCCCTTTTGCAAATACTGCTGGTGAACACATGGTATTGCCCGCCGTTTAACTGCTTAGGATTATTCTGGAAGCCGCCGTTGTCATTCTGCTGCTGGGAGCCGCCTTGCGGAGGCTGCTGCTGAAAAATACCCTGCGCATTATATTGCTCACTGTTCTGGACCTGATACTGCCCGGCATTAGCCTGTGACCCGCCCTGTGGGCCCGGGTTAGGAAAACCACCGAATGGGTTTCTGTGTGAGCTGCCCGCGCCGAATTTATTCGGGTGTCTACCATGGCTGCCTCCTTGCCAGTTTTGAGTGCTTCGGCACTGAACTCCTGCATCACATAACAATATTCCCAAGAATGGGTAGATGGACCTTTCGCGGTAGCGTGCTGTGGGCAGGGGCCCTTCAGCATCTCATGATAGTTGCATGGCTTTTTCCCGCTAAATCCCCTTTTCTTCTAACGATGGTTCCCGTTCCCAGCGTTAGTATTGGCAACGAAATCGGTGACGCCTTCCTGCTGCCTCTTTTTACCTTGTCCCGCGTGGTTGTGGTTGCCTCGCCCCTGGAACTTAGGGTGGCCTTTGGATGACTCGCCCCTTGTGGTGGTGCTGACTTTGTCGTTATCCTCCCCGGGATCTTTGGTATCATCTGATTCGGCATACGTAGTCAGAGTGTCCATCAATTCCCCCATGTCTTGCACCTTACGTTTAAGTCGCCCAAGTTTCAACACCAAAAGCTCATAGTGACAGTTTTTCTCCAAGATCAGCACGGCCTGAGCCGCCTTCTGCGACTCGCCGCGTTTAGTGGTGGGCCAATTCATCTGGGCGCTGAACACAGTGTTGTAAGTCGACGATGGTCATCGGGCGCTTGCAAGTCCCTCTGAAAATTTTAACAAAATGTTCCTTCAACTCGGCCCAGGTGTTGTTGGAGTTGGGCGGTAGGTTCTTCAGCCAAGTGCGCGTTGTCCCTTCAAGCATCATTGTAAAATACTTGGCACACACCACCTCACTCACATCGAGCATATCCATCGCAAGCTCGTAGCTTTCAATCCGTGCCCCTGGCTCTAGATCTGGCGTGTAATTGGGAACTTTACGTGAGCCTTTGAAATCTTTCGGCATACGCTCGTTGCGGAGGGCAGGTGTTAGACAAGGTATCCCAATGTTCCTGCCACCTGACTCGGCCCGTGTGAGGGAAGGCAATGCATAAGCCGGGTAACCTTGACCCGCCGCGGCCGGCGTCTCCATCAGGCGGGCGGCTCGTGCCACATCCACAAGTTCTTGAGCCCGTGTGTCGGGTATTCCGGGCGGATTGATTTGTGGTAGCCGTCGTCGTTCGCTGGACACTGCGGGCGGGTCATCATGACGACTCCTAGTGTGACTTGCTTGGGGCGTGGAGTGTAGCCGCTCGCGGCTATATGAGTACTCTGCCTGTTGGAGTATCGCTATTTTCAGCATCTCAATGGCGTTCCTTGCCTCTACCTCAGCCGGGGAGTTTTTGTGAATGGGGAGAGATTCAAGGTTGCGGGTTGTTGCTAATACGTTGTCAACGGGGTTTGAGAAGTGACCCCGTGATGTCTGGAAGCGGGGTGCATGAGCCGCCGCCGGCTAAGGCGCCTGTGGGTTGGGCGGCGGCTGCGCCGGATCACCCCGCGGAGCGACTTGCCAAGGCCGGTCGGGCTCGATCCCGGTGGTTTGTGGACTGTCAAAGAGTCGAGTTGGGTTCAGATCGACCGACAAACGGTTGTGTTGGCTTCTCTGGTGAATAGCATCGGAGGCGCGCTATTGTCTTTCAAGCCGCCATCCCTCAAATTCAGCCGCTCTGTCTCGGTGGCGATCTGGGCCCACTGTGTTGCCATCCTGGCGGCTTCTCCTTCTATGTCACGCTGGATTTTGGCCATCTCTTCCCTTAGTTTTGCTAACTCGGCGTTGACCTCTTCCTGATCCGCCGCCATCACGGTGATCGCCGTGAGTTTGCCATCTCTGCTACCAGATCCGCCATAGCTTGATCTGGAGTCTTTCCTGATAAGCTGGTTTCGTTGTTACCAGCCGTGTTTGGCTGAGGGGTCGCTCCTCCTGCCATGTAGACGGCGACTTCACGGTGGGGTCCTTCAACATCCTCGAAGATCGCTGCTTCGCGCAACCCCCCGAGCTGTCCTTCGTGGAGAGGGTAGATTGAATATGTGTCGCCCATGGACGACTCGTCGTTCGAATTGACTAGGGTGATCTCCTGGATCACCGGCCCGTCCGGTAGGTCGGTTCCTTGCGTAAAACCAATGAAAGCGTGGTGTTTCCTGACCTGATGTTTGGCGGGATGGGCGCACCGGGCCGGCTCAACAATGTCAGTGGAGGTGTCCGGCTCAGGTACAAGAGCCCGAATCTTGCCAATGAAGACGTGAATCTTGACGAAGGGTACCCTCTATCCAGATTCGGTTGAATCGGCCTCAGGCCCCCACTGAGAGTTGTTGATGTAGTACTTCCTGCGGCGGCTCTTTGTCATGATGCCGACCGCGTAGCTTCTTGACCCTGGAAGGGCTCCCTTTGAGAACTCAACTCCACCGTGCGCAGGCCCCACGGTGGGCGCCAGCTATCGTAGTTTTTTCATGGTATATGTCCTCATGAAAGGACTTAGTGATGAAGCCATTGCACCTTGGTGGCGACTCAAAAAGGTGAGCGAAAGCAAGACTCAGGTTTACCCAGGTTCGGCCCCTCCGGTGGAGGTAAAAGCCTACGTCATGCTTTGTGTATATTGATGCTGAATTTGATTACAAGGAGGGCGTGACTCGCCTGACCTAGCTCTCGATGGATTCTAACTTAACCTATCTGCCCTAGAGACTCGCCTTTATATACAGGTCGAGGCCCTAGGGTTTACAAAGTCCTGGCCACGTTACAAACCATGGCTTTCCATATCTCTAAGTCGTCGTGTCTTCCAAGCTAGGAAACCTCCTTGGCAACTTATCTTCTCTCTTAACCTTGAACTGCCATCCAGCTCATGGGGCCTGGTAGCCCTTTGTCAAGGTCTCCCGGTACATCTCAGACCCTGGGCCAAGGCTTATCTTGATCATGAATGTAGAGTCGTCGTTTACGTGACCCGGCCTAATAGGGCGGGTCACACCGTAGTTAATATCCCCAATACACGGGGACTTAGCTGCGACCCCGTATTGCCTAAGTTAAAAAATACACTCGGAGACTTGACTTTGATCTAGAAATCATATAATGCAGATTCAACATGACGAGCACGGGAAGACTTAAACCTTCTGCCGAACTCATCTAGTCCGACAAAGGCTCGGGGACTACACCCTGTGGGTGCACTGAGCGTGCCCCCCACTGGAAGAGAAATACAAAAAAGAAACATTCGGCTTGGTCAGGTCCAGCAACAACATTCAAGTTCAATAGATTCAACAGATTCCAACCAAATACCAACGGAATCGATTAGGGCAAATGATGAAGACTTAAACCGACACATAATTCTGCAAGGCCCTGAAGCACGTTCAAGTTTGGTCTGCTGCTATAAGATTTACATCGACACCTTCACCACTCAGACCCTGATCAATTCGGGGGCTAATGACGGTGATATAGCCTTAGGGTAGGGTCATAGACTTGACCTATACGTCCTACCCAAGGGCACGTCATTATTAGTTTAAGGATTACCAGGGAAAATCCGATTGGATCACGACAACATCTAATCCACTCGGTACGGATCCACTCGGACAAGTACATTACATCCACTCGGACAAGTACATTACATCCACTCGGACAAGTACATTACATCGACTCGGATGATAGTCAACCACTCGACCATATGACTCACTCGGGTATGCAAATACCAACAGTCGGCAAGGCATTCGAACAATAGGGGAGGTTGTGTACCGGGCTGACATTGTGGCATCAATGCCCCTTCTTGTAACATAAGAGGAGAGGGGTGGCACACTCTATATAAGCCACCCCCTCCACATAGTTAGGGACGAACTTCTTCTTCCCATGCGGGCTCATTCTTTCCGTAGAGCTCTGGCTCTCTCTATACCATGTAACTCATGTCCATGACAGATAAAACAAAGCCTCTCCGGAGCACGAGACGTAGGGCTGTTATCTCTACCATGAGAGGCCCGAAGTCGCTAAAATCACCGTGTCACCTGATGAACCACAAGTATAGGGGATCAATCCAAGTCCTTTCGATAAGTAAGAGTGTCGAACCCAACGAGGAGCAGAAGGATCTGACAAGTGGTTTTCAGCAAGGAAATATCTGCAAGCACTGAAATTATCGATAACAAGTGATTATGTGATGAGATGATTCGTAGCAAGCAACAAGTAACAAAAGTAGCAATTGTGCAGAAAAGTGGCACAATCCCTTTTGTAGCAAGGGACAAGCCTGGACAAAGTCTTATAGGAGGAAAAACGCTCCCGAGGACACACAGGAATTTCTGTCATGCTAGTTTCATCATGTTCATATGATTCGCGTTCGTTACTTTGATAGTTTGATATGTGGGTGGACCAGCGCTTGGGTACTGCCCTTACTTGGACAAGCATCCCACTTATGATTAACCGCTCTCGCAAGCATCCGCAACTACGAAAGAAGAATTAAGACAAAGTCTAACCATAACATTAAACTAGTGGATCCAAATCAGCCCCTTACGAAGCAACACATAAATTAGGGTTTAAGCTTCTGTCACTCTAGCAACCCATCATCTACTTAATACTTCCCAATGCCTTCCTCTAGGCCAAAATAATGGTGAAGTGTTATGTAGTCGACGTTCACATAACACCACTAGAGGAAAAACAACATACAACACATCAAATTACCGAACGAATACCAAATTCACATGACTATTATTAGCATGACTTATCCCATGTCCTCAGGAACAAAAGTAACTACTCACAAAGCATAATCATATTCATGACCTGAGAGGTAATGAGTAGCATCAAGGATCTAAACATAAACTCTTCCACCAAATAATCCAACTAGCATCAACTACAAAGAGTAATCAACACTACTAGCAACCTTACAAGTACCAATCGGAGTCGCGAGACGGAGATTGGTTACAAGTGATGAACTAGGGTTTGGAGATGAGATGGTGCTGATGAAGATGTTGATGGTGACGAGTCCCCTCCGATGAGAGGAGTGTTGGTGATGACGATGGCCACGGTTTCCCCCTCCGGGAGAGAAGTTTCCCCGGCAGGACCGTCCTGCCGGAGCTCTAGATTGGTTCTGCTCAAGTTCCGCCTCGTGGCGGCGGTGAATCCACGAAAAAACTCCTCCTTGATTTTTTTCCAGGCGAAACCCTTCATATAGCAGAAGAGGGGGCCAGTGGGCCAGCAGGCTGCCCACAAGCCCCCTTGGCGCGGCCTGGGGGGTGGCCTCACTGTGTAGGCTTGTGGCCACCTGCTGGCGCCCCTCTCGCGCTTCTTCGGCCCTGTATTTTTTATAAATCCGGCAAAAAATCCTCGTTGGTATCTCAACTTTGCTCCTCTTTCTGGCCAGAATTGAAGCTGCTGGCATTCTCCCTCTTCATGTAAACCTTGCAAAATAAGAGAGAAAAGGCATAAGTATTGTACCATGAAGTGAAATAACAGCCCAAGAAGCGATAAATATCAACATGAAAACATGATGCAAAATGGACGTATCAACGCCCCCAAGCTTAGACCTCGCTTGTCCTCAAGCGAAAGCCTAGCTCAATAAATATGACCACATGTTTAGGGAGAGATGTGTCGACAAAACAAGATACGAACATGCATGCATCATGATCATGATCAGAATAGCCATACCAACATATAATCTCTCATGCTAAAGTGATAATTCCTTCACAAAGTAAAGCATGGATCAAGAACCTTACCGAGAAGTAACAACCGATAGACTTTAGTCATTGAAGCAATTGCAATTTATCACAACATCAGAAAGAGTCAAATAAGAGCTTGTAAAGCAAATCCACATACTCAATCATTCTTTTGTTCTCTACAATTGCTACAACTCACGTGGTACTCATGAGATCAAAGTTTCAGCTGGACATAGAGAAAGATTAGGGCTTACAGTTTTGCCTCCCAACTACTTACCTCAAGGGTAATGTCAACAATAATAATTCATGAATGCCTACCTCCAAGTTGACATATGAATATAGATCTTTCCCTAGCATATGACGTTAGCCAAGATAAAGGCGAAACAAGGAATTGGTGAAGATCACCATGACCCTTTCAGGGACAAAAACTAAAGGTACAAGATAGGCCCTTCGCAGAGGGAAGCAGAGGTTGTCATGCGCTTTTGAGGTTTGGATGCGTGTCCTCTTAGTGCGGAGGAACGTCACTTTATATTGCCTCCTGTGATAAAGAACTTTATTATGCAGTTTGTCGCTTTTATGTCTTCCTCATCACAGGTTCGTATAAAGCTTATTTTCCACGCACTAATAGATCATACATATTAGAGAGCAATTTTTATTGGTTGCACTGATGAGCACTTACTTGAGGGATATTATTCAATCCATAGGTAGGTATGGTGGACTCTCATGGCAAAACTGGGTTGACGGTTTATGGATGCACAAGTAGTATCTCTACTTAGTGCGGGAGGTTTTGCTAATATGAGGTGGAAGCAATCATCACATGCTAAGGGATCTCTAATCATATAACATTGTTCGGAGCCAAGCAAACACAATTCATTATGTTGTCTTCCTTGTCCAACATCTACTTCTAGGCATGTAATAGTTTAGTGAGTGTTCACAATCATAGATGGTGTCAGAGATGATATATTTATATGTGAACCTCTCCTTCTTTATCACTTCCTATTAATTGCAACAATTACCAAGGTCTACGTTTGTCTACCCTCAACAAGTTTCAATCAACATTCTTTCTACATGTGAAGCCATCACTTCCCATAAGATCATTACATGATATTTCATGCTTTTGTTCTTTTCTCACTCTTTTGGTCATGGCAAGAGGCAAAGCCCTTCAACTAAGACACTCTTTATTATATGGCTCACGAGCTCGAATACACGGGGGTGACACAAAGAAAAACTCAAGATAAAACACTAAGACTTCTAAACTACTAGGAAAAAAGAAAACTAAAAAGGAACAAACTAAAACAAAGGTAAAGGCAAAAGATGTGATGGTGATACGATATCGGGGCAACTCCCCCAAGCTTGGCACAAGCCAAGGGGATTGCTCATACCCATGCTCAGTTGTCTTCCTTTGGTGGTGATGGTGGTGGAGTTGTTGCAACCTGGGTTTGATCCTCCGTATTCCAAGGCATAGGTGCTCCATCATGGAAAGATGAACGAGTCTCCAGAATCCTCAAATCTGCAGCCAACCTTATTGATTTAAATCTATACTCATACTCACAGTTTTGGTTCTGCAGGTCATAGATCTGGGCCTGGAGTTGATCAATCCTGTCATAGAGCCTGGAGAGGTGCTTCGCAATGTCATTGGCATCAATCCTGTGCTTGTTGGTGAACTCCGTGATCATCATGTGGTTGGCGTTGAGTCCATGCTCCACCATGCCCTGACACTTTAAGACTTGTTGCTCCATTGCTTCGAGCCTCGCCTCCAGGCTTCCGGTCTTCTTGGGCCCTTCAACATCACGGATGTGCAACATCCCCTCACGCATCTCGATAGATTGAGGGTGTTGCAGCACTCCCGTGAGGTAAGGGTTGATGACCTTCTCGAAGATCTTGTCCTTCGGAGCTTTTGGGGAAGTCATAGTGATCTAGATCTGCAACAGAAACAGGCTCGAAATGAGAAACAAAGGAGATCTACGTGATGCAGGGGTCAGACCAAATGGGAGTATATATATTGATTTTTTTCAGACCAGAAGGAGTACCCCGCACGAAAACGGAGTCCGGGAGGCGCACGAGGTGGCCACAAGCCCTCCCGGCGCGGCCACGGGGTGGGCCCGCGCCGGGCAGGCTTGTCGCCTCCTCGCACTTTCCGGACTACTTCCAATTTTTTTATTTTTCAAATATTCCAAAATAGAGAAAATTTCCTACTAGAAATTTTTTGGAGTCTGTTTTCTTACCGAATCACACACCTCTTCATTTTCGGAGTTTGAAACAGGCTGATAAACATCCCTTAGGTATTCCTCCGGAGTTATGGTATTGATGATATTGCTTTCAACATTTATGGGAGTACCTGAGATATAATGCTTGATTCTTTGCACATTTACAGCTCTCGGACAATTACCTTCCGTGTTGTTGATCTTGATAGCACCGGAACGATATACTTTCTCAACAACATAGGGACCTTCCCATTTAGAGAGAAGCTTCCCTGCAAAGAATCTTAAACGAGAGTTATATAGCAAGACATAATCACCTACATTGAACTCACGCTTTTGTATCCTCTTATCATGCCACCTATTAACTTTATCTTTGAACAACTTAGCATTCTCATATGCCTGAGTTCTCCATTCATCAAGCGAGCTAATATCAAATAACCTCTTCTCACCGGCAAGTTTGAAATCAAAGTTGAGCTCTTTGATTGCCCAATAAGCTTTATGCTCTAGCTCAAGAGGTAAATTACATGCTTTACCGTACACCATTTTGTATGGAGAAATGCCAATGGGATTCTTATAGGCAGTCCTATAAGCCCACAATGCATCATCGAGCTTCTTAGACCAATTCTTTCTAGACCTGTTGACAGTCTTTTGCATAATTAGTTTAATCACTCTATTGCTTAGCTCTACTTGACCACTGGACTGAGGGTGATAGGGAGACGCAATTCTATGGTTGACATTGATACGTCTCCATCGTATCTACTTTTCCAAACTCCTTTGCCCTTGTTTTGGACTCTAACTTGCATGATTTGAATGGAACTAACCCGGACTGATGCTGTTTTCAGCAGAATTGCCATGGTGTTGTTTTTGTGCAGAAATGAAAGTTTTTGGAACGTCCTAAAAATTTACGGAGAATATTTCTGGAAAATATGAAAAATACATGCGCAAAGATCCACCGGAGGGGGTGAGCCTGTGGGCCACAAGCCCTGTGGCCGCGGCCTCCCCCCTGGCCGTGGCCACCAGGCTTGTGGGGACCACGTGGCTCTGCTGCCCCCAATTCTAGCTCTATTTATTTCCCTTCGTCCCGGAAAAAATCAAGAGAGAAGATTTCATCGCGTTTCACGATCCAGAGGCGCCGCCACATCCCGTTCTTGCCCTGAAGGGCAGATCTGGAGTCCGTTTTGGGCTCCGGATCAAGGAGATCGTCGCCATCGTCATCATCAACCTTCTTCCCTCTCCAATTCTGAAGCTCTTCATCGTTCGTGAGTAATCTATTCGTAGGCTCGCTGGGTGGTTATGAGTAGGATGAGATCTATCATGTAATCGAGTTAGTTTTGACGGGGATTGATCCCTAGTATCCACTATGTTCTGAGATTGATGTTGCTACTACTTTGCTATGCTTAATGCTTGTCGCTAGGGCCCGAGTGCCATGAATTCAGATCTGAAATTATTATGTTGTCGCCAATATATGTGTGTTTTAGATCCGATCTTGCATGTTGTAGTTACCTACTATGTGTTATGATCCGGCAACCCCGGAGTGACAATAACCGGAACCACTCCCGGTGATGACCATAGTTTGAGGAGTTCATGTGTTCACCAAGTGCTAATGCATTGGTCCGGTTCTTTATTAAAAGGAGAACCTTAATATCCCGTAGTATCTATTTGGACCCCGCTGCCACGGGAGGGATGGACAATAGATGTCATACAAGTTCTTTTCCCTAAGCACGTATGACTACACACGGAATGCATGCCTACATCACATTGACGAACGGGAGCTAGACGCATATCTCTCCGTGTTATAACTGTTGCATGATGAATGTCATCCAACAAATCATCAATCCATTGCCTACGAGTTTGTCCCACTGCCACTGTAACTTGCTCTGCCGTTACTACTGTTGCTGCTACTGTTACTTGCTTTGCTCTGCTGTTGTTACTACTGTTGCTACTACTATTACTTGCTGCTGCTGTTACTTGCTACTTTTCTACTTTCTACTGTTGTCACTACTGCTGTTCCTTGCCACTAATGTTACTCGTTACTCTGCTGCTACCTGCTACAATACTTTTTTGGCGCCATTGATACTTCAGTTAGGAATAATCTGCCGTCAACAGATTCTTTCCTAGCACCGTTGCTATCATACTACCTTTGCTGCTTATATCCTACTTGCAGATAATAATCTTTCAGGTGTGGTTGAGCCGACAACTCAACTACTAATACTGGAGAATATCCTTTCACTCCCATCGGGTCGAACCAACAAATTTTGGTTGAATACTCTACCCTCGAAAACTGCCGCGATCCCACACGCCGGTGGGCCATTGCAAGACAATTGCTAATTGTTGAGCAACTGGGAGCAGCTCTTTTCTGGCTCCGTTGCCGGGGATGCATCAAGTCTGGAATAGTTGCACGTCAACAGACATCGTACTTCGCAAGCGTTTTACGGAAAGCACCATGAATGAAGTGTGAACCATCGTCGGTCATTAGATATCTAGGGACTCCAAATCTAGGGAAGATAACTTCTTTAAGCATCCTGATAGAAGTGTTGTGATCAGCACTACTAGTGGGGATAGCTTCTACCCACTTAGTGACGTAATCAACAACAACTAAGATGTGAGTATACCCATTAGATTTTGGAAAAGGTCCCATATAATCAAAGCCCCAAACATCAAATGGTTCAATGACAAGTGAATAGTCCATAGACATTTCCTGACGTTTACCAATATTACCTACTCTTTGACATTCATCACAAGACAAGACAAACTTACGGGCATCCTTGAAGAGAGTGGGCCAATAGAAACCTGATTGCAATACCTTGTGTGCAGTTCTATCTCCCGCATGGTGTCCTCCGTAGGCCTCAGAGTGACATTTCTGTAGGATCTGTCCATGTTCATGTTCAGGTACACAACGTCTAATAACACCATCTACTCCTTCCTTATAAAGGTGAGGATCATCTCAAAAGTAATGTCTCAAGTCAAAGAAGAATTTCTTCTTTTGCTGGTATGTGAAACTAAGTGGTATATATTTAGCAACGATATAGTTTGCATAATCGGCATACCACGGTGCACTATGTGAAGCATTGATGACATTCAGTTGCTCATCGGGAAAGCTATCATCAATAGGTTGTGGGTCATCAAGAACGTTCTCCAACCTAGACAAGTTATCTGCTACTGGGCGATCAACACCCTTTCTGTCGACAACGTGGAAATCAAATTCTTGTAGCAAGAGAACCCATCTGATAAGTCTAGGTTTAGCGTCCTTCTTCTCCATGAGGTACTTAATAGCAGCGTGATCAGTGTGAATAGTGACTTTAGAATCAACTATGTAAGACCTGAACTTTTCACATGCATACACGACTGCTAAAAATTCATTTTCTGTAGTGGCATAGTTTCTTTGGGCACTGTCTAGAGTTTTACTAGCATAGTGAATAACATTCAACTTCTTGTCAACTATTTGCCCTAGAACAACACCAATAGCATAATCACTAGAATCACACATGATTTCAAAAGGTAAGTTCCAATCAGGTGGTTGAACAATAGGTGTAGTGATCAAAGCCCTCTTAAGTATTTCGAAGGCTTCCTCACAATCATCGTCAAAGACAAAAGGAATATCCTTTTGCAAGAGATTGGTAAGAGGCCTAGAAATCTTAGAGAAGTCTTTAATGAACCTTCTATAGAAACCAGCATGACCAAGGAAACTTCTTATACCTTTGATATCTGTGGGGTATGGCATTTTCTCGATTTCATCAACCTTAGTCTTATCGACTTCAATACCTCTTTCAGAAATTTTATGTCCTAAGACGATGCCTTCATTAACCATAAAGTGGCACTTCTCCCAATTCAAGACAAGATTGGTGTCTTTACATCTCTGCAAGACTCGATCAAGGTTGTTGAGGCAATCATCAAAGGAAGACCCGTAAATGGAGAAGTCATCCATGAAAACCTCAACAATCTTTTCACAAAAGTCAGGGAATATAGCCATCATACATCTTTGAAAAGTGGCAGGTGCATTACATAAGCCAAAAGGCATACGTCTATAAGCAAAGGTACCAAAAGGGCAGGTGAAACTAGTTTTCTCCTGATCAGATTGTGCAACTGGTATTTGGGAGAAACCAGAATAACCGTCTAGAAAGCAGAAGTGTGTGTGTTTAGACAGTCTTTCTAGCATTTGGTCGATAAAAGGTAGAGGGTAATGATCTTTCCTAGTGGCCTTATTCAATTTCCTAAAATCGATCACCATCCTATAGCCAGTAATAATCCTCTATGGGATCAATTCATCCTTATCATTAGGGACAACGGTAATGCCTGCCTTCTTAGGGACGCAATGCACCGGACTCACCCAATCACTATGAGAAACAGGATAGATGATACCTGCTTCCAGGAGCTTTAGTATTTCTTTTCTCACTACTTATTTCATCTTAGGATTTAATCTCCTTTGATGATCAGCAACTGGTTTGAAATCAGGATCAATTTTAATCTTGTGCTGACATAGAGTAGGACTAATGCCCTTAAGATCATCAAGAGTATATCCAATAGCAGCACGGTGCTTCCTCAGAGTTTTTAGTAACTTCTTTTCTTCATGCTCTGAGAGACTAGCACTAATAATAACAGGATATATCTCCTTTTCATCAAGATAAGCATACTTAAGAGTATCAAGCAACTGTTTAAGCTCGAGCACAGGATCACCCTTTGGTGGGGGTGGATCCGCAAGCAGTCCAACAGGCAGATTATTCTTAAGGATAGGATATTGTTCTAAGACAACTCTATCTATCTCACCCTTTCATCCTTATGCATATCATTTTCATGCTCAAGCAAGTATTGCTCTAAGGGATCAGTAGGAGGTACGGCAATAGAAGCTAAGGCAATAGTTTCATCCCTACTAGGCAACTCCTTTTCATGAGGTTGTCTACCAAACTTAGAGAAATTGAACTCATGTGACACACCTTCAAAGCCAACAGTGATAGTTTGCTTCTCACAATCAATATGAGCATTGACAGTATTGAGAAAAGGTTTACCACACATGACTTCAACATCCCTAACAATTCCCACAGGGCAGATAGTATCTCTATTGGCAAGTTAAATAGTGACATCAATAGGCTCTATCTCAAGAGGTGCAATCTCATCTTTAATTTCATCATATAAGGATTGAGGTATTGCACTAACACTAGCACCCACGTCACATAAGCCATGATAACAATGATCTCCTATCTTAACAGAAACAACAGGCTTGCCAACAACAGGCCTATGATTTTCTCTAGCGTGAGGTTTAGCAATTCTAGCAGCATCTTCACAGAAGTGAATATTATGACCCGCAACATCGTCGGACAGAAGATCTTTGATAATAGCGATGCTAGGTTCAACACTAATTTTCTCAGGGGGTGTAGGTGTTCTAATGTAGCCTCTACGTATCACAGTTGAAGCTTTAGAATGATCCTTTATCCTAACAGGGAAAGGTGGTTTCTCAATGTAAGCACTGTGAACAATAGGATCATTATAGGCAATGACTTTCTCTTCCACTGGAGTGGGTTTAACTACATTGACTTCTAAAGGAGGATGATATTTAAACCACTTCTCTTTGGGGAGGTCAATATGAGCAGCAAAGGATTCACACAATGAAGCTACTATCTCAGAGTCAAGTCCATACTTAGCGCTAAAATCACTAAAGGTATTTGCCTCAACAAAGGATTTAACGCAATCAAACATGAAATTCATACGTGACTCCTTACCTTATTCAAGCTCACAATCTTCAGAGTTGCATTTAATTCTCTCCAATAAATTCCATTTGAAGTCAATATCACTCTTCATAAAAGAGCCGGTACAAGAAGGGTCAAGTATGGTGTGATCATCATGAGAAAGCCGAGCATAGAAGTTCTGAATGATAATTTCTCTCGAGAGCTCATGATTGGGGCATGAATATAACATTGATTTAAGCCTCCCCCAAGCTTGAGAGATGCTTTCTCTGTCACGAGGCCAAAAATTATAAATATAATTCCGATCACGATGTACTAAATGCATAGGATAAAACTTTTGATGAAATTCTAATTTCAACCGATTGTAGTCCCATGATCCAGTATCATCACATAGCCTATACCATGTCAACGCCTTATCCTTCAAAGATAAAGGAAAGACCTTCTTCTTGACCTCATCCTCGGGCAAACCTACAAGCTTAAATAAACCACAAACTTCATCTACATAGATTATATGCAAGTCTGGATGTGATGTTCCATATCCTGTAAAAGGATTAGCCAGCAGTTTCTCAAGAATACCCGAAGGAAATTCAAAGAAAATATTTTAAGTAGGTGCAGCAGGTTGAGGAGCAACTATTTGTGCTTCCGTTCGAGGTGAAGATACCCCGAACAAGCCCCTCAAAGGATTAGTATCCATAGTGACAAGTGACAATAAATTTCAGCACACTATATGAATGTTTCCTTACCAAGTTCCACTTACCAAAGGCGCTTCACTCCCCGGCAACGGCGCCATAAAAGAGTCTTGATGACCCACAAGTATAGGGGATCAATTGTAGTCCTTTCGATAAGTAAGAGTGTCGAACCCAATGAGGAACAGAAGGATCTGACAATTGGTTTTAAGCAAGGAAATATCTGCAAGCATTGAAATTATCGATAACAAGTGATTGTGTGATGAGATGATTCGTAGCAAGCAACAAGTAACAAAAGTAGCAACGGTGCAGCAAAGTGGCACAATCCCTTTTGTAGCAAGCGACAAGTGTGGACAAAGTCTTATAGGAGGAAAAACGCTCCCGAGGACACACGGGAATTTCTGTCATGCTAGTTTCACCATGTTCATATGATTCGCGTTCGTTACTTTGATAGTTTGATATGTGGGTGAACCGATGCTTGGGTATTGCCCTTACTTGGACAAGCATCCCACTTATGATTAACCCCTCTCGCAAGCATCCGCAACTACGAAAGAAGAATTAAGACAAAGTCTAACCATAGCATTAAACTAGTGGATCCAAATCAGCCCCTTACGAAGCAACGCATAAATTAGGGTTTAAGCTTCTGTCACTCTAGCAACCCATCATCTACTTACTACTTTCCAATGCCTTCCTCTACGCCCAAATAATGGTGAAGTGTTATATAGTCGATGTTCACATAACACCACTAGAGGAAAAACAACATACAACACATCAAATTACCGAACGAATACCAAATTCACATGACTACTATTAGCATGACTTATCCCATGTCCGGTAACTACTCACAAAGCATAATCATATTCATGACCAGAGAGGTAATGAGTAGCATCAAGGATCTGAAAATCAACTCTTCCACCAAATAATCTAACTAGCATCAACTACAAAGAGTAATCAACACTACTAGCAACCTTACAAGTACCAATCGGAGTCGCGAGACGGAGATTGGTTACAAGTGATGAACTAGGGTTTGGAGATGAGATGGTGCTGATGAAGATGTTGATGGTGATGAGTCCCCTCCGATGAGAGGAGTGTAGGTGATGACGATGGAGACGATTTCCCCCTCCGGGAAGGAAGTTTCCCCGGCAGGATCGTCCCGCGGGAGCTCTAGATTGGTTCTGCTCAAGTTCCGCCTCGTGGATGCGGCGAATCCACGAAAAAGCTCCTCCTTTATTTTTTTCAGACGAAACCCTTCATATAGAAGAAGAAGGGGCCAGTGGGCTAGCAAGCTGCCCATAAACCCCCTTGGCGCGACCTGGGGGGTGGCCGCGCCGTGCAGGATTGTGGCCACCTACTCGCGCCCCTCTGACACTTCTTCGGCCCAGTATTTTTCATAAATCCGAAAAAAAATCCTCGTTGATTTTTACGGCGTTTGGAGTTGCGCAGAATAGGTATCTCAACTTTGCTCCTCTTTCAGGCCAGAGTGCCACCTGCCGGCATTCTCCCTCTTCATGTAAACCTTGCAAAATAAGAGAGAAAAGGCATAAGTATTGTACCGTGAAGTGAAATAACAGCCCAAGAAGCAATAAATATCAACATGAAAACATGATGCAAAATGGACGTATCATCACCCATTAGCATCTCGATAGATCATGCTCCTTATCCTACCTCCTTTCCATTGTCGGAATCGTTACCACGACACCTGTTTTTTGATAAACTGCTACTTTATTCTACTGCACCTTAAAACTGTTTAGTATAGGTGGAACGGTGATCCCCTTTGCCCCTTAGTCCAGCTTTCCCCGCTTTATCATCAAGTCTCGATGAACTAATCGACGAGCCATGACCCGTCACAACACTCACACCCCCTTAGTTGTACGACGCTTCAGAGCTACTATCAAGTATCAATGCCGACACCTCGTTATGTACTCCGATGATAGCGTTGTAGTGTAGTTGACCGACAGTGGTTCTCGGAGGGTGATTCCTCCTTCACCACCTCCGATAACGACTCTGTCATACAACCCATCAAGCGTGGTCCACAGAGGGTGATTCCTCCTTGAGCACCTTGACGGTTACATCGTTCAGAATCCATTGATGGTGATACCTCAGATCCCTCTAATGTACAACCACACAGCTACTTGACCTTGTTAGTGGGAACTTGATGAATGGTGTGTTGCGGGTGGATTCCCGCGTGGATGAGATGATGCGTTAATTAAAATGCTAATGGATTTGGGTATTTGATCTGGGTTGGTCGGGAGATCTTTTCGCAGTAACCTTCACGTGGAAGAAGTTATGAGTACTCGACGTTGTAGTATCAGCCGAAGCTCTTCATACGTCAGCAATGGAGCGACACGCGTCCAAGTGGCCTGGATAAGCATCATTCTTGTATAAGAGGTGCGAGGACTAACATGGGCCGCCCATGCATCATGCATGAGCGCAAAGGGTGATGGCCCCATAAGCCCTGCACGCTTAGGATTTAGACCGACGGGCTGGCCTCTCTGTTGAGCCTAGGTAGGGCTGCGACATGTTGATATTCCGAGGTCGGGCATGACCCAGGAAAGTGTGTCCGGCTAGAGTTTATCAAGCGTGTTGGGTACCGTGGTGCACCCCTGCAGGGATGAGAATTAACTATTCGAATAGCCGTGTCCACGGTTATAGGACAATTTGCAGTTGTGCCCCGATCTTATACAACTTGAGATGTTACTTAACTGGAATGTTTGCTCTGCGATTGCTTCCTCAAAGGGAGTCGAGGAAGAATCTCTGGATGTGACTTTAATTATTATTGCTGCAATAATATGAGTATTAATTGTGTTACTTGCTCTACTCTCATCTATTGCTGCAAGACCCCTGAAGATGCTAGTCTTCGATAGGACTAGTCCCCTCTCTCTATTCTCGCATTGCTACAGTCAGTCCACATATAACCCCTCCCTTTGATACTGATGCATACTTAGCATAGTTCTGATGTCAGTCTTGCGAGTACTTTGGATGAGTACCCACTGTTGCTTTGCTCGCCCTTTTCCCCTTGATCCGTTGCTGCGACCAGATGATGGAGCCCAAGAGATGGCGTATCCCGCCGACAACGTCTACTACCCTGACGGTGTCTACTACAACATGCAGGCCGTTGAAGACAATGCGTAGTTTAGGAGGTTCCCAGGCAGGAGGCCTTTTTGATAACCCACAAGTATAGAGGATCGCAACAGTTTTCGAGGGTAGAGTATTCAACCCAAATTTGTTGATTCGACACAAGGGGAAGCCAAAGAATATTCTCGAGTATTAGAAGTTGAGTTGTCAATTCAACCAGACCTGAAAGACTTAGTATATGCAGCAAAGTTTTAGTAGCAAAGTAGTGTGATAGTAACGGTAGCAGCAGTAACAGCAGTAGTAGTGACAACAACCGCAGTGACAACAGAAGCGATAAAGTAACTTAGCAACGACCAGTAGGAAAAGACTCGTAGGCATTGGATCGGTGATGGATAATTATGTAGGATAACATTCATCATGTAATAGTTATAACATCGGGTGATATGTAACTAGTCTAGTTCGTCAATGTAAAGTAGGCATGTATTCCGTATTTAGTCATACGTGCTTATGGAAAAGAACTTGCATGACATCTATTGTCCATCCCTCCCGTGGCAGCGGGTTCCTAATGGAAACTAAGGGATATTAAGGTCTCCTTTTAATAGAGAACCGAAACAAAGCATTAACACATAGTGAATACATGAACTCCTCATACTATGGACATCTCCGGGAGTGGTTTCGGCTATTGTCACTCCGGGGTTGCCGGGTCATAACACATAGTAGGTGACTACAACTTGCAAGATAGGATCAAGAACACACATATATTGATGAAAACATAATAGGTTCAGATCTGAGATCATGGCACTCGGGCTCTAGTGACAAGCATTAAGCATAGCAAAGTAGTAGCAACATCAATCTCAGAACATAGTGGATACTAGGGATCAAACCCCATCAAAACTAACTCGATTACATGATATATCTCATCCAACCCATCACCGTCCAACAAGCCTACGCTGAGATTACTCACGAACGGTGAAGAGCATAAGGGAATTGGCATTGAAGGATGGTTGGTGATGACGACGGCGTCGATTTCCCCTCTCCGGAGCCCAGAACGGACTTCAGATCTGCCCTCCAGAGGAAGAACAGGTGGTGGTGGTGGCTCCATATTGTAAAACGCGATGAACTCTTCTCTCTTAATTTTTTCTGGGCGAGAGAGAATACATAGAGCTGGAGTTGGAGGCTGCGGAGCCACGAGGGCCTCACAAGCCTGCCAAGCGGGGCCAGGGGGCGCGCCTCCTGGGCTTGTGGGCTCCTGGCTCTGCATCTCCAGGTGATTCTTGTGCCAGTATTTTTTAAATATTCCACAAAAATACTTGTAAATTTCCAGGTCATTTCGAGAACTTTTATTTCTGCGCAAACACAACACCATGGCAATTCTGCTGAAAACAGCGTCCGTCCGGGTTAGTTCCATTCAAATCATGCAAATTAGAGTCCAAAACAAGGGGAAAACAGTTTGGGAAAGTAGATATGATGGAGACGTATCATGCCTCACCTCGTTCGATCGTTGTATCTTTTGTGTTAGCCTTCTCTAAGGCATTATCATGTTTCATGTCTGTACTCAGATATTTGTTGCTTTCACTGACTCGTGTTATTTTGAGCTTCTATATTCTAGTCCTCGAGGCCCCTGGCTTGTTATATGAAGCTTACATGTTTCAGTTGTGTCTAGAGTTGTGTTGTGATATCTTCCTGTGAGTCCTTGAGCTTGGTCGTACGCATTTGTGTGTATGGTTAGCGTACGATCAAATCGAGGGCGTCACTCCTTGAGAACAAAAATACTATTGGGAGGTACATATTAATGTCGGCCACTGTTATTTTCGTTACTTGTGGCGGGCATCTACTATCTCCCTCCACTGCTACTTTATGAAAGATTAGCGACCACGCCAAAAAATACCGGTGGCGGGCACGTATTGCAGCCCGCCACTGGTAACTCATCTACTAGTGGCGGGCTCCAGTTTGTTCCCGCCATAGGAAACATTTGTCCCACGACAAATCTGGACAGCTGTTACCTGTGGTGGGCATAAACTTGGGTGCGCCATTGGTAGGCTAATAGCAGTGACGAGCGGTTTAGTGGCGGGCGCTCGATTGCGCCCACCACTAATTTGTGTTCACCTATAAGCCCTTTCGCTATTGACCATCGCTAAGATCCGTGCTCTATATCCAATAGTCTATAGGGTGTTCGCTAGGGTGACGATCCCAGTGAACATTCGCCATATATCATTTCCCACAAAAAATACATGATTGAAGTGTCATGTTCACTTCAATCCTATATGATTTGCTAACCATAGGAACCTGGACTAGAGAATGTTTGATTCTACAGAAAAAACAAAGAAATCACACACATTTTCTTTTAGTGGATGAAAAATTACTTCAAAAATAGAGTGCAAAGCAATCCGTTGGATTTTTTCTAGGATTTCAATCCTACGAATCAAATAGTCTATGCAGGAAACATTCGTAAGGATTCTAATCCTATGAAATTCCTCTAAATCGAAAGAGTGTGAAGTTCACTCGCAAAAAATAGAGCCCTAAGTAGATTCTAACATTTTTAGGAAACATATGTTGTACAGGAAAACTACATATAAAATTTAAAATAATGAATAAATTGATTAGCATAAAAAACATTCAGACAAAGCCACCTATTCTTACTACACTCTTCCTCTCCTCCCGTGACTCCCCACGTGCGGCAGCGTCGTGCCGCATCGGGGCACCCCGCAGTCCACCTCCTGCATCACAGGTGTTAGAGCATATTTCTCCATTTGTGCTTTTGATAATTGATGACAATCCCTATGGACTAATGGTTGCCTTGAGTTATATTCGAAGGATTTGTCCATAGATACTTCTTGAAGTCCATTTGTTGGTTTCAAGGAGTTTATATGATGACCAAGGTGGTATTCAAGGTTTTATCCAAAGATTGGTCATAAAGACACAAGGTCGATCAAGACTAAGTCAAAGAGTGAATCAAGTTGATCAACTAACAAATCATACAATATGTACCGAGAGAGATCAAGTGATCTCATGGTATGGTAAGCATTGTCCATTACACTTTGTGTACTAACCCATGGTCTACGTGAGAGTTCTATGTGGGGTTAAGTATATTTCCATGGGCTTGCATCAAAAGGAAGATCTAATATGACCCGTGGATGATGACATTTGGTGGTGATCATCATCAAGATTGCGGTGTGCAAGTTCAAGTGAAGCATCATGAAGAGATCATGCTTGAAGCTTGGCGTCCATTGTGGTGGCAATGGACTTGTGAATATGTGTTGAAGAGTGGCTCATCCATAATGGAGTATAGGGGAGCAATCTACTAGTCTTCATCAAGCAGGCACAATCGAGAAAGGTGGTCCATCTTGAGGAGGACAACATTGTCAAGTGGACTATGCGCAAGGCAAAGGTTTGTCCTTGATATTTTTTATATTTTACCGGTCTCAGTGTGTTAGTTAGGAGACTGTGTTATAGGATAGATTGATATAATATCAAGGGGGTGTCTCAATTGAGTAGCTTGATCGTATCGTTCGTTGAGATCTAAAACCATTGCATTCTTGGCATCATCAACTTCTTGGTTGTCTTTTCTCTATGTGGGTTCTTGAGCTTATGGTCATCTTCATGACAAGCTCGAGTTCATCGAAAACGGAGTTCTTGTGCATCTTCTATGATGTTTTCGATGTTGGAGTTTTTTCTGGTTCTTCATTCATAGAGGTTTCACATCACTATATCATTTGCATTTGCATAACTGCATGTTTTTAAGATATTCAAAGGATTTGTCCATAGGCACTTCGTGAAGTCCATTTATTGGTTTCAAGTAGTTTATATGATGACGAAGGTGGTATTCAAGGTTTTATCCAAAGATTGGTCATAAAGACACAAGGTTGATCAAGACTAAGTCAAAGAGTGAATCAAGTTGATCAACTAACAAATCATACAATATGTACCGAGAGAGATCAAGTGATCTCATGGTACGGTAAGCATTGTCCATTACACTTTGTGTACTAACCCATGGTCTACGTGAAAGTTCTATGTGGGGTTAGGTATATTTCCACGGGCTTGCGTCAAAAGAAAGATCTAATATGACCCATGGAGGATGACATCAAGTGGTGATCATCATCAAGATTGTGGTGTGCAAGTTCAAGTGAAGCATCATGAAGAGATCATGCTTGAACCTTGGCGTCCATTGTGGTGGCAATGGACTTGTGATGATCTGTTGAAGAGTGGCTCATCCATAATGGAGTATGGGGGAGCAATCTACCAGTCTTCATCAAGTAGGCACAAACGAGAAAGGTGGTCCATCTTGAGGAGGACAACATTGTCAAGTGGACTATGCGCAAGGCAAAGGTTTGTCCTTGATATGTTTTATATTTTACCGATCTGAGTGTGTTAGTTAGGAGACAGTGTTATAGGATAGACTGGTGTAATATCAAGGGGGTCTCTCAAGTGCGTAGCTTGATCGTGTCATTCGTTGAGATCTCAAACCATTGCATTCTTGGCATCATCAACTTCTTGGCTGTCTTTTCTCTATGTGGGTTCTTGAGCTTATGGTCATCATCATGACAAGCTCGAGTTCATAGAAAACGGAGTTCATATGCATCTTCTATGATGTTTTCAATGTTGGAGTTTTTGCTGGTTCTTCATTCATAGAGGTTTCACATAACTATATCATTGGCATTTGCATAACCGCATGTTTTTAAGATATTCAAAGGTTTTGTCCATAAGCACTTCTTGAAGTCCATTTGTTGATTTCAAGGAGTTTATATGATGACCAAGGTGGTATTCAAGGTTTTATCCAAAGATTGGTCATAAAGACACAAGTCGATCAAGACTAAGTCAAAGAGTGAATCAACATGATCAACTAACAAATCATACAATATGTACGGAGAGAGATCAAGTGATCTCATGGTATGGTAAGGATTGTCCATTACACTTTGTGTACTAACCCATGGTCTACGTGAGAGTTCTATGTGGGGTTAGGTATATTTCCATGGGCTTGCGTCAAAAGGAAGATCTAATATGACCCGCGGAGGATGACGTCAAGTGGTGATCATCATCAAGATTGCGGTGTGCAAGTTCAAGTGAAGCATCATGAAGAGATCATGCTTGAAGCTTGGCATCCATTGTGGTGGCAATGGACTTGTGAAGATGTGTTGAAGAGTGGCTCATTCATAATGGAGTATAGGGGAGCAATCTACTAGTCTTCATCAAGCAGGCACAATCGAGAAAGGTGGTCCATCTTGAGGAGGACAACATTGTCAAGTGGACTATGCGCAAGGCAAATGTTTGTCCTTGATATGTTTTATATTTTACCGGTCTGAGTGTGTTAGTTAGGAGACTGTGTTATAGGATAGATTGACGTAATATCGAGGGGGTCTCTCAAGTGAGTAGCTTGATTGCATCGTTCATTGAGATCTCAAACCATTGCATTCTTGGCATCATCAACTTCTTGGTTGTCTTTTCTCTATGTGGGTTCTTGAGCTTATGGTCATCTTCATGACACTCTCGAGTTCATCGAAAACGGAGTTCATGTGCATGTTCTATGATGTTTTCGATGTTAGAGTTTTTGCTGGTTCTTCATTCATAGAGGTTTCACATCACTATATCATTAGCATTTGCATAACTGCATGTTTTTAAGATATTCAAAGGATTTGTCCATAGGCACTTCTTGAAGTCCATTTGTTGGTTTCTAGGAGTTTATATGATGAGCAAGGTGGTATTCAAGGTTTTATCCAAAGATTGGTCATAAAGACACAAGGTTGATCAAGACTAAGTCAAAGAGTGAATCAAGTTGATCAACTAACAAATCATACAATATGTACCGAGAAAGATCAAGTGATCTCATGGTATGGTAAGCATTGTCCATTACACTTTGTGCACTAACCCATGGTCTACGTGAGAGTTCTATGTGGGGTTAGGTATATTTGCATGGGCTTGCGTCAAAAGGAAGATCTAATATGACCCGTGGAGGATGACATCAAGTGGTGATCATCATCAATATTGCGGTGTGCAAGTTCAAGTGAAGCATCATGAAGAGATCATGCTTGAAGCTTGGCGTCCATTGTGGTGGCAATGGACTTGTGAAGATGTGTTGAAGAGAGGCTCATCCATAATGGAGTATGGGGGAGCAATCTACTAGTCTTCATCAAGCACACAGAATCGAGAAAGGTGGTCCATCTTGAGGAGGACAACATTGTCAAGTGGACGATGCGCAAGGCAAAGGTTTGTCCTTGATATGTTTTATATTTTACCGGTCTCAGTGTGTTAGTTAGGAGACTATGTTATAGGATAGATTGATGTAATATCAAGGGGGGCTATCAAGTGAGTAGCTTGATCGTATCGTTCGTTGAGATCTCAAACCATTGCATTCTTGGCATCATCAACTTCTTGGTTGTCTTTTCTGTATGTGGGTTCTTGAGCTTATGGTCATCTTCATGACTAGCTCGAGTTCATCGAAAACGGAGTTCATGTGCATCTTCTATGATGTTTTCGTTGTTGGAGTTTTTGCTGCTTCTTCATTCATAGAGGTTTCGCATCACTATATCATTGGCATTTTCATAACTGCATGTTCTTAAGATATTCAAAGGATTTGTCCATAGGCACTTCTTGAAGTCCATTTGTTGGTTTCAAGGAGTTTATATGATGACCAAGGTGGTATTCAAGGTTTTATATAAAGATTGGTCATAAAGACACAAGGTTGATCAAGACTAAGTCAAAGAGTGAATCAAGTTAATCAACTAACAAATCATACAATATGTACCGAGAGAGATTAAGTTACCTCATGGTATGGTAAGCATTGTCCATTACACTTTGTGTACTAACCCATGGTCTACGTGAGAGTTCTATGTGGCGTTAGGTATATTTCCATGGGCTTGCGTCAAAAGGAAGATCTAATATGACCCGTGGAGGATGACATCAAGTGGTGATCATCATCAAGATTGCGGCGTGCAAGTTCAAGTGAACCATCATGAAGAGATCATGCTTGAAGCTTGGAGTCCATTGTGGTGGCAATGGACTTGTGAATATGTGTTGAAGAGTGGATCATCCATAATGGAGTATGGGGAAGCAATCTACTAATCTTCATCAAGAAGGCATAATCGAGAAAGGTGGTCCATCTTGAGGAGGACAACATTGTCAAGTGGACTATGCGCAAGGCAAAGGTTTGTCCTTGATATGTTTTATATTTTACCGGTCTTAGTGTGTTAGTTAGGAGACTGTGTTATAGGATAGATTGATGTAATATCAAGGGGGGATCTAAAGTGAGTAGCTTGATCGTATCGTTCATTGAGATCTCAAACCATTGCATTCTTGGCATCATCAACTTCTTGGTTGTCTTTTCTCTATGTGGGTTCTTGAGCTGATGGTCATCTTCATGACAAGCTCGAGTTCATCAAAAACGGAGTTCATGTGCATCTTCTATGATGTTTTCGATGTTGGAGATTTTGCTCGTTCTTCATTCATAGAGGTTTCACATCACTATATCATTGGCATTTGCATAACTGCATGTTCTTAAGATATTCAAAGGATTTGTCCATAAGCACTTCTTGAAGTCCAGTTGTTTGTTTCAAGGAGTTTATATGATTACGAAGGTGGTATTCAAGGTTTTATCCAAAGATTGGTCATAAAGACAGAAGGTTGATCAAGACTAAGTCAAAGAGTGAATCGAGTTGGTCAACTAACAAATCATACAATATGTACCGAGAGAGATCAAGTGATCTCATGGTATGGTAAGCATTGTCCATTACACTTTGTGTACTAACCCATGGTCTACGTAAGAGTCTTATGTGGGGTTAGGTATATTTCCATGGGCTTGCGTCAAAAGTAAGATCTAATATGACCCGTGTAGGATGACATCAAGTGGTGATCATCATCAAGATTGCGGTGTGCAAGTTCAAGTGAAGCATCATGAAGAGATCATGCTTGAAGCTTGGAGTCCATTGTGGTGGCAATGGACTTGTGAAGATGTCTTGAAGAGTGGCTCATCCATAATGGAGTATGGGGTAGCAATCTACTAGTCTTCATCAAGCAGGCACAATCGAGAAAGGTGGTCCATCTTGAGGAGGACAACATTGTCAAGTGGACTACGCGCAAGGGAAAGGTTTGTCCTTGATATGTTTTAGATTTTACCAGTCTCAGTGTGTTAGTTAGGAGACTGTGTTATAGGATAGATTGATGTAATATAAAGTGAGTAGCTTGATCATATCGTTCGTTGAGATCTCAAACCATTGCATTCTTGGCATCATCAACTTCTTGGTTGTCTTTTATCTAGGTGGGTTCTTGAGCTTATGGTCATCTTCATGAAAAGCTCGAGTTCATCGAAAACGGAGTTCATGTGCATCTTCTATGATGTTTTCGATGTTGGAGTTTTTGCTGGTTCTTCATTCATAAAGGTTTCACATGACTATATCATTGGCATTTGCATAACTGCATGTTCTTAAGATAACTACTCGTTGTTTGGATAGTACTTGTCGTGTGCTATCCAACAAGCTTGAGTTTGCTCAATTTGGAGCTCGTATGCAAAAGTTATGGCACTTTCAGTGCTACGGAAGGTTTTCTCTCTCAAGGGAAGTACCACTAGGGCAAAGCAGTAGTACCGCTCTAGCGGTACTGCCGCCCTCCCCTTCCGACCCCACTTTCACTTAGTTTTTCTCTATGGCATCTTCGGTGCCTTTTCCCATTTTAAGCGGAAGTGCCGCTGGGGGGAGGGTGTGATTAGTACTACCGCTCTCGCGGTACTACCACCCTCCCCTTCCGGCCTGTGTTCCGCTTAGTTTTTCTCCCTGGTGTCTTCGGTGATTTTGATTGTTTTGAGCCGAAGTACCGTCGAGGGCGAAATGGTAGTACCGCTCCAGCGGTAGTACCACTCAACCAAGCAGTAGTACCACTTGTGCAAGACCAGTGCACATAATGGTTGGATTTGGGGAGCACTATAAAAGGGGTCTTCTTCCTCATTGCTCCCCAACCTTTTTGAGCTCGTATTCTTCCCCCATTGTTGACCTTGTTCGAGCTTGCTAACTCTCAATCCCTCTAATGATTCTTGCTAGTTCTTGAAGGAAAAGAGAGAGGAGATCTAGATCCACATTTCCAACAATCACTTTATCCTCTATGTGAGGGGAACCCCTTGGATTTAGATCTTGGAGTTCTTTGTGAGCTCCTTGCTCTTCCTCTCATATTCCTACATAGCCTTTGTTATTGTGGACGGTTTGAGTGTGAGGTACTTGACCACTTCGTGTGTTCTTGCCATTCTATTAGTTGCATCGGTTTGAGTTCTCCACGGTGATACGTGGAAGTGAAGTTTGAGAAGCTTATTACTCTTGGGTGCTTGGTACCCTAGAGCTTGTTCTTCTTGGGTGCTTTGGTATCCTAGAAGTTTGTGTTGGGGAACGTTGCATGGGAAACAAGAAAATTCCGACGCACACGCAATACCTATCCATGGTGATGATCATTTATGAGAGGGGTACCCTTGTAGATCGCTAAGCGGAAGCGTATATAACGCGGATGATGTAGTGGAACATCTTCGCGATCCAAATCGCAGCCCGTCCCACAGTCTCATCACGATCCGTCCCACGATCTCATCACGATCCTTCCCGATCTAGCGCCAAACGGACGCCACCTCCGCGTTCAGCACACGTACGGCTCGATGATGTATCCTCCTTCTTGATCCAGCAAGAGAGGAAGGAGAAGTAGATGGGATCTCAACCAGCACGATGGCATGGTGGAGATGATGGTGGAGCAGTGCCAGCAGGGCTTCGCCAAGCGCTGCCAGAACCGATCGGTAGGGCTGGAGGGACCCTTCCGGACTCCTCCAAAACCCTCTGGAACCTTTTGGAACCTTCCAGAAGCTTCCCGGTACAATACCGATTAGACCCAAAACTTTTCCAGCAGCCAAAATAGGACTTCCCATATACAAATCTTTACCTCCGGACCATTCCGGAGCTCCTCGTGACAACGGTATCTCATTTGGGACTCCGAACAACATCCGGTCACCAACATACATATCCCAACACTACTCTAGCGTCACCGAACGTTAAGTGTGCAGACCATGCGGGTTTGAGAACTAAGCAGACATGACCGAGACACGTCTATGGTCAATAACCAATAGCGGGACCTGGATGCCCACATTGGTCCCTACATATTCTACGAAGATCTTTATTGGTCGAACCACGATGTCAACGATTCAATCAATCCCGTATGCAGTTTCCTTTGTCCATCGGTATGTTACTTTCTCGAGATTCGATCGTCGGTATCTCCATACCTAGTTCAATCTCGTTACCGGCAAGTCTCTTTAATCGCTCCATAATACAAGATCACGTGACTGATAACCCACAAGTGTAGGGGATCGCAACAATTTTTGAGGGTAGAGTATTCAACCCAAATTTATTGATTAGCAACAAGGGGAAGCGAAAGAATATTCTCAAGTATTAGCAATTGAGTTTGTCAGATTCAACCACACCTGAAAGATTAGTGTCTCCAAGCAAAGTATCAGTAGCAAAGTAGTATGATAGCAACGGTGCTAGAAACGATCTGTTGACGGCAGACTATTCCTAACTGTTGTATCAATGGCGCCAGTAGGTTGCACGTGGACGGGGAACTATTCTTCCCCGCCAAAGTGACGAAAAAGGATCTTGCAAGAAGTAACAGCGAAGTGGCAAGGAACAGCAGTAGCAGCAGTAGCAGCAAAGCGGCCCAATCCCTTTTGTAGCAAGGGACAAGCCTGGACAAAGTAACATAGCAAGGACCAGTAGTAAAAGACTCGTAGGCAGTGGATCGGTGATGGATGAGTAGGACGGATGTGATTCATCATGTAACAGCTATAACACAGAGAGACAAGTACCTAGCTCATTTTCGTCAATCTAATGTAGGCATGTATTCCGTATGTAGTCATACGTGTTTAGGGAAAAGAACTTGCATGACATCTATTGTCCATCCCTCCCGTGGCAGCGGAGTCCTAATGGAAACTACGGGATCTTAAGGTTCTCCTTTTAATAAAGAACCGGACCAACGCATTAACACGCGGTGAATAGATGAACTCCTCATACTATGGTCATCTCCGGGAGTGGTTCCGGCTATTGTCACTCTGGGGTTGCCGGGTCATAACACATAGTAGGTGACTACAACTTGCAAGATAGTATCTAAAACACACATATATTGGCGACAACATAATAGGTTCAGATCTGAAATCATGGCACTCGGGCCCTAGTGACAAGCATTAAGAATGGCAAAGTAGTAGCAACATCAATCTAGAACATAGTGGATACTAGGGATCAATCCCCATCAAAACTAACTCGATTACATGATAGATCTCATCCAACTCATCACCGTCCAGCAAGTCTATGATGAGATTACTCACGAACGATGAAGAGCATCATGGAATTGTCGATGGAGGAAGGTTGATGATGACGATGGCGACGATTTCCCCTCTCCGGAGCCCAAAACGGATTCCAGATCTGCCCTCCAGATGAAGAACAGGTGGTGGCGGCGCCTCCGTATCGTAAAACGTGATGAAATCTTCTCTCTGGTTTTTTCCGGGCGAGATAGAAGATATAGAGCTGAGTTTGGGAGGGGGGGTGGTGCCATGTGGGCTCCACAAGCCCTCACGGCACGGCCTAGGGGGGTGGCCGCGGCCTCTGGGCTTGTGGCCCACTAGCACGCCCCCTCCGGTGGATCTTTGCGCAAGTATTTTTCTTTTATTCGTAAATTTTCAGGACATTCCGAGAACTTTTATTTCTGCACAAAAACAACAACATGGCAATTCTGCTGAAAACAACGTTATTCCGGGTTAGTTCCATTCAAATCATGCAAATTAGAGTCCAAAACAAGGGCACAAGAGTTCGGAAAAGTATATACGACGGAGACGTATCAACTCCTCCAAGCTTAAAGCCTTGCTTGTCCTCAAGCAATTCAGTTGACAAACTCAAGAGACAAAGAAAAACTTTGACGAACTTTGTTTGATCTTTTTGTTGCAACTATGTCTAACTCATATCCAGAGTTTCAGCAAGATCACAAGCAAACCACATAAGCAAACGACATTTAGATCTCACCGTAAACTCATATCAATGGCATAATCAACTAGCGAGCAAATAATAATAAGTCTCAAACGTCAACACTTCAATCAAAACAACATGAAGCAGTATGAATAGATGGTATCTCGCTAGCTGTTTCTGAGACCGCAAAACATAAATGCAGAGCACCTTCAAAGACTAAGGGCTAACTAAACATTGTAATTCAAGGCAATGAGGATCCAGTCATAGTCATACTCAACATAGTTAAAAGAAAAGCATAATAATGAGAGAGGTACTCTCTAATTGGTGCTTTTGTAAGAGGAGGATGACTCAACATGAACATAAATAGACAGGCCCTTCGCAGAGGGAAGCATTGATTTGTAGAGGTGCCAGAGCTCAAGCTTTGAAAACAGAGATAATAATTTTGGGTGGCATGCTTTCATTGTCAACGCAATGACTAAGAGTTCTCAACATCTTCCACGCTACACATGCTATAGGCGGTTCCCAAACAGAAAAGTAAAGTTTTGACTCCCCCACCACCAATCAATCACACTCCACGGCTAGCCGAATCCTCGGGTACCGTCCATACCAACATCAATCCTGGGGGAGTTTTGTTTGCAATTATCTTTTCGATTTGAGCATGGAACTGGGAATTCCAATTACCGACCCCTTTCTCGTGAATGATAGTGAATAAACACATCGAGGATAACACGCCTAGCATGTAAGATACCAATAGCCCCCTCTCACCACATGAGCGGTTCGGACATGCAAAACAGATTATTTCTTGAAGGTTTAGAGAGTGGCACATGCAAATTTACTTGGAACGGCAGGTAGATACCGCACATAGGTAGGTATGGTGGACTCATATGGAGCAACTTTGGGTTTATGGAATTGGATGCACAAGCAGTATTCCCGCTTAGTACAAGTGAAGGCTAGCAAAAGACTGGGAAGCGACCAACTAGAGAGCGACAACAATCATCAAAATGCATTGAGAATAACTACCATTGAGTGCAAGAATGAGTAGGACATAAATCACCATGAACATGAACATCATAGAGACTATGTTGATTTTGTTTCAACTACATGCATGAACATGCGCCAAGTCAAGCCACTTGAAATCATTCAAAGGAGGATACCATCCTATCATTCTACATCATAGTCATCTCAACATTCATGCTCGCAACCAAGACAAACCATTATAAGCTCCTAGCTAAGTAAGCATGTCATAAGCAACTGTGATCTCTAAGTTGTCATTGCAAACATGTTTCTCTCACAAAAAAGCTGAACTAGGAATAGTGAGCTAGTCATATTTACAAAAACAAAATAGATCGAGTTCATACCAGCTTTTCCAGGCTCAGTCACTTCATCATATATCGTCATTATTGCCTTTCACTTGGACGACCGAACGATGTGAACAATAATAAGAGTTTTCGTGCATTGGACTACGCTGGAATCTGCAGGCAAACACAAAGGAGAAGACAAAGTAATATGGCTCTTTGAAAGCTAAACAAGTATGCATGCAAGAGCCACTAAACATTGTAACCAATATCTTTTACCTTGACCCAAAGAAAAAGAAAACTATCTACACGGGAAAGCTCCCAAAAATCAAAAGAAGAAAAAGAAAATCTTTTTGGGTTTTTCTCAAACTAGACAGAGACACGAAAAGAAAACGAGAAAAAGAAAATAAAGTAGCATGGATGATACAGTGGCAAAGTGTGAACACCAGCTAACAAAGTGAAAGCTTAAGCAAGAATGTAAAGTCGGTGAGAACACGTACTCCTCCAACCTTAGGCTTTTGGCCTAACTTGGTCTACTCCCAAGGATGGTCCTCGCGAAACCTAAAATCATAATGGGGGTTATACGGGAGCACTGCATCCACTGCCTGAATAGCTGCCTCACAGAGACGAGCAACCTTTGCCTCCCTCTCATACTCCTCTGGCTCTCCTCTGGTTATGTAATATCTCCGTTTTACCTGAAAGTCAAAGAAGGCAGGAGCAGGAAGGGTAATATGGAAAACACGCTGCCAGTTAAATATCAAACGGTATAGGAGGGATTCGTCACCCCTGTCAAGGAACTGGTAGCGTGTCAAAGTGACGCGGTCAAGGAAAGTTGTATGGAGCGGGGGATCTCCTTTGCGGATGGGTACTCCAAGAAAGTTTGCTATGCGAGTGGCATAGATCCCACCAAAGAAATCCCCTTCATTAGCATTCTTATTCAGCCTCCTTGCTATTATAGCTCCCATGTTGAAGATTTTGTCACCCGTCACTGAGCTCTTAAGGATACTAAGGTCGGGTGTGCAGAGGTGACAATTCTCAATCTTGCCATTAATGCATCTGCCTATAAAGAGGGCAAAGTAATGCAAGGCATCAATCTTGCCATTAATGCATCTGCCTATAAAGAGGGCAAAGTAATGCAAGGCAGGAAAATGAATACTCCCCATGGTAGCTTGTGTAATGTCTCTAGTTTCTCCAACAGTAATACCAGAGCAAAAATCTCTAACCAAAGATTTAGGAGGATCATTGAGGCTACCCCAAATAGGTATTTTGCAAATTCTATTGAAATCCTCTAAATCCATGGTATATGATTTATCATAGAGATCAAACAGTACCGATGTCTCACGGCCAGCTAAAAATTTGAATCTACGAATAAAAGAGGCAGTGAGAGCAACATACTGTTCACATTTATCAGAGATGAATTCTTCGAGTCCAACGTTGCGAACAAGTGCATCAAACTCATCTTTGAAACCTGCCTCAATCATAAATTCATCAGAAGGCTATTCACATGGTTGTACCTGCGTGTCCCTTGGTTGGTAAGGATCAGGCTCCCGAATCGCAAGACGGGGACCTCTCTTGCTTGAGGAACCACCATGAAAGTTTCTCCTGAACATCTTCGTTTCTGAAATTTTCAGTGACCCAAAGGAAGGGTGAACAAGGTTAAACTAAACTAGTAGCAACTACTCCCACAAGTGCCTAGAGGCCATATTATGCATCAAAACTACTTGGGACCAGCTAGAATTAGCATGCAAAGCTCAAGAACATGGTCACCAAGGCAACAAAAATATGCGGAGTATAAGGCACTAGAGCAAAAACTAATTGGACCAATGGAGGAGTCACTTACCAAGGAGTAATCTCCCCAAAACAGTTTAGAGAATGGTGATTTGAGCAAAGAGATCAAAAATCCCAGCAAGAGGAGCAAGAACACGGGTTGAGCTGCGAAACGATTTTTTCTGGAGGTAGGAGAACCAGATGAGAGCAAGAATGGGTGGAGGGGGTGCACGTGGGCCCCACAAGCCTGGTTGGCATGACCGGGGGGTGCCCGCGCCCCTAGGGCTTGTGGCCCACTGGTGTGGCCCCGAGACAAGCTCTTTGTCTCATAATTTTTCAAAAATTCCAGAAAAAATCATACTTGATTTTGAGGACGTTTGGAGAACTTTTATTTTCGGGGTACTTTTCTACCGGACGCAAAAACAGAAAATAGGGAAAACTAAACTAAACCTATCATTTTTCTTCTAAGCAACCTAAAGTGAAAGCTTGGAAGAGAGGTTTGTGACTCCTTGATTCATCCATCTCATGGTCATTGAAACAAATCCGTCAGTGAGGTTGATCAAGTCTCTTTGACAAACCTTTTCGAATCGCAAAAGAGAACGGAGAATTTTCGAATAGTCACTAAGTCACCTCAATAGGGATGTGTATCTCCCCAACAAGCAAATCATACTTCATCTTGACACGAGGAATAGGGCATTCAAAGGTCCCAACAAGAATCGATGAAGTTTTTTCGATAGCATTGATGCAATGTACTCGATATTGTTTCTTCATAAAGTGCACCGTATGCTCATTACCTTTGACATGGAAAGTGACATTGACTTTGTTGCAATCTATAACAGCCCCTGCGGTGTTTAAAAGGGGTCTTCCGAGGATGACCGCCATGGCATCGTCCTAAGGAATATCCAAGATAACAAAGTCTCCTAAAATAGTGACATTAGCAACCACAACAGGCACATCCTCGCAAATGCCGATAGGGAAAGCAGTTGATTTGTCGGCCATTTGCAGAGAGATTTCAGTGGGTGTCAACTTATCCAGTTCAAGTCTACAATAAAGAGAGAGAGGCATAACACTAACACCGGCTCCAAGGTCGCATAACACAGTTCTAACATAGTTTCCTTTAATGGAGCAAGGTATAGTGGGCACACCGGGATCACCTAGTTTCTTAGGAGTTCCACCCTAGAAGGTATAATTAGCAAGCATGGTGGAAATCTCAACCTCAGGTATCCTCCTCTTATTAGTCACAATATCTTTCATGTACTTAGCATACGGAGACATGTTGAGCATATCTGTCAAACGCATTTGTAGAAAGACATGTCTGATCATTTCAACAAATCGCTCAAAATCCTCATCATCCTTTTTCTTGGATGGTTTGGGAGGAAAGGGCATAGGTTTCTGAACCCATGGTTCCCTTTCTTTACCATGCTTCCTAGCAGAGAAGTCATTCTTATCGTATCTCTTATTCTTAGGCTGTGGGTTATAAAGATCAGGTTCAATCTCCACATCCTTTTCATTGCTAGGTTGAGCATCTTCATGAACATCACTATTGATATTATCATTAGGCTCACGTTCATCACCAGATTGTGTTTCAGCATCAGAGACGGAGACATCGTTTGGACTCTCAGGTGTAGCAGCAACAAGGTTACTAGCGTGCAGGTTCCTATCATCTTTCTTCTTCTTTCTAGGATGACTAAGTGCATCAGTGCTAACTCCTTGAGAATCTTGTTCAATTCTCTTCGGATGACCCTCAGGATACAAAGGTTCCTGGTTCATTCTACCGCCTCTAGTGACGACTCTGATAGAATTGTCATTCAACTCATTGATCAAGTCATTTTGAGCTTTAAGTACTTGTTCTACCTGAGTAGTAACCATAGAGGCATGTTTACTCAGAAGCTTAAGATCATTGACATTTCTGTCCACACAAGCACTTAAATTACTAAGCATACGAGCATTATGTTCCAATTGTCTGCTAACATAATCATTCAAACTCTGTTGTTTGGCGACAAAGTTATCAAATTCATCCATGCATAGGCTAGCAGGTTTATCAAAAGGAATATCACTCTCATCAAACCTACGCAGAGAATTTACTTCTACTACCTATATCGGGTTATCGAGACCATGGATCTCTTTGATAGGTGGTAGATTTTTGACATCTTCAGATTTAATGCCTTTCTCTCGCATAGATTTCTTAGCTTCTTGCATATCTTCGGGAGTGAGGAATAGAATACGTCTTTTCTTCGGAGTTGGCTTAGGAGGTGGTTCGGGAATAGTCCAAGCATTCTCATTGCACAAGATGTTATTCAGTAGAATCTCAGCTTGTTCTACAGTTTGTTCCCTAAAAACACAACCAGCACAACTATCTAGGTGATCTTTGGAAGCATCGGTAAGTCCATTATAGAAGATATCAAGTATTTCATTCTTCTCAAGAGGGTGATCAAGCAAAGGATTCAGTAGCTGGATGAGCCTCCCCCAAGCTTGTGGGAGACTCTCTTCCTCAACTTGAGCAAAGTTGTATATTTCCTGCAAGGCAGCTTGCTTCTTATGGACAGGGAAATATTTTTCAGAGAAGTAGTAGACCATGTCCTGGGGGCTACGCACACAACCAGGAGCAAGATAAGTGAACCAAGTCTTAGCATCATCCTTTAGCAAGAAAGGAAACAACTTGAGCATGTAGTAGTGGCGGATCTTTTCCTCACTAGTGAATAGGGTGGCTATATCGTGCAGTTTGGTAAGATGGGCTACAACCGTTTCAGACTCATAACCGTTAAAAGGATCAGATTCGACCAGAGTGATTAACTCACGGTCGACAGAGAATTCATAATCCTTATCGGTCACAAAGATAGGCGAAGTAGCAAACTTCTGGTTGTATTTCATCCTATCATTTAGAGATTTTTCTTTCCACTTGCGCAGTAGTTTCTCAACATCATAGCTATCCTTACACGCAAGAAAATCCTCAGCTATCTCTCCCTCCATAACATAACGCGTATCAGGCATAACATGCAATTCAGGCATAGTAGCAGGTTCTACTTCAATAGTATCAGCAATTTCAGAAGTATCATCACATCTAGCAGCAACTCTAGCAATTTGTGCATCAAGGGCACCTAGTGGCAAAGCAGTATCAGGCATAGCACCATCAGGCATAGTATCAAGCATAGCATCATCAGGCATAGTATCAAGCATAGCATCATCAGGCATAGTATCAAGCATAGCATCATCAGGCATAGTATCAAGCATAGCATCATCAGGAATGGTATCAAGCATAGCATCATCATCAGCATCATGGGCAGCAGAAGTAGCATCATCAAGCACAGGCGACATATCAAGATTTCTAGCTGGAGGCAAAGTCGCAAACTTACTCATAACTGAAGGTGAATCAAGTGCAGAGCTAGATGGCAGTTCCTTACCTCTCCTCATAGTGGAAGGCAAGATTTTAGTTCTTGGATCTTTCGGATTCCTCATAGTGACCAGCAGACGAAAATCTAAAGTGACTCAGAGAATATAGTTGTGCTTCCCCGGCAACGGCGCCAGAAAAAGGTCTTGATAACCCACAAGTTTAGGGGATCGCAACAGTTTCCGAGGGTAGAGTATTCAACCCAAATTTATTGATTCGCCACAAGGGGAAGTGAAAGAATATTCTCAAGTATTAGTAGCTGAGTTTGTCAGATTCAACCACACCTGAAAGATTAGTGTCTGCAAGCAAAGTTTCAGTAGCAAAGTAGTATGATAGCAACGGTGCCAGGAACGATCTATTGACAGCAGACTATTCCTAACTGTTGTATCAATGGCGCCAGTAGGTTGCACGTGGACGGGGAACTATTCTTCCCAGCCAACGGTGACGAAAAAGGAACTTGCAACAAGTAACAGCGAAGTGGCAAGGAACAGCAGTAGCTGCAGCAGAGTAACAACAGTAGCAACAGTAGTAGCAGCAAAGTGACCCAATCCCTTTTGTAGCAAGGGACAAGCCTGGACAAAGTAACGTAGCAAGGACCAGTAGTAAAAGACTCGTAGGCAGTGGATCGGTGATGGATGAGTATGATGGATGTGTTTCATCATCTAACAGCTATAACACAGAGAGATAAGTAGCTAGCTCCCGTTCGTCAATCTAATGTAGGCATGTATTCCATATGTAGTCATATGTGCTTAGGGAAAAGAACTTGCATGACATCTACTGTCCATCCCTCCCGTGGCAGCAGGGTCCTAATGGAAACTACGGGATATTAATGTTCTCCTTTTAATAAAGAACCGGACCAACGCATTAACACGCGGTGAATACATGAACTCCTCATACTATGGTCATCTCCGGGAGTGGTTCCGGCTATTGTCATTCCGGGGTTGCCGGGTCATAACACATAGTAGGTGACTACAACTTGCAAGATAGGATCTAAAACACACATATATTGGCGACAACATAATAGGTTCAGATCTGAAATCATGGCACTCGGGCCCTAGTGACAAGCATTAAGCATGGCAAAGTAGTAGCAACATCAATCTAGAACATAGTGGATACTAGGGATCAATCCCCGTCAAAACTAACCCGATTACATGATAGATCTTATCCAACTCATCACCGTCGAGCAAGCCTACGATGAGATTACTCACGAACGATGAAGAGCATCATGGAATTGTCGATGGAGGAAGGTTGATGATGACGATGGCGACGATCTCCCGTCTCCGGAGCCCAAAACGGACTCCAGATCTGCCCTCCAGATGAAGAACAGGGGGTGGAGGCGCCTCCGTATCGTAAAACGCGATGAAACCTTCTCTCAGATTTTTTTCGGGCGAGACGGAAGATATAAAGCTGAGTTTGGGGGCGGTGGTGCCACGTGGGCTCCACAAGCCCTCACGGCGCGGCCTAGGGGGGTGGCTGCGGCCTATGGGCTTGTGGCCCACTGGCATGCCCCCTCCGGTGGATCTTTGCGCAGGTACTTTTCTTTTATTCCAGAAAAATTCTCCGTAAATTTTCAGGACATTCCGAGAACTTTTATTTCTGCACAAAAACAACACCATGGCAATTCTGCCGAAAACAACGTTAGTCCGGGTTAGTTCCATTTAAGTCATGCAAATTAGAGTCCAAAACAAGGGCAAAAGAGTTCAGAAAAGTAGATATGACGGTGACTAACTCCTTAGTCACATTACTTGCAAGGCTTATTGTGATGTTGTATTACCGGGTGGGCCTCGAGATACCTCTCCGTCACACAGAGTGACAAATCCCAGTCTTGATCCATGCCAACCCAACAAACACCTTCGTATATACCTGTAGAGTACCTTTATAGTCACCCAATTACGTTGTGAGGTGTGATACACACAAGGTATTCCTCCGGTGTCCAGGAGTTGCATGATCTCATGGTCATAGGATCGAATACATTGACATGCACAAAATGGTAGCAATAAACTGACACGATCATATGCTACGTTCATAGTTTGAGTCTTTTCCATCACATCATTCTCCTAATGATGTGATCCCGTTATCAGGTGACAACAGTTGTCTATGGCCAGGAAACCTTGACCATCTTTGATCAGCGAGCTAGTCAACTAGAGGCTCACTAGGGACTGTGTGTTGTCTATGTATCCACACATGTATTTGAGTTTCCAATCAATACAATTCTAACATGGATAATAAACGATTATCATGAACAAGGAAACATAATAATAACCAATTTATTATTGCCTCTAGGGCATATTTCCAACAATCTCGCACTTGCACTAGAGTCAATAATCTAGTTCACATCATTATGTGATTGTAATGAATCTAACACCCATACAGTTTTGGGCTTTGATCATGTCTTTGTTGTGAGAGAGGTTTTCAGTCAATGGGTATGAACCTTTCAGATCCGTGCGTGCTTTACAAATCTCTATGTCATCCATTAGATGCTGCTATCACGTGCCATTTGGAACTATTCCAAATGATTGCTCCACTGTATGAATCCGGTTTACTACTTATAGTTATCCGGATTAGTGTCAAAGCTTGCATCGACGTAACCCTTTACGACGAACTCTTTTATCACCTCCATAATCGAGATTTTTTTTCTTAGTCCACTAGTTACTAAGGATAACTTTGACCGTTGTCCAGTGATCCATTCCTGGATCACTCTAGTACCCCTTGACAAACTCTTGGTAAGGCACGCATGAGGTGCGGTACACAACATGCCATAGTATAGAGTCTACGGCTAATGCAAATTTCTATGGCATACTTAGTTGTCAGATTACAAATTGATTGTCGAGTTACACGTGCCTAGTTGCCATATTAACCGTGCTTACTCACGAGATTATATAGTACCTTCCTTTCAAATGTTTAAGCATGTTTAGTTGCCAGATTACATTACAAGTACTTGTCGATGCAGCTTAATTGCCAGATTAGATGCCAAATCACATGTATTTTGCTGCCAAAAATTTAAAAAACTTAGGTTGTGTGCTTGGTTGATAGGTTAAAACATTTTTCCTATGCTAGATTACAAGTTGCTTAGTAGGATGTACCGGAAAAGAAAACTAGTATATCAGCATGTGTAAAACACAAGTAGGGTGAACTGTAGCCTTGTATACCACAAGATGGAGCGTCGAAACCCGCCGCACGGGATGACTCGGCGTGCGCACATTTTAATATAGATTTTCAAAAATAAATATAATCAGTCAGTTAAGTCCAATTTAAACTCTAACTTAAGAAAAACAACAAGGCAGCCAAACTATGTATTGGCCAACCTGCCCCTATCGGCTCAGTTTCAATGAAGAGAAAACAGGCCAGCAAAAGATAAATAAATTAGTGTGCTAATAATAAAAATTACTAAAAGGCCAAAACGCACACGTCCATCCAGCATTGACGGTTAGCTCTCACCAGATCAATAGAATTGCCTAAATAAATAGATCAATAAAAAACACTACGTATCTTTAATTATGAAATTCAAACTAGGAAAATATTGTTTTTGAATGAACTCCATGTAAACTCAGTTGTAATATTAGAAACTCTTATTGGGAAAATATTGTGGTTTGGTTCCAATAGAAACTCGATAAGAAATACTTAATATAAAAACTATAAAAACTATTAAGAGGCATGTAAAGAATATAACTATAGGTGTACTAAAGGAACTAAGTAATAACAACAGAATCTTAGCAAATTAGTCTTCGTTCAAACTCCACGTAAAATTCATTATAAATGAAATCAAAATAATTTTTTTATAAAAATATATTATTAGATGGATAAATATTACAACTCTATACATATTTGAATTTTTAATTGAAAATAAACAACAAAGGTTTTAGTACGACATATTAACCATTAATTTTTTTTATTGAGGCCTGAGTTTTTTTTAAACTAGGGCTGAGATTTAAAGATGTAAACGTTCAATACAAATATAATATTGTTTTGTACAGGCAATTAAACGTGTCACGTATAAATAGGTCTATTTTTCTGTCAAAGCCAAACACGATTGACATTGACAGTAATTGGACCGGTTTTGGTTAGATAAATGTAAGTATCGTATATATCTTTATTCTGAGGATGTATCATAAATAATTTGAAAGGAGTATGTGGGAGATAGGATGGCTTGCTTAAGAGCATCTCTAGCAGACCCGTATAAGTGGTCAAACCCGTAAATTTTTTGTGTTTTACAGTTTTAGTCGTAAAAAATGTGCAGAACAGAAATCGTAAAAGTGGTTCAACACGTAAAAATTT
This sequence comes from Hordeum vulgare subsp. vulgare, assembly GCF_904849725.1. Classification (NCBI taxonomy): domain Eukaryota; kingdom Viridiplantae; phylum Streptophyta; class Magnoliopsida; order Poales; family Poaceae; genus Hordeum; species Hordeum vulgare. The sequence continues at coordinate 376,763,966 of NC_058524.1, read as the reverse complement.
GAAGGGGCACGATAAAACCATACCTGAAACCCTTGATTTTGAAGGTTCGAAGGCCGATTCTAGGGGGCTGGCGTATACCGGTCAAACCTCGTCGGAGGACACACGCCGCCGCGGAGTTTGCCAGAATCCGCCCTAAACTTGCCGTAATTCATCAATGCATGCCGGAAAAGGCCACTGGACGCCTCAATCGATCGCCGTCGGTTTGAATTGGACGAGCTCGACCTCGTCATGGCCTCCCATGACTTGAGCCTGGCCGTCGGAATCCTCCCAACGCGGCAGGCAAAGGGGCACGACTCGGCTAGCGCGGCTGGCAACAGAGAAAGTCGCTGACGATGGAGGCGACGGGGCCTGGCCGGCTGGTGACAAGGCGTGTCCGGCGAACCTGGACGCGACCGGCGTGGTGATGGGACGCGGCCGACGGGGATGGGGCGCGGACGACGGGGCATGACTGACGGGCGACGGGGCGCGTCTGACGGGGTTGGTCGCGGCCGGCGTGGCCGCCACGGTCGGCTCGAGCAAGGGGCGTCCGCTGGACCGGAGGAAGGAGCTCTTTGCCGCAGTTTTACAGTTTCTTTTACAGTTTCTCTTCGGCCATAGCTAAAACGGATCCTTAAAATGACTCTTTTCCAATTCGTATCTCACTTTTATAGTTTGCGTTTTTACATGGTCTGCCAGAGATGCTCTAAGCACACGTAAATATAACTCTCGAAACTTAATATGAGTTGGACAAGGACAACAGGATATATAGATCATGCATGCGTACCAGTAACAAGGCAAGACCGTGACTACCCCATGCTTTCCACAATTGGCCGACGGTAGTCTGTGATTTAGAATCGTACTAGCTAGGCTACACATCTCTCCCTATCTCGTCCTACTCCGCCTCGGGTGTCGAGGCCGTGCGGAGGGAGGTGGCGCAGATCCAGGACCTCTGCGCGTAGATGGACCGCCTCTGGCGCTCCATCCCCGACAAGGGCCAGCGCGACCTCTAGAAGAGGTGGGTGACGGTGGTCTTCTTCTTCTTCTTGGCAACAAAACTGAATCTGCCAGTTGGTTACAAAAATCCATCGACATTTTAGTTTGCGCCCTTCTTGGTGGATGGTTCGGAGGGGAAGCCCATCAAGAGCAGGTAGCGAGTGAGAAGCACTCGCCGAGCTTAGATGATGTATATGTCAGCCCCGCATCGACAAATTTTAGCTGCACTCTAGCTGATTGGGGATGCCGGTGCCAGAACCACCGCGACCTCTACATGCACGCCCTCAATTGAGAGTTCCTAATAGTAACTCAGCTTCTCATGATGTTACTTCTGCTTTGTATGTCGGCATGTATGATTCTTAGTAGATTTAACCAGGGTCTCAGTGTTTTGATTCCAACACCCATCATATGCAAGCAGTAAATAACTTATTGTAAATTAGCTTTTGCTGATAGGAATTTGCATAACCAGGTTAGCATGCAGAGAGCATAATCTCATTTGTTGCTTCTAACTTATTACTAATTCTTGATCTGTTGATTTATCCATCCACCTTTTGGGAGCAGTGGAAATCCTACAGCCACATATATTAGAGTAATATGTACCATTTTGAACCTTGATTTTGTCCCCATCTTGCACCGAATGGCACTACCTCCCAGATGCGTGTGAGAGGGGGTGTTTTACTTGCACTCCTTGAATGTGTGGTGTTATTATACAGATTAGGTTGGATTGTTTTGTTGCTCTTAAGATGAAATTTTATCTAATTTCCTTTCCTTTATTGTAAGAGTTCACAGTTGCAGCAGTACTAAATAAACTACTAAGTAAACGTATTTTCTTCTTGTGTTAATCTTTCTCTGAAATTGACTATCTTCAATCTGAAGATCTTGTCACTCTGTTCTGTTCTCCGCAGTTCTGTTTTCGAATCCTCTCTCTGTTGCCATAAAATTTCAGTAACACTAATTAGTGATCTTGCCCGGTAATCATGATGATTGAGAAAGAAAATGGTACCCACGTGTATGTAGTGTAATAATATTCAGAAAAATGTATGTTTCTATCTCTTTCATGTCCGTGCTAGCTATTTCTTTGAACGACATTCAGACAATATGTGCAAAAGGATGAGGCCTATACGGACTAGATTTCTCTTTTGTAGGTTAAAAAAGGTCTTATGTGGGATACAAACCAAAGTCTGATTGCGCACACTCTGGTGCTCCAGTTAAAGATGGAAAGCTATAATGTACTATGGTGCTCCAGTTAAAGATGAAAAGTTGTAATGTACTCTGGTGCTCGAGTTAAAGATGAAAAGCTATGATGTATTGAAAAAAATGTGCAAAGTGGAAGTTGATACTAAAGCAAATTGTTCTCTTTTTTATATGAAAACAAATTTCAGTCATAATATGTACCATTCAAGTGAAAATACAAATTAGGACGTGTAAGATTTTTTTTTCCGTTACAACGCTCAGGCTCTTTTGCTACTATCAATAAACATGCGTTCGTGGGATATATGTGTTTCATGCGGGAGTAGATGAGATATGTATCATGCATGTATGTGGACTGGATGTGAATAGATGCGTTGGTCGATCTCTCTCCTACCAACATAGCCACGTTAATTAATTCTTCATGGTATCAACTGCTAGCCGGGATTGTACCATCTAGACTTACATATCCTGTATATGCACGCGTTCGAAAGATATTTTTTTTTTGTGGGGTTACATGCATTTTTTTAATTTTCTATTTTATTTGTAAATTAATATGAGAATGTTTAGATTTCTAAAGTAGCGTTTTAAATGTTTTTATATTAGTTTACAGAGGGAGTATATGGGATGTATTTTTTGCATGTGGGAGATCACTTGATTGTGAAGTAACAACAAATTTCTTACATAGGCGTACAATATGTTGGACTTTTTTTAATTATAATATCCATTTGATTGAAAATCAATGGTTATATAGTGTTTGTATAGAATTCTGAAGATCTAATGGCTAGAATTCACTTAAATTTATACTTTATAGAGTTTCCTTATACTTTTAAAAAGTGCAATTTAATATTTGACGGAGGATAACCCCTGGGTAGGTTCATCGAACATACTCCTCCACGCACCAGCTCGATACGGGGAAGAAGCAGCCTCGCGTGCCGGCTCCTCCTTTGCCGGATGCGTAGTCTGCGTCGTCTAGGGACGCGTTAGCCGCCATCCGGCCTGACGGCCAATCGCCAGCCACACGGTAACCACCTGTCCCATCAACACCCCTGATGGGACATGGGCTCACAATTAAAGGTAAAATGGCGTCAACTTGGGTACCACGGACTGATGTACGGGTGGCTACAATAGAGGCGGCCGTACCGCTGACCGGCGCCGTCTACGACCTGTCGGCCTCGCATAGTGTCGGCACGCCTCCTCCCACTTCATTACGTGTCCTGACGTGGCTACAGTGGAGGCGGTTATACCGCTGACCACGGACGGGATCCGCAAGACGACGGCCAAAATGCGGCCCATGCCGTGCGTGGGGAGCACACACCAATCCCAGCGGCGCACCAGCGGGACCCAACACTCGATGGGACCCGGCAGCCGTCGGGACCCGTAGGCGACAAGACTCCTCGCTCCGGGGGGGGGGGGGCTCTGGCTGGACGGAGAGGCTGCCAGTCGGGTCCCCCCAAGGTACCTTATATCCTTTTTGTATGCCGGGGGTCATCTATAAAACCTCCTGGCCCTCCTCAATGCAGAGGGTCAGCCATTCTTACGCACGAATATACACACAGGAGAGGGAGAACACGAGCCGCCTAGCTCTTTCTTCCTCCACCAACGAATAGCTCAAGGGGCACTTTGTAGATCTCTTGGTTCATCAACCACACGGGCAGGACTAGGGGTGTTACCTCCCACGGAGGGCCCCGAACCTGGGTACATCGTGTGTCTTACATCGCTTGCTACCAATCCCATTCCCGGAGCCCGCATGTGTCCATTTGTCCCCAACCACTCCCGATAAGCCTACCCATGGCATCTGTCGTGAGAAAACGACGACAGTTGGCGCCCACCGTGGGGCCGTCCGCGACACCGGTCGGAGTTACACTCCGGGCGGGACCCCTCGACCACTCCACCGGACGCTTCGCATCCGGACTGATCAGCACGCCCGTGGAGCTGACCCCCGTGGAGGCTTCCGCGGTGCTGATCGCCGGCTCTGCCTGCCATGCAGGCTTTGAAGACGATCTCATCAACCATCCATGCCGTGGCGAACTCGCCATCGACGTTGGCAGCCTGTGTGTCCTCTTCGGTGAGCTGCACCTTGACGACAAGCCTGCTCGCCTCACTGTCGAGGACAACGTAGATGCTCTTTGCACGCTTTTTGGCATGCTGCACCTTGACGATGTCCTTGCGCAAGACGAGTACCCCAATGAGGTATTGGACTGCACCGATCCAACGGTGTTTGCGGGGTCTTCCGCCCCGCATGACATCGCTGTCTTCTCCATCCACATGGAGGTGATGGTTATCGGCTCCAACACTAGTTCGAGCCGCGCCCGGGCCGCGGCAGACGCTGCCACGGCTCGTCCAGGTCCCTTCCGACCTTCTGGGCGCCACCCTTGAAGGGTTGAGCACCCCCAATGCGCCATCTACCAATCTGGTTTCTGCCACGGCCGAGCTGGAGGAAGATCGCAAACAACTGTTTGCGGAGGGCACCGCCCTTGCAGCCGCCAAGCGCCGGATGGAGGCCGCGCAACGTGATTACAACTCCGCCTACGACTTCACGCCGGCTGCCAACGGGCACAACCGGCGGGGTGAAGTCCGTGGCCACGGTCAAGTTGTCGCCGACATCTTCGGTGGCAAGCTTCCCGTCTATGACACCCCCGAAGCCAACATGAGGGCTGCCCAGGTGGCCCATGAAGAGATGGCCACCATGAAGGGCGAGGAGCATGAGAGGTAGGAGAAACACGTTCGGGACCTCCTCGCTACCGCCAACGAGCAACAAGATCGCCTCGATCCTCATCACACCTTCTCCGAATCACCTCGTTTTGATGACGAGGGCCACCGCGCGCCCAGCGGCCGCTAGCCGACCCATTACTCTTCCTCCCCTCACGGCTCCGGCCGAAGGGCCGAGGGAAGTCGCGGCACGCGCTCCGAGCTCCGAAATGAGCAATCGGCAGTCTCCAGGCGGCTCCGCGAGCCGATCGACGAGGGCGGCAAATCGGTCTGCATCGTTCCTCCGCCTCCGCGGCAGGAGCGGGCACGCACGCCCACGCCTCCTGTTCGGACCGAGCTAGCGGCCCGGCTCGGACCATGCATCCCCCGTAGTGAGAACGCACTCGCCTCGACCGGTTGGCACATTCGGCCCTCCTGGAGGAGGAGGGTCCAATCGGTCCGGCGTGCTTCGGCCCCCGGATCCATGAGGAACCGTTTCCATCCGGCTTCACACTTCCCGCCGACACTCCAAAGTACAGCGGCTCCGCCAAGCCGGAGGACTGGCTGATCAACTATACCACTGCAGTCAGCATCGCTAGGGGAAACAAGCGCGTAGCCCTCTGCTACGTGCCACTCATGCCGACCGGCTCGGCTCGGACGTGGCTCAACAGCTTGCCAGCCGGCAGCATCAATACTTGGATATATTTCGAGGAGGCCTTCGTCCGCAACTTCACCGACACCTACAAGCGCCGTGCTGCCCCCGTGAGCCAGCCATGTGCGCCCAGAAGCCCGATATATGAGCCCCTCCGCGACTACGTTATGCACTGGACTAAGGTGCGCAACTCCTGCGAGTGAGTGCATGAGGTGCAGGTCATCGAGTACTTTATCAAGGGATTCCGAGACGACACCCTCCTCAAGCACAAGCTCATGTGCTCCGAGCCCACCACGCTGGTGGCGTTCATGGCCAAGGCGGACAAATACGCCATGGCCAACTCTGCTATGTGGATCAAGATCAGCGTGACGGACAAGCCCGTGCAGCCACCCACCACGACCCAGCCGGCTGGCGACAACCGCGGCCAATAGAACAACAAGCACAAGTCTGACCAGCCGGACCCATGACATGGGAGCAAGAAGGTTCCGACCATCGAGGAAGAGCAGCCGGACCCGGCCGACCGTCTCAAAACCTCCTTCATCACCCCCTTTGGATCCTACTGCTACACAACGATGACCTTCGGCCTAAAGAATGCAGACGCAACCTTCCAGCGCTGCATGCAACAATGCCTCTTGCTGCAGATCAGCAGGAACATACACGTCTACGTCGACGACATCGTTGTCCAGACCAAGAAGCACTTTAGTCTCCTCGATGATATGCGGGAGACCTTATCCAACCTGCACAAATACAAGATCCGGCTCAATCCGGAGAAGTGCGTCTTCGGAGTTCCAGCCGGCCGGCTCTTGGGTTTCTTCATGTTGGCACGCGGCATTGAGGCTAACCCCGAGAAGATCAAAGCCATTGAGATCATGGCCAGGCCGGCTCGACTCAATGACGTACAGAAATTTGCCGGCTGCCTGGCCTCCCTTAGCCGGTTCGTCAGCCGGTTGGGCGAGAAGGTGTTGCCCGACTACCAACTGATGAAGAAGACCACCAAGTTCGAGTGGAATGACCAGGCGGACGAGGCCTTCCGCGACCTCAAGCGTGCTATCTCCAGCACACCCATCTTGGCCGCATCGGTTGAGAAAGAGCTCATGCTCGCTTACATCGCGGCCGCCACGCGCGTGGTCAGTGTCATGTTGGTGGTGGAGCGGCCGGAGGAGGGCAGGGCACTACCGGTTCAGCACCCCGTCTACTATCTAAGCGAAGTCCTTTCCGCTTCCAAGAAGAACTACCCCCACGATGAGAAGATGTACTATGGCATGTACTTTGCTGCCAAGAAGCGGAAGCAATACTTCCAGGAGCACACCATCACGATGGTGAGCACGACTCCACTTTCAGAGATCAAGAGCAATAGGGACGCCACCATTCGGATCACCAAATGGGCCATCACCATGGCTGACTGACTCTGTAACAGCAGACCTTCCCTTGCAACAGCACCAGAAGAATGCTGCTAGCACTCTCCGGCAAACAAAACTAGAAGAATGTTGTTGACGGCCCACCAGCGCGTGGGATCGTAGCAGTTTTCGAGTGTAGAGTATTCAACCCAAATTTGTTGGTTCGCCAGACAAGAGGTGAGAGGATACTCCCGAGTATTAGCAGCTGAATTTATCAGATTCAACCACACCTGAAAGATTAGTATCTGCAAGCAAAGAATCAGTAGCAAAGTAGTATAATAACAACGGTGTCAGAAACGATCTGTTGACACGGCAGGCTATTTCTAACGATTGTATCAATGACGCCAAGTTGCCTCGTTGATGGAAATTGTCAGTTCCCGTCAACGACCAGCGATCAAGATTGTAGCAGGTAGCAGCAGTGTAACGAGTAACAGCAGTGGCAAGGAACAACAGTAGTGACAGCAGTAGCAAGTAGAAACAGTAGCAAACGACAGTAGTAGCAGAGCAAGACAAGTAACATCAGTAGTAGGACAAACTCGTAGGCAATGGGTCGGTGATTTGTTTGGATGATATTCATCATGCAACAGTTATAACATGGAGAGATATGTGGCTAGCTCCCGTTCATCAATGTGATGTAGGTATGCATTCCGTGTGTCGTCATACGTGCTTAGGGAAAAGAACTTGCATGACATCTATTGTCCATCCTTCCCATGGCAGCGGGGTCCAAAAGGAAACTACAGGATATTAAGGTTCTCCTTTTAATAAAGAACCAGACCAATGCATTAGCACTTGGTGAACACATGAACTCCTCAAACTATGGTCATCACCGGGAGTGGTTCCGGTTATTGTCACTCCAGGGTTGCCGGATCATAACACATAGTAGGTAACTACAACTTGCAAGATCGGATCTAAAACACACATATATTGGTGACAACATAATAAATTCAGATCTGAAATCATGGCACTCGGGCCCTAGTGACAAGCATTAAGCATGGCAAAGTAGTAGCAACATCAATCTCAGAACATAGTGGATACTAGGGATCAATCCCCATCAAAACTAACTCGATTACATGATAGATCTCATCCTACTCATTACCGCCCAGTGAGCCTACGAATAGATTACTCACGAACGACGAAGAGCTTCATGGAATTGGAGAGGGAAGAAGGTTGATGATGACGATGGCGACGATTCCCCCTCTCCGGAGCCCAAAACGGACTCTAGATCTGCCCTCCAGATGAAGAACAGGTTGTGGCGGCGCCTCCGTATCGCAAACGCGACGAAATCTTCTCTTTTTATTTTTTCTGGGACGAAAGTGAACTTATAGACCCGAGGTTGGCGGCGCTAGAGCTGTGTGGTCCCCACAAGCTTGCCCACCGCCACCAGGGGGGTGGCGGAGGTAGGGCTTGTGCCCCCTGGCCCACCCCCTGAGGTGGAACTTGGCGCAAATATTTTTCATATTTTCCAAAAATGCTCCCCGTAAATTTTCAGGACGTTTGGAGAACTTTGATTTCTGCACAAAAATAACACCAAGGTAATTCTGCTGAGAACAGCGTCAGTCCAGGTTAGTTCCATTCAAATCATGCAAATTAGAGTCCAAAACAAGGGCAAAAGAGTTTGGAAAAGTAGATACGATGGAGACGTATCAACTCCCCCAAGCTTAAAACCTTGCTTGTCCTCAAGCAACTAAGTTGACAAACTGAGAGAGAAAGAAAAACTTTGACAAATTCTGTTTGATCTTGTTGTTGCAAATATGTCTAACTCATAACCAGAATTTCAGCAAGATCACAAGTTAACCACATAAGCAAATGACACAAAGGTCTCACGGTAAACTAATATCAATGGCATAACCAGCTAACAAGCAAATAATAATGAGTTTCAAATACCAACACTTCAATCAAAACAAGCATGAAGCAATACGAATAGGTGGTATCTCGCTCTTTCTGAGACCGCAAAACATAAATGCAGAGCACTTTCAAAGATCAAGGGTTGACTAAACATTGTAATTCATAGCAACGAAGATCCAGTCATAGTTATACTCAATATCAATCAAAAGCAAAGCATAAAAATGACAGAGGTGCTCTCTAATTGGTGCTTATAAAAGAGGAGGATGACTAGATAGGAAAATAAATAAACATGCCCTTCGTAGAGGGAAGCACTGATTTGCAGAGGTGCCAGAGCTCAAGCTTTGAAAATAGAGGTAATAATTTTTGGTGGCATGCTTTCATTGTCAACGCAATGACCAAGAGTTCTCAATATATTCCATGCTACTCATGCTATTGGCAGTTCCCAAACAGAAAAGTAAAGTTTTAACTCCCCCACCACCAATCAATCACACTGCACGGCTTGCCAAATCCTCGGGTACCGTCCATACTAAAATCAAATCGGGGGGAGTCTTGTTTTACAGTTATGTTTTTGATTTAAGCGTGGAACTGGGCATTCCAATTACCGGCCCCTTTCTCGTGAATGACAGTGAATAAACACATGTCGAGGATAACACTCCTAGCATGGAAGATACCAATAGCCCCATGTCACCACATGAGCGGTTCGGGCATGCAAAACAGATTATTTCTTGAAGGTTTAGAGAGTGGCACATGCAAATTTACTTGGAACGGCAGGTAGTTACCGCAAATAGGTAGGTATGGTGGCTTCTCATGGAAAAACTTTTGGGTTTATGGAAGTGGATGCACAAGCAGTATTCCACTTAGTACAAGTGAAGGCTAGCAAAAGACTGGGAAGCGACCAACTAGAGAGTGACAACAGTCATCAAGATGCAATGAGTTTGACTAACATTGAATGCAAGCATGAACAAGATATAAATCACCATGAACACGAACATCATAGAGGTTATGTTGATTTTGTTTCAACTACATGCATGAACATGCGCCAAGTCAAGCCACTTGAAACATTCGAAGGAGAATACCATCCTATCATAGTACATCATAGTCATTTCAAAATCTATGTTGGCATTCAAGACAAACCATTATAAACTCTCAGCTAAATAAGCATGGCATCAGAAACTATGATCTCTAAGTTGTCATTGCAAACATGGTTCTGTCACAACAAAGCTAAATCTGGGTCGACAAGCTAGTCATATTTACAAAAACAAAATAGATAGAATTCATACCAGCTTTTCAGTCTCAGTCACTTCATCATATATCATCATTATTGCCTTTCACTTGCACGATCGTACGATGTGAACAATAATAAGAGTGCTCGTGCATTGGACTAAGCTGAATCTGCAGGCAAATACAAAGGAGAAGACAAAGTAATATGGCTCTTTGAAAGCTAAACAGTTAAGCATGCAAGAAACAATAAACATTGAAACCAATATCTTCTACCTGGACCCAAAGAAAAAGAAAACTAATTACACGGGAAAGCTCCCAACAAGCAAAAGAAGAAAGGAAAATATTTTTGGGTTTTCTCAAAAGGACACAAAACAAGAAAACAAGAAAACAAAAATAAACAAGCATGGATAATACAGTGGCAAAGTGTAAACACCGGCTAACAAAGTGAAAGCATAAGCATGAATGTAAAGTCGGTGAGAACACGTACTCCCCCAAGCTTAGGCTTTTTGGCCTAGCTTTCTCTACTCCCATGGATGATCCTGGCAAAACCCAAAGTCATAATGGGTGTTATACGGGAGTGCTGCAGCCACTGCCTGAATAGCTGCCTCACGAAGTCGAGCAGCCGTCGCCTCCCTCTCATACTCCTCTGCTTCTCCTATTGAAGCTCCTGTCACCTGTTACTACGCTCTTAAGGATACTAAGGTCAAAAGCGCATAGGTAACAATGTGCACCCTTGCCGTTAATGCACCTACCTATGAAGAGGGCAAAGTAGTGCAAGGCAGGGAAATGGATGCTTCCTATGGTGGCTTGCGTGATATCTCTGGTTTCTCCAACAGTTATACTGGAGACAAAGTCTCTGACCGAAGACTTAGAAGGGTCATTAATACTACCCCATCGGGTATCTTACAAATCCTGTTGAAATCCTCCAAATCCAGGGTATAGGATTTATCGTACATATCAAACAGTATGGATGAGTCACGGCCAACTAAAAATTTAAATCTACGCACGAAAGAGGCACTGTGCATAGGATACCGTTCACATTTATCTGAGAGGAATTCTTCTAACCCGACATTGCGGACAAGTGTATCAAACTCATCCTTGAAACCTGCTTCAATCATGAAGTCATGGGAAGGCCATTCACATGGTTGTACCGGTGCGTCCCTTAGTTGAAAAGGTTCGGGCTCCCGAAAAGAAAGACGAGGACACTTCTTACTTGAGGAACCACCATGAAACTTCCTCCTGAACATAATTTCCTTTTGCTGAAATTTTTGAAGTCCAAGAGAAAAGTGAATGAAGACCCACTACACCTTGTAGCAACTACTCCTACTAGTGCCTAGAGACCGTATCACACGCTAAAACTACTTGGGACCAACTAAAATCAACATTTCTAGCTCAAGAACAGGGTCACCAAGGTAGCAAGAATACGCGAAGCATAAAGCACTAGAGCAAAAATTAATTGGACCAATGGACGAGTCACTTGTAAGTGCATCTAGTGCCCCTTAGCAATTTTGGTGGTTTGAAGACTTATAGGTTAAGTATCTAATGTGTTTGTGAGTGTACACGGGATCTATAAGTCATTGAGGAGTTTGAGATATTTGAAGAATATCGACCCCTAAAAATATATGTCTTCAGTTGAAGAAATTGGTCTGAAGCTGAAGAAATGAATCGCGAGGAATCTGCGATGAAATTGATATTCCTCATGAAGATACTGATATTGAGAAGACCGGTGGTTCCTGAAGAAAATGTTCTGATGAAATTGAAGCGTGAAGGTTTACGTTTTCTGTTTTACTTTCTTCGCATTTGATGAATAGGAACACCGTACTGTTAAAGGGGGTCGAAGTTACACTTCGGAATGAATTTCCTCATGATGCTCAGCCCAAGCCTAATCCTACCAAAAGCCTCAAGTGAGGAATATGAGTGACATGAGGACTCTCACAGTTGAGGGTCCCGACCATTTTGATGACCACGCCAAGTCACTGGTCTTATCCACTCCAACGGTCATATTATTTAAGGGCATTAGTGTCAAATCATGTCGTGATGCTCCCAGGCTATAAATAGCACCCCCCACAACCACTAGCTGGTTGCCTGCTCCGTTAGAAACTGACACTTGTCATAAGAGCAACCCAAATTCCTCAGAGCTTTCGAGAGTAATTCATCAGTGAGGAAATACCCCATACACCGAAACCACAAACCAAACCTAGTGATTGAGCATCACTGAAGAAGTTGTTCCTGTGTGGGACTGAAGCCTTTTACCTTTGAGGACTGTGCATCCTCCAGACGGTTAGGCGTCATGGTCTAGAGCTTTCCAGCAGTCAATTGTGGATCGTCGGGTGACCTAGTTTGTGAGGGTTTGGAAGTCTGCCCTGAAGACTTACCACGAGTGTTGGGCGATGACTGTGTGTCCTTAGCTCAAGGAGAATACGGTAGGGACTGTGTGTCCCGGGACTGGGTGTCCTTTGGTTTCAATACCAAGCCGCTCCAAACCAGATGTACAACTGTCACAGCAGTTGGAACTGGGTCATCAACAACAGTCTTCACTGAGAAACGGGTTCTAATTCCTCAACTCTTTACTTTTCTTGTATTGTGTGTTGATGACTTTCACTGTGACTGTTTGAAGAATTTGCTGAAGACTTTCTCTGAATTTCCTCAACCCCAAATTCTTCACGATAGTTAATCATCATCTGTATTCTGCGTGCCTGCTTACTGTGCAATCTGTTTTCACATTCTTCACTCTGAAATACTGCTGTTGTGAACGTTTGCACGTCTGGTCCTTTACTGTTTCCGCTGTAAGTTAGTCATCAGTGAGGAATTTCCTCAAAAGGAATTTCCTCAGTGATGAAATTGTAAAAATCTCCTATTCACCCCCCTCTAGTCGATATAACGTACTTTCAATTGGTATCAGAGCAAGGTAATCCCTTGTTCGGTGTGATTTTGGTTTAACCACCTGGAGTTTTAGTTATGTCGACTGCAGGCATGTTTAAGGTGATTGCAGCATGTCCTACCTACGAAGGAAATTACTTTCCCTTCTGGAAGAACAAAATGCAAATGCATTTACAAGCTATTGATAATGATCTCTGGTATATTGTGGAAAATGGAGTCCCCATCATCTCTGCCAGTGTCACTACGGCTGATGTGAAGAAATTCAAGCAAATCGATTCTCAAGCGAAGAACATCATTTGTGGTCATCTGAGCCCTGGCTAGTTTGAAAGAGTAAGTGCCTTGGGCTCTACAACACTGATCTGGGAGAGACTATGCAAGGTAAATGAAGGAGTATCAACCCAACGTGACTCTCGTGTTGATATTCTTCACAATCTCTTCAATCGCTTCAAGTGACATGACAATGAAAGCTGCCAAGACACCTTTGATCGCCTCACTGACATATCAAATGAACTGCAAGCACTGGGAGCTCGAGACATCACTGTTCACGAAGTTGTGAAGAAACTGCTCAGATCTTTGGATTCTTCATTTGGTACTTTAGTTCTGATGATTCAAGAAAGACCAGATTACAAGATGCTTGATCCAGCTGATATACTAGAAATGCTAAATACTCATGAATTCCAGCTAGAAGAAAAGAGAGATCTATATGGACCAAGCAATTCCAGACCACGTGCACTGAAGGCTAGAGCAATTTCCTCATCTGAAGACGAAGACACAGACGACAACATTTGTGATCCTGAAGAATTTGGATAGGAGCTTGCAATGCTTGTGAGGAAATTCCAGAGATTTACACGACGAGACCAATTCGGTAAATCTTCAAGAAGAGACATGAGGAAATCAAAATCTGCATGTGAGGACTATAAGAAACGAACCTGTCACAAGTGCAAGAAATCAGGTCATTACATTGCTGATTGTCCCCGTTGGGGAAAGGAATCAAAGAAGAAGAAATACAAGGATGACAGTTCTGATGAATCGAAGAAGAAGAACAAATCTTCAAAATCCTCATCTTCAAAGCCCTCATCGCACAAGAAGACCAGTTTCAGAAAGGCTCGGGCACTTATTGGCAAGGAAATGGACTCCGAGGCAGAATCAGAGGAATGTGATGAAGAAGAGGGTTCTGATGAAGACTCAGAATCAGGACAGGTTAGTCTTGCACTAGCAACCACTTTTGTGAGCAAGTTAATCTTCAATCTTGAAGGAAATGATTGCACCATCCATACTGATGACTATGCTGATGACATCGCTCCAACCTATTGCTTCATGGCAAAAGGTTCAAAGGTATAAAATAATGCCTCCTCCTCTGATTCAAGTGACTGTGAACCTAATGATTATAAGAAACCCAGTTACAGTAAACTTGCTATTATTGCCACTAAACAACAAACTGCTCTGGAAAAGCTTCAGAAACTGCTAGACAAAAGTGATGATCTGTTGAATGATGAAATGAACCTTACCCAAATCCTCACTGATGACATGAAAAGTCTTCAGTCTAGATTTGATAATCTTCAGGATTGTTATGATACACTCCTCACTGATCATGAGAAGCTTTCCTATGAATTTCTTCAAAGGAAGCTTGATCTTGAGAAGCTGAGGATGTCTCATGATGATCTTCGTATGGAAAATGATTCATTACTAGCTCAACAGATCAGCGCTAGTCAAGTTGAATTTATTCCTCCATGTCTTAAATGCATTGAACGCGAAACTGCTGATTCTTCACCAGAATCTTCAAATGCTACCATTGCTGCAAATTCTTCAACTGCACCTGTTGTGTCTATTTCCTCACTTGAGGAAAACACAAATGTCACTGATGAAAATGCAGGGTTGAAGGAATTGTACGTGGAAGGCATGTACAAAAGCCTCAAAGGACATCAAATCCTTTGTGATGTGCCCAAAAAGCAGATCTTGAACAGGAACCCGAGGAAAGAAGGAATTGCCTTTGAGAGGAAACTAAATGCTGATGGATCTTATTGGAAACCTGAGCAGTATCCCAAAACCTTATGGGTTGCTGCTACTGGGCCTCCTTTTGATCCATCTAATCTAACTGACTTTTCATGTGAACTATCCTATTCCTCAGATGAGTCATTTGATTCCAACTCTAAACTATTCAAAAATCAATCTGGTGAAGTATTTGCTCGATATGTTGGAACTAAGTGCAGGAATGGCCCTCCTCTGAGGAAAATCTGGGTTCCCAAAAGTTGTCTTGAAAATCTTCAGGTGAATGTCCTCATGACACCACCATTGAAGAATCTGAACCCCAGATCAAATTCCTCACGAGGACCAAAGTCTTCAAGAGGATCAAAGTCCTCAACTGGTCAAAACTATGCTCGTACCCATGCTTATGCGTCTAACATGCAGGGAAACTACAAGGAATATGAATATGAGCGTTACTCCTCAAATCATTATGTTCATAAATCCTCAAACCAATTCTCTGCATATTCATATGAGTACTTTAATCCCCCTACTGTTAAGAGAAGTGCATTAGCTTCAATGCCACCTTTCTCTTATGGTGCTCGCAGGATGATGAACGCTTTACCACCCCTTCAGATGTGGGTGGTGAAGAAATCGAACTAATCACTTCTGCAGGTCAGGTCTCCAGATGAAAATCATCATCTGAAGAATTTGCTGGAGACCTGAGGAAATGCTTGATAGGACGCAAGCTAATGATTGATGAAATAGAAATATTTCACACGTCCTTACATTTCTGTTATGATGAAATTACTGATCTGATGAAATTAGTATCATATTCTTCAAATCTGAAGCATATGAGATGGTAAGCTGTACTAATTCATCTGCAGGATGACAAACCCAAAAATACTGAGTGGGTTCTCAATAGTGGCTGCACACAGCACATGACTGGTGATAAAAGCTTACTGATGAATATGCCACTAACTCCATCACCTCTGAAGCAAATCACATATGCTAATAAAGGTAAAAGCAAGGTATTGGGACTCGGCAAAGTGGCTATTTCCAAGGATAGGCATATGGACAAAGTGATGCTTGTTGAATCCCTTGGTTTTAACCCTATGTCAGTCTCAATGCTTTGTGATGTTGATATGATTGTTATCTTTGGTAGATATAGATGTGTAGTCATCATGGAATCTGACAGATCCAAAGTCTTCGAAGGTGTAAGAAGAGGGGATTTGTACATTGTTGATTTCTCTACAGGTCCTCAACCAGCCACTTGCTTACTATCAAAAACCTCAGAAGGATGGCTGTGGCACCGAAGACTAGGTCATGCAGGCATGAGGAATTTGCACACGCTCTCCAAGAAGAAGCATGTCATCGGCATCGAATCAGTCAAATTCCTCAAGGATCATCTCTGTGGTGCTTGTGAATCTGGGAAAATGACCAGATCCAAGCATCCCTCCAAAACCATCATGACCACTACACGTCCATTCGAATTGCTTCATATGGATTTATTTGGACCTACTCACTATGCCACACTAACCAATGCAGCATCTCTATATGGCTTCGTCATAGTTGATGATTATTCCAGATACACTTGGGTGCATATCATAGTGTATAAAACTGAAGTGCAGGAAATCTTCAAACGATTTTCTTCAAGGGCCTCGACGAACTTTGGCATCAAGATCAAACACATCAGGAGTGATAATGGAACCGAGTTCAAAAACACTGGTCTTGATGATTATCTTGATGAACTTGGTATTACCCACGAATTGTCTGCTTCTTATACTCCTCAGCAGAATGGTGTCGTCGAAAGGAAGAACAGGACTCTTGTTGAAATGGCAAGAACTATGCTTGAAGAATATCAGACTCCTCGTCGCTTTTGGCCTGAAGCAATCAACACTGCATGCCACATCATCAACAGGGTATATCTTCACAAATTCCTCAAGAAAACCTCATATGAACTCCTCACTGACAAGAAACCCAATGTAAGTTATTTCAAAGTCTTCGGTGCAAAATGCTGGATTAGAGATCCTCACCAAAGCTCAAAATTTGCACCTAAGGCACATGAAGGTTTTATGCTCGGTTATGGAAAGCACTCGCACACCTACAGAGTCTTCAACAACTATCACAACAAAGTTGTTGAGACTGTAGATGTGCGGTTCGATGAAACTAATGGCTCGCAAAGAGAGCAATTGCCTTCTGATCCAGATAAGCTGTCTCCTGAGGAAGCGATAAAGCTTAAGCCTACTGAAGACATTGTCCCCACTGAGGAAATTGGTGAAGAAACGATCCCCATCGCTGATAAAAACCAAGAAGATGCTCCTGGGGGAATTGCAACAGCACCACTTCCTCAGCCCAGACAAAATCCTCAACCAGCTCATCCGAGGATTGCAAACGAAGTAGAACTTGACAAAATCCTCAACGACATCAATGCGCCAGGTCCTCTGACTCGCTCAAAAGCTTCATACTTAGTTAACTTTTGTGGGCATTTTTCCTTTGTATCCATCACAGAACCCTCAAAAGTTGCTCAGGCTTTTCTGGAACCGGAGTGGATCCAAGCTATGCAAGACGAACTTCTTCAATTCAAGCTGAATGACATATGGGAGCTCGTCAAACGACCAGATCCTCGCAAGCACAACATCATAGGCACCAAGTGGATTTTCCGAAACAAGCAAGATGAGGACGGTCAAGTGGTGAGGAACAAGGCTACACCCAGGTTGAAGGAATAGATTTCGATGAAACTTTTGCACCTGTTGCTAGACTTGAAGCTATTCGAATACTACTTGCTTATGCTAATCATCATAACATCACCTTATATCAAAATGGATGTGAAAAGTGCATTCCTCAATGGTAAGCTTGAGGAAGAAGTATATGTTGCTCAGCCCCCAGGTTTTGAGGATCCAAAGAATCCAGACAAAGTCTTCAAACTCAAAAAGGCTCTGTATGGTCTCAAGAAAGCCCCTCGGGCATGGTATGATACATTGAAGGAATTCCTCATGAAGAAAGGCTTCAAACCTGGTTCACTCGATCCAACTCTTTTCACTAAATCCTATGATAATGAGCTATTTCTGTGTCAAATATATGTCGATGATATTATATTTGGCTGTACTGACAAAAGATACAGTGATGAATTTGCCTACATGATGAGTGAGGAATATCAGATGTCCATGATGGGGGAGCTCCAATTCTTCTTAGGTCTTCAAATTCGTCAACAAAGCAATGGAATCTTCATATCATAGGAGAAATACCTCAAGGATGTTCTGAGGAAATTCGACATGCACGAATGCAAAGGTGCCAAGACTCCGATGCCTACCAACAGCCACCTCGGCACTGATGAAAATGGTAAGGATTTTGATCAGCAGGTATACCGTTCTATGATTGGCTCTTTATTGTATCTATGTGCATCTAGGCCAGATATAATGCTTAGTGTTTGCATGTGTGCACGTTTTCAAGCAAAACCGAAGGAATCACACCATAAGGCTGTGAAACATATTCTTCGATACTTAGCTCACACACCAACACTAGGATTATGGTATCCCAAGGGCTCCAATCTTCATCTGGTAGGGTATTCTGATTCAGACTATGCTGGTGACCGTGTGGATCGCAAGTCAACTTCTGGCACATGTCATTTCCTCGGAAGATCACTTGTTTGTTGGTCCTCAAAGAAGAAGAACTGCGTATCACTCTCCAGTGCCGAAGCTGAGTACATTGCTGCTGGTTCTTGCTGTGCTCAATTGCTATGGATGAAGCAAACCCTCAAGGACTACAGCATCAACATGAAGAATGTACCTCTCTATTGTGACAATGAGAGTGCTATCAAGATTGCATACAACCCAGTACAGCACTCGAAGACCAAGCACATCCAGATTCGTCATCATTTTCTTCGGGACCATGTCCTCAAGGGCAATATGCTCATCGACCATGTGAAGAATGATGATCAACTGGCATATATCTTCACTAAGCCCTTGGATGAGAAAAGGTTTTGCAAGTTGCGGTGCGAGCTAAATATCTTAGAGTCTTCAAATGTTTTCTAAAAACATACACACATCCTAACACTTATGCAAAGTTGATGACTTAGATGTGCAACACATGATGAAACGATTTTCTTCAACTGATGAAGAATGTCACTCTGAATGTGAAGAAATTAATGAAGAAATTGATTCTCAGGGCCCTACGACAATTGTACGCGGCGTCTGTAATCAACATTCTTATATGGTGGGTAACGCCACCGCCCAATGTGAAATTCCTGAAGTTGATCTTCTTCAAATGATCAATTTCCTCACAATGCATTCTTCTTCAAAACAGTTGTTCTTCATTGTGATGATCTATTCCAAAACCTTCAAAAACACTTGATGACTTTCATTTGACTAGGTAGACTGAGATTTCCCTCTATGCTATACTTATCCAATCTATTCAATTCTTCATATGCGTTCTATTTGAAACTTTGTTCAAAATCCTCACTGCATCCTTGTCAGCTGATGATTTTGTAACGAAAATCCTCAAATCTTCAAAAATTGTTTTCTTTAAAGGCACAGTAACTGAACCCCCACTTCCCACGATCGGATAACCACGATCTCCACTATCTCCACTGCATCGTATGGGAGCTACACGTGTCCTGCGGAGACGTAGAGGCACGGGCTATTTGGTCCGAAATTTTCGCGCCAAACAGTAATTTTTGGGCTATAAATATGTCCTTATCCCCCTCGGTATCCTCTTCTTCGCCTCATCGCTCTCCTGCCACAGCACACTCCACCGAACCCTAGCGCCACCGCTGATAGTATTGTTGCCGGTGAGGAAGAGCTTCACTGCCTCGACCTTTTCGTCGCCAGAATCACGCCGGAGTCGGACCATCTTCGTCCGCCGCCGCCGTAGACGTCCTCTGCCGCCAAGTTAGGGTGCATTGGACACTCAAACGAAGAGCCTCTCCAACACTACTTTCTGTGTTCTTCGTACGCACCTTCCAGGGTAAATATATCCCATTTTTACAACAGATTAGATCTGAAATTTTACATCTTCTATCTGAAATCTGTTTTTCCTCAAGATACGATGCACACATGATTCCTCAAACACTACCTATCACCACAATCATTGATGAACTAGCTAAGCATCTAAGATTTTCACGAGATTCCTCAATTGTGCGAATTTTCGGATCTGTACAACTCTGGAACCCAAGAACAGTATGCTTAGGCAAATTCCTCAATCACTGGTTATATTCCTCAAACTGTCGGAATTTTTCATTTTCTTCAAATCTGAGAACGCATATGACCTCTCCAAATTCCTCGCAACCATACTCTGTTCACAGGTACACACATGTCAGCTGATGAATCTCTCGGTTCTCATCACATTAACTCATTTGCAGCGTTTCTGGAAGAAACTCTTCAAGGCTCATCAGAATCCTCAAGAGTTCAAAATCATCAGCAAATTCCTCAACTGAAGAAAATGGAGGAAGAGAGAAAACAGAAGGGAGGAAACAAACTGGAGCAGAACACAGCTGCTGATATCCCTGAGGACATATACTTGGACTATTGTACGCCTGATGAACATGAGACAATGGCCAAGAGAAAAATACGGTTGCAGAAAATTGAACGCCGATGGGCGAAGGAATGGAAGGAGTACAGGTTTGTGACTCCCAAATATGCGAAGAAATTCGCTTTGAAGCCTCCTGGCAGAAGGGCCCCACTTGAGGATCATCAAGTAGCACATCCCTCAAGTCTCATGACCATTGATGACTATCCAGATGAGAAAGAAAAACATCTGGCCAAGCTCAACAGGCAAGCAGAAGCTGCATTAGGAAATTCAATGAATCCTCAGCTACTGCCTCTTGTGCTGCTCATTCCTCAGCTGCAGAAACCTCAGGCTCAGAGATTCCTCAAATGCAGTCTGTGCCAACAAAGCCAAAGGCTCCAAAGCCTCAAGAGAAGTCTGCTCAGACTTCTGTCACGAAACCCTCAACACCAAAATCCTCACTACCAAAACCTTCAACACCAAAACCATCTGCGCCAAAGCCCTCTGCACCAATCTCCTCAGCACAAAAATCCTCAGCTCCACCTCCAAAACCTCAAGAAAAACCAGTACAGAAGCATGTCGTGAAGCCTACGACCGCCAGCTCCAGCTCCTCACTCCCAGCTGCAACTAGCTCGGAGACAAAGTCTTCAACACCACTTATGAAGACTTTGGCAGCTACTGGACGTGCACCTCTGCCCAGCCCCAGCAAAATCATCGCAATCCCGTCTGCATCAGAGGGGAGTGATGATTATGATGATGAAACCCTGCAAGCCATCATCAGAAACAAGCAAGAAAGGGTAGCACAAGCATCAGGCAGTGCTATTCCTCTGGCCATGGACCCCAAGGTCCTCCTCGACTACATCAATATATGGTATGAGGACCCAAACACTCCCATTGATGATTTGAAACTTCCTCCTGGCATCAGCCACATGGTGGCCACCTTCATAAATGAAGCCAAGTGGAAAGAACAGTAGGCCAGGCAGGCAAAAGTTGCAAAGGCCAAAAAGGAGAAATTCCTTAGGCAGAATCTCCTCAATCTGACTCCTGATGCGCTGGTGTCAACCCAGGCAGAGCTGCAAGTACTGACTGACAAGTACGCCAAGCTGTCAGATCGCAAAAGCATCAAGAGCAATTTCATCAAACTAGCCACTAGTGCTGTTGATGACTACAACAAGAGAACCGCACCCCCAGCACCAACTCCTCAGCCCTTGGTTGAGCAGCCAGTAGATGCATCTCCTAATGAAGAGGAAACTCTTCAAGCTGAGGAAGAACACCAAGAGCGCCGTGTTGATGAACCGGCCATTGAAGAAATCATCACAGAAACTGCAACTGATGAAATTGCAACCACTGATGAGACTGCTCCTGATCCAGCTGCTTCATCAAAGCAGGCTGATGACTCTGTTCCAGCTGGTTCCTCACTACCAGCTGAAGAATCTGCAGAAAGAACACCTTCACCAAAAGCTTCAAAGGTGAAGAAGATAATTCCGTCTGCATCAGACGTGAAGAAAACAAGGGCTGCTGAAAAGGAAGCAAAGAAGAGAAAAAGCCTCCTCAGCAGTGGAAGAGACAGAGGCAAAGCGCCACAAAGAAATTGAAGAAACTGCCCCTCTGGACCCGGTGCCTCTAAATGTCGCACCTTCATATGAAATGGTCGTCATTGATGATCTAGCTACAAGGGCAGATGAGGAAATGAAGGATGTTGCCTCTGAGGAACACACTGATGAGGAAATCCAGATTGATGACAGTCCTCAACCTCTTATTCCTCAGACAGAGACTGCTCAAGCATCAGCTGCACCAGCTCATGAAACTGCTTCTGCCACAAAGCCAGCTGAAGAAAAACATGCTGAGGAAAATGTACATTCTGAGCAGACTCCTCAAGATGAGGAACAGGCTGACCCAACTCCTCAAAATGAGAAAGAAGCACAAATTCCTCAGTCTGAAGCTCAGCCAGAGCAAGCATCATCTCCCCAGCAAGAAGTACCAGCTGATGAAATTCCTCAACTTGAGGAAAATGTTGAAGAAAATGTACCCGCCCAAGACAATGAATTCATTGTGCTCAACCCAGAGACTCCAATTGTTGTCTCCCCCCATTCCTCAGCAAAATCTCAAGCCAGTACAACGTCAGCCCTTCTCCAAGCGTCCAAAGTTTTAGAAAGAAAATTTCTTTGAGGAACGCATGTATTTCATCGGAGAGAACCCTTATGACAAGCCTCAAATGAGGCATCTGAAGTTTTGGACAAGGACTCAGATGAACTACTATGCCTCTGTGCTGTGTGGACGCAACAAGATATTCGAGCACAGGCACATTCCTCATGTTGAGCTTGATGAAATACCTTGCATGGAACCAGTCCTCAGTGTACTCCATGATGCAGGTTTGCTTCCTATGTGCTCCGACATATCAGACTGGAACAGTGAGCTTATTATTTAGTTCTATGCCACTCTTCATATATCTGGCAACCCTGAAGACATCAACACTTGGGTGTTTGATTGGATGACCCAAAACACTCACTACAAGGCTCCTTCTTCTGAACTCCTCAGAGAACTGCCCGTACCAATTCCCTCAGATGGGGCAGTGAAGCTTTATGGTGAGCGTGAGCTGCCAAATGGAATGATGGAAGTCCTCATGAAGCCTTTGGCTGCAGGAAAACCCTCAAGAACCACATTCCTTGTCCATGAGCTCAAGTACACACCCCGATCTGTCTACAGAATCCTCTGCAGTGTGCTCGCGCCAATCAAAGGCCATGACGATGAAGAAGATGTTGTAGGCCTCATGAAGAATATCCTCTTCAACATCATTCACGGTATTCCTATTAATATCCATGATTTCTTCTTGAGGACTTTGACCGACAATGCAATGTGCCCTTATGATAACAAGATTTATGCCCCGTGGATCATGAGATTCATCAGGACAAGGACATGCATCAACTTCCATGCTGATTTCCAAAACCACATGGGTTATATGCCTCCTATCCGGGTCAACAAGAAGACTTTCGAGCCCATCGAAGGAAAAGGAAAATCTGTGATTGAAGAAGGCAGCAGGCCCCTTGATGGACAGTTCAAAGAGCCAGAAGCATATTCTTCATGGGACGATACTGTGACTCGTCCAGCAAGCCCTGTTCCTCCTCGCGTGCTGAACACCAGAGAGCTCCTCCTCAGTCTTCACCACAAGGTGGATCACAACCACAAATGGGTCAAACGCCAGTTTGGTGCCATAGTGAAAACCCTCACTGAAACTCAGAACACTGTGAAGCTTAATCATCACTATCTGCATGAGGTTTTCGCTCGCACCTGGGCTACACTTGCACATCTGAAGACCCAGACCGAGCTTGAAGAATTGAACTTTGAGCAGGACTTTGACTGGTCATGGCCTCCCAAGAGAAAGTTCAGGCCCATTCCAGTGCCAGACCTTGAAGACAACTCCTTTTCTTCATCTGCACTGCTGAATCTGATGAGGAACAACTCGACACTGCAACCGGCCCCAGGAAGAAGACTACTCCCAAGAAGCATCACGGCTCTTCCTCGACCGCCAAGAAATGAAGTCTTCACGGGCGTTAGTCCTCAGTTTGTCCCTTTTTGTCACTTGATGACAAAGGGGGAGAAACTCGAGAGTTAGTCTTCAAGCGGGAAATTTTTGGGGCTTATAAACTATATTAAGTTACAAACTCTTGGCTCTTCTGAAGTTTTTATGTAATGAGTTGTAACTTAAGCCCAATGGTACTCTGACGCTTTTGAACGCTTTTCTTCGCATGCTTATTCCTCATGTTTTAATGCACGCATGCTGGAATTCGTCAGATACCATTTGCCATCATACATCTTCATTTTCTTCATATGATATGTTATATGTATGCATGATTTACAAGACTCAGGGGGAGATCTCCATGATATAAATCATCAATGTGCATTTGCTATAAAAGCAAAATCATCAAGGTATGCACATCTTCAGGGGGAGTCTCTCTGAATCTTGTTTTCAAATTCCTCAAATGAGTATTTACACTTCACATTTTTGATCCTTGTTGAAGACTTAACCTAATTGTCATCAACCACCAAAAAGGGGGAGATTGTAAGTGCATCTAGTGCCCCTTAGTGATTTTGGTGGTTTGAAGACTTATAGGTTAAGTATCTAATGTGTTTGTGAGTGTACACAGGATCTTTAAGTCATTGAGGAGTTTGAGATATTTGAAGAATATCGACCCCTAAAAATATATGTCTTCAGTTGAAGAAATTGGTCTGAAGCTGAAGAAATGAATCACGAGGAATCTGCGATGAAATTGATATTCCTCATGAAGATACTGATATTGAGAAGACCGGTTGTTCCTGAAGAAAATCGTTCTGAAGAAATTGAAGCGTGAAGATTTACGTTTTCTGTTTTACTTTCTTCGCATTTCATGAATAAGAACACCGTACTGTTAAAGGGGGTCGAAGTTACACTTCGGAATGAATTTCCTCATGATGCTCAACCCAAGCCTAATCCTACCAAAAGCCTCAAGTGAGGAATATGAGTGACATGAGGACTCTCACAGTTGAGGGTCCCGACCGTTTCGATAACCACGCCAAGTCACTGGTCTTATCCACTCCAATGGTCATATTATTTAAGGGCATTAGTGGCAAATCATGTCGGGATGCTCCCAGGCTATAAATAGCCACCCCCACAACCACTAGGTGGTTGGCTGCTCCGTTAGAAACTGACACTTGTCATAAGAGCAACCCAAATTCCTCAGAGCTTTCGAGAGTAATTCATCAATGAGGAAATACCCCATACACCGAAACCACAAACCAAACCTAGTGATTGAGCATCACTCAAGAAGTTGTTCCTGTGTTGGACTGAAGCCTTTTACCTTTGAGGATGTATGCATCCTCCAGACGGTTAGGCGTCATGGTCTAGAGCTTTCCAGCAGTCAATTGTGGATCGCCGGGTGACCTAGTTTGTGAGGGTTTGGAAGTCTGCCCTGAAGACTTAGGACGAGTGTTGGGCGAGGACTGTGTGTCCTTAGCTCAAGGAGAATACGGTAGGGACTGTGTGTCCCAGGACTGGGTGTCCTTTTGTTTCAATACCAAGCCGCTCCAAACCAGATGTACAACTGTCACAACAGTTGGAACTGGGTCATCAACAACAGTCTTCACTGAGAAACGGGTTCTAATTCCTCAACCCTTTACTTTTCTTGTATTGTGTGTTGGTGACTTTCACTGTGACTGTTTGAAGAATTTGCTGAAGACTTTCTCTGAATTTCCTCAACCCCAAATTCTTCACGACAGTTAATCATCATCTGTATTCTGCGTGCCTGCTTACTGTGCAATCTGTTTTCACATTCTTCACTCTGAAATACTGCTGTTGTGAACGTTTGCACGTTTGATCCTTTACTGTTTCTGCTGTAAGTTAGTCATCAGTGAGGAATTTCCTCAGAAGGAATTTCCTCAGTGATGAAATTGTAAAAATCTCCTATTCACCCCCCTCTAGTCGATATAACGCACTTTCATCACTTACCAAGGAGTAATTTCCCCAAAACGGTTCGGAGAATGGTGCTTTGAGCAAGGAGATCGAAAATCACAGCCAAATAAGCAAGAACACGGGTTTGAGCTATGAAACAATTTTTTCTGGAGGTGGAAGAAGAGGCTGGGAGCTGGAATGAGTGGAGGGATCCCTGTGGGCCCCACAAGCTTGCCCTCCGCCACCAGGGGGTGGCGGCGGCAGGGCTTGTGGCGAACTGGTCTGGCGCCCACGCCAGCTCTCAGTCCCAATAATTTTCAAAAATTCCAGAAAAAATCATACTAAATTTTCAGGACCATCGGAGAACTTTTATTTTCGAGGTATTTTTCTCCGGGACGCTAAAACAGAAAACAAGAAAAACTAAACTAGTTCTATCGTTTTTCTTCTAAGCAACATAAAATGAAAGCTTAAAACAGAGGTTTGTGACTCTTTGATTCATCCATTTCATGGTCATCGAAAGAAATCCGTCAATGGGGTTGATCCAAGTCCTCATGACAAAACCTTCTCGAATCGCAAGAGAGAACGGAGAATTTTCGAATAGCCACTAAGTCACCTCAATGGGGATATGTATCTCCCCAACAAGCAAATCATACTTCATCTTAACACGAGGAATAGGGCATTCAAAGCTCCCAGTAAGAATCGATGAAGTCTTTTCGATAGCATTGATGCAATGTACTTGATATCGTTTCTTCAGAAAGTGCATTGTGTGCTCATTACCGTTGACATGGAAAGTGACACTGCCTTTGTTGCAATCTATAACAGCCCCTGCAGTGTTTAAAAAGGGTCTTCCGAGGATGACAGCCATGGCATCGTCCTCGGGAATATCCAAGATAACCAAGTCTGTTAAGATAGTGGTGTTAGCAACCACAACAGGCACATCCTCGCAAATGCCGATAGGGAAAGCAGTTGATTTGTCGGCCATTTGCAGAGAAATTTCAGTGGGTGTCAACTTATCCAATTCAAGTCTACGATAAAGAGAGAGCGGCATAACACTAACACCGGCTCCAAGGTCACATAAGGCAGTTCTTACACAGTTTCCTTTAATAGAGCAAGGTATAGTGGGCACTCCGGGATCACCAAGTTTCTTAGGAGTTCCACCTTTGAAAGTGTAGTTGGCAAGCATGATGGAGATCGCAAGATCTGGTATCTTCCGTTTATTAGTCACAATATCTTTCCTGTACTTGGAATACGGAGACATCTTGAGCATATCAATTAACCGCATCTGCAGAAAGATGGGTCTTATCATCTCAACGAAGCGCTCAAAATCCTCATCATCCTTTTTCTTGGATGGCTTAGGAGGAAAGGGCATAGATCTCTGAACCCATGGTTCCCTTTCTTTACCATGCTTCCTAGCAATAAAGTCATTCTTATCATATCTCTTAGGTTGTGGGTTATCAGGATTAACCGAAGGTTCAATCTCCACATCCTCATCATTGCTGGGTTGAGTATTATTATGAACATCATTGTCCATATTGTCACCAGGTTCATGTTCATAACGAGATTGTGTTTCCCCATCAGACGCAGAAATATCATTATGTTCTTCAGGTGTGACAGTATTTGGTGAACTGGCGTGTAGGTTTCTATCATCCTTCTTCTTCTCCTTAGGATGACTAGGTGTATCAGCATTGATTCCTTGAGAATCTTGATCAATTCTCTTAGGATGACCTTCAGGATACAAAGGTTCCTGAGTCATTTTGCCTCCCCTAGTAATGTCTCTGACAGAGTTGTCATTTAATTCATTGAGCAAGTCATTCTGAGCTTTAAGTAATTGTTCTACCTGAGTAGTAATCATAGAGGCATGTTTACTCAGAAGCTTCAGATCATTGACATTTCTGTGTACACAAGCACTTAAATGGCTAAGCATACGAGTACTTTGTTCCAAATGTCTGCTAACATAATCATTGAAACTCTGTTGTTTGGCAACAAAGTTGTCAAATTCAACAAAGCATAGGCTAGCAGGTTTGTCAAAAGGAATATCACTCTCATCATCAAACCTACATAGAGAATTCATTTCTACTACCTGTATCGGTTTATCGAGACCATGGATCTCTTCGATAGGTGGTAGATTTTTGACATCTTCAGATCTAATGCCTTTCTCTTGCATAGATTTCTTGGCTTATTGCATATCTTCGGGACTGAGGAATAGAATACCTCTTTTCTTTGGAGTTGGCTTAGGAGGTGGTTCGGGAATAGCCCAACCATTATCATTGATCAAGATGTTATTCAGTAGGGTCTCAGCTTGTTCGACAGTTTGTTCCCTAAAACCACAACCGACACAACTATCTAGGTGGTCTCTAGAGGCATCAGTAAGTCCGTTATAGAGGATATCAAGTATCTCGTTCTTCTTAATAGGGTGATCAGGCAAAGCATTTTGTAGCTGGACGAGCCTCCCCCAAGCTTGTGGAAGACTCTCTTCTTGGAGTTGAGCAAAGTTGTATATTTCCTGCAAGGCAGCTTGCTTCTTATGGGCAGGGAAATATTTCTCACATAAGTAATAAACCATATCCCGGGGACTACTCACACATCCAGGAGCAAGAGAGGTGAACCAGGCTTTAGCGTCATCCTGTAGAGAGAAAGGACACAACTTAAGGATATAGTAGTGGCGGATCTTCTCCTCATTAGTGAAAAGGGTGGCTATATCGTGTGGTTTGGCAAGATGGGCTACGACTGTCTCAGTCTCATAACCGTGAAAAGGATCAGATTCGACTAGAGAGATTATCTCAGGGTCGACAGAGAATTCATAATCCTTATCGGGGATAAAGATAGGTCAAGTGGAAAACTTCGGGTCGTATTTCATCCTAGCTTTCAAAGATTTTTCCTTCCACTTGACAAGTAATTTCTCAACGTCATAGGCAGCCTTACACGCAAGAAAATCCTCAGCTATCTCTCCCTCCATAACGTAACCCTCAGGTATATCACGCAATTCATATCTAGGAGAGCTAGATCTAACAGGAGCAAAAGCAGGTTCTATCTCAATAGTATCGGTAGTTTCAGAAGCATCACAAGCATTGGCAGTAACTCTAGCAATTTGAGCATCAAGGAATACCCCTAGTGGAACATCACGCAAAGTAGCATCTCTAGCAGTATCAAGCATAGCATCATCAGGCAAAATAGCATCTCTAGCATCATAAGGAAAAGCAGTATCAAGCATAGCATCTCTAGCACTATCAGGCATAGCATCTCTAGCAGTATCAAGCATAGCATCATCAGGCATAGTATCAAGCATAGTATCATCAGGCATAGTATCAAGCATAGCATCTCTAGCAGTAGCATCATAAGTATCATCAAGCACATGCGACATATCAAGATTTCAAGCAGGAGGTGATGTCGCAAACTTACTCATAACTGAAGGTGAATCAAGTGCAGAGCTAGATGGCAATTCCTTACCTCTCCTCGTAGTTGAGGGCAAGACTTTGGTTTTTGGATCCTTCAGATTCTTCATTGTGATCAGCAGATATAAATCCCAAGTGACTCAGAGAATATAGCAATACCTCCTCGGCAACGGCGCCAGAAATATGCTGACTCCGTAACAGTAGACCTTCCCTT
Source organism: Hordeum vulgare subsp. vulgare (assembly GCF_904849725.1). Taxonomy (NCBI): domain Eukaryota; kingdom Viridiplantae; phylum Streptophyta; class Magnoliopsida; order Poales; family Poaceae; genus Hordeum; species Hordeum vulgare. The sequence goes on along the minus strand of NC_058524.1, from coordinate 376,734,622 downwards.
GCAACGGCACCAGAAGAATGCTGCTAGAACTCTCCCGCAATCGAAACTAGAAGAATGTTGTTGACGGCCCACCAGCGCGTGGGATCGTAGCAGTTTTCGAGGGTAGAGTATTCAACCCAAATTTGTTGGTTCGCCAGACAGGAGGTGAGAGGATACTCCCGAGTATTAGCATCTGAATTTATCAGATTCAACCACACCTGAAAGATTAGTATCTGCAAGCAAAGTATCAGTAGCAAAGTAGTATGATAACAATGGTGTCACAAATGATCTGTTGACACGGCAGCCTATTTCTAACGATTTTATCAATGGCGCCAAGTTGCCTCGTTAACGGAAATTGTCAGTTCCCGTCAACGACCAGCGATCAAGATTGTAGCAGGTAGCAGCAGTGTAACGAGTAACAGCAGTGGCAGGGAACAACCGTAGTGACAACAGTAGCAAGTAGCAACAGTAGCAAGCGACAGTAGTAGCACAGCAAGACAAGTAACAGCAGTAGTAGGACAAACTCGTAGGCAATGGTTTGTGATTTGTTTGGATGATATTCATCGTGCAAGAGTTATAACACGGAGAGATATGTGGCTAGCTCCCGTTCATCAATGTGATGTAGGCATGCATTCCGTGTGTCGTCATACGTGCTTAGGGAAAAGAACTTGCATGACATGTATTGTCCATCCCTCCCGTGGCAGCGGGGTCCAAAAGGAAACTACGGGATTTTAAGGTTCTCCTTTTAATAAAGAACCGGACCAACGCATTAGTACTTGGTGAACACATGAACTCCTCAAACTATGGTCATCACCGGGAGTGTTTCCAGATATTGTCACTCCGGGGTTGCCGGATCATAACGCATAGTAGGTAACTACAACTTGCAAGATCGGATCTAAAACACACATATATTGGTGACAACATAATAAATTCAGATCTGAAATCATGGCACTCGGGCCCTAGTGACAAGCATTAAGCATGGCAAAGTAGTAGCAACATCAATCTCATAACATAGTGGATACTAGGGATCAATCCCCATCAAAACTAACTCGATTACATGATAGATCTCATCCTACTCATCACCGCCCAGTGAGCCTACGGATAGATTACTGACGAACGGCGAAGAGCTTCATGGAATTGGAGAGGGAAGAAGGTTGATGATGACGATGACGATGATTTCCCCTCTCGGGAGCCCAAAACGGACTCCAGATCTGCCCTCGAGATGAAGAACAGGTTGTGGCGGTGCCTCCGTATCGCAAATGCGATGAAATCTTCTCTCCTTATTTTTTCTGGGACAAAAGTGAACTTATAGACGTGAGGTTGGGGGTGGCAGAGCTGTGTGGGCCCCACAAGCTTGCCCACCGCCACTAGGGGGGGTGGCGGAGGTAGGGCTTGTGGCCCACTGGCCCACCCCCTCAGGTGGAACTTGGCGTATATATTTTTCATATTTTCCAAAAATGCTCCCCGTAAATTTTCAGGATGCTTGGAGAACTTTGATTTCTGCACAAAGATAACACCAAGGCAATTCTGCTGAGAACAGCGTCAGTCCAGGTTAGTTCCATTCAAATCATGCAAATTAGAGTCCAAAACAACGGCAAAAGAGTTTGGAAAAGTAGATACGATGGAGACGTATCAGTGACCACGACATTCGCTACGAGCCGCGCACCGCCATCAAGTCCCACGTGGTGGCCGACTTCCTCGTCAACTGGGCTGAGACCCAGTTCTTACCGCCGCCTCCTGACTCTACACATTGACGGATGCATTTCGATGGCTCCAAGATGCGTACTGGCTTCGGAGCCAACATCGTCCCGTCATCCCTGAAAGTGGACCAGCTCAAGTACGCCCTCCACATCCACTTCGCCGCCTGCAACAACGTGGCTGGGTACAAGGCACTAGCACACGGCTTCCGGCTCGCCACAGAAATTGGCATTCGGCGGATCCTTTGATTCGGCGACTCCGACCTCGTGGTGCAGCAGGTCTCTGGCGAATGGGACGCCAGAGACGCCAACATGGCAGCTACCGCTTCCTCATCCAGCAGCTCAGCGGTCCTTTCGAGGGTTGCGAGTTCCACCATGTCCCCCAGCCGGACAACGAGGCAGTGGACGCACTGGCAAAACTTGGCTCTACCCGACAAGCAATCCCAGTCGGTGTCTCCCTCGAGCAGCTGCACAAGCCATCAATCAAGTCGCCCCGAGAGTCAACGTTGATTTTCGTACCTTTGGATCCATCTGGCCCGACAGCCTCGGGTCTAGAGACTCCGCCGGCTCCTGCAGCTGTTGGGGAACGTTGCATGGGAAACAAAAAATTTCCTACGCACACGCAATACCTATCCATGGTGATGATCATCTACGAGAGGGGAGAGTGAATCTGCATACCCTTGTAGATCACTAAGCGGAAGCGTATATAACGCGGTTGATGTAGTGGAACATCTTCACGATCCAAATCACAGCTCGTCCCGCGATCTCATCACGATATGTCCCGCGATCCCATCATGATCCATCCCGATCTAGTGTCGAACGGACGACACCTCCGCGTTCAGCACACATACACGTCGATGACGATCCCCACCTTCTTGATCCAGCATGAGGGGAGGAGAGTTACATGAGTTCTCCAGCATGGCGGCATGGTGGTGGTGGTGGTGAACTAATCTAGCAGGGCTTCACCTAAGCATTTCCGAACTAGACTAGAGGAGAACACATCTAGAGAGAGAGAGGCAGCTGTGGCTGTTTTCATTCTCTCAAAACCCTCAAAACCTCTAGTACATATAGGAGGAGGGGATAGGAGGCAGCCTTGGCCCCTACTTGAAGGAGAAGGGGTCGGCCGAACCCTACAAGGAAGAGTCAACCTTCTCACAAGGGAGGTGGACTACTTTGGGAGGACTCCTCCTTCCTTTCAAATTAAAGGACTTTTGCCTTTTATCTCCCTCCTAGTCGCATGGGCTTTTGAGAGAGGCTTAGGCCAGCCCACCAGGGGTTGCTCCACCTCCTCTCACAGCCCATAAGGCTCTTGGGTCGTCACACCCCTCCCGGTGGTCCCCCGGCACTCCCGATACACTACCGATGAGCCCAAAACTTTTCCGGTGACCAAAACAAGACTTCCTATATATCAATCTTTATCTCCGGACCATTCCGGAGTTCCTAGTGATGTCTAGGATCTCATCCAGGACACTGAACAAATTTCGATCACCAAAATCTATAACTCAACTATACCGAAACGTCACTGAACCTTAAGTATGCACACCGTGCGGGTTCGAGAACTATGTAGACATGACCTGAGACACTCTACGGTCAATAACCAATAGCGGGACCTGGATGCCCATATTGTATCCTACTATTCTATGCAAGTCTTTATCGGTTGAACCTTTGTGTCAAGGATTCAATTAATCGTGTATTTTGTTCCCTTTGTCCTTCGGCATGTTACTTGCATGAGATTTGATCGTTGGTATCTCTATACCTAGTTCAATCTCGTTACCGGCAAGTCTCTTTACTCGTTCCTTAATAAAAGATCCCGTGACGAACACCTTAGTCACATTGCTTGCAAGGCTTGTTGTGATATTGTATTACCGAGTGGGCCTCGAGATACCTCTGTGTCACACGGAGTGACAAATCCCAGTCTTGATCCACGCCAGCCCAACACACACCTTCGGAGATACGGGTAGAGAACATTTATAGTCACCTAGTAATGTTGCGACGTTTGATACACACAATGTGTTCCTCCGGTGCCCAGGAGTTGCATGATCTCATGGTCATAGGAACAGATACATTGACATGCAGAAAATAGTAGCAATAAACTGACACATCATATGCTACGTTTATAGTTTGGGTCTTGTCCATCACATCATTCTCCTAATGATGTAATCATATTATGAAATGATAACACTTGTCTATGGCCAGGAAACCTTGACCATCTTTGATCAACGAACTAGTCAACTAGAGGCTTACTAGGGACAATGTGTTGTCTATGTATCGACACATCTATTTGAGTTTCCAATCAATACAATTCTAGCATGGATAATAAACGATTATCATGAACAAGGAAATATAATAATAACCAATTTATTTAGTGCCTCTAGGGCATATTTCCAACAGTCTCCGACTTGCACTAGTGTCAATAATCTAGTTCACATCACTATGTGATTGTAATGAATCTAACACCCATACAGTTCTCGGGCTTGATCATGCCTTGCTTGTGAGAGAGGTTTTTGTCTATGGGTCTGAACCTTTCAGATCCATGTGTGCTTTACGAATCTCTATGTCATCCTATAGATGCTGGTACCACGTGCCATTTGGAACTATTCCAAATGACTGCTCCACTGTACGAAGTCGGTTTACTACTCAGAGTAAGCCGGATTAGTGTCAAAGCTTGCATCGACGTAACCCTTTATGACGAACTCTTTTATCACCTCCATAATCGAGAAAAAAAATCCTTAGTCCACTAGTTACTAAGGATAACTTTTGACCTTTGTCCAGTAATCCATTCCTGATTCACTTTTGTACCCCTTGACAGATTCATGGCAAGGCACACATGTGGTGCGGTACATAGCATAGCATACTATAGAGCCTACGGCTAATGCATAGGGGCCGACCTTCGTCCTTTCTCTTTCTTCTACCGTGGTCGAGCTTTGAGTCTTACTCAAATTCACACCTTACAACATAGCCAAGAACTCCTTCACCGATCTATTTTGAACTCCTTCAAAAACTTGTCAAGGCATGCATTTCGTTGAAATTTCTACTAAGCGTTTTGATCTATCTCCATAGATCTTGATGCTCAATGTTCAAGTAGTTCAATCCAGGTTTTCCTTTGAAAAATTCCTTTCAAACAACCCTTTATGCTTTCCAGAAATTCTACATTATTTCTAGTCAACAATATGTCAACCACTTATCAGAAGTTTTGTAGTGCTCCCACTCACTTCTTTGGAAATAAAAGTTTCTCATAAACCTTGTATAAACCAAAAAGCTTTGACCATCTCATCAAAGCGTATATTCCAATTCCGAGATGCTTGCTGCAGTCCATAGAAGGATCGCTGGAGCTTGCACACTTGTCAGCATCCATAGGATCGACAAAACCTTCTGGTTGTATCACATACAACCTTTCCTCAAGGAAACCGTAGAGGAAACAATGTTTTGACATCCTATCTGCAAGATTTCATAAATAATGCAGCAACTCCTATCATAATTCCAACAGACTCTTAGCATCACTATGAGGGACAAAGTCTCATCGTAGTCAACTCCTTGAACTTGTCAGAAACATCTTTGCGACAAGTCGAGCTTTCTTAACGGTGACACTTACCATCATCATCTGTCTTCCTTTTAAAAATCCATCTGTACCCAACAGCCTTATGACCATCAAGTAGTTCTTCCAAAGTCTACACTTTGTTTTCATACATGGATCCTACCTCGGATTTCGTGGTGTCCAGCCATTCGTCGGAATCCAGGCCCACCATCGCTTCTCCATAGCTTGTAGGTTCATTGTTGTCCAACAAAATGACCTCCAAAACAGGGTTATCGTACAACCCTGGAGCAGTACGTGACCTTGTCGACCTACGAGGTTTGTAGCAACTTGATCCTGAAGCTTCATGATCACTACCATCAGCTTCCACTTCAATTGGTGTAGGCGCCACATGAACAACTTCATGCGCCCTTCTACACACTGGTTGAAGTGACGGTTCAATAACCTCATCAAGTTCCACCATCCTCCCACCCAATTCTTTCGAGAAAAACTTTTTCTCGGACCCGTTTTTAGAAACAAACACATTGATTCTGGATTTGAGATAGGAGGTATACCCAACTATTTTGGGTGTCCTATGAAGATGCATTTATCCCCTTTGGGTTCGAGCTTATCACACTGAAACTTTTTCACATAGGCGTCACAGCCCCAAACTTTCAAGAAACGAGAACTTAGGTTTCTCCAGATCATAGTTCATACAGTGTCATCTTAAGGAAAGTACGTGGTGCCCTATTTAAAGTGAGTGCGGTTGTCTCTAATGCCTAACCCAAAACGATAGTGGTAATTCGATAAGAGACATCATAGTATGCACCTTATCCAATAGGGCGCGTCTATGACGTTCGGACACACCATCACACCATGGTGTTCCCGGTGGCATTAGTTGTGAAACAATTTCCACATTGTCTTAAATGTGTACCAAAACTCGCAACTCAGATATTTATCTCTACGATCATATCGTAGATATTTGATCCTCGTGTCACGATGATATTCAGCTTCACTCTGAAATTATTTGGACCTTTCAATAATTCACACTTGTGTTTCATCAAGTAAATATACCAGTATCTAGTCAAATCATCTATGAAGTAAGAACATAATGATATCCACTGCGTGCCTCAGACTCATTCGACTCCATACATCAAAATGTATTACCTCCAATAAGTTACTATCTTGTTGCATCTCACTGAAAACGAGGCCTTCAGTCATCTTGCCCATGTGGCATGATTTGCATGTCTCAAGTAATTCAAAATGAAGTGAGTCCAAACGATCCATTTGCATGTAGTTTCTTCATGCGTTTACACCAATAGACATGGTTCTCATGTCTCAAACATTTCAAAAACGAGTGAGCCCAAAGATCCATTAGTGTGGAGCTTCTTCATGCATTTTATACCAATATGACTCAAGCGGAAGTGCCACAAGTAAGTGGTACTATCATTACTACCTTGTATCTTTTGGCATCAATATTATGAACATGTGTATCACTACGATCGAGATTCAATAAAGCATTAAAAGTATTTATTCAAGCAAATAGAATAACCATTATTCTCTTTAAATGAATAATCATATGGCAATAAACACGAGCTAATCATGTTCATGCTTAAAGCAAACACCAAATAACATTTATTTAGGTTCAACACTAATCCCGATGGTAGAGGGAGCGTGTGATGTTTGATCACATCAACCTTGAAATTTCTTCCAACACACATCATCACCTCACCCTTGCTAGTATTGTTTATTCTGTAGCTTTTATTTCGAGTTACTAACACTTAGCAGCCAAACCAGTATCTAATACCCTAGTGCTACTAGGGGTACTAGTAAATTACACACCAGTATCATGTATATCCAATATACTTTTGTCGACTTTGCCAGCCTTCTCATCTACCAAGTAATTGGGGTAGTTCTGCTCCAGTGACCGTTCCCCTCATAATAGAAGCACTTAGTCTCGGGTTTTGGGTTCAACCTTGGGTTTCCTAGTTTGCCTTTCATGAAGTATCCCTTCTTGCCCTTGCCTTTCTCGAAACTAATGGTTTTACTAACCTTCAACACTTGATGCTCCTACTTGATTTCTACCTTCGCAGTGTCAAACATCGCGAATAGCTCAAGGATCATCTCTATCCCTAATATGTTATAGTTCATTACGAAGCTAAGTAGCTTGGTGGCAGTGAATTTGGAGAACTATGTCAATCACTATCTTATCTGGAAGATCAACTCCCACTCGATTCAAGCGACTGTACTACTCAGATAATCTGAGCACATGCTCAACGATTGAGCTTTTCTCCCTTACTTTATAGACAAAGAATCTTGTCGGAGGTCTCATACCTCTTAACATGGACACGAGCCTGAAATCCCAATTTCATCTCTTAGAACATCTCGTATGTCCCGTGACATTCGAAACTTCTTAAGCGCCTCAATTCTAAACCATTTAAGCATTATGCACTGAAGTATCATGTAGTCATGAAAAACGTGTATGTCATATGTTCACAACATCTACACACGACGCTCAGGGTTTAGCTTACCGAGCGGTGCATTAAGGAAACAAGCCTTCTGTGCAGCAATGAGGACAATCCTCAGTTTTTGGACCTAGTCCACATAATTGCTACTATCATCTTTCAACTAAATTTTCTCTAGGAACATATCAAAAACAGTAGAGCGACAACGCAAGCTACAACATAATTTGCAAAGACCTTTTGACTATTTTCGTGATAATTGAGTTTAGCTAATCATATTACTAATAAACTCCCACTCAAATTGACATACCTATAGTCATTCAAGTGTCGCATGATCCAAATTCACTAACTCAAGTCCGCTCATCACGTGAGTTGAGTATAGTTTCAATGGCGAACATCTCCATGTTGATCATATCAACTATATGATCCATGCTTGACCTTTTGGTATCTTGTGTTCCGAGACCATGTATGTACATGCTAGGCTCGTCAAGTTTAACCCGAGTGTTCCGCGTGTGCAACTGTTTTGCACCTGTTGTATGTGAACGTTGAATCTATCACACCCGATCATCATGTGGTGTCTTGAAACGACAAACTGTCGCAACGGTGCACAGTCGGGGAGAACACAATTTTATCTTGAAATTTTAGTGATGGGTCACCTTATAATGCGACCGTCGTTCTAGGCAAAACAAGGTGCATAAAAGGATTAACATCACATGCAAATCATAAGTGACATGATATGGCCATGAACTTGTGCTTCTTGATCTCCATCACCAAAGCACCGGCAAGATCTCCATCCTCACCGGCGCCACACCATGATCTCCATCATTGTGCTGCCATCGATGTTGTCGCACTAACTATGTTGTTACTGCTAAAGCAACTACTAGCGATAAAGAAAATCAACTCCAAGCGCAAAAATAATTCAAGACAACCCTATGGCTCCTTCCAGTTGCCGCAGCATTGACGTGCAAGTCGATATTCAACTATTACAACATGATCATCTTATACATCCAATATATCATACCATGTCTTTGGCCATATCACATCACATGCATACCTTGCAAAAACAAGTTATACGTCCTCTATATTGTCGTTGCATGTTTTACGTGGTTGATATGGGTATCTAGTATGATCGCATCTTACTTACACAAAACCACAATGGTGATATGAAGTTGCTATTTAACCTTCTCCAAGGACTGCCTCGGTCAAATCCGATTCAACTAAATTTGAAGAAACAGACACCCGCCAGACAACTTTATGCAACAAGTTGCATGTTAGTCGAAGAAACCGGTCTCTCGTAAGCGTACGAGTAATGTTAGTCCAGGCCACTTCAATCTAACAATACCGCTGAATCAAGAAAATACTAAGAAGGGCAGCAAATTGAACATCAACGCCCACAAACTCTTTTGTGTTCTACTCGATATATAATCTATGCATGAACCTAGCTCATGATGCCACTGTTGGGGAACGTTGCATGGGAAACAAAAAATTTCCTACGCACACGCAATACCTATCCATGGTGATGATCATCTACGAGAGGGGAGAGTGAATCTACATACCCTTGTAGATCGCTAAGCGGAAGCGTATATAACATGGTTGATATAGTGGAACATCTTTGCGATCCAAATTGCAGCCCGTCCCGCAATCTCATCATGATCCGTCCTGCGATCCCATCACGATCCATCTCGATCTAGTGTCGAACGGATGACACCTCCGCGTTCAGCACACGTACAGCTCGATGACGATCCCCACCTTCTTGATCAAGAACGAGGAGCGGAGAGTTAGATGAGTTCTCCAACACGGCGGCATGGTGGTGGTGGTGGTGGTGAACTAATCCAGCAGGGCTTCGCCTAAGCACTGCCAAACTAGACTAGAGGAGAAATCGATGTAGAGAGAGAGGCAACCGTGGCTAATTTGTGTCTCTCAAAACCCTCAAAACCTCTTGTATATATAGGAGGAGGGGAGAGGAGGCAGCCTTGGCCCCTACTCCAAGGAGAAAGGGTCGGCCGAACCCTACAAGGAACAGTCCACCTTCCCACAAGGGAGGAGGACTACTCTGGAAGGACTCCTCCTTCCTTTCCTTTTAAAGGACTTTTGCCTTTTATCTCCACTCCTAGCTGCATGGGATTTTGAGAGAGGATTCGGCCAGCCCACCAGGCGCTGGTCCACCTCCTCTCATAGGCCATAAGGCTCTTGGGTCGTCACACCCCTCCCGGTGGTCCCCCGACACCATCCCGGCACTCCCGATACACTACCGATGAGCCCGAAACTTTTCCGGTGACTAAAACAAGACTTCCTATATATCAATCTTTATCTCCTGACCATTCTGGAGTTCCTCATGATGTCCAGGATCTCATGTGGAACTCTGAACAACCTTCGGTCACCAAAACCTCTAACTCAACTATACCGAAACGTCACTGAACCTTAAGTTTGCACACCGTGCGGGTTCGAGAACTATGCAGACATGACCTAACACACTCTCCGATCAATAACCAATAGTGGGTCTGGATGCCCATATTGGCTCCTACATATTCTACGAAGATTTTTATCGGTTGAACCTCTATGTCAAAGATTCAGTTAATCCTGTATGTTATTCCCTTGTCCTTCGGTATGTTACTTGCCCGAGATTCGATCGTTGGTATCTCTAAACCTAGTTCAGTCTTGTTATCGGAAAATCTCTTTACCTATTCTGTAATACAAGATCCCATGACTAACTCCTTAGTGACATTGCTTGCAAGTCTTGTTGTGATATTGTATTATCGAGTGGGCCCTGAGATACCTCTCCGTCACACGGAGTGACAAATCCCAGTCTTGATCCACGCCAACCCAACAGACACCTTCGGAGATAGCTGTAGAGCACCTTTATAGTCACCTAGTAACATTGTGAAGTTTTATACACACAAGTTATTCCTCCGGTGTCTGGGAGTTGCATGATCTCATGGTAATAGGAACAGATACATTGACATGCAGAAAATAGTAGCAATAAACTGACACGATCATATGCTACGTTTATAGTTTGGGTCTTGTCCATCACATCATTATCCTAATGATGTGATCCCGTTATCAAATGACAACACTTGTCTATGGCCAGGAAACCTTGACCATATTTGATCAACGAGCTAGTCAAGTAGAGGCTCACTAGGGACAATATGTTGTCTATATATCCACACATGTATTATAGTTTCCAATCAATACAATTCTAGTATGGATAATAAACGATTATCATGAACAAGGAAATATAATAATAACCAATTTATTATTGCCTCTAGGGGACATTTCCAACAGCAGCATCTCCGGCTCCTCCAACATCGCCGGCTGCGACGAACCCCACGTCGAGCCCGCCCAGCTCCGAACCCGCAGCCATCATGGAGGTTGACGGTGAACCGGCTGCCACCTTAGTCCCGGCGACTAACGGCTCCGTCTTGAGGACTCCAACGACAAACCCAGGGGCTTTGGTGGCTCCTGGCCATCAACTCGAGTCGGAGCCTTCTCCCGTCTAGGCACCAACATGGGCCAAGCCCATCCTTGCCTTCCTCGTTCACGGCGAGCTCCCGCCTGACGAAGCCGAGGCCCGACAGATCCAACGCCGTTCTCCTGCCTACGCCATCATCAACCGTGATTTGGTTCGACGCTGCGTAACCGACGTGTTTCAATGACGCGTCGCATTAGAAAAGGGACCAACAATACTCATAGATATCCACCAGGGCGAGTGCGGGCACCACGCCGCCTCCAGAACCTTGGTGGACAAGGCGTTCCCCCATGAATTCTACTGGCCCATGGCTTTAGAGGAGGAAACCGCTTTGGTCGACAAGTGCGAAGGATGCCAATGCTTCAGCACACAAAGCCATATGTCGGCTACAACCCTTAAGACCATCCCCTTTCATGGCCATTTGCCGTTTGGGGGCTCGACATGGTGGGGCCATTGAAGACAGCCCAAGGCGTCATGACACATCTTCTGGTGGCCGTCGACAAGTTCACCAAGTGGACCGAAGCTAGACCCATCAAGAAGCTAGACGGCCACACACCCGTTTGGTTCATAAAAGACATCACCGTTCGCTACGGCGTTCCACACAGCATCATCACTGACAACGACACCAACTTCGCTAAAGGCACAATTGCGCTCTTTTGTGCAAAGGAGGGCATCCGGCTCGACCTCGCGTTGGTCACCCACCCGCAGTCAAACAGACGGGCGGAGAGGGAAAACGGCCTGATTCTCGCTGGCAACAAGCCAAGAATTGTGGCGCCACTCATCAGGTCGGCGGCTGCTGGATCGAAGAGCTGCCGGATGTACCATGGAGCTTCCGCACCACACCGAACAGTCAACCGGCTTCACACCATTCTTCCTCGTGTACGGGTCTGAGGAGGTCATCCCCACGGACGTCGAGTTCGACTTGTCGCACGCCATCCTGTAAACGGAGGCGAACGCAAGAGAAGCAAGAGAAGATAGCATCAACCTACTCGAAGAGGCATGCGAGCTGGCCCTCAGTCGAACAGCTATCTACCAGCAGAAGGTGATGCATTACCATAGCAAAAGAATCAGGCCCCTCTCTTTTCGCGAGGGGGACCTGGTGCTTAGAAGAATCCAACGAACAGCTGGCCAACACAAGTTGTCCTCCCCATGGGAGGGACCCTTCATAGTCAGCAAGGCATTGCACAACAACGCGTACTATCTAATAGATGCTCAGAAGCCGCATAAGCGCAAGAGAGACACATCCGGTGAGGAGATGGAGCATCCATGGAACAAGGAACTCCTTCGCCCATTCTACTTCTAAGAGAAAGAGACAAACAAGTGTACGTATGTATCCCCACCCTTTTGGGCTTAAATGAACGCAGTGGGTGCCCTAAGACGATGCTTGAGGCATACCTTTTTAAATTCCAAAAAATGTTGCCTTCTGAGTAAAACCCCTCGGTCCGACTCCTCAGACTCGGGGGCTAGCTGGCCGCCCCGAGCATTTTCTCTATTTTCGTAACCGAATACGGGGAGAGTGTTAAGACAAAATCCTTACCACCCTGCCTAGCTATAGTCCGCCCCCGGCTGTCCGGCTAGCAGGTCCGTGGGGCGGAAGGCTCGCTACTCGCAAAATTCGACTACCGAGGAGTAGCCGGCGGGACAATCTAGCCATCTACGGTTACTTCTTTAGCCGGCCTAAGCGACTCGTTCAAAAGTCCAAGTGCTCTTGCGGCTTCCGGAAGCCCGTGACCGATCCCCCAAAGGTAGACGCCCCCTCCCAGTACCAGACCGGCTACTGGCTATCGGACTGGCGGGGAGGAAGGTGGAGACGGCAAAGTTATGGGTATCCAAAAGTATAAAGGAAACAAAGATGAAAACTGAGTCGGCAAGCACAATTTTTTCCAAAGCAAAATGTTTGGAACATGCATATGTTACACAAAAGGGCAAAAGGCCCACGACCAAGGTTCATTACACCACACCCCCAGTGGGTGGAACTAGGAATTAACTATAAATAAAGGAAAAAGATAAAGTTTTAATCGGTGGCGGCTCCACCCTTGGCCCGACATCGCCCATGATGGTCGAGGCGGACGCTCCATCATCCGCTCGGGCGCCTCCTGCGTCGTCCTTCATGGTCGAATCACCCCCGCCGTGGAGTCGGCGTAGGCTTCATCGCTGGAGTCGGCATCCTCAAGAACCGTCTCGCTGGTGCTGCCGTCGGGGTTGCCAAGGGCCAACCAGAAATTCGGAACCGGACTGCCATCGATAGTTCGCTCCAGAACGTACTGCCATCGACAGTTCGCTCCAGAACGTAATCGTCCCATGCGACGAACGACGCAACATCGGCAGCGTGCACCTGCAGCTCATCCCCGATGGCGGCCAACTCCGTATCCGTGTCGGCGCGCTACTCGCAAGCAGGCCGAAGTGAAGGTTGAAGTACCAAGACTTGGCGACCTGAAGTGCCATATACGCGCCGGCCCGCACCGCCGATGCACGCCAGGCGTTCAACAGGGCACTCCCTGTTTCGAGTCACCGGGACAGCCGACTCATCGTCGCCTGCTCCACTACGTCCAGTCGGAGAGTGTGAACCATGGCCAGCCCGGCATCTTGGAGCCAGGCCACGGATCGCGCCACCTCCCGCAAGCGAGCTTTGGCGGCGACCGCCACCTCATCCATGGTCCAGCCGGCATCCGCCGCCACTTGGACGCCCTCGGCCTGCTGCTCTTCGCGGTAGGCTGCCATGGACGCATCCGTCGCCTCCCGCATCGCCAGAAAGAGATCTGGGGATCAAAAAACGGGCGCGCGGCTTCAAAAGAAAGGAAAAGGGTCCAAATCTACACCAGGAAGGTAATTCAAGTCAAGAAGGACTCACTGTCGAGGAGGATGTCGACTTCGCTCGCCTCTTCATCCAGCTCGCGATCCCGGGCCGCCTGAACCTGGATCTGACTGGATAGTACGTCACGCGTGACCCGCGCCTCCTCGACCTCCTTCGCCAGTCGGTCGTCCTTTTCCTTCAAGGCCGCGTCTCGTTTTGCCAACTCCTCGCTGTGGACCCGCTCCAACCGCTCCAACTCGATGGTATGGGATGTTTCCTTCTGCGTCAGGGCGTCATGGACGGATGGCTCCTTCTGCATCAAGGCGTTGTGATGGGCAACGCGCAGCTTCTCCAACTCCGCGTGGTAGGCTGCCTCGCGGTATTTCTTCTTCGCCTAGAGAAGCTCCACCTCCTGGTGTAGCCTGGCACCCTCATCTCGTAGGGCGTCCCGCTCTGGGCCGACTTGATCTAGCCGGACCCGAAGATCGACCAGTTGGCCCTCCGCTTCCCTGAGCCGGCCAAACAACTCATTGTGGGCAAGCACTCGGCGGTTGTGATGGTCCTGCAACATAAGAAGAAAAGAGTTAGCCGCGAGTAAGACTCGACCCGACTGATTTCCAACCGGCCCGATTCTCGGGGGCTACACCCAACGGGTGAGCTCGTGCGCCCCCACTTGAAGAATAAATAAACGGCTAGCCACGAGTAAGACTCGACCCGACTGATTTCGAGCTAGCCCGACTCTCAGGGGCTACACCCAGTGGGTGCGCTGCGCCCCCCCCCTATTGAAGCAAAGTGAGAAGAAAATAAAAAATCCCAAGGGGAAAGTGATACGTCTATTTTGCATCATACTTTCATGTTGATATTTATTGCTTTTTGGGCTATTATTTCACTTCACGGTACAATACTTCTGCCTTTTCTCTCTGATTTTGCAAGGTTTACATGAAATGGGAGAATGCTGGCAGCTGGAATTCTGGCCTGAAAAAGGAGCAAGTTTGAGATGCCTATTCTGCACAACTCCAAAAGCCGTGAAAATCAACGTGGATTTTTTTGGGAATATATTAAAAATACTGGTCCGAAGAAGTGCCAGAGGACCACAACCAGGAAGCCACAAGCCTGGTAGGCGCGGCCACCCCCTGGCCGCGCCTAGGGGGCTTGTGGGCTACCTGCTGGCCCACTAGCCCCCTTCTTCTTCTGTATGAAGGGTTTCGTTCCGAAAAAAATCAAGAGGAGGATTTTTCGAGGATTCGCTGCCGCCACGAGGAGAAAGTTGAGCAGAACCAATCTAGAGCTCCGGCAGGACGATCCTGCCGGGGAAATTTCCCTCCCGTAGGGGGAAATCATCACCATCGTCATCACCAACACTCCTCTCATCGGAGGGGACTCGTCACCATCAACATCGTCATCAGCTCCATCTCATCTCCAAACCCTAGTTCATCTCTTGTAACCAATCTTCGTCTCGCGACTCCGATTGGTACTTGTAAGGTTGCTAGTAGTGTTAATTACTCTTTGTAGTTGATGCTAGTTGGATTACTTGGTGGAAGGGTTTATGTTCAAATCCTTGATGCTACTCATCACCTCTCTGGTCATGAATATGATTACGCGTTGTGAGTAGTTACTTTTGTTCCTGAGGACATGGGATAATTCATGCTAATAGTAGTCATGTGAATTTGGTATTCGTTCGATATTTTGATGTGTTGTATGTTGTTTTTCCTCTAGTGGTGTTATGTGAACGCCGACTACATAACATTTCACCATTATTTGGGCCTAGAGGAAGATATTGTGAAGTAGTAAGTAGATGATGGGTTGCTAGAGTGACAGAAGCTTAAACCCTAGTTTATGCGTTGCTTCGTAAGGGGCTGATTTGGATCCACTAGTTTAATGCTATGGTTAGACTTTGTCTTAATTCTTCTTTCGTAGTTGCGGATGCTTGCAAGAGGGGTTAATCATAAGTGGTATACTTGTCCAAGTAAGGGAAGTACCCACATATCAAACTATTAAAGTAACGAACGCGAATCATATGAACATGATGAAAACTAGTATGACAGAAATTCCCGTGTGTCCTCGGGAGCGTTTTACCTCCTATAAGACTTTGTCCTAGCTTGTCCCTTGTTACAAAAGGGATTGTGCCACTTTGCTGCACTGTTGTTACTTTTGCTACTTGTTCCTTGCTACGAATCATCTTGTCACACAACTACTTGTTACCGATAATTTCAGTGCTTGCTGATTTTACCTTGCTGAAAACAACTTGTCAGATCCTTCTGCTCCTCATTGGGTTCGACACTCTTACTTATCGAAAGGACTATGATAGATCCTTCTATGTTTGTGGGTCATCAAGACTCTTTTCTGGCCCCGTTGCCAGGGAGTGAAGCGCCTTTGGCAAGTGGAACTTGGTAAGGAACCATTCATATAGTGTGCTGAAATTTATTGTCACTTGTCACTATGGAACTAATCCATTGAGGGGCTTGTTTGGGGTATCTTCACCTCGAACGGAAGCACAAAGAGTTGCTCCTCAACCTGCTGCACCTACTGAAAATATTTGCTTTGAATTTCCTTTGGGTATGCTTGAGAAACTTCTGGCTAATCCTTTTACACGAGATGGAACATCACATCCAGACTTGCATCTAATCTATGTAGATGAAGTTTGTGGTTTATTTAAGATTGCAGGTTTGCGCGAGGATGAGGTCAAGAAGAAGGTATTTCCCTTATCTTTGAGGGATAAGGCGTTGACATGGTATAGGCTATGTGATGATACTGGATCATGGAACTACAATCGGTTGAAATTGGAATTTCATCAAAAGTTTTATCCTATGCATTTAGTACATCGTGATCAGAATTATATTTACAATTTTTGGCCCGGTGACAGAGAAAGCATCGCTCAAGCTTGGGGGAGGCTTAAGTCAATGTTATATTCATGCCCAAATCATGAGCTCTTGAGAGAAATTATCACTCAGAACTTCTATGCTCGGTTTTCTCATGATGATCACACCATGCTTGACACTTCTTGTACCGGTTCTTTTATGAAGAGAGATATTGACTTTAGATGGAATTTATTGGAGAGAATTAAACGCAACTCTGAAGATTGGGCTCTTGATGAAGGTAAGGAGTCAGGTATGAATTTCAAGTTTGATTGTGTTAAATCCTTTGTTGAAACAAATACTTTTTGTGATTTTAGCGCTAAGTATGGACTTGACTCTGAGATAGTAGCTTCATTGTGTGAATCATTTGCTGCTCATATTGACCTCCCCAAAGAGAAGTGATTTAAATATCATCCTCCTTTAGAAGTCAATGTAGTTAAACCCAATCCAGTTGAAGAGAAAGTCATTGACTATAATGATCCTATTGTTCCGAGTGCTTACATTGAGAAACCACCTTTCCCTGTTAGGATAAAGGATCATTCTAAAGCTTCAACTGTAATACGTAGAGGCTACATTGGAACACCTACACCCTCTGAGCAAATTAGAGTTGAACCTAGCATTGCTATTATCAAAGATCTTCTGTCCCACGATGTTGAGGGACATAATATTCACTTCTATGAAGATGCTGCTAGAATTGCTAAACCTCACGCTAGAGACAAACATATGCCTGTTGTTGGCATGCCTGTGGTTTCTGCTAAGATAGGAGATCATTTTATCATGGTTTATGTGACGTGGGTGCTAGTGTTAGTGCAATACCTCAATCCTTATATGATGAAATCAAAGATGAGATTGCACCTGTTGAGATAGAGCCTATTGATGTCACTATCCAGCTTGCCAATAGAGATACTATCTGCCTTGTGGGAATTGTTAGGGATGTTGAGGTCTTGTGTGGTAAAACGAAGTATCCTGCTGATTTCCTCGTTCATGCTACCACACAAGATAGCTTTTGTCCCATTATATTTGGTAGACCCTTTCTCAATACTGGCAATGCTCATATTGATTGTGAGAAGCAAACTGTCACTGTTGGCTTTGAAGGCGTGTCACATGAGTTCAACTTCTCCAAGTTTGGTAGACAACCTCATGAAAAGGAGTTGCCTAGTAGGGATGAAACTATTGCCTTAGCTTCTATTGCCGTGCCTCCTAGCGATCCCTTAGAGCAATACTTGCTTGAGCATGAAAATGATATGCATATGGATGAAAGGGATGAGATAGATAGAGTTGCCTTAGAACAATATCCTATCCTTAAGAATAACTTGCGTGTTGAACTGCTTGGGGATCCACCCCCACCAAAGGGTGATCCTGTGTTCGAGCTTAAACAGTTGCCTGATACTCTTAAGTATGCCTATCTTGACGAAAAAGAGATATATCCTGTTATTATTAGTACTAGCCTCTCAGAGCATGAAGGAAAGAAGTTATTAAAAATTCTGAGGAAGCACCGTGCTGCTATTGGATATACTCTTGATGATCTTGAGGGCATTAGTCCTACCCTATGCCAGCACAAGATTAAAACCGATCCTGATTTCGAACCAGTTGCTGATCATCAAAGGAGATTAAATCCTAAGATGAAATAAGTAGTGAGAAAAGAAATACTAAAGCTCCTGGAAGCGGGTATTATCTATACTGATGGTTATAGCGATTGGGTGAGTCCGGTGCACTGCGTCCCTAAGAAGGGAGGTATTACCGTTGTCCCTAATGATAAGGATGAATTGATCCCGCAGAGGATTATTACTGGCTATAGGATGGTGATCGAGTTTAGGAAACTGAATAAAGCCACTAGGAAAGATCATTACCCTTTCCCTTTTATCGACCAAGTGCTAGAAAGGCTGTCCAAACACACACACTTCTGCTTTCTAGATGGTTATTCTGGTTTCTTCCAAATACCAGTTGCACAATCTGATCAGGAGAAAACCAATTTCACCTGCCCTTTCGGTACCTTTGCTTATAGACGTATGCCTTTTGGCTTATGTAATGCACCTGCCACCTTTCAAAGATGTATGATGGCTATATTATCTGACTTTTGTGAAAAGATTGTCGAGGTTTTCATGGATGACTTTTCTGTTTACGGGTCTTCCTTTGATGATTGCCTCAGCAACCTTGATCGAGTCTTACAGAGATGTAAAGACACCAATCTTGTCTTAAATTGGGAGAAGTGCCACTTTATGGTTAATGAAGGCATTGTCTTAGGACATAAAATTTCCGAAAGAGGTATTGAAGTCGATAAGGCTAAGGTTGATGCAATCGAGAAAATGCCATACCCAGAGATATCAAAGGTATAAGAAGTTTCCTTGGTCATGCTGGTTTCTATAGAAGGTTCATTAAAGACTTCTGTAAGATTTCTAGGCCTCTTACCAATCTCTTGCAAAATGATATTCCTTTTGTCTTTGACGATGATTGTAAGGAAGCCTTCGAAATACTTAAGAGGGCTTTGATAACCGCACCTATTGTTCAACCACCTGATTGGAACTTGCCATTTGAAATCGTGTGTGATGCTAGTGATTATGCTGTTGGAGTTGTCCTAGGGAAAAGAGTTGATAAGAAGTTGAATATTATTCACTACGCTAGTAAAACTCTAGACAGTGCCCAAAGAAACTATGCTACTACGGAGAAGGAGTTTTTAGCAGTCGTGTTTGCATGTGAAAAATTCAGGTCCTACATAGTTGATTCCAAAGTCACTATTCACACTGATCATGCTGCTATTAAGTACCTCATGGAGAAGAAAGACGCTAAACCTAGACTTATCAGATGGTTTCTCTTGCTACAAGAATTTGATTTGCACGTTGTCGATAGAAAGGGTACTGATGACCCAGTAGCAGATAACTTGTCTAGGTTAGAGAACGTTCTTGATGACCCACAACCTATTGATGATAGCTTTCCCGATGAGCAACTGAATGTTATCAATGCTTCACGTAGTGCACCGTGGTATGCTGATTATGCAAACTATATCGTTGCCAAATATATACCACCAGTTTCACATACCAGCAAAAGAAGAAATTCTTCTTTGACTTGAGACATTACTTTTGGGATGATCCTCAGCTTTATAAGGAAGGAGTAGATGGTGTTATTAGACGTTGTGTACCTGAACATGAACAGGGACAGATCCTACAGAAGTGTCACTCCGAGGCCTACGGAGGACACCATGCGGGAGATAGAACTGCACACAAGATATTGCAATCAGGTTTCTATTGGCCCACTCTCTTCAAGGATGCTCGTAAGTTTGCCTTGTGTTGTGACGAATGTCAAGGAATAGGTAATATTAGCAAACGTCAGGAAATGCCTATGAACTATTCACTTGTCATTGAACCATTTGATGTTTGGGGCATTGATTATATGGGACCTTTTCCAAAATCCAATGGGTATACTCACATCTTAGTTGCTGTTGATTACGTCACTAAGTGGGTAGAAGCTATCCCCACTAGTAGTGCTGATCACAACACCTCTATCAAGATGCTGAAAGAAGTTATCTTCCCTAGATTTGGAGTCCCTAGATATCTAATGACCGACGGTGGCTCACACTTCATTCATGGTGCTTTCCGTAAAACGCTTGCTAAGTACGATGTCAACCATAGAATTGTGTCTCCCTATCAGTCTCAGTCCAGTGGTCAAGTAGAGCTAAGCAATAGAGAGATTAAACTAATTCTGCAAAAGACTATCAACAGGTCTAGAAAGAATTGGTCTAAGAAGCTCGATGATGCACTGTGGGCTTATAGAACTACCTATAAGAATCCCATGGGCACGTCTCCGTACATAATGGTGTACGGTAAAGCATGTCATTTACCTCTTGAGATAGAGCATAAAGCTTATTGGGCAATCAAAGAGCTCAACTTTGATTTCAAACTTGCCTGTGAGAAGAGGTTATTTGATATTAACTCGCTTGATGAGTGGAGAACTCAGGCATATGAGAATGCCAAGCTGTTCAAAGAGAAGGTTAAGAGGTGGCATGATAAGAGGATACAAAAGCTTGAGTTCAATGTAGGTGATTATGTCTTGCTATATAACTCCTGTTTAAGATTCTTTGCAGGCAAGATTCTCTCTAAATGGGAAGGTTCCTATGTTGTTGAGGAAGTATATCGTTCCAGTGCTATCAAGATCAACAACACGGAAGGTAATTGTCCGAGAGTGGTAAATGGGCACAGAATCAAGCATTATATCTCAGGTACTCCCATAAATGTTGAACGCAATATTATCAATACCATAACTCCGGAAGAATACCTAAGGGATATTTATCAGCCTGTTTCAGACTCCGAAAACGAAGAGGTATGTGACTTTGTAAGAAAACATAGTCCAAAACTTTTCCAGTAGGAATTTTTCTCCGTTTTGGAATATTTGAAAAAATACAAAAATTGGAGGTAGTCCGGAAAGTGCGCGAGGAGGCGACAAGCCTGCACGGCGCGGGCCCACCCCCTGGCCGCGCCGTGAGGGCTTGTGGACACCTCGTGCGCCTACTAGACTCCGTTTTCATGTGGGTACTCCTTCTGGTCTGGAAAAAATCATTATATATACTTCCGTTTGGTCTGACCCCTGCATCATGCAGGTTTCATCTATTTTTCGTTTCGAGCCTGTTTCTGTTGCAGATCTACATTGCCTGGACTTCCCCAAAAGCTCCGAAGGACAAGATCTTCGAGAAGGTAATAATTCCCTACCTTACGGGAGTGCTGCAACACCCTCAATCTATCGAGATGCGTGATGGGATGTTGCACATCCGTGATGATGAGGGGCCCAAGAAGACCGGAAGCGTGGAGACGAGGCTCGAAGCAATGGAGTAACAAGTCTTCAAGTGCCAAGGGATGGTGGAGCATGGACTCAACGCCAACCACATGATGATCACAGATTTCACCAACAAGCACAAGATTGATGCCAATGACATTGGGAAGCATCTCTCCAGGCTCTATGACAGGATTGATCAACTCCAGGCCCAGATCTATGACCTGCAGAACCAAAACTGTGAGTATGAGTATAGATTTAAATCAATACGGTTGGCTGCAGATTTGAGGATTCCGGAGACTCGTTCATCTTTCCATGATGGAGCACCTATGCCTTGGAAGACGGAGGATCAAACTCATGTTGCAACAACTCCACCATCACCACCAAAGGAAGATAACGGAGCATTGGTATGTGCAATCCCCTTGGCTTGTGCCAAGCTTGGGGGAGTTGCCCCGGTATCGTATCACCATCACATCTTTTGCTTTTACCTTTGTTTTAGTTTGTTCCTTTTCAGTTTTCTTTCTTTTTCTCTAGTAGTTTAAAAGTCTTAGTGTTTTAGTCTTGAGTTTTGCTTTGTGTCACCCTCGATGTATTCGAGCTCGTGAGCCATATAATAAAGAGTGTCTTAGTTGAAGGGCTTTGCCTCTTGCCATGATCAAAACAGTGAGAACAGAACAAAAGCATGAAAGATCATCTAATGATCTCATGGGAAGTGATGGCTTCACATATAAAAAGAATGAGGACTGAAACTTGTTGAGGGTAGGCAAACGTAGACCTTGGTCATGGTTGCAATTAATAGGAAGTGATAAAGAAGGAGAGGTTCACATATAAATATATCATCTCTGACACCATCTATGATGGTGAACACTCACTAAACTATTGCATGCCTATAAGTAGATGTTGGACAAGGAAGGCAACATAATGAATTGTGTTTGCTTGGCTCCGAACAATGTTATATGATTAGAGATCCCTTAGCATGTGACGATTGCTTCCACCTCACATTAGCCAAACCTCCCGCACTAAGTAGAGATACTACTTGTGCATCCATAAACCATCAACCCAGTTTTGCCATTTGAGTCCACCATACCTACCTATGGATTGAATAAGATCCCTCAAGTAAGTTGTCATTGGTGCAAGCAATAAAAATTGCTCTCTAATAAGTATGATCTATTAGTGTGTGGAAAATAATCTTTATACGAACCTGTGATGAGGAAGACATAAAAGCGACAGACTGCATAATAAAGTTCTTTATCACAGGAGGCAATATAAAGTCATATTCATCTGCACTAAGAGGGCACACATCCAAACCTCAAAAGCGCATGACAACCTCTGCTTCCCTCTGCAAAGGGCCTATCTTTTACCTTTACTTTTTTCCCTTGAAAGAGTCATAGTGATCTTCACCAATTCCCTATTTCGCCTTTGTATTGGCTAACTCATATGCTTGGGAAAGTTCTATATTCATATGTCAACTTGGAGATAAGTATTCATGAATTATTATTGTTGACATTACCCTTGAGGTAAGCAGTTGGGAGGCAAAACTATAAGCCCCTATCTTTCTTTGTGTCCAGCTGAAACTTTGATCTCATGAGTACCACGTGAGTTGTTGCAATTGTAGAGAACGAAAGAATGATTGAGTATGTGGATTTGCTTTACAAGATCTTATTTGACTCTTTCTGATGTTGTGATAAATTGCAATTGCTTCAATGACTAAAGGTTGTCGGTTGTTACTTCTCGGTAAGGTTCTTGATCCATGCTTTACTTTGTGAAGGAATTATCACTTTAGCATGAGAGATTATATGTTGGTATTGCTGTTTTGATCATGATCATTATGCATGCATGTTCGTATCTTGTTTTGTCGACGCCTCTCTCCCTAAACATGTGGACATATTTATTGAACTAGGTTTTCGCTTGAGGACAAGCGAGGTCTAAGCTTGGGGAAGTTGATACGTCCATTTTGCATCATGTTTTCATGCTGACAATTATCGCTTCTTGGGCTGTTATTTCACTTCATGGTACAATTCTTATGCCTTTTCTCTCTTATTTTGCAAGGTTTACAAGAAGAGGGAGAATGCCGGCAACTGGAATTCTGGCCTGAAAGTGGAGCAAAGTTGAGATACCTATTCTGCGCAACTCCAAACGCCGTGAAAATCAACGAGGATTTTTTTCTGGATTTATAAAAAATACTAGGCCGAAGAAGTGCCAGAGGGGCGCCAGGGGTTGCCCACAAGCCTGCACGGTGCGGCCACCCCCCAGGCCGCACCATGAGGGCTTGTGGGCAGCCTGCTGGCCCACTTGCACCCCTCTTTTTCTATATGAAGGGTTTCGTCCAGGAAAAAATCAGGGAGGAACTTTTTCCTGGTTTCGCCGCCGCCACGAGGCGGAACATGAGCAGAACCAATCTAGAGCTCTGACAGGACGATCCTGCCGGGGAAACTTCCCTCCCGTAGGGGGAAATCTCTCGCCATCGTCATCACCAACACTCCTCTCATCAGAGGGGACTCGTCACCATCAACATCTTCATCAGCACCATCTCATCTCCAAACCCTAGTTCATCACTTGTAACCAATCTCCGTCTCGCGACTCCGATTAGTACTTGTAAGGTTGCTAGTAGTGTTGATTACTCTTTGTAGTTGATGCTAGTTGGATTATTTGGTGGAAGGGTTTATGTTCAGATGCTTGATGCTACTCATTACCTCTCTGGTCATGAATATGATTATGCTTTGTGAGTAGTTACTTTCGTTCTTGAGGACAGGGGATAAGTCATGCTAATAGTAGTCATGTGAATTTGGTATTCGTTCGGTATTTTGATGTGTTGTATGTTGTTTTTCCCCTAGTTGTGTTATGTGAACGTCGACTACATAACACTTCACCATTATTTGGGCCTAGAGGAAGGCATTGGGAAGTAGTAAGTAGATGATGGGTTGCTAGAGTGACAGAAGCTTAAACCCTAGTTTATGCGATGCTTCGTAAAGGGCTGATTTGGATCCACTACTTTAATGCTATGGTTAGACTTTGTCTTAATTCTTCTTTCGTAGTTGCGGATGCTTGCGAGAGGATTTAATCGTAAGTGGGATTCTTGTCCAAGTAAGGGCAGTACCCAAGCGCCGTTCCACCCACATATCAAACTATCAAAGTAACGAACGCGAATCATATGAACATGATGAAACTAGCATGATAGAAATTCCCGTGTGTCCTCGGGAGCGTTTTTCCTCCTATAAGACTTTGTCCAAGCTTCTCCCTTGCTACAAAAGGGATTGGGCCACTTTGCTGCACCGTTGCCACTTTTGTTACTTGTTGCTCGCTACGGATCATCTCACCACACAATCACTTGTTACCGATAATTTCAGTGCTTGCAGATATTTCCTTGCTGAAAACCACTTGTCAGATCCTTTTGCTCCTCGTTGGGTTCGACACTCTTACTTATCGAAAGGACTACGATTGATCCCCTATACTTGTGGGTCATCAAAGACAACATAATGAATTGTGTTTTCTTGGTTCCGAACAATGTTATATGATTAGAGATCCCATAGCATGTGACGATTGCTTCCACCTCATATTGGCCAAAACTCCCGCACCAAGTAGAGATACTACTTGTGTATCCATAAACCTTCAACTCAGTTTTTCCATGAGAGTCCACCATACCTACCTATGGATTGAATAAGATCCCTCAAGTAAGTTGTCATCAGTGCAAGCAATAAAAATTGCTCCCTAATATGTATGATCTATTAGTGTATGGAAAATAAGCTTTGTACGAACCTGTGATGAGGAAGACATAAAAGCGAGAGACTGCATAATAAAGTTCTTTATCACAGGAGGCAATATAAGGTGACGTTCCTCCAAACTAAGAGGACGCACATCCAAACCTCAAAAGCGCATGACAACCTCTGCTTCCCTCTACGAAGGGCCTATCTTGTACCTTAACATTTTGCCCTTGAAAGAGTCATGGTGATCTTCAGGAATTCCTTGTTTCGCCTTTATCTTGGCTAACGTCATATGCTAGGGAAGGATCTATGTTCATATGTCAACTTGGAGGTAAGCATTCATGAATTATTATTGTTGATATTACCATTGAGGTAAGCATTTGGGAGGCAAAACTATAAGCCCCTATCTTTCTCTATGTCCAGCTGAAACTTTGATCTCATGAGTACCATGTGAGTTGTAGCAATTGTAGAGAATGAAAAGATGATTGAGTATGTGGATTTTCTTTACAAGCTCTTATTTGACTCTTTTCGATGTTGTGATAAATTGCAATTGCTTCAATGACTAAAGGCTACCGGTTGCTATTTCTCAGTAAGGTTCTTGATCCATACTTTACTTTGTGAAGGAATTGTCAGTTTAGCATGAGAGATTATATGTTGGTATTGTTGTTCTGATCATTATCATGATGCATGTATGTTCGTATCTTGTTTTGTCGACACCTCTCTCCCTAAACATGTGGGCATATTTATTGAGCTTGGCTTTCGCTTGACGACAAGCGAGGTCTAAGCTTGGGGAAGTTGATACGTCCATTTTGCATCATGCTTTCATGTTGATATTTATTGCTTTTTGGGTTGTTATTTCACTTCACAGTACAATACTTATGCCTTTTCTCTCTTATTTTGCAAGGTTTACATGAAGAGGGAGAATGCCGGCAGCTGGAATTCTGGTCTGAAAAAAGGAGCAAGTTTGAGATGCCTATTCTGCGCAACTCCAAAAGCCGTGTAAATCAACGTGGATTTTTTTGGGAATATATAAAAAATACTGGGCCGAAGAAGTGCCAGAGAAGCGCAACCAGGGGGCCACAACCCTGGTAGGCGCGGCCACCCCCCTGGCCGTGCCGAGGGGGCTTGTGGGCTCCCTGTTGGCCGACTGCCCCCCCTCTTCTGCTATATGAAGGGTTTCGTTCCGAAAAAATCAGGAGGAGGCTTTTTCAAGGATTCGCTGCCGCCACGAGGCGGAACTTGAGCAGAACCAATCTAGAGCTCCGCCAGGACGATCCTGTCGGGGAAACTTCCCTCCCGGAGGGAGAAATCATGGCCATCATCATGACCAACACTCCTCTCATCGAAGGGGACTCATCACCATCAACATCTTCATCAACACCATCTAATCTCCAAACCCTAGTTCATCTCTTGTAACCAATCTTCATTTCGCGAATCCGATTGGTACTTGTAAGGTTGCTAGTAGTGTTAATTACTCTTTATAGTTGATGCTAGTTGGATTACTTGGTGGAAGAGTTTATGTTCAGATCCTTGATGCTACTCATTACCTCGCTGGTCATGAATATGATTATGCTTTGTGAGTAGTTACTTTTGTTCCTGAGGACATGGGATAAGTCATGCTAATAGTAGTCATGTGAATTTGGTATTCGTTCGATATTTTGATGTGGTGTATGTTGTTTTTCCTCTAGTGGTGTTATGTGAACGTCGACTACATAACACTTCACCATTATTTGGGCCTAGAGGAAGGCATTGGGAACTAGTAAGTAGATGATGGGTTGCTAGAGCGACAAAAGCTTAAACCCTAGATTTGGATCCGCTAGTTTAATGCTATGGTTAGACTTTGTCTTAATTCTTCTTTCGTAGTTGCGGATGCTTGCGAGAGGGGTTAATCATAAGTGGGATGCTTGTCCAAGTAAGGGCAGTACCCAATCGCTGGTCCACCTACATATCAAACTATCAAAGTAACAAACGTGAATCCCTTGCTACAAAAGGGATTGGGCCACTTTGTTGCACCGTTGTTACTTTTGCTATTTGTTGCTTGCTACGAATCATCTTGTCACACAACTACTTGTTACCGATAATTTCAGTGCTTGCAGATATTACCTTGCTGAAAACCACTTGTCAAATCCTTCTGCTCCTCGTTGGGTTCGACACTCTTACTTATCGAAAGGACTACAATAGATCCCCTATACCTGTGGGTCAGCTGAAAGAAAGGGGATAGAAAGCTTACCCCAACCGACCGCTCGAGGTGGAGCAGCTCCTCCTGAGCTACCTGAGCCGCCTGCTCGGCATGATTGTTGCACTGGGCAAACTTCGCGATCAGGGCGGGAACCCCGCTCAACATGGTGCCAGGGGCTATTTTATTAAGTGTCACGCCGGTCGCGCCCTAGCTCTCCATTGGCCGGTTCCCGAAACTGTAGCCGGCTACGGGGGCAGTCGGAATCCGCGTCGACTCGACACTAGTTTCGGCCCTCAGAGGCGCGCTCGAAGCCGGTCCCTGCGGCGTGTTGGGCTTGCGGTGCTCCTGCGTGGCAGGAACCTCGCCCCTTGGGGCTTCGATCCCCGCCCTCGATGCAGACTCTCTTGTGGTGTCAACTTCACCACTCGGGGCCTCCGTCCTGGGCGGCAGGCCCTCGGCCTCAGGCGCACCTTCGGCGCCTCTGGTGTGCCGTTCGGCTGGACCTCGGGTGCGCCGGGTGCTACATCAGGCCCCTCCGGTGCATTATCGATCGCCGGCTCGGGCCCCTTCACGGCATCCACCTCTTCCGCGTATACGCCGGACCGCTCATCGTGCTTTGTCTTGGAGCGCCTCTCCCTAGGCAGCGGCTCCATGTCGGAATTGTCCGCCTGCTTCTCCGTGTGTTCTTGGCCGGTAGCCAACTTTCGAGCCGCGTCCTCCCACTGACGGTGCTCCTGCTCCCGCTTGGCCCACGCGGCGCGCTCCACCGTGGCGCCCTCCTCGCCTCCCGTCCTTGAAGTACAGGAGGAATTTTCCAGGGCCACATCGGCCTTGTTCGTGGTCGCTCGGTGAACAGGAGCCTCACAAAGGAAAAAAGGCAAACCAAGAAATCAGAGCGATCGACTGACATAATCGGTTCGATGCAGCCGTCTCCTAGGCGCGGTGGAGGCATCTTTTGGCTCCTCCAGATCCCTCACGGTCGCCGCACCATGCAATTCGGGTGACGTAACATCATCATTAGCCCATTCGAGTAAGCCGGACTTAAAAAACTCACCCACTGGCTCGTATCCATCTGAGTCCACCGCCTCATCGCCGGATTCCGGCTCCCCGAGGTCGACCGTCTCCCGCAGTCCACCTCATCGACATCTTCGACTTCCTCGGGGTCCGACATGAGTATGTCATTGGCCGGCTGGCTATAAATCTGCAGCCGACCAAACAACTGGCCGGCATCCGCCATCAGGAACCAAAACACAACACAGTCGACAAGGAAAATCGAGACCAACGCGCAGCTTACCTTTTGGGCCGGGCGGGCCCAATCTTAAGGGGACACGCCCCACTCCCGTCCACCACCTTCGTCCATCGAGGTGGAGGAGATCCAATTCACCCATTCCGCCACCTTGTCGCCCCGCGGTTCCATCGCTGAGAGCCGGCATGGGTCGTGTTGGCCGCTCATTTGACAAATCAGATGAGGTCGGCGCTGCAGCGGCAAGATCCGGCGCGCAACCATGGTAGCAAGAAAATTTACGACAGTAAGGCCTTCCATCTTGAGGAGCTCTAGCCGGGCGCAGATTAGCTTCACCTCCGCAGGCGAATGCGGCAGGTCCAATTGCCAGGTCAGATTCTCGGTTGGTGGCGCGTTAACGAAGGGCGGCGGGTTAATATGGTCATCCTTAGGGTTGCCGTTCTTTACATAGAAGAATCCTCACTTTCATTCCTTCACCGACTCGTGCAGAGGGAGCTTCCGGAAGCCGGATCCGGCTCGGTGATGGACGAGCGCAGCGCCACACGCGATCATCTTTTGTGGCCGGTGACCCCGTGTGTCAACGGCTGCTGTTTGAAGTAGAAGAGTCGGTGCCAGAGATCCACGCGAGGTTCGATCCCCAAGAATCCATCACATAGGGTAACATAGGCGGGGAGCTGCAGCACGAAGTTGGCGGTGATGTGGTGCGGCAGCAGACCAAAGCGCTCAAGAAGTTTAAGAATAAGTTGCTCGCCGACAACCCGAACCCGCGAGCGAAGTGCTCGGCAAACACCACCACCTCGCCGGCCTTCGGGGCCGGGGAGTTCCCCGCCTCCGGGAGGCGCGCAACAACGAGCTTCGGCGCTGGCAACTTAGGGCGATGGCGAAGAAACTCGATGGGTTCCGCATCGACGTCGCTTCCGTCTCAGGCGCCCCGTGTCCTCAACGTGTTGGCGGAGGCTCGAGACATGGTGCTAAGGTCAGCAAAGGACATCGGGGTACATCCGACGGCGTCGACAAGCGGCGGCGAGCGCAGCGGCGGCGTCTTCGTCTATCTCTTGCTTGATTCGGGAGGGAAAGGGCGTCGGAATGACAAGGGGCAGGGGCGAGGAGCGAATGGCTCCGTCGCCTCCCCACTTGCCCATTTAAACCTCGCGCGAAGTAGTGGGGAGGGGATCCGTTGCGCACGATCCCCACTCCCACCGTGTTGCGCGGGGGCGTTAATGCATTTTGGGGGCGTCAACTGTCACCCCCAAATCCGCAAAAGAACCATGCACGGGGGCCGAGGCTGTGACCGGGAGGGTCCCGCCCCGCAAGCCTCGTCTTGTCGCCCGCATGGCTTATCAGGGCACGTCCCACGACATGCGGCACGTGGCACACCACGACTACAAACGGAGAAGCCGAGGTGTCTCTCGGGTGCCGACCGACTGCAGGTCCGGCCATCTTTGACCGACGGCTAGCTGACTGCAAAGCCAAAGGTTCGCAGGCATCACTTTTAAGCCGGCGAGGTCCGCCAAGCTGAGTTGGCGGGCCTCCCCTGCTTCGGGGACTACTGACGGGGATATAACCCTGGGTCGGCTCGTCGGGCCTACTCCTTCACGCACCGGCTCTATACGGGGCAGAAGCTGCCTCGCGTGCCGGCTCCTCCTTTGCCGAATGCGCAGTCTGCGCCAGCTAGGGACTCATTAGCCGCCATCCGGCCCGACGGCCAATCGCCAGCCGGACGGTAAGAACCTGGCCCATCAACAACCCTGATGGGACATGGGCTCACGACTAAAGGCAAAAGGGCGTCAGCATGGGTACCAGGGACTGATGTATGCGTGGCTACAGTAGAGGCGGTCGTACCGCTGACCGTCGCTGGCTATAACCTGTCGGCCTCGCACAGTGCCGACACGCCTCCGCCCACTCCATTACCTGTCCCGCCGTGGCTACAGTGGAGGCGGTCATACCGCTGACCATGCCCGGGATCCACAAGACGACGGCCACAGTGCGGCCCATGCCGTGCATGGGCAGCACACATCAATCCCAGCAGCGCGGCGGAGGGCCCCAACACTCGATGGGACCCGGCAGCTGGCGGGACCCGTAGGCGACAAGACTCCTTAGCTGGGGAGCCCTCTGGCTGGCCGGAGAGGCTGCCAGCCGGGTCCCCCAAAGTACCTTATATCCCTTTTGTCTGTTGGGGGTTCATCTATAAAACCCTTGGCCCTCCTCCATGCAGAGGGTCAGCCATTCTTACGCACGAATATACACATAGGAGAGGGAGAACACGAGCCAGCTAGCTCTTTCTTCCTCCTCCGACGAACAACACAAGAGCACTTTGTAGATCTCTTGGTTCATCAACCACACCGATAGGACTAGGGGTGTTACCTCTCAAGGAGAGCCCTGAACCTGGGTACATCGTGTGTCTTACATCACTTGCTATCAATCCCATTTCCGGAGCCCGCTTGTGTCCATTCGGCCCCAACCACTCTCGATATAGGGCTCCAGCACGATAAAAAAAGGTACCAATGTCATCGTTCTCTTTTGCCCCTAATTTACAATAACAAGTAATAATCAAACTGAAAGCAACACAACAAAAGGAAGCTACTACTTGAAACCCATTGGCCTACAGATGGTAACTTACCAAGGAGTTCTCACTGGGTAAAAAAAAGTGATGTAATGGTGATTTATACGAATCATCTCATTAATAACAATATACACAAGTTGAGAACAGGGGAAAGCCACACCCTTACTCTACTTCTAGGAATATCAAAGTTCTTGAACTCATCTCCACCAAAGCATACTGATTCTGCACTCTCCGTGCTTGATGTGCTTTGTAAATTTTCATGTACCAGCATGTTCCAAAAGACCACAAAAAGAATGGACAAAACATAGTGTAAACTGGAACCTCAATTTTGAAGACTATAAATACAGAAACTGCACTCATTTATTATAACCTGTGGAGGGCTTCATTTTTCACAGATTTTTAATATCTACTATCTAGACTCATGTTTGGTCGTAATTTCCTTTTCGTCAGGCAATGTCAAAATTAGTCATACGCTAATTGTATTGTGTATGATTCTGTTCATTATTATCCATAATTTTCGCTCTTTATCTTGATGAAAATGCATGTCAATCTATTTTATCACAAGATACCTGTACGAGTAACTCAAATGGAGCTCACAAATTGGGAACCTTTTCCTGGACTATCCTGATAATGGCTGTCAAATTCTTGCTTTCAAAGGCAACTCCTGAACTCAGGAAATCCATTTCCCTTGTATTATGAATGTATGTACTTGCATAATACTATATAGACATAATATACCTTCTAAACAGGCTGCTGATACCATATGGGCAGGAAGGAATCAACATTGGTAAGACACAAGATATTTTTGGCCTTCATATAAACTATACATAGAGTACATATACTCTTGAAATGCTACTACACACCTCTCCCAGGTCCAATAATTCCAAGGATGATTGCAACATCCATACTTGGCTCAATTTAACATTCTTATCTACGTTACTTGTATTATGATGAATGCAACATTCCTCTTTCGGAAGGAGATTTTTGGTTTGCTGGTGCTAACTCACTTTGGAATAGTTGGGTGCCATTGACCTGCAAGATTTTCATTTGGTTGGATTTGCAGCATCGAGTATGGATATTGGATCATCGGATCAAAAGAGGGGTGCTGGTCCATATTTCGATCTGTTTTATCTAAGCATGATGATGGCATTGTTGATCTCAACTTGCTTCCGTGCATATATGCTCAGCAGGTATGGCATCACTGTTTTCGATTTGATCGACGCATCTTGTTGTTATCCCTGCTCCTTTTGTTACATTCAAATTTTATTATTTCATTTGATACACCATTTCATAATTGAAGGTGGAATGAACTTGTTCAGTCATTCCAGCATATACGCAATTCACTATATTTTATTCATTTCATTTGATACAACATATCATAATTTATATTCAAAACTCATTCAAGAATATTTCCATATACATTTAGTTCAAAAATATTTTGAATGAATTGCAGTGCATGAAAAATGTAGTTATTTTGTTTTTACCCTTGAAGTATAATTAGTTTATTTATGTTGGTAGAGGGAGGAGCATGAGTACTAGGTATTGGTGCACATGCTGACATACAAGGACAACAAATGTGTACCAACATTCTTCATGCCGAGGTTTGGTCAAAAGAATTGGGATAAACTTCTTTTTTTGTAAATATCATAATCTCATATATATGAACTTGGATTTTGAGTACAAGTCCCATGACCTTCTTCGACTACACTTTAATTAGACATTCTAAACGCATGTATATTAGTACAATTTTATTTTTATTTAACTGATTGTTTCCTAATTGGGATGAGAAAATTTCTTCATGTGATTGTAGGTACACTGCTATGTCATAAGCTATGTAGACGCCGGTCACAAAGAACTAGCAAAGCGCCTCATGAATTAGTTCCACACACATTGTAAAGATCACAACATCTCTCGTTCTTTGTTGTAGGCTGAAGGTGAAGATTGTAATCACAAATGAAAGCTTGGTTTCCTTTTTTGAAATACTTGTTGGTCCCTCCATGTATAGGCGCCTCACGTCAGGATGTCTGCATGCGAACGCGAGTCTCCGCCTCAGGTTTCTTGTGCATTCCACGTTGGTATTTACCTCAAATTACTCGTGCATCCCGTATTGGTATTCGTATACATATGAGGGTGCCTCATGTTCATTATCTAGCCCCGATGTAATGAAAAGTGTATTGCACGTGCAAAATTACTAGTTTTTATAAATTTTTGACTATAAATATGTATATTAGATTTATTATGAAAATCTGGCTAGCTATGGATTCACACAGAGTTTCGTATGTTTAAAATGGAGACACACTCTTTATATCCATCAAATAAGAGTATGATATTTGTAAGCTATCAACAACAAAAATGCAATCAATGATAGAAAAATAAGAGTACTATCAACAAATATTGTCGTCGTTTTCACACGAACGATGCAATGGGTAGGCTTATCGAGAGTAGTTGGGACCGAAAGAACACATGCGGGCTCCATTCCGATTTGTCCAACTATATTGCAAATTTAAATGTAACTTGGGTACATTTCTGTTTTAGTTTCTCAACTTTCAAGTGCATCTAGAAAGAAAAGACGACAGTCACTATATTGGACATAAATGTACCAGGCATTTGATGCATAATTTTGGATGAACACGACTTTACAGTTGGACCAGAATTACCATAAATCAGAACATGAGTGGATTTTTTGTCTACTTAGTCTCTAAAATTGATTTAGTTGTCTGGCTGGAATTTAATCATTACCTTGAGCAGTGGAAACATGACAACAAGCATTATTTACTTGGATAAATTAATCAGATCAGACTATATCGGAAATACTATCTTAATAATGAATTGTAATAATTTAGTATTAATCAAGTAGAACAGAAAAATATCTAAACCAAAATGCCATGAATAAATGGGACATGTATTGAATTTTAAACTACCAAAGGAACCTGCATGACTTACCATAAAACATGTTTATATAGCACGCATTTTCTTTTCTTATTCAGTTGAAACACTTGTTAATGTATACCAAGAGTATCTTTTGTATTCATTATTAAAGGTAGAAAAAAACTTAATCATATAGTTAGTACTACATCCGTATCACAATATAAGATGTTTTTCGACAATGATAATTATGCTTTTTGACTTATAAACAGATGAAGTACAATATACCTCTGTTTATAAGTCCATCTCTGTATTTTCTAGTGCCTAGACAGGCAACAACTTTTAGATGCAAATAACCTCTTTGGAAATCAACATTTAACTGAAGTAAATCAAGATGTAGTGCTCCATGATTTTGATCTACATGCTGTAATGTCAAAAGATGAGAGTGAAGTATCATGCAATGTTTACATTAAACATTATTTGTGTTGTACTATTTGTCTAAACACTTCCTAGAAGGAATGCCAAATGCTAAAGCCCGTAGGAAAACTGTCATCATTCTGAAAGTATAGTAAAACTGAACCTTATAGTGCCATGCTGACAACAAAAATAGTACTTTCGTTCTGCTTGCCAAAACTTATGGCAGTTGAATCAAGCTCATGAAGTCACCAACAAAAAAACTGACTCATATTAACTCTGGTTTAAAAGATTGCTGGTTGTAGTGCAATAAGAGACAGGGAACTAACTCGTTGTGGACTTGATCTTTAAATTCGTTTAATGAGATGCCAACAAATAATAGTACAAAAGGTTCGTTTGTGGACCATCATTGTAGTCTCTCTCCATCAATAGATTTTGCTAATTTTCCTGAGAGCATTACGGCAGCATTGTTGGAGCAGCCCCAAGAAGAAGACGAGTACATGCTCAAGATAGAAGAAGATACACACACTTTGACACACACACACATATAGTGAATTTTCTCTTGTATTTCCTCACTTTCATATAGCTGACGGGGCGTCGACCCGTTGGCTGGGCAGCTGGGATAGTATAGCTGCCAGCCCGCCCGGGAGAGCCACTCGCGGCGCTCGCGGAGTTTCTTCTATAAATAAAAGCCAACAAGGGTTAGCTCTTGGGTTGGTCTCATTTTTTTTATATAGCTGATTACAAACTCCTTTAGTAGAGACACACACATACTACGTACTGCCAACTACGTACTCCTTAATGATTATTAGCAAGGTCTGGGTCGAACTTGGTTCAGATTACACCTAAGAGGGAGACTGTGCATGCGAGGATGTAGGAAAGCCCCTAGTCCCTCCCACCTCCAGCCCGCCGTGGTCGAAACCCCCGACGCCGGCCTCTCCCTACCCCCTAGCCCCTCCCACAACCCTCCCAACGCCATGGCCTCTTCCTGCTCCAGCAGGCGAGCTCCTTCAGCGACGCGCGCCGCTGGCAGGTCTCGATCGACGGCTCGCCTTCCGTGCGCTCCTACAGCGAGGTTGCCACCTCCCCGCGCTCCCCGGCGCCGGCCGCGCCAGCCGGCCACTACGCCGCCCAGTGTTGACCCACCTGCCCCTCCTGCGGCTGGTGTACGCCGGATGTCGGCCACGGCTTGCCTCGGCCCACGGTCGGAGATGCACCGGGTGGAACGCGCGGGAGCTACGACAGAGGTCAAACAGGATGGGTTCCAGCTCCCCCGCCGTAGGAACCGGCGCCGCTGTCCCGTCACGCCGTTGTGCCAAGCCCTCCATCACCTTGCCGCCGCAGCCCTTCGCCCGAGGAGGTGGCGGGCCTCTTCTTGCGCTGCTTGGACTCTCGCCACCGGGTGCATGACTGCACAAACGACGTCCGCTGTCGCTGTTGCCTCGCGTCCGGCCACGAATCCTGGGAATGCCTGTACCGCCGCCACTCCGACGCACGCGACCACTCCTCGTGCGCACCTCCAGCGTGGGCCGTGCTGCCAGCGGCGCCGAGACATACGGCGCCTCGCGCACCCCTGCTGTCGCCCCCGGCGGAGCTCCAGGCACCCATCGACGGCTTGTCCGCTCCGGTGCGAGTCATCATCGCTCGATCCGTCGAGATCGAGGAGGCTGAGGGCGTCCTGCGGCGGGCCATGGTGGCCTCCATCACTGGGACACGAGCCGTCGTCTCCGCGGACGAGGTGTCCGAGCTACTCCACACCTCCCTTGCCTTGTGCCCCGGTGACTTCTCCGTCCATCTTCACTACCCTGAGGACTTCCTCATCATCTTCGCCTTCCGTGAGGTCGAGGATCGCCTCGCCGGCGACCACTTCATCTCCGGCCCAGGATTCCCCCTCTCGCTGCGTCCCTGGTGCAAGATCGCACATGCCGGTTCCAGCAGGCTGGACTAACGCATCGAGATCGAGCTCCGCGGGATCCCCGCCCAGGCCTGGCACCTCTCCGCAGCGGAGCACGTCCTCGGAACTAGCTGCTGGATTGAGAGGCTACACCCTAGCACGCGCTCCCATGCAGACCTCACCACGCTCTGGCTCTCTGCCCGCACCGCTGACCCGGCCCGCATTCGTCGCCATGCCACCTTGGAGATCGTCGAGCTGACCCCTCGCGCCACCAGTCGGATGCTCCATGCATCTCGACCCTGACATACCCAGTGTCCATCACGCTCACCCACGCCGAGCTCGACACCCTGACGCCGAGCATCCCCGCCCTTGCGTTCGACCCTGACGACGGCCAGGACGGTGACCAAGAGCGCCAGACGCCGACCCCGCCAGGCGTGCTCGACATCGCCGCCGTGGCCGCAAGAGGCGCCGCACGGACTTCGCCCCAACTGTCCGCGCCGATCGCATGGCCATGGACGACCTCTCCTGGCCGCGCAACCCGCGCCCGCAGCATGCTGAAGGTGTCGCTATCGCTGCTGGCTGGGCTTCGACCTGTGGCGAGCGGCGTACGGCCACGCCGCCGCCGGTGCTTGGCTCAGTCCGTTCCATGCAGCCGTGGCCGGGCCAAGGCGGGGCCCATTGCACACATCGATCCCGTCTTCGCCCCAGAAAAGGAAAGCGCAAATGGGAGATCAGGCCCACCACTGCGCCCCACAAAGCTGCCCTACCCCCGATCCCCAGGCCGACAGGATCAAAAACAGGAGCTGGGGCGCCCACCCTTGTGGCCTAGGATGACTCGCGCACTCCTGTCGCTCGTACGGAACCCTTCACGGGTTCAAACCCGCTGTCGCCCGACGGGTTGTGGATGGCCTCGGGGCGTCCCTTGGCGCTGCACCCACCTCCTCTGGCCAATCGGATGGGCTGATTTCCATGGGGCCCCTCTCTGTGGACTCAGAGATCCCAGATTCCCAAGCCACTCAGTCTCTCACCCCAACCGATGCGGATCCGATCTCTGCGCAAAGGTCGGTCCCCACCCTGTACGCCCCTGGAGCCGGTTTGGAGCCTTTTGCGCCCCGCATAGATGACAGGCTAATGGTCGGGTCACAGGCGGGAGTGATGACGACGGACTCTGCGAGCCCCGCATCCCTCACGCCAGCTGTGGTCATGCCCACCACCCTCCATGTAGTTGAGGCCCAAGGCACTCTAGAGCCCTCCCCCTCCTTGTGGACGCGGCCCATGATGCTCCTGAGACCGACACCCTCTCAGTGGATGCAGCCCAAGGCGCCTCGGAGCCCACCGCGCCGATCAGCCCACAGGCTGCGACCCATCTGGGCCGCGCCCCCATGGGCCGCTTCGCTTCCCCACTGATCACTATGCAACGTTCGCGTCAACGGCGGCCTGCTGCGAAGTGGACGCTAGGAGAATTCCTCTCGGCCGCCACCAAGCACATATGTGTTCCCCTCCCAACCCGAGGGAAACGCCCTCGCCGGACAGCGCTCAACTTCTCCCCGCGCCAGGGCGCCTCCAAGGCTGTTGCACCGCCCATGACTGAGCACCGGGCACGTGTGCAGTTCCTTCGCACACTTGGCATCGTGGGCGTCAACCAGCAGATCACCGCCGCCGAGATGCGTGCCTATGACGGCATCTTCACTGCACCCATCCCTCGTTCTGTGCTTGCTGCGATCGCAGCGCTGGTCGATCGAGAGCTGCCTCCCCTTCCAGGATCGGCGTCGACCACGACCACGCTAGATGGCGGCCCCATCGCGGCCTAACTGCTTGGTGCAGCGCCCTCGTGGATCATGTTCCCATGAATTACGATCTCAAGATTGCCATCTGGAACGCGCGCGGCCTGAACGCGCGCGCTCGTCGTACGTCCATTCGATCGCTGATTTCTACTACCGAGGCCTCCATTTCCTGCATTCAGGAAACTAAAATGGAGTTGATCTGCTCATCGACCATACTTGAGACACTTGGTTCCGAGTTTGACGAATACATCTACTTGCCGGCCGCCGGCACTCGCGTCGGCATACTCTTGGCTTGGAAGAGCCGGTCCATCACCCTCATCGACTAGTCGTTCACTACGAACATGATCTTAGCCAAAGTATCCATGCCCGGCGCCGCACACTGGTGGCTCACCGTCGTATACGGACCCCAGGCCGATGTGGCGAAGATCGCCTTCCTGCAAGTGTTGCGCGACGTGCGCCCCGACTGCCCTAGGCCTTAGATGTTGTGCGGGGACTTCAATCTTATCTATCGCGTGGAGGACAAGAACAACCGCAACCTAAACCGCCGCATGAGGGGCAAGTTTCATCGCGTGATCAATGACCACGTGCTCAAAGAGGTGTACCATAACGGCTGCTGTTACACTTGGTCGAACGAGCAATCGCCGCCAACGCTCGTGTGCCTTGACTGCGTCCTCTGCACCTCGGACTGGGAGGAGCTGTATGGGGAGTGCCACCCCCATTGCCTCGCCTCCGTCGTCTCCGACCATAGCCCCTTGCTACTGGACTGCTGCCCCCTGCCTCGCGCTCACCGTCACTTCCACTTCGAGCAGTTCTTGCTCCGCCTTGATGGCTTCCAGGAAGTGGTGACCATGGCTTGGAACTCTGTCTCTCACGCTGACCCCTTCAAGCGCATAGTGATGCGCCTCCAGGCTATAGCTAGAGCGCTGACTAGCTGGAGCGCTCACTAGGTCCGCGTCGTCCGTATCAAGCTCGTGATTGCATGGGAGCTGATCTCCAAATTCGACAAGGCGCAAGAGGCCCGGGCCCTCACCCCCGACGAGTATTGGTTGCGCTCCCAACTGAAGATATCCTACCTCGGGCTAGCCTTGCTTGAGCGCACCATTGCCCACCAGCGGGCACAGATCGGCTCGCTGAAGGACGAAGACGCCAACACCTCCTTCTTCCACCGCCAGAGCACCTACCGCAGGCTGAAGGACGGTCGTGCGCTCACTAGCTACGACGACATGGTGGACGCGTCCTTCTTGCACTTTGATGGCTTTCTCGGCTCCGCCGTCGACCGCGAGTGCTCACTCCACCTTGACGAGTTCATCTGGCACGCTGTCTAGTGCCTGCCCGCGCACAAGGCGTCGGGCCCCGACGGCTTCAATGCAGAATTCCTACGCGCTTGCTGGCACACAGTGCGACAAGACTTTGTGGACGTCTTCCAGCAACTCTATGACATGCGCGACCGGGGTTTCGCTCACCTCAACCAGGCGCTGCTCGCCTTGCTTCCCAAGCGCGCCGATGCCGCCGCCTTCGGGGACTACATGCCGATCAACCTTATACATCTCGTCGCCAAGGTGTTCGCTAAAGTGCTCTCACTCCGCCTAGGCCCATAGCTGGATCGCCTCGTCAGCCCGAACCAGAATGCATTCATCCCTGGGCGCTGCCTGCATGATAACTTCGTCCTCGTCAAACAATCTACATGGCTACTCCAACAGCTCAAAGCCCCACGAGCCCTCCTCAAGCTTGACCTAACGAAGGCATTTGACTCGATCTCCTGGACTTTTGTTTTCTAGGTGCTGAAATGCTACAGCTTTGGTGTTCGCTTCCGAGCATGGATGGCCATCCTGCTATCTTCAGCAAGCACTAGGGTGCTGCTCAACGGCGACCCCCCACACACATTTGGCATCGGTGTGGCTTCCGACAGGGCGACCCGCTGTCTCCGGAGCTCCTCGTCCTCGCTGTCGATGTCCTTGGCCGGCTCATCAATCGGGCCACATCGCTAGGAATCCTGCAGCAGCTCCACCTGCGGCGCATGGTGACGGCGATCTCGTTGTACGCAGACGATGTCGTGTTGTTCTACCACCCATCGCCAACGGAGATCACCGTAGTCAAAGGAATATTACACCTCTTCCGCCATGCCTCCGGACTCCACGTCAATTTCGACAAGAGCACGACGACCCTCATTCGCTGCGACGAGGACACGGCAATCGCTACAGTACAGCTACTTGGCTGTCCTATTGCCGAACTCCCGGTCACCTACCTGGGAATCCCACTCACAATCCGATGACCTAAGTCGGTGCAACTACAGCCCCAGGTGGACAAGGTGCTGGACCAACTTCCATCTTGGAAGGCATGGCTCATGAACAAGGTTGGGCGCCTCGCGACGGTAAAATCCATCCTCTTCGGAGTCCCCATTCACCAACTGCTGGTCTTCGCGCCGCTCAAGAAAACCATCAAGCAACTTGAGAAGATTGAGCGTGGCTTTCTCTGGGCTGGCCGTGAGGCTGCCAATGGGCGCAATTGCCATGTCAACTGGCGTCGGACCTGCCGTCCTATCGAGCTCGGAGGCCTTGGCATCCCGGACCTCGAGCGCGACGGGCGGGCACTATGTTTGTGCTGGCTGTGGCTCAGCCGCACCGACCAATACAGAGCATGGAGCGGACTTGACCAGCAGTTCTCGTCGGATGAGCGCGCCCTGTTCTTCGCCTGCACCACAATGGCCCTGGGAAACGACCACTCGACCATTTT
Organism: Hordeum vulgare subsp. vulgare; assembly: GCF_904849725.1. Classification (NCBI taxonomy): domain Eukaryota; kingdom Viridiplantae; phylum Streptophyta; class Magnoliopsida; order Poales; family Poaceae; genus Hordeum; species Hordeum vulgare. Next base: position 376,693,721 of record NC_058524.1, on the reverse strand, counting down.
CTGGGATGACCGCTGGATTGACGGCCGATCCATCGGCGAGGTAGTGCCAAAGCTCCATGCCTGCATCCCCACGCGCAAAAGGAAGGTGCGGACCATCGCGGAGGGGCTCAATGCCAGCGGTTGGGCTCGCGACATCGAGGGCACTCTCGGCGTCCACGAGATTGGCCAGTACATCCACCTCTGGAATACGATCGAGCACACCATCCTGACCAACACGCCTGATCGGCTCACCTGGAAGTGGACCATGAATGGATCATACACTGCTAAGTCTTGCTACAAGGCTACCTTCGAGGGATCCATCCCCAGCACCTCCTGGAAATTCATATGGAAGAGCTGGGCACCACCTCGGGTGTGCTAATTCCATTGGCTCGCTGACCAAGATCGATGCTGGACCTTAGATCGCTTGGCTCGACGAGGGCTGCAGCACCATGATCCTTGCATCTTGTGCTGCCACGACCCCGAGACGATGGACCACTTGCTCCTATGCCGCCCCTTCTCCAGGAAGGTATGGCAAGATGTCATCACTTGGCTCTGCTTGCCGTGCACACCCCCCAGCCATGAGTCTTCCCTCCTTGCCTGGTGGCATAGCACCAAGCAGAGAACTCCATAGCCCATGTGCAAAGGCTTCGCCTCCATGGCCCTGCTGACCCTGTGGATGATTTGGAAGCACCGCAACAGCTGCGTGTTCGAGGGAACCCAACCCTCAGCGAACGACCTGGTTGCGAGGATCAAAGATGAGGCATCCCTCTGGACCAAGGCGGGAGCGGCTGGCCTCGGTGACATCATCCACCAGACCTGGGACATGCACTAATTCCATGTAATCATCATCAATACTATACCTCCTAGGAGGAATGTAACATAAACTCTACCTTTTCAATACAAAGAAACGCATGAATCTCTTTGCGTTTTCTCGAAAAAAATGATTATTAGCATCATATTTTCAAACCATTCACTGACCTCTATAGAACAAAGAAAGTTCATAAACAAAATACGGATTCTGGTGCGCCTTTCGAGCACCTTCAGTTCTACAAAAGATATGTCATGATAGCAATCTGCTACTATATATACAAAAGTCAGAAGAATATGATTCCACTTAAAATAAGACGGATTAACCTATCAATTCCACTTCCCAGATTGAACAAACTAATTGTACTTATGCAAAGCAATATGTTGAATTTTGGAAGTTTAGTAGAATGTGTTTAAACACTTACTTGTAAACAATGTCCACGGTGTTCCAAATATCCCAACATAATATGTATGGATCCTAACAAAAATATATGACCAGGTCAGTTGTTTGTATAGTCCCATGATATATGTGATGAAGAACCTTGAGATCAATTATTGAAAATACAAAGTTTTTAGTTACCTTCCGTCCTCCATTATATAAATAATTTCCATCTTTTAAAAAAAGCACTTGAGATTTGCATCACTGTTATCTGCTATCTATACAACAAAAGCTAAGGAAGTAGTGTTGCTTCACAAACCTGTGTAACACCCCCAAGCTGGCCATGTAGAACATACCGAAAAAGGATTTCGTCCCGCTTTATAAATAAAGCAAACCGCCAGACCAATACAAACGATATAGGTTCAACACACCCAAGTTGAACCCATGTAGAACATATAATGGCTCCATGTTACCCAGGACCGGTCCTGAGGGCGCGGGGGGGGGGGGGGGGGGGGGCAGGAGGGGTGTCCGCCCCGGCCGCTCCACAAAACGAGGGGGGCCCATCGTAAATGTGTGTGAGCAGGGAAGGAGCACCCCAGCCGTTGAACACGCTGTCATTAGAGCACATCACGGAAGTTGTGTTTCTCTCCAGGAAGAACAAAGGCAAACCGTTTTGTTTTGTAAATATCTGGGCTTTGGGCTTTGGGCTTTACATTCTTTAGTATTACTCGATGGTTAAGTGATGGTGGACCATATGGGGTTAGTATTACTGAATATTTTTCCGAAATAAAATTTTGCCTAGAATAAAAAGTTTGAGGAAATGAATTGCTTCATGGCTCTTTTCAAAGCCTCTTTCCAAAAACTTTTCATTTCAAGTGGCTTTTCACAAATCTTTCATGATTAAGCCCTTGCTTGAGACCATTTGAATTATCTATTTGCTTAGAAGGGAATATTATTTTGGCTATGTCCATTTGATATTTGGATTTCTAGATTTTCAATTAAGGTTTGAAACACTTCTTTTCCTTTATAAACATATTTTTCCTTAGAGAATGCGTTTGATGATTTATGTTGGAATCTGAATACTTGCATAAAAGCATTTCTTTTCTTCTCCTAAATCCTTGGGATATTTACTTCTAATCTTTTTACCAGATTTCTTTTAATCAAAACTGAATTGCATCTTCTTTATAGGGATGTTTTGCACTGCAAGCTTGTGACAACTTCTTCTAAAATTCTATAACAATTTGTAGGTGACCAGTGATGTCTCTGGGTCACATTTATGCAAAAACCTACTCAAGTATTTTGAGTGTTTTAAGCACAATAACTACTTTTCTAAACTGGTCCAGAATTGAGTTTGTACTACAACCCCTAGAAATATTCTTTCATAAATTCCATAAAAAATTAAGGATGTCAAGTATAGCATGATATTAACTTTTATGCAAAAAACCATACTGTGTGCTTTGTGAAAATTGAGCATAACAACCATTTTTCTGTTGTGGTCCAGATTGGTGCTTTACACTGCAACCCTATTTTTCCTTGCTCTGATTGCTTTGAAATTTTGCATGCTTGTTTGAAACCCTACCAAAACCTTAAATCTAGGAATTGAGCTCCATTAGATGAAAGAAGATGCATGTGATAACAGCTCCTAGTTTCTGCCCGGATTGCATTTTTCAAAAGTTTGCATTAGCTAGTTTGGAGTTTTGCCAAACCAACCCTACCACCATTGCTAGCACTTAGAGAGACTCTGATGTGGTAAACTTGGTGGACATATGAGCTACCTAGGTTTCCCTGGCATTTCATCAAACACTTGGGAGCATGTCCAGATTTGGCATAGGTTTATGTTTGCATTGTAGAGTTGCCACTCCACCCAAGCCAGCATGTCTAGCTGCCTTGCCCTAGCCCCTAGCCTACCCCTATGAGTTTGCATGGGCACTGGATGCACTGGTGTGTGCAGTGGCAATCCCTCGAACAAGTGATGTGCATGCTATGGGTTCACCCAGGGCGCACTGTTTGCATGCGCATGTCTAAGCCACCGCGTCCCCCGTGACCCTGCCCTGTGGACCAAATGCAGAGCTGTGTCAATCCTCTCTCCCCCGATAGCCGGTCATCATCGCTGTGCTCGAGACGTGCATGGAAGCGCGATGGCCGTGGCCTCTTTTGTGCCACAGCAGAGAACGTCTTCGCCAAAGCTTCATCCAAGCGCCAGCAAGCCGCGGTCCCTCCCCTACCTCGCTTCCCCTGCTGCTGCTTGCTGCTCTGCTGCCCCTGCTTCGCCCTGCAGCCGCTCCTGTGCGCCTGAGCCTTTGCCAGCAACTGCCGCCGACGATCTTATCCGAAGGTCGCCGCGGAACCGACTCTAGCTGGCTATAAAAGGAACCCCCGAAGACTCCAAGCTCCTCAGCGACCTCCAAAGCATAGTTGTTCCCCTCCCCTTCGCCCACTTTAGCCAGAGAAGCCTTCGGTGCTCGCCTTTGGCAGTATTGCCGCCGTCGATCTCCCGGTTCGATTCCTACAGTCCCGAGCCCCTTTCCTCCTCCCAGTAAACCTGCTAGCCTTCCCATACCCTTAGGAAGTCGTTCCACCATCGAGCTTGGTCGGGAGCCACCTAAGACCGAGGAAGACTAGCGATAGAAACTCCCTCCGCCATTGTTGAAGTGTTGCTCGTCCTCGAGCTCCGCAACTGCCCCAAACTCCAAAAATGGATGCGGCGATCCTTCCCAAGCATGTGCATAGCCGGAGCATGGCAGGAGATGCCCTGTGCCGCCGGCAATCATCGTCGGAGTGCGGCTCTGTTCCTGTCCCTGCGCTTGCGAGAGGAAGGAGAAGAACCCGACAAGCGGGTCCCGCTTGTCGATGAGTGAGCCCCAGCCACGAGTGGCGTAATCCCCGCTGGAATTTGAAGAGTGGATACCTAGTCCAAGATGATGGGTACACATCCTCCTCCTCAAACCCCTAAGGCAAGCATCTTGAACCCATAATTGCATGAGTTGTGTGATGATTGTGGTGGTACTTATATCGCTTGAATCGAGGTTATGTTAATATTAGCATCACATGAAATAATGCCTTGCCTATTCATGCATGCTACTCACACTATAAAAATGGTGAAATACGGTGATGGCATGTGCTAGTTATGAGAGGTCGTGGAATAACCTAGTTATGCGGAACATGATAGGTTATGGCCTGGTCATTACATGAGCACGACGATGCCGGTAAAACTTGGTTAACTCCAATATCGACCTAGATCGAGTCTTGTCTGTGTCATACTTCTATAATGTGCTACCACAGTTTCCTGGATAATGGATTCGGTAAAGTCAGTTGTAGAGCTATTATCAGTCACACACCAAGTAGAGGGGCCGGTATGAAGGTATCCATGGTCCTGGAATAAATCCAGTCATCCGGTCAGGGGGCATGGGTGTTTCCGGTCTGGGAGCGGAAGGGAATGGCCCTTCCGAGTGAGCGTGCGGTATATATTTTTGATCCCATGCTAGTCGAGGTTGGAGCCTCCCCGTCTTATGGTTTTGCCTTGGCAGCGTTGTCCGGGTGAAGCCGCGCATCGCGGAGGAAAATTAGTGTGTGCTGATTTTGAGTGTCCGCTTCTAAAAATGTTGTACGCGGGATTAGTCTTATCAACTATCCAAAACCGTGAGCTGTGGTTAAAGAGTACACCCTCTGTAGAGTCAAAACTATTCGAGTAGCCGTGTCCCCGGTCAAGGACGTTGTTTGACGAGTCAAGTGCCGGTCCTAAAGTCGGTCTTTGGAGTCTAAACAATGATTATAATAATGGTTGTGGTAAATCATATGATGATGTGGTGGATGATCATATTATGATTATTACTTTGCACTAACCCCTATGATTATGTTGTTGGATATCCCTAGGACGGTTCTACCTCCTGGATATTCAATATTTATTATTGTTTCATATAAGCCCTTTATGTGGTGTCGCTCAGACGCCTGACTTTGGCATGTTTACTGTTTCATATAAGTCCTTTATGTGGTGTCGTTCCGATGCCCGATTGTGGCACACATATTATTACTTATTCAGCATTATCATCCTTGCTTGTTTGTCAATCATTGGTGGAAACATAACATATCTTCATGAATGCATCCATGTATTAAACTTTTATGACAAGATATTATTGTTAGTAGAATTTGCATGCATCTCACCTGCTTAACAGGTTTGTTTTCTTGATGTTTGCGAGTACATTCAAAGTACTCACTCGCTTGTCCCTGGCTATTGTCTTGGCCAGATTGCGTTTGGAGAGGAGCACGATGCCGTCAACCCCGGAACCTAGGAGTCAAGGATAGCAGCCTTGTGAGATAGGAATTTATCCAAGTCAGCTGTTCTTGTGGGAATGGAGTCCTATAGGCACTGGAGATTCCTCGAGTCGCCTCCATCGTTAACCTCAGACTTTTGTTCAACCTAGTAGACCTTCATGGTCATGTAACCTAGATTTCGTATTTTGCTTGGATATTATGTATCAAGTAAGTGTCTACTAGATAACAACAATCGTGGGGCTAGTAAACACACAGACATGTTTTCTGGAAATTATTTTCTGAAAAACACGTCGCTACAACCTTGGTATCAGAGCAAGGCTGACCATTGGCTAAACCTATCTTAGCCAGGTCGCTATCCCTAAACCGGATATTTATATATCCACCCCAAGCCTAGCCAACCGAATAGCCAACCACAGTGGCCATCCGACACCTTTTTGGCAATCGGTGCCTAACCTGTCAGCTCAACCCTTAAGCTATGTGTCTATGACCGACCCCGGAGTTGTCGCACCCTGTAGCGTGCGATGAAAGACTCCTTAGCCTATATAGGAAGCCTTGCCTCAACCCAGTAGCACGCAACCGCAAGACCACTACCGTAGTAAACCCCTGGACATGCAAGATGCCTGGCCGTATTCCTTGCAACAAAACAACCATGTCCGAGCCTGGAGACTTTTTAGTCCTACTCGTGGACCTGAGCCGCCAAATTTTTGGCATAGCAGAACCTCCAGTGTATGTTGTGCATGAGGACCCTACGTGTGATGTTATTCATTACTTTTGGGCCTCGGTGCACATCTATGGAGGAAATCCCTCGTTGGAGTGCCCTCACCATTTCACCGGTAGAGCAGCCCGAGAAGCTATAGTCCAGCTGCGACATCTGTCATCATGGATGAATAGCCGACCGTTCTGCTACTATACTAGTCGTGAAGGCTATGGCAGTCTGACCCGAGTTGCCAGCGAACACCATGAGAGAGACCCTGCCCTAGTGCAAGTTGTGCGCTATTTGAGAGCGCAGGAGGCACTCATCGATCAGATCACCTCTGACTTCGTCATGAGCTGCACACCAACTGCTCGCTGGACCCTGGCAAGCTATGAAGTCGCAACTGCCTCCCAAAACCAGCACATTTTTGTTGGAAGACCTATTGGACCCTTAAGGTTTGCCCCGCCATCCATGACCCCAGCAGAACCTCGCCGTAGTTTGGATGCATTCTGCAATGAAGTTGTGCCAAGAGCGCGTCGTTCGAGACATCATCGCAACCGCAACCCTGCAGCCCCACTTCATGGCCCTGTTTGTTGGGGAACGTTGCATGGGAAACAAAAAATTTCCTACGCACACGAAGACCTATCATGGTGATGTCCATCTATGAGAGGAGATTTGTATCTACGTACCCTTGTAGATCGCACAACAGGAAGCGTTAAGAAACGCGGTTCATGTAGAGAAACGTCCTCACGTCCCTCAATCCTCCCCGCGAACCGTCCCGCGATCCGTCCCACAATCCGTTCCTACCTAGTGCCGAACGGACGGCACCTCCGCGTTCAGCACACGTACAGCTCGACGATGATCTCGACCTTCTTGATCCAGCAAGCAAGACGGAGAAGTAGATGAGTTCTCTGGCAGCGTGACGGTGCTCCTGTGGTGGTGAAGGATCTACTCCTGCAGGGCTCCGTCCGAGCTCCGCAGAAATACGATCTAGAGGTAAAACTATGGTGTCTAGATCTGAGTTGCACGTGGCAAAAGTTGTCTCAAATCAGCCCTAAGTCACCACTATATATAGGAGGGAGGGGAAGGAGGCTTGCCTTTAGGACTAAGTCCCCAAGGGTGCTCCATCTAGGAAGGGAGTAGGATTCCTACTCCAATCCTACTCAAAATAGGATTGCAAAGTGGAGTCCTTCTCTTCCTTCCCACGTCCCCTTCTCTTTCTTTCTTTGGTTTTCTTCTTATGGCGCCAAGGCCCTCTTCGGCTGTCCCACCAGCCCACTAAGGGATAGTGCGCCACCCTAGGGCCTTTGGGCTTCCCCCGGGTGGGTTGTCCCCCTCCCGGTGAACATCCAGAACCCATTCGTCACTCCCGGTACAATCCCGGTAATGCCCGAAAACCTTTAGGTAACCAAATGAAGTCATCCTATATATCAATATTCATCTCAGGACCATTCCAGAAACCCTTGTGACGTCCGTGATCTCATCCGGGACTCCGAACAACAGTCGGTAACCACACATATAACTCAACTATACTAAAACATCGCCGAACCTTAAGTGTGCAGACCCTTCGGGTTCCAGAACTATGTAGACATGCCCTGAGGTACTCCTCGGTCAATATCCATTAGCGGGACCTGGATGCCCATATTGGATCCTACATATTCTCCGAAGATCTTATTGGTTGAACCTCAGTGTCAAGGATTCATATAATCCCGTATGTCATTCCCTTTGTCCTTCGGTATGTTACATGCACGAGATTCGATCGTCGGTATCCGTATACCTATTTCAATCTCGTTACCAGCAAGTCTCTTTACTCGTTCCGTAATACAAGATCTCGTGACTTACACTTAGTCACATTGCTTGCAAGGCTTGTGTGTGATGTTGTATTACCGAGTGGGCCCCGAGATACCTCTCCGTCACACGGAGTGACAAATCCCAGTCTTGATCCATACTAACTTAACGGACACCTTCAGAAATACCCGTAGAACACCTTTATAGTCACCCAGTTACGTTGTGATGTTTGATACGCACAAGGTATTCCTCCGGTGCCAGTGAGTTATATGATCTCATGATCATAGGAACAAATACTTGACACGCAGAAAACAATAGCAATAAAATGACACGATCAATATGCTATGTTCATAGTTTGGGTCTTGTCCATCACATGATTCTCCTAATGATGTGATCCCGTTATCAAGTGACAACACTTGCCTATGGCTAGGAAACCTTGACCATATTTTGATCAACGAACTAGTGAACTAGAGGCTCACTAGGGACAGTGTGTTGTCTACGTATCCACACATGTATTTGAGTTTCAAATAAATACAATTATAGCATGTATAATAAACGATTATCACGAACAAATAAATATAATAGTAACTAATTTATTATTGCCTCTACGGCATATTTCCAACAGTCTCCCACTTGCACTAGAGTCAATAATCTAGTTAACATCACTATGTGATTTTAACGAATCTAACACCCATATAGTTTTGGGGTCTGATCACGTCTTGCTCGTCAGAGAGGTTTTAGTCAATGGTTCTGAAACTTTCAGATCCGTGTGTGCTTTAAAAATCTTTATGTCATCTTATAGATGGTGTTACTACGTGCTATTCTGAAATACTCCAAATATCTACTCTACTATACGAATCCGTTTTACTACTCATAGTTATTTGGATTAGTGTCAAAGCTTGCATCAACATAACCCTTTATGACGAACTCTTTAACCACCTTCATAATCGAGAAAAAATCCTTCGTCCATTAGTTATTAAGGATAAATTTGACCGTTGTTCGGTGGTTCAATCTTGTATCACTCTCTGTACCTCTTAACAGACTTGTGGCAAGGCACACATCAGGTGCGGTACATAGCTTGGCATAATTTAGAGTCTATGGCTAAGGCATAGGGGACGATCTTCGTCCTTTCTACTTCTTCCACCGTGGTCGTGCTTTTGAGTCTTACTCAAATTCACACCTTACAACACAGCCAAGAACTCCTTCTTTGCCGATCTACTTGCCGATCTACTTTGAACTCCTTCAAAAACTTGTCGAGGCATGCATTTCATTTGAAAGCTCTATTAAGCGTTTTGATCTATCTCTATAGATCTTAATGCTCAATGTTCAAATAGCTCTATCCAGGTCTTCCTTTGAAAAACTCCTTTCAAACAACCTTTTATGCTTCACAGAAATTGTACATTACTTCCGATCAACAATATGTCAACCACAGATAACAACAACAACAACAACAACCAAGCCTTTCAGTCCCAAACAAGTTGGGGTAGGCTAGAGTTGAAACCCATAAGATCTCGAAGCCAAGTCATGGCTCTGGAACGTGGATAGATAACTTCCACACACCCCTGTCCATGGCTAAGTCTTTGTCGATATTTCAAACCTTCAGGTCTCTCTTAACGGACTCCTCCCATGTCAAGTTTGGTCTACCATGACCACTCTTAACATTCTCAGCACGCTTTATCCGTCCACTATGCACCGACGCTTCCGGTGGCCTCCATTGAATATGTGCAAACCATCTAAGACGATGCTGGACCAGCTTCTCTTCAATTGGTGCTACCCCAAGTCTCTCTCGTATATTGTCATTCCATACCCGATCCTTCCTTGTGTGGCCACATATCCATCTCAACATGCGCATCTCTGCTACACCTAACTGTTGGATATGTCGCCTCTTGGTTGGCCAACACTCCGCGCCATACAACATCGCAGGTCGGATAGCTGTCCTATAAAACCTGCCTTTTAGCTTTTGTGGCACTCTCTTGTCACGGAGTACGCCAGAAGCTTGGCGCCACTTCATCCACCCAGCCTTGATTCAGTGGCCCACGTCTTCATCGATAGCGCCATCCTTCTGCAACATGGACCCCAAATATCGAAATGTGTCTCTCTCCGGTACCACCTGCCCACCAAGGCTAACCTCTCAATCCTCGTGCCTAGTAGCACTAAAACTGCACCTCATGTATTTAGTTTAGTTCTACTAAGCCTAAAACCTTTCGATTCTAGAGTCCGCCTCCATAACTCTAACTTTCTATTAACCCCCTTTCGGCTATCATCGACTAGCACCACATCATCCGCAAAGAGCATACACCATGGGATATCTCCTTGTATATCCTCTGTGACCTCATCCATCACCAAATCAAAAAGATAAGGGCTCAAAGCTGACCCTTGGTGTAGCCCTATTCTAATTGGAAAGTCATCGGTGTCCCCATCACTTGTTCAAACACTTGTCACAACATTATCATACATATCCTTGATGAGGGTAATGTACTTTATTGGGACTTTGTGTTTCTCCAAGGCCCACCACATGACATTCCGAGGTATCTTATCATAGGCCTTCTCCAAATCAATATACTTATCAGAAATTCTATAGTGCTCCCACTCACTTCTTTGGAAATATAAGTTTCTCATAAACCTTGTACAAACCCGGAATCTTTAATCATTTCATCAAAGTGTATATTCCAACTCCGTGATGCTTGCACCAGTCCATTGAAGGATTGCTGGAGCTTGCATACTTGTTAGTATCCTTAGGATCGACAAAACCTTTTGATGGTATCACATACAACCTTTCCTCAAGAAAATCGTCGAGGAAACAATGTTTTGGCATCCTATGTGCAATATTTCATAAATAATGCAGCAACTACTAACATAATTCCAACAGACTTTTAGCATCGCTACGAGTGAGAAAGTCTCATCATAGTCATCTCTTTGATCTTGTTGGAAACATCTTTACGACAAGTCGAGCTTTTCTTAATGGTGACTTTTCACCATCATCGTCTGTCTTCCTTTCAAAAATCCATATTTACTTTAATAGTCTTACTACCATCAAGTAGTTCTTGCAAAGTCTATACTTTGTCTTCATACATGGATCCTCTCTCGGATTTCATGGCCTCCAGCCATTTGTCGGAATTCGGGCCCACCATCGCTTCTCCATAGCTCGTAAGTTCATTGTTGTTCGACAACATGACCTCCAAGACAGGGTTACCGTACCACTCTGTAGTAGTACGCGACCTTGTCGACCTATGAGGTTTGTAGTAACTTGATCTAAAGCTCAATGATCACCATCTCATTAGTTTCTACTTCAATTGGTGTAGGCGCCATAGGAACATCTTCCGGCGCCCTGCTACACCCTGGTTGAAGTGACGGTTCAATAACCTCATCAAGTTCCACCACCCTGCCACTCAATTCTTTCGAGAGAAACCTTTCCTCGAGAAAGGACCCATTTGTATAAACAAACACTTTGCTTCTGGATCTGAGATAGGAGATGTATCCAACTATTTTGGTTATCCTATGAAGATGCATTTTTCCGCTTTGGGTTCGAGCTTATCAGACTGAAACTTTTTCACATAAGCATCGCAGTCCCAAAGTTTTAAGAAACAACAGCTTAGATTTTTACAAACCATAATCTATACTGTGTCATCTCAACGGAAATACGCGGTGCCCTATTTAAAGTGAATGCGGTTGTCTCTAATGCATAACTCATAAATGATAGTGGTAATTTGATAAGAGACATCATAGTATGCACTATATCAAATAGGGTGTGGCTATGACGTTCGGACACACCATCACACTATGGTGTTCTGGGTGGCATGAATTGCGAAACAATTTCCACATTGTCTTAACTGTGTACCAAAAACTCGTAACTCAGATATTCATCTCTGTGATCATATCATAGACAGTTTATCCTCTTGTCACGACGATCTTTACTCTGACGTAGCTTTGAACTTTTCAATATTTCAGACTTGTGATTCATCAAGTAAATACACCTGTATCTACCCAAATCGTCAGTGAAGTAAGAACATAACGATATCCACTGCGTGCCTCAGCACTTATTGGAATGTACACATCAAAAATGTATTACTTCCAACAAGTCACTTTCTTGTTCCATGTGGTATTATTGCATGTCTCAAGTGATTCAAAATCAGGTGAATCCAAACGTTCCGTCCGCATGGAGTTTCTTCATGCATTTTACACCAACATGACTCAAGTGGCAGTGCCACAACTAAGTGGTGCTATCATTATTACTTTGCATCTTTTGACACCAATATTATGAACATGTGTATCACTACGATCGAAATTCAATAAACCATTGAAGGTAATTATTCAAGCAAATAGAATAATATTACTCTCTTCAATTGAATAATCGTTTTGCAATAAACACAATCCAATCATGTTCATGCTCAACGCAAACACCAAATAACAATTATTTAGGATTAACACCAATCCTGATGATAGAGGGAGTGTGCGATGTTTGATCACATCAACCTTGGAAACACGTCCAACACTTATGGTCACCTTTCTTTTAGCTAGTCTCCATTTATACCGTAGGTTTCATTCCGAGTTACTAATCACTTAGCAACCGAACCGGTATCCAATACCCTCGTGCTACTAGGAGTACCAGTAAAGCACACATCAATATCATGTATATCAAATATACTTCTGTCGACTTTGCCAACCTTCTTATCTACCAAGTATCTAGGGTAGCTCCACGTCAGTGACCGTTTCCCTCATAACAGAAGCACTTAGTCTCGGGTTTGGGTTCAATCTTGGGTTTCTTCATTGGAGCAGCAAGCGGTTTGCCGTTTCATGAAGTATCCCTTCTAGCCCTTGCCCTTCTTGAAACTAGTGGTTTTACTAACCATCAACAATTGATGCTCCTTCTTGATTTCTACTTTTGCAATGTCAAATAGTGTGAATCGCTCAAGGATCATCATATCTATCCTTGATATGTTATAGTTCATCACAAAAATCTAGCAGCTTAGTGGCATTGACTTTGGAGAACCATCACTATCTCATCTGGAAGATTAACTCCCACTTGATTCAAGCAATTGTTGTACTCAGATAATCTGAGAACATGCTCAACGATATCAGCTTTTCTCCTTTACTTTGTAGACAAAGAATCTTGTCGGAGGTCTCATACCTCTCAACAAGGGCACGAGCAAGAAATCTTAATTTCATCTCTTAGAACATATCTTATGTTCCATGACGTTTCAACACGTCTTCGGCGCCTTGCTTCTAAGTCATTAAGTATTACACACTGAACTATCACATAGTCATCAAAACATGTATGTCATATGTTCACAACATCCACAGATGACGCTCGAGGTGCAGCACACCGAGTGGTGCATTAAGGACATAAGCCTTCTGCGTAGCAATGAGGACAATCCTTAGTTTTACGGACTCGGTCCGCAAAGTTGCTACTAACAACTCTCAACTAAATTTTCTCTAGGAACATATAAAAATAGTAGAGCTATAGCGCAAGCTACATCGTAATTTGCAAAGACCATTAGACTATGTTCATGACAATTAGTTCAATTAATCATATTACTTAAGAACTCCACTCAAAAAGTACATCTCTCTAGTCATGTGAGTGGTACATGATCCAGATCCCCTAACTCAAGTCCGATCATCACGTGAGTTGAGAATAGTTTCAGTGGTAAGCATCTCTATGCTAATCATATCAATTATATGATTCATGCTCGACCTTTCGGTCTCATGTGTTTTGAGGCCATATCTGCATATCCTAGGCTCATCAAGCTTAACCCGAGTGTTCCACGTGTGCAACTGTTTTGCACCCGTTGTATGTGAACGTTGAGTCTATCACACCCGATCATCACGTGGTGTCTCGAATCGACGAACTGTCCCAATGGTGCACAGTCGGGAAGAACACAATTTCGTCTTGAAATTTTAGTGAGAGATCACCTCATAATGCTATCGTCGTTCTAAGAAAAATAAGGTGCATAAAACGATTAACATGACATGCAATTCATAAGTGACATGATATGGCCATCATCATGTGCTTCTTGATCTCCATCACCAAAGCACCGGCACGATCTTCTTGTCACCGGCACCACACCATGATCTCCATCATCATGATCTCTATCAACGTGTCGCCATCGGGGTTGTCGTGCTACTTATGCTATTACTACTAAAGCTACATCCTAGCAATATAGTAAACGCATCTGCAAACACAAACGTTAGTTTAAAGACAACCCTATGGCTCCTGCCAGTTGCCGTACCATCGACGTGCAAGTTGATATTAACTATTACAACATGATAATCTCATCCATCCAATATATCACATCACGTCTTTGGCCATATCATATCACAAGCATACCCTGCAAAAACAAGTTAGACGTCATCTAATTTGTTGTTGCATGTTTTACGTGGCTGCTATGGGTATCTAGTATGATCGCATCTTACTTACACAAAAACCATAACGGAGATGTGAAAATTGCTATTTAACCTCTCCAAGGACTCCCTCAGTCAAAACCAATTCAACTAAAGTTGAAGAAACTGACACCCGCCAGTCATCTTTATGCAACGAGGTTGCATGTCAATCGATGAAACCAGTCTTTCGTAAGCGTACGAATACTGTCGGTCCGGGCCGCTTCAAACCAACAATACCGCTGAATCAAGAAAAGACTAAGGAGGGCAGCAAATCGAACATCACCGTCCACAAAATCCTTTGTGTTCTACTCGAGATAACATCTACGCATGAACCTAGCTCATGATGCCACTGTTGGGGAACGTTGCATGGGAAACAAAAAATTTCCTACGCACACGAAGACCTATCATGGTGATGTCCATCTACGAGAGGAGATTTGGATCTACATAACCTTGTAGATCGCATAGCAGGAAGCGTTAAGAAACGCGGTTGATGTAGTGGAACGTCCTCACGTCCCTCGATCCGCCCCGTGAACCGTCCCACGAACCGTCCCGCGATCCGTCCCACGATCCATTCCGATCGGACGACACCTCCGCGTTCAGCACACGTACAACTCAACGATGATCTCGGCCTTCTTGATCCAGTAAGAAAGACGGAGAATTAGATGAGTTCTCTGGCAGCGTGACGGTGCTCCGGTGGTGGTGAAGGATCTACTCCTGCAGGGCTCCGTCCGAGCTCCGCAGAAATACGATCTAGAGGTAAAATTATGGGTTCTAGATCTGAGTTGCACGTGGGAAAAGTTGTCTCAAATCAGCCCTATGTCACCATTATATATAGGAGGGAGGGGAAGGAGGCTTGCCTTGAGGACAAAGTCCCCAAGGGTGGGCCGACTAGGAAGGGAGTAGGATTCCTACTCCAATCCTACTCAAAATAGGATTGGAAAGTGGAGTCCTTCTCTTCCTTCCCACCTCCCCCTTTTTTTTCTTTGGTTTTCTTCTTATGGCGCCAAGGCCCTGTTAGGCTGTCCCACCAGCCCACTAAGGGCTGGTGTGCCACTTCTAGGGCCTTTGGGCTTCCCCCAGGTGGGTTGCCCCCCTCCCGGTGAACATCCAGAACCCATTCGTCACTCCCGGTACAATCCCGGTAATGCCCGAAAACCTTCCGGTAACCAAATGAAGTCATCCTATATATCAATCTTCGTCTCCGGACCATTCCGGAAACCCCCGTGATGTCCGTGATCTAATCTGGGACTCCGAACAACATTCGGTAACCACACATATAACTTAACTATACTAAACACTACTAGAAAAAAGGCTATAGCTAATATGGATATTAATGGCGCACCATGTATGCAAGTGCGCCATTATTGGCCATATTACTAATGGTGCACCTGGTGTGCGGTGCACCATTACTAGTTTTTGTCCTGGCCACATACCCTTCCCAGACTTAGCAGTGGCGCAATAGGGGAAAGTGCGCCATTACTAGTTTTAACTAGTAATGGCGCACCACACCCACGGTGCGCCACTACAAAGAATTGTTTTTCAATATTTTTTTTCAAAACTAGTAATGGCACACCACACACCAGGTGCGCCATTAGTAACCCTGGTGACCAATGGCGCATTCTTAAGAGGTGCACCATTGGTAACCCTCCCCCCCCCCACTATACGGACTCTTCCCTCCCCTGTCTCCTCCCCCTTCGGCCGGCCCTAACCACCTCCCGCCGCCGCCCGGTCCTCCCCTGCCGATTGACCGAGCGCCACCGCTAGGGTTCCTCCTCCGCCGCCCGGTGCTCGCCTCCTCCCTCTGACGAGCGAGGGCCTCCTCCTCCCTCCGACCCGCACAGGCCACCGCGCACGGACCGACACCAGATGAGGGGCGACGACAAGGCCGCCGCATCCCCCTCCGCCTCCGCCGCGCTCTCCTCCGCTAGTCGCGAGGTTCGCCCCTCTCGCCCCCTCCATCCCTTCACGCCTCCTTCGTTCCCCTAGCTACTGGTTCTGGTGTTATGATTCAATATGTGTGGAATATGAGGGAGACCAGCGAGGCGATGACGAGCATGACGTGCAAGGCAATCAATGTGTGTAGCTCATCTCCATGCTTGACTCGCTAGCCACACGGGGCGACATATTGGAGGATCAGAAGTGATTTCGAAGAGTGGAATGGTGTTCGATCGGCTGACTGGTTGATGTTTTTTGTTTGGTTCATGAAGCAATACGACTCTTCTAGTTTCAAGAAATGTGTGTAATCTCTTCATCTTAGTTAACTTCGAGTTGAACGCTACGGTACACTCAAAGTTGCTGAAATTAAGTTGGAGAAAAATGACCACAAAGATATTCATGAAACACAAAACATCTTCCACACATATTGAATCATAACGCCAGAAGCAGCACGGGCCGCGAGGTTCCCCTAGCTAACATCTTCGTGAAAATTTCTTACTGCTTGACAATCTCTTACTGCTTGAGGACATGGAGATGGACATGGAGATTCGTCTCCCTCCTCTGCCATCCATGTGTCGTTTATCAGTCACAACAAGTACTCCTAGCTGCTGGTATCTTAGTTTAGTGATGTTTTAATCTTCAGATTATCTTCTCCTACTGTGTTGTGATCATAAGGCATCAGCGTCAATACCAAGTGTTATGGAGTTAATTAAACCTTGTTGCTATCCTGTCTTGGAGAAAAATGTTGTAACTGCTCTTGTTAACTTGGGTTGGTGATGTTTAATCTTCTTCACATTCCCCTCCCATGCTATGACTATAAGATGGAGTTGATTAAACCTTTTTTCTATCATCTTGTGATTTTGATCGTCAAAACAAATTGATTTCAGGCTGAGAAATAGTTATCTGTTTGTCATCTTGTTGGCCTCCTTGTAGTGTAGTTTTACAATCTCCAGAAGGAAACACTTGCGCTCTTGTCATCTCTATATTATCTGGATCTCAACCACAAGAGAGCTATTCCCTATGGTGAACCTGAACCTTTTTTTAATCTTAAGTTGATCATAAGATATGAGAAGTGTCATTCTGAAATCTGTGGGGTTGATTAAACCTTGTTGCTATGCTCTCTTGGGTAAAAATTTATTAGTTGCTGTTTTAACTTGTGATGGTGCTATTTAATCCTCACATTCCCCTCCTATGATATGATCATAAAATGCAGGCACCTACTCCTTTTTTGAATGCAAAACTTGGGTAGCACTATGCAAGGCTTATGCATTTGAGCCTAATATGCTTATCACCTTTGATAATCATCCGGAAGATGAAATCGAAGGTAATATCGACATCTGGGTCGATGTGCAGATGCCTCCAGTTCTACCATTATGTGAGTTTCTCAACCACATTTATTAAGTAATTTATATTGTTTATTTTAAAATAGTTGACAACTTATTTCCATTGAGAGCTTATTTTCATTCTTCAAAAAATGTACGGAAAATGGTAGACAGAACCTATTACTACAATGGTGAAGCAGAATTAACTTGTAAGGAGAAACATCATCTTGTCCAATTTATCAATGATCTTGAGAATTACAATACCTATCAGCAAACTCCCCAACATTATGGTCAATATGTGCCACTAGTGCACGTGGTGAACTATGGTAACATTCATGGAGATTGCATGGTAAGATTTTCTACTATTACGACAGCCATGCATCTTTTGCATAAATTCTTGTAAAACTAAACTACATTGCTAGCTACAAAGCTAATACTATGTTTTTCAACAGAAAATCCCGGAAGATTGTGTGCCTCATCTGATGTTACCAAGAGGTCGCGTTGATGTTATGATGATACGACCAGCACGGCCAGGTCAGCCTAGGTATCTGATTTACTCCTGTCCATACCGGATTTCTAAAACCGATGAAGTCATGACAATCAAAGATTGGAAAAAAATGTATGGTCTATCCTAGAGAGCTACTTGGAAGCAACATTGTGCGTAGTCCAAGAATTGGAGACAAGATGATCTCCATTCTCCATAATGGAGAGTCAGGGCCTATCTTTTTTATGACATTCTACCTAAGAAGAGGAGTACGTCCTAGGTACAATGTGTTATTATGTGCTACAATGTGATGATGTGCTACAATGTGTTAATGTGATGATGTGCTACAATGTATTAAATAGTATTGGTGGTAATGACTATGATGATTATTAGCTATTTCCGAGATGATGTGATGATGTGCTACAATGTGTTAGAGTTGACGATGATGATGAGGAGGAGTTGTGATTATGACTAGTGACCAACTTTTGTTATATGCTGTCTCATTAACTATGATGATTACTTCTACATCACTATGTATCGCTATTTTCGAGATGATGTGATGATATTTTACGAAACTATTGTACATAATATGTCCACTTACTTCTACATCACTTATATTCTGTGGTGTAATGTATTTTGTAACCTGTGCAAATATTAGAAAAGCAAAAATAATTCCTAATATTCATAGTAGTGGCGCACCATCTAAAAGTGCGCCATTAGTAACCCATAGCAGTGGCACACTTCTGGGCCTAGTAATGGCGCACCAGGTGATGCGCCACTGTTATGTAGATTAACACTGCCGCACCAGGAGTGCGCCATTACTACTTATTAGTAGTGGCCTGATAATAGTGGCGCACCTATAGTATGCCATTAATAGACAAAATTGGTGCGCCACTAATAGCCTTTTTTCTAGTAGTGAAAACATCACCGAACCTTAAGTGTGCAGACCCTGCGGGTTCGAGAACTATGTAGACATGCCCCAAGGTACTCCTCGGTCAATATCCAAGAGCGGGACCTAGATGCCCATATTGGATCCTATATATTCTCCGAAGATCTTATCGGTTGAACCTCAGTGTTAAGGATTCATATAATCCCGTATGTCATTCCCTTTGTCCTTCCGTATGTTTCTTGCCCAAGATTCGATCGTCGGTATCCGTATACCTATTTCAATCACATTACCAGCAAGTCTCTTTACTCGTTCCGTAATACAAGATCCCGTGACTTACACTTAGTCGCGTTGCTTTGCAAGGCTTGTGTGTGATGTTGTATTACCGAGTGGGCCCCGAGATACCTCTCCGTCACACGGAGTGACAAATCTCAGTCTTGATCCATACTAACTCAACAGACACCTTCGGAAATACCTGTAGAACACCTTTATAGTCACCCAGTTACGTTGTGACATTTGATACACACAAGGTATTCCTCCGGTGCCAGTGAGTTATATTATCTCATTGTCATAGGAACAAATACTTGACATGCAAAAAACAATAGCAATAAAACGACACGATCAACATGCTACGTTCATAGTTTGGGTCTCGTCCATCACATGATTCTCCTAATGATGTGATCCCGTTATCAAGTGACAACACTTGCCTATGGCCAGGAAACCTTGATCATCTTTTGATCAACGAACTAGTCAACTAGAGGCTCACTAGGGACACTGTGTTGTCTATATATCCACACATGTATTTGAGTTTCCAATCAATACAATTATAGCATGGATAATAAATGATTAACACGAACAAAGAAATATAATAATAACTAATTTATTATTGCCTCTAGGGCATATTTCCAACACTGTTGACTCAAGAGCCTCAGCGAATGAAGGAGCCTTAATGGCTACTGAGCCCGTTAGCTCAGAGGCTAGTGTAGGCAGAGTGAGTCCGTCAGATTAGCTGTCAAGCCCTAGTGACCGTGTTACCATGTAACATTGTATTGTGTGTTTTTAATAGGATGGTTTTTTTATAAAATTGCAGGATGCTTGCACCCCTTGGTTTTATAAGTAAGATTTGCGTAGACTAGTCCGCGTGGCCTTAGAGTAAAATTTTGGGCGTGACCACCTAGCCACCAAGTCAGCTACCCAAGTGAGGTACCACTTGAGAGTTGATACCCGAGTTTTCACCCCGGTAAACGAGGCCACCCCAGTATCATACTGTGTGTGTCCCTAAGCCAGGTACCTAGTAAAACCACCCATGACCGCTCCTAGCACTTCTCACAAAGTGCGCTGCCCCGAGCCAGTCCTTCCCCTAAGTAACCACTGGGACTCACTCGGAAATTCAGGATGCAACCCCACATAGGTAACTATGTTGCCTCACAGCCAAGTATAGAGTAGCTCTGGTTTACCCATCCCTTGCCCTCCAGGTCATGACCAAGGGTCTTGACCCATCAGCGGATGGAATAATTCCACACGCACGCTAATGGAAAATTTTCAGATTTTCCTTTGGTAGTTCATTGTTGTTAGACCAACGGGGACATGTTATCCAAGACTCCTTATAGGAGAAGTGATATATGTTTTCCCGGACCGAGAGTATTTTCTCGGGAACCCCTTGTCTGTATCCCGTTGCCCGTCCTGAGAGTGTACGTTAGTCCTGTGGTATGTTTTCCTGATGCCATGCGAATAGTGGTGTATCATTTGATTGCATTATACGCATACGAGTGATTATGTGCCATGTTACTTTCTTGTTTGCACGTGCATTTGACTCACCATGTCCAGTGTTTTTCTGAGTGTATTATTTTTCTGTCCTAAGCAAATCTCGGGGACGAGATTTATTTTTAAGGGCGTTAGTTCTGCCACACCCCGAAATTTTGAAAATATTTTTCTGAAATAAAATTTTGCCTAGAATAAAAAGTTTGAGGAAATGAATTGCTTCATGGCTCTTTTCAAAGCCTCTTTCGAAACACTTTTCATTTCAACTCGCTTTTCAAATATCTTTCATGATTAAGCCCTTGCTTGAGACCATTTGAATTATTTATTTGCTTAGAAGGGAATATTATTTTGGCTATGTCCATTTGATATTTGGATTTCTGGATTTTTAATTAAGGTTTGAAATACTTCTTTTCCTTTATAAAGGTATTTTCCATGGGTAAAGCTTTTGATGATTTATGTTGGAATCTGAATACTTGCATAAAAGCATTTCTTTTCTTCTGGTAAATCCTTGGGATATTTACTTATAATCTTTTTACCAGATTTCTTTTAATCAAAACTGAGTTGCATCTTCTTTATAGGGCTGTTTTGCACTGCAACCTTGTGACATCTTCTTCTAAAAATTCTATAAAAAATTGTAGGTGACCAGTGATGTCTCTGGGTCAAGTTTATGCAAAAACCTACTCAAGTATTTTGAATGTTTTAAGCACAATAACTACTTTTCTAAGCTGGTCCAGAATTGAGTTTGTACTACAACCCCTAGAAATATTCTTTCATAAATTCCATAAAAATTAAAGGATGTAAAGTATAGCATGATATTCACTTTTATGCAAAAACCACATTGTGTGCTTTGTGAAAATTGAGCATAACAACCATTTTACTGTTCTAGTCCAGAGTGGTGCTTTACACTGCAACACTACTTTTCCTTGCTCTGATTGCTTTGAAATTTTGCATGCTTGTTTGCAACCCCACCAAAACCTTAAATCTAGGAATTGAGCTCCATTAGATGAAAGAAGATGCATGTGATAACAGCTCCTAGTTTCTGCCCACAATTGCATTTTTCAAAAGTTTGCATTAGCTAGTTTGGAGTTTTGCCAAACCAACCCTACCACCATTGCTATTACTTAGAGAGACCCTGATCTGGTAAATTTGGTGGCCATAAGAGCTACGTAGGTGTCCCTGGCATTTCATCAAACACTTGGGAGCATGACCATATTTAGCATAGGTTTATGTTTGCATTGTGCAGTTGCCACTCCACCCAAGATAACATGTCTAGCAACCTTCCCCTAGGCCCTAGCCTACCCGTGTGAGTTTGCATGGGCACTGGATGCACTGGTGTGTGCACTGGCAATTCCTCGAACAGGTGTTGTGCATGCTCTAGGTTCACCCAGAGCACACGTTTTGCACACGCATGTCTGAGCCGCCACGTCCCCCGTGACCCTGCCCTCTGGACCAAATGCAGAGCCGCGTCAACCCTCTCTCCCCCCGATAGCCGGTCATCGCCCCTGTGCTCGAGTCGTGCATGGCAGCGCGATGGCCATGGCCTCTTCTCTACCGCTGCAGAGAACGGAATCGCCCAAGCTTCCTCCGAGCGTCAGCAAGCCGCGATCCCCCCTACCTCGCTTCCCCCTGCTGCTTCTTGCTGCCCGTGCTTCGCCCTGCAGCCGCTCCTGTGCGCATGAGCCTTTGCCAGCAACTACCGCCGACAATCTTATCCGAAGGTCGTCGCGAAACCGACTCTAGCTGGCTATAAAAGGAAACCCCGGAGACTCCGAGCTCCTCAGCGACCTCCCAAGCCTAGATGCTCCCCTCCCCTTCGCCCAATTTAGCCAGAGAAGCCTTCGATGCTCACGTCTGGCAGTAGTGCCACCATCGATCCCCCGGTTAGATTCCTGTAGTCTCGAGCCCCTCTCCTCCTCCCAATAACCCTTCTAGCCTACCCATACCCCTAGGAAGCCGTTCCCACCATTGAGCTTGGCCGGGAGCCACCTGAGACCGAGGAAGACTAGTGACAGAAACTCCCTCCGCCATTGTTGAAGTGTTGCTCGTCCTCGAGCTCTGCAGCTGCCCCGAACTACAAAAATGGATGCAGCGATCCTTCCCGAGCACGTGCAAAACCGGAGCATGGCGGGAGATACCCTTTGCCGCTTGCAATCGTCGCCAGAGTGCGACTCTGTTCCTATCCCTGCGCGCGCGAGAGGAAGGAGAAGAACCCGACATGCGGGTCCCGCCTGTTGGTGAGTGAGCCCTAGTCCCGAGTGGTGTAATCCCCCTAGAATTTGAAGAGTGGATACCTACTCCAAGATGATGGGGTACACATCACCCTCCTCAAACCCTAAGGAAAGCATCTTGAACCCATAATTGCATGAGTTCTATGATGATTGTGGTGGTACTTATATCGCTTGAATCGAGGTTATGTTAATATTAGCATCACATGAAATAATGCCTTGCCTATTCATGCATGCTACTCACACTATAACAATGGTGAAATATGGTGATGGCATGTGCTAGTAATGAGAGGCCGTGGAATAACCTAGTTACGCGGAACGTGATGGATATGGCCTGGTCATGACATGAGCACGACGATGCCGGTAAAACTTGGTTAACTCCAGTATCGACCTAGATCGAGTCTTGTCCGCGTCATACTTCTATACCGTGCTACCACAGTTTCCTGGATAATGGATTCGGTAAAGTCAGTTGTAGACCTATTATCAGTCACACACCAAGTAGAGGGTCCGGTATGAAGGTATCCATGGCCCTGGAATAAATCGAGTCATCCGGTCAGGGGGCATGGGTGTTTTCGGTCTGGGAATGGAAGGGAATGGCCCTTCCCAGTGGGCGCGCGGTATAAATTTTTGATTCCATACTAGTCGAGGTTCGAGCCTCCCCGTCTTATGGTTTTGCCTTGGCAGCGTAGTCCGGGTGAAGCGGGCTTCGCGGAGGAAAATCGGTGTGTGCTGATTCTGGGTGTCCGCTTCTAAAAATGTCGTACGCGGGATTAGTCTTATCGACTATCGGACACCGTGACCTGTGGGTAAAGAGTACACCCTCTCCAGAGTCAAAACTATTTGAGTAGCCGTGTCCCCGGTCAAGGACGTTGTTTGACGAGTCAAGTGTCAGTCCTAGAGTCGGTCTTTGGAGTATAAACGGTGATTATAATAATGGTTGTGGTAAATCATATGATGATGTGGTGGATGATCATATTATGATTATTACTCTGGACTAACCCCTATGATTATGTTGTTGGATAACCCTGGGACGGTTCTACCTCCTGGATATTCAATATTTATTATTGTTTCATATAAGCCCTTTATGTGGTCTCGCTCAGATGCCCGTCTGTGGCATGTTTACTGTTTCATATAACCCTTTTATGTGGTCCCGCTCAGACGCCCGACTGTGGCACGCATATTATTACTTATTCAGCATTATCATCCTTGCTTGTTTATCCATCATTGGTGGAAACATAGCATATCTTCTTGAAGGCATCCATGAATTAAACTTTTATGACAATATATTATTGTTAGTAGAATTTGCATGCATCTCACCTGCTTAACAGGTTTGTTTTCTTGATGTTTGCGAGTACATTCAAAGTACTCACTGGCTTGTCCCTGGCTATTGTCTTGGCCAGATTGCGTTTGGAGAGGAGCACGATGCCGTCAACCTCGGAACCTAGGAGTCAAGGATAGCAGCCTTTTGAGATAGGAATTTATCCAGATCAGCAGTTCATGTGTGAATGGAGTCCCATAGGCACTGGAGATTCCTCGATTCGCTTCCGACGTCAACCTCAGACTTTTGTTCAACCCAGAAGACCTTCATGGTCAAGTAAGTGTATAGCAGCTAACAGCAATCCTGGGGCTGGTAAACATAGAGACATGTTTTCTGGAAATTATTTTCTAAAAAACACGTCGCTATAGTAGAGTCCATTGCACATACTTGGATCCTGTGGAATTAAACGATGTCGAATGTGCGGGTTATCTCATCCATGGCGTCATAGAGGTTGCACGTGTATCGAAGCTGCAGTTACCACATTGAACCATCAGAAATGGATCTTTCATTATCCACACACCAAACGTAACAAAGCTGCGTAAGCAGCCAATTCTACCTTGCCCGTGGTGGCGTCCTTGAGGTGTATCGGATGATCACGACTGGTGCTAGCAAACACACAGGTGACTGGATGTGCAAAAACAACACATCACCTTTGCATTCACCAAAGCTGCACAACTTGCAATGCAACCCACACCGTGATATGGCAAAGGAAGCAATCCACTCACCGGACACGAACATGTAGGGGTACCAGCAGAAGTCGTACACCGGCTCGTCCTCGTTCACCTGGAGGTATGCCCCATAGGAGTCTGCAGTTAAAATTCATCAAAAGTCGAACACGCGAGAAATAACTGAACAACGACAGCCATTCAAGCAGTCTTGGTCAGAAAATTACCCAGCAGCCAGTAAGACCGCAGGAGCACGACGGTCGGGGCGCAGGAAGGTTGGGCCCGCTGCCACTTGCACACGTGATGGTTTGAAGCCGGTAGCTCGGACTCGACGAACGACTGACTGGTAGGAGCACGAGAGGGCAGCACGGGGGACGGGGGACGGGGAAGGCCGGGAGCAGGGCTAGGGCTGAGCGTGGCAAATGGTGGAGGACGTCCACGCAGGAGCCAGCGCGGCGGCGGCCGAGCGGGGCGCAGCGCAGCGCGGGGCGAGCTGAGCGAGCGGAGCGGCGGCAGCCCTGCGGGGCGTGCGCGTAGCGGGGCGAGTGGGGGCGAGCAGAGCGGCGGCGGCCGTGCGGGGCGTGCGCGTAGCGGGGCGAGCGGGGCGAGCAGAGCGGTGGCAACGGCCGTGTGCGGGGCGAGTATGACGGGGGCGGCCGTGTGGGGCGCGCGCGTAGCGGGGCGAGCGGGACAGGGGCGAGCGGGGCCAGAGGGGGCTTTCGGGAGCAGTTCGGAGTCGATCGTGTCAATTTTTTTCCGTTAACAATAAGGGATATTTCGTTAGCGACGAGGATTTTGTTAACAGAATAATCAGTCCATTGATTAAGTAATTAAAGGTTATGATTTGTAGTTGGATCTTTCTCCTCTTTATTTTTTATTATTATGATGATGATGATGATGATGATGATATTAGATACACTAATTTGAACCAAATTATTACAAGTAGAAGTCGACTTATATCATATTTTTAATATTATGCTACGACGGAGGACGAGTGTGAAAGTAACATGACATAATGTATCTATATATTTATTAACATGTGCTCTGTTAGCTCTTTGATAATGGAACCCGATCCTTTCTGGATCCTGTGGAAAAAAGATCAACGAACATGAACAGGATTAATAGTATGAAAATTAATGTATGCAAAAAATGCCCCGAAGATGACATGCATCAGTTAATGTTCACATGTGATGGCGGTACATTTTTAAAAGGTAAATAAATATATGCATGTACAAAAAAGTCGTGTACAAGGCAAGCATGGTATCATGTACAATTTCAGGAATCATAACCGTGTTATGGCTACAACACCATGGAAACAACAAATCACGTCATGCACATAGAGATCAATTTTAGTTCTGCATAAAATATTATAAACTAATGAAAGTGGATACAATAAAAAAGCCAAGTTGTGATGAGATTGAGTAAGACATAATACTGTTACCCGTACATAATAAATATATAGTGAAATTATATTGCCTCACAAAGGAAAGCAGCATAGGACATTGGACTAAGATGGACAAGCATGTAAGCATATAAAATCCTTGCTATAAAAGACCCCAAAAAAATACAAATATGACCAAAGTTGTCGACAACCCATGGATGTGGAGTGGACAAGAGAAAGTCATTAACCAGTGTATGGTTTTGCATTGCAAACACATATGTGAGTACAATTTAAATTTTGTGGTGACTTAGAAATGTCCTCGGCCAAAACCCAATAAGATATAATGCAAAGAACTTTTTACGGAAGTGTACAATCATATTTTTCAAGATTTATATATATTTTTCTACTATACCTTTTTGTGCCTATTTCTTATTTTTCAATATTATGACAATACTACTGTAATAGTGAATTAACCCAAGTAATAGTTGATAAGATGGCTATATAAGAAAAAAAATATAAAATTACATACTAAACCTAGCCGCGCAATTGCGCGGTGACACAACTAGTTCTAACTATTCGAGTTAAGATGGACTATTTGATAAAATAAAATAAAGATGAGAAGTAAAGGATCTCTTTCAAAATAAAGTTTTCGAGATGTTCTTTCCTAGGGCTTTTCAGTTTCTAGGGTCATGTCCTACATCAACATGTGCTCTGATACCATCTCTATAGCAACCCGACTCAAAACAAATCAAGTCTTTGTGTATTTCTGTCATCTGTGGATCAGTATGCTCGCACAAAGAGTACATCAATGTATATATCAAAGTGTAATCACATGTAAATAATGTAAAACTGATATATATACACCTCATCAATTTCAGCAAAAACAGTCAAACGGGAGTGGAGTCCCGTCAACACCAATGGCAAGTTGAGTATAGACTGTAACCCCCAAATCGTAACTCTTACCCGTTGTAGAAACATGTGCAACACGAGACGTTGCAGCCGTGTAGGTCAGTACATTGAATGTACTCGCAAGAACACAATAGAAACAATTGATAAGGGTATTCCATATGTAATATGGTTGTGGTAGCACTAAGGTCGAGTTCTTTTTCATAAAAGCCAGTTTTGTCCTAACTCAAAGTTAATCAGGT
Organism: Hordeum vulgare subsp. vulgare; assembly: GCF_904849725.1. Classification (NCBI taxonomy): domain Eukaryota; kingdom Viridiplantae; phylum Streptophyta; class Magnoliopsida; order Poales; family Poaceae; genus Hordeum; species Hordeum vulgare. The sequence continues at coordinate 376,666,299 of NC_058524.1, read as the reverse complement.
TACTTCTACAAAGATGATGTCATTAATGAGATGGTTCCGCCAACCAAATTCTCATATCCCAAGGTTGTCATTAATACCAAATTAATTTAATGTATCAAGTGTTGAGAATATCGAGATAACCCAATTCCACTCGCTCCAATTGTCCGTAACCGAGGACATGACTAATCAATTAGTTTAACACTCTGCAGAGGTTTCCACACTTTTCCTGCAAGACTCGATCGCCTCCTTTGGAGTCATCGCGCTGCTTGGTGTTTGAGAATAGGACGACCGAGACATAGTCTTTCCAGAGTACTCAACTATGCTATAGCCCATAATAGCTTGCGGCTGCAGCTCAAAGTTCTGTTCTTGAATGATCCATCAATCTCTTTGAGCCTGGGTGGCCTTCCGTAAAATAGGGTGATCACTCGACAATCCCCCGGGTCCCGTGGTAAAACTAGGTGGTCACTGGTCAATCCCCAGGATCCCCTCTTGAGTCTGAAGCACTTGGTGATCACTAGTCAATCCCTAGGATCCCCTCTTTTGTATGGGTAACCGGGTGATCACTAGTCAATCCCTAGGATCCTTTCTTGAACTGGGTGATCACTAGTTAATCCCTAGGATCCCTTCTTGAACTAGGTGATCAGTAGGCAATAGGATCCCTTCTTGAACTCGGTGATTGCTAGTCAATCCCTAGGATCCCCTCTTCTTGCAGGCACTCCACCTAGAGGTGTCTTGAAATCTTCAAGTCTTGTAGTCTTGAGGTTGATCTAGATACTATTATCACACTCACATATCACATGAAAAACTCATACCAATCCACGTCTCCTCAAGCATAGCTACGACTTATTTAACCACGATTCCCGGGGATTGGTGACAAGGGTATGGGTTCCTACCCCATGATTCTACTCAAACTACAAGTTTCAATGTTCTTACTGAATGTAAGAGGAAAAATGGCACTAATGCAGTAAAAACATAGGTATTCAAAGTATGATCAAAGTGGACTTGCCTCGTAAGTTTTTGAAGATAATATAACGCCCTCGGAAAATAACTTGGTACAACTATTCATCATTCTCCGATGAAAATCTATTTAATCAGACATTGCATTCATATAAGCAATCATACTAGTAATCAATCTAACAATCAATATAACAAACAACAACTAAAATGGATCCAAGAAATCAATAAGAAAATTTCAAATAAGAATCCAAAAGAAACTTCAAAGAAAACAATGTAGTTTTCTACTACAACAACACGAAATAGTTTATTTCCTAATTAAACTTAACACCAAATAAAACATAAACATAAATATTAATATAAAAAATGCTAAAATAATAATTTAACAAAAAATATTTTTCTCAATGTTTAAATTGTAAAAGAGGAATCTATTGAAATGTTATTATACAACTCTAATTATGATCTATACAAACTTTAATACCAAAACAGTGGGAAAATATTTTTATTTAATAATAAAAATTGTCTAATGATGTCTAACAGAAACTTATTATAATGTTTCAACAGTGATAAAAATAATTAAAAAAAATTATGAATAAAAGAAATCTATAGGCAAAACAATACTATTTTTTATGAACATAAACTTTAAATTATTCCAAAAATAATTTTTGAAACCCTATAGGGTACACAATAGACCTAGTGACAATTAGAAAAAGAAACAACCAAAAACTTAATTTTTTTTCAAAAGTTATAAGCAAAATTATGATTTGAGAAAATTTTATCAAGTTCAAATATAAATTCCTCAAACGTGAAAACATATTAGTCTATCAAAAACTTTATAATTCTTTTGATCTAACGCAAAACGTATCACTTAATTGGGATAAGTAGACTAATACTCCCTCCGTCTCAAAATTCTTGTCTTAGATTTGTCTAGATATAAATATATCTAGTCACATTTTAGCATTCTAATGCATTCATTTTTAAACAATCCTAAGACAAGAATTTTGGGACGGAGGAAGTAGATATGAAATTTCTAATATTGCTATTTTTCTGAAAAATGAATCACGGAAATTTTCTGTAGCTCAACGGAGTTGGGGAAGATGAGCTCGGATCTAATGCTAGAGTGGATCCCACAGGAAGGCAAGCATGATACGGGGAAGAGGACGTCGCATCAATCTCGTGGATGGTCAGGTATGGGTCAACCGATCCTCCGGCGGCATTGGTGATGCTGCCGGAAGTTGCAAACTCCGGCGAGCAATTGCAGGTTGTGAGATGGGGAAAGGAGGCTCCCAAGGGGGAAAGTCGGCCGAGGGGAGAGATGGATTCGAGGGGGCGGTATTTATAGGAAAAGGGGAGTGTCCAGGTGCAGTGGACGGAGTGATAAAGTCCGGCATCTACGGATTTTTTCTTGGCATCGATCTCGGCCCTTAAGGCATCTTAATGACGATGAGGAGGACGAAAGGAAGGCTCCAAGGGAGAGGACGCTTCTGGGGAGATGCGGAGAAGGAAAGGGACGGGAGGGCGCGCCAATCACGGTGGCCATGGAGAGGCTGGTCGTTCTCGCTCGGAGTGGCTAAGGTTGAAGACGAGCTGGTCGTGGGCCGGACCGTGCCAACATTTTTTTATTTTTAGAAATACATAGAAACAGAAAGTACAAATGAGGGATAAATAAAAGTTGTATATAGACATACTATATATTAAAAAATTAAGAACAACATTTCCCATGCCATGAACATTTTTTAGAGACATTTGAAATACGTTTAAAAATATTTATTTTCAAAAACTCAAAAAATGACTTTGATCCAAAGAACAAATATTACATTCAAATTTGCCTAAGGTTTGGAGGGTCATGTTCCTCCATTCATTGTTTGTTTGCAATTGGTAAGGGCATTTGAATTCATCCAAATTTAGAAATTGAAATGTATCAAATTTGCAAAAATGGAAATACTCCAAATGGAAACTTTGAAGTACTTTCAAATTCTTTACTTGAAGAAGTCATGTCGTCTTCTCTCGGTGATTTTTAATTTGAATTGGATTTGAATTCAAAAGCAAGGAAGAAGGTTTTGGGAATGTCATTTTATTCCCTCTCTTTTATTTTCCGGATGTTTTGAAATTTCACTCAATTTACACAATCATTCACACAATCAATCATTATAGTTAATTTAATATAACATTCCAAAACTTAGAGTTTTGGGATGTTAACAAAATGTTTTTTTCTCTCTACCACCAAGGTCGAATATGAAGCCGCAACAAGTTGTTTGTGCACAATTGCTATGGATGAGGAAAAGTTTAAAGGATTATGGCGCCGCTCGTGACAAAGTGCCTCTTCTGTGTGACAATGGAAGTGCAATAAAGGTCTCCTACAATCTGATGCAACATAGCGAGATGAAGCATATTGATATTCGTCATCATTTCATCCGGGAATACATCAAGCTTGGAGAGATTGATCTTATTTATGTCAACACTCATGAGCAACTAGCAGATATTTTCATAAAGCCTTTGGATGAAGCAAGATTTTCTGAGTTAAGGCATGAGCTGAATATCATTGATTTGAGCAACTTGACTTGAAGCAATGCATAACCCACCGCAGTCCTCCTTTTATCTTGTTCTATATGTAGGCATAGACATAGGGGGAGTGTTGTTTTGTCAATGAACTCACCCATCCCCTATTATGTCAAAATAAACTAAATCTTTCACACTATCCACTCTTGATGGTTCTTGTGCTTCAAAGATGAGTTTCGGTCATGGACCCAAGGTTAAAATCTTTGCGACGCTAAACCAATTGACTCAAACATAGGTAGCTTCGGCCACGGCTCCCTCCTTGAGAGGGTTGTAGTTTCCCTTGATATTTATTTTTTATGTAGACTTTAGGTCCAATTGATTTTTGGATCACTCGACGATTGCTCTTCTTTTATCCTTCATTATATCATGGAGTGTTCCTTCCCATTGATATGTCTTCGAGTCTCCAACCCAGGCCTCACATCCTCAAACCCCTATGAGTTGCATAATCCACTTTGATCTATTTGTACGAGGCTATTTTATCTCTTGAAGACGGTACTATCATTGTCAAGGAATGGTACTAGCGCTTCATGCAGTATTACCACTCCTACCAACGATATTACTAGGTCTCCTGTCCGGCAGTAGTATGTGGCGGTACTACCGCCTAGAGGTGTGTGTGTGTGTGTGTGTGTGTGTGTGAGGGGGAGTTCCAACTTCCCCATAACCATTCAATTTCTTCTCCCCACACCCCTATCTCTCAAGCGACCAAGAACAGCCCCGCCATTGTGTCGGCTGACCTATTCCATGCCATCTTCCTTGTTTCCCTCTAGTGGGATCGACCCCCACCACTTCCTCTCACCATGGAACCCGTTATTTTCCCGTTCGTCTCTCCTAGGGTTCTATTTCTTGAATCTAGGTTTCTTGGTTAATGCATGCCATTTTTTCGATTTTTGGCTAAATCGGTGCATGAGTAGGACAAGGTATGACTGATAGATACGGAGATTGAAGGTATAGCAAAGTATTTTTGAATTCGGGGCATCAGGTACTACCCGATCTAGGAACGGTCATATGCCAATTTTTAGGGTTGTACTACCTCTCTCCAAGAGCGGTACTACTGCTTGGGAGGTACTACCGCGCCACATCAACAATATTACCACTTGAAGTCCCAATTCTAGGATACTTCCCTAACACTTTTGTTGGCCCAGTGGGAACTAAGGTACCACGACCCATGTGCCTCCGGGCCAGGAGGAGACATGTGGGCCGACCCGCAGAGGATGGTTGTGTCGTGGACACTCTGGAGGAAGCCACCACACAGGGGGCAAGCCTCACGAGTCCCCTCGCCCCCGGATCAAGCCGTGTCGAGGCCTCCAAGTACTAGATCACCTCACGAGGCTTTGATACTTATGATATGCATTGGGTTTTTTGTGAAGAGGAATGGGTGATGCAACACAATATAGGTAAGTGTTTCCCTCAGTAGAGAACCAAGGTTTATCAAACCAATAGGAGTAACAACCAACCTGCATCTTCAGCGACTGCACACAAGAGAAACAAACACTTGCACCCAACTCGGGCAAGAGGGTTGTCAATCCCCTTGTCTCGTTATTGCAAGCAAATAAGTACATTGGTTGGAAGTTGCAACATGAAAAGTAATAAAAAGTAAATTAAGGCACCGAGGAAAGCAAGCATATGGTGGGTAGACAAATTACTATTGGGAAATTGATAGAAAAGCGCATAGTTATGTGATATTCGCGACAATGATCATGTGTATATAGGCATCACGTCCATAAGAATATGTGAAACTCCTGCCTACACCTATTACTACCACTATCCAGCATGCATCTAGAGTATTAAGTAAAACAGAGTAATGCTTGGAGAACATCGACATGATGTAGACAAAGAAAATTAAATTAATATGAACTAACCCCATCATTTTATCCTTAGTGTAAACAATACAAAGATGTATCTTGTCCCTTTCTGTCACTGGGATATAGAAATCCGTCAGATTGAACCCAGTATAACACACCCCTCTCACTCAAGAAATATCAATCTACTTGGCCAAAGAAAATCAATAGATCTGAGAGATTTATGAATCCATGATGATCATGCACATAAGAATCATATTTAGAATTTAGAAAATGCTCAAATATCTATCATGAATAATCTGAACATAAACCAACATTTCAGCGGATCCCAACAAACGCATCGCACAAAAGAGTTACATCGGATAGATCAAAGCGAAGATGTGATGATCATTGTATTGAAGATCAAGAGAGAGAGAGAGAGAGAGAGAGAGAGAGAGAGAGAGAGAGAGTCATCTATATACTTGTGACAGCCCCAATGCAATTACTTTCCCTCTTGTAAATCTTTCCTTGTATTTAAACCTTTCTATGTTAATGATAAGTGGTTGATAGCAATTTGTGTCATCATTTTATGTTGCATCTGGCATCATGCATATCATCACTTCTTTGTCTTGTATTTTGTTTTTTGTGTTACACCTTGGTATGGAATGAGTGCATGTGTGCATGTTACTTGGTGTTTGAATGTGGTTGGGTGCAAAAAGTTTCACCTCAAAACCCCTTGTTGCACCATGATTTCAAAAACTCCCTCAGTTCCAATTATATCGAGGCAGATTTCAAAGTTCCTGTTTTTGCCCGAGTAAAATGTTCCTCCTGTTTTAAATTTTTTTCTTATTAATTGTGGGGTGCAACACCATTTTGTTTGAATTTATTTTTCTTTTGGTTTTATTTAAAACAGGGCCTCATTTTAAATAAAGGGAATTTACTTTTTACTTCTAAAATGCCCCCCTTATTTTGGCAACATTTTAGAAGCCCAAAGATAATTTTATTTTATCAAAAACATTTTTATTTTGGCCCCTATAATATTTCAGACAAACCTTGTTCTCTTTTATTGCAAAAAAACATTTTATCTGAGAGAGAGCCAGGCCCAGCCTGTTTGTTTTGTCCCAGGCCCACCTCGCGCCTTCTCCGTTCTCGTTGTCGTCACTCTGTACGACCACGGCTCCACCACTGATCCCTCTCTCCCTCAATCGGGCGGCCAGCAGCGCGAGCCCCAAGGCTATATGCAGCCCAAGTCGCGGCCTGTCCAACCCTAGCGCCCCATTCTCCCCCTCCTTCTTCCCTCGCGCCGTCGGGGTGAGCCCCCGAGCTCCACTGTCTCGTCATGGCAACTTCCTGCAGCAGCTGGACGCCGACATAGGCGTCGCCCCCTTCTTCCCTAGCAGCACCCGGAGGACGCGGACGTTCAGAGCTAACCCATTCTCATGGAGATTGGGCGCGAGGAGCTTCTTTGTCGACGACCCCGACAGACCATTCTTCGGCACCTCCGGCGGCTACTTCTGTGGCAGTTCGTCGATGTTGTCCTCCCCTCTCCGTCACGCGAGCCCTTCTCCTCGGTGTCCTAGGTGAGCAGCCGCATCTTCGTTTCCCCCTCGTTGTCTGTAGCCTCGCCGTAGCCCGCATCGCCGGCGTGTTGCTCTGCCGCGCGGCCCTGTAGCAGCAGCAGCAGCCCACGTAGTGCGGTAGCAGCAACAACTTCGGGTAGCAGCAGCATAAGTGCAACAATTTTGCATGGCCTAGAAGTCGCTCTGTTTCGTGGCGTGCGTCGTGTAGGATAGGGCCCGTAGCACCATCCTGCGTGTGTTGTGTGGCACCAGCAGGATCGTCGCCGGCGTCCCTCTGCTCTAGCAGGGAAGATGCCATGTTTCATTTTCAGCTAGGGTGGATCCCCTCACACAACAGATCCCCCCTCCTAGCCCGACTGGTTCACTGAGCAGCGCGACGACCCTGAGGTCGTGGGTTCGAAACCCGGCGCTCCCTTTTATTTCCTTCGCTTTTCATTCGGTGATGTGGTAGTTTGTGATATGTTGCTTTGTTTTATTCCTCTGTTAGACCACCAGCAGCATCGTACCACAGTGGCAATGGAGCCACACCTGCGCCTGAGGTAGTGGGTTCGAGTCCCCTTGCGCGCACCCCTTTTGGGTTATTGTTTTACTTCTGTTGCTAAGTTGCAGATACTACATATCTATATTACTACCCTGATTAGTTTAGCTACACGAGTGTGGCCTAGTGGTGGGGGCTGGGTTCTGCACTAGGGAGGTTGTGGGTTCGACCCCCTCTTCCCATTTTTAATTTCATTGTTAATTCCTATGTATTGTATATCAGAGGTTGACAGTGGGCCACATGGCCCACCTGTTATGCACTGGGGCACTCGTGTTGGAAATATGCCCTAGAGGTTATTCATACATTTCCTTGTTCATAATAATCGTTTATTATCCATGCTAGAGTTGTATTGATTGGAAACTCAAATACATGTCTGGATACATGGACAACACACTGTCCCTAGTGAGCCTCTAGTTGACTAGCTCGTTGATCAAAGATGGTCAAGGTTTCTTGGCCATAGACAAGTGTTGGAAATATGCCCTAGAGGCAATAATAAATTAGTTATTATTATATTTCTTTGTTCATGATAATCGTTTATTATCCATGCTATAATTGTATTGATTGGAAACACAATACTTGTGTGGATACATAGACAAAACATTATCCCTAGTAAGCCTCTAGTTGACTAGCTCGTTGATCAAAGATGGTCAAGGTTTCCTGACCATAGGCAAGTGTTGTTACTTGATAACGGGATCACATCATTAGGAGAATCATGTGATGGACTAGACCCAAACTAATGAACATAGCATGTTGATCGTGTCATTTTGTTGCTACTGTTTTTCTGCGTGTCAAGTATTTATTCCTATGACCATGAGATCATATAACTCACTGACACTTGAGGGATGCCTTCTGTGTATCAAACGTCACAACGTACCTGGGTGACTATAAAGATGCTCTACAGGTATCTACGAAGGTGTCCGTTGAGTTAATATGGATCAAGACTGGATTTGTCACTCCGTGTGACGGAGAGGTATCTCGGGGCCCACTCGGTAATACAACATCACACACAAGCCGTGCAAGCAATGTGACTTAGTGTATGTCACGGGATCTTGTATTACGGAACGAGTAAAGAGACTTTCCGGTAAACAATATTGAAATAGGTATGCGGATACCGATGATCGAATCTCGGGCAAGTAACATACCAAAGGACAAAGGGAATGACATACGGGATTATATGAATCCTTGACACTGAGGTTCAACCGATAAGATCTTCTGAAAATACGTAGGATCCAATATGGGCATCTAGGTCCCGCTATTGGATATTGACCGAGGAGTCCCTCGGGTCATGTCTACATAGTTCTCGAACCCGCAGGGTCTGCACACTTAAGGTTCGGCGTTGTTTTATGCTTATTTGACTTATATGGTTGGTTACCGAATGTTGTTCAGAGTCCCGGATGAGATCACAGACGTCACGAGGGTTTCCAAAATTGTCTGCCAATGAAGATTGATATATTGGATGACCTCATTTGATTACCGGAAAGTTTTCGGCATTACGGGGAATGTACCGGGAGTGACGAATGGGTTCCGGATGGACACCGGGGGGGGGGGGCGCAACCCACCCGGGGGAAGCACATAGGCCTTAGGGGTGCCGCACCAGCCCTTAGTGGGCTGGTGGGTGCTACTGCAACAAAATACCTTCCAATGGCGCCAGAAATAGGCACGTTGTCGGGAAATTATCTTGACGTGCTCCTCCCAGGCAACAGCGCCAGGAATCCTTCAGCTGCGGCTACGCCTTAAGGGACTTCCTAGGCAAGTATGCAAAGGATTTCCCCCGTGGCCTTGGAGCCTTGCGTTGGTGTTCCCTCGAAGCGGGAAGGGTGATGTAGCGTAGCGGTGGTAAGTATTTCCCTCAGTTTGAGAACCAAGGTATCAACCAGTGGGGGAGTATCTCAAGATCCTGCACAAACACAAAAGCTTGCTCCCAACGCTATGAAGGGGTTGTCAATCCCTTATAGATTGTTTGCCAAGTGAAAACTGAAAGCAACAAAGTAACAAAGCAAAGTAAAAGCGGAGGTGTAAACGATGGATATGAATAGACCCGGGGGCCGTAGTGTTTACTAGTGGCTTCTCTCATGAAAGTAAGTAGACGGTGGGTGAACAAATTGCTGTCGAGCAATTGATAGAACCGCGCAAAGTCGTGAGGATATCTATGCAATGATTATATCTATAGGCATCACGTCCAAAACAAGTAGACCGATACTTTCTGCATCTACTACTATTACTCCACACGTCGACCGCTATCCAGCATGCATCTAGTGTATTAAGTCCATAAGAACAGAGTAACGCCTTAAGCAAGATGACATGATGTAGAGGGGTAATCTCAAACCAATGATAAAAACCCCATCTTTTTACCCTTGATGGCAACTACTTGATGTGTGCCTTGCTGCCCCTACTGTCACTGGGAAAGGTCACCACATGGCAGAACCCAAAACCAAGCACTTCTCTCATTGCAAGAATCATAGATCTAGTTGGCCAAAGAAAACCCAAGACTCGGAGAGACTTACAAGGATATCAAATCATGCATATAAGAAATCAGCAAAGACTCAAATATATATCATAGATAATCTGATCACAAATCCACAATTCATCGGATCTCGACAAACACACCGCCAAAGAAGATTACAGCGGAGAGATCTCCATGAAGATCATGGAGAACTTTGTATTGAAGATCCAAGGCAGAGAAGAAGCCATCTAGCTACTAACTACGGACCCGTAGGTCTGAAGTGAACTACTCACGAGTCATTGGAGGAGCGATGATGATGATGAAGAAACCCTCCAGCTCCAAAGTCCCCTCCGACAGGGCGCCGGGAAGGGTCCCCAGATGAGATCTCACGGAAACGGAAGCTTGCGGCGGCGGAAAAGTATTTTCGAGGCTCTCCTGATTTTTTTGGAATATTTGGGAATTTATAGGCCAAAGACCTAGGTCAGGGGGCGGCCAGGGAAGCTACAAGCCTGCCCACCGCCGTCTCCCCCTGGTGGCAGAGTGGGGGCTTGTGGGCTTCCTGGAGCCCACCTAGCTTGACCCAAAAGCCCCCTGGTCATCTTCCATTCGGGAAAAAATCATTTCGCGGTTTTTCTTCCGTTTGGACTCCGTTCCAAAATCAGATCTGAAAAGAGTCAAAAACACGGAAATAACAGGAACTGGCACTTGGCACTGAATTAATAATTTAGTCCCAAAAGGATATAGAAGCTACATAAAACAACCAAAGAAGACAAGATATGTTTGAGACGTATCAAGCATCCCCAAGCCTAACTACTGCTCGTCCTCGAGTAGGGAAGTGATAAGAATGAATTTTTGATGCTTTCATGCTACCTAGCATAGGTGTCCTTTGTAATTCCTCTTATGTGACATGAATGTTCAGATCCATTAGATTCAAAACAATAGTTTGCTATTGATGTGGAAACAATAATAATTCAAGCAAACTAGCAAAGTAATCATGAACTTTCAAAATAACAAGGCCAATAGAAAGTTATCCCTACAAAAGCATATAGTCTGGTTATGCTCTATCATCATTGCACAATGAATTTAAATCATGCACAACTCCGGTATTGGCCAGGTAATTGTTTCACACCTTTACTTTCTCAAACCCTTTCAACTCTCACGCAATACATGAGCGTGAGCCATGGTTATAACACTATAGATGGTGTGGAATGTAGTGGAGGTTGCTAGACAAAAAGGAGAAGATAGTCACATTAACTAGGCATATCAATGAGCTATGGAGATGCTCATCAATAGATATCAATGTGAATGAGTAGGGATTTCCATACAATTGATGCACTAGAGCTATGAGTATGTGAAAGCTCTTAAAGAAAACTAGTGGGTGTGCATCCAACTTGCTTGCTCACGAAGACCTAAGGCAATTTTGAGGAAGCCTATCATTGGAATATGCAAGCCAAGTTATATAATGAAAATTTCCCACTAGCTATATGGTGGTGACAAAACGAGAGACTCTCAATCATGAAGATCACGGTGCTTAATATGCACAAGTGTGGAAAAAGTGGTAGCATTGTCCCTTCTCTCTTTTTCTCTTTTTTTTTGGTGGGCTCTTTGGCCTCTATTTTTTTGGGTGGGCTTCTTTGGCCTCTTTTATTTCCTCACATGGGACAATGCTCCACTAATGATGATCATCAAACTTTCAACTCAAAACTTAGAGTAACGATGACTCTATATGGAATGCCTTCGGTAGTGTACTGTGGCAATGATCTAGCATGGCATAGACATCAATGGAAACATCATGCTAGCTAACTTACGATCATGCAATGGCAATGTAGACGTGGTGGCACATGTCATGGTGGTAGTTGCATGGCAATATATCTCAGAATGACTTTGAAAAAGCCATAATAGGTAGGTATGGTGGCTGTTTTGAGGGAGGCTAATGGTGGGGTTTTGTGCACCGGCGAAAGTTGCATGACACTAAGAAGATAGTGATGGTGGAAGGTGAAAGTGCATCCAAACCATGGACTCAATATTAGTCATGAAGAACTCATATACTTGTTTTAAAAGTTTTATTAGTAATCGAAACAAAGCATTCAACGCATACTCCTAGGGGAAGGGTTGGTAGGTATAAACCATCGCGCGATCCCGACCACCACGCAAAGGATGACAATAAATATACTAATCATGCTCATATTTCATCACATAGCGGTTCACCATACGTGCATGCTATGGGAATCACTAACTTCAACACAAGTATTTCTAGATCCACAACACTGTACTAGCATGACTCCAATATTACCATAACCACAACTCAAAACTAATTGAGATGAATCAAACTTCTCTAACTATTCAATGCACATGAAGGTGGAAGTTTTCATATCCCTTTGGATAACTACCCCTTTTGAGACTACTTTCAAAGCATATATCAACTACCAAGCCACGCACCGTTGTGCTCTAAAATATATAAGTGAAGCACATAGAGCAAAAGTATCTAGCTCAAAAGATATAAGTGAAGTACATGTGAGTTGAATTGTCTACCAAAAGATATAGTTGAAGCTCGAAAAAAGCATGGTGTGTGCATGTCTTTCTCTCTAGGCGTGCAGCAAGGATGATTGTGACACAACAAAAATAAAAGACTCCTACGATACAAGACGCTCCAAGCAAAAACACATAACATGTGGTGAATAAGAATATAGCCCCAAGTAACGTTACCGATGGATTGAAGACGAGAGAGGGGATGCCTTCCCGGGGCATCCCAAAGCTTAGGCTTTTACAACATCATTGAATCTATTGGGGTGCCTTGGGCATCCCCAAGCTTGAGCTCTTGCCAATATTTATCTCTTTGTCCATAAGAACTTCACCCAAAACTTGAAAACTTCACAACACGAAACTTAAACAGAAACTCGTGATAACATTAGTACAAGAAAGCAAACCACCACTTCCTTAGGTACTGTAGCAAACTTAAATTCTACTTGTGCTGATGTTGGGTTACTATACTTTCAATCTTCCATGGCTAATACCCCCGATACTATCTATAGTTTCATCAAAATAAGCAACCAACACAACAAAAATAGAATATGTTAACAACAGACCAGTGTGTAGCAATCTGTATATTTCGTATACCTCTGGTACTTCACAAATTCTGAAAAATTACGATAGTCTGAAGAATTTGCGTAGCAATAAGCAGAAAAAATAATCAACTCAAAAGCTCTTACACAAAAAAATGAAAATTCTTTTCGTGAGCAGAAAGTTTCTGTCTTTTCTAGCATGACCAAATGATCATCCCCAAGACTAATCATAATGGTTTTGCTTGGCACAAGCGCAAAAATAAACAAAAAAACACAATCATAACAGAATTATGAAAGTGCGGAAAACACAAAACAGAAATAAAAATGATAGATTCGTTGGGTTGCCTCCCAACAAGCACTTTTGTTTAACGCCCTTAGCTAGGCATTGATGATGCTCACACAAAAGACAAGAATTGAAGCACAACGAGAGCATCATAAAGCATGTGAAAATCACATCTAAGTCTAATATACTTCCTATGCATAGGCATTTTATAGGAAAACAGATTGTCAAGACAACCAATCGTTGCCAGATGCAAGGAAGAAGAAAGAGACAAGAGCAATCTCAACATCACGAGAGGTGATTTGGTAACATGAAAGTTTCTACCAAAATATTTTCCTCTCTCATAGCAATTACATGTGGGATCATATTCAAATTCAACAATATAGCTATCCCATAGGATATTCTTTTCATGATCCACATGCATGCAAAGTTGACGCTCTTCAAAAATAGTGGGATTATCATCAAATAAAGTCATGACTTCTCCAATCCCACTTTCAGTATTGTTGCAAATATCATATTCATCATGAGGTTTGAACAAATTTTCAAGATCATAAGAAAGATCATCACCCCAATCATGATTATTGCAATAAGTAGTGGTCATAGCAAAACTAGCATCCCCAAGCTTAGGGTTTTGCATATTCTTAGCATGATTGTCACTAATAGAATTATAGTGAAACCATTGCAATCATGCTTTTCATCCAAGGAGCCCTCGTGAATCACTTCATGAATTTCTTCCTCACAATTTTCAGATTCACGAATATTAAACAAAACTCCATAGAAATAGTCAATTGCCCTCAACTCACTAGCAATTTGTTCCACATAAGTGGGTCTCTTAAAGAGATTAACAAACGAAGATGCAAGCATATTGAAGTCACATGGCACACAAGCGAACAGAAAGCAAGCGAGTGAAAAGGGCGAACGAAAAAGGCAAAAGGCAAATGAAAACGACAAATGTGAAGTGGGGGAGAGGAAAACGAGATGCAACTGGCAACAAAAGTAAGTGCAGGAGATGAGTTTGTGAGACCTACTTGGATAGATCTTGATTTGTCCTCCCCGGCAACGGCGCCAGAAATACTTCTGCTACTTCAACAAAAGATGAGGGAAATTATCTTGACGTGCTCCTCCCAGGCAACGGCGCCAGGAGTCCTTCAGCTGTGGCTACGCCTTAAGGGACTTCCTAGGCAATTATGCAAAGGATTTCCCCAGTGGCCTTGGAGCCTTGCGTTGGTGTTCCCTCGAAGCGGAAAGGGTGATGTAGCATAGCGGTGGTAAGTATTTCCCTCAGTTTGAGAACCAAGGTATCAATCCAGTGGAGGAGTATCTCAAGATCCTGCACAAACACAAAAGCTTGCTCCCAACGCTATGAAGGGGTTGTCAATCCCTTATAGATTGTTTTCCAAGTGAGAACTGAAAGCAACAAAGTAACAAAGCAAAGTAAAAGCAAAGGTGTAAACGATGGATGTGAATAGACCCGGGGGCCGTAGTGTTTACTAGTGGCTTCTCTCATGAAAGCAAGTAGGCGGTGGGTGAACAACTTACTGTAGAGCAATTGATAGAACCGCGCAAAGTCGTGACGATATCTATGCAATGATTATATCTATAGGCATCACGTCCAAAACAAGTAGACCGATACTTTCTGCATCTACTACCATTACTCCACACGTCGACCGCTATCCAGCATGCATCTAGTGTATTAAGTCCATAAGAACAGAGTAACGCCTTCAGCATGATGAAATGATGTAGAGGGATAATCTCAAACCAATGATAAAAACCCCATCTTTTTGCCCTTGATGGCAACTACTTCATGTGTGTCTTGCTGCCCCTACTGTCACAGGGAAAGGTCACCACATGGCAGAACCCAAAACCAAGCACTTCTCTCATTGCAAGAATCATAGATCTAGTTGGCCAAAGAAAACCCAAGACTCGGAGAGACTTACAAGGATATCAAATCATGCATATGAGAAATCAGCAAAGACTCAAATATATATCATAGATAATCTGATCACAAATCCACAATTCATCGGATCTCGACAAACACACCGCCAAAGAAGATTACATCGGAGAGATCTCCATCAAGATCATGGAGAACTTTGTATTGAAGATCCAAGGCAGAGAAGAAGCCATCTAGCTACTAACTACGGACCTGTAGGTCTGAAGTGAACTACTCACGAGTCATTGGAGGGGCGATGATGATGATGAAGAAACCCTCCAGCTCCAAAGTCCCCTCCGACAGGGCGCCGGGAAGGGTCTGCAGATGAGATCTCGCGGAAACGGAAGCGTGCGGCGGCCGAAAAGTATTTTCGAGGCTCCCGTGATTTTTTGCGGAATATTTGGGAATTTATAGGCCAAAGACCTAGGTCAGGGGGCGGCCAGGGAGGCCACAAGCCTGCCCACCACCGCGTCCCCCTGGTGGCGGAGTGGGGGCTTGTGGGCTCCCTGGAGCCCACATGGCTTGGCCCAAAAGCCCCTGGTCTTCTTCCGTTCGGGAAAAAATAATTTCGGGGTTTTTCTTCCGTTTGGACTCTGTTCCAAAATCAGATCCGAAAAGAGTCAAAAACACGGAAAAAACAGGAACTGGCACTTGGCACTGAATTAATAAGTTAGTCCCAAAAAAAATATAAAAGGTACCTAAAACAACCAAAGAAGACAAGATAACAGCGTGAAACCATCAAAAACAATAGATACGTTTGAGACGTATCAGTGGGCAAGCCCAAGAGGGCCCTTGCGCAGGAGATAAAGAAAATCAAAGAGAAAAAAAGGGGAAGTGGGAAGGAAGGGAAGGACTCCACCTTCCAATCCTAGTTGGACTAGGATTGGAGGAGGATTCCTCCTCCCCCCTTCGGCCGACCCCTTGGGGCTCTCTTGAGCCTCAAGGAAGGTCCCTCCCCCTCCCTCCTATATATACTAAGGTGTTAGGGCTGATTTGAGACAACTTTGCCACGGCAGCCCGACCACATACCTCCACGGTTTTTCCTCTAGATAGTATTTCCGCGGAGCTCGGGCGGAGCCCTGCTGAGATAGATCACCACCAACCTCCGAAGCGCCGTCACGCTACCGGAGAACTCATCTACCTATCCGTCTCTCTTGATGGATCAAGAAGGCCGAGATCATCGTCGAGCTATACGTGTGCTAAACGCGGAGGTGTTGTCCGTTCAGTACTAGATCGGAGCGGATCGTGGGACAGATCGCGGGACGGTTCGTGGGACGGTTCGCGAGGCGGATTGAGGGACGTGAGGACGTTCCACTACATCAACCGCGTTTCTTAACGCTTCCTGATGTGCAATCTACAAGGGTACGTAGATCGGAAATCCCCTCTCGTAGATGGACATCACCATGATAGGTCTTCGTGCGCGTAGGAATTTTTTTGTTTCCCATGCGACATTCCCAACAGTGGCATCATGAGCTAGGTTCATGCGTAGATGTTATCTCGAGTAGAACACAAAAGTTTTTGTGGGTGGTGATGTGCGATTTGCTGCCCTTCTTAGTCTTCTCTTGATTCCGCGGTATTGTTGGATCGAAGCGGCTCGGACCGACATTACTCGTACGGTTACGAGAGACTGGTTTCATCGCTACAAGCAACCCCGTTGCTCAAAGATGACTGGCGAGTGTTGGTTTCTCCAACTTTAGTTGAATCGGATTTGATCGAGGAGGTCCTAGGAGAGAGGTTAAATAGCAATTCATACATGGTGTTTGCGTAAGTAAGATGCGATCCTACTAGATACCCATGGCAACCACGTAAAACATGCAACAACAATTAGAGGACGTCTAACTTGTTTTTGCAGGGTATGCTTGTGATGTGATATGGCCAACGACGTGATGCGATATATTGGATGTATGAGATGATCATGTTGTAATAGTTAATATCGACTCGCACGTCGATGGTACGGCAACCGGCAGGAGCCATAAGGTTGTGTTTAAACTAACGTTTATGCTTGCAGATGTGTTTACTATATTGCTAGGACGTAGCTTTAGTAGTAATAGGATGAGTAGCACGACAACCCCAATGGTGACACGTTGATGGATATCATGATGATGGAGATCATGGTGTGACGCCGGTGACAAGAAGATCGTGCCGGTGCTTTGGTGATGGAGATCAAGAAGCACATGATGATGGCCATATCATGTCACTTATGAATTGCATGTGATGTTAATCCTTTATGCACCTTATCTTGGTTAGAACGACGTTAGCATTATGAGGTGATCTCTCACTAAAATTTCAAGACGAAATTGTGTTCTCCCTGACTGTGCACCATTGTGACAGTTCGTTGTTTTGAGACACCACGTGATGATCGGGTGTGATAGACTCAACGTTCACATACAACGGGTGCAAAACAGTTGCACACACGAAACACTCGGGTTAAACTTGACGAGCCTAGCATGTGCAGACATGGCCTCGGAACACAAGAGACCGAAAGGTCGAGCATGAATCGTATAGTTGATATGATTAGCATAGAGATGCTTACGACTGAAACTATTCTCGACTCATGTGATGATCGGACTTGAGAAAGTGGATTTGGATCATGTACCACTCAAATGACTAGACAGATGTACTTTTTGAGTGGGAGTTCTTAAGTAATATGATTAATTGAACTAATTTTCATGAACATAGTCTAATGGTCTTTGCGGATTACGATGTAGCTTGCGCTATAGATCTACTGTTTTTATATGTTCCTAGAGAAAATCTAGTTGAAAGTTGATAGTAGCAAACTTTGCAGACCGAGTCTGTAAAACTGAGGATTGTCCTCTTTGCTGCGCAGAAGGCTTATGTCCTTAATGCACCACTCGGTGTGCTGCACCTCGAGCGTCGTCTGTGGATGTTGTGAACATCCGACATACACGTTTCTGATGACTACGCGATAGTTCAGTGCAAAATACTTAATGGCTTAGAACCAAGGCACCGAAGACGTTTTGAAACGTCACGAAACATAGGAGATGTTCTAAAGAGATGAAATTGTGATTTCATGCTTATGCCCTTGTTAAGAGGTATGAGACCCCCGACAAGATTCTTTGTCCATGAAGTAAAGGAGAAAAACTCAATCGTTGAGCGTGTGCTCAGATTGTCTGAGTACGACAATCGCTTGAATCAAGTGGGAGTTAATCTTCCAGATGAGATAGTGATGGTTCTCCACAGTCACTGCGACCAAGCGGTGAGAGCTTCATGATGAACTATAACATATCAAGGATAGATACAATGATCCTTGAGCGATTCGCAATGTTTGACACTACGAAAGTAGAAATCAAGAAAGAGCATCAATAGTTGATGTTAGTAAAACCACTAAGTTTCAAGAAAGGCAAGGGCTAGAAGGGATACTTCGTGAAACGACAAAACAGTTGCTGCACTAATGAAGAGACCCAAGATTAAACCCAAACCCGAGACTAAGTGCTTCTGTTATGAGGGGAACGGTCACAGAGGCGGAGCTACCCTAGATGCTTGGTAGATAAGAAGGCTGGCAAAGTCAAGAGAAGTATATTTGATATACATGATGTTGATGTGTACTTTACTAGTACTCCTAGTAGCGCGAGGGTATTGGATACCGGTTTGGTTGCTAAGTGATTGGTAACACGAAATGAAAGCTACGGAGTAAACGGAGACTAGCTAAAGGCGAGGTGACGATATGTGTTGGAAGTGTTTCCAAGGTTGATATGATCAAACATCGCACGCTCCCTCTACCATCGGGATTGGTGTTAAACCTAAATAATTGTTATTTGGTGCTTGCGTTAAGCATGAACATGATTAGATCGTGTTTATTGCAATACGATTATTCATTTAAAGAGAATAATGGTTACTCTATTTGCTTGAATAAACACCTTCAATGGTTTATTGAATCTCGATCGTAGTGTTACACATGTTCATAATATTAGTGCCAAAAGATACAAAGTAATAATGATAGTACCAGTTAGTTGTGGCACTGCCACTTGAGTCATGTTGGTGTAAAATGCATGAAGAAGTTCCATGCTGATGGATCTTTGTACTCACTCATTTTTGAAACGTTTGAGACATGCAAACCATACCTGTTAGTATAAACGCATGAAGAAACTCCATGCGGATGGATCGTTTGGATTCATTTGATTTTGAATCACTTGAGACAAGCAAATCATGCCACATGAAACAAGAGAGTAACTAGTTGGAAGTAATACATTTTGATGTATGCAGTCCAATGGGTGCTGAGGCACGCAGTGGATATCATTATGTTCTTACTTCAATGACGATTTGAGTAGATACAGGAGTATTTATTTAATGAATCACAAGTCTGAAATATTGAAAAGGTTCAATTATGTTTCAGAGTGAAGTTCGTCGTAACAAGAGGACAAACTGTCTACGATATAATCATAGAGATGAATATCTGAGTTGCGAGTTTTGTTACACAGTTAAGACAATGTGGAAGTAGTTTCACAATTCATGCCACCAAGAACACCATGGTATGATGGTGCCATAGCCGCGACCTATTTGATATGGTGCATACTATGATGTCTCTTATCGAATTACCACTATCATTTATGGGTTATGCATTAGAGACAACCGCATTTACTTTAAATAGGGCACCGCGTATTTCCGTTGAGATGAGACAGTATAGACTATGGTTTGGAGAAACCTAAGCTATCGTTTCTTTAAAGTTTGGGGCTACGTTGCTTATGTGAAAAAGTTTCAGTCTGATAAGCTCGAACCCAAAGCTGATAAATGCATCTTCATAGGAAATCCAAAACAGTTGGGTGCATCTCCTATCTCAGATCCGGAAGCAAAGTGTTTGTTTCTACAAAATGGGTCCTTTCTCGAGGAAAGGTTTCTCTCGAAAGAATTGAGTGGGTGGGTGGTAGAACTTGATGAGGTTATTGAACCATCACTTCAACCAGTGTGTAGCAGGGCGCAGGAAGTTGTTCCTGTGGATCCTACACCAATTGAAGTGGAAGCTGATGATGGTGATCATTAAGCATTGGATCAAGTTACTACAAACCTCGTAGGTCGACAAGGTCTCATACTACTACAGAGTGGTACGGTAACCCTGTCTTGGAGGTCATGTTGTTGAACAACGATGAACCTGCGAGTTATGGATAAGCAATGGTGGGCCCGGATTCTGACAAATGGCTGGAGGCCATGAAATCCGAGAGAGGATCCATGTATAAAACAAAGTGTAGACTTTGGAAGAACTACTTGATGGTAGTAAGACTATTAAGAAAAGATGGATCTTTAAAAGGAAGACAGACGATGATGGTGATAAGTCACTATTAAGAAAAGCTTGACTTGTCGCAAAGGTGTTTTCCGACAAGTTCAAGGAGTTGACTATGATGAGACTTTCTCACTCATGGTGATGCTAAAGGTCTGTTGGAATTATGTTAGCAGTTGCTGCACTATTTATGAAATATTGCACATAGGATGTCAAAACATTGTTTTCCTCGACGGAAAGGTTGTATGTGATACAACCGGAAGATTTTGTCGATCCTAAGGATGCTAACAAGTATGCAAGCTCCAGCGATCCTTCTATGGACTGGTGCAGGCATCTCGGAGTTGGAATATATGCTTTGATGAGTTGATCAAAGCTTTTGGATTTATACAAGGTTTGTGAGAAACTTGTATTTCCAAAGAAGGAGTGGGAGCACTATACAATTTCTGATAAGTATATGTGGTTGACATATTGTGGATCAGAAGTAATGTAGAATTTCTGTAAAGCATAAACGGTTGTTTCAAAGGAGTTTTTCAAAGGAATACCTGGATTGCGCTACTGGAACGTTGAGCATCAAGATCTATGGAGATAGATCGAAACGCTTAATATAAGTTTCAACAAGATGCATGTCTTGACAAGTTTTTGAAGGAGTTATAAATAGATCAGCAAAGAAGGAGTTCTTGGTTGTGTTGTAAGGTGTGAATTTGAGTAAGACTCAAAACCCAACCCCGGCAGAATAAAGAGAATAGACAAAGGTCGTCTTCTATGCCTTGGCCGTAGAATCTGAAGTATGCCATGCTGAGTACCGCACCTGATGTGTGCCTTGCCTCAAGTCTGTTGAGAGGTACAGAGAGTGATCCATGATTGAATCACTAGCAGCGGTCAAAGTTATCCTTAGTAACTAATGGACTAAGGAATTTTTCTCGATTATGGAGGTGGTTAAAGAGTTCGTCGTAAAGGGTTACATCGATGCAAGCTTTGACACTAATCTGAATAACTATGAGTAGTGAAACGAATTCGTATAGTAGAGTAGATATTTGGAGTATTTACGAATAGCACATAGTAGCAACATCTAAAAGATGACATAAATATTTGTAAAGAACACACGAATCTGAAAGTTTTAGAGCCGTTAACTAAAACCTCTCTCACGAGCAAGACGTGATCAGACCCCAAAACTATATGGGTGTTGGATTCGTTAGAATCACATGGTGATGTGAACTAGATTATTGACTCTAGTGCGAGTGGGAGACTATTGGAAATATGCCCTAGATGCAATAATAAATTAGTTATTATTATATTTCTTTGTTCATGATAATCGTTTATTATCCATGCTATAATTGTATTGATTGGAAACACAATACTTGTGTGGATACATAGACAAAACACTATCCCTAGTAAGCCTCTAGTTGACTAGCTCCTTGATCAAAGATGGTCAAGGTTTCCTGACCATAGGCAAGTGTTGTTACTTGATAATGGGATCACATCAACAGGAGAATCATGTGATGGACTAGACACAAATGAATGAACGTAGAATGTTGATCGTGTCATTTTGTTGCTACTGTTTTTCTGCGTGTCAAGTATTTATTCCTATGACCATAAGATCATATAACTCACTGACACCGGAGGGATGCCTTGTGTGTATCAAACGTCACAACATAACTGGGTGACTATAAAGATGCTCTACAGGTATCTCTGAAGGTGTCCTTTGAGTTAGTATGGATCAAGACTGGGATTTGTCACTCCGTGTGACGGAGAGGTATCTGGGCCCACTCGGTAATACAACATCACACACAAGCCTTGCAAGCAATGTGACTTAGTGTATGTCATGGGATCTTGTATTACGGAACGAGTAAAGAGACTTACCGGTAAATGAGATTGAAATAAGTATGCGGATACCGACGATCGAATCTCGGGCAAGTAACATACCGAAGGACAAAGGGAATGACATACGGGATTATATGAATCCTTGACACTGAGGTTCAACCGATAAGATCTTCGGAGAATATGTAGGATCCAATATGGGCATCCAGGTCCCGCTATTGGATATTGACCGAGGAGTCCCTCGGGTCATGTCTACATAGTTCTCGAACCCGCAGGGACTGCACACTTAAGGTTCGGCATTGTTTTATGCGTATTTGAGTTATATGGTTGGTTACCGAATGTTGTTCGGAGTCCCGGATGAGATCACGGACGTCACGAGGGTTTCCGGAATGGCCCGGAAACAAAGATTGATATATAGGATGACCTCATTTCATTACCGCAAAGTTTTCGGCATTACCGGGAATGTACCGGGAGTGACGAATGGGTTCCGGATGTTCACCGCGGGGGCCAGCCCACCCGGGGGAAGCCCATAGACCTTAGGGGTGTCGCACCAGCCCTTACTGGGCTGGGGGGCAAGCCCAAGGGGGCCCTTGTGCAGGAGATAAATAAAATCAAAGAGAAATGAAAAAAAGGGAAGTGGGAAGGAAGGGAAGGACTCCACCTTTGAATCCTATTTGGACTAGGATTGGAGGAGGATTCCTCCTCCCCCCTTCGGCCGACCCCTTGGGGCTCTCTTGAGCCTCAAGGCAGGTCCCTCCCCCTCCCTCCTATATATACTGAGGTATTAGGGCTGATTTGAGACAACTTTGCCACGGCAGCCCGACCACATACCTCCACGGTTTTTCCTCTAGATCGTATTTCTGCGGAGCTCGGACGGAGCCCTGCTGAGATAGATCACCACCAACCTTCGGAGCGCCATCACTCTGTTGGAGAACTCATCTACCTCTTCGTCTCTTTTGCTGGATCAAGAAGGCCGAGATCATCGTCAAGCTGTACGTGTGCTGAACGCGGAGGTGTCGTCCGTTCGGCACTAGATCGGAGCGGATCGTGGGACGGATCGCGGGACGGTTCGTGGGATGGTTCGCGGGGTGGATCGAGGGACGTGAGGACGTTCCAGTACATCAACCGCGTTTCTTAAAGCTTCCTGTTGTGCGATCTACAAGGGTACGTAGATCGGAAATCCCCTCTCGTAGATGGATATCACCATGATAGGTCTTCGTGCGCGCAGGAATTTTTTTGTTTCCCATGCGACGTTCCCAACAAGTGTTGTCACTTGATAACGGAATCACATCATTAGGAGAATAATGTGATGGTTTATTGCTACTATTTTCTGCATGTGAGCGTGTCAGTTTATTGCTACTATTTTCTGCATGTCAATGTATCTATTCCTATGACCATGAGATCATGCAACTATCGGACATGAGAGGAATACTTTATGTGTATCAAACATTGCAACATAACTGGGTGACAATAAAGTTGCTCTACAGGTATCTCTCAAGGTGTATGTTGGGTTGGCATGGATCAAGACTGGGATTTGTCACTCCATGTGACGGAGAGATATCTCGGGCCCACTCAGTAATACAACATCACAACAAGCCTTGCAAGCAATGTGACTAAGGATTTAGTCACGGCATCTTGTATTACGGAAGGAGTAAAGAGACTTATCGGTAACGAGATTGAACTAGGTATGAAGATACTGATGATCGAATCTCGGGCAAGTAACATACCAAAGGACAAAGGGAACAACATAGGGGATTAACTGAATCCTTGACATAGAGGTTCAACCGATAGAGATATTCGTAGAATGTGTAGGAGACAATATGGACATCCACGTCTCGCTATTGGTTATAGACCAGAGAATGTCTCAGGTCATGTCTACATAGTTCTCGAACCCGCAGGGTCTGCACACTTAAGGTTCGGTAACGTTTCGGTATAGTTGAGTTATAGGTATTGGTAACCGAAAGTTGTTCGGAATCCCGGATGAGATCCCAGACATTATGAGGAGCTACTGATTGGTCCGGAGGTAAAGATTGATATATAGGAAGTCCTGTTTTGGTCACCGGAATAGTTTCAGGTACTTCGGTAGTGTATCGGGAGTGTCGGGAGGGTACCGGGGACCATCGGGAGGGGTGTCACGCCCTGAGGGCCTCATGGGATGTGGGAGGAGACAAACCAGCCCCTAGTGGGCTGTCCTAAGGCCCCACTAAGGCCCATGAGGTTTGAGAAGGAAAATACCCAAAGGTGGAAGAGGAGGAAACGGTTTCCAAGTGGAGAGGAGGAATCCTACTCCTAGTAGGATTCCAGTAGGACTCCTCCACCTCCAATTTCGGACAAACCTTGAGGGTTTGAGGCTTAATCCTCCCCTCCCTCCCTCCTATATATACTAGAGGAATTAGAGGCATCCCTAACCCTAATTGCCACGTGCTCCCTCTACTTCATCTAGATCAGTTTCTCCTCTAGTCTAGTTCGGCGGTGCTTTGGCGAAGTCCTGCTGGATTAGCTCACCACCACCACCGCCACGCCGTCGTGTTGGAGAACTCATCGACCTATCCACCCCTCTTGCTGGATCAAGAAGGCAGGGTTCGTCATCGAGCTATACGTGTGCTGAACGCAGAGGTGTCGTCCGTTCGGCACTAGATCGGGATGGATCGTGATGGGATCGCGGGACGGATCGTGATGAGATCGCGGGACAGGCTGCAATTCGAATTGCAAAGATTTTCCACTACATCAACGGCATTATATACACTTCCGCTTAGCGATCTACAAGGGTATGTAGACTCACTCTCCCCTCTTGTAGATGATCATCACCATGGATAGGTATTTGCGTGTGCGTAGGAAATTTTTTGTTTCCCATGCTACGTTCCCCAACAACTGGTGCCTATGACCAGTGGGGCCGCCTGTTAAATTTTATTCTGAGTACATTTATTTTTTAGTTGGGGTTATTTCCATATCAGGAATGTTCGAGAGAGGGAATAGTCCAAATCTGGCATATGCAATATCAGCCCCTGATTTTGACATATAGTAGTTTATGATTGTGGGTAGATTTCCTTACTGTTTTGTCGTCTTTTCCTACATGCAAGTATAGCAAAATGATATATGGATTTGGGGTAGAAAAAGCCAAGGAATCCAATGGTGGCATTGGATTTCAGTTTTGAGCAGTTCCGCGAAAGTGTCAGTTAGTGGTGAGGTGGCACTTTGTCATTTGAGTAGGATTGTTTCTATGCATGTTTTGAAGTTTGTGCATACATGCATCATATTGATTGTTGCATTATCACTTGCTTGTGTTTATTGGGCGATTGTTTCTTTTGGGTAGCTACGTGGTCTAGAAACAAGTTTGAGGAGTCCGGTGAGTTCGTGCATGAAGATCAAGAACAGTTTCAGTGTGAAGATTTCACACGCAAGATGATCGTGACCTTGACACCGTTTCTAGCCTTGTTATGCTTAATGAATTCATTTCCATCGTTATACTCCGCTGCCTACCACCTGATATATAGGCCATCACACATTGCCATGAAACCTCTAACACTTCTCCTCCTAGCAAATATTGTTTTGCTAGGTTAGGCTTGTTGAACCATTTTATTAGCGTTGCTAGTTGCAGGTGCGAGCTCGTCCATGTGATAACATGGGCAATTTGATTATCAACTTTACTCGTACGCTTATGAGAGACTGGTTTCATCGACTTTACTCGTACGCTTACAAGAGACCGGACCAACTTTCATTGGTTTCATGTGATAACATGGATTGAAGCGGCCCGGACCAACTTTACTCGTATGCTTCTGAGATGTCGGTTTCATCGATTGACATGTAACTTGTTGCATGAAGATGACTGGCGGGTGTCTGTTTCTTCAACTTTAGTTGAATAGGATTTGACCGAGGCGGTCCATGGAGAAGGTTAAATAGCAATTTGCATATCACCATGGTTGCTTTGCGTATGTAAGATGCGATCATACTAGATACCCATAGTAGCCTCGTCAAATTTGCAACAACAAATTAGAGGGCGTCTAACTTGTTTTTGGAGGGTATGCTTGTTATATGATATGGCCAATGACATGATATGATATATTGGATGTATGAGATGATCATGTTGTAATAATTAAATATCGACTTGCACATCGATGCTACGGCAACCGGCAGGAGCCATAGGGTTGTCTTTAAAAAAATACGCTTGGAGATGCTTTGCTTTATCGCTAGTAGTAGCTTTAGTAGTAACAACATAGATGGCGCGACAACCTCGATGGAAGCACAATGATGGAGATCATGATGATGGAGATCATGGTGTGGCGCCGGTGACGATGGAGATCATGTCGGTGCTTTGGTGATGGAGATCAAGAAGCACAAGTTCATTGCCGTATCATGTCACTTATGATTTGCATGTGATGTTAATACTTTTATGAACCTTGTTTTGCTTAGGACGACGGTAGCATTATAAGGTGATCCCTCTCTAAAATTTCAAGATAAAATTGTGTTCTCCCTGACTGTGCACCGTTGCAACAGTTCATCGTTTCGAAACACCACGTGATGATCGGGTGTGATAGACTCAACGTTCACATACAACGGGTGCAAAACAGTTGCACACGCGGATCACATGGGTTAAACTTGACGAGCCTAGCATGTACAGACATGTCCTTGGAACACAAGAGACCGAAAGGTCGAGCATGAATCCTAAAGTTGATATGATCAACATGGAGATGTTCACATTTGAAGCTAAACTCAACTCACGTGATGATCGGACTTGAGTTAGTGAATTTACATCATGCGACACTCGAAAGACTAGAGGGATGTCAATTTGAGTGAGAGTTCGTAAGTAATATGATTAATTGAACTCATTATCATGAACATAGTCAAAAGGTCTTTGCAAGTTATGTTGTAGCTCCACTGTCTTTAATATGTTCCTAGAGAAAATTTAGTTAAAAGATGATAGTAGCAATTATATGGACTAGGTCCGTAAACTGAGGATTATCCTCATTGATGCACATAAGGCTTATGTCCTTAATGCACCATTCGGTGTTCTAAACCCCGAGCATCGTCTATGGATGTTGCGAACATCTGACATACACGTTTTTGATGAATACATGATAGTTTAGTGCATAATGCTTAAACGGCTTAGAATTGAGGCGCTGAAGACGTTTCGAACATCGCGGTACATACGAGATGTTCCAAGGATGAAATTGGGATTTCAGAATCGTGCCCTTGTTGAGAGGTATGAGACCTCCGACAAGATTCTTTATCTACAAAGTAAGGGACAAAAGCTCAATCGTTGAGCATGTGCTCAGATTGTCTGAGTGCTACAATCGCTTGAATGGAGTGGGAGTTAATCTTCGAAATGAGATAGTGATGGTTCTCCAAAGTCTCTGACACCAAGCTACTAGAGCTTCGTGATGAACTATAAGATATGATCGATAGGTATGATGATCGTTGAGCTGTTCGTGATGTTTGACACCATGAAAGTAGAAATCAAAAATAAGCATCAATTGTTGATATTTAGTAAAACCACTAGTTTCAAGAAGGGCAAGGGCAAGAAGGGATACTTCATGAAACTGCAAACCAGTTGCTGCTCTAGTGAAGAGACCCAAGGTTGAACCCAAACCCGAGACAAAGTGCTTCTCTAATGAGGGGAACAGTCACTGAAGAGGAACTACCCTAGATACTTGGTAGATGAGAAGGCTGGCAAAGTCGACAAAAGTATACTGGATATACATGATATTGATGTGTACTTTACTAGTACTCCTAGTAGCACCAAGGTATTAGCTACCAGTTCAGTTTCTAACTGTTAGTAACTCGAAATAAAAGCTACGGAATAAACGGAGACTAGCTAAAGGCGAGGTGACGATATGTGTTGGAAGTGTTTCCAAGGTTCATGTGATCAAACATCACACGCTCCCTCTACCATTGGGATTAGTGTTAAACCTAAATAATTGTTATTTGGTGTTCGCGTTGAGCATAGACATGATTAGATTGTGTTTATCGCAATACGGTTATTCATTTAAAGAGAATAATGGTTACTCTATTTATTTGAATAATACCTTCAATGGTGTTGCACCTAAAATGAATGGTTTATTGAATCTCGATCATAGTGATAGACATGTTCATAATATTGATGCCAAAAGATATAAAGTAGTAATGATAGTGCCACTTATTTGTGGCACTGCCACTTGAGTCATATTGGTATAAAACACATGAAGAAGCTCCATGCTGATGGATCTTTGGACTCACTCGTTTTTGAAAAGTTTGAGACATGCGAACCATGTCTATTGGTATAAACGCATGAAGAAACTCCATGCAGATGGATCGTATGGACTCACTTGGTTTTGAATCACTTGAGACATGCAAATCATACCACATGGGCAAGATGACTGAAGTCCTCGTTTTCCAGTGAGTTGGAACAAGAAAGTAACTTATTGGAAGTAATACATTATTATGTATGCAGTCCAATGAGTGCTGAGGCACGCAGTGGATGTCGTTATGTTCTTACTTCACATATGATTTTAGTAGATACTAGTATATTTACGTGATGAAACACAAGTCTGAATTATTGAAAGGTTCAAGTAATTTCAGAGTGAAGTTGAAGATCGTCGTGAGAAGAGGATGAAATGTCTACGGTATGATCGTGGGGATGAATATCGAAGTTGCGAATTTGGTACACATTTAAGACAATGTGAAAATTGTTTCACAACTCATGCCACCTGGAACACCATAGTGTGGTGGTGTCTCCGAACTTCATAGCCGTGCCCTATTGGATATGGTGCATACTATGATGTCTCTTATCGAATTACCACTATAGTTTTTTGGTTATGCATTAGAGACAACTGTATTCACTTTAAACAGGGCACCACGTAATTCCATTGAGATGACACCGTATGAACTATGGTTTGGAGAAACCGAAGCTATCATTTCTTAAAAGTTGGGGGGCTGCGATGCTTATGTGAAAAAGTTTTAGCCTGATAAGCTCGAACCCAAAGCGGATAAATGCATCTTCATAGGATACCCAAAACAGTTAGGTATATCTCCTATCTCAGATCTGGAAGCAAAATGTTTGTTTCTAGAAACGGGTCCTTTCTCGAGGAAAAGTTTCTCTCAAAAGAATTGAGTGGGAGGATGGTGGAAACTTGATGAGGCTATTGAACCATCACTTCAACCAGCGTGTAGCTGGGCGCAGGAAGTTGTTTTAGTGGTGCCTACACCAATTGAAGTGGAAGATCATGATAGTGATCATGAAGCTTCGGATCAAGTTACTACAAACCTCGTAGGTCGACAAGGTCAAGTACTCCTCCAAAGTGCTATGGTAACCCTGTCTTGGAGGTCATGTTGTTGGATAACAATGAACCTAAAGCTATGGAGACGCGATGGTGGGCCCGGATTAAGACAAATGGCTGGAGGCCATGAAGTCCGAGAGAGGATCCATGTATGAAAACAAAGTGTGGACTTTGGAAGAACAAGTTGATGGTCGTAAGACTGTTTAGTACAGATGGATCTTTAAAAGGAAAACAAAGAATGATGGTGAATGTCACCATTAAGAAAACTTGACTTATCGCAAAGATGTTTTCAAAAAATTAAAAGAGTTAACTATGATGAGACTTTCTCACTCGTAGCGATGCTAAAGGTCTGTTGGAATTATGTTAGCGGTTGCTACATTATTTATGAAATCTTGCAGATAGGGTGTCAAAACATTGTTTCCTCGGCGGTTTCTTTGAGGAAACGTTGTATGTGATACAACCAGAAGGTTTTGTCGATCCAAAGGATTCTAACAAGCATGCAAGCTCCAACGATCCTTCTATGGTCGGGAGCAAGCATCTCGGAGTTGGAATATACGCTTTGATGAGATGATCAAAGCTTTTGGATTTATACAAAGTTTATGAGAATCTTGTATTTCCAAGTAAGTGAGTGGGAGCGTTATAGAATTTCTGATGAGTATATGTGGTTGACATATTGTTGATCGAAATAATGTAGAATTTATAGAAAGCATAAAGGGTTGTTTGAAAGGAGTTTTTCAAAGAAAAACCTGGATTAAGCTACTTGAACATTGAGCATCAAGATCTATTGAGATAGATTAAGACACTTAATAAGTCTTTCAAAGAAATGCATGCCTTGACAAGGTTTTGAAGGAGTTCAAAATAGATTGGCAAAGAAGGAGTTCTTGGCTTTGTTGTAAGGTGTGAATTTGAGTAAGACTCAAAAGTTCGATCACGCCAGAAGAAAGAGAAAGCACGAAGTTTGTCCCCTATGCATTAGCCGTAGGCTCTAAAGTATGCCATGTTGTGTACGACACCTGATGTGTGCCTTGCCATGAATCTGTCAAGGGGTACTAGAGTGATCCAGGAATGAATCACTGGAAAGCGGTCAAAGTTATCCTTAGTAACTAGTGGACTAAGGAATTTTTCTCGATTATGGAGGTGATTAAAGAGTTTGTCGTAAAGGGTTACGTCGATGCAAGCTTTGACACTAATCCGGATGACTATGAGTAGTAAACCGGATTGGTATATTAGAGCAGTCATTTGAATAGTTCCAAATGGCACGTCGGTAGCAGCACCTATAGGATGACATAGAGATTTGTAAAGCACACTCAGATCTGAAAGGTTCAAACCCGTTGACTAAAAACCTCTATCACAAGCAAGACATGATCGAACCCCAGAACTATATGTGTGTTAGATTCATTATAATCACATAGTGATCTGAACTAGATTATTGACTCTAGTGCAAGTCGGAGACTCTTGAAAATGTGCCCTAGAGGCAACAATATATTGGTTATTATTATATTTCCTTGTTCATAATGATCATTTATTATCCATGCTAGAATTGTATCGATTGGAAACTCAAATACATGTGTCGGTACATAGACAACACACTGTCCCTAGTGAGCCTCTAGTTGACTAGCTCGTTGATCAAACATGGTCAAGGTTTCCTGGCCATAGACAAGTGTTGTCACTTGATAATGGGATCACATCATTAGGAGAATGATGTGATGGGCAACACCCAAACTATGAACATAGCATATGATCATGTTAGTTTATTGCTACTCTTTTCTGCATGTCAATGCATTTGTTCCTATGACCATGAGATCATGCAACTCCCAGACACCGCAGGAATACCTTGTGTGTATGAAACATCGCAACGTAATTGGGTGATTATAAAGGTGCTCAACAGGTATCTACGAAGGTGTCTATTGGGTTGGCATGGATCAAGACTGGGATTTGTCACTCCATGTGACGGAGAGGTATCTCAGGCCCCACTCGGTAATACAACATCACAACAAGCCTTGCAAGCAATGTGACTAAGGAGTTAGTCACGGGATCTTGTATTACGGAACGAGTAAAGAGACTTACTCGTAATGAGATTGAACTAGGTATGGAGATACCGACGACCGAATCTTGGGCAAGTAACATACCGAAGGACAAAGGGAACAACATACAGGATTAATTGAATCCTTGACATAGAGGTTCAACCAAAATAGATCTTCGTACAATATGTAGGAGCCAATATGGACATCCAGGTACCGCTATTGCTTATTGACCGGAGAACGTCTCAGGTCATGTCAACATAGTTCTCGAACCCGCAGGGTGTGCACACGTAAGGTTCGGTGATGTTCCGGTATAGATGAGTTATAGGTGTTGGTAACCAAAACTTGTTCGGAGTCCCATATGAGATCCCAGACATTACACGGAGCTCGAGAATCGTCCGGACGTAAAGATTGATATATAGGAAGTCCTATTTTGGTCACCGGAAAAGTTTCGAGTACTTCGGTAGTGTATCGGGAGTGCCGAGAGGGTACCGGAGACCATCCGGGGGGGTGTCACGCCCTGAGGGGCCTCATGGGCTGTGGGAGGTGACGAACCAGCCACTAGTGGTCTGTCCTAAGCCCCCACTAAGGACCATGAGGTTTGAGAAGAAAAGAACCTAAAGGTGGAAGAGGAGGAAAGGGTTTCCAAGTGGAGAGGAGGAATCCTACGCCTAGTAGGATTGGAGTAGGACCCCTCCACCTTCAATTTCGGCCAAACCTTGAGGGTTTGAGGCTGAATCCTCCCCTCACTCCCTCCTGTATATACTAGAGGAATTAGAGGCAGCCCTAACCCTAATTCCTAGGTGCTCCCTCTATTTCATCTAGATCGGTTTCTCCTCTAGTCTAGCTCGGCGGTGCTTAGGCGAAGCCCTGCTAGATTAGTTCACCACCACTACCACCATGCCGCCGTGCTGGAGAACTCATCTACCTCTCCGCCCATCTTGTTGGATGAAGAAGGTGGGGATCGTCATCGATCTATACGTGTGCTTAACGCAAAGGTGCCGTCCCTTCGGCACTAGATCGGGATGTATCATGATGGGATCGCGGGACGGATCGTGATGAGATCGCGGGACAGGCTGCGATATGAATTCCGAAGATGTTCCACTACATCAACCGCGTTATTTACACTTCCGCTTAGCGATCTACAAGGGTATGTAGATTCACTCTCCCCTCTCATAGATGATCGTCACCATGGATAGGTATTGCGTGTGCGTAGGAATTTTTTTGTTTCCCATGCTACGTTCCCCAACAACTGGTGCCTATGACCAGTGGGCCCCCCTGTTAAATTTTATTCTAAGGACATTTATTTTTTTATTGGGGTTATTTCCATATCAGGAATATTCCAAAGATGGATAGGCCAAATCTGACATATGCAATATCAACCCCTGATTTTGACATATAACAGTTTATGATTGTGGGTAGATTTCCTTGTTGTTTTGTGGTGGTTTACTACATGAAAGTATAGCAATATGATATATGGATTTTGGGGTGGAAAACCCAAGGAATCCAATGGTGGCACTAGATTTCAGTTTTGAGTAGTTCTGCAAAAGTGTCATTTAGTGATGTGGTGGCACTTTGTCATTTGAGTAGGATTGTTTTTGTGCATATTTTGAAGATTGTGCATACATGCATCATATTGATTTTTGAATTATCACTTGCTTGTGTTTATTGGGCGATTGTTTCTTTTGGGTAGCTACATGGTCTGGAAACGAGTTCGAGGAGTCTGGTGAGTTCGTGCATGAAGATCAAGAATAGTTTCACTCTAAAGATTTCACAGGCAAGATGATCATGACCTTGACACCGTTTCTAGCCTTGTTATGTTTAATTGATTCATTTCTATTATTCTACTCCGCTGCCTACCACCTGATATATAGGCCATCAAACATTGCCATGAAACCTCTAACACTTCTCCTCCTAGCAAATAATGTTTGACTAGGTTAGGCTTGTTGAACCATTTTATTAGCGTTGCTAGTTGCAGGTGCAAGCTGGTCCATGTGATAACATGGGAAATTTTATTATCATATTATTTAAATGCTATTTAATTAATGCACCTGTATACTTGGTTAAGAGTGGAATGCATGGCCTTTTGTCGGGTGATTTGTTCCGCTTTTGTCGCCTTAGTTTCGGCTACCGGTGTTTTATTCCATAACTGAGCGCTCCTAACACATTCGGGGTTGTTATGGGGACCCCCTTGGTAAATTGTTTAGCGTTTAGGCTTGTCTGGCAAGATCCAACATTGGTGTTAATTTGCTAACAACTTAATAATAAGAAGCATAGGGAATAGATACCCCGAGGAATTGGTCCTCATGAGTGTTGGTCCAACCTAGAGCCGTTTGTGGGGCCAACCCAGGGCAACCCGGGAGATGTCTATCAGGCCACCGTATGCTATTCTTATCCGACGTGTCCTGAGAACGAGATAAGCGGCTCTTATCGGGTTTGTTGACACGTCGGGTGGTCTTGCTGGACTTGTCTTACCTTAACGATATATCTTGTGCATTGGGATTTCGGTGAGATTTTGGATCTTCTCAGAGTTGAAGTTTTCCACTAAGGAATCCATCGATGTCGCGAGTATCATGATCAAGGATTTCTATGCGGCCTATGGTAATTTGTGATGGATTAGTTGGAGCGTCCCTGCAGGGTTAAATCTTTCGGAAAGTCGTGCCTGCTGTTATGTGGCAATCTTGGATATTTTTTTAACATCCGGTTCTAGATAACTTAAAGTAACTTAATTAGAACCTGCCAACTATGTGCGTAACCGTGACTGTCTCCTTCATCGTTCCTTATCTGATGTGGAACATGGTGGGTTTATGACTGACGTAAGTAGGTGTTCAGAATCACTTAGTGATTAATCTTAGTTAACGATCGTCATGCGTAGACCATATATGTACTTCTAGTTCAACGTAAGTTAGACACCATAAATGTGTAGGTTGTTGCAAACTCAAACACATACCCCATCCTCACCTAATGACTTAATTAGATTAGATACCAAGGTCATGAGATTGCTGAGTCCCTGTGTCTCACAGATTACTATCACCACCCACAGGTACAGGTACCCCAAATACAAATGTGTCTGAGGATACTCAGCTGAAGTGGGAGTTTGAGGACAGTGGCAGGGTGGACATGACGTATCCTGAGGACTAGAGGCACCTGGTCATGATCGTGGGCCTAGCAATGCGGGATAGCATTAGCTTTTGTCATTTAACTTGTTCGTAATCGGACCCTGTTTTCCATTTGAATAATGTATGACTGTGTGGATCTGTAATTTAGCTTGTGGCGAGTGTAAGCCAAATATTTTTACTCTTTCATCTATTATGTAATGCAATGTTTGTCGTGCTTGCGAAACACTTAGATGCGAATCTTTCCCCTTTTGAGGCCTCGCCCCCAAATAGGAAAAGTGTCGCCTCTTAGTCATTACAATACTAACTACAGAGCCCTAGGTGTGTGGTGAACTACTCACACATCACCATGGGAGAAACAATGATGATGTAGAGGTCCTCTATGATTGATCCCCCCTCTTGGTAGGGCACCGTAAAAAGGCTCCAGATGGGCACACGGCAGAACAGAGACTTGCAGTGGCACAAAAAGTGTTACGGGTGGCTCTCTAGGGTTTAGGATATAAGTGAATTTACAGGACGAAGAAGTACGCCAGGAGGCAACCAAGGGGAGCACGAGGCAAGAGGGCGCGCCCTAGGCCCTGGCCGCTCCTTGTTGGCTAATGCCTCCCTTGTGAGGCTTGTGGCCTCATCCCAAAGCTTCCTGGTCTTCTTTTACTCCAGAAAAATTCAGCAAAAAGTTTCATGGCAATTGGACTTTGTTTGGTACTTTAACCTGAAATGCCAAAAACACGCAGAAAACAGGAACTCGCACTGGGGACTGGGTTAATAGGTTAGTTCTCAACAATAATAATAATTGGTGTATAAACTCCCAAAAAGAATCCTAGTATGATAATATAATAGCAAGGAACAATAAAAAATTATCCTAGAATGATAATATGATACGTTGGAGACATATGAGCATCCCCAAGCTTAATTCCTACTCGTCCTCAAGTAGGTAAATGATAAAAAAAATTATGTGACACGCTACCGAACTTGTAATCTTTTGCAGGTCTGACCACTGACAAATAATGAATTAATAAATATCAACATGGCAATGCTTATAAATATAAGCAACACAATCATCAAGTTTCAAAGCATGCAATCCTTAAAGATTGTTCACCCTCTATTCATTTTATCATAAAGGTATAACATGGCTCTGTCCTCACCACATAAATACAAATTTTCAGCACCACGGTGTTACGTCAGGCAATTGGATCGTACATTTTAACGCGCTTCACCTTTTTATTACTTGCGCAATATATGAGTGTGAACCATGTATATAGCATAAAGGTGGAATATAATATGTTGGTAGGTCTTAAAGGGCTGAAATTGGAGAAGAAAGTCTCGCATAAACAAGGAGTATCAATGGGCTATGGAGATGCCCATCAATAGATATCAATGCGAGGAGTAGGGATTTCCATGCAACGGATGCACTCGAGCTATAAGTGTATGAAATCTCGACAAGCTAAGTGGGTGCGCATCTAACTTCCTTGCTCATGAAGACCCCAGGCATTTGAGGAAGCCCTTCATCAGAATATACAAGCCAAGTTCTATAATGAAAAATTCCCACTAGCATATTGAAGTGACAAAACAAGAGACTCTCTACATGAAGAACATGGTGCCACTTCGATTCTCAAACTTAGTGAAAAGAACAGGATGCAAGAGCAACAGTTTTGAACAGTTTAACATGTTTGACAACAGAAATATCTATGATGCAAATCCTATATCTCTACTATTAAAGAATGATTTGTCGTTGTCATGATGGTTCAACCTGCACCCCCTCCTATCGCTAGCTATCGATACATCCTCCCATCACATCCTCCCACCGTTCTGCTTTAACCCTCCGAAAACCAGAGGTGGTTCAATCAACCTCTTCCTCCCACCTTCCATTAAAAATAAAGAGGAAAAAATTGCAGCAAAGTCGCGACCCACGCAGGCACGTTCCCATCGCCAACCGCCGCTCAAATGGGAGGAAAACTAGTTGCGATCATTTTCCCTTGTGTGATATCCACATCTGCTCTATTCTCTCTTAGAAACCCTATTCGAGCAAACGGAAGATCCATCAGGCCCAAAAGAGGCGATGCAGCAGGAGGATTCCGATTGGATCCAATGGTTCCTTACCCATCGTGATGCAGTAGGAGGGCTCCGATGTGATTTTATGGTGCCTTACCCGCCGTGATGGAGCAGGAGGGCTTCGATATGAACCAATGGTGCCTTGCCTGTGTCGTTGTGGGCAAGCGGTGTGCAGTTCACGTTCGAGATTGTCAAGTGGCTCATCGCCAAGAGACAAAGAGATCGTCGGTCCCAGCCACGGTGAGGGTGGTGCTGACTGCAGCCTCCCGCACCTCGACGTGATCATAGGCTTGGACGGCATCTCGACTTCAACAACTCTCCCTTGCGCTCATGCCCTCCAACTCCTCGGGTGCGCATACAATCTTACACTCGCCCTAGCCCCCCTTTACTATTCTGATTGCTCGGGCAACTATTTTTCCCCATAACATGCAGATGAGATCATGTGCAGAAAGCCTTCGAGCCAAGATGCAACTCTATTCAGAGATGATCAAAATCTACTATCCTGATTGCTTGGGCAACTATTTTTTCCCATAACCTGCAGATGAGATTATGTGCTAACGGCCTTCGAGACAAGATGCAGCTCTGTTCAGAGATGACTAGCATCTACTATTCTGATTGCTTGGGCAACTAATTTTCCCCATAACCTGCAGATGAGATCATGTGCTGACGGCCATTGAGCCAAGATGTACCTCTATTCAGATATGATCAGCATCTGCAAACTTGCATCCACATGCACAAGCGCTCCCACGAAGATTATCGAGGACAACTTTACGTGTATTTGCAGGATTCAACATCAAATAATTGTGGAGTGTGCGTGCAAAGTGGCCATTGTTGCTATAGTTTGCAATATATCCCTTTTTGAAGATTAGTATTAATCTTGTCAATTCATAGTAGCATATATCAAATGATGCCTTCATATTTTTTATTTCTTGATACGTCATGATGCCTTCATATTTTTTATTTCTTGATACGTCCACATGTATCTATAATTTCTGCTTGTTCCATGATCTTTTGGGTGACATTGTTACATGTTTTGCTACACATTTATATCAGTTTACACATATTTGGACTAACCTACTAACTCAGTGCGCCCAGTGCCAACTTCTGTGTGCTGATGTCTTTTTTGCAGGGGCTTTTACCCAATTTTCCGAAGCCCAAAAAAATCTAGAAAACTATATATAAAAAAATTAGTGAAACAGAAGCTTCGGGATCACCGAAGGAGGGACAGAGGGGGGCCAAGGGCCTCCCAGGCGGCCTGCTAGCATGGACAGGGCCCAGGCTGCGCCAGGGACCTCCTCTGGTCCCCTCCGTTGGCCTATATTTAGTGTTCCGTGCGGAAACTCTTGCAGACTTTCTGGAATCGCGATATTCTCCATCGTTCCACCGCCGCAGCGCTTCCAAGATCAGGAGCGGCAGGAGACCTCTTCCCGGCACCCTGCCGGAGGGAGGACTGACCTCCGGGAGCTTCTCCACCGCCATGGACTCTTCCTGGATGTGCCGTGAGTAGCTTCCCTTAGACCATGAGTCCATGACCAGTAGCTATGTGATGTATTCTCTCCAATCTTGTGCTTCAATGGTTAGTCCTTATGAGTTTCCCTACATGATCAAGGCATCTATGTAATTCTCTTGCTATTGCTATGCTCGGTTTGTTGGGATCCGATGGATTATGAGATTATGTTCAGATTTATACGAGTTATATATTTTATTATCCTTTTATGTTATGTTCCTTAGTGATTCTTGCATGTTCTCAGTTGCTTTTCATTGCTTTGGCCAAGTAGTAGATCGTAACTCCAAGAGGGAGCATTATGCATGATTGTGGGTTCGCGCCCCTTGATGTCTAGCTTGAGTGACAGAAACATGAGACTAGGGGATGTGCTTGTTGCCACCAAGGAGAAAACAATGGTGCTTGTGACCACGGTTGCAGGGATTGTTTACCTTACGCATAGTTCGTTAATGCAGCTGTCCATTGCTTTGAGTTTACACTTTGGGTGGGGCTCTCAACTTAATACCGGAGAGATGCTCTGGATAGATATCTCAAGGTGGGATATTAGTAAGTAGATGCTGATGAGTAAATGGTCTACTTGTCTTGGTGTATTGCCCATTACTATTGAACCTCATACTATCAAGGAGCATAATTAGCATTGCGGTGCGATCATAATTCTATCAATTGCCCAACTGTGATTTGTTTACCCTAGCATAGTTGTTTATTGTCTTTTGGGAGAGAGACATCACTAGTGAACATCATGTGACTCCGGTCCATATCACCATCATTGCTTACACCTCCATCATTTACCGCTTTCTTTACTTTTCCGTTGCCATCACTACTACCTTCCCGCTTGTGTGTTTGATCCTTTGCAAACTACAAGGCCAGAGAGACTGACAACCTCTCTATACTCGTTGGGAGCAAAGTTATTTGTTGGGTGTGCAGGTCCACGTCTTCTGCTAGCGTCAGGGTGGAAGACACCTACTTGTTGAGACTAGGAGTCCTCCTGGTTCGATAAACCTTACAGTCTCCGTGTAAGGGAAATTTGATGCTGACTACATCTCCACCTTCCACTTGGGGTCCAACGAGGGGTGAGTAGTATATACATCAACTCGTCATCAAGCGAATTCCTGGCGCCGTTGCCGGGGACTCCACTCTTCAAGATAGGAGAGTTGCACACTATCTTTTACCTTTGGTTTTTCTTCTTGTTAGTTTGCTTTCTAGTTTTTTGCTTTAGAGTCCTATACCAAAAACCACAAAAAATTTGGTTGCTTTCTTCTTGCTTGTTCCCGCTGCTATGGATTCCACTGAGAACACCAAGTTGGGTGACTTCACTAGTCACAACAACGATGAGTACACTTTCTCCTCTATTTCTCCAGTTACCACTAAGGTATTTTTACAAGTAAACCATGTGACTATACTAGTCATTATGGAGAATTATTCCCTTGGCATGGTTTCATCGGAAATCCACAAGATCTTTGGTTTGAAGTTGCTCCTAAACATCCCCAAACTTGGGAAGACGTCCAAACTCTTGTAATGGAGAGCAAATCAAACGTACAAGATGACACTACAATTTTACTTAATAGCAATATTATTGATTTTGACAATTGTAATCTCTCCGAAGTCATCACCTTTTTTTGCAAAGAATGGCTTTCTCCCACACTAGCACACTTAATATTGCCTTCACCGAGCATATTACCAATGCTCTTATCAAAGCTAGGGAGGATTAGCTCAAGCTAGAGACTTCTATTCCTAGGAATCT
Source organism: Hordeum vulgare subsp. vulgare (assembly GCF_904849725.1). Classification (NCBI taxonomy): domain Eukaryota; kingdom Viridiplantae; phylum Streptophyta; class Magnoliopsida; order Poales; family Poaceae; genus Hordeum; species Hordeum vulgare. The sequence continues at coordinate 376,626,458 of NC_058524.1, read as the reverse complement.
AGAAGATGGTTGGGATCCTATGGTCAAAATTAAATTGAATAATATCTCTTGCTTTGATTTGTGTGATGTTGGAGATAGTGCCTCCGTTATGCCCAAAAGAATGTATGATATCCTTGATTGGAAACCTTATGATCCATGTTCTTTTGGTGTTTGTCTTGTTGATTCTTCAATAAAGAAACCTTTAGAGAGAATTGATGATGTTATTATTATTGTCAATGATAATTATGTGCCCATTGATTTTCTTATTATGGACATTGAATGTGATCCTTCATGTCCAATTATTTTGGGACGTCCTTTTCTCCGCACTGTTGCTGCTATCATTGACATGCAAGAGGGAATTATTAAATTCCAATTTACTCTTAAAAATGGAATGGAACACTTCCCTAGAAAGAATATTAAGCTACCTTATGAGTCCGTTACACGGGCAAGCTATTCTTTTGGAGTTGATAACACTTGATCTTCTTGCATTATGCCTAGTGATACGTCCATTTTGCATCATGTTTTCATGTTGATATTTATCGCTTCTTGAGCTGTTATTTCACTTCACGATACAATTCTTATGCCTTTTCTCTCTTATTTTGCAAGGTTTACATGAAGAGGGAGAATGCCGGCAACTGGAATTCTGGCTTGAAAGTGGAGAAAAGTTGAGATACCTATTCTGCGCAACTCCAAACGCCGTCAAAATCAACGAGGATTTTTTTCCTGATTTATCAAAAATACTGGGCCGAAGAAGTGGCAGAGGGGTGCCAGGGGGTGCCCACAAGCCTGCACGGTGCGGCCACCCCCCCAGGCCGAGCCATGAGGGCTTGTGGGCAACCTGCTGGCCCACTTGCCCCCCTCTTTTGCTATATGAAGGGTTTCGTCCAGAAAAAAATCAAGGAGGATCTTTTTCGTGGATTCGCCACCGCCATGAGGCGGAACTTGAGCAGAACCAATCTAGAGCTCCGGCAGGACAATCCTGCCAGGGAAACTTCTCTCCCGGAGGGGGAAATCGTCGCCATCGTCATCACCAACACTCCTCTCATCGGAGGGTACTCTTCACCATCAACATCTTCATCAACACCATCTCATCTCCAAACCCTAGTTCATCACTTGTAACCAATCTCCATCTCGCGACTTCGATTGGTACTTGTATGGTTGCTAGTAGTGTTGATTACTCTTTGTAGTTGATGCTAGTTGGATTACTTGGGGGAAGAGTTTATGTTTAGATCCTTGATGCTACTCATTACCTCTCTGGTCATGGATATGATTATGCTTTGTGAGTAGTTACTTTTTTTCCTGAGGACATGGGATAAGTCATGCTAATAGTAGTCATGTGAATTTGGTATTCGTTCGGTAATTTGATATGTTGTATGTTGTTTTTCCTCTAGTGGTGTTATGTGAACATCAACTACATAACACTTCACCATTATTTGGGCCTAGAGGAACGCATTGGGAAGTAGTAAGTAGATGATTGGTTGCTAGAGTGACAGAAGCTTAAACCCTAGTTTATGTGTTACTTCGTAAGGGGCTGATTTGGATCCACTAGTTTAATGCTATGGTTAGACTTTGTCTTAATTCTTCTTTCGTAGTTGCGGATGCTTGCGAGAGGGGTTAATCATAAGTGGGATGCTTGTCCAAGTAAGGGCAGTACCCAAGCGCCGGTCCACCCACATATCAATCTATCAAAGTAACGAAGGCGAATCATATGAACATGATGAAAACTAGCGTGACAGAAATTCCCGTGTGTTCTCGAGAGTGTTTTTCCTCCTATAAGACTTTGTCCAGGCTTGTCCCTTGCTACAAAAGGAATTGGGCCACTTTTCTGCATGTTTTCTACTTTTGTTACTTGTTTCTTAGTACGAATCATCTCACCACACAATCACTTGTTACCGACAATTTCAGTGCGTGCAGATTTTACCTTGCTGAAAACCACTTGTTAGATCCTTTTGCTCCTCGTTGGGTTCGACACTCTTACTTATCGAAAGGACTATGATTGATCCCCTATACTTGTGGGTCATCAAGAGTCTTTTCTGGCGCCGTTGCCGGGGAGTGAAGCGCCTTTGGTAAGTGCAACTTGGTAAGGAAACATTCATATAGTGTGCTGAAATTTATTGTCACTTGTCACTATGGATACTAATCCTTTGAGGGGCTTGTTCGGGGTATCTTCACCTCGAACCGAAGCACGAAGAGTTGCTCCTCAACCTGCTCCACCTACTAGAAATATTTGCTTTGAATTTCCTTTGGGTATGCTTGAAAAACTGCTGGCTAATCCTTTTACAGGAGTGGAACATCACATCTAGACTTGCATCTAATCTATGTAGATGAAGTTTGTGGTTTATTTAAGCTTGCAGGTTTGCCTGAGGATGAGGTCAAGAAGGAGGTCTTTCCTTTATCTTTGAAGGATAAGGCATTGACATGGTATAGGCTATGTGATGACACTGGATCATGGGACTACAATTGGTTGAAATTGGAATTTCATCAAAAGTTTTATCCTATGCATTTCGTACATCGTGATCGGAATTATATTTATAATTTTTGGCCTCTTGAAAGAGAAAGCATCGCTCAAGCTTGGGGGAGGCTTAAATCAATGCTATATTCATGCCCCAATCATGAGCTCTCGAGAGAAATTATCATTCAGAACTTCTATGCTCAGCTTTCTCATGATGATCGCACCATGCTTGACACTTCTTGTACCGGTTCTTTTATGAAGAGAGATATTGACTTCAAATGGAATTTATTGGAGAGAAATAAACGCAACTCTGAAGATTGGGAGCTTGAATAAGGTAAGGAGTCAGGTAAGAATTTCATGTTTGATTGCGTTAAATCATTTGTTGAGACAAATACCTTTAGTGATTTTAGCGCTAAGTATGGACTTGACTCTGAGATAGTAGGTTCATTGTGTGAATCCTTTGCCGCTCATATTGATCTCCCCAAAGAGAATTGGTTTCAATATCGTCCTCCTTTAGAAGTCAATGTAGTTAAACCCACTCCAGTTGAAGAGAAAGTCATTGCCTATAATGATCCTGTTGTTCCCAGTGCTTACATTGAGAAACCACCTTTCCCTGTTAGGATAAAGGATCATTCTAAAGCTTCAACTGTGATACGTAGAGGCTATATTGGAACACCTACACCCCCTGAGCAAATTAGAGTTGAACCTAGAATTGCTATTATCAAAGATCTTCTGTCTGACGATGTTGAGGGACATAATATTCACTTCTGTGAAGATGCTGCTAGCATTGCTAAACCTCACATTAGAGACAAACATAGGCCTGTTGTTGGCATGCCTGTGGTTTCTGTTAAGATAGGAGATCATTGTTATCATGGTTTATGTGACATGGGTGCTAGTGTTAGTGCAATACCTCAATCCTTATACGATGAAATCAGAGATGAGATTGCACCTGTTGAGATAGGGCCTATTGATGTCACTATTCAACTTGCCAATAGAGATACTATCTGCCCTGTGGGAATTGTTAGGGATGTTGAAGTCTTGTGTGGTAAAACAAATTATCCTGCTGATTTCCTCGTTCTTGCTACTGCACAAGATAGCTTTTGCCCCATCATATTTGGTAGACCCTTTCTCAATACTGTCAATGCTCATATTGATTGTGAGAAGAAAACTGTCACTGTTGGCTTTGAAGGTGTGTCACATGAGTTCAATTTCTCTAAGTTTGGTACACCACCTCATGAAAAGGAGTTTCCTAGTAAGGATGAAACTATTGCCTTACCTTTTATTGTCGTCCCTCCTACTGATCCCTTAGAGCAATACTTGCTTGAGCATGAAAATGATATGCATATGGATGAAAGGGATGAGATAAATAGAGTTGTCTTAGAACAATATCTTATCCTTAAGAATAACTTAGCGCTAAAACAGTTGCCTAATACTCTTAAGTATGCCTATCTTGATGAAAGAGAGATATACCCTGTTATTATTAGTGCTAGCCTCTCAGAGCATGAAGAAAATAAGTTACTAAAAACTCTGAGGAAGCACCGTGCTGCTATTGGATATACTCTTGATGATATTAAGGGCATTAGTCCTACCCTATGCCAGCACAAGATTAAAACTGATCCTGACTTCAAACTAGTTGCTGATCATCAAAGGAGACTAAATCCTAAGATGAAAGAAGTAGTAAGAAAAGAAATACTAAAGCTCCTGGAAGTAGGTATCATTTATCCTGTTGCTCACAGCGATTGGGTGAGTCTGGTGCATTGCGTCCCTAAAAAGGGAGGCATTACCGTTGTCCCTAATGATAAGGATGAATTGATCCAACACAGGATTATTACTGGCTATAGGATGGTGATCGATTTTAGGAAATTGAATAAAGCCACTAGGAAAGATCATTACCCTTTGCCTTTTATCGACCAAATTCTAGAAAGGCAGTCCAAACACACACACTTCTGCTTTCTAGACGGATATTCTGGTTTCTCCCAAATACCAGTTGCACAATCTGATCAGGAGAAAACCACTTTCACATGCCCTTTCGGTACATTTGCTTATAGACGTATACCTTTTGGCCTATGTAATGCACCTTCCGCCTTTCAAAGATGTATGATGGCTATATTCTCTGACTTTTGTGAAAATATTGTCGAGGTTTTCATGGATGACTTTTCCGTTTACGGGTCTTCCTTTGATGATTGCCTCAGCAACCTTGATCGAGTCTTGCAGAGATGTAGAGACACCAATCTTGTCTTGAATTGGGAGAAGTGCCACTTTATGGTTAATGAAGGCATCGTCTTAGGACATAAAACTTCCGAAAGAGGTATTGAAGTTGATAAGGCTAAGGTTGATGCAATTGAGAAAATGCCATACCCAACAGATATCAAAGGGATAAGAAGTTTCCTTGGTCATGCTGGTTTCTATAGAAGATTCATCAAAGACTTCTCTAAGATTTCTAGGCCTCTTACCAATCTCTTGCAAAAGGATATTCCTTTTGTTTTTGACGATGAATGTGAGGAAGCTTTCGAAATACTTAAGAGGGCTTTGATAACTTCACCTATTGTTCAACCACCTGATTGGAACTTGCCTTTTGAGATCATGTGTGATGCTAGTGATTATGCTGTTGGTGCTATTCTAGGGCAAATAGTTGATAAGAAGTTGCATGTTATTCACTACGCTAGCAAAACTCTAGACAGTGCCCAAAGAAACTATGCCACTACGGAATAGGAGTTCTTAGCAGTTGTGTTTGCATGTGAAAAGTTCAGGTCTTACATAGTTGATTCCAAAGTCACTATTCACACTGATCATGCTGCTATTAAGTACCTCATGGAGAAGAAGGACGCTAAACCTAGACTTATCAGATGGGTTCGCTTGCTACAAGAATTTGATTTGCACGTTGTCGACAGAAAGGGTGATGATAACCCAGTAGCAGATAACTTGTCTAGGTTGGAGAACATTCTTGATGACCCACGACCTATTGATGATAGCTTTCCCGATGAGCAAGTGAATTTCATCAATGCTTCGCGTAGTGCACCGTGGTATGCTGATTATGAAAACTATATCGTTGACAAATACATACCAGCTAGTTGCTAGTACCAGCAAAATAAGAAATTCTTCTTTGACTCGAGACATTACTTTTGGGATGATCCCCACCTTTATAACGAAGGAGTAGATGGTGTTATTAGACGTTGTGTACCTAAACATGAACAGGGACAAATCCTACAGAAGTGTCACTCCGAGGCCTACGGAGGACACCATGCGGGAGATAGAACTGCACACAAGGTATTGCAATCAGGTTTCTATTGGCCCACTCTCTTCAAGGATGCCCGTAAGTTTGTCTTGTCTTGTGACGAATGTCAAAGAATAGGTAATGTTAGCAAACGTCAGTAAATGCCTATGAACTATTCACTTGTCATTGAACAATTTGATGTCTGGGGCTTTGATTATATGGGACCTTTTCCAAGGTCCAACAGGTATACTCATATCCTAGTTGCTGTTGATTACGTCACTAAGTGGGTAGAAGCTATCCCCACTAGTAGTGCTCATCACAACACCTCTATCAGGATGCTGAAAGAAGTTATCTTCCCTAGATTTGGAGTCCCTAGATATCTAATGATTGACGGTGGTTCACACTTCATTCATTGTGCTTTCCGTAAAACGCTTGCTAAGTACGATGTCAACCATGGAATTGCGTCTCCCTATCACCCTGAGTCCAGTGGTCAAGTAGAGCTAAGTAATAGAGAGATTAAGCTGATTCTGCAAAAGACTGTCAACGGGTCTAGAAAGAATTGGTCTAAGAAGCTCGATGATGCACTGTGGGCTTATAGAACTGCCTATAAGAATCCCATGGGCATGTCTCCGTACAAAATGGTGTATGGGAAAGCATGTCACTTACCTCTTGAGCTAGACCATAAAGCTTATTGGGCAATCAAAGAGCTCAACTTTGATTCGAAACTTTCCGGTGAGAAGAGGTTATTTGATATTAGCTCGCTTGATGAGTGGAGAACTCAGGCATATGAGAATGCCAAGCTGTTCAAAGAGAAGGTTAAGAGGTGGCATGATAAGAGGATACAAAAGCATGAGTTCAATGTAGGTGATTATGTCTTGCTATATAACTCTCGTTTAAGATTCTTTCTAAATGGGAAGGTCCCTACGTTGTTGAGGAAGTATATCGTTCCGGTGCTAACAAGATCAACAACATGGAAGGTAATTGTCTGAGAGTTGTAAATGGGCAAAGAATCAAGCATTATATCTCAGGTACTCCCATAAATGTTGACAACAATATCATCAATACCATAACTCCGAAAGAATACCTGAGGGATATTTATTAGCCTGTTTCAGACTCCGAAAACGAAGAGGTATGTGATTCGGTAAGAAAACAAAGTCCAAAACTTTTCTAGTAGGAAATTTTCTCCGTTTTGGAATATTTGAAAAAATACAAAAATTGGAAGTTGTCCGGAAAGTGCGCGAGGAGGCGACAAGCCTGCATGGCGCGGGCCAACCCCCTCGTCGCACCGTGAGGGCTTGTGCCCACCTCGTGCGCCTCCCGGACTCCGTTTTCATGCAGGGCACTCCTTCTGGTCTGGAAAAAATCATTATATATACTCCCGTTTGGTGTGACCCCTGCATCACGCAGATTTCCTCTGTTTTTCGTTTCGAGCCTGTTTTCTGCCGCGGATCTAGGTCAAGATGTCGTCCGAGGAATCTGTCAGGGAGAACAGCCTCTGTCAAATCTATGGAGAAGTTCATGCTGATCTGAAAAGGATGGAGGTCATGGAGGCTAAGGAGAGGCTACCTAAAGAAACCAAGGGCAAAGCTAAGGAGAAGGATCAGGCATGGGACGAAGTGCAATCTGTTCTCAACAAGGAAGAAGTTGAAGAAGTGGATTTCCTCCAACCCTACCTCCACCTACTATCTCCATCTTTGATTGAACTCTTGATGTTTTGTGAAACAACTCATGCTCGCAATACTTGTCTCACTCGTGAAGTTGTTTTGCTGGAAAAACATATCGCACATCTCCAAGGTATAAATCAAAGATTAATGGCCCTCTTGGATTCAAAGATTGCAACAACTCCTCCACCTTCACCACCAAAAGAAGACAACTGAGCATGGGCATGGGCAACCCCCTTGGCTTGTGCCAAGCTTGGGGGAGTTGCCCCGGTATCGTATCACCATCACATCTTTTGCCTTTACCTTTGTTTTAGTTTTCCTTTGCAGTTTTCTTTTTCTCTAGTAGTTTCAAAAGTCTTAGTGTTTTAGTCTTGATTTTTGCTTTGTGTCACCCCCCCCCGATGTATTCGAGCTCGTGAGCCATATAATAAAAAGTGTCTTAGTTGAAAGGATTTGCCTCTTGCCTTGATCAAAAGAGTGAGAATAGAACAAAAGCATGAAAGATCATGTAATGATCTTATGGGAAGTGATGGCTTCACATATAAAGGGAATGAGGATTGAAACTTGTTGAGGGTAGGCAAACGTAGACCTTGGTCATGGTTGCAATTAATAGGAAGTGATAAAGAAGGAGAGGTTCACATATAAATATATCATCTCTGACACCATCTATGATTGTGAACACTCAATAAACTATTACATGCCTAGAAGTAGATGTTGGACAAGTAAGACAACATAATGAATTGTGATTGCTTGGCTCTGAACAATGTTATATGATTAGAGATCCCATAGCATGTGACGATTGCTTCCACCTCACATTAGCCAAATCTCCGGCACTAAGTAGAGATACTACTTGTGCATCCATAAACCATCAACCCAGTTTTGCAATGAGAGTCCACCGTACCTACCTATGGATTGAATAAGATCCCTCAAGTAAGTTGTCATCGGTGCAAGCAATAAAAATTGCTCTCTAATATGTAAGATCTATTAGAGTGTGGAAAATAAGCTTTATACGAACCTGTGATGAGGAAGACATAAAAGCGACAGACTGCATAATAAAGTTCTTTATCACATGAGGCAATATAAAGTGACGTTCCTCCGCACTAAGAGGACACGCATCCAAACCTCAAAAGCGCATGACAACCTCTGCTTCCCTCTGCGAAGAGCCTATCTTGTACCTTTACTTTTTTCCCTTGAAAGAGTCATGGTGATCTTCACCAATTCCTTGTTTCGCCTTTATCTTGGCTAATGTCATATGCTTGGGAAAGATCTATATTCATATGTCTACTTTGAGGTAAGTATTCATGAATTATTATTGTTGACATTACCCTTGAGGTAAGCAGTTGGGAGGCAAAACTGTAAGCCCCTATCTTTCTCTGTGTCTAGCTCAAACTTTGATCTCATGAGTACCACGTGAGTTGTAGCAATTGTAGAGAACGAAAGAATGATTGAATATGTGGATTTGCTTTACAAGCTCTTATTTGACTCTTTATGATGTTGTGATAAATTGCAATTGCTTCAATGACTAAAGGCTATCGGTTGTTACTTCTCGGTAAGGTTCTCGATCCATGCTTTACTTTGTGAAGGAATTATCACTTTAGCATGAGTGATTATATGTTGGTATTGCTGTTCTGATCTTGATCATGATGCATGCATGTTCAAATCTTATTTTGTCGACACCTCTCTCCCTAAACATGTAGACATATTTATTGAGCTAGGCTTTCGCTTGAGAACAAGCGAGGTCTAAGCTTGGGGAAGTTGATACGTCCATTTTGCATCATGTTTTCATGTTGATATTTATCGCTTCTTGGGTTGTTATTTCACTTCACAATACAATTCTTATGCCTTTTCTCTCTTATTTTGCAAGGTTTACATGAAGCCGACAACTAAAAATTCTGGCCTGAAAGTGGAGCAAAGTTGAGATACCTATTCTGCGCAACTCCAAACGCCGTAAATATCAACGAGGATTTTTTTCCTGATTTATCAAAAATACTGAGCCGAAGAAGTGGCACAGGGGCGCCAGGGGGTGCCCACAAGCCTGCACGGCGCGGCCACCTCCCCCAGGCCACGCCATGAGGGCTTGTGGGCAACCTGTTGGCCCACTTTCCCCCCCTCTTTTGCTATATGAAGGGTTTCATCGAGAAAAAAATCAAGGAGGAGCTTTTTCGTGGATTCGCCGCCACCACGAGGCCGAACTTGAGCAGAACCAATCTAGAGCTCTTGCAGGATGATCCTGCCGGGGAAACTTCCCTCCGAAGGGGGAAATTGCGCCATCGTCATCACCAACACTCCTCTCATCGGAGGGGACTCGTCACCATCAACATCTTCATCAGCACCATCTCATCTCCAAACCCTAGTTCATCACTTGTAACCAATCTCCATCTCAAGATTCCGATTGGTACATGTAAGGTTGGTAGTAGTTTTGATTACTCTTTGTAGTTGATGCTAGTTAGATTACTTGGTGGAAGAGTTTATGTTCAGATCCCTGATGCTACTCATTACCTCTATGGTGATGGATATGATTATGCTTTGTGAGTAGTTACTTTTGTTCCTGAGGACATGGGATAAGTCATGCTAATAGTAGTCATGTGAATTTGGTATTCGTTCGGTAATTTGATATGTTGTATGTTGTTTTTCCTCTAGTGGTGTTATGTGAACGTCGACTACATAACAATTCACCATTATTTGGGCCTAGAGGAAGGCATTGGGAAGTAGTAAGTAGATGATGGGTTGCTAGAGTGACAGAAGCTTAAACCCTAGTTTATGCGTTACTTCGTAAGGGGCTGATTTGGATCCACTAGTTTAATGCTATGGTTAGACTTTGTCTTAATTCTTCTTTCGTAGCTGCCGATGCTTGCGAGAGGGGTTAATCATAAGTGGGATGCTTGTCCAAGTAAGGTCAGTACCCAAGCACCGGTCCACCCACATATCAAACTATCAATGTAACGAACGCGAATCATATGAACATGATGAAAACTAGCATGACAGAAAATCCCGTGTGTCCCCGGGAGCGTTTTTCCTCCTATAAGACTTTGTCCAGGCTTATCCCTTGCTACAAAAGGGATTGGGCCACTTTACAGCACCGTTGCTACTTTTGTTACTTGTTGCTTGCTACGAATCATCTCACCACACAATCACTTGTTACCGACAATTTCAGTTCCTGCATATTTTACCTTGCCGAAAACCACTTGTCAGATCCTTCTGCTCTTCGTTGGGTTCGACACTCTTACTTATCAAAAGGACTACGATTGATCCCCTATACTTGTGGGTCATCACCTAGCTCAAAGGCATAAAAGAAAGCGCTTGTTGGGAGGCAACCCAATATGTTTTTACTTTCTGTTTTAGTGGTCTTGATGTGTGTTACTACTGTAGCAACATCATTGTATCTTTATTTTTCAGCTTTGTGCCAAGTTATAGCCTCCGATTGCAAGAAGGTTCAAAAGTTGTGACATGTTGTCCAGAAACATATTATGTCTACTTGACGGAAAAATTCGCTAAAAATCACAAGATCATCTTTTTGATCTGAATTGTTTTGAAAGCATGCTCTATATAATGGTATTTCTGTCATCCGTTCTGATTTTATTGATTTGAGTTGCAGAAGTGCCCTGAATAAATTATTTACTACATGTTGTTCTGTTTTCACAGATTCTGCCATGTTTTGTGGTTTCATTGTTTTGCGAATCCTAAGCTTGCTTTTTATTTGCAAAAACCCTTTGTCATTCATGAGATTCAGTAGCGTTTCGTGATAATCTTTATTTCCAGCAGGTATTGAATTGTTTTATTAAGGGAACTAACTACTCTAATCAGCTTATGATGAGTTTTGTATGAAGGGAGTTTTCAAGTATTGCGATGGGAGAGATGATGAAAGAAGATAAAGGAGTGTCAAACGCTCAAGCTTGGGCATGCCCCCATGCACCCCAAGAAATATTGAATGAGACTCAAGCGTCTAAGCTTGGGCATACCACTGTGCATCCCCTTCTCTATCAACAATCATCAGGTCGTCCATCTCCGTAATATATTTTTATCACTTCATATGATATGTGATATCCTTGGAGCGTCCCGCTATTTTCCTTTTAGTTTGTTTTAGTTTTGTTTGCTGGTCATAACAAGTCGGAACCTAGCCTACCTTTTTTGGGAGAGACACACGCCCCATTCCACTCTAGAACACAACATAGCTTTTCATGCTTATCTTTTTTGTGTGTTCTTCATCTTTTCGTAGCTACTGTCATGCTTAGCTCTTAGTTTTCATGCTTATGTTTTTAAGAGCTCTTACTTAGGTTGATTTTGGAACTCTCTTTAGTTATCATGCTTATCTTGTTTAGAGAGTTGGTTTGTTGCACTGAGTTGTGTGTCTTGCATAAGTAGGTAACCGAGGTTGCTATTTAAGTATAGTAGTAACTTGCAATAGTTTTGAGGTATTGATTTGAGTAATGTTTGGACTATTGGTGCCCAGAGCTTGAGCCTATTAGTCATAGGTGTCATATTTTGGGAAATCCGTGTGTTTTTTAAAAACTAAAAATTAGTTCAGAACTCTAGCTACTAAATTGATCGCTAACCTCTAGAGGGGTTGGAATATATAGAGTACCCTCACGTTACCATGAATCGAGAATGCGCAAGGATAACCAAACCCCCAAACATTCCTCCTCAGGGTACTTGTCTTTTCGTGAATTTCCTAACTAGATAGAGAGTTACCGATAATAAGTGTATGAGTTCTTCGGACTAATGTGAGTATTTGATTGTTGGCACTTCCACCATCCATATTTTGCTAGCATCTTCGGTATCGTGCATTGCCTTTTCTCACATTGAGAGTTGGTGCAAACTACGCCGGTGCATCCAAACCCATGACATGATACACCCTGTCATACATAAGCCTCATTATATCTTTCCTCAAAACAGCCACCATACCTACCTATTAAGGCATTTCCATAGCCTTTCCAAGATACATTAACATGTAACATCCATCATCTCATGAATTGATATTCATGTCATACATGCTTTTTCTTGATCATAGAGCCACATGCTAGTTGGGCCTTGCCCTCATTACTGCTACATGACGCGCTAGTATCATTGCATATCCTGCTACACTGGCAGAGGCATACATTTGCATACATCATGATAGTTTTCACTTGTCTTTATGTTGAGTACTTCTTATAAAGTGTGATGATTTTTCTTTCCATTCATGTAAACTATAGGGTGTTGCCCTTAAGTGAGGAACAGATCCCAAAGAGGACAAGTGAGAGATAAAAAGAAAGAGCCAAAGAGGCACAAAAAAAGATAAAAATAAAAAGAAATAGAAAGAGAGAAAGGGGCAACACTACTATTCCTTTTGAAAGATCCACATTCGTACTCCATTACTATATTGGTACTACATAGAGATTATCATTCATGCATAACTATGTGGGAATCCTTACACTATAGAACTTGATTTGCATATTCCAATGATGAGCCTCCTCAAATGAGCTCTAGGTCTTCAGGAGCAAACAAGTTGGATGCACCCCACTAGTTCCATTGGAGATCTTGCCTTAGCTCAAATGTGCATCCGTTAGATGGCAATCCCTACTCCTCACATCATATCTATCATTTGGCTCTCTCTCGCCTATGGTTGTCCTCATTGGTGTGAGCATTTCACACCTTTTTGTCTTCCTTCCCCATCATTATTCTATTTGCCATCCTAAGTGCCCACATATCTTGCTTACGCTCATTCATTTCATGAGTGCTCAAAAACGAAAGGGAGAGGATCATTTTGACTTGTGCCTCACTAGTGGTCTGGGATGAGACAAAATAAGATTCCAAAGGAGACTAAATGTGAGGTTTAGTAGATTGAGATCTCAATTAAAAAAATATTTTATATCTGAACCCATCTCCCACTTCTTGCACGCAAACACCATTTGGAGACATTCGAGTCACGGACAGCGAGAGCTCTTGCACCTTTATGTTCTTACTTTGCTAAATTCAATACAAGATATAGACTCTTGCTTGTTATTGTCTTGAATTGAATTGCATATCTCACTTGCTTTACTTTGAAGTTCTTATATGTGTGTTAGCATGTCACCATAGAAATTGTTGTGCTATCATTTATCTACTCGAGGACGAGCAAAAATTAAGCATGGGGATGTTGATAGGTCCCAAACGTATCTATAATTTCTTCTTGTTCCATGATCTTTTGGGTTAAATTGTTACATGTTTTGCTACACTTTTATATCATTTTACACATATTTGGACTAACCTACTAACTCAGTGCACCTAGTACCAATTTCTGTTTGCTGATTTCTTTTCTGCAGGGGCTTTTACCTACTTTTCCGAAGCCCTAAAAATCCAAAAAAATATATAAAAAAATCAGCAAAATAGAAGCTTCAGGATCACCGAAGGAGGGCCAGAAGGGGCCAGGGCCCAGGCTGCACCACGAGGTTGCCTGGGTGGGCTCCACCTCCTCTGGTGCCCCTCCTTTGTCCTATATTTAGTGTTCCGTGAGGAAACCCTCGCAGACTTTTTGGAATCACGAATTGCTCCATCGTTCCACCGCCGCAGCGCTTCCATGATCGGGAGTGTCAGGATACCTCTTCCCGGCACCCTGCCGGAGGGAGGATTGACCTCCGGGAGCTTCTCCACCGCCATGGACGCTTCCCTATGTGCCGTGAGTAGTTTCACTTGGACCATGAGTCCATGACCAGTAGCTATGTGATGTATTCTCTCCAATCTTGTGCTTCAATGGTTAGTCCTTGTGAGCTGCCCTACATGATCAAGGCATCTATGTAATTGTTTTGCTATTGCTATGCTCGGTTTGTTGGGATCCGATGGATTATGATATTTTGTTCAAGTTGTTATGAGTTATATATTTGATTATCGTTTATATTTTGTTCATTACTGATTCTTGCATGTTATCCGTTGCTTTTTATTGCTTTGGCCAAGTAGTAGATCGTAACTCCAAGAGGGAGCGTCATGCATGATTGTGGGTTCGGGCCCCTCGATGTCTAGCTTGAGTGACAAAAACATGAGACTAGGGGATGTGCTTGTTGCCATCAGGGAGAAAACAACGGTGCTTGTAACCACGGTTGCAAGGATTGTTTACCTTACGCATAGTTCGTTAATACAGTTCTCCGTTGCTTTGAGTTTACACTTTTGGTGGGGCTCGCAACTTAATACCAGAGAGATGTTCTGGATAGATATCTCAAGGTGGATGCTTAGTAAGTAGATGTTGATGAATAAACGGTCTACTTGTCTTGTCGTATTTCCCATTACTATTGAACCGCAAACTATCAAGGAGCATAATTAGCATTGCGGTGCGATCATAATTCTGTCAATTGCCCAAGTGTGATTTGTTTACCCTAGCATAGTTATTTATCGTATTTCGGGAGAGAGACATCACTAGTGAACCTCATGTGACTCCGGTCCATATCAACATCATTTCTTACACCTCCATCATTTGTCGCTTTCTTTACTTTTCCGTTGCAATCACTATTACCTTCCCGCTTGTGTTTTGATCCTTTGCAAACTACAAGGTCGGAGAGATTGACAACCTTTGTCAATTTTTGTACTCGTTGGGAGAAAAGTTATTTGATGTGTGTCCAGGTCCACGTCTTCTGCTAGCGCTAGGGTGGAAGACACGTACTTGTTGATCCTAGGAGACCTCTTGGTTTGATAAACCTTACAGTCTCCGTGTAAGGGAAATTTGCTGCTAACTACATCTCCACCTTCCGTTTGGGGTCCAACGAGGGGCGGGAAGTATATACATCAACTCGTCATCAATTCTGAAGTGATAATTATATCTTGTCTGCATGGTCGGGTTTATTCAAATCCAAGCAATGGGTGCTGCCCTCTGAGCCAGTGAAAATAGAGGTGCACCTAAGGTTGAGTCCCACAAGAATATCATCAACTCTCAACACATATGAGTCGGTCGTTCTCCATGTGGCGAGTGGTCAGCTAACCAGCTACAGGCAATGTGCTGATCTCACCTGGTGCTGTGAGATACTAATATTCTTACATTGCATTTTGAGATTTGTTTTACTTGTTATCATTGAAATATGCTTGGATGGTATAAATTCATGAGGATTAACAATACCCTATTAGATAAATTCTACATTCAGTTAGAATGACTATTTATGTGTACTTAAACATGCTACTGAATCTCGATCCAGACTTGAGTTATTTGTTTATATATTTTGGACGTTGAATCATAGCATGGGCCAGGAAGTTGATGATTGCTTGTCTAGAATTTGTGACTGATTCAGATTGTCCCACTCACTTTCTTCTCTCACACAACTCCTCCATACTGTAAACATCTTGTACATGCCCCTATTTGATCAACATATTTAGGTAGGTATGTCTAGAATTGTTTCCAGCTTCTATGGACTCATATTATGAGAAATCAGACCAATGTTGGTGAGTAAGAAGTTTCAGGTTTCTTTTCCAATTTTACTAATGGTTGTTATGATCTCGGTGGACCTGTCGATGGAGATAACTGGGGTGTCATCGTCCTTGCTGACACTTCCAGATTCCATCACATAGAGAAAGGACACATATTGGTTGCTATCTATGACTCACTTATGTGCTAGAGGGTCTACTTTCATTTTTGGGCCAAGCAGGGTTTATTATCACAGGAGCGCACGTTTGCCGCCTTAGCCTACTTCGACAAAGACGGCAAGGGATACACAACCGTTGAGGGGTAGAATAGGCCTCTCGGAAGAACACCATACAAGTTGTCATCGGTATCAACACATCATCGGGAAGGTCAACAATAACAACATGCGTATGTTTATTCATTGCAGTCTTTGCCTCAAAATAATTAATTGGTTTCAGTTAATTCCATTCATTAGTCTGTATTATTTCGTTAATGATTATAAATCTGAAATCCAAATTGACCATGCGTCCTGGATATATAATACATTTGATTAGGCTGATTGAATCGATGACGGGGAGTTCGTAGTGATGGTGAAGAAGGGGATCATCGGGAACAGAAGGTTGACCCATAGGCAGAACTCCGACGTCATCATTCTCCATGGAGCGGATGTCCTCAGTTGCATCATGCCTCCTCCGGCAATCTATCACCTTTGTGCTAATTGCATGTCATATGCTTGGCGTTTAATCGATCTGGGTTATGAAGAATAAAGAAGATTAATCATACTATACTTGTTTTATACAAGGTAGCTCCCCACATTATTTATTTACTCTACAAGATATGGACGTGAAGAGAGTGAATGTTGTGGTACCAGTAAGAACTCATGTTGCTTTAATGATTATATCTTCTGGCTGAATTTTTCATATACATTACTTGTCTATGTTCTTGTTATGCTATAGATGATACAATATTAATAACCTAAGTCATTATTCATGGTCGTGTAAACTGGTGGAGATAAGATTTTTTTGTATCCATATGATATTTAATTTGACATCTTTTTAGCTGCTACTTTTGTATTACTACTCGATTATGGTTCCATGAAAAACTGAATTTTCTTTTTGTGGGAATTTTTGATTCATTGATAAATTGTCATCAAAATCATGATGGAGGTAGTACTGTCATCAACACTTTCTATCCAAGTTCAGAACCATTCGTGAAGGTTTGGATTGTTCTTTAGACCGAGTTAAATTCAAGAGACAAAATTACCGAAAGTTCTTCATTTTATATTTGTGAGTTTGCATTTTTTTTTATTATACCATTTCAATGATTTGCCCATCAGCCCATGTACCATACCTCATTTAAGAATTTTATTTGTAAAAACTTGAAGCACAAATGGCACCGTCAAGTAGATGCAACTTGTACATTCTTTTCAATCCAACGATGCAGATCATCCCCACGTCTAAAGTAAGCACATCAAATATTGAAGGCTACCATGATTAATGAGTAAATACACTATTTTTTATATTTCGTGGAAACGCACGGGCTTTAACTAGTATGGAAACTAATGGCACAACATGATAGACCATAACATGCTTAACAAAACATTTCATGGAAACAACACCAAAGGAGTTGTACATCAACGGCAATTCACATGGAAAAACAACAACAAAATATAATAGTTTTAGACTTAGAATTGTTTTAGCATCTCAAAACAGCGGCATTGAGTAAGCATGTTCATAGCAAGAAAAATTGGCTGAAAATTGATAACATGGCATGGAAAATATACTACCAACAAGTAGACATGGCATACTACAAATTACTTCGTTGGCACAAGTTCAAAAGAGGCATGGATTGCTTAATACGAGAGGTTCGCAAAACGGAACTCGTCATTAACAGATTAACAATTTTAACACGAATGCCACATTAGAGAAAAAAATAGACATGCTAATGATGATTTACATGGAAACTAGAGGCATGGCATGAAATTAGGCGTAACAAAGAGCAAATTCCATGAATAGATCATGTGCATAGGATCTACGAATTAGATGGAATCATCGACACAAGTTTTAATAAAATATTTTTTTTGCAGATTACATTGGGATGCACCTTTGCAACACAGATTTGATCATGAAGATGATTCCTATTATGTGTGCAAATGATGCCATCATGTAGAGCATAAAGAGTAGATCAAATTTCATACAGAGATCATTTAATCCGGAGCTACGATTATTTAGTTATCGAGTTAATCATTTTAACATGGCATTTATGCAAATTAATTGTCACGCCCAAGATGCAACCCTATCCTCAATTTGGCACGAAGGCCTCGTCAGGGATAGAAGCGCATCTCGTCGTGTCGCAAGAATGGATATCATTACAAGTACATGTACTGAAAAGAAGAGATATATATACATAGTTGGCTTACACTCGCCACAAGCTACATCAGAGTCACATCAGTACATTACATAATCATCAAGAGTAAGAGCAGGGTCCGACTACGGACGAAAACAAACGAGAAAAATAAGACGACGTCCATCCTTGCTATCCCAGGTTGCCGGCCTGGAACCCATCCTAGATCAATGATGAAGAAGAAGAAGAAGCAACTCCAGATGAACAATCAACTCGCTCGCGTCAAGTAACCTTTACCTGTACCTGCAACTGGTGTTGTAGTAATCTGTGAGCCACAACGGACTCAGCAATCTCATTTCCAAAGGTATCAAGACTAGCAAAGCTTAATGGGTGAGGTAAGGTAAAGTGGTGAGGTTGCAGCAGCGGCTAAGCATATATTTGGTGGCTAACTTGCGAGTACAAGAAATAAGAGGGGGAAGATCTACGCATAACAGACGTGAACTACTGATGATCAAATGAATGATCCTGAACACCTACCTACGTCAGACATAACCCCACCGTGTCCTCAATCGGATAAGGAACTCACGAAAGAGACAGTCACGGTTATGCACACAGTTGGCATGTTTTAATTAAGTTAACTTCAAGTTATCTAGAACCAGTGTTAAACAAAGTTTCCACGTTGCCACATAACCGCGGGCACGGTTTCTGAAAAGATTTAATCCTGCAGGGGTGCTCCAACTAGTCCATCACAAATTACCACAAGCCGCATAGAAATCCTCAATCACGAAGCTCGCGATATCGTTGGATTCCTTAGTGGAAAACCTCAACTCTGAGATTACCCAAAGCATCACCGGAATCCCGATGCACAAGATATCTCATCAAAGGTAAAACTAATCCAGCAAGGCCGCCCGATGTGTCGACGATCCCGATAGGAGTCGCGTACCTCGTTCTCAGGACACGGCGGTTGAGCTAGACGTCGGGATCGCTAAACCTCCGGGTGACCAGAGGGGCGCCATACATCGCTCAGGTGGGACCAACACTCATGAGGAGCACTGGCCCGGGGGTTGATTAAATTATCCTCGGGGTCCGGAAAGTCCCTATGCAATTTTATTAGGTGATTAGGCAAATGTAGTACCAAAGTTGGGCCTTGCCAGACCAGCTTTAATCTAAAACGAATTATCAAGGGGGTCCCCATAACAACCCGATCGTGTTAGGAGCGCTCAATTATGGAACATAACACCGGTAGCCGAAACTAAGGGGGCAAAGGTGGAACAAAACACCAGGCTAGAAAGGCCGAGCCTTCCACCTTTTACCAAGTATATAGGTGCATTGAATTAAATAGCATTTAATATGATGATATAACAAGGAACCCATGTTATCACTTGGAAGCAACTGCACCTGCAACTAGCAATGCTACACAGGGTTAAGCAAGCGGTAACATAGTGAGTCAGTGGTTTGCTAGGTTGAACAGGTTGAAGGTTTCATGGCATTGTTGAGAGGCTGATATTTAACAGGTGGTAGGCAACAAGACATAATCGATAGAAGCATTAAAACTAGCATGGCAATGATAGTAATGGTATCTGAAGAAATGGTCATCTTGCCTGAGATCCCGCTCAGAAGAAGAATGCCTCCGTGAAGCAGACGAACCGACGTAGTCGAACGGGTCCTCACAGTCCGACACGCTGCGGAACTCTATCGAGACGAAGCAAACCGGAAACACAAATCAACACACGGAATTCACCACACGATGCACAACACATATTATGCATGAGCAGCTGAATATATGCAAGTCACGGCATGACAATTCACACAATCAAACACTACACATTAAGTGAAGTTCAATATGCAACGAGTTGCATATTGACGAAACTCCACGTTAATTATTTAGTTCTATCCCGATTAGGTACACGGCAATATTAAATGTTGTTAAACATGACAAAAGGTGAAGCGTAATTAATCTACCTATCTAGGCATTTTTAATGAGGTCGGAAATGACATATAGCACCTCCGAGACGACCTCACATGTGAATTTACAATTCTGTCCAGATCTGAACTAATGCATTTAATTAGTTGTTAAACAGCAAAACAAATAGGTTCACGTGATTCTACGCGTCATTTCAAGAAATCTACACATAAAGAACATCTCCAACGGAGCTACGGATCAAAAGTTACAAGCACCGCAAGATATGATGGCATGAATGGAATATGTGTGCAACGGTGGTCACGAGCACCTCAAAACATACAACCAGCAAGAGAAAATGAAACTACACAAGATTCTAAGCAAGTTTCATGTAGGACACGATCAAATCGGGGCTACGGTTCAAAACTACGAGCAAAACAAGAAATGACTACAAGCTGCCAAAATCAGCCACATAGCATTTTCTACACCCCACAACTACGAGCTACACAACTCCGATATGCTCAAGCAAGGCATGGAAAGGAATAGGGCAAGAAGAACTACTACAAACAACTAACAACAACTAGCATGGCATCATGGATCACTAGGGAAAGAAGTCACAAAAAGGCATCCCACTCACTATTTCAGACTTAGTGAAAATTACACCTCATGAAAGTGCAGTTTTCGATCTGAAGCAATATTGACAGCAGCAAAACCTATAGCTACAGGACTCCAAATGGCATGAAAATTTACAGCATGCTAGAGAAACACAAGGGGTACAACTAACTCCATTGGACCAACCTCAAAAGAGCTACAGATCAAAAGATAGAAGCAAGACAGGACAGCAACAAAATATAACAGATTCCAGACTTAGAAATATTTCAGCTCCTCCAAATCAGCACTATTTCTAGCAACTTGAGAGCAATCAAACCACACCGAAACATGCATTTCTATTGCAACTAAAAATACCAGAGGCTTGTCTAAACACCCAAGAACAACTCCCTAGTTGACAACTCCGTCAAACGAAGAACGGATTAAATCCTACGAATTAAATAAAAGGGCAACACGGCAAAATATCACGTGAACTATCTTGCTCTAATGCTAAAACTAATTGCACAGAAAAATCCCAAAATGCCTAAAAATAAATTACCGGCAAATCCGTACACGTAAAAAAATACAAAGGACCGCTCTAAAATGCATGGAAAATGGTTCCTAAAACATGGACATTTTATCTAAGGCACTAGAGCAATCCGGACCGCAAGGAAAATAAGTACGGGACGTTCCCCTATTGGGACAGCACGCTAAACTAGGCGTTTGGCAGGTTAAACTACGTCAAATAAATATGCAAGTTGGATAATCGTGTTCTACTCGCAAAACTACCACAAAACCATATGCAATATGTCGCGATCCGACTTACGGATTAAAAGATACGCGCGTTTTAAAAGTACGTCTATTACTCTGGAATTTATAGTAATTCCGAAAATCCCTAAATACTCTTACGGGCCGAACTGGGCGCAACATAGCCATACCGTACAGCGGCGCTGGATAGTGGTGGGAAAGGAGCTGCTCACCTCGGGCCTTGCCTGGAGATGGGCCGGCTCGGAGGGAGCTGGGCCGAAGGCCTCGGGGGGAGCCAGGCCGAGGGGGGGGGGCGATCTGGACCGAGGCCCACGCGGCCAGGAGCCTCCAGGCGCGATCAACGTCAGCACACAGCGGTCGGGTGGCCTCCCGATCCGGTTGGATCGAGGACCAGGACCAGCGGCGGCGCTGCTCCAGCAGCCGCGGAGCGGGGCGAGGAGCCGACGGGGAGCCGCGGGGACGGGATCCGGCGAGGGAGGTGCATCCGACGCGGGGGCTTAGGGCGGCCGGCGACGAGGCCTTGGCAGCACGGCACGATGGCGAGGAAACCTCGGGATCTCGCGCAGGGCTTCCAGGCGGGGCAGCTCGGGGAGGCGGCTCTCCGGCGAGCAGAAGCCGGGGGTGGGTCATGGCGGCGGCCGGCAGCGGAGGGAGCTGCTCAGGGCACCTCGCCGACGGGCTGGCAGCGGAGGTGCGACGGCGGGGAATAGCCGGCGGCGCTGGGCACGGGAGGCAGGAGCGTGGGTGCACGGAGAGTGGGGCGGCAGCGCGGTGGGCTCGGCGGGCCCGGCGGCTTGTGGGTGGTGGGAGAGAGAGAGTGGGGGCTAGGGCTAGCTGTGCATGGATTTCGAGGGAGAGAGAGGGGGCTGTCTAGAAATAAGGTGGAGGGGTATTTATAGAGACAAGAGGGGCTCGGTTAACCGGAATCGCGTTCCGGATACAACCGCGGGGTTGGATTCGGACGATTCGGAACGCATGAACAGTTACGAATAGAGTGGATATCCGGAGACGAGAGGGAGAACGGGCGGCGCGGCACGAATTTTAAAACATCGACAAACGTCCGACGGTAGACCGAATACGGTGCCGCTACGTCGACTGTTCGGGTACCAGACAGACTCCGATCGCGACGAAATTCGACAGGCGGCCTAGCTATAACTAATCACGACCGCGTGCCAAGTTTCACCTCGATCAGAGAAAGTTTTACGCACACTTTTAAAATAGGGTTCCGACGGTGCCACGGGCGCGTGCATGTGCGGTCAGGCTCGGAACGAACAACGACGATAATCGGCAACTAACAACGGATGCAACGTTTGAATACTGGCGGCAACGGAGATGCCGATGCAATGCAGATGATGGGCATGATGCAATGAAGATGCGACAAAAGAAAAATACGCACACGACGAAAACGGAAAGAAAAGGGGAATCTTCTGGAACGTCGGCATCGGGCTGTCACAACTCTCCTACACTACAAGAGGATCTCGCCCCAAGATCGAAGAATGAAAGGGGGAAAGGATGAGAAGAACAAGAGGTAAAAATTTAGTCGCTTCTTTGACAAACGTGTGAAACCAACGATCCTTGAAGGTTGCAAGCGATGAGGAATGATAAGAGATGGAAGCAAGAATTAACGGAAAATTTCGGCAGCACTTCGGTAGGAAAATGGGACAAAAAGTTCGATAAGAAGAGAGAATTGGGCAATATTCACAACAAACAAGTAAATAGAACAAGGGAACACCATGATCTCGATAGAACAACATAATAGACCCAAAGAGCAACATCACAATGCCTCCGGAACAAGAGAATATGAACTAGCTCATACGGAAGAAGATAAGGAAGAAAAGGATGACAACTACTAACTCCAATGAACTTGGCAAGCATCCTTGCAAGAAGAATTGGACGGAGTTGTTGGAAAAACAACAACGAAAAGAACAAGATAGTTGTGGGCTTATGGAAACCTTTTCAAACTAACGAAGTGACAACCAGCCACTAACAGAACAAGGATTGTTTGGGAGAAACAAGATATGGACAATTTCTTACACCAAGAGGATACATTGTGAACTTGGATTAATGATAAGCACCATGATAGCAACAATCCATAGAAAAAATCTTTAGCTGAAATCCAAACCAAGATAACTCAATGAAGAAATCATGGGTTGAAACTATCTCATGATCATAGAATTGGTGGGTTTAATTATCTCATTCTTGAAATAAAATCTCTTCGAGACTCCTACACTAACAAGAATGCTATAATACCACCTCAAAGGATAAAGGAAGAACAATTGCACATAGAAATGCAAGAGAAAGGATACTTGAGGTTCTCCAACCAGAATCTTGAAGAATACTTGAGAATGAATTGAAACCTTGATGAACCACCATGAAGGACCTCCGTATACCAATGAACGATGCAACGATATGAAGGTAGACAAGAATAAGATTATGACCTTACCAAGATTTAGATAAAGCTTCACAAAGAGATACTAAAAGAACTTGGAACTCCGGAAAAAAATAAAGATAAGCACACGAGAAAAGAATTTAAACCATGAGCCACTCCGGAAGAAGAATTCAGATTACTATGAATAAGAATAAGAATTATGTTATGCTTATCCTTCATCAATTTAAATTGATGACAAGCAACGGATTTAGAATATCACTTATTCTACTAGAAATGAATCTTGAAGAGGCAGAGAGATAAGCACCACTTGAGGCAAAATTAAGGAAGCATCGGTAAGAATTCACAATTGAATGGAAACACCATGAATTAATGGAGCTACATGAGAATGAAGAGATCATAAGCCACCTAAGAGAAAACTTGAACAAGGCACCGGATAATCGAGAGACGAACGAAGGGACAACTGAGAAGAATTGAGGATGAAAGCTAAAAGCTGAGAACGAAGAATCTTCTAAAATGATGGCCTTCGGAGGAACGAGAAATAAAACAACTTAGAAATGCACCGGATCGCAAGAAATGAATTACTCATGATTGGAACAAATTCAAGATGATAACATGAAGCTGAAATGACGAATATCCAAGAGAATAGACCAAGATTGAGAGAAACACTCCTTCGAATTTGGAAGCTGAGAATGATGACGAGGAACAACACCAAGAATAGCTGAGACACTCCGGAATAAAGAAGAGTGAAAGGTTGAGCCAAATATGAGAGTTAATTCAACTAGATCTTGAAGAAGGGATATGACTGATGAAAATCACGTCATAGTTGACAAGATTTATAGATCTCCGAAAAAGATTAAAAGAGCCAGGAAGGATCCTGGGAAAGAACCTGTGGGTTATGGGCCCACCCAAAGAAACCACCGTTAGAATAGATTGAATGCACCGGTACAAATGAAAACTAGATGAGATTGTCACCCCGAAATAAATGAAAGAATTGAAAACAAGAATTTCTGAGATAACTTCAGCACTCCGGATAGTCTAGAGAGAAATGAACAACAGGATAGGCTGACAAGAAACTCCAACATGGGAAAGAATTTACAAGGATGAAAAGGATATGTTGAACACAAACAACTGAATTAAATTCACCGGAAAATATAAAAAGATTGAATAAAGAAGAACACGAAGCTCCTGAGACTCTTCACAACGAATCACCGGGTAAGAGAGAAAAGAACAGACAGCGGAAGCACAATAAAAAGAAAACTCTTGGATGAAAATTGAATTACTAAAGAAAAGGGTGGGAGGGCGGGGAAAAACAAAAATAACTTGAGACAGATGAGATGAACTCATGCATAAAATGAGAGAATGATCTTGCAAAATTGGAAAGGATAGAATTACTTGAAGAGAGACAGACCTGTTGAAAAGAATTGATACGATGACTCAGGTTAAAAAGGAATTGACATGACAATTTGCACGAACAAAAGAATTTGCATTCTCACATAAAAATATGAGAACACCTCTTAGAAAAGATCTGAAATAACCACTTGACATCGAAGCAACTCGAATTACCATATTCCAACAAAACAAAGGATGCGGCTTACGAAACAAGCCAGAACAAACTCATGAGAAAGATTTCGTCCGATATTTTCGTGGACAGAATTGCACGGGCACGATTTTACAGTAGCCATCAAGTGCAAGGCAGTGCACCCGACATACGAAGCGTCCCCGAGTCGTAGCAAGCTACAAGAACTCTTTAAGACACGACGTGTACCGCTGTAAGTCGACCGTGAACAAACGAATCCACTAATTGTCGAACCTCAACTTAACATCATGCATTTGTTGGAAGATTGTCCTATAAGCAACTACTTGAATTCCCACCTATGAATTCCCGAAATTTCCGGTCATGCAATCTGGTACACGGATACAAGGAGTAATATCACACAACTCCTATACTAACCCGTCACCTGTATCACATCCATCAACACACAACCAGAATCTCGGACCTTCATCTACAACAGACCCTCGTGATCACAATGATACAAAGTATGGCAGTACTCCCGAACAATCTGCACCAGTATTGGGGACATCGGGGTTATCTCGCCACTACTAGTATTGAAGCAATTACGAACATCTTTCGTTCTCAGATACTAAGAAATCTGAATGATAACGATGTGCTCAAGAATCCCCTGGAGCTCAACTCCCCTGAAACTCAAAGCAGCTAGGAGGCACCAAGACAGAACTCCGTCACATCGGCATCATATAGATTCCAAAAATATCCGCGTGATCCTAAATTTTTTTTGAGTGAGAAGAGGAGTAGAATTAAATTATTACGTCAAGATTCCTTACCAGAGCATAGAAGAGGAGAAAAAAGAATCCTACTCTCCAATATATAACTAGACTCAAAGCAGTTTTTCACTAGACTCGACTCGGTGTCACATCCCTAACATCTTAAGCAAGTTGGCTTGTGCTCATGTTTTCCTTTTCATTGCATCTAGGAAATTCTCATTAAGAACAAAGCAAATGATGAAGGAAAATGCTAAAACCCTAGCCACTTCTTTAAATAAAGGAAATCTCAAACTAGTTAAAATCAATGAACCCAAAATGGCATCAAGAAAAGTTCAAACTTTCTGATAAATCATGAAAGTAAATGAGCAATGAAGAAAACCATTTTCTTGACACTTTAAGCATTTTAAATAATTACAAGAAGCTACTGGTTTCAAGTTTTAAATTTGAAATCAGAAACTTTAAACTTTCAAAAATGTTGAAAACTTTGGGAATGGTTGGAAATATTCCAACAATTATTCTGGTGTGTTTAAAATAATTTTTAAAAACTAGTTGGGAGCTGAAATAATTAGCCAGTTATTGAAATGGCAAAACAGAAAGAAATCAGAAAAAAAATGGAAAACCCTTACCTGACGCTCACCTGGCCCGGCCCATTTCCTTCCTGTCGTCTTCCTCCCCCGCCAGTGGACAGCAGGAGGTGGCCGCCGCATACTCCGGTGCGACCATGCACCTGTGCGCCTGCCTGGTTGCCGCCTCGCGCTGGCAAGCACGGGGATAAGCTCCCCGAGCCCGTGGCTATCCATTCCCAGCGCCAGTTCCCCCCCTCCTCTCGGATCTCTCCTCCCTCCTTCTGCCACCATTGGAGCCCGAGCAGAGCTCGAGCTCGCCGTCGTTCTAGCCTCCCCTCTTTCCTTCTGAGCCGCGCATTAGCTCCGCCGCAACCCCCTGAAGCTCCCTAGCCACGAGCCCGACGCCGAGATGCAGTGAAACAACGAGTAGCTGTCGTCTTCTTCCTCGGGTCACTGAAGATCGTCGCCGGCGTTCTCCCTCTCCAGGCCGTCCCCGAGCAAACTAGCGCCACCACTGCACTCCCCGTGATCATGCGGTCTTTTCCCCTAAGATCTCCCAGTCGATCCCCTCCTCTAGGCCTAGTTCCACCGGATCCCGACAAGATCCGTCGCTGCAGCTCGTCGCCGTTAACCCTCCGGTGATCAGCTCGTCCTTCTGAGGGCACCAGCAGCTTCAGGCCGTCGCGTAGATGCCGTAGGAGCTAAGTCATGTGCGCAACTCCCTTTGTATCGATGACCGCGATGACGCCCGAACCTTGGCCGCCGCCAAGCTCGTCGCCAGCGTCATCTCCGGCCAGATCAGCCCCGGCTAAGTGCAGAAATGGAACCGCGGGAGAAGTGTCGTTCTTCTGGTGTTCTCCGCGCAGCGTTTGGCCCTCTTTGCGCCATTTCCGAGCCCCCCCCCCCCGACGTTCTGGTGCTCGCCGGAGGCTCCCCGCCGGCGAGGACGACCTTGCCGCCGGTGGAACTCAGCTGGCCTAAGCCACTGACGAGTGGGGCCTGCATTTGGGAGTTTAGGATTAAAGAAAATAAAATTAATTAAATTAATAAGACACTGACATGTGGGTCCAGTAAGTTTAGTTAACTAAATAAGATTAATTCTAATATAAAATTGACCAGAGACACTGACCAGTGGGTCCCACTGGTGAGGCTTGACTTTCAACGGCCAGTTAGACCTGCTGATGTCATGCTGATGCAGTAAAAGGATTTTCCAGTATAAAAATAATTCCAGAAATGTTTCAAACTTCAAAAATTCATAGAAATTAATCTGTAACTCCAATGAAAATAATTTATATATGAAAAAGTTTCAAAAAAATTCAAGAAATCTGAATATGCTATTCTCAATCATGTTTGAAAAAGTTACGGAACCCAAACATGTAGATAAATGAATAAGTCAATTCTTATAAATACTTTATAAATAGAATATAGAAAATATTTGAATTTCACTATGATTGACATGATCAAACACTGTTCTAAATCCAAACCAGCAACTTAATATGTCATCCCATGCATGTTAACATCAAGTTGATCTGAGCATCAGGTTGAATCAATTAAAACGGTATCCGAGAATACCTCGTTTGAAGTGATATTTGAATATGATTCAAATCAACTTCAAACCTAAAATATGCTAACTATATTAGTTTGCCACCTTGCATTCTCATGCCATGCTCATGCATCATCTTGATTGCATATGCTTGATATTGATTGTTGTCATTTCCTTCGGTAGGCTCCGCTCCCCCGGATTCCACCGAATATCCGTCTCACGGATATTGTCCCTCCTCTGAGCAACAAGGCAAGCAACCATTTTGATCATCCCGATAAATCCCATGTTCTTGCTCCTGCACTTACTTATTGCATTAGGATCAAATGCTTCAACTGCTTTTGCCACGTTAGTTGAACCCACTTCCTTTGCATGACCTATCCTTGTCACAGTAAATAGCCGAACCTTGCAACCTAGCATACCTGGTAGTTGCTTGAGCCATGATGTGCCTTATCCTGCTATGCATGCTATGCTTAGAGTTGTGTATGGTCTTTCATCTGGGAGATGAACAGAATTGTAAGAATGTGTTCGGTACGCAAAGGTTGTGTGTTGAACCTGATTTGGTAAAGGTACCGGTGAAAGGTTGTGTAGGAGTACATGGCGGGTTGTTTCATTGGAACCGTCCTTAGGAACTGAGTTCCGTGTATGTAATCCAAGACTAGATACTACCACATGTTGGGATACTTAATTGACCCTCTCGACTTATTAATTGCTTAGTACTCGGTCCAGGAGTTGCAAGTAGTTTCTCGTGTTTATAGTCATGCTGGAGGCCGTGCATAGTGCTGACCTGAGAGGTGGGCTATGATGCGGTAGGCAGTGGCACGGTGTACCAAGTGGCACCCGAATGGTGGGCTTGGGAACCCTGCGCACATCGTTTGAGGCCGTGGCGGAAACCTCGGCCGGACTTCCGTACGGGTTACTCTCAGATAGGCGATAAACCTGGACTAGGTACTAGTGTGGTTAACGGTCGTGGCCGACTCCCTCGCTGGGCTTCCGCTTGAAGGTTGCCGAGGTGCATGACGTGCACATGGCGATAAGTGGCGAGAGCGTGTATGACGAAGTACACCCCTGCAGGGTTATGATCTATTCGAATAGCCGCGTCTTCGGATATGGACTACTTGGAGACATATGTTGTTCATAGATAACTTCAATGGCTACTCATAAAATTGCCAAGATAAGCGTGAGTGTCGTGGACGGCATTTCCGTATGGAGACGGAATGATTCCACGATGGTGTATTGTTGTGGTGTTAGTGGACTCGTGTGCGAGAAATCAAGTTGTCAAAATTATTTAAAAATGCAAGTTGTCTAGCCACGAGTCAAATGCTGGCTTTCCGCATGAAATCCCACAATACCTTATTGATACCTGGCATGAGTAGATAGTTGTCCTAAAGTCTTGCTGAGTACCTTCGTACTCATGTTTGCTTAATAATTGTTGCAGAGGTTGCTAATGACCCTAATGGAGGGTTCTTCGTAGACATCGACGACGACGAGTAGCTGGTGTCCCAGCTACGATCTTGCCCTACGTTGGATCTGTAGTATAGTCAGGCCATGTGCCTTCTAGTTGCCCTGTCTGTACTCAGACAGTTTTAAACTCTTCCGCTGGCTTGGAACTGAATGACTGCTATTATGGGTCGTGAGACCCTTAATGTGTAATATTATGTGAATGGCTCTTCCGAGCCTCTTAAATAAAGCTTGTATGTTTATGGTTATGTTGTGATGCCATCGATGTATCTATACATATCGGTATGCCATGCGTACGTGTGTCGTACTTGATATGTATGGGATTCGATTACCTAGTCGTGAACTTTAGTAGCACTCCTTACAAGGAAATGCCCCTTTGTGATCCAACGAGCCTTGGTAGTTCGCTACTGCTCCGGACACATTGGTTGACCGGCATGTGTCCTTCTTAGCTGCTGTGTCTGTCCCCTCGGGGAAATGTCACGTGATGTAATGGAGTCCCTGTAGCTTGCTACAACTCGTCTACACTCGCTGGTGACCAACACCTGCTTTGTTGGGTCATGTATGCCTGTCCTTGTGCGGTACTGCCACTTTGGTTTGTGACTGGACTTGTCGATCCGGGTTCTTTGACATTGGAATGCTAGCGACACTATTGCATACGTGTGTCAAAAGACGCAAACGGTCCCGGCTAAGGTAAGGTTGCAGCCGTGGAGTTAACCGTGCGTGAGACCTCAAAGAGATGCGATGTGTTACAGGCTGGATTCCTATGACTTAGGATCGGGGTCCCGACACTCGGCCAAGTTCGATCAATCAAGGGGGCTCCTAGGTTGGAACCTGGCTCTGATACCAACTTGTCACGCCCAAGATGCGACCCTATCCTCAATTTGGCACGAAGGCCTCGTCAGGGATGGAAGCGCATCTCGTCGTGTCGCAAGAATGGATATCTTTACAAGTACATGTACTGAAAAGAAGAGATATATATACAGAGTTGGCTTACACTCGCCACAAGCTACATCAGAGTCACATGAGTACATTACATAATCATCAAGATTAAGAGCAGGGTCCGACTACGGACGAAAACAAACGAGAAAAATAAGAACGACGTCCATCCCTGCTATCCCAGGCTGCCGGCCTGGAACCCATCCTAGATCGATGATGAAGAAGAAGAAGAAGCAACTCCAGATGAACAATCAACGCACTCGCGTCAAGTAACCTTTACATGTACCTGCAACTGGTGTTGTAGTAATCTGTGAGCCACAACGGACTCAGCAATCTCATTTCCAAAGGTATCAAGACTAGCAAAGCTTAATGGGTGAGGTAAGGTTAAGTGGTGAGGTTGCAGCAGCGGCTAAGCATATATTTGGTGGCTACCTTGCGAGTACAAGAAATAAGAGGGGGAAGATCTACGCATAACGGACGTGAACTACTGATGATCAAATGAATGATCCTGAATACCTACTATCACATCCGTGAACCCTTAAGCAAGTTAGCTTGTGCTCATGTTTTTCTTTGCATTGCATCTAGGAATTTCTCAACAAGAACAAAGCAAATGATGAAGGAAAATGCTAAAACCCTAGCCACTTCTTTAAATAAAGGAAATCTCAAACTAGTTAAAATCAATGAACCCAAAATGGCCTCAAGAAAAGTTCAAACTTTCCGATAAATCATGAAAGTAAATGAGCAATGAAGAAAACCATTTTCTTGACACTTTAAGCATTTTAAATAAATGCAAAAAACTACTGGTTTCAAGTTTTAAATTTCAAATCAGAAACTTTACACTTTCAAAAATATTGAAAACTTTGGGAATGGTTGGAAATATTCCAACAATTATTCTGGTGTGTTTAAAATAATTTTTACAAACTAGTTGGGAGCTGAAATAATTAGCAAGTTATTGAAATGGCCAAAACAGAAACAAATCAGAAAAAAATGGAAAAACCTTACCTGACGCTCACGTGGCCCGGCCCATCTCCTTCCTGTCGTCTTCCTCCCCCGCCAGTGGGCAGCAGGAGGTGGCCGCCGCGTACTTCGGCGCGGCCACGCACCTATGCGCCTGCTTGGCCGCCGCCTCGCACTCGCAAGCACGGGGATAAGCTCCCCGAGCCCGTGGCTATCCATTCCCCAACTCATTCTTCCCCCTCTCCTCTCGGTTCCCTCGATCCCATCTGCCGCCATGGACAGGAGCTCGAGCTCGAGTTGCCCGTGCCCCTAGCCATAGGATCCTCTTGCTGAGCACGCCGTTAGCTCCGCCTCGTCGATCTGGTCCTCTCTGCAGAAGCCGAAGCCTCCCCGAGCCCTGCAACGCCCAAGCTACCGTCGTCTTCAACCTTCGGCCGCTGGCGAGCTCTGCTCGATTCGTCGCCCTTAGCCCTTCCCCGAGCCGTCTAAGCCCTGCTCTGCACTCCCCGTGAGCATGCGGTCATTTCCCCTAAGCTCTCCCCGTCGATCCCCTCCTCTAGGCTTAGTTCCATCGGAGCCCGACGAGGACCGCCGCTGCATCTCGTCGCCGGTAGCCCTCCGGTGAAGTGTTGGTCCGTCTGAGGCTACCAACAGCCTCAGGACGTCATGTAGATGCGTTAGGTGCCCAGCCCCGAGCGTTTTGACCCCGTATTTGATAGCTTTGACGATGGCCGAACTTGGTCGCCGCCATGCTCGTTTCCGGCGTTGATTCCGGCCACCCCAGCCCCTGAGGCTAGTCCCATCGTGCGCGCCATCGAGTGGCCGTTCCTCCCGTGGTCTCTGCCGTGAGTTTGGCCGTCGGAGACGAGTTTCCGAGCCCCCCCCCCCCGACGTTCTGGTGCTCGCGGGAAGCTCCCCGCCGGCGAGGACGACCTTGCCGCTGGTGGATCTCAGCTGGCCTGAGCCACTGACGGGTGGGGCCAGCCTCTGGATAGTTTATAGATAATAAAAATAAATCAGATAAATTAATAAGACACTGACATGTGGGTCCAGTGAGTTTAATTAACTAAATAAGATTAATCCTAATCTAAAATTGACCAGAGACACTGACCAGTGGGTCCCACTGGTCAGGTTTGACTTTCAACGGCCAGATGGACCTGCTGATGTCATGCTGATGCAGTAAAAGTATTTTCCAGTATAAGAATAATTCCAGAAATGTTTAAAACTTCAAAAATTCATAGAAATTAATTTGTAACTCCAATGAAAATAATTTATATATGAAAAAGTATCAGAAAAATTCAAGGAATCTGAATATGCTATTTCCAATCATTTGAAAAAGTTACAGAACCCAAACATGTAGATTAATGAATAAGTCGATTCTTATAAATACTTTATAAATGGAATATGGAAAGTATTTAAATTTCTTTTTGTTTGACATGATCACACATTGTTCTAATAACAAACCAGCAACTTAACATGACATCCCATGCATGTTAACATCAAGTTGATCTGAGCATCACGTCGAATCAATTAAATCAGTATCTGAGAATACCTCATTTGAGGTGATATTTGAATTTAATTCAAATCAACTTCAAACCTAATACATGTTGATTATAATAGTATATCACCTTGCATACTCATGCCATGCTCATGCATCATCTTGATTGCATATGCTTGATATTGATTGTTGTCATTTCCCCCGGTAGGTTCCGCTCCCCCGGATTCCACCGAATATCCGTCTGATGGATATTGTCCCTCCTCTGAGCAACAAGGCAAGCAACCATTTTGATCATCCCGATAAATCCCATGTTCTTGCTCCTGCACTTTTTTATTGCATTGGGATCAAATGCTTCAACTTCTTTTGCCACATTAGTTGAACCCACTTCCTTTGCATGACCTATTCTTGTCACAGTAAATAGCCGAACCTTGCAACCTAGCATACCTGGTAGTTGCTTGAGCCATGATGTGCCTTATCCTGCTATGCATGCTATGCTTAGAGTTGTGTATGGTCTGTCATCTGGGAGATGAACAGAATTGTGAGAATGCGTTCGGTAAGCAAAGGTTGTGTGTTGAATCTGATTTGGTAAAGGTACCGGTGAAAGGCTGTGTAGGAGTACATGGCGGGTTGTTTCATTGGAATCGTCTTTAGGAACTGAGTTCCGTGTATGTAATCCAAGAATAGATACTACCACATGCTGGGCCCTGAAATATGACCCCGCTCGGCCTATTAATCGCTTAGTACTCGGTCCAGGAGTTGGAAGTAGTTTCTGGTGTTTATAGTAATGCTGGAGGCCGTGCATGGTGATGACCTGAGAGGTGGGCCGTGATGCGGTAGGCAGTGGCATGGTGTACCAAGTGGCACCCGGATGGTGGGCTTGGGAACCCTGCGCACATCGTTTGAGGCCGTGGCGGAAACCTCGGCCGGACTTCCGTACGGGTTACTCTCAGATAGGCGATAAACCTGGACTAGGTACTAGTTTGGTTAACGGTCGTGGCCGACTCCCTCGCTGGGCTTCCGCTTGAAGGTTGCCGAGGTGCATGACGTGCACATGGCGATAAGTGGCGAGAGCGTGTGTGACGAAGTACACCCCTGCAGGGTTATGATCTATTCGAATAGCCGCGTCCGCGGTTATGGACTACTTGGAGACATATGTTGTTCATAGATAACTTAAATGGCTACTCATAAAATTGTCAAGGTAAGCGTGAGTGTCGTGGACGGCATTTCCGTATGGAGACAGAATGATTCCACGATGGTGTATTGTTGTGGTGTTAGTGGACTCGTGTGCGAGAAATCAAGTTGTCAAAATTATTTAAAAATGCAAGTTGTCTAGCCACGAGTCAAATGCTGGCTTTCCGCATGAAACCCCACAATACCTTATTGATACCTGGCACGAGTAGATAGTTATCCTAAAGTCTTTCTGAGTACCTTCGTACTCATGTTTGCTTAATAATTGTTGCAGAGGTTGCTAATGACCCTAATGGAGGGTTCTATGTAGACATCGACGACGACGAGTAGCTCGTGTCCCAGCTACGATCTGGCCCTAGGTTGGGTCTGTAGTATAGTCAGGCCATGTGCCTTTTTAGTTGCACCTGTCTGTACTCGGACAGCTTTAAACTCTTCCGCTGGCTTGTAACTGAATGACTGCTATTATGGGTCGTGAGACCCTTAATGTGTAATATTATGTGTGTGGCTCTTCCGAGCCTCTTAAATAAAGCTTGTATGTTTATGGTTATGTTGTGATGCCATCGATGTATCTATACATATCGGTATGCCATGCGTACGTGTGTCGTACTTGATATGTATGGGATTCGATTACCTAGTCGTGAACTTTAGTAGCACTCCTTACAAGGAAATGCCCCTTTGTGATCCAACGAGCCTTGGTAGTTCGCTACTGCTCCGGACACATTGGTTGACCGGCATGTGTCCTTCTTAGCTGTTTTATCTATCCCCTCTCGGAAATGTCACGCGTTGTAATGGAGTGCCTATAGCTTGCTACGACTCGTCTACACTCGCTGGTGACCGACACCTGCTTTGTTGGGTCATGTATGCATGTCCTTGTGCGGTACTGCCACTGTGGTTTGTGACTGGACTTGTCGATCCGGGTTCTTTGACATTGGAATGCTAGCGACACTATTGCATACGTGAGTCAAAAGACGCAAACGGTCCCCGCTAAGGTAAGGCTGCAGCCGTGGAGTTAACCGTGCGTGAGACCGCAAAGAGATGCGATGTGTTACAGGCTGGATTCCTATGACTTAGGATCGGGGTCCCGACACCTACCTACGTCAGACATAACCCCACCGTGTCCTCAATCGGAGAAGGAACTCACGAAAGAGACAGTCACGGTTACGCACACAGTTGGCATGTTTTAATTAAGTTAACTTCAAGTTATGTAGAACCAGTGTTAAACAAAGTTTCCACGTCGCCACATAACTGCAGGCACGGCTTTCCGAAAAGATTTAACCCTGCAGGGGTGCTCCAACTAGTCCATCACAAATTACCACAAGCCGCATAGAAATCCTCAATCACGAAGCTCGCGATCCCGTCGGATTCCTTAGTTGAAAACCTCAACTCTGAGATTACCCAAAGCATCACCGGAATCCTAATGCACAAGATATCTCGTCAAAGGTAAAACTAATCCAGCAGGGCCACCCGACGTGTCGACGATCCCGATAGGAGTCGCGTACCTCGTTCTCAGGACACGGCGGATGAGCTAGACGTCAGGATCGCTAAACCTCCGGGTGACCAGAGGGGCGCCGGACATCGCTCAGGTGGGACCAACACTCATGAGGAGCACTGGCCCGGGGGTTTATTAAATTATCCTCGGGGTCCGGAAAGTCCCTATGCAATTTTATTAGGTGATTAGGCAAATGTAGTACCAAAGTTGGGCCTTGCCAGACCAACTTTAATCTAAAACGAATTATCAAGGGGGTCCCCATAACAACCCCGATCGTGTTAGGAGCGCTCAATTATGGAACATAGCACCGGTAGCCGAAACTAAGGGGGCAAAGGTGGAACAAAACACCAGGCTAGAAAGGCCGAGCTTTCCACCTTTTACCTAGTATATAGGTGCATTGAATTAAATATCATTTAATATGATGATATAACAAGGAAACCATGTTATCACTTGGAAGCAACTACACCTGCAACTAGCAATGCTACACAGGGTTAAGCAAGCGGTAACATAGCCAGTCAGTGGTTTGCTAGGTTGAACAGGTTGAAGGTTTCATGGCCTTGTTGAGAGGCTGATATTTAACAGGTGGTAGGCAACGAGACATAATCGATAGAAGCGATAAAACTAGCATGGCAATGATAGTAATGGTATCTGAAGAAATGGTCATCTTGCCTGAGATCCCGCTTGGAAGAAGAATGCCTCCGTGAAGCAGAAGAACCGACGTAGTCGAACGGGTCCTCACAGTCCGACACGCTGCGGAACTCTATCGAGACGAAGCAAACGGGAAACACAAATCAACACACAGAATTCACCACACGATGCACAACACATATTATGCATGATCAGCTGAATATATGCAAGTCACGGCATGACAATTCACACAATCAAACACTACACATTAAGTGAAGTTCAATATGCAACGAGTTGCATATTGACGAAACTCCACGTTAATTATTTAGTTCTATCCCGATTAGGTACACGGTAATATTAAATGTGGTTAAACATGGCCAAAGGTGAAGCATAATTAATCTACCTATCTAGGCATTTTAAATGAGGTCGGAAATGACATATAGCACCTCCGAGACGACCTCACATGTTAATTTACAATTCTGTCCAGATCTGAAATAATGCATTTAATTAGTTGTTAAACAGCAAAACAAATAGGTTCACATGATTCTATGCGTCATTTCAAGCAATCTACACATAAAGAACATCTCCAACGGAGCTACGGATCAAAAGTTACAAGCACCGCAAGATATGATGGCATGAATGCAATATGTGTGCAACGGCGGTCACGAGCACCTCAAAACATACAACCAGCAATAGAAAATGATACTACACAACATTCTAAGCAAGTTTCAAGTAGGACACGATCAAATCGGGGCTACGGTTCAACAACTACGAGCAAAACAAGAAATGACTACAAGCTGCCAAAATCAGCCACATAGCATTTTCTACACCCCACAACTACTGGCTACACAACTCCGATATGCTCAAGCAAGGCATGGCACGGAAGAGGGAAAGAAGCACTACCACAAACAACTAACAACAACTAGCATGTCATCATGGATCACTAGGGAAAGAAGTCACAAAAAGGCATCCCAGTCACTATTTCAGACTTAGTGAAAATTACACCTCATTAAAGTGCAGTTTTCGATCTGAAGCAATATTGACAGCAGAAAAACCTATAGCTACAGGAATCCAAATGGCATGAAAATTTACAGCATGCTAGAGAAACACAAGGGGTACAACTAACTCCATTGGACCAACCGCAAAAGAGCTACAGATCAAAAGATAGAAGCAAGACAAGACAGCAACAAAATATTTCAGCTCCTCGAAATCAGCACTATTTCTAGCAACTTGAGAGCAATCAAACCACACCGAAACATGCATTTCTATTGCAACTAAAAATACCAGGGGCTAGTCTAAACACCCAAGAACAACTCCCTAGTTGACAACTCCGTCAAACGAAGAACGTATTAAATCCTACGAATTAATCAAAAGGGCAACACGACAAAATATCGCACGAACTAACTTGCTCTAATGCTAAAACTAATTGCACAGAGAATCCCATGGATTTTTCTACCCCGGAAACATATCAAATATGTGGGGTTTGCAACACAAAATAATGCCGCATATCAATGCGAGAAAATAACCTATACGCGGGAAAATAAATTACTGGCAAATCCCTACACGTAAAAAATACAAATGACCGCTCTAAAATGCATGGTAAAATGGTTCCTAAAATATGGACATTTTATCTAAGGCACTCGAGCAATCCGGACCGCGAGGAAAATAAGTACGGGACGTTCCCCTATTGGGACAGCACGCTAAACTAGGCGTTTCGCACGTTAAACTACGTCAAATAAATATGCAAGTTGGATAATCGTGTTCTACTCGCAAAACTACCACAAAACCATATGCAATATGTCGCGATCCGACTTACGGATTAAAAGATACGCGCGTTTTAAAAGTACGTCTATTCCTTTGGAATTTATAGTAATTCCAAAAATCCGTAAATACTCTTACGGGCCGAACTGGGCGCAACATAGCCATACCGTACAGGGGCGCTGGATAGTGGTGGGAAAGGAGCTACTCACCTCGGGCCTTGCCTGGATATGGGCCGGCTCGGAGAGCGCTGGGCCGAAGGCCTCGGGGGGAGCCAGGCCGAGGGGGGCGATCTGGGCCGAGGCCCACGCGGCCAGGAGCCTCCAGGCGCGATCAACGCCAGCACGCAGCGGTCGGGTGGCCTCCCGATCCGGTTGGATCGAGGACCAGGACCAGCGGCGGCGCTGCTCCAACAGCCGGCGGAGCGGGGCGAGGCGCCGACGGGGAGCCGCGGGGACGGGATCCGGCAAGGGAGGTGCATCCGGCGCGGGGGCTTAGGGTGGCCGGCGACGAGGCCTTGGCAGCACGGCACGATGGCGAGGAAACCTCGGGATCTCGCGCAGGGCTTCGAGGCGGGGCAGCTCGGGGAGGCGGCTCTCCGGCGAGCGGAAGCCGGGGTGGGTCATGGCGGCGGCCGGCAGCGGAGGGAGCTGCTCAGGGCATCTCGCCGAGGGGCTGGCAGCGGAGGTGTGACGGCGGGGAATGGCCGGCGGCGCTGGGCACGGGAGGCAGGAGCGCGGGCGTAGGGAGAGTGGGGCGGCGGCGGGATGGGCTCGGCGGGCGGTTGCGGGCTCGGCGGGCCTGACGGCTGGTGGGTGGTGGGAGAGAGAGAGTGGGGGCTAGGGTTAGCTGCGCACGGATTTCGAGGGGGGAGAGAGGGGGTGTCTAAAAATAAGGTGGAGGGGTATTTAAAGAGAAAAGAGGGGCTCGGTTAACCGGAATCGCGTTCCGGATCCAACTGCGGGGTCGGATTCGGACGATTCCGAACGCAGGAACGGTTACGTGGCCGTGTAGAGTGGATATCCGGAGACGAGAGGGAGACCGGGTGGCGTGGCACGAATTTTAAAACACCGACAGACATCCGACGGTAGACCGAATACGGTGCCGCTACGGTCAACCGTTCGGGTACCAGACGGACTCCGATCGCGACGAAATTCGACAGGCGGCCTAGCTATAAGTAACCACGACCGCGTGCCAAATTTCACCTCGATCAGAGAAAGTTTTACGCAAACTTTTAAAACAGGGTTCTGACAGTGCCGCGGGCGCGTGCGTGTGCGGTCAGGCTCGGAACGAACAACGACGATAACCGGCAACTAACAACGGATGCAACGTTTGAATACTGGCGGCAACGGAGATGCCGATGCAATGCAGATGATGCGCATGATGCGATGAAGACGCGACAAAAGAAAAATACGCACACGACGAAAACGGAAAGAAAAGGGGAATCTTCTGGAACGACGGCATCGGGCTATCACATTAATGCAAACAGTGGGTTTAAACATTTTTATCATGCATGAAAGTTGGGATATTGTGAATTTACATGCAATTCTAATCGTTTTACATATGTAAATCATTTTGATATCATGCACAATTATTTTGTTATTAACGATTCAAAACAGATGCATTTTCTGTAATTAAAAAATGTCCTGGTTATTTGACAAATTCACATAACCTATAAACACTACATGGTTCCAATCTGGGTATGCTCTAATAGTGCAACTAGGTGCAAGATATCTATCAAGTGGACAGAGCGCAATATAGTGGAGGGGCGTGGGGAGCTCACCATGGGCCAAGCCCGTTCGATAGAGCAGTTGGGCAGTGGAGTAGGCCGATGGGCGAACGGAGAATAGGATAGCTTGGGTCACGACAAGTTGGGCTGGCGCAGCCCACCAGCGGGTGATGAAGCGAGCATCTAGGCATGGTCAACGCAAGCGAAAGGCAAATTGATCGGGCATCTTCATTCTCCTCGCGTGTGTGCGCTATAATAGAGGTGACCATGGCGGAGCCGCAAGGTAACGGGGCTCCGGCAATGCGAGGAAGAGGAGGGAGTCCAGATCCATGATGGGAACTCTAGGATCCATCTGTTCCTGGTGGTTGGGGAGAGTTTCCATGGGACAATAGCGAGCTCCTTCGACGGCCATGGAGGTCCTGCGCGAGGGAGAGGAGAGAGAGAAGTTACAGGAGGAAAAGAACGGGAGAAGGAAAGGGAGGCGCAGTGGGGTCGACCCATGTGGTCATCGGGAGTGGTCGGGTCGGGAAGGATGTCGTGTCTTTGTTTGGAGTTGCTCCCCCTAAGAGCATGGTTAGAGAAAGTACAATAGGATGACGTAGGAGGGCTGTAAGATTTTAAATAATATATTTGTGATGAGTTGGAAGAGAGACAAGAGGAGAGAGAAGAGAAGCAGGCTACAAACTAACAGCCGACTGTAACACGTGCTCCTAGACACTTTGTGAGAGAGGATGGTGGGCCTTGTATCAGTAAAGTAGTACTTATTTACATCTACCTATTGTACTTGCAGGCTACAAGCTTGGATGTAGATGATGTGTCAACATCATATAACCAGCAACTGCTGTACTATTAACCATGCTCTCAATAGTATAGCCAACTGTTGGCTATAAGCCATCTTATAGCCCATCTTCTAGCTAGCTTGTACAATAGTTAGCTATAAAAGAGTAATATTTTTATCATATATGGTCCACCTTTCATTCTCATAAAATACCTAGGAGCACGTGTTAGAGCTAGCTCTTCACGAAGAGCCCGCTTCCCTTCTCACTCCTATTCTCTCTCATCCAACTCAACAAAAATATAGTATTTTAATCCTTACAGCCTGCTAACTATACCTTATTGTACTTGCTCTAAGGCCCTAGTCCAGATCGGATTGAGGAGGCTGTGACTATGGGAAGCACTTCCTGGACGTTGGATCTTGTTCCGACGATAAGGATGGATGGATATGGTGTCTAGGTGGACTGCGTAGGTGGATGTGGTAGGTGGCTCACGATTCGGGGCTTGCAGAAAACAAGGAGAGATGGCGGCTGCTCGGAAATGGAGGT
Source organism: Hordeum vulgare subsp. vulgare (assembly GCF_904849725.1). NCBI lineage: Eukaryota > Viridiplantae > Streptophyta > Magnoliopsida > Poales > Poaceae > Hordeum > Hordeum vulgare. The sequence goes on along the minus strand of NC_058524.1, from coordinate 376,585,478 downwards.
TAGGGCTAAGTGTGCACTAATTTAGCTAGGGTTCATCTCCTATAAATAGGATGTATCTAATAGGATGAGAGTTTGATACCGTATCGAATCGAACGATCGAACGTCTCCGGTCATGGAGTTTAGGTACGTTGGTCTAGTGGGATGTGTAGATGGGATAGGTTGAGATGAGAGGGAGGTTTTTGGTCCAGCAACAGATTTTTAAAGTACCTAAACATCCACTAATTTAACCAGTTATAATGTCGTTATAGGTTTAACGGTTCGGGTATCAAAAGGACTCTGAATGCGATGAAATTTGGCAGGCTATCTACCTACAATAAAACAAGACCGCACACAAATTGTTGACCCATTCGGAGAAAGGTTTATACATGCTTTCAAAACAATATTTTTAAGGATGTCGTGGGTGTGAGCATATGTGGTTGGTCATGAAACGGACAAGGATGACAATGGGGAGAACGAGCAACTAATAACAAATGCATGTTTTGAGAAAACAAATGATGGCAATGGAGTGCCGATGCAATGTGGGTTTTGCGAATGACATGAAGGTTGTGGGTTCCATTTCCCTCTTGTGCACTCCCATCATCAGTGATGTGGCCATCACCAAGATGCTCATCGACTGCGGTGCAGGACTCAACGTGCTGTCTATGGAGAGCTTCGAGATGCTTCAAGGGCCTTACGAGAGCCTGATGCCCACGAGGCCCTTCTTGCGCATCACCGATGACTCCACTCTTCCCCGGGGTAGGTGTGCCTTCTCGTCACATTCGGCACCCACAAGCACTATCACACATAGTTCATCATCTTTGATTTGGCTCACATCAGCCTGCCCTACAACGCCATCTTGGGCTACCCGACACTCTCAAAGTTATGGACGCGGCCCATCATGCCTATAGCCTCGTCAAGATGCCCGACTGTAGTGGTACCCTCACCATCCCCTACGACGAGAACGATATGATGCACTCCCTTGAGCAAGCCTACAAGGTTGCCTCCACCACGTACCCAGACGACGAGGACATGTCTTGGGGGCTTGCTGAGGAGGTGCCCGTGAAGAAAAATCCCCTGCTTTCATAGGAGTGAGCCGACTCCAAGAAGGTGTCGCTTGATGGAGGCGATGCAGACCCCCTCGTCGTCAGCGATGGGCCCTCCCTCAAATAGGAAGGAGCACTCGTCACCTTCCTCCGGCAAGCCCTAATTTGTCGGCTTGGACAATGTCAGGCATGACCAGCCTACCGAGGGAGGTGACCAAAAACCACTCATCCGCATGCCAGAGCGCGAAGCCCGCCAAGCCCAAGGCGCCTAGAAAGCAGGAAATCGTCACCCAGGAAGTCAACAAGCTCCAGGGTACAAGAGTCTCTCGTGAGGCTCCCTACTCCAATTAGATCGTCAACCGCACCCCGTGTCACCAAGCCGCAGAGCAGCAGACGCATGTGCATCAACCTCCTCTCCCTCAACAAGGCTTGCCCCGCGATCTCCTTCCCTCATCCACCTCCGCCGTGCTATGCCTTTCAGCCTGGAGGGTGCTGGAGCCACCTTCGTGAGGCAGATGCACATGACCCTGGAGTCCCACATTGCAAAAATACGTACGTGGTTCACAACCGCCCACCGCCCCACTGCCCCACTCGTGATGGCTGAGGGTGTTCTGATAGAAAACACATGGAACACCCTCCATCACCATAAGTTATATATGTGCCCCACATATATGAGCAAGGTGGAGCTCTACACGCTCTAGAGCTCTCTCTACCCATGCTACCTCTTCCACATGAGAGACCCTTCCCACTCTCGTGGAAGTGCCATGCTCAGCGCTGGCGGATGCCCCATGCTCCATCGTGGTAGACTTTCTGACATGAGGGCTCTTTTTAGCTGCATCATCCTCAGGCTGACCCATGTCTGCCACGACAGCGTTAGTGTCATCGTTTGAGGGGCGCCACTGGACCACGACCTCTAGGTGACCCATTTCAAACACGGCAGCATCTATCTTTTTATTTTGTCATGAACCTGCTTCATGCATCACTAAAGCTTATTCCCTTCAAAATTCTGCGTGTTTGCACGTGAGTATGCCTCAAGAGGGGCATGCTGTCACGCCCAAGATGTGACCCTATCCTCAATTTGGCACGAAGACCTCGTCAGGGATAGAAGCGCATCTCGTTGAGTCGCAAGAATGGATATCGTTACAAGTACATGTACTGAAAAGAAGAGATAGATATACAGAGTTGGCTTACACTCGCCACAAGCTACATCAGAGTCACATCAGTACATTACATAATCATCAAGAGTAAGAGCAGGGTCCGACTACGGGTGAAATCAAACGAGAAAAATAAGAACAACGCCCATCCTTGCTATCCCAGGCTGCCGGCCTGGAACCCATCCTAGATCGATGAAGAAGAAGAAGAAGCAACTCCAAATGAACAATCAACGCGCTCGCCTCAAGTAACCTTTACCTGTACCTGCAACTGGTGTTGTAGTAATCTGTGAGCCACAGGGGACTCAGCAATCTCATTTCCAAAGGTATCAAGACTAACAAAGCTTAATGGGTGAGGTATGGTTAAGTGGTGAGGTTGCAGCAGCGGCTAAGCATATATTTGGTGGCTAAACTTACGAGTACAAGAAATAAGATGGGGAAGATCTACGCATAACGGACGTGAGCTACTGATGATCAAGTGAATGATCCTGAACACCTACCTACGTCATACATAACCCCACTGTGTCCTCGATTGGAGGAAGAACTCACGAAAGAGACAGTCATGGTACGTAGACAGTTGGCATATTTTAATTAAGTTAACTTCAAGTTATCTAGAACCAGTGTTAAAAAAGTTTCCACGTTGCCACATAACCGCGGGCACGGCTTTCCGAAAAGATTTAACCTTGCAGGGCTGCTCCAACTAGTCCATCACAAATTACCACAAGCCGGATAGAAATCCTCAATCACGAAGCTCGCGATCTCGTTGGATTCCCTAGTGGAAAACCTCAACTCTGGGATTACCCAAAGCATCACCGGAATCCCGATGCACAAGATATCTCGTCAAAGGTAAAACTAATCCAGCAAGGCCGCCCGACGTGTCGACGTACCCGATAGGATCCGCGTATCTCGTTCTCAGGACACGACGGATGGAACTAGCTACGAGTGCCAAACCTCGAGTTTCCTCGCGGTGGCCCTGCAGGCAGACTGTTTGGGACCAACACCATCAGCACTGGCCCCCCTGTTTTATGTAAAATTACTCCTCGGGTAGCGCTAACTCCCTATGCATTTCAATTTAACAGAATTATTATGTTGGGCAAATGTAGAACCAATATTGGGCCTTGCCAGACCAGCTTTAATCTAAAACGAATTATCAAGGGGGTCCACATAACAACCCCGATCGTGTTAGGAGCGCTCGATTATGGAACATAACACCGGTAGCCGAAACTAAGGGGGCAAAGGTGGAACAAAACACCAGGCTAGAAAGGCCGAGCTTTCCACCTTTTACCAAGTATATAGGTGCATTAAATAAATAACATTAATATGGTGATATATCAAGGAACCCATGTTATCACATGGAAGCAACTGCACCTGCAACTAGCAACGCTAACACAGGGTTAAGCAAGCGGTAACATAGCCAAACAGTGGTTTGCTAGGTTGAACAGGCTGAAGGTTTTCATGGCATTATTGAGAGGCTGGCATTTAACATGTGGTAGGCAACGTGACATCATCGGTAGAAGCGATAAAACTAGCATAGCAATGATAGTAATGGTATCTGGGGAAATGATCATCTTGCTTGAGATCCCGCTTGGAAGAAGAATGCCTCCGTGAAGCAGACGAACCGACGTAGTCGAACGGGTCCTCACAATCCGGCACGCTGCGGAACTCTATCGAGACGAAGCAAACCGGAAACACAAATCAACACACGGAATTCACCACACGATGCACAACACATATGATGCATGAGCACCTGAATACATGCAAGTCACGGCATGACAATTCACACAATCAAACACTACACATTAAGTGAAATTCAATATGCAACGAGTTGCATATTGACGAAACTCCATGTTTATTATTTAGTTATATCCCGATTAGATACACGGCAATATTAAATGTGGTTAAACATGGCAAGAGGTGAAGCGTAATTAAACTACCTATCTAGGCATTTTAAATGAGGTCGGAAATGTCATATAGCACCTCCGAAACGACCTCACATGTTAATTTACAATTTTGTCCAGATCTGAACTAACACATTAAATTGGTTGTTAAACAGAAAAAAATAGGTTCACGTGATTCTACGCGTCAATACAAGCAATCTACACATAAACAACATCTCCAACGGAGCTACGGGTCAAAAGTTACAAGCATCGCAAAATATGATGGCATGAATGCAATATGTGTGCAACGACGGTCACGAGCACTTCAAAACATTCAAACAGCAAGAGAACATAAATCTACACGAGATTCTAAGCAAGTTTCATATAGGACACGATCAAATCGGAGCTACGGTTCAACAACTACGAGCAAAACAAGAAATGACTACAATCTGCCAAATTCAGCAATATAGCATTTTCTACGCCCCACAACTACGAGCTACACTACTCCTATGAACTCAAGCAAGGCATGGCACGGAAGAGGGCAAGAAGAACTACTACAAACAACTCACAACAACTAGCATGGCATCATGGATCACTAGGGAAAGAAGACACAAAATGGCTTCCCACACACTATTTCAGACTTAGTGAAAATAACACTTCATGAAAGTGCAGTTTTCGATCTGAAGCAATATGGACAGCAGAAAAACCTATAGCTACGTGACTCCAAATGGCATGAAAATCTACAGCATGTTATAGAAACACAAGGGGTACAACTAACTCCATTGGACCAACCTCAAAAGAGCTACAGATCACAAGATGCAAGCAAGACAAGACAGCAACAAAATATAACAGATTCCAGACTTAAAAATATTTCAGCTCCTCTAAAACAGCACTATTTCTAGCAACTTGAGAGCAAGCAAAACACACCTAAACATGCATTTCTATTGCAACTAAAAATACCAGGGGCTAGTCTAGACACCCAAGAACAACTCCCTAGTTGACAACCGCGTCAAACGAAGAACGGATTAAATCCTACGAATTAAAAAAAAGGGCATCAAGGCAAAATATCGCGCGAACTAACTTGCTCTAATGCTAAAACTAATTGCACAGAAAAATCCCATGTATTTTTCTATCCCGGAAACATAGAAAATATGTGGGGTTGCACAACAAAATAAAGCCTCACATAAATGCGGGAAAAATAACCTATATACGGGAAAAATAAACTAGCGGCAAATCCCTACGCGCAAAAATACCAACGTCTACTCTAAAATGCATGGACAAATGGTTCCTAAAACATGGACATTTCTAATATGGCATACGAGCAATCCGGACTTGCAAGAAAAATAAATACGGGGCCTAACCTATTGAAACAGCATGCAAAACTAGGCGTTTGGCACGTTAAACTACGACAAATAATTATGCAAGTTGTAAATTCGTAATCTACGCGGAATTCTACACATTTTACATATATTACTCGCTCCGATCCGACAAACGGATTTAAAACTACGGACGTTTTGATATATGTCTATTTCTGGAATATATATTTTAATTCCGAAAAAATCCCTAAATTACTAACGGGCCTAATCTATTCCTAATGGGCTACACAGGGGCATGGTGCAGCATAGATTAAATCGCCACGGGCGGGGATTACTCACCTTGGGCAAAAGGCCGGCCTGGGCGCTGGAGGCACTGGGCTCGGGGTCGGTCGGCGGAGCAACTGGGTCAACTGGGTCGAGGCGACAGCCGGCTGGGCCACATCGGCGCTGGTGCGGCAGGCCCAGGTGGCGGGGCGAGCGGGGCCGGCTGGCTTGGCAGCGCCTCCTCGAACCGTCCCGTGCTCGAGCCTCAGCCATGGCGGCCGGCTCGGTGAGCAGGAGGTGAGGCCGGGGCGACGATCCAGCAGGGGCGGCCGGGGATCGCGGGAACCGGCGAGATCTGGCACGGCGGCGGTCGGCTCGCCGGATCCGGTCGATCTCAAGGCGTTGTGGGGCTCCGGCAGCGAACACGGGCACCAGCGAGAGGCGGCGCTTCGAGAGGACGGTGGGGCTGCGGGAACCGGCGAACGGCGGCGCGGTGCTGCCGGCGGCGGGCACGGGGAAGCTCGGGGCGCGGGAGGATGCTTCGGTGGGGCTCCGGCTGTGGGAGTTTGGCAAGAGCAGGGCCGGGGGTGAGCTCGAGGCTGCCATGGAGGAGCTCGGCAAGAGGAGGCTCGGGCAGGGAGAATGGGGCGGCGGCCGGATGGGCTTCGGGCGGGCCGCGCGCGGGCTCGGTCGGGCCCAGCGGCTGGGGGGAGGAGAGAGAGGTGGGAGGCTATGGTTTGGTGGGGGCTGCGTGAAAAACGAGGAGGAGAGAGTGGTAGGCTGCCTTAAAAATAGGAGGGGTATATATAGACAAACGTGGGGGCTAGGTTAGCCGGAATTTCGTTCCGGATCCAACCGTGCGGTCGGATTCGGACGATTCCGAACGCGGGGACGGGTACGCGGCCGTGTAGAGGGGATAACCGGAGACGAGAGGGAGAACGGTCGGCGCGGCAACGAGTTTTCAAACAACGACAAACGTCCGACGGTAGACCGAATACGGTGCCGCTACGGTCGACCGTTGGGGTACCAGACGAACTCCGACCGCGACGAAATTCGACAGGCGGCCTAGCTATAACTAATCACGACCGCATGCCAAGTTTCACCCCGATCAGAGAAAGTTTAACGCACACTTTAAAAACAGGGTTTGACGATGCCGCGGGAGCGTGCGTGTGCGGTCGGGCTTAGAACGGTCAATGACGAGAACCGGCAACTAACAACGGATGCGAGTTTTGAAAATTGGCGGCAACGGGATGCCGATGCAACGCTGATGATGCGCATGATGCGATGATGATGCGACAAAAGAAAATAGACACATGATGAAAACGGAAAGAAAATGGGAATCTTCTGGAACGTTGGCATCGGGTTGTCACAACTCTCCTACACTACAATAGGATCTCGCCCCGAGATCCAAGAATTAAAGGGGGAGAGGATGAGAAAGAACAAGAGGTAAAACTTAGTCGCTTCTTGACAAACGAGTGAAACCAACGATCCTTGAAGGTTGCAAAGAGAGGAGGAATGATATGAGAAAGAAGCAAGAATTCACGGAAAATTTCGGCAGCACTTCGGTAGGAAAATGGGACAAAAAAATCGATAAGATGGAAGAAATCGACAATATTCACAACCAACAACTAAATACAAAAATGGTACACCATGATCTTGATAGAACAACATAATAGACACAAAAGATCAACATCACAATGCCTCCGGAACAATAGAATAGGAACTAGCTCATACGGAAGAAGAGAATGACAACTACTAACTCCAATGAACTTGGCAAGCATCCTTGCAAGAAGAATTGGACGGAGTTGTCGGAAAAACAACAACGAAAAGAACAAGATAGTAGTGGGCTTATGAAAATCATCTCAACATATATGAGGTGATAACCAACCACTAAAAGAAACAAGGATTGATTGGGAGAAACGAGATATGAACAATTCTTACACCAAGAGGATACATTGAGAACTTAGATTAATGACAAGCACCATGATAGCACAATCCATAGGAAAAGCTTTAGGTGAAATCCAAACCAAGATAGCTCAATGAATAAATCATGGGTTGAAAATATCTCATGATCCTAGAATTGGTGGGTTTAATTATCTCATTCTTGAGAGGAAAACTCTTAGAGGCTCCTACACTAACAAGAATGCTATAATACCACCTCAAATGATAAAGGAAGAACAAATGCACTTGGAAATGCAAGAGAAGGATAGTTGAGGTACTCCAACAAGAATCTTGAAGACCACTTAAGAAAGAATGAAATCTTGATGAACCACCATGAAGGACCACCGTATACAAATGAATGATGCAAAAATATGAAGGTAGAAAAGAATAAGATTGAAGCCTTGTGAAGAGTTCGATGAAGCTTCACGATGAGACACTTGAGAAAACTTGGAACTCCGGAAAAGAAAGATAAGCACTTGAGAAAAGAATTGATATCATGCACCACTCCAGAAGAAGAATTAAATCACTATGAACAAGAATAAGAATTATGTTATGCTTATCCTTCATCAAGTTAAATTGATGACAAGCAACGGATCTAGCATACAACTTATTCCTTTTGAAAGAACCTTGAAGAGAAAGAGAGATAAGCACCACTTGAAGTATAAACGAAGGAAGCACCGGTAAGAATTCACAATTGAATGGGAACACCACGAATTAATTGATATCCATGAGAATGCAGAGCTCATGAGCCAACTGAGAGAAAAACTTGAACAAGGCAACGGATGATCGAGAGACGAACGAAGAGACACAATTGAGAAGAATTAAGGACGAAAGCTGAAAGCTGAGAATGACGAATCTTCTAAAATTATGGCCTTCGGAGGATCGAGAATGAAAACAACTCAGAAATGCACCGGATCGCAAGAAAGGGATACTCATGATTGGCAACAATTAAAATGATGGCACAAGGCTGAAATGACGAATCTTCTAGAGAATGAACCAAGATTTGAGAAAAACACTCCTTCAGATTTCCAAGCTGAGAATGATGACGTGAAACAACACCACGAATAACTGAGACACTCCGGAATAGAGAAAAATGAAAGGTTGAGCCAAATATGAGAATTAACTCAAATTGATTTTTGAAGAAGGAATAAGACTGATGAAATTCATACTGACGTCATAGTTGAAAGAATTAGAGATCTCCGGGAAAGATTACAAGAGTCAGATAAGATCCTGGGAAAACCTGTGGGTTATGGGCCCACTGAAAAGAAAACACCGTTGAAAATATTGCTAGAAAGAGAGATATTGCACCGTTATAAATGAAAACTAGATGAGGTTGAGCACCTGAGCAACTTGTCATGCCCAAGATGCGACCCTATCCTCAATTTGGCACGAAGGCCTCGTCAAGGACAGAAGCGCATCTCGTCGAGTCACAAGAACGGATATCGTTACAAGTACATGTACTGAAAACAAGAGATATATATACAGAGTTGGCTTACACTCGCCACAAGCTACATCAGAGTCACATCAGTACATTACATAATCATCAAGAGTAAGAGCAGGGTCCGACTACGGACAAAATCAAACGAGAAAAATAAGAACGATGTCCATCCTTGCTATCCCAGGCTGCCGGCCTGGAACCCATCCTAGATCGATGAAGAAGAAGAAGAAGAAGCAACTCCAAATGAACAATCAACGCGCTCGCGTCAAGTAACCTTTACCTGTACCTGCAACTGGCGTTGTAGTAATCTGTGAGCCACAGGGGACTCAGCAATCTCATTTCCAAAGGTATCAAGACTAGCAAAGCTTAATGGGTGAGGTATGGTTAAGTGGTGAGGTTGCAGCAGCGGCTAAGCATATATTTGGTGGCTAAACTTACGAGTACAAGAAATAAGAGGGGGAAGATCTACGCATAACGGACGTGAGCTACTGATGATCAAGTGAATGATCCTGAACACCTACCTACTTCAGACATAACCCCACCGTGTCCTCGGTCGGAGGAAGAACTCACGAAAGAGACAGTCACGGTTACGCACACAGTTGGCATATTTTAATTAATTTAACTTCAAGCTATCTAGAACCAGTGTTAAACAAAGTTTCCACGTTGCCACATAACCGCGGGCACGGCTTTACGAAAAGATTTAACCCTGCAGGGGTGCTCCAACTAGCCCATCACAAATTACCACAAGCCGCATAGAAATCCTCAATCACGAAGCTCGCGATCTCGTCGGATTCCCTAGTGGAAAAGTCAACTCTGAGATTACCCAAAGCATCACCGGAATCCCGATGCACAAGATATGTCGTCAAAGGTAAAACTAATCCAGCAAGGCCGCCTGACGTGTCGACGTACCCGATAGGAGCCGCGTATCTCGTTCTCTGGACACGATGGATGGAACTAGCTACGAGTGCCAAACCTCGAGTTTCCTCGCGGTGGCCCCGCAGGCAGACCGTTTGGGACCAACACCATTTGCACTGGCCCCCCTGTTTTATGTAAAATTACTCCTCGGGTAGCGCTAACTCCCTATGCATTTCAATTTAACAGAATTATTATGTTGGGCAAATGTAGAACCAATGTTGGGCCTTGCCAGACCAGCTTTAATCTAAAACGAATTATCAAGGGGGTCCCCATAACAACCCCGATCGTGTTAGGAGCGCTCGATTAAGGAACATAACACCGGTAGCCGAAACTAAGGGGGCAAAGGTGGAACAAAACACCAGGCTAGAAAGGCCGAGCCTTCCACCTTTTACCAAGTATATAGGTGCATTAAATAAATAACATTAATATGGTGATATATCAAGGAACCCATGTTATCACATGGAAGCAACTGCACCTGCAACTAGCAACGCTAACACAGGGTTAAGCAAGCGGTAACATAGCCAATCATTGGTTTGCTAGGTTGAACGGGCTGAAGGTTTTCATGGCATTATTGAGAGGCTGACATTTAACATGTGGTAGGCAACGAGACATCATCGATAGAAGCGATAAAACTAGCATAGAAATGATAGTAATGGTATCTGGGGAAATGATCATCTTGCCTGAGATCCCGCTTGGAAGAAGAATGCCTCCGTGAAGCAGACGAACCGACATAGTCGAACAGGGCCTCACAATCCGGCACGCTGCGGAACTCTATCGAGACGAAGCAAACCGGAAACACAAATCAACACACGGAATTCACCACACGATGCACAACACATATGATGCATGAGCAGCTGAATACATGCAAGTCACGGCATGACAATTCACACAATCAAACACTACACATTAAGTGAAGTTCAATATGCAACGAGTTGCATATTGACGAAACTCCACGTTTATTGTTTAGTTATATCCAGATTATATACACTACAATATTAAATGTGGTTAAACATGGCAAGAGGTGAAGCGTAATTAAACTACCTATCTAGGCATTTGAAATGAGGTCGGAAATGTCATATAGCACCTCTGAAACGACCTCACATGTTAATTTACAATTCTGTCCAGATCTGAACTAACACATTTGATTGGTTGTTAAACAGCAAAACAAATATGTTCACGTGATTCTACGCGTCAAGACAAGCAATCTACACATAAAGAACATCTCCAACGGAGCTACGGGTCAAAAGTTACAAGCATCGCAAGATATGATGGCATGAATGCAATATGTGTGCAACGACGGTCACGAGCACTTCAAAACATTCAAACAGAAAGAGAACATGAAACTACACGAGATTCTAAGCAAGTTTCATATAGGACACGATCAAATCGGAGCTACGGTTCAACAACTACGAGCAAAACAAGAAATGACTACAATCTGCCAAATTCAGCCACATAGCATTTTCTACGCCCCACAACTACGAGCTACACTACTCCGATAAACTCAAGCAAGGCATGGCACGGAAGAGGGCAAGAAGCAATACTACAAACAACTCACAAAAACTAACATGGCATCATGGATCACTAGGGAAAGAAGACACAAAATAGCTTCCCACACACTATTTCAGACTTAGTGAAAATAACACTTCATGAAAGTGCAGTTTTCGATCTGAAGCAATATTGACAGCAGCAAAACCTATAGCCGCGGGACTCCAAATGGCATGAAAATCTACAGCATGTTAGAGAAACACAAGGGGTACAACTAACTCCATTGGACCAACCTCAAAAGAGCTACAGATCACAAGATGCAAGCAAGACAAGACAGCAACAAAATATAACAGATTCCAGACTTAGAAATATTTCAGCTCCTCTAAAACAGCACTATTTCTAGCAACTTGAGAGCAAGAAAAACACACCTAAACATGCATTTCTATTGCAACTAAAAATACCAGGGGCTAGTCTAGACACCCAAGAACAACCCCCTAGTTGACAACCCCGTCAAACGAAGAACGGATTAAATCCTACGAATTAAACAAAAGGGCATCACGACAAAATATCGCGCGAACTAACTTGCTCTAATGCTAAAACAAATTGCACAGAAAAATCCCATGGATTTTTCTACCCCGGAAACATGTAAAATATGTGGGGTTGCACAACAAAATAAAGCCTCACATAAATGCGGGAAAAATAACCTATATACGGGAAAAATAAACTAGCGGCAAATCCCTACGCGCAAAAATACCAACGTCAACTCTAAAATGCATGGAAAAATGGTTCCTAAAACATGGACATTTCTAATACGGCATACGAGCAATCCGGACTTGCGAGAAAAATAAATACGGGGCGTAACCTATTGAAACAGCACGCAAAACTAGGCGTTTGACACGTTAAACTACGACAAATAGTTATGAAAGTTGTAAATTCGTAATCTACGCGGAATTCTACACATTTTACATATATTACTCGCTCCGATCCGACATACGGATTTAAAACTACGGACGTTTTGATATATGTCTATTTCTGGAATATATATTTTAGTTCCGAAAAAATCCCTAAATTACTAATGGGCCTAATCTATTCCTAATGGGCTACACAGGGGCATGGCGCAGCATAGATTAAATCGCCACGGGCGGGGATTACTCACCTTGGGCCAAAGGCCGGCCTGGGCGCTGGAGGCACTAGGCTCGGGGTAAGTCGGCGGAGCAACTAGGCCAACTGGGCCGAGGCGACAGACGGCTGGGCCACATCGGCGCTGGAGCGGCAGGCCTAGGTGGTGGGGCGAGCGGGGCCGGCTGGCTCGGCAGCGCCTCCTCGAACCTTCCCGTGCTCGAGCCTCAGCCATGGCGGCCGGCTCGGCGAGCAGGAGGTGAGGCCGGGGCGAGGATCCAACAGGGGCGGCCGGGGATAGCGGGAACCGGCGAGATCTGGCACGGCGGCGGTCGGCTCGCCGGATCCGGTCGATCTCAAGGCGTTGTGGGGCTCCGGCAGTGAACACGGGCACCAGCGAGAGGCGGCGCTTCGAGAGGACGGTGGGGCTGCGGGAACCGGCGAACGGCGGCGCGGTGCTGCCGGCGGCGGGCACGGGGAAGCACGGGGCGCGGGAGGATGCTTCGGTGGGGCTCCGGCTGTGGGAGTTTGGCAAGAGCAGGGCCGGGGGCGAGCTCGAGGCTGCCATGGAGGAGCTCGGGAGGAGGAGGCTCAGGCAGGGAGAATGGGGCGGCGGAAGGATGGGCTTCTGGCGGGCCGCGCGCGGGCTCGGGCGGGCCCGGTGGCTGGGGGAGGAGAGAGAGGTGGGAGGCTAGGGTTTGGTGGGGGCTGCGTGGAAAACGAGGAGGAGAGAGTGGTAGGCTGCCTTAAAAATAGGAGGGGTATATATAGACAAACGGGGGGGGCTAGGTTAGCCGGAATTTCGTTCCGGATCCAACCGTGCGGTCGGATTCGGACGATTCCGAACGCGGGAACGGGTACGCGGCCGTGTAGAGGGGATAACCGGAGACGAGAGGGAGAACGGGCGGCGCGGCAACGAGTTTTCAAACACCGACAAACGTCCGACGGTAGACCGAATACGGTGTCGCTACGGTCGACCGTTCGGGTACGAGACGAACTCCGATCGCGACGAAATTCGACAGGCGGCCTAGCTATAACTAATCACGACCGCATGCCAAGTTTCACCCCGATCAGAGAAAGTTTAACGCACACTTTAAAAACAGGGTTTGGAGATGCCGCGGGCACGTGCGTGTGCGGTCGGGCTCAGAACGGTCAACGACGAGAACCGGCAACTAACAACGGATGCGAGTTTTGAAAATTGGCGGTAACAGGATGCCGATGCAACGCTGATAATGCGCATGATGCGATGATGATGCGACAAAAGAAAATAGACACACGGTGAAAACGGAAAGAAAAGGGGAATCTTCTGGAACGTCGGCATCGGGCTGTCACGCATGCGCTCGTGATCTTCCACATGTTTTTCATGCGAGCGGGGGCTAGGCATGCTGCTTGTGCTCGATCAGTCCCAGGAGCACTGCAAAATCCAAGCGACTCATCCATGGCTCGCGGGTCTGCTCTCATGTACGTCACAGGCGATCCTACGAGCATGCCCTCCTACATTACTTGCAAAAACTTGGCAATTTCCCTATTGTAGGATATTGAATGCCTCAGGAGCCCCCCTCGGGAGGCCTCGCTAGCAACATCTCATAGGTAGAAGGCTTCACAAGGGATGCTCCTCATGAGCCGCTCCCTCCGGAGAAGCTAAGCCTAATAACAGCCCTCAGGTTTTCTCCCTCACATTTCCCTCTCAAGGCACCTTGGTTTCCTTGGCATGATTCGCCTATGCGTTAAGGGGGGAGGCATGAGCATCACCCCTCAGGGCCGGACTCCTACTAGCCATAAGAGCCCTGCATCATGTGGCCTTCCCGAGCGCACGCTCCAGACATACCAGTGATGATGTAGCCCACCTCGGGGGATGGGTCCGAGCAACGTATGACACAAAGGCAATGTAAAAGGAAAATAAAGGCCTTGGGAGAAAGTAGGAACACATAAAACATTAAGTACATAAAACAAATGTGCCATGCGAATGTTTTCACGCCCCCACGGGGTCGGGTGATTCACTGTGTAGTAGGAAAAGAAAGGTAAAGCCTCAAGCAGAGTAGGCACCATCTTCTTCATCATCGTGAGGGAGGTCCATGCCAAGGCTATCGCCTTATTCGAAGGGCTCGACCTACATGAACTGCTCTATAAGGGAGTCCACGTGTTCGCACACCTCATCACTGAGCAGGCCCTAGTGCTCCATGGGCACTGGCTCCACTACTCGGGTGAGGTCAAAGGCAAGATTGTGGCGATGAAGGTTGGATAAGATGTGCGTGCCGCACAGTCCAGGAGTTCGTGGGCGCCTCCCTCGATGGCTTCATCCACCTTGGAGACCCCCGACACTAATGAATCCACCACCTTGGTGAAGAAGTCGAGGTAGTTGTCGTCGTAGTTCATATGGGGCAGCGCCGAAACATCCTCAACAAAGAGGCTAAGCGCTCCACCAGCATTGGTGGTGAGGCCCAAGAACAGTTTGGCGCATTGCGTTTGCATGGTTTGTGCCTACGCAGCATCGTCCCAGGCCTTCTGCATGTCCTCAGAGACTACACAAACTTGTGCTTGGTGCGACACCAGCTCTGCCCCGACATCCCCTTTGCCCTTAAGGGAAGCTTGGAGGGCCCTCTTGGCATCCTGGAGCTGGGCCTCAAGCTCGTCGACTTCCTTCTCGAGCTAGTCACGCTTGAGCTGAAAGTGTGCTTCCCGCTGCTCCTCCATGCCGCGATACTCCTCCAGAGCAGCTGCCTACTCCCCGGCTACCCGAGCGTCGAGATCGGCATTGACCGTGCCTGTCCTCCTCTCGAGCTGGACATTGGCTGTGGCGTGCTCTCACTCGAAGGCGGCCCTAACAACAAGGACCTGACTCTCCATCGTTGTAAGGCGCTCGCGCTCGGCCTCCAGGTGAGAGGTGGTCCGAGCAGCCTCTCTCTCTCTCCCGGATGGCCATGTCATACTCCCGTCCTGCGACGACCTCCTCCCTCTTGTCCAGATCCTCCTATGGGCAGCATATTGTTGCTCACACGCAGCAGCCGCCTCTTCATGCTCCATGAGCTCCAGCTCGCGTAGGGCAGTCGGCTCCTCCACCCGTGTGGCACGGGACTCGATCTCTAGTTGCCGCTCATCGGCCACCTCCACCTCGCGGACGGTGCTCTCCCACAGATCCTTGGTGTCATGTGGTGTCTTGTTCCGCTACTCCCGGGTCGCATTATCACGCAATCGCCCCAGCTTGACAGCGACCTTAGGTTGGCACCATCTGGCAGCCAGGCTCAGACGCCCGACCGCTAGGCGGACCTCCTCTGCCTCGAGGCTGGCCTCAAGCGCATCAAGCGCATCGCAAGCACTCCAAAAAGCATCGCTCATGTCCACGGCGTTGCTACTAATCCTTTGAAGGACCAAGCACGGGCCCCCCGGCGCCACCTCCTGGGGCATACGCCCGCAAAGTCCTCTCGGTGATCCCCTCCTCTGCTGAAAGCACATATGCTCCCTTGGCGGTTTTTATAATTCATGACAACATACATTGTCTCTTGGACTAATAGCTTTACCTAGTATATTTCAGGCATAGTCCCCACAGAGTGTTGGCAAAGGATTGTGAGGAGAATTTCCAAGAATAATAATAAGAAGAGGAAGGAATATGATTGGCGAAGTTTCAACCTTCAAGACTGTGCATTTTACTTTATGTGAGAAATCACAGTTGAGTCCATAGGAAGGCCAATACTACTAAAATGGGATGAGGTATCTATGATGATCTGATTGCTCAAGTGTTTAGAGGTAGCCACCATAAATACTCGTGCAATATCCCACATGATTCTTTGTCCCAAGCCTATACATCAAAATCAGTGCCACCAACATTTCCCACTCGACCATACTGATTTCCATCAAAGACAGAATCTATGCCGAAACCCTAAGGTCTCCGTGCCACCAACATCACATTCGGTGCAACAGAAATGAGTAACCAACTTTTTGGTTAGCCATTTTCAAGAATCGGAATTTCTGAGTTTTGTAAATTGGTCTCACCAAGATTTGGAAAATGCATAGGACACCCATATCGGTACCACCGAGATTTATAAACCAGTCTCACCGAAAAGACAAAAGTTACCACATTTTGCACTAGTTGGTGCCACCGTTTTTTACTTCGATATCACCAAGTTGAGTAATAATGTTGGAACGGCGGGTAAGCACTCATGTGTTGAGAACAAGATATTCCAATCCTACCATTTGAACCTTGATTTCTAGCCTCCACAAATTTCTTTCCACCCAAACAATCTCTTCTACCCAAGCAAAATCTGTGAGAGAGTGATTAAGTGTTGAGGACACTATCTTTTGAAGCACAAGAGCAACGTGTTCATCGTACTACCGCATCTATTAGCTTGTGGAGAGTTGTGTCTCCTAGATTTATTAGGTGTCACTTGGGAGCCTCCTACTCCATTTTGTGGAGTTGAACCAAGAAGTTTGTATGCGCAAGGAAATCGCCTACTTCGTGAAGATCTACCACAAGTGAGGCTAGTCCTTCGTGGATGTAAGCCATGATCGAATGCTTCTTCGTGGACCCTTCATGGATTGATCCCACCATGGACTCTCGTGGTTGTTACCCTCCATGGGTTGAAGTCTCCATCAAACGTGGACGTACGATAGGACCACCTATCGGAACCACGCAAAAAATTACTGTGTCTATCTTTGCATTTGATCTTCCTAAACTCCACCCTATACTTTGCATGTGCATGTTTTTACTTTTCGCTGCTATGATCATAGACTTGCATGTGTATGGTGTGATTGACTTGTTCTAAATGCTAAAATCTCCCAACAATTAAAATTGGGAAAAGGAAGGTTTTATTTTTTCATGTAGTCTATTCACCCACCCACTAGACATCCATTCTATTGAACCCTCAATTGGTATCACAACTTTGGTCTCCATAGCCTTGGTTTAACCACCTTTGGAGGAAGATGGATGTGTATAGTTTTGGGAATCTTAGTTGTAGAAGGCCTATTCTCAGTGGGGAGTATTATAGACAATGTAACGGTGTTTTGGATAAATTCCAATTCAGAAAATATGTTGAAAATCCATATGTTCCTTCCCTTGATCCCTTACATCCTTCTTATGATGAAGAAGTTAATATGCTTAGCAATCTTAAAACTGTTAATCTCATCATTAGAGGACTGCCAAGAAATGTGATTAATCAAATGAAGAACTTTGAGTGTGTTTATACTTTGTGGAAAGATTTGGAGAAAAGATATCCCGACTACTCCTTGAAAAATCTTGATGTCATGTTCCAAAAATCTATTGTCTTCCACAAAATGAAGCCCAATGACCAAAACTTTGATAATTGTCTATTTCGGCTTCGTGGCCTCATGTGTGCTAAAGGAGATGTCATTACCATCAATAACATCATTGTTGAAGCAATTGACATTCATAAACTTGAACATTGTTATGGTCGAAATTCTAACGAATCTCTTGATTCTTGTGACGAGGATATTCCATTTGACAATGACAATGTGGAGCATGGCTACTATGATGACGGTGAGAAGTTTGACAAGGAATATGAGAAGACCGTGAGGAGCCTAAGTCTTATGGCGAACCTTAGAGACTACATGGCCGGAGGAAAGGAGTGGATACTTGACAGTGGATGGACTGATGACATGACCGGAGATAAAGACATGTTTCATGAGATCACACCAAACCATGGACCACGAACGTATGTGAATTTTGGAGACAACTCCAAGGGTAAGGTAGTTGGTCTTGGTAAGGTGGCCATATCTCATGATAGTTTCATTAAAAACGTCATGCTTGTTGAATACCTTGGCTACAAACTTCTTTCCGTATCTAGATTAGCGGATTTTTGTTTTAATGTGCTACTTCGGAACTTGATTACCATGTGTTTCATTGAGATAATCATAACATGGTCTTTACTGGTTTTCGTAGAGGTGATCTATACATTATCGATTTCACTGAAAAATCCAAACCTTGTACATATCTTATTGCAAAATCTTCTAAAGGCTGGTTGAGGGTGTCCGGGATTAAGGGGTCCTCAGGGCGCCGACCCCTGGATTGTATCATCGAAGTCCGGATAGTTGAAAATATCGTACGCAGGAACGAAGGCTCCGAGGACTAGCGTGGACTCCAAGCTTGGAAACACTAGGTCGGCTCATCCACCCCCGACTATAGTCGGTAACTTTTAAACCCTAGGGTCCCTAGTGTCTATATAAACCACAGACCCCTATCCGTGTAGAGGAGGTTGAATCATCTAGGGTTTAGCATATATGATTTCAAGATAGATCTACTCTGTAATCATCTTCATGAACACAATCAAGCAGGACGTAGGGTATTACCTCCATAGGAGAGCCCAGACCTGGGTAAACCATTGGATCCCCCTTCTTCCTACAACCCATCGATCCAAGGTCCACAGTTCAGGACCCCCTACACGAGATCTGTCGGTTTTGACACCGACATTGGTGCTTTCATTGAGAGATCCACTATGGAATCGCCAAAAGATTCGATGGCACGTCTGGTGATCAACGAGGAGGTCGGTAACCGGGACTTGTTCTTCCCGGGACAAATCTTCACGTTCGAAAGCAGTGTTGTGCATACCAATCTGATCGGTCGCCTCAGTTAGATCGTAAATCTTGCCCTCGGTCAGGAAGTCAGGTTTGGGAGCCTAGAGTTCACCGCCGACCCCCGAGGAGACCTTGTGTTCACAGGGCTTTTCGCTCCATTGAAGGAACGCACGGACCTCAACGCTTTGTCCTGTGAGGCCGTGAATCCAATCTTCGAGACAAACTTCACCTCTGATCTAGCTTTTAAGCCTCACATGCTCAGGGCGTCCGAACTTGCACCAGCTGAGCTCTCCCCAAGGCCGATCTCAATCACCGTTGGGGGATCACGGACACCAGTTGACCCCAAGCACACAAGCGGCGCAAGCACCGCCAAAATCCCAACATTGCATAGATTACTCGACCAGATCCAAGCTTTGGGCATAACTAATAGTCAGGGCACGATCTATGATCGGATCGGGATCACACCCGACGACACGTAAATCCACATCCCACCCATCACACATCTCGTTTGTACTATCGAATGCCCAGTAAGGGGCTCCTCGTACCAATCATCTGAACTAAGAATGGTACGCATCCCAGTCGCTGATTACCCAGACAAACTCAATGACCTGGAGCTTCTACCCAGCTCCAGGAATGATTCAGGGCCAATGGCTGGTACGGTACGCGGTCCCGTCAAGGAGGCAGAGACCGATCGCACGAAAGCACAACCAACGGCAATCCAAAAATAAAACCCACCCACCACCCAACATGAACATCCCTTGAGAACAGGGTTAGGGTCAAACCCTCCCGCGGCCATTCAAGGACCTGGTAAGTCAGTGCACCACTTTTGGGCGAGATTCCTCCTTCAAAAGAAAGAAGGAAGGACAAGTCAAAATCAAGGGACAAGTGGATCATGGACACACTACTGGACAAACCATGCCCCATAGACTTTGTCCCGCCGGACACACTTTCCACACACAGCCTTCGAGCGTGTTGGGTCGTCCGACAAGTCACGAAAAGTGGGGAAGTAATCCTCCAGATGCCAAGAAACAAAGGGTCCAGGGCACCGCCAAGCAACAGTACAGAGATCCTAACGATCTACAAAACATTCTCCTAGGCAAGCTGGCGAAAGAGAGACTTTCAACAGCTCAATAAAATCAACCATGTTGTGGAGACAAGCCCCTGTTTGAACACACCCATTATCATTTACCAAGATGACGAGCTGGTAACGAACACTAGCCGAACACCTGCTGCCCCAAATCCGAAACCCATCGTACACGGCTTTAGACTAAGCAAAGTACTCATGGATGGGGGCAGCAACCTTAACCTCATTTATGAGGATACGCTGGAAAAATTGCAATTTAACCGATCTCACATAAAGCAAGGTTCAACCACCTTCTGAGGCATTGTCCCTGGCAAAGAGGCACACTGCATAGGACGATCCGAGGAGCTCATGTTCTACATCGTGCCATTCCATATTGGTTACCACACCCTATTAGGACGGGAGGCCTTCACGAGATTCTAGGCCATACTACACTATGGGTACATGAAGCTGAAGATGCCAGGGCCAAATGATATAATCACAATTGAAAGTGATCCCCACATGGCGCTCCGAGCCAAAAATAAGACGACATCGCTACCTTGGAGGAACTAGCTGAAACCCTGGCCGCAGAAGAACTACCAGCCATGTGGGCCGTGGTTGATAAAGATGATGTTGTCCTTGACAAGGGACCGAAATCCACGTCTTTCAAGACGGCGGATGAAATTATCAATTCAGGGTACATCCAATGGACCTTAATAAAACCGCATCCATTGATGCCCACCTGGAGCCTGTAGTAGACGAAGCACTATGCGCCTTCCTATGAGAAAACTGGGATATATTTGCCTGGCATCCCTGAGATATGCCAAGGATCCCCAAAGGGCTGGCTGAACACAGCCTGAACATAATAGCAGGTTTCAAGCTGGTAAAACAAACCCTACGATGATTTAATGAATCTAAGCGTCAAGCCATGGAGGAAGAACTGGCCAAGTTATTGGAGTCCGGGTTCATCAGGGACATCAAACACCCTGACTGCTTGGCAAACTTGGTCATGGTACCAAAGAAGGATAAATCCTGGCGGTTATGCGTCGATTTCAAAGACCTCAACAAAGCATGCCCAAAGGATACATCCTATGATTGAGGAAGAAGGACAAGAATAACTCCAAATCAAACAAGCATCCTGCTCACGTCAAAGCATCACATTACAAGTACCTCTAACTATTTTTGTAGTAATCTATGAGCCACGGGGACTCGGCAATCTCATATCCAAGGGTATCAAAACTAGGAAAGCTTAATTTGTGAGGTATGGTTAAGTGGTGAGGCTGGAACAAGCGCTAAGCATGTATTGGAGTGTCTAGCTTACGAGTACTAGAATTAGAAGAGTATCTATGCATAAACGGACAAGAAAAAATAATGATCAAGAAGTGATCCTCAAAACCTACTTATGAGTCAAACATAACCCCACTGTGTTCCCTTTTTGCTTCAAACCTCACAAGAAGAGACAGTCACATTTACACACACGGTTGGTGTATTTTATTCGAGTTTACATCAAGTTTGCTATAACCGGCTATTAAACAAATTTCCATGTTACCACATAACAGTAGACACGACTCTCAGAAATATTTAACCCTACAGGGATGCTCGAGCTCATCCATCACAAACTAACCATAAGCTGCACGGAAAACCTCAACGTCGAGATATCCCAAAGTATCCTCAGAATACTCGTGCACAAGACGTACGAGAAAGGTAAACAAAATCCAACAAGACCGCCAGATGTGTCGACAAACCCAATAGGAGTTGTGTATCTCGTTCCTAGGACACGATGTATGACCTATGGTTACCACACCAATCACCGAGTTGCCCCGGGCGGCGTTAATATGTTGCTCTAGGTTGGACCAACACTCATGAGGATCACTAGTATGGGTTGTTGATTAGTCCATGGGGTCCAAAAAGTCCCTATGCAAGTCTATAAGTTATTAGGAAAATGTAGTACCAATGTTGGTCCATGGTGGAAGAGTTTTATCCCAAAACAAATATCAAGGGGGTCCACATAACAACCCCAAGCATGTTAGGAGCGCTCAGTATGGAACATAACAACAGCACACAAGTCAAGTAACTAGGATAGCAAAGGTGGAACAAAACACCAAGCAAAAGACTAATCCTTTCACCTTTTACCAAGTATATATGTGCATTAAATTAAATAGCAATAATATTGTGATATCCCAAGATATTCATGTCCCAACATGGAACAAACTGCACCCGCAACTAGCAACGCTACAAGAAGGGATGAGCAAGCGATAACATAGCCAAATTATGGTTTGTTGGGATATTGAGTGTTAGAGACTTATCATGGCATTTTGGGAGGCTTGATATTCAAGTAGTAGGTAACAAGACATAAATATAGAAGTGAGACAACTAGCATAGCAATGATAATGATTGTATCAAGGGAAATGATCATCTTGCCTCAGATCCTGCTTCGAAGAATAACGAATGTGTGATGTAATCGAACAAAACATAGACGAAAGAATCCTCACACTCCAAAATGCTTTCAAACTCTAGTAGGGGAAGGAAATCTGGAAACAAACAAACACCACGGTAAACAGCACAACACATTCAAGGCATGATGCGCAAACAAATATGATGCATGCCCAGTTTAAATAGGCATGACATGGCACGATGCAACAATCAAATACAACAAATTTAGTGAAGCTCAATATGCAACGATTGCATATTGATGAAACTCCAAGATTAATTTACTTAGTTCATTTTTGTTTATTTACCTAACAAGTTTAAATGTTGTTAAACATGGCAAGAGGTCAAGCGTAAACAACTACATCATCTAGGCATTTTAAATGAGGTCAGAAGCAACACAAAACATTTCACATCATATTTAAAATATGAATTTGGTACTCTTGTGCATAAACATTTTTAATATCTATTTAAAAGGAAAACGAAGTGCATCATGTTATTCTACATGTTTTTCTAGGCAAGTTACATATATAAAACATTTTAATCGGGTTTACATTACTTAGTTATGTAATAAAT
Organism: Hordeum vulgare subsp. vulgare; assembly: GCF_904849725.1. Lineage (NCBI taxonomy): Eukaryota > Viridiplantae > Streptophyta > Magnoliopsida > Poales > Poaceae > Hordeum > Hordeum vulgare. Next base: position 376,562,362 of record NC_058524.1, on the reverse strand, counting down.
CATTTTAACATGACATTTATGCAAATTATTGCAAACATTTTTACCATGGATGAATGTAGGATATTGTGAATCTACATGAAATTCTACTCATTTTACATACATAGATCATTTAAATCTGATGCGCGGTTAATTATTTATGAGCAATGCAAAAAAATGGAATTTTGTACATATAGATAATCATGGACAATTGAATTAATCGCAATGGACCAAAAAATACATACAGGCTGAATACAGTGCACTGGACAAGCCTAGCAATAGGTCTAGCCCAAAATGATTAAGTGTGCGTGTGTGCAAAATAAAAAGTAAAATATGGCAAAAATTGGTGTACTTGAGAATCAAACCCAGGACCTCCCACATGCAAACGTGGTAGGCTAACTAGTAGGACTTGGAACTAAATCTGTTCAATGGGCAGACTAGATCTAACTGAACTAAAAGAGGCTAGCGTTGGCTTACAAAACAAGAGAAAATAGGCAGCACATGGGATTCAAATCCAAGAGCCTTCCGATAGAGACGACTAGTGCTAACCACTGCGGTAAGTAATGTACGCGTGCAGGAACACAACAACAACGCTAAATGACATCTACATGGAAAAACAGATCTATGAAAAGAATACAGCTTCAACCATTGCTGGACTTGTTTACAACGGAGAAACAAAGAGACTAACAGCCCTGGCGATGCTGGCCCTTGGCTGGCTGCAGGAGGAGGGAGTTGGGCTATTTCATTGGCGCGAGGCCGAGGATCTAGGAGCTTGCTCGCTTGATGCAGGGGAGGCAAGGTTGAGGCAGGGGCGGAGCACCCAGCGGCAGCGCTGCTTGGGGAGGCGGGCTAACAACGCGGGAAAGGCGAGGACGAATGCTGGGTAGGCGCTCGTGGTCGTCGGACCTGGCCGGAGGTGGAGCTTCATGGGTGGCACCATGGTCGTCTCCCTAGTGTGTGTGTGTGTGTGTGTGTGTGTGCGCGCGCGCGCGTGAGAGAGGGAGCGAGGGAGGGAGGGAGGGACACTAGTAGGACACGTGTCGCCCTAGTTCCAAACCCCATCGTAGATGGCTTCATACTAAGCAAAGTACTCATGGAGGGGGGCAGCGGCCTTAACCTCGTTTATGAGGATACGCTGAAAAAACAGCAATTTTGCGGATCTCAGATCAAGCAAGGTTCAACCACCTTCCGAGGCATTGTCCCTGGCAAAGAAGCACGCTGCATTGGACGATCCAAGGAGCTCCTGTTCCACATCGTGCCATTCCATAGTGGCTACCACAGCCTATTAGGACGGGAGGCCTTAACAAGATTCTAGGCCATACCACACTATGGGTACATGAACCTAAAGATGCCAGGGACAAATGGTATAATCACAATCGAAAGTGATCCCCACATGGCGCTCCGAGCCGAAAATAAGACGACATCCCTAGCCTTGGAGGCACTGGTTGAAACCCTGGTCGCAGAAGAACTAACATCCCTGCGGGCCGTGGTGGATAAAGATGATGTAGTCCTCGTAAAGCGACCCAAATCCACGTCTTTCAAGCCGGTGGATGAAATTATCAAATTCTAGGTACATCCAACGGACCCTAATAAAACCGCATCCATTGGTGCCCACCCGGAGCGTACAGTAGATGAAGCGCTATGTGCCTTCCTATGAGAAAACTAGGACATATTTGCCTGGCATCCCTCAGATATGCTAGGGATCCCCAAGGGGTTGGCCGAGCACAGCCTGAACATAATAGCAGGTTTCAAGCCGGTAAAACAAACCCTGCCATTGTTTTCTGAACCTAAGCGTCAAGCCATGTGGGAAGAACTGGCCAAGTTATTGGAGGCCGGGGTTTATCAGGGACATCAAACACCCTGACTGGCTGGCAAACTTGGTCATGGTACCAAAGAAGAATAAATCCTGACGGCTATGCATCGATTTCAAAGACCTCAACAAAGCATGCCCAAAGGACCCCTATCCCTTACCCTGAAAAGATAAGATCATCGATGCAATAGTTGTACACGACTTCGTGTGCTTCCTCGACGCCTTATAGAATTGTCTTACACTAACCAAAAGCTAAATCATGATTGTCTTAATACAAACATCCATAGAAATCATCATACATAAAAGGAGGGTCCGACTACAGATGAAAACAAACGATAAAAGTGACATCCATCCTTGTTATGATCCTAGGTTACCGTCGTGAAACCCATCCTATGATTAAGGAAGGAGGACAAGAACAACTCCAAATCAAACAAGCATCATGCTCATGTCAAAGCATCACATTACATGTACCTATAACTATTTTTGTAGTAATCTGTGAGCCATGGCGACTCAGCAATCTCATATCCAAAGGTATCAAAACTAGGAAAGCTTAATGGGTAAGGTATGGTTAAGTGGTGAGGCCGCAACAAGCGTTAAGCATGTATTAGAGTACCTAGCTTACGAGTACTAGAATAAGAAGAGTATCTATGCATGAAAAGACAAGAAAAAAATGATCAAGAAGTGATCCTTAAAATCTACTTACGAGTCAAACATAACCCCATTGTGTTCCCTTCTTGCTTCAAACCTCACAAGAAGAGACAGTCACATTTACACACACGGTCAGAAGGAGGGAGGGAGGGAGAGAGAGAGAGTGAGTGAGTGAGTGAGGGAGGGAGGGAGGGATGGATGGAGGGAGAGAGAGAGAGGGAGGGAGGGAGGGAGGAGGGAGAGAGAGCGAGAGAGGGAGGGAGGGAGGGAGGGATAGAGAGAGAGGGAGAGAGAGAGAAAAAGAGAGAGAGAGAGAGAGAGAGAGGGGGGGGAGAGAGAGGGACAGAGAGAGAGGACGGAGGGAGGGACACTAGCCGGACACTTGCCGCCCTAGTTCGGAACCCCATCGTAAAGGGCTTGAGACTAAGCAAAGTACTCATGGATGGGGCAGCGGCCCGAACCTCATTTATGAGGATACACTGGAAAAAATGCAATTTGACCAATGCCAGATCAAGCAAGGTTCAACCACCTTCTGAGGCATTGTCCCTCGTAAAGAGGCACGCTGCATAGACCGATTCAAGGAGCTCCTATTCCACATCGTTCCATTCCATAGTGGCTACCACACCCTATTAGGACGGGAGGCATTCACAGGATTCTAGGCCATAACACACTATGGGTACAGGAAGCTGAAGATGCCAGGGCCAAATCGTATAATCACAATCGAAAGTGATCCCCACGTGGCGCTCCGAGCCGAAAATAAGACGACATCCCTAGCCTTGACCGAACTGGCCGAAACCCTCGCCGCGGAAGAACTAAAAACCATGTTGGCCGTTGTGGAAAAAAGATGATGTAGTCCTCGGCAACCGACCCAAATCCACGTCTTTCAAGCAGGCGGATGAAATTATCAAATTCCAGGTACATCCAACATACCCTACTAAGACTGCATCCATTTGTGCCAACCCGGAGCCTGCAGTAGAAGAAGCACTATGCGCCTTCCTATGAGAAAACTGGGATATATTTGCCTAGCATCCCTTAGATATGCCAGGGATCCCCAAGGGGCTGGCCGAGCACAGTGTTGCGGCAACAAAAGTCCTTCCCTGGTGCTTAGGAATTCTTCTTGTTACTTCTCTGATTTGCGTTGGTTTTTCCCTTGAAGAGGAAAGGGTGATGCAGCACAGGAGCAGTAAGTATTTCCCTCAGTTTGAGAACCAAGGTATCGAACCATAAGGAGGGCCTCGTCAAGTCGAAAGTACCTGCGCAAATACAAACAAACTTGCACCTAACGCTTCAAAGGGGTTGTCAACCCCTTCAAGATTGTTTGCAAAGTGAGATCTGAAGGCGGAAAGAGCAACGAAGTAAAAAGTGTAAGGCTGAAAATATGGTGGGGAGTAGACCCTGGGGGCCATAGTGTTCACTAGAGGCTTCTCTCATAATAGCAAATATCACGGTGGGTGAACAAATTACTGTCGAGCAATTGATAGAATCGCGCAAAGTCATGACGATATCTAAGGCAATGATCTAGCATATAGGCATCACGTCTGAGACAAGTAGACCGATACTTTCTGCATCTACTACTATTACTCCACACATCGACCGCTATCCAGCATGCATCTAGTGTATTGAGTTCATGACGAACAGAGTAACGCTTTAAGCAAGATGACATGATGTAGAGGGATAATCTCAAACCAATGATGAAAACCCCATCTTTTTACCCTTGATGGAAACAACAAGATGAGGTCACCGCGACCCCTTATATCACTGGGTGAGGTCACCGCACGGTATGAACCCAAAACCAAGCACTTCTCTCATTGCAGGAATCATAGATCTAGTTGGCCAAACAAAACCCACAACTCGAACAGAATTACAAGGATATGAAATCATGCATAAGAGTGATCAGAAGAAACTCAAATAAGATTCATAGATAATCTGATCATAAATCCACAATTCATCGGATCTAGACAAACACACCGCAAAAGAAGATAACATCGGATAGATCTCCATGAAGATCATGGAGAACTTTGTATTGAATATCCAAGAGAGAGAAGAACCCATCTAGTTACTAGTTATGGACCCGTAGGTCTATGGTGAACTACTCACACATCATCGGAGAGGTCATGGTGTTGATGAAGAAGCCCTCCGTGTCCGAATCCCCCCTCCGGCAGGGCACCAGGATGTGCCCCAGATGTGATCTTGTGGAGACAGAAGCTCGCGACGGCGGAAAAGTAATTGCGATCGTCTCTTGATTTTATGGGAATATTTGGGAATATATAGGCGCAAGATCTAGGTCAGGGGGCCCACAAGCCTGGATGGCGCCCCCCTGGCCACGGGGTGGGGGCTTTTGGGGCCCCTAGGGCTCTTCTGGCTTGGCTCCCAAGTTCTCCGATCTTCTTCCGTTCCTGAAAAAATCTTTTCGGGGATTTTCTTCCGTTTGAACTCCGTTTCAAAATCCCCTCTCAAAGGGGTCAAAAACATGGAAAAAACAGGAACTGGAACTTGGCACTGAGTTAATAAGTTAGTCCCAGAAAATAAATAAAAGGCATGCAAAACATCCAAAGTTTGACAAGATAATAGCATGAAACCATCAAAAATTATAGATATGTTGGAGACGTATCAAGCATCCCCAAGCTTAACTCATGCTCGTCCTCGAGTAGGGAAGTGATATAGAAGGAATTTTTGATGTGGAATGCTACCTAGCATAGTTGTCCTTTGCAACTTCTTTCACGGGGCATGAATGTTCAGATCCGTAAGATTCAAAACAATAGTTTGCTATTGACATGAAAACAATAATACATCAAGCAAACTAGCAAAGTAATCATGAACTTTCAAAATAACAAGGCCAAAGAAAGTTATCCCTACAAAATCATATAGTCTGGCTATGCTCCATCATCCTCACGCAACTAATGTAAATCATGCACAACCCCGGAATTGGCCAAGTAATTGTTTTCGCACTCTTACTTTCTCAAACCTTTTATAACTATCAGACAATACATGAGCGCGAGCCATGGATATAGCACTATAGGTGGAATAGAGTGTGGTGGTGGTTGTGAGACAAAAAGGAGGAGATGGTCACAATGACTCGGCGTATCAATTTGCTATGAAGATGCCCATTAATAGATATCAATGTGAATGAGTAGGGATTGCCATACAAGAGATGCACTAGAGCTAAAAGTATGTGAAAGCTCAAGAGGAAAACTAGTGGGCGTGCATCCAACTTGCTTGCTCACGAAGACCTAGGGCAATTTTGAGGAAGCCCATCATTGGAATATACAAGACAAGTTATAAAACGAAGATTCCCACTAGCATATGGTAGTGACAAAGCAAGAAGCTCTCAATCATGAAGAACATGGTGCTAACATGAAGCACAAGTGTGGAAAAAGATAGTAGCATTGTCCCTTCTCTCTTTTTCTCTCATTTCTCTCTTTTTTTCTTTTTTTTATTTGGGCTCTTAGGCCTCTTTTTTATTTTCTCTTTTTTTTTGTTTTTGGGCTCTTTGGCCTCTTTTTTTTTATTTCCTCACATGGGACAATGCTCTAATAATGATGATGATCACACTTTTTAGTTACTCAAAGCTCAAAGATCACAATGATGATGACTCCATAGGAAATGCCTCCGGCAGTGTACCGAGATGTGCAACGATCTAGTATGATCATGCAATGGCAATATGAGAGTAACGACACAAGTCATGAGACGGAACGGTGGGAGTTGCATGGCAATATATCTAGAAATGGCTATGAAAATGCCATAGTAGGTAGGTATGGTGGCTGTTTTGAGGAAGGAATTTGGTGGGTTTGTGCACCGGCGAGAATTGCGCGGTACTAAAGAAGCTAGCAATGGCGGAAAGGTGAAAGTGCGTATAATCCATGGACTCAACAGTAGTCATGAAGAACTCATATACTTATTGCAAAAGTTTTTATTAGTAATCGAAACAAAGTGCTGAACGCATACTCCGAGGGGAAGGATTGGTAGGTGTAAACCATCGCGCGATCCCGACCTCAACACAAAGGATGACAATCAATATATCAATTATGCTCTGACTTCCTAACATAGCGATTCACCATACGTGCATGCTACGGGAATCACTAACTCCAACACAAGTATCTCTAGATTCACAACACCCTACTAACATAACTCTCAATATTACCGAATCCACGTCTCAAACCTAATTGAGAGGAATCAAAACTTCTCTTTCTATTCAATGCACATGAAGATGGAGGTTTTTTGCATCCTCTTTGGGTACCTAGAACATTTGGGACTACTTTCATAGCATAAGGCAACTACCAAATCACGCACCGCCGTGCTCTAAAAGATATAAGTGAAGCACAAGAGCAAAAGTATCTAGCTCAAAAGATATAAGTGAAGCACTATGAGCATTCTAGCAAAATCACGATGAGTGCATGTCTATCTCACTCAAAAAGGTGTGCAGCAAGGATGATTGTGACACAACAAAAAGAAAAGACTCCTAAGATACAAGACGCTCCAAGCAAAACACATATCATGTGGTGAATAAAAATATAGCTCCAAGTAATGTTACCGATGGATTGAAGACGAAAGAGGGGATGCCTACCCGGGGCATCCCCAAGCTTAGGATTTTTTGGTGTCCTTGAATTTGGCTTGGGGTGCCTTGGGAATCCCCAAGCCTGAGCTCTTTCCACTCCTTATCTCTTTGTCCATGAGAACGTCACCCACAACTTGAAAACTTCACAACACAAAACTTAAACAGAAACTTGTGATAACATTAGTACAAGAAAACAAACTACCACTTCTTTTGGTACTGTAGCAAACTTTAATTCCATCTATATTGCTGATGGGCTACTGTATTCTCACTTTTCCATGGCTAGTACCCCCCGGTACTGACCATAGTTTCATTAGAACAAGCAACCAACTCAACAAAAACAGAATCTGTCAAAAACAGACTAGTCTGTAGCAATCTGTATACTTGTGATACCTCAAAAAATCTGAAAAATTACGAAGGTCTGGGGAAAAAGCATATCAATCAAAAGGAAAAAGAATCAACTCAAAATCTCTTTCTTAATAAAAATGAAAAATCATCTCGTGAGGGAAAAGTTTATGTCTTTTTCCAGCAGGATCAAACAACCATTACCAAGACTAGTCATAAAGGTTTTGCTTGGCTCAAACACAAAAAGAAACAAAAAAAACACAATCACAACAGAATTATGAAAGTGTGGACTCAATAAAACATAAATAAAAATATAAATTCATTGGGTTGCCTCCCAACAAGCGCTATTGTTTAACGCCCTTAGCTAGGCATAGAAGCGATAGAATCACGTATCGTCGTCTTTGGTGCTCAAACCATAAGTGGCCCTCATCATGGATTCATTAGGCAATCTTATTTTCTTTATAGGAAAGTGTTTCATGCCCTTACTTAAAGGAAATTTAAATCTAATATTCCCTTCGTTCATATCGATGCTAGCACCGATAGTCCTTATGAAAGGTCTACCAAGAATAATGGGGCATGTAGGATTGCAATCAAAGTCAAGCACACTGAAATCCATGGGTACATAGTTCCTATTTGCAATAACAAGAACATCATTGATCCTTCCCATGGGTTTCTTGATAGTAGAATCAGCAAGATGCAAATTAAGAGAACACTCTTCAATCTCATTAAAACCCAGAATATCACATAAAGACTTTGGAATCGCAGAAACACTAGCACCCAAATCACACAAAGCATTGCACTCATAGTTTTTGATTTTGATTTTGATGGTAGGTTCCCACTCATCATGAAGCTTTCTAGGGATAGAGACTTCCAATTCAAGTTTCTCTTCAAGAGCTTTTATCATAGCTTCGACGATATGATCGGTAAAGGCTTTGTTTTGGCTATAAGCATGTGGAGAGTTCAACATGGATTGCATCAAAGAAATGAATTCAATCAAGGAGAAACTATCATAATTGAATTCCTTGAAACCCACGGTAGTAATTTCATTACTACTCAAAGTTTTAACATCTTCTACTCCACTTTTAATGCTTTTAGCATCAAGATAGATGGGCTCTGAATCCTTGGGGCACTTTTCAACCAAAGTGGATTCATATACAGCCCCATAATTATTAGGTTTGACACAAGAAAACAAAGATTCAATGGGAGTCACACCAAGCACTTTAAGATCTTCGTGATTCTCATCACGAGAACACACCTTTTTAAGCCATTCATGTCTAGCACGAATTTGGGTGGTTCTTTCTTGGTTCTCAATCATGGAAACACACATAGCTTTCAAAGTTTCATCCATGTTGATTTTGGGAGGAGCACATCTAACTTTCAAAGCATCAACATCACAAGAAATCCTATCAACGCTCTTAGCCAAATCGTCAATTTTGAGTAGTTTTTCCTCTACGGACGCATTGAAAATCTTTTGAGAATTGATGAACTCTTTGATATTACTCTCTAGATCAGAGGGTAATCTATTGTAATTTCCATGGGTATTGTTGTAGGAGTTGCCAAAGTTATCAGAGGAGTTACTAGGAAAAGGCCTAGGAACATAGTTTCCTCTAAAAGCGTTGTTGTTGCCAAAGTTATTCCTACCAACAAAATTAACGTCCAAGCTAGCGTTGCTACTCTCAATCAAAGAAGACAAAGGCATATCATTAGGATCCATAGGAGCAATTCTACTAGCAACCAAATTCACTAACTCATCCATCTTAGCACTCAACGAGTTAATTTCTTCTATAGCGTGTATCTTCTTACTAGTAGCTGACCTTTCAGTGTGCCACTGAGAGTAGTTCGTCATAATTTAGTCTAAGAGCTTTGTGGCTTCTCCTAACGTGATTTCCATGAATGTTCCACCTGAGGCAGAGTCCAAGATATTTCTAGAAGCGAAATTCAAGCCAGCGTAAAAGATTTGAATAATCATCCAAAGACTCAAGCCATGAGCGGGACAATTTCTAATCATTAATTTCATTCTCTCCCAAGCATGTGCAACATGTTCATGATCAAGTTGCTTGAAATTCATGATATCATTACGAAGAGAGATGATCTGAGCTGGCGGAAAATACTTGGATATATAAGCATCTTTGCACTTATCCCAAGAATCGATACTATTATTGGGCAAAGAAGAAAACCAAGTTTTTGCGCGATCTCGCAACGAGAAAGGAAAAAGCTTCAATTTAATCACGTCATTATCCACATATTTTTTTTATTTTGCATATCGCAAATCTCAATGAAGGTATTGAGATGGGATGCGGCATCTTCACTAGGAAGGCCAGAGAATTGCTCTTTCATAACAAGATTCAGCAAAGCGGCATTGATTTCGTATGACTCCATACTAGTGGCGGGAGCAATCGGGGTACTAATAAAATCATTATTATTAGTATTAGAGAAGTCACAAAGCTTGGTGTTTTCGTTCATGGTGACTTCAGCAAGCAAGCAAGCACACGAGAAAACAAAAAGCGGGAGAGAAAAAGGGCGAACGAAAAGGCGAACGAAAAAGGCAAATTGGTGAAGTGGGGGAGAGGAAAACGAGAGGCAACTGGCAAACAAAGTAAATTCAAGAGATGAGTTTGCAACACCTACTTGGATGAGTCCTTGACTTGATCTTCCTCCCCGGCAACAGTGCCACAAGTTCTTTAGCTGCGGCAACAAAAGTCCTTCCCTGGCGCTTAGGAATTCTTCTTGTTACTTCTTTGATTTGCGTTGGTTTTTCCCTTGAAGAGGAAAGGGTGATGCAGCACAGGAGTACTAAGTATTTTCCTCAGTTTGAGAACCAAGGTATCGAACCAGAAGGAGGGCCTCGTCAAGTCCAAAGTACGTGCGCAAACACAAACAAGCTTGCACCCAATGCTTCAAAGGGGTTGTCAATCCCTTCAAGATTGTTTGCAAAGTGAGATCTCAAGGCGGAAAGAGCAACGAAGTAAAAAGTGTAAGGCTGAAAATATGGTGTGGAGTAGACCCTGGGGGGCATAGTGTTCACTAGAGGATTCTCTCATAATAGCAAATATCATGGTGGGTGAACAAATTAGTGTCGAGCAATTGATAGAACCGCGCAAAGTCATGACGATATCTAAGGCAATGATCTAGCATATAGGCATCACGTCCGAGACAAGTAGACCGATACTTTCTGCATCTACTACTATTACTCCACACATCGACCGCTATCTAGCATGCATCCAGTGTATTGAGTTCATGACTAACAGAGTAACGCTTTAAGCAAGATGACATGATGTAGAGGGATAATCTCAACCCAATGGTGAAAACCCCATCTTTTTACCCTTGATGGCAACAACACGATATGTGCCTCGCTACCCCTTCTGTCATTGGGTGAGATCACCGCACGCTATGAACCCAAAACCAAGCACTTCTGCCTTTGCAAGAATCATAGATCTAGTTGGCCAAACAAAACCCACAACTCAAAGAGAATTACAAGGATATGAAATCGTGCATAAGAGAGATCAGAAGAAACTCAAATAAGATTCATAGATAATCTGATCATAAATCCACAATTCATCGGATCTCGAAAAACACACCGCAAAAGAAGATTACATTGGATAGATCTCCATGAAGATCATGGAGAACTTTGTATTTAAGATCCAAGAGAGAGAAGAAGCCATCTAGTTACTAGCTATGGACCCGTAGGTCTATGGTGAACTACTCACGCATCATCGGAGAGGTCATGGTGTTGATGAAGAAGCCCTCCGTGTCCGAATCCCCCTCCGGCAGGGCACCAGGACCTGCCCAGATGGGATCTTGCGGAGACGGAAGCTTGCGGGGCGGAAAAGTAATTGCGACCGTCTCTTGATTTTTTTTGGGAATATTTGGGAATATATAGGCGCAAGATCTAGGTTAGGGGACCTCCATGGGGGCACAAGCCTGGGTGGCGCCCCCCTGGCCGTGGGGTGGGGGCTTGTGGGGCCCCTAGGGCTCTTCTGGCTTGGCTCCCAAGTTCTCCGATATTCTTCCATTCCAGAAAAAATCTTTTCGGGGATTTTCTTCCGTTTGGACTCCGTTTCAAAATCTCCTCTAAAAGGGGTCAAAAACATGGAAAAACAGGAACTGGCACTTTGCACTGAGTTAATAAGTTAGTCCTAGAAAATAAATAAACGGCATGCAAAACATCCAAAGTTTGACAAGATAATAGCATGAAACCATCAAAAATTATAGATTCCAACGTATCACACTGCCTAAACATAATAGCAGGTTTCAAGCCGGTAAAACAAACTGTGCGATGATTTTCTCAACCTAAGCGTCAAGCCATGGGGGAAGAACTGGCCAAGTTATTGAAGGCCGGGTTCATGAGGGACAAAACACCATTACTGGCTAGCAAACTTGGTCATGGTACCAAAGAGGATAAATCCTGGCGGCTATGCATCAATTTGAAAGACATCAACAAAGCATGCCCAAAGGATCAGATTATCGACGCAATAGCAGTACACGACTTCGCATGCTTCCTCGACGCCTTATAGAATTGGCTTACAATAACCAAAAGCTAAATCGTGATTGTCTTAATACTAACATCCATAGAAATCATCATACATAAAAGCAGGATCCGACTACAAATGAAATCAAATGATAAAAGTTTCATCCAGCCTTGCTATATATCTTAGGTTATCGTCGTGAAACCCATCCTATGATTGAGGAAGAAGGACAAGAATAACTCCAAATCAAAAAAGCATCATGCTCATGTCAAAGCATCACATTACATGTACCTCTAACTATTTTTTTTGTAATATGTGAGACACGGGGACTCAATAGTCTCATATCCAAGGGTATCAAAACTAGGAAAGCTTAATGGGTGAGGTATGGTTAGGTGGTGAGGCTGAAACAAGCGCTAAGCATGTATTTGAGTGTCTAGCTTACTAGTACTAGAATACGAAGATTATCTATGCATAAACGGACAAGAAAAAATAACGATCAAGAAGTGATCCTTAAAACTTACTTACGAGTCAAACATAACCCTAGTGTGTTCCCTTCTTGCTTCAAACCTCACAAGAAGAGACGGTCACATTTACACACACGGTCACACGGAGGAACGGAGGGACGGAGGGAGAGAGAGAGAGAGAGGGGAGGGAGGGAGAGAGAGAGGGAGTGAGGGAGGGAGAGAGAGAGAGGGAGGGAGGGAGGGAGATATATATATATAGAGAGAGAGGGGGGAGGGAGGGAGGGACACTAGCTGGACACCTACCGCCCTAGTTCGGAACCCAATCGTTGACGGATTCAGACTAAGGAAAGTACTCATGGACGCGGGCAGCGGTCTTAACCTCATTTATGAGGATACGCTGAAAAAAAATGCAATTTGACCTATATCAGATCAAGCAAGGTTCAACCACCTTCTGAGGCATTGTCCGTGGCAAAGAGGCATGCTGCATAAGATGATCCGAGGAGCTCATCTTCCACATCGTGCCATTCCATAGTGGCTACCACGCCCTATTAGGACAGGAGGCCTTGACAAGATTCTACGCCGTACCACACTATGGGTACATAAAGCTAAAGATCCCAGGGCCAAATGGTATAATCACAATTGAAAGTGATCCTCACATGGCGCTCGGAGCCGAAAATAAGACAACATCCCTAGCCCTGGAGGAACTCGTTGAAACCCTGGCCGTAGAAGAACTAACAGCCCTGTGGGCCGTGGTGGATAAAGATGATGTAGTCATCGGCAAGCGACCCAAATCCACGTCTTTCAAGACGGCGGATGAAATTATCAAATTCCAGGTACATCCGACGGACCCTAATAGAACCGCATCTATTGGTGCCCACCCGGAGCCTACAGTAGACGAAGCACTATGCACCTTCCTATGAGAAAACCAGGATATATTTGCGTGGCATCCTCAGATATGCCAGGGATCCCCAAGGGGCTAGCCGAGCACAGCCTGAACATAATAGTAGGTTTTTGGCCGTTAAAACAAACCCTGTGATGATTTTCTGAACCTAAGCGTCAAGCCATGGGGGAAGAACTAGCCATGTTATTGGAGGCCGGCTTCATCAGGGATATCAAACACCCTGACTGGCTGGCAAAATAGGTCATGGTACCAAAGAAATAAATACTAGCGGCTATGTGTCGATTTCGAAGCCCTCAACAAAGCATGCCCAAAGGACCCTTTCCCTTACCCCGAAAAGATCAGATCATCGATGCAATAGATTTACACGACTTCCCATGCTTCCTCGACGCCTTGTAAAATTGGCTTACACTAACCAAAAGCTAAATCATGATTGTCTTAATAGAAACATCCATAGAAATCATCATACATAAAAGTAGGGTCTGACTACAGACTAAAATCAAACGATAAAAGTGACATACATCCTTGCTATATATCCCAGGTTACCATCGTGAAACCCATCCTATGATTGAGCAAGACGGCCAAGAATAACTCCAAGTAAGAAAAATATCGTGCTCACGTCAAAGCATCACATTACATGTACCTCTAACTATTTTTGTAGTAATTTGTGAGCCATGGGGACTCAGCAATCTCATATCCAAGGGTATCAAAACTACGAAAGCTTAATTGGTGAGGTATGGTTGAGTGGTGAGGCTGCAACAAGCACTAAGCATGTATTTGAGTGTCTAGCTTATGAGTACTAGAATAATAAGAGTATCCTCCTCTATCTTCCATCAACCTTCCCAACCCCTTCCCCGAGCTCGAGTCGTCCTCCTCGCCTCAATTGCTCGCCATGGCCACCGCCCTCTTCGCCCTAAATTCGAGCAATGCTAAGCCCCTCCCTCCCTCTTGCCTCCACCAGATCACCATCTGGAGCCAAGCTATCCTCTCCCCCCCACTTCGTTCGTCGCCGGAACCGTTGTGGTCGCATCTCCCCTAAGCTCGGCCGCCGTTGTTCCCTGCCTCTGCGGCGTGCCTTCGTTCCACCCCTCCCTGGCGTCCTTGTCCAACCGGAATGGACGCGGCGCTCCTCCCTAAGCCCATCAGTGCCTGCAGCCCCACTGGAGGTGGCCTGGCCCGCTGGAAAGATCGCCGGTGCAGGCGGCCCTCCCGGCTCTGCGTGCGGCAACAGGGGGAAAGAGGAAGGAGCGGGAGGAGGAGAGAGCCAGGGTGTCAATGCGGGCCCCACGCGTCGATGACCAGAGACCGGCCCCGCCGCTGCGCACGTGGATAAGTGGAGGCGCCCGGCGCTAAATACGTTTCCCCCTCTGGGAAATGTATACCATCAAAGACGCCATTAGTTATTCTAGCCAGGAGCCTATTTGTAGAGTTTATTTTTACAGATTAGTCCCTGAACTTCGTCTAGCTATATCTTTACACCCGTGACTCTGATTCCGGTGATTCCAAAGCCCACGTCTTCGTCTCGTTGAGCCCGTCATGTTCGTATCATTTTCACTATGTGATCACATAGTGGAAATGACCATGTTGCCCTTGCCCGTAAACAGTCCCTCCGAGAGAGAGAATTGTTTCCGGTGATTCCTTCCGCGAGCTTCTCATACTTCTTCCCGGTGGATCCCTCATCCCAAGCAAGCCACAACCCTCATTTGCATAATTGCATTGCAATATCATAGTTTAACCTATTACTTTAATCATAGTTATAATTATTTATAGTATAGACTAGAGTATGCAATGTTTAAATAAGTTCTTGAATAGGTGACCACTATATTGAGTACGGGATTGTTAGTAGCTAGTATTTTACCCACTAAACAATGACATGACGTTGGAGATTATTGTCCTGATTATTTTGGGTTTCATCCGGCAGTTTATGGATCTGAATCAACAGTAGTGGCTTGAGCTTATTGGTTATTGGATTACTATGATATCGGAGTGTTAGCTATGACGGAAATATTATTCGGGGATAAGATCCTTAGTTGGTTGATCAAGAGTCACCTGTGCGGGCTTATCCGTGCAACCACATTTGCCGGTATGGGATGGTCGTGACTTGGGCTGATTGCGTGCTCTTTCACCGGTACCTCCAAAGAGGGAGGGTTATGCACGCGTGCTACCCTAATCAGGTTGGCAGTGATAACCCTGTGAGCCCAGTTGAGTTGATTTGGGCCCGTCCCCGTTTGGGACAGTTTAGTTTGGCCACGACGGTGGCAAGTGTCATGAGGACACAGAGGCCACCCAGGGCAGGACTCCGGGGGAGGAGTAATGTAGGTGGTACTATGGGAGAGTCACGGATCAGGCAGGTTTCGTTGGAGCAACACTGGTCCACCCGATTGGGATCATGAGGTCGGTGCTCCATGATGTGGGTAAAGTGTGCAACCTCTACAAAGTGTCAAACCTATTTGAATAGTCGTGTCCACGGTATTGGACAACCCGTCCAGACCTCAGTAGGTGGTCAACTCTAACTATGATATTAATGATGGAAGAATTCGTCTGAGTATGATAGCAGTTGGGCATCATGTCGATGACAAGTCTTGAGGGTATACGCTGAAGGTTCTAGGTAAGATCACAAGAATTGGTATCACCAGAGTACGGTGAGAGTATCCTGGTGTAGTTATTTTTCAACTACCCCTTAGTGATAACAAATCTTTACCTAATCTTGATTGTTATGATGTTGTCTTGCCTTAATGTTGATGCTTGTTGTGAGCTTGCGAGTACATTCAAAGTACTCACCTGGCGTGTCATGCCAGTTCACAGGTCATGTCATGATTGCTTGCTTGTCGAGGATTCCAAGTTGCAAGCTAGGATGCGCGTTCCAGCCAGAGTCCCTGTGGAACGGAGTTCATCACAACCGTTGTTGTTCCGCTGCTAGTGTAGGATTTACCGTAGGCAGGTGTAGTATCAATGTAATCAAAGTACCCTTGTAACCTTTTTCATAGTAATAAAGAGTTGATTTGTTTTATGCCAACGGTGCCGTATTCTAGAAGACTTTTCCCTGGGCTAGAATACGGGGCGTTCCGGTTTCCTCTCAGCCGGGGTGCCACACTTGTTTATTCAATATTTTAAGCTCAGGAATCAAAGGGTGTAGCCCACGAACACATCTTACTCGATAGAGCACCTTCTTCGTTGCGTGATCCTTAATCGAAAAGAAGAAATGGTGAAACTCAAGGAAGACATGGTTGACAATAGCAATCCGATGAACGGAAAGACGGTTCTTGGAGGCACTAGGATCATGGAGAATTCTTCGGAGATGAATTTTTTTGTGAGGGGTTTTAATGATTGAATGACCAATATGGGTGATTTTCATACCTTCTCCACTGGCGGTGTGTACATGATCATTGCCATGATATTTATCCCGCATGGTTACCTTCTCCAGTTCGTCGGTGATGTGATTCGTCGCGCCGCTATCGACATACCAGTTTGTGCCGACGCCGTAGGAGCCCTCCGCGGCTTCGGCCACCTTATCATCCCGAGAGGAGTCATCACCATCTTCATCGAGCGATACCAACAATATTTTGTTGAGTGCCCGGGCTTACCGCAGATTTGGCATCGGATCGTGTCCGAGCAAGAGCGGTTGTTGGAGGAGTTGGAGTCGTGTCGGCCTCTTTTAGGCTGGCTGCCATTGTTGCGTCTGTTGCCACCGCTGGAGCCCTTGCCCTTGCTGTTGCGAGGGGGACCGCACTGACCACCACGGCCACCTCGACCGCGGGTGGACGTGTTTGCCGAAGACATGAAGCCGCCACTAGCACCTGATCCTTGGAAGAAAGCCACCCTTTGATCGAAGTTGCTCATCTGAGCGAACAACTCATCAAGGGTGACAGGAACAGTGTGTGCATCGAGAGCGGACACAAGCAGACGATACCCCATGTCGAGGGCGTTGACGATGTAGGAGATCACCTCGTCGTCCGGCAGCGGCTTTCCTGCCGTGGCAAGCTCGTCGGCAAGGCCTCTCATGTGGGCGAAGAAGGAGGACACATATTGTGTTCCCTTTTTCTCATTGGTGAGGGCCGCCCGGATGTTGTTGACGCGATACAGCGAGGTTGATGAGAACATGCTCGCCAGTGCTGCCTAGAGCTCATGTGCATAGCTAATGGAGGTAACCTGCACGAGTGTCTCCTTGGAGAGATTGTTGAGAAGCTAGCCATGTATCTGCTAATCTTCTCTGATCCAGACCGCATGAAGGAGATTTGGGATGGATTCCTCCTTGCCGTCCTTCTCCTTGCTGACGACGACCTTAGCCGGCTACGGTATGCTCCCATCCACATAGCCGAATACACGAGCCCTTCGAAGTTGTGGCACGATCTGGGTACGCCACAGGATGTAGTTTCTCTAGGTGAGACGTTCGGTGATTTGTCCAGTGAAGGAAGGGGAGGTGCTGGAGGAGGCCATGGCAGTAGGGAACGATGAAGGAGGTCACTAGTGCTAGATGGGAAGAGCTAGGCTCTGATTACAATGTGAGAACGTCATACCCTTATTAGGGTGATGGCTGTGTGTTAAATAGCAGGGGGCGCAACTCCCTGGGATAGCATTACAGAGTTTGAATTACATCTTGGAGAACAACACATAAGAGAGATAGAGATATTCGGTTTGAAGAGATCACAATCATTTAAACTAACTCTATCTATCTGTCTACCTTAGAGTCCAAGATATCCTTCATGTGCACACTCGGGGGTTTATCATGTGTTTAACATTGCTAACATTCGGAACCACTTTAACTTAGGGGAAAGTTTGTTCGCAGCTAAGCCCCCGAGTGTGAAGGTTTCCACGATCACTCGGGGAAGGGTTTACCTTAGGCGAAACGGGTTCGCTACCGAGATGATAATCCTTTCGGACTCATTGATGGTCCTATCCATCATGGCATCTGTATGACGATCGTGTCCTCATTTGGAACCATTTTCACTTAGGTGAAAACTGAACCGCATCTAAGCCCCTGAGTGAGGAGGTCGTCCGCACTCGAGGCAGGTTTTACCTTAAGCGAAGACGGGTTCGCGGTTAAGGATTTTTCACCCACTAGGGGTATGTTTCACCGGAGTGAAGTGTTCGAAGGTACTTGAAAAATTAAGCACTTTTATTCAGGTTCATTACAGGAATGATTAGAGTTCTATGTGTAAAACTTGCGGAGAAGGTCCACGTTCTAAGCTCTGGGTTCCTCTTTGTAGTTGTCGATGTTGTACAGTCGGTAAGCCCTGTTGTGAGAACTTTGGAGGTGGCGTATGGCCCTTTCCATAGAGGTGCCAGCTTGTTGGGTTTCTATTGGTCCAGCCGGAGGACCAGATCCCCCTCTTGAAACGCTCGGCCCCTGACTTGACTGTCATGGTAGCGTCGAAGGTCTTGCTGGTATGCCATGGATCAAATGAGGGCTAGTTCCCGCTCTTCCTTTGGAAGATCAAGGTCGTCCTCGCACGCTGCTTTAGCTTCGGCTTCATTGTACTGCTCCACTCGGGGGGATTGTGACGTAGGTCACTCGGCAGGGCGGCTTGAGAGCCGTACACCAAGAAGAAAGGAGTTCGCCCGGTTGAACGATCCAGAGTCGTTCCTATTCCCCACAAGAGGGATGGTAACTCCTCGACCCAAGCGCTAGCGGCATATTTGAGATATCTCATCAGCCGGGGCTTCACGCCTTGGAGTATCATGCCATTCGCCCGATCCGCGTGTCCATTCGACTGCGGTGTGCCATAGCGGCATAGTTAATCCGAGTGCCTTGCGGGTAGCAGAACTCGCAGGACTCATCCAAGTCGAAGTTGGACCCATTGTCGGTGATGATGTCATGGGGAACTCCGAATCTGAAGATGATCTGCCTAATAAAGCTGACGGCAGTCCCTGAGTCCAAGCTTTTGATGGGTTTGGCTTTGACCCACTTGCTGAACTTATCCACCGCAACTAGCAGGTGGGTGAATCCAATAGACCCGGTGCACAGAGGGCCGACCATGTCAAGACCCCATACGGTGAATAGCCAAGTGAGCGGGATCGTCTTCAGTGCATATGCAGACTTGTGCGACTGATTCTAACAGAACTGGCATCCGACGCTCAGGTCCACCAAGTCCTTTGTCGCCTGATTGGCTCGAGGCTAATAAAATCATGCTCGGAAGGCCTTTGCCACCAAGGTCCGAGAGGACCCGTGGTGTCCGCAGGTTCCCGAGTGGATCTCGTCCAGGATTTGAAGCCCTTCCTCCGGAGCGATGCACTTCTCGCTGACTCATGTGACGATCTTCTTGTATAGTTTGTCTCCAAGTACTTGGAAAGCTTTAGACCGCCGAACGGTCTGGCAGGCTTCCTCCTCGTCCTCGGGAAGCTCTTGCCGGAGCAAGTATGCTAAATAACGTTGTGTCCATTCGGGGGTGATGACCAGCATCTCGTGGATGAGGTCGACCATGACCGGGAGATCAATCTCAGTTGGGTCGGACGGACCGATTGCTTGTGGGGGCTCCTTTGTGAAAGGATCCTCCTTGACCGAGGGGTGATCGAGGAACACGCCCTTTGGAATAATCCTCTGAGCGGACCCGATCTTCACCAAGTTGTGAGCTGCTTGGTTCTTGGTTCGGGGCACATGGTGTAGTTCCAATCCTTCAAAGTTCTTCTCCAGCTTCCTGACCACGCCAGTAGGCTATCATCGCTAGGCTTCGAATGTTCCATTCCTTCATGACTTGGTTGACAACGAGATCCGTGTCGACATAGACCATCAATCGGCGGATGCCGAGTGAGATGGCAATGTGGAGCCCATACATGAGGGGCTCGTACTCGGCCTCATTGTTGGACGAACCGAAGTAAATTTGGAGCACGTAGCTCAGTAGGTCTCCCGTGGGGGAAACGAGGACCACCCCAGTCCCCGAGCCACGGAGCATCTTGGATCCATAGAAGAACATAGTCCAATGCTCGGGGACGACTGGAGCAGGATGCTCTTGCTCTACCCATTCGGCAAGGAAATCCGCCAGGGTGTGAGACTTGATTGCTTTCATGGCTTCGAACTTGATCTCCAATGTCATGAACTCAATCGCCCATTTGGCCACTCGGCCAGCCGCGTCCCGATTGTGCAGAATTTCTGCTAAGGGAGCGTCGCTGATGACAGTGACCAAGTGATCTTTAAAATAGTGGACCACCTTCTTCACGGTCAGGTAGATCCCATAGACCAGCTTCTGATAGTGCAGATACCTTTGTTTTGAAGGGGTCAATACTCCGAAAATGTAGTAGATTGGCCTTTGCACCTTGTAGGCTTTGCCCGACTCTTCACGCTCCATGGTGATTACGGTGCTAACCACTTGGCTAGTGGCAGCGATGTACAGGAGCAAGGGCTCCTGGCTGCTCGAGGCAGCCAACACTGGCTGGGTGGAAAGCAGGGCCTTGAGTTGGTCGAATGCGACCTGTGCTTCATCAGCCCACTCGAACCAGTTGGATTTCTTCATCAGTCGGTACAGAGGCAGTGCCTTCTCACCGAGTCGCGAGATGAAGCGGCTGAGGGCCACGAGCCAGCCCCTAAGCCTTTGCACATCGTGGATGCGCTCCAACCGTCTCATCTGGACGATGGCTCCGATTTTGTCGGGTTAGCATCGATCCCTCGCTCGGAATCGAGGAAACCGAGTAGCTTACCAGCCGGTACACCAAAGGTGCACTTGGCCGGGTTGAGCTTGATCCAGAGCGTCTAAGGTTGGTGAAGGTTTCAGTGAGGTCGGCCAAGAGGTCGGAACCTTTCCTGGACTTGACCACGATGTTGTCCATGTACGCCTCGACATTTCGACTGATTTGTTTCTGCAAACATTTTTGAATCATACGCTGGAATGTAGCTCCAACATTTTTTAGACCGAATGGCATCGTGATGTAACAAAAACACCCGAATGGGGTGAGGAAGGTTGTCTTTATTTCATCCGGTCCATACATTTAGATCTGGTGGTACCCGGAGTACGCATCCAGGAATGACAGGCGTTCACACTCGGCAGTAGAATCTATGATTTGATCTATGTGAGGCAAATGGAAGTGGTCCTCCGGGAAGGCCCGATTGAGGTGCTTGAAGTCAATACACATTTGGACTGTATTGTTCTTCTTTGGTACCAGAACCATGTTCGCCAACCACTCAGAGTGGTCGACCTCGCGAATGAACTCAACAGCAAGGAGCCGAGCGATATCCTCGCCGATTGCATTACGCTTCTCCGTGGAGGAGCGACGCGGGTGTTCCTTCATGGGTTTGATCTTCGGGTCCACTCGGAGGCGATGCTCAGCCAGCTCCTTGGGGATCCCCGGCATTTCAGACGGCTTCCATGAGAAGATGTCGTAGTTCTCACGGATAAACTGGATGAGCTTGGCTTACTATTTGTCTCTGAGTGAGGTGGAGATGTTGGTCGCAGGAGCACTCAGATCGGTAGGATGGATTTGAACCTGCTCCATGTCGTCGGCAGAATGAAAGGCAGATTCACTAGCTGGCTGCTTTGACTTGAGCAGATCTGCGTTGTCCACCGCCTTCTTGTACACATCAAGCTCGGCTACAAGGACGTGCTCGTTGGAGATCCTAGAGCCTTGCTGGAGGGACTCTTCAGCAACCTTTCGATTGCCAGTCACCGTGATCACGCCCTTCGAACCTGGCATCTTAAGTTTCAGATAAATGTAACATGGGTGTGCCATTAAATGTGCGTAGGCAGGCCTACCCAGGATGGCGTGATAGGCGCTGCAAAAGTCGACCACCTCGAAGGTCAACCTCTCCTTGCGAAAAAAATTATTGCTGGCGAATACAATGCTCAGAGTGATCTGACCGAGTGATTTGGCTTTCTTCCCGGGGATGACCCCGTGGAACTGCATGTTACTTTTGCTCAGCAGGGATAATGGGATGTCCATTGCCTTGAGAGTGTCCACATAGATGATGTTGAGGCCGCTTCCTCCGTCCATGAGGACTTTCCGTAGTCGGAACCCGTTGACTGCGGGGTCGACCGCCAGCGCCTGCCTCCCGGGGGGTTGCTATGCTGGCGGGGTGGTCCGACTGGTCGAAGGTGATGGGCGTCTTTGCCCAGTCGAGGTACTTTGTGAAAGCCGGAGCTTCCATGTTCACCTCCAGATTGATAACTTTCAATCGGATCTTGCTTTCCACGTCGGCGAAGATCATGAGGGTCTCCTGAATGTTAGGATACCCAGAGGCATCTGCAGGGTCGTCATCATCCTCCTTGTCTCCGAAGGTCTCTCCGCCCATCTCTGTCCGGAGCAGACGACATTCGCGAGTCGTGTGCTTGGCCGGGATAGTCTCTCCCTCCCCGTCTTTGCGAGAATGGATCGGACACGGCTGGTCCAGCAGATTGCTCTTCGACTCGGCTTTCTTCTTGCCAGCGCAGTCCTTCTTCTTCTTGGTTTTGCTTTGTCTTTGTCCTGGGACAACATCTACTTTGGCTTTACCCGATGGGTTGCTTTTTTCCTTTTGCTTCTTTCCAGCGTTGCCCGACTTAGGGCTCCGCTGGCTCGGCCCTTTCCGTTATGGAGGCGGTCTTCTTCCTCGCCATTCACGTACCGATTGGCGATCTTCATGGCCCTATCGAGAAACAGGTCTCCTGATCGGCCGAACTTGAGGATGAGCCCTTGATACCGAGTGCCCACTTTGAAAGTGCCCACTGCCTGATGCTCGGTAACATTCTCAACGGTGTTGTGGAGAGTGGTCAACCGCTGGATGTACTCACGGAGAGTTTCATTGGTCTTCTGGATGCAAATTTGCAGCTCCGTTAACCCACCTGGGCCCTTGTACGTGCCCTCAGACGTCTTGACGAACACTCGGACGAGATCGTCCTAACTGTGGATGTTGCTGGGGGCAGCTGGTTGAGCCACGCCCTCGCGAACCCCTCCAACATGAGGGATAGATGCTTCATAGCGATGTAGTCGTCGCCGCCACCGATCTGTACGGCCACTCGGTAGTCTTCCACCCAAGTCTCTTGCTTCGACTCGTTGTTGAATTTGCTGATCCCCGTGGACAACTGGTAGTTGCATGGGATTTCGGTCTCTCGGATGTGTCGACTGAAGCACCCGAGGCCGGACACTCCCCGGTCCGCTCGTGATCGATTGATCACCTGCTACGTGATGATGGAACGAGCGTTGAACTCGGGGGGCCGGTAATCGCCGCCCTTGTGACCCCGACGCCGGTTGGGGCTTGGCCTGTGGTCGTGAGGACGGCGGCCGAGTGAGCCCCTCCCCTGAGGGGGTGACCTGCTTCGGTCCTGATGGCCTTGCCTCCAGTCTCCCTGCGGGCTTCCCGGAAGAGTAGGAGACCTTTCGTGTCGCCTGTGCACATGCGGGCTATGAGCCGACTACATAATGTCCGCTTGGACGGACTTGTTGTGGATGCGGTGCCGCGACAGCAACCCTTCGGAATTCTGTTGTAAGGCCGTCTTCAGCAGAGCTTGGATCTACTGAATGCCTTCCCCGGCTGCGCTATCACTCAGCTGAATGGAATCAACAATCCGATTGGCGGTGGCCAGGTTCAGCAGAGGAGTCTCCATCACCTCGATGTGTCGCGGGCGGCCATTCGGGGACAGCGTGTGCGGCTGCGACTAGAGCTCGGCTGGTCTCTCGCAGCCCGAGCGTTGCTACGGCAACAAAAGTCCGTCCTGGGCACTAGGAATTCTTCTTGTTACTTCTCTGGTTTGCGTCGGTTTTTCCCTTGAAGAGGAAAGGGTGATGCAGCACAGGAGCACTAAGTATTTCCCTCAGTTTGAGAACCAAGGTATCAATCCAGTAGGAGAATCACGTCAACTCCAGAGTACCTGCGCAAAACACAAAAGAGCTTGCACCCAACGCTATAAAGGGGTTGTCAATCCCTTCAAGATTGATTGCAAAGTGAGATCTCAAGGTGGAAAGTGCAACGAAGTAAAAGTGTAAGGCTGAAAATATGGTGTGAAGTAGACCCGGGGGCCATAGTGTTCACTAGAGGCTTCTCTCAAAATAGAAAATATCACAGTGGGTGAACAAATTACTGTCGAGCAATTTATAGAATCGCGCAAAGTCATGACGATATCTAAGGCAATGATCATACATATAGGCATCACGTCCGAAACAAGTAGATCGATACTTTCTGCATCTACTACTATTACTCCACACATCGACCACTATCCAGCATGCATCTAGTGTATTGAGTTCATGACGAACAGAGTAACACCTTAAGCAAGATGACATGATGTAGAGGGATAATCTCAAACCAATGATGAAAACCCCATCTTTTTACCCTTGATGGCAACAACACGATACATGCCTCGCTACCCCTTCTGTCACTGGGTGAGGTCACCACACGGTATGAACCCAAAACCAAGCACTTCTCCCATTGCAAGAATCATAGATCTAGTTGGCCAGACAAAACCCATAACTCGAAGAGAATTACAAGGATATGAAATCATGCATAAGAGAGACTAGAAGAAACTCAAATAAGATTCATAGATAATCTGATCATAAATCCACAATTCATCGGATCTCGACAAACACACCACAAAAGAAGATTAGATCGGATAGATCTCCATGAAGATCATGGAGAACTTTGTATTGAAGATCCAAGAGAGAGAAGAAGACATCTAGTTACTAGCTATGGACCCGTAGGTCTATGGTGAACTACTCATGCATCATCGGAGAGGTCATGGTGTTGATGAAGAAGCCCTCTCTGTCCGAATCCCCCTCCGGCAAGGCACCAGAACGTGCCCCATATGGGATCTTGCGGAGACAGAAGCTTGCGGCGGCGGAAAAGTACTTTCGATGATCTCCTGATTTTTTTGGGATTTTAGGGAATTTGTAGGCGCAACCCCTAGGGCAGAGGGCACCCAGGGGGCCCATATGCCTGTGGGCCGCGGCCTCCCCCCATGGTCGCGAGGTGGGGGCTTGTGGGGCCCCTGAGGCTCCCCTGACTTGGCTCTCAAGATTCCCGATCTTCTTCCGTTATGAAAAAAATCTTTTCGGGGATTTTCTTCCGTTTGGACTCCGTTTCAAAATCTCCTCTGGAAGGGGTCAAAAACATGGAAAAACAGGAACTCGCACTTGGCACTGAGTTAATAAGTTAGTCCCAAAAAATATATAAAAGGCATGCATAACATCCAAAGTTTGACAAGATCATAGCATGAAACCATCAAAAATTATAGATACGTTGGAGACGTATCAAGCATCCCCAAGCTTAAATCCTACTCGTCCTCGAGTAGGGAAGTGATAAAGAGTGAATTTTTGATGTGGAATGCTACCTAGCATAGTTGTCCTTTGCAACTTCTTTCACGTGACATGAATGTTCAGATCCGTAAGATTCGAAACAATAGTTTGCTATTGACATGAAAACAACAATACTTCAAGCAAACTAGCAAGGTAATCATGAACTTTCAAAATAACAAGGCCAAGGAAAGTTATCCCTACAAAATCATATAGTCTGGCTATGCTCCATCATCCTCACACAACTAATGTAAATCATGCACAACCCCGGTATTGGTCAAGTAATTGTTTTCGCACTCTTAATTTCTCAAACTTTTTATAACTATCACGCAGTACATGAGCGCGAGCCATGGATATAGCACTATAGGTGGAATAGAGTGTGGTGGTGGTTGTGAGACAAAAAAGGAGGAGATGGTCACATTGACTCGGCATATCAAAGGGTTATGGAGATACCCATTAATAGATATCAATGTGAACGAGTAGAGATTGCCATACAATAGATGCACTAGAGCTATAAGTATGTGAAAGCTCAAAAGGAGAACTAGTGGGTGTGCATCGAACTTCCTTGCTCACGAAGACCTAGGGCAATTTTGAGGAAGCCCATCATTGGAATATACAAGCCAAGTTATATAATGAAGATTCCCACTAGCATATGGTAGTGACAAAGCAAGAAGCTCTCAATTATGAAGAACATGGTGCTATCATGAAGCACAAGTTTAGAAAAAGATAGTAGCATTGTCCCTTCTCTCTTTTTCTCTCTTTTCTTTTTTTCATTTGGGCTCTTAGGCCTCCTTTTTTTCTTTTCTTTTCTCTATTTTTTTGGGCTCTTTGGACTTTTTTTTTATTTCCTCACATGGGAGAATGCTCTAATAATGATGATCATCACACTTCTATTTACTCACAGCTCAAAAATCACAATGATGACTCCATAGGAAATGCCTCCGGCAGTGTACCGGGATGTGCAACGATCTAGCATGGCGTATGACGTTGAAACATCTCGCTAGCTATCTTACGATCATGCAACGGCAATATGAGAGTGACAACACAAGTCATGAGACGGAACGGTGGGAGTTGCATGGCAATATATCTCGGAATGGCTATGAAAATGCCATAGTAGGTAGGTATGGTGGCTGTTTTGAGGAAGGAATTTGGTGGGTTTGTGCAACAGCGAGAATTGCATGGCACTAGAGAGGCTAGCAATGGTGGAAGGTGAAAGTGCATCTATACCATGGACTCACATTAGTCATGAAAAACTCACATACTTGTTGTGAAAGTTTTCATTAGTAATCGAAACAAAGTGCTAAACGCATACTCCGAGGGGAAGGGTTGGTAGGTGTAAACCATCGCGTGATCCCGACCTCAACACAAAGGATGACAATCAATAGAACAATTATGCTCCGACTTCCTAACATAGCGGTTCACCATACATGCATGCTACGGGAATCACTAACTTCAACACAAGTATTTCTAGATTCACAACACCCTACTAACATAGCTCTTAATATTACCAAATCCACATCTCAAAACTATTTGAGAGGAATCAAAATTTCTCTTTCTATTCAATGCACATGAAGATGGAGGTTTTTGCATCCTCTTTGGGTATCTATCACCTTTGGGACTACTTTCATAGCATAAGCCAACTAACAAATCACGCACCATCGTGCTCTAAAAGATATAAGTGAAGCACTAGAGCAAAAGTATCTAGCTCAAAAGATATAAGTGAAGCACTATAAGCAAAAGTATCTAGCTCAAAAGATATAAATGAAGCACTATGAGCATTCTAGCAAAATCACGATGAGTGCATGTCTCTATCTCTCAAAAAGGTGTGCAGCAAGGATGATTGTGACACAACAAAAGGTAAAGACTCCTATGATACAAGACGCTCCAAGCAAAACACATATCATGTGGTGAATAAAAATATAGCTCCAAGTAATGTTACCGATGGATTGAAGACGAAATAGGGGATGCCTTCCCGGGGCATCCCCAAGCTTAGGCTTTTTGGTGTCCTTAAATTTGGCTTGGAATGCCTTGGGAATCCCCAAGCTTGAGCTCTTTCCACTCCTTATCTCTTTGTCCATGAGAACATCACCCAAAACTTGAAAACTTCACAACTCAAAACTTAAACACAAACTCGTGATAACATTGGCACAAGAAAACAAACTACCACTTCTTTTGGTACTGTGGCAAACTTGAATTCCATCTATATTGGTGTAGGGATACTGTATTCTCACTTTTCCATGGCTAGTACCCCCCGATACTAACCATAGTTTCATCAAAACAAGAAACCAACGCAACAAAAACAGAATCTGTCAAAAACAGACCAGTCTGTAGCAATCTGTATACTTTGTATACTTATGGTACCTCAAAAATTCTGAAAAATTACGACTGCCTGGGGAAAAGGCATATGAACCATCATAAAGAAGAATCAACTCAAAAGCTCTTTCTGAATAAAAATAAAAAATCATCTCGTGAGCGAAAAGTTTCTGTCTTTTTCCAGCAGGATCAAACAACCATTACCAAGACTAGTCATAAAGGTCTTGCTTGGCTCAAACACAAAAAGAAACACAAAAAACACAATCACAACAGAATTATGAAAGTGTGGACGCAACAAAACAGAAAGAAAAAGATAAATTAATTGGGTTGCCTCCCAACAAGCGCTATTGTTTAACGCCCTTAGCTAAGCATAAGGATTTTAATGATGCTCACATAAAAGATAGCAATCGGACACGAAGAGAGCATTATGAAACATGTGAAAATCACATCTAAGTCTAACATACTTCCTATGCATAGGCATTTTATAGGAAAACAGATTGTCAAGACAACCAATAGTTACCATATGCAAGGAAGAAGAAAGAGACAATTACAATCTCCACATAAGGAGAGGTAATTTGGTAACATGAAAGTTTCTACCACAATATTTTCCTCTCTCATAGAAATTACATGTGGGATCATAATCAAATTCAACAAAATAGCTATCACAAAGGATATTCGTTTCATGATCCACATGCATGCAAAGTTGACGCTCTCCAAAAATAGTGGGATTATCATCAACTAAAGTCATGACTTCTCCAAACCCACTTTCAATATTATTGCAAATATCATTGCAACAAGTAGTGGACATAGCAAAACTAGCATCCCCAAGCTTAGGGTTTTGCATATTTTTAGCATGATTGTCATTAATAGAATTTATAATGAAATCAGTGTAATCATGCTTTTCATTCAAGGAGCCCTCGTGAATCATTTCATAAATTTCTTCATCACGATTTTCAGATTCGTGCATCTCAAGCAAAACTCCATAGAGAAAATCAAGTTCACTCAACTCACTAGCAATTGGTTCCACATAAGTGGATCTCTTAAAGAGATTAGCAAGTGGGTGAGGATCCATATCACTATATTTTCAGCAAGCGAAGATGCAAGCATATCGAAGGCACATAGCACACAAGCGAACAGAAAGCAAGAGAGAGAAATGGCGAACGAAAAAGGCAAACGAAGAAAAGGGCAAAGGAAAAAAGGCAAACGAAATAGGCAAAAAAATTGTAATTTTTTGTTTTTCAGAAGTGGGAGAGAGGAAAACGAGAGGAAAAAAAGTAAATACAAGAGATGAGTTTGCGACACTTACTTGGATGAGTTCTTGACTTGATCCTCTGCGGCAACCGCGCCAGAAATTCTTCTGCTACGGCAACAAAAGTCCTTCCTTAGCGCTAGGAATTCTTCTTGTTACTTCTCTGGTTTGCGTCGGTTTTTCCCTTGAAGAGGAAAGGGTGATGCAGCACAGGAGCAGTAAGTATTTCCCTTAGTTTGAGAACCAATGTATCGATCCAGAAGGAGGGTCTTGTCAAGTCGAGAGTACCTGCGCAAACACAAACAAGCTTGCACCCAACGCTTCAAAGGGGTTGTCAATCCCTTCAAGATTGTTTGTAAAGTGAGATCTGAAGGCGGAAAGTGCAACGAAGTAAAAAAAGTGTAAGGCTGAAAATATGGTGTGGAGTAGACTCGGGGGCCATAGTATTCACTAGAGGCTTCTCTCAAAATAGCAAATATCACGGTGGGTGAACAAATTACTGTCGAGCAATTGATAGAACCGCGCAAAGTCATGACGATATCTAAGGCAATGATCATACAGATAGGCATCACGTCCGAGACAAGTAGACCGATACTTACTGCATCTACTACTATTACTCCACACATCAACTGCTATCCAGCATGCATCTAGTGTATTGAGTTCATGATGAAGAGAGTAACGCCTTAAGGAAGATGACATGATGTAGAGGGATAATCTCAAACCAATGATGAAAACCCCATTTTTTACCCTTGATGGCAACAACATGATGCGTGCCTAGCTACACCTTTTGTCACTGGGTGAGGTCACCGCACGGTATGAACCCAAAACCAAGCACTTCTCGCATTGCAAGAATCGTAGATCTAGTTGGCATACAAAACCCACAACTTGAAGAGAATTACAAGGATATGAAATCATGCATAAGAGAGATCATAAGAAACTCAAATAAGATTCATAGATAATCTGATCATAAATCCACAATTCATCGGATCTCGATAAACACACTGCAAAAGAGGATTACATCGGATAGATCTCCATGAAGATCATGGAGAACTTTGTATTGAAGATCCAAGAGAGAGAAGAAGCCATCTAGTTACTAGCTATGGACCCGTAGGTCTATGGTGAACTACTCACGCATCATCGAAGAGGTCATGCTGTTGATGAAGAAGCCCTCCGTGTCCGAATCCCCCCTCCGGCAGTGCACCAGAACGTGCCCCAGATGGGATATTGTGGAGACAGAAGATTGCGGCGGCGGAAAAGTACTTTCGATGATCTCCTAATTTTTTGGGGATTTTTAGGGAATTTATAGGCGCAACCCCTAGGGCAGAGGGCGCCTAGGGGGCCCACAAGCCTGTGGGTCGTGACCTCCCCCCTGGCCATGGGGTGGGGGATTGTGGGGCCCCTGAGGCTCCCCTGCTTTTGCTCTCAACCTTCCCGATCTTCTTCCGTTACGAAAAAAATCTTTTCGGGGATTTTCTTCCGTTTGGACTCCGTTTCAAAATCTCCTCTGAAAGGGGTCAAAAACATGGAAAAAACAGGAACTGGCACTTGGCACTGAGTTAATAAGTTAGTCCCAAAAAATATATAAAAGGCATGCATAACATCCAAAGTTTGACAAAATAATAGCATGAAACCATCAAAAATTATAGATACGTTGGAGACGTATCAAGCGTCGAGTGAACAGTGGAGTCGCTCGAGGCGCTCGCGTTGGGCCAAGTTGGCTAGTCGCACGCTCTTGAGCGCGATCTCCTCTGTGGTGTTCCCGGTGATGGGGTGTGAAGGACTTGGTCGTTTCTCTGTCGGAGTTCCTCCCGCTCCTGCTCGGTGAGCGGCTGCGGAATGTGGTGATTGCGGTCGCTGTGGCGACGTTCTCTGCCATCACGCTCGAGAGAGTTCTCCACGACGTGATCAGGGTTGCCTCCCCTGTTGGTGTCGGCCATTAGGGCCTCAGCTGCACCCCGGCTACTTTCGCAGTCGGAATCGCCGAATGACCCCTCGCTCGATGAAGGGAAGAGGCTGACAGTGGGACCATCAGAGTTGAGCATGGCCACCTGTCTGGGGATGGCCTGGTTGTCCATAGCGTTCTTGATCCATCGCTGCATCCACGAGCGCCCAGAGCGCTTCCGACGGATGGCAGTGGTCGTGGCGATGCCGAATGATATGACACCGATGGCTACCGGGTCAGGACTCCGTGCGCTACTGCATTGAAATGTGACGCACCTCGCGCGGGGAAGGCGTCGATGTCCAGTGGCGCATCCTGCAGCCATGCCGAATCATAGACGATGAAATTGAGGGAATCGAAGAGGATCTCTCCGCCCAGTGTCATCATGTTGATGAAAGTGTGAAAACTCACCAACTACGTTGGATTTGCTAGAAACGCAGCCTCAAGTTGGGCGCCAACTGTCGTGGGAATGATCGTGACAATAGTACTAGGGGTACAATCTTAGGGGCAAAGTGTAGCTAGGCGCAGTGGATGCACTCGAATTTACGAGTTCAGGCCCCACTCGGAAGTGGTAGTAGCCCTACGTCTCGAGCCCCGAGGCTGGTGTTTTCTGATGGGGGTGTAAAAGATTACAAGTGTTGAACCCTTCAGCTAGTGCCTGGGAGTGGCTTATATAGTGGTTGCCATGACCGGCCAAGCTGCATTACAAGGCAATAAATGACAATAAAGAGGGAAGTTGCTAGAAACGGCAGCCTAAACACCTGGCTCCATTACAAGGCAATAAATAACCAGTTCTCGCCGTCCTACGGCGAGGAGTCCCAGCCCCCTATGGAACGGATGCCTCTTGATTCAAAGGTTTTCGAGGTGCCGCCTATGATTCCTCCGTTTGTGTTGGCTCATCCCAATTGTTGCTCATGTTGCTGCACAAAAGGCAGCAATAGAGGAGAAGAAGGTTGGCAGGGGAACAACATGAAATGGTAGCCGTTCCTCTCCACTTTTATGCTTAACAAGATGTGTGAGATCATATCTAGTGGGGTGAGGACTGACAAGGGCTTCAAGGAGGTGCACTTGAACCTTGTTGCAAAGCAGGTGTTTGACTGGTCACCTCGACCCAGGTGTACAACCACCTGAGGAAGTGGAGAGCTAGGTGGGTCCCCGCGTCCAAGCTCAGAGACCTCAGCGGTGCTTCATAGGATGAGGACACCTGCTCGATCCTTCTGGAGGAAAAGCACTACCAAGGCCACATCGCGGTTAGCTCACAAACCATGCCATTCTAACAGACCAGCAGTTCAAAAATATGAACCATTGTCATACTAACTAACATGTCTCCCCTGTTTCTTCTTAGGCTCACCCCAAGGATGTTGAGGCATAATTTATGCCTAAGTAATTTTGGTGATTGATGACAGTACCGTACAGGACTAATCGTGTGTGTCAAGGTTTCAGGCAACATTCGTCAACGGCACAAGACGACACGACTCCTCTCTTCGGGAACGGAAGCACGGCGCTATCCTAGATTCTCTTCATTTGAGTCATAGGAAAGCCGGACTATTAAGAGGGGATCCGTAGTGGAAAGGTTTGGGTGGAATCTATCTTTGCACACGCACACCTCTATTTTCTCCCTTTCCTTTATCCTTGGAGCGGCCCTCGCCGGTTTGTTCTCTGCGTCTCGGCAAAATGGTCCCCAGCGGTAGTACCGCTGGCCCCAGCGGTAGTACCGCTAGCCAGTGGTAGTACCGCCCCTGGTCAGCGGTAGTACCGCTGGCCAGCGGTAGTACCGCCCCTGGTCAGCGGTAGTACCGCTCCAGGTGCCCTGTTCCACCTACCTAGCGGTAGTTCGTGGACGGACCCTTGTGCGAAGACTTTCCCGGCGGTAGTAGTGTTTATGCACTACCAAGGGCCAGCGGTAGTACCGCTGGTTTCAGCGGTAGTACCGCTGGAAGCCCCAGCGGTAGTACCGCTGGTGCCAGCGGTAGTACCGCTGGAAGCCCCAGCGGTAGTACCACTGCACGCAGCGGTAGTACCGCCAGGCAGCGGTAGTACCGCTCCTTCTCAGCGGTAGTACCGCTGGATCTCGAGCAGAGAGTGGGAAAACGGTCTGAATTTTCCCCCCACTATATAAAGGGTTCTTCTAGCTGAGGAACCCTATCTCTTACCTCTCTAAGCTCCATTGTTGCTCCACAAGCTTAAAAGTGCCCGATCTCTCTCCCTAGCCAATCAAACTTGTTGATTCTTTAGGGATTGGTTGAGAAGGCCTAGATCCACACTTCCACCAAGAGAAAAGTTGATTCCCCCACCTATCCCTTGCGGATCTTGTTACTCTTGGGTGTTTGAGCATCCTAGATGGTTGAGGTCACCTCGAAGCCATATTCCATTGTGGTGAAGCTTCGTGGTCTTGTTGGGAGCCTCCAAGCTTTGTGTGGAGTTGCCCCAACCTTGTTTGTAAAGGTTCGGTCGCCGCCTTCAAGGGCACCTATAGTGGAATCACGGTACCTTGCATCGTGCGAGGGCGTGAGGAGAATACGGTGGCCTTAGTGGCTTTTTGGGGAGCATTGTGCCTCCACACCGCTCCAACGGAGACGTACTTCCTGTCAAAGGGAAGGAACTTCGGTAACACATCCTCATCTCCATCGGTTCCACTTGTGGTTATCTCTAACCTTTACTTTGTATTTGCTTTTCCTTGTGACAATATCTTACTTGTCTTAATAGGTCTTGTTGATAGACTCTATAGGGGTCACCTCTTTGTCATATTATTTGTGAACCCGTATAGTGTTTACCTTAACTTGTTAAGATTAATTAAAAAGTGGTCGTTGTCTATTCACCCCCCCCTCTAGCCAACCATATCGATCCTTTCAATTGGTATCAGAGCTACGTCTCTTTATTAAGGGTTTAACCACTCGAAGAGTATGGAAGGCGAAGAGGAAGTGAACCATGGGCAACCCGAGGGCATGGACTTGACTTCGGTCACAAGGGACGACTTGAATACGGCTATGGCAGCCCTCAAGACGTATTTGACGAGCGAAGTCAAAACCATGCTTAAGGAATTAATTGATGGTCTTAAAAGTTCACCCGAACCGGCTTTAGTGGTTAAACCCACCATTTCCGATTCGGAGGCCAACTCCTCTAAGGAAGCGGCTAAAGGTATGCAACCTGCTTCACCTCACGAAAAGGATGGGACTGGAACACATGCCTCTGTTCCTCCTCCTAAACTTGTGAAAGGTGACTTTGCTAACTGGGTATTCTCTATTAAGTCTCATTTGAATCACAGCTCAACAAACTTGTGGAGAATTATCGAGCAAGGATATTACCCCCATGACCCAAGCAACCTCACTCCAAGAGAAGATGCAGACAATCAATATAATCACTCTGCGTTGTTTATCCTTCAGTCTGCTGTGCCACCTGAAGATCTTCCCCACTTACGTCCCTTCACATTGGCCAAGGATTGTTGGGAGCATATTATGGTGTTGTATAAGGGAAGCTCAAGTATTCAACGATCCAACTATGAAGTGATACTTGATCAGGCCGATGAGTTTGTGATGAAGGAAGAAGAGGACCCTCGTGATCTCTATCGGAGGGTGACTGCTATTGTTGTGGCACTAAAGGATCATGGAAGTAAGGATGTGGATGACACTTGGGTCAAACGCAAGTTTCTCAAAGCCATCATGCCTTTCAACAAAGCCATGTCATCTGTCATTCGTCAGCGGCCAGACTTTCACTCTTTGTCTTCCAGTGAAGTGTTGGATGAGTTCATTGCAATGTCAATCATGAACGAAACAGCCGACAATGCACTTGCTCGTGTCCGATCAAAAACCACTTCACCCAAACTTGCATTGAAAGCAAGAGTAATGCTTGAAGAAGAAGAAGAAGAAGATGAGGAAGAGGAGAGCTGCCCGGAAGACACAAAGTATGCCTATCATGAGCACATGGCTCTTGCATCAAGGCAATTCTGGGGAAATAAAAGGAACTCAAGACCAACCTTCAACAAGAACAACTCAAGTGGTTTCAAACCCAAACAACGAGTAAGGACATGTTATAACTATGGCAACGTGAGTCACTTCGTGGCAGAATGTCCATATGAGAAGAGAGAAGACAATGGAGGCAAGCTCATTCGCAAAGACAAAACCAAATCATTTCCTATCAAGAACAACTTTGTGAAGAAACCTCACCCAAAAGGAATGGTGGCCCTGGAGGAGTATCCTTCTGATGATGATGATGATGATGATACAGTGGCAACGGCAACTGTTGCTATAGCCACTACCCCTTCCCAGAAGGTGTCTCTCTTCAACGCCCCCAACGAGAACCACATCACCAAGTGCCTCATGGCAAAAGGTACCAATCAGGTAACTTCTATCATTAAGACCAACATTACTTCTGCTCCTTCATTGTTAAATTGTGTAGAAGATAGTGATGTTGGAGAACTTAATGAGCATGATCTTGATAAGTTTCTATGCACTATTAAGGGAGAAACCAAGAAGCATTTTGTTGCTCTCTTGGAACAACTGGGTGAGGCCACTGACCTTATTGAGTCTCATGAGGAGACCATCTCCGAGCTTCATGGACATAGTCGTGACTATGCCGATGAAATTGCCGAATTATCTAGTACCCTAGAAGAAGAGCGCACTCTTCGTTTGGCTCTTGAGGAGTCATATAACGATGACTGCACTAAAATGAAAAAGAAACTGGATCATGATGTTGTTCTTACTCGCATGCTTAAATCTGAAAAGTATGCTCTTGAGGTTGGCCGTGACAGACTCAAAGAAGAGTTTGACATACTTGACAAGGCCCACAAAGCCTTGAAAGGTGCTCATTTCGCTCTGAAAGAGTCTCATGATCAACTCCAAGCAAAGCTTACCAAGGAGATCTCTACTTGTCCTCCCTTTGTGCTAATTGATAATACTTGTGCAACTAACCCTTGTTGTGAGCATGTTCATCTTGTGGAAGAAAATGCCAAGTTAAAGGAGAAACTTGAGAAGGGCCTTGTGTCATGCAGACAAGGTGAGAAGAGTCTGAACGATCTCTTGAGCACTCAAAAGGGTGTTGTAGGAAAGGAAGGAATTGGACTTACCTCCAAGTCAAAAGGTAAAAGAAAGAACAAGAGCAAATGATCTCTCACCCTCATGGACATCTTTGTCAAGGAGGGTGAGGGGACTCAGAAGGTGAACAGGAACAAGGTGGACCATGGGAACCTCAAGAAGGGCAAAGCCGCTCCTACTAACACAGCCGGCAAACTCAATTCCTCTTATGTGTTATGTTGTGCTAGTGATGGGCATGTTTATGCCAGATTTATTGGTTCCTACGATGAAGATATTGAATGGGATATCTGGGTTCCTAAGACCCTTGTCTCTAACATGAAAGGACCCATTAAAAAATGGGTACCTAAAACCAAGCCTTGATCTATTGCAGGAGTTTGCTTCCGGTGGGGTGTCATGGTTGCTCGATAGTGGAGCAACAAATCATATGACCGGAAGCAAGGACTTAGTGGTGGATGTGCACCATTCTCCATCTATGCCCACCCATGTCCAATTCGCTGATGCATCCTCGTCAAAGGTATTGGGATTTGGTAAGGTGGTCGTCTCTCAAGATTTGTCTATTGAGAAGGTCATGCTTGTTGAGTCTCTTGCCTACAATTTACTTTCCGTTCGTCAACTTGCAATCATGGGTTTTTCCACATTCTTTAATATTGACACTGTGGTCCTCCTAAGGAGCAAGACTCTTAAAGTAGCCTATGTTGGACATGTCGAAAATGGTCTCTATGTGGTAAACTTTTCAAAGCGACCCACTAAGACTGCGACATGTCTAATGGCTAAAGTTGACGTGGGCTGGCTTTGGCATCGCCGTTTAGCTCATGTCAATATGAGGTCTTTGCAAAGTCTTCTGACAGGGGACCATGTTCGTGGACTAACAAATGTGAGCTTTGCTAAAGATCGTGTTTGCAGTGCTTGCATTGAAGGAAAGATTCATGAAACTGCTCATCGTCCAATAACTCTTATCTACACTAAGAGGCCATTGGAACTTCTTCACATGGATCTGTTTGGTCCTCCAACATTTGATAGTCTTGGAGGCAGAAAGTATTGCTTAATCATTGTTGACGATTACTCAAGATATACCTGGGTATATTTCTTCAAAAGGAAGAGTGAAACTCAACAAACGGTCATCAACTTTGCCAATGAAGCGCAATGTCAACATGAATCAAAAATCTTGATGATTAGGAGTGACAACGGCACCGAGTTCAAGAACTATACCCTAGATGAGTTTCTAGGTGATGAGGGAATAAAGCACCAATATTATGCACCATATACCCCTCAGCAAAACGGCGTGGCAGAAAGGAAGAACCGGACCTTGATAGACGCTGCAAGAACAATGATGGCAGAATTCAAATCTCCATACAACTTCTGGGCAGAGGCCATCAACACAGCATGTCATGCGTCCAATCGGCTCTACATCCGCAAAGGCTTGAACAAGACTCCGTATGAGATTCTAACTGGAGACAAACCCAATCTCAAGTACTTCCGGGTATTCGGTTGTAAGTGTTTCATTCTTAAAAAGGGAGCTCGGTTAGCTAAATTTGACTCTAGAGCACATGAGGGTATCTTTGTTGGTTATGCTACAAACTCTCATGCTTACCGTGTCCTTAACAAGTCCACCGGACTAATTGAGGAGACGTGTAACGTGGATTTTGACGAAAATAATGGCTCCCAAGTGGAGCAAAGTGGTCTTTGTGATATAGGTGATGAAATTCCTCCCGAAGCCATAAGAAGAATGGGGATTGGTCAAATACTCCCCATTGAGGAACCCCTTATGGCCGAAGGAGAAGGACAATGCTCTACTCAAGTGGAGCCATCACCCCCACAAGCCCCACACGCTTCCGATGAACAAAGAGAAGACTCTCAACAAGTTGATCAAGCTCTCGGTCAAGATCAATTGCCTAACAATGGTGATATGCCCACTCAAGCACTACACCAAGACCTTGAACCAACACGAGATCAAGATCAAGAGCAACCACTAATACAAGATCAAACTAGTGAACCTGCTCAAGTCGAAGGACAAAGTGATCAGGAGACTGTCTCACAATTCCCTTCTGGAGATGCAACAACCGGCTCAAGACGCAAGGGCAAACAAAAGATACAAGTCGATGCTCCCCTGTTATCTAATGAAGAACTCTTGGAGCGTCGAGCAGCCAAGAATGCGAACAAGCTGAAAGCCAAGTCACATCTTATGAAGAATGTTCTTGGTAGTTTAAAAAGGGGAGTATCTACCCGTCAACAGCTTTGGAATTATTGTGAGCATCACGCGTTTGTCTCATATTGTGAACCTCAACAGGTACAGGAAGCGCTCGATGATGAGGATTGGCTTATGGCCATGCACGAAGAACTTAACAACTTCGAGCGCAACCAAGTATGGGATCTAGTGCCACGACCAACGAAGGAACATAATGTCATCGGGACCAAATGGATATTCAAGAACAAGCAAGATGCAAATGGAATTGTGATTCGAAACAAGGCAAGATTGGTGGCTCAAGGCTACTCCCAAGTTGAGGGTATCGACTACGGTGAAACCTTTGCCCCTGTCGCTCGTCTAGAATCTATTCGCATGCTACTTGCTTTTGCTTCTCATCATAACTTCAAATTACAGCAAATGGATGTGAAAAGTGCATTTCTTAATGGTCCTTTAAATGAGTTGGTATATGTCAAACAACCCCCGGGATTCAAACACCCCAAGCTCCCCAATCATGTGTACAAACTCAATAAGGCACTCTATGGTCTTAAACAAGCCCCACGCGCGTGGTATGAGTACCTTACTGAGTTGTTACAAGATCGTGGGTTTGAAATTGGGAAGATTGATCCCACTCTTTTTACTAAGAGGGTTAAAGGGGATTTGTTCATATGCCAACTATATGTTGATGATATTATCTTTGGCTCTCCTAACATTTCATTCAATGAAGAATTTGCTGCGCTAATGACTGAGAAGTTTGAGATGTCCATGATGGGAGAGTTGAAGTTTTTCCTCGGATTCGAGATTAAACAAGGTCTAGAAGGGACATTCATCAAACAAGCCAAGTACACTCAAGACATGCTCAAACGGTTCGAGCTCGAAGATGTCAAACCGGTCAAGTTTCCCATGCCAACCAGATGCAAGCTTGACAGTGATCCCAATGGTAAAGCAGTGGATCAAAAGGTATACCGCTCCATGATTGGATCCCTCCTTTACCTTTGTGCATCTAGACCGGATATTATGTTGAGTGTAGGGATATGTGCATGGTTTCAATCCGCACCAAAAAAAGTCATTACATGGCTGTCAAACGAATCTTTCGATATTTGGCTCATACCCCAAACTTTGGCCTCTGGTATCCCAAAGGAGCAAACTTCAATCTAGTTGGCTATTCTGACTCAGATTGGGCTGGAGATTGTGTGGAGAGGAAGTCAACATCAGGAGGGTGCCAATTCCTTGGTCGCTCTTTGGTAAGTTGGTCTTCAAAGAAGCAGAACTGTGTCTCCTTATCATCCACCGAAGCTGAGTATGTGGCAGCTGCAAGTTGTTGTGCACAATTGCTATGGATGAGGCAAACTTTAAAGGATTATGGTGTCACTTGTGACAAAGTGCCTCTTCTATGTGACAATCAAAGCGCCATCAAGATTTCCCTCAACCCAGTGCAACATAGCAAAACCAAACATATTGATATTCGTCATCACTTCATCCGTGAACATATCAAGCTAGGTGATATTGAGGTTCACTTCATTCACACTGAAGAGCAACTTGCAGATATTTTCACCAAGCCACTTGATGAAGCAAGGTTCCGGGAGTTAAGGCATGAGCTAAATATCATTGATTCAAGTAATGTGGATTGAAACTAGGCATATTGCACCTCACTTCACATTCCATCTTGGTCTAGATGTAGGCATGGACATAGGGGGAGTGTTGTTCTCTCAATAAACTCTCCCTCCCCCTATTATGCGTAAATCAATCTAGTCTTTCACTTTAGCCATTGTCAAATGGTACTTGTGCTTCAAAGACGAGCATTGGTCATGAACCCAAGGATAATTCTTCGCGGTGTCATACCATTGTCTCAAACATAGGTGGCCACGGCCACCGCCCCTCCATCCTCTCGTGCGTATAAAGGAGAGGATATACAATGACAAGTCAGTACATTTTCTTGGAAGTCATCCCTTCTTACTCACTTGTCATATGCCCAAGTCCCTCTCTTTTCTTAAAGCCGCGCTGCGACATTTGCAGCGGTACTACCGCCAGGGTAGCGGTACTACCGCCAGGACCCCAGCGGTACTACCGCCAGGGGTAGCGGTACTACCGCCAGGACCCCAGCGGTACTACCGCCAGTGGTAGCGGTACTACCGCCAGAGCTCAAAATCTAACTCGGGCGGTTGGAATATTTCTAGGGTTTCGAGGGGGAGCGGTACTACCGCCAGGGGGAGCGGTACTACCGCCAGGACCCCAGCGGTACTACCGCCAGGTCAGCGGTACTACCGCTGCACCCCAGCGGTACTACCACTGTCCGTACCCCTTGGGCTATATAAAGGGAGGGGGAGCCCGACTTTCAATCTGTTTCTTCTTCCTGGCGGCTCCTCCCTCCCCTACCCCGAAAACCCGCTGTTTGGATCTTTCTTGGAGGAGCTCCTTCTTCCCGTTGGTGTGGAAGGACTGATTCATCTCTTCTTCCTCCTCCAAAGCCATGAATCCCGGTAACAAAAGCTCCTCCCCTCTTCTATTTGGTTGTTCTTCGTGTTCTAGGGTTAGGAGCTTTGGGGATTGCATTCATCTTGTTGATCCAATGACTTGTTGCTATGATTACTGCCATGGTATAGGGTTTCATCGTCTTAGATCGAATATTTTAACTTTTTTATTAGATCTAAAACGTGCTCTCTCTTGCCTATGCATGTTTATACCTCGTGTTACTATGTGTTCCTCTTGACAATAGGGCTGATGTATACGTATTAATGTTTATATTCAGTCCATGCCCTAGAATACGAGTTTTATATGTCTAGATCTGAAAGTCAAACCCCCAGCGGTACTACCGCCAGGACCCAGCGGTACTACCGCCAGGGGGTAGCGGTACTACCGCTATGACCCCCAGCGGTACTACCGCCAGGACCCAGCGGTACTACCGCCAGGACTCCTAGCGGTACTACCGCTATGACCCCCAGCGGTACTACCGCCAGGACTCCCAGCGATACTACCGCTAGGAGCATTCACGGTGTTTTTCTCTTTGGGCTTAGCAATGCATGTTTTCTTTGTTTTTCTGCACTTTCAAGATCCATTGCCTTGACTTTTCGTGTCGCCTCTTTTTCGCTTTGTGGTCTGTGTCACAGGTGGCTCTGCTCGCCGTTCGAACCCCCCACGGGACACGGCATCCAAACAGTTTCGCAACACAAAGGCGCCCGAGGGGTCTGCCACGTCTGGTCTCCCCCCTAAGAAGAAGTCCTTTAAGAAGGTCGCTCACAAGGACAAGAGGGTGAATATCCGCACAATGTCTCCCAAGGATTTTCTGCAATTTCGCACCAAGAACCACTATCTGTAGGAGAGGGAGAAGATCGATGGTGTTGAAAATGTCTGGGTTAAGGACCATTGCAGGATATATCGAGATATCGTTGCAAACTTCAAGAAGAACTATGTCTCTGTCCAGTGGATTGATCTGGCACACCTTCAGCGGCACACAGAGTACTTTGGTGATGCCCTTGCTTTGATTGACAAGATGGGCCTCAAAAACATCATCTCCTTCAAGACGGATTTTGACCCCACGGCAGTTGCTCAGTTCTATGTCACAGTTCACTTCTCCCGTGATGAACAGCGCTCCATGATATGGATGACTGGGCCACAGAAGATGACTGGTTCCTGGACAGAGTTCATGCAGTTCCTGCACGTTGATTTTCAGGGTGCTGACACCCCTCTTGGGCTGCGTCCTCACGCTCCAACCCCCACTGATAAGGGCCTCGCAAAGGACAGACTGCAGACACTGTATCTGAGGAAGGGGGTGCTTCCCAAGCACCTGGACATCATGCACCGCATCTTTCGGAACACCCTCTTCCCTCGGAGTGGTAACTTCAATGAGGTCCATGGCTCCTTGGCTGAGATGTTATTACTGTGTGAGGAGGCTATGTCTATGGAGTCTGCTCAACTGGATATTGCAGATGTGATGTTCACAGAACTATGGAACTGCATCATCAACCGTAAGGTCCCTATCGACGGGCCTTACCTGTTTGCATACATCTGCCATAAGTGGCAACAGGCGTTTCCGGATGAGGTGCTCTACGCACAGTCTGACTACATTGTGCATGACCCAATCAAGCTGCGCGTCAAGGACAAGTGGGCCAACCCATCTTCATCTTCTCAGCACATGGACACAGATACAGAGACCGCTGCTGGTAGAGGACCTGCCTCTCAGTCCCGCTCGTCTGCCATGCCATCTTGGGCTATCAAGTTGCAGGACAAGATGAAGACTCTCTTCTGTATGCAGGCCAAGGGTCAGTATCAGTCACACGTGGCTGA
The DNA here is from genome assembly GCF_904849725.1 of Hordeum vulgare subsp. vulgare. Classification (NCBI taxonomy): domain Eukaryota; kingdom Viridiplantae; phylum Streptophyta; class Magnoliopsida; order Poales; family Poaceae; genus Hordeum; species Hordeum vulgare. Next base: position 376,520,020 of record NC_058524.1, on the reverse strand, counting down.
GAAGCAGAGCCGCCAGAGGCATAAGCGTGTTCTCAGGACCTTGGATGTGGACATCTCCAGTGGCTCAGAGGACGACATCACGCCTGAGGCCACCTGGATGCAGGCTCAGGGGTACCAGTGGTCGGGTGATGAGGCGCAAGAGGAGGAGGAGACTGATCAGGAGGGGACCGACGAGTCTGGTGATCCTGAAGACGAGGAGTAGCTACCTGTGGCATTAGGTGTGCCCCCTTTTTGGTGTCTTGTGCCAAAGGGGGAGAGAGTCTAGGGATTTGATTTCATTCGAACTTTGCATTGCTTTGCTGATTTGCTTTGAACTTGGTTTGCTTTGTTTGCTATCGTGTGTGAGACATGATCTTTCCTATGTGAGATTAGATTTATTTCCATCATATGCTGTGAGTCATATGTCATATATCTCTATTTTTTTTATTCTCATATTATTATCCATGCAAATCCGGTATTGTCATCAATCCACCAAAAAGGGGGAGATTGTTGAGGCATAATTTATGCCTAAGTAATTTTGGTGATTGATGACAGTACCGTACAGGACTAATCGTGTGTGTCAAGGTTTCAGGCAACATTCGTCAACGGCACAAGACGACACGACTCCTCTCTTCGGGAACGGAAGCACGGCGCTATCCTAGATTCTCTTCATTTGAGTCATAGGAAAGCCGGACTATTAAGAGGGGATCCGTAGTGGAAAGGTTTGGGTGGAATCTATCTTTGCACACGCACACCTCTATTTTCTCCCTTTCCTTTATCCTTGGAGCGGCCCTCGCCGGTTTGTTCTTTGCGTCTCGGCAAAATGGTCCCCAGCGGTAGTACCGCTGGCCCCAGCGGTAGTACCGCTGGTCCCAGCGGTAGTACCGCTGGTCCCAGCGGTAGTACCGCTGGCCAGCGGTAGTACCGCCCCTGGTCAGCGGTAGTACCGCTGGCCAGCGGTAGTACCGCTCCAGGTGCCCTGTTCCACCTACCTAGCGGTAGTTCGTGGACGGACCCTTGTGCGAAGACTTTCCCGGCGGTAGTAGTGTTTATGCACTACCAAGGGCCAGCGGTAGTACCGCTGGTTTCAGCGGTAGTACCGCTGGAAGCCCCAGCGGTAGTACCGCTGGTGCCAGCGGTAGTACCGCTGGAAGCCCCAGCGGTAGTACCGCCAGGCAGTGGTAGTACCGCTCCTTCTCAGCGGTAGTACCGCTGGATCTCGGGCAGAGAGTGGGAAAACGGTCTGAATTTTCCCCCCACTATATAAAGGGTTCTTCTAGCTGAGGAACCCTATCTCTTACCTCTCTAAGCTCCATTGTTGCTCCACAAGCTTAAAAGTGCCCGATCTCTCTCCCTAGCCAATCAAACTTGTTGATTATTTAGGGATTAGTTGAGAAGGCCTAGATCCACACTTCCACCAAGAGAAAAGTTGATTCCCCCACCTATCCCTTGCGGATGTTGTTACTCTTGGGTGTTTGAGCATCCTAGACGGTTGAGGTCACCTCGAAGCCATATTCCATTGTGGTGAAGCTTCGTGGTCTTGTTGGGAGCCTCCAAGCTTTGTGTGGAGTTGCCCCAACCTTGTTTGTAAAGGTTCGGTCGCCGCCTTCAAGGGCACCTATAGTGGAATCACGGTACCTTGCATCGTGCGAGGGCGTGAGGAGAATACGGTGGCCTTAGTGGCTTTTTGGGGAGCATTGTGCCTCCACACCGCTCCAACGGAGACGTACTTCCTGTCAAAGGGAAGGAACTTCGGTAACACATCCTCGTCTCCATCGGTTCCACTTGTGGTTATCTCTAACCTTTACTTTGTATTTGCTTTTCCTTGTGACAATATCTTACTTGTCTTAATAGGTCTTGTTGATAGACTCTATAGGGGTCACCTCTTTGTCATATTATTTGTGAACCCGTATAGTGTTTACCTTAACTTGTTAAGATTAATTAAAAAGTGGTCGTTGTCTATTCACCCCCCCCCCTCTAGCCAACCATATCGATCCTTTCAAAGGACGCAGAGTTCCTCAATACCCCTATCCAAAACTACCATCAGATGCAGCAGATCTTCTCCTTTGGGCTGGCAACTAGCAAGCATGCCATGGGCTCTGGCCAGCCGCTGGGCTCGCCGATGCCCGAGTATCCAGACACCCAGGAGTCAAACGGCATCAACATTGATGCTCATGAGAAGGATGGTGAGCACGTTCATGTGCTTGATAGCAAGACAAAGAGGGCAAGCTTCGTGGACGAGGAGCTCAACATCTTCAACAGCATGACAAAGGCAGTGAAGGAGGTGGCCACCGCCATGAGGGAGAGCAAGAGTATGGACGTCCACCCTCAGCTCTATGGCGCCATCATGAAGCGGACATGCTTCAGCCCAGAGGCTCTCATGGTGGCTATTAGCCACCTGCTGGACAACAAAGCTCAGGGCGTTGGGTTTGTTGCCATGGGACCAGCCCATAGGGTGCTCTGGCTGAGGACCTGGCTGGGCAAGCACTACTAGTGCTGCTTTTGCTGGTGGCGATGGCGTGCATGATCCTCGACGACGATGACGATGACGACATATATTTTGTGTAGTTAGGGCTTAAAACAATCTTATGGTCTATATATTTTTGTGAGGTGGTATATACTAACCCCTCATGGTGATCACGAACCTGCGGTGGTAGCAATACACCCTCTTTTGGATTTGGTGGTAGGATGACACCAAAATAGTGTAGGTTAAACTTGTTATGATCATTCATGCTTACTAAAGCTCTTCTGCTCCACTGCTTGCTCCTAGATTTCTTCATTGCTTGTTGTCTGTCTGTTGCAATGCTTGTTGCTTGAACTTATTGCTCTTGTGCCAAGGCAAGTAGTATGTTGTGACAGCCCGAGACCGGCGCTCCAGAAGATTCCCCTTTTATTTTGTGGTTACCGTGGTTATTATTTGTCTGTCACACTCATCATCACAACATGCGCATCATCTGCGTTGCATCGACATACCGTTGCCGCCAGTTTTCAAAACTTGCATCCGTTATTAGTTGTCGGTTCTCTCCGCGTTTGTCGTTGACCGTTTTGAGCCCGACCACACTCGCATGCGCCCGCGGCATCGTCAAAACCTTGCTTTTAGAAGTGTGTATAAAACTTTCTCTGATTGGGTTGAAACTTGGCATGCGGTCTTATTTAGATAAAGGTAGGCCACCTGCCAATTTTCGTCGCATTCAGGGTCAGTCTGGTACCCGAATGGTCGACCGTAGCGACACCGTATTCGGTTTATCGTTGGACGTCTTTCGGTGTTTTAAATCTCGTTGTCGGGTGTTTGTTTTCCCTCTCGTCTTCGGCTAGCAACTCCACACAGCCCAACCTAGCCATTCCCGCGTTCGTGGCCGTCCGATCATGATCCCGTGGTCGAAAACGGAGCCGGAGTCGGATAACCCTAGCCCCGTGTCTATAAATAGACAGCCTCCCCTTCCATTTTAGTCTTCCCTCCCTGCCTCGAAAACCACGCTACCCGCAAACCCTAGCCGTCATCGCAGCTTTTCCCACCTCCCAGCGCCGCCAGGGCCCACCGGACCCAGATCTGGCCCGCCCGGGCCCGATCCGGGCCATGCACCCATCGTCGCCAACTCGTGAACGAGCTCTTGCTCGAGCTCCTCCCGAGTGCTCCCGCGCCGTCGCCACCTCTTGCCCTAGCCAGCCCTCGCTGGAGCCTCAGCTCCCGTCGTGCCCCTCCGGCCGCCGCTCGCCGGTGCTCCCGCGCACTGCCTGCCGCCAGCCGCGCCGCACCGCAAGCCCTCCATCCGCCTTGCCCAGCCAGTCGCGCCGCCGCCGCTCGGTCTCCCTCGCCATCGTCCGCCGCCGGTTCCATGCGGCACCTCCGCCTCCTTGGTACAGGAGGTGCGCGGAGGACGAGCAGCTTGCCCGCTACTCGGTCGCACCGCCCGACCAGCCCCGTCGGCCCAGCGAGGCCGCCTCCCTAGACCAGACCAGGCCCTAGGTGAGACCCCCCCCCCTTTTGGCTACCTATTTCCCGCGCTAGGCGCTAGATAGTGGGAATGCGCCCACCAGTTTTGGCCCGTATAAGTATTTTAGGATTTTTCCTGCGAATTAGTATTTTCAGGATATAGCTGTTTTTCAAATGCCCGTGGATAATTAACCATGTGTCAGATCGCAATGATTTAAATATGTAACTCCTGTAGTTTTTTGCATAGAATAATATTTTGCAACTTGCGTGCATGTTTGAAGTGGTTTGACCCGCCGTATGTCTAGATTTGTGTGTTGTCCTAATAGGGAATTAGTCCGTAGCTATTTTCGTGCGTGTCCGGATTGTTCAATACCATGGATAAAAATGTTCATGTTGTTCGGAACCCTTTGCCATGTATTTTAGAGTAGTTGTTTGCATTTTTGCGTGTAGGTTCCGTAAATAGTTTTGCTTTGTCGTGTTTAGGACATTTTCTCGCATATACCTGTGGCGCCAGTTTATTTTCCGAACCCCACGTATTTTATACGTTTTTGGGGTAGAAAAATCCATAGAATTTAACTGCGCATTAAGTTTTCTCTTTCGAGTAAGTTAGTGCGCGTGATATTTCTGCCATGTTGCCCTCTTGTCATTTTGTCGAATTTATTCCGTGCATGATATGAATTAGTTGTGAACTAGAGACATGCTCTTGGATTTGTAGGCTAGCCCCTGGTAATTTTGGTTGCAATAGAAATCCATGTTTAGGTGTTGTTTGCTTGTTCTCAACATGCTAGAAAATAGTGCTGATTTGGAGATGTTGTATTTCTAAGTCTGAAATCTACTACATTTTGTTGTTGTCTTTCCACGAATTTTGCTAGTGATCTATAGCTCTTTTGAGGTTCGTGCAATGGAGTTATTTATAGTCCTTAAGATTATCTAGCATGATGTGAATTTTCAAGTCATTTGGTACCCTATAGCATATATTTTTGTTGTTGTCAATACGCTTCAGATTGAAAACTGCACTGTCAAAACTGTTATTTTCTCTAAGTCTGAAACTGTGTGCGAGATGCCGTTTTGTGAGTTCTTTTCCTAGTGATCCATGCTTCCATGCTAGATGTTATTAGCAGTATGGTGTAGTGCATCTAGACCACTAATGCCTCATGTCTTGTTTGAGCATTTTAGATTTATGTAGCTTGTTGTTTTGGGGTGTAGTAAATGCCATGTTGCTGTTTTTGGCAGATTATGTCTAATTCTTGTGTAGCTTGTATTTGTTGAACCGTTGCTCCGTTTTGATCGTGTCCTATATGAAACTTGCTTAGAATATCGTGTAGTTTCATATTGTGTTGCTGCCTTCTTGGTTTGGGATGCTTGTTGCTGTCACTGCATCCATATTGCATTCATGCCATCATATCTTGCGGTGATTGTATCTTTTGAACCGTAGCTCCATTGGAGATCTTCTCTATGTGTAAATTAATTGGAACGACGCGTAGAATCACGTGAACCTATTGATTTTGCTGTTTAACAAATACTAAAATGTGTTAGTTCAGATCTGGACAGAATTATAAATTCACGTATGAGGTCAGTTCGAAGATGCTATATGTCGTTTCCGACCTCATTTAAAATGCCTAGATAGGTAGGTTAATTACGCTTCACCTCCTGCCATGTTTAACCAACATTTAACATTGTCGTGTAAATAATCAGAAGTGAACTAAATAATTAAAGGTGGAGTTTCGTCGTTGCATATTGAACTTCATTTAATGTGTAGTGTTTGATTGTGTGAATTGGCATGTCATACCGTGAATAATTGTAAACGCTCATGCATCATTTGTGTTGTGCCTCGCGTGGTGAATATTTGTGTTGATGCTTGTTTTCGGTTTGCTTCATCCCGGTAGAGTTCCGCAAGCGTGTCGGATTGTGAGGACCCATTTGACTACGTCGGTTCGTCTGCTTCACGGATTCGTTCTCCTTCCAAGCGGGATTTCAGGCAAGATGACCATTTCCCTAGATACCATTACTATCAAGGCCATGCTAGTTCTATCGTTTCTATCGCTATGTCTCGCTGCCTACCACCTGTTAAGAAACAGCCTCTCAACATTGCCATGAATCCTTCAAACTGTTCACAACCTAGCAAACCACTGATTAGCTATGTTACCGCTTGCTTAACCATGTGTTAGCGTTGCTAGTTGCAGGTGCAGTTGCTTCCATGTGATAACATGGGTTCCTTGTTATATCACCATATTAATGCTATTTAATTTAATGCACATATATACTTGGTAAAAGGTGGAAGCTCGGCCTTTTTAGCCTGGTGTTTTGTACCACCTTTGCCCCCTTAGTTTCGGCTACCGGTGTTATGTTACATAATTGAGCGCTCCTAACACAATCGGGGTTGTTATGTGGACCCCCCTGATAATTTGTCTTAGATCTAAACTGGTCTGGCAAGGCCCAACTTTGGTACTACATTTTCCTAATAACTAATAAAAATGCATAGGGACCCGCCGGCACCTGCGAAGTAACTAATCAACCCCCGGGCCAGTGCTCCTCATGAGTGTTGGTCCAAAAAGGGCAGACTGCGGGGCCACCACGGGGCAACTCGAGGTTTTGTACCCGTAGGCTTTTCCATCCGGTCGTGTCCTGAGAACGAGATACGCGGCTCCTATCAGGTTCGTCGACACGTCGGGTGGCCTTGCTGGATTAGTTTTACCTTTTACGAAATATCTTGTGCATCGGGATTCCAGTGAAACTTTGGGTAAACTCAGAGTTGAGGTTTTCCACTAAGGAGTCCGACGAGATCGCGAGTTTCGTGGTCGAGGATTTCTATGCGGCTTGTGGTAATTTGTGATGGACTAGTTGGAGCACCCCTGCAGAGCTAAATCTTTCGAAAACAGTGCCCGCGGTTATGTGGCAACGTGGAAACTTTGTTTAACACTGGTTCTAGAAGGCTTGAAGTAAACTTAATTAAGACTTATCAACCGAGTGCCTAACCATGACTGTCTCTTTTGTGAGTTCCTTCTCCGATCGAGGACACGGTGGGGTTATGCTTGACCTAAGTAGGTGTTCAAGATCATTCATTTGATCATTATTAGTTCACGTCCATTATGCGTATATCATCCGCCTCTTTATTCTTGTACTCGTAAGTTAGCCACCAAATAAATGCTTAGTCGCTTGATGCAGCCTCACCACTTAACCATACCTCACCCATTAAGCTTTGCTAGTCTTGGTACCTTTGGAAATGAGATTGCTGAGTCCAATGTGGCTCACAGATTACTACAACACTAGTTGCAGGTATAGGTAAAGGTTACTTTGACATGAGCGCGGTGATTGTTAATTTGGAGTTTCTTCTTCTTCATCATCATCGATCTAGGATGGGTTCCAGGCCGGCAGCCTGGGATAGCAAGGATGGACGTCATTCTTTTCTCGTTTGTTTTTGTCCGTAGTCGGACCCTGCTCTTCTTCATGATGTTTTTGTACTGCACTGATGTGACTCTGATGTAGCTTGTGGCGAGTGTAAGCCAATTCCATATACTCTTCTCTTCAGTAAATGTACTTGTAACGATATCCATTCCTGCGAAACGATGAGATGCCTTTCTATCCTTGTTGAGGCCCTCACGCCAAAAATAAGGATAGGATCGCATCTTGGGCGTTACAAGTTGGTATCAGAGCAGTTGCGACCTAGGAGCCCCCTTGATTGATCAAACTTGGCCGAGTTGAGTCTAGTAAAAATATGTTTTGAGTCTAGTTATATATCGGAGAGTGTGATTCTTTTTTCTCCTCTTCTATGCTCTGGTGAGGAATCTTAACGTAATAATTTAATTCTACTCCTCTTCTCGCTCAAATT